>NC_064642.1:154124673-155374673 GCF_023864345.2 Schistocerca serialis cubense
GGAATGTCCCAGGGGAGTGTGCTAGGACCGCTGTTGTTCTCCACATACATAAATGATTTGGCGGATAGGATGGGTAGACATTTCCGGTTGTTTGCTGATGATGCTGTGGTGTACGGTAAGGCGCCGAAGTTAAGTGACTGTGGGAGGATACAAGGCGATTTACAACAAAATTTCTATTTGATGTGACGGATGGCTCTAAATATGGAAAAATGTAAGTTAATGCGGATGAGTAGGAAGAACAAACCTGTAACGTTCAGATAAAGTAATACTAGTGTCCTGCTTGACACAGTCAAGTGGTTTAAATATCTGGACATGTGGTTTAAATATCTGGACATGTTTTCAGAATGAGATTTTCCCTCTGCAGCGGAGTGTGTGCTGATATGAAACTTCCTGGCAGATTAAAACTGTGTGCTCGGGCACAGACTCGAATTCGCAGGAGAGCTTCTGTGAAGTTTGGAAGGTAGGAGACGAGGTACTGGCAGAATTGAAGCTGTGAGGACGGGTCGTGAGTCATGCTTGGATATCTCAGTTCACGCCCGCAGCCAGCCGCGGTGGCCGTGCGGTTCTAGGCGCTCCAGGCCGGAGCCGCGCTGCAGCTACGGTCACAGGTTCGAATCCTGCCTCGGGCATGGGTGTGTGTGATGTCCTTAGGTTAGTTAGGTTTAAGTAGTTCTAAGTTCTAGGGGACTAATGACCACAGCAGTTGAGTCCCATAGTGCTCAGAGCCATTTGAACCATTTTTTTGACTCCCGCACAGTACCTCAGCGTGTTCGGTCAGAGGGTTAATTGCCCTCTGTAATTAAAAAAACTGAGTGAATGGGTCAAGGAAGAGCCTGAACGAGCGTCATCGAACGTCCGCCCAGAACTAATTCAGTGAACAATGTAGAACAAAACGAGAACAAAAATAATTGATAGAGAAATTGCCCGCGAAAGCCAAAGGTCCAGATTTCGAATCTCGGTCCGACACAGAGTTTTAATCTGCCACGAAGTTTCATATCAGCTCACAATTCACTGCAGAGTGAAAATCCCATTCTACTTACACAATTATTTTTCCCTCGCTCTATTAGCGAGTGGAGCAGGAAGAGAAATGTTTAGCTGGCCTGCAAAATATGTATGTAGATGTAGATAGTGTCAGAAAGCTGAACAGTGTTCTAGATGCAATATGACGGAAGCTTAAATGTTTCGTTATTGCCGGCCGCTGTGGCCGAGCGGTTCTAGACGCTTCAGTCCGATACGGTCGCAGGTTTGAATCCTGCCTCGGGCATGATGGATGTGTGTGATGTCCTTAGGTTAGTTAGGTTTAAGTAGTTCTAAGTCGAGGGGACGCCCTCAGATGTTAAGTCCCATAGTGCTTAGAGCCATTTGTACTATTTTTTGTTTCGTTAATAAGGTAAATAAACATCTTTACGACGTAAGATTAGTTATGACCTGATATTCCTACCTCTCGTTCTCAAGAAAAGAGGCATTCCGGTCAATATGTAGTCATGTGTCTGTAATTTTTTTTAATGCAGATTCCACTGTGCCACTTCGTAGTCAATAATTACGAATCAGTATACAAATAAACCATCACTGGTCAGCTATTTTTTATTTATTTGCTTAGTTTCGCTCATCAGACGTTACCATCTTTAAATATTCAATGCGCTGGTGAGAACACATTACAGGTTGAAAGCTATAAACAACAAACAATATGCGACAAGAGACGATTTAGCTATATACTCAATACAATGGTCCCTGTGTCCCATGGTAATGATGGCTGCATTTGTCAAACTACGAATGACCCTGTATTGCATTGCGTATTACTTGGTCCAGTTACATTAATATGACCACTGCCTATGTTGGACATAAGCTTGCAATAACCACTCACAGACATTAGGTGACAGCACTATTGGTGGAAGGTATATACAATGTGTCAAGAAGACTCGGAACACAGTGTCGTCATTGTCGTAATGCGGAAAAGAAGTGCTTCATCTAACTTTCAAAAGGGTGTTGGTTCAAATGGCTCTGAGCACTATGGGACTTAACTTCTGAGGCCATCGGTCCCCTAGAACTTAGAACTAGTAAAACCTAACTAACCTAAGGACATCACACACATCCATGCCCGAGGCAGGATTTGAAACTGGGCTGTCGTGCGGTTCCAGACTGCAGCGCCTAGAACCGCTCGGCCACTCTGGCCGGCCAAAAGCGTATGATGAGTGGCTTTCGGAGCAAGGGTGGAAGCACTTCCAAAGCGGCTAAGTCTGTAAACCATTCGCATGCCGCTGTGGTTAAAGCATTCCGCGCATGGCAAAACGACGCTATCCAAACACGGCGCGGAGGCAAGTGTGGAGCACCAAGCACCATGGACCACAGATAACCAGGGTCAACGTCTCCTCAACGAATGTTCAGCAAACGTTGTTGCTTATGGGTCTCCGCAGCAGTAGCCTGGTTTATGCACCCATGCTGAGTGCTGTTCACCGGCAGCGAACACTGGAATTTGCACGCCAATACCATCACTGTAAGTCCGCAAAAGTGGTGACATACGGCTTTTTCAGAATAACTACGTTTCTTACTCCATTGACCCGTTACCGTTGCCGTGTACGGTGTGAAAAGGCTGAAAGCAAACGCCCTACAACAATTGTCGGAAGGGTCCAGTCCAGATGAGGGAGCGATATGGTCGGGGAGGGGGGGGGGGATGTTTTCGTGGCATTCTCTGGATGGTCTCGTCATTCTGGAAGGCATTGTAGATCAACACAAGTATGCATCTATCCTTGTGGAACATGTCGACCACTACAGGCTTTTTCTTTTTCCTCAGCACAGTGGCATCTACCAGCAGGACAATACAGCGTGCCACACAGCTCGAGTTGTACTCGCAAGGTTCTGTAGGACAACCTCGACTGAGGTGTTCGCTCCTTGGATCCTCAGCCGAGAAACCTAGCGCAGCTGGCCACGTCTCTGGCGGTGGTATGTCTCCGCATCACTGTCGATACCTAGCAGAACCTTATTTACTCTCTTCCTGCACATATCGCAACCGCCCGCGTTGCAAAAGGTGGTTATTCAGGCTCTTGACAACCGGTCACATTAGTGTGACTGTACAGTGTAAAAAATGGCTCTGAGCACTATGGGACTTAACATCTGAAGTCATCAGTCCCCTAGAACTTAGAACTACTTAAACCCAACTAACCTAAGGACATCACACACATCCATGCCCGAGGCAGGATTCGAACCTGCGACCGTAGCAGTCACGCGGTTCCGGACTGAAGTGCCTAGAACCGCACGGCCACCGCGGCTGGTTAATATTTAGCACAACTGCAATCGTCAGAACAGTGTCTCTTGATTTCTGCATGCATGTTGTAGGACTTGTAAGACGAAGACGCTGTATAAACACAGTCATTATAACCATCATTGATGCTTATTAGCCGGCCGCGGTGGCCGAGCGGTTCTAGGCGCTTCAGTCCGAAACCGCGCGACTGCTACGGTCGCAAGTTCGAACCCTGCCTCGGGCATGGATGTGTGTGATGTCCTTAGATTAGTTAGGTTTAAGTTAGTTACGTTGAAGTAGTTCTAAGTTCTAGGGGACTGATGACAGTACACTTGTTCGCCCACTGCTTGAATACTGGTCACCGGTGTGGGATCCGTACCAGATAGGGTTGATAGAAGAGATAGAGAAGATCCAACGGAGAGCAGCGCGCTTCGTTACTGGATCATTTAGTAATCGCGATAGCATTACAGAGATGACAGATAAACTCAGTAGCTCGGTACGGGCTTTTGTCGAAGTTTGGAGAACTTCACCGAGGAGTCAAGGAGTATATTGCTCCCTCCTACGTATATCTCGCGAAGAGACCATGAGGATAAAATCAGAGAGGTTAGATCCCACCCAGAGGCATACCGACAATCTTTCTTTCCACGAACAATACGAGACTGGAATAGAAGGGAGAACCGATAGAGGTATTCAAAGTACCCTCCGCCACACACCGTCAGGTGGCTTGCGAAGTATGGATGTAGTAATAGATGTCGATGTTAAGTCCCATAGTGCTCAGAGCCATTTGAACCATTTTTTATGCTTATTATTGACAGACGGTAGTCAGTTATATCGATATAATGCGTCTGAAGCGTCGTTGAAATCGCATAATAATGCAGTGAAGATAGCGCAGGATATCGTAGGCATTCGACCCGTAGCCGTTGGGTTGAATTGTGGATTAAACTTCCTAGCCTGTGTGGTCACAACAGTACAAATGTTGCACCATTAATGAAATGCGGTTCTTTCAGAAACCGCCTTCGGGAGAGCTAATTCGTAAATCGGAAAGGAACACTGTTTTCCCCCTCGGGTGGGAGGCGACTGGCGGCGATCGTGATCGAGGAGAGTAATGGCAGCCGCAATGCGGCCTCTGGCGGCGACGACACTTATTCCTAATTAGGAAGGACGAGGCGAAAGGAAAAAGGACTGCGCCCGGGGAGCGGGGGATTGTCTGTAATTGGAGGAAACAACGATAAAAGGCGCACGGAGGCGGGGAGAACTACTTTCGGCGGGGTGTGGCACCGACGAGGGCGTTGGTCGCGCTCGCAGAGGAGCCGGGGTGGGGCAGAGGAGGCGAACAAAGCGTTTGACTGGAAGAAAGAAAGGGGGGCAGGCAGGGTCAGCCGCGGCCCGGACAATTATCCGCGCTCACGGGCAGCCACACCCAGGTGTGCCCGGCCGCCGCTCGCGTGCGTGCGTGCGTGTGTGCGGTAGCGTAATTGTCTAAAGTGGCGGTGCAGCCGGGCCGTCGCAGCGGCGGTAGCGCAGCCCCGGATCCCGCCGGCCAAATGATAGCCCTGCACGCCGAGGACTGAGTTATTACCGTCTCCTCAGCCAGCCAGCCGGCAGGCGCGGAATCTCGACCCGCCGATAGAGTGATAGGTGTGTTTTTGATGCCGGCCGCGACGGACGCTTTTCGCCGGCGGCCGTCCCGAGACGTACGCGAGGGCCACTAAGTCACGGCGCTGCCACCTGCTTCCCTCGCAGCTGGTCCCGCCGGCAGGCGATCGGCCCTTCCCTTCCTCCCCCCTTTGGCTACGCAGCCGACTTGACGGGCTGATGGGCGCCTGCCCGGCTCTCTATCGACCGCCCATCGCGGGTCGGGGCCAACCGCTCGCCGGCGTAAAATGCGAGCGGATTGGCCCGGCCGTGGAAGCGGCCTTCTCTCTCGGCGGCACGGCAGCGGGCTGTTATTTTTGAGGCGGCGGCCGCGCCAACCCCATCATTTGGGGCCCGCAATTATTTCGGAGCCCCGAGTTATGTTTGATGGGCAGCGGCGGCAGGGAGCCAGCCAACAGCCAACCGGCCGAGCTGCGCAGCGTAGCACGCCGGGCCGCGCCGCGGCGCGCGGTCGTAGAGAGTTATGGGAGGCCCCGGGCCTTCGCTCCTCCCATAGGTTTTTAATGCGAGAGAAGGGACCGCCAGTCTGCTTAGCAGGCAGCGGGCGATCGGCTCGTCTCTCCCTGTGCGACTCCTCAGTGTTACTCCCAGCATGCCGCGTGAAACGATACACATACCACACCCAGAGACACAACGGGTTGGAGGAAATACTACGGACACGCACTAAAAACGTGTAGGATCACTTTCGGAATCCAAAACAGCCTGAATGTTTCTGGAAAACATCTCGATGATGGTACTCACGTGAGAGGATATTGCCGTACCAATCTTTAACGACACCACAGGCTAAGATACATGAGTTAGACGAAAATACGGAAACACCGTGAGAAAGGCACATTTGAGCATAAACCGAGATGCTGCAGGTTCCGCTGTTGCACTAGGGGCGTTCAGCAAGTAATGTAACACATTTTATTTTCCGAAAGCAATTTGGTTTTATTTAGGATTCCAATACACTATATTATTCCCGATTCTTTCGGCTAAAAAACAGTATTTCTCACCATAATCTTCATTCATTGCGACGGCATTACGCCACCTTACTGGTAAGGTTTGTATTCCCTACAATACCACTCAACTAGTCGACGTGTCTCGCCACATCAATAACCTTTCCATCATCCACATACTGTTTCCCGCAGAGTACATTCTTCGTTGGGTGAAACAAATGGAAGTCGGAAGGTGCGAGATCCAGGCTGTAAGGTGGATGAGGAAGAACAGCCCAATAAAGCAACGTGAACTGCTCTCGGGTGAGCAGCTTGTGTGAGGCCTTCGGTTGTCATGGAGAGGGAGCCATTAAAATTGCTGCACCAAGAAGAAATGCAGATGATAAACGAGTATTCATTGGACAAATATATTATACTAGAACTGACATGTGATTACATTTTCACGCAGTTTGGTTGCATAGATCCTGAGAAATCAGTACCCGGCACAACCACCTCTGGCCGTAATAACGGCCTTGATACGCCTGGGCATTGAGTCAAACAGAGCTTGGATGGCGTGTACAGGTACAGCTGCCCATGCAGCTTCAACACGATACCACAGTTCATCAAGAGTAGTGACTGGCATATTGAGACGAGCCAGTTGCTCGACCAACATTGACCAGACGTTTTCAATCGGTGAGAGATCTGGAGAATGTGCTGGCCAGGGCAGCGGTCGAACATTTTCTGCATCCAGAAAGACCCTTACAGGACCTGCAACATGCGGTCGTGCATTATCCTATTGAAAGGTAGGGCTTCGCAGGGATCGAATGAAGGGTAGAGCTATGGGTCGTAACACATCTGAAGTGTAACGTCCGCTGTTCAAAGTGCCGTCAATGCGAAGAAGAGGTGACCGAGACGTGTAACCGATGGCACCCCATACCATCACGCTGGGTCATATGCCAGTATGGCGATGACGAATACACGCTTCCAATGTGCGTTCACCGAAATGTCGCCAAACACGGATGCGACCATTATGATGCTGTAAACAGAACCTGGATTCATCCGAAAAAATAACAGTTTGCCATTAGTTCACCCAGGTTCGTCGTTGAGTACACCATCGCAGGCGCTCCTGTCTGTGATGCAGCGTCGAGGGTAATCGCAACCATGGTCTCCGAGCTGATAGTCCATGCTGTCATCTCGACTGCTAGTGATACGTGGCCGTTGGGATCCAGCACGACGTTCCGTATTACCCTCCTGAGCCCACCGATTCCATATTCTGCTAACAGTCATTGGATCTCGACCAACGCGAGCAGCAATGTCGCGATACGATAAATCGCAGTCGCGATAGGCTACAATCCGACCTTTATCAAAGTCGGAAACGTGATGGTACGCAATTCTCCTCCTTACACGAGGCATCACAACAACGTTTCACCAGGCAACGCCGGTCAACTGCTGTTTGTGTATGAGAAATCGGTTGGAAACTTTCCTCATGTCAGCACGTTGTACGTGTCGTCACTGGCGCCAACCTTGTGTGAGTGCTCTGAAAATCTAATAATTTGCATATCATAGCATCTTTTTCCTGTCGGTTAAATTTCGCGTCTGTAGCGCGTCATCATCGTGGTGTAGCAATTGTAATGGCAGTGTATTTTTGTGGGGAAGAACACGTTAAAGTCGTTGGTTCAATTTCCTGAGAGTAGCACACCACACGTCGCTGCACCGTGAGGGAGAACATTAAACAGAATAACCACTTCAGAGTTTCACCACAACTTTGCCAGGAGATGTAGCTTTGAACTTCTTCTTTGGAGGAGAGGTAGTGCGGTGCCACTCCATGGATTGCCGTTTTGTTTCCGGTTCGAAATGATGAACCCATGCTTCATCGCCTTGATCGACGTTCGACAAAAAATTGTCACGATCAGCCCCGTAACGCACAAGCCACTCCGCACGGAAGGTCCTCCTTTGCTCTTGATGGTCTTCTCTCAGGCGACAAGAAAGCCAGTGGGCACAAACCTTTGAGTACCCCAAATCGTGGAAGAGTGTGTCACCACTAACAACAGAGACGTCCAGTTGAGGAACGAAGTGTTCAATCGTGATCCGTCGATGACATCGAATGAGAATGTCCGCACGTTCCAACACTGCAGGACTCACAACATGCGTGCGGCTGGCCGGCACGTGGGAGATCGGACAGTTGCGATGGTGGTAGACGCCTCGCCCAACTACTCACCGTGCTTTTGTTCACTTCCAGGCCTCCGTAGACATTTTGCAAGCAGCTACGAGAATCTTCGATGCCCTAGTTTTCCACCAAAAGAGCTCTGTGCTTGGAACGCACCTCCGTTACGGACGCCATTTTGAAGGCTTCCTACAGCGCCGCCACCTACTGGAACCTCATGGAACTATAGGGTCTGAAGCGGGAATATCCCACGATGTCCCACAAGGAACTGTTCATCGAAACTGGCAGAGAAAAAAAAATGTGTTGCCTTACTCATTGAACGCCGCTCGTATCTGACCACGAACGGAACCTGTGCAATGTCCTCAGTACATTTCAGTTGCAGTCGGAGCAGAGTTCTGTGCAGTTGTGAGCGCATCGTGTCGAAGCTAAGTGAGTTCGAACATGAGCAAATTACTGGTGCCCGTATAGTAAGTGCTTCCGTAACCAAGGGTGCCGAAGTGTTTGATGCTGCAAGAGGCACAGTATCGAAGACTTATCTTGCATATAGGGAAAGCGGAGAAACAGTATCCTCTGTCACAAGGCGGACGAAATTATGTTTTGAGTAATTGTCACAGATGGTCACTGAGAAAGACTTTGACGAAAAATAAGAGGACGACAGTTGCCGAAGTCGCTGCAGAACTGAATGTTGCACTCGCGACCGAACCAAAACAACACGAAGGGGGCTCCATAACAAAGAAATTAGAGGTAGATTTCCAAAATCACCCTTCAGTGACGCAAATCCTATATCAGGAAATCTTGTGGCAGAGCCATGAAAGTTGGGCTATGGAGCAATGGAAGAAAGTCATTTGGTCGAATGCCTCTTATTTCACACCATGTCCAACTTTTGGCCGATGTTACTTCCCAATAGTGAAACATGACAGGAATTCGGTGATGATTTGACAGCTATATCGGGATATTCAATGGGGCACATGGTTGCCCTGCAAGACCGACGTGACTATGTTTCTTACCCAGTGGTACTGCTGTGTGCCAAGAAGACAGGCTCCTGTTCACACAGCCTTTATCGTCCAGGACTGGTTTTTTGAGTGTTAGAATGAATTGTCGCAGCTCCCTCGGTCACCATAGCCAACAGACCTCAATATTATTGAAGTTTTGTGGTCTCCTTTGGAGGGAAGGGTGTGTAGTCGCTATTCACTTCAATCGTCGTTATCTCAGCTTGCCACTATTTTGCAGGAATAATGGTATGAGATATCCGTGAATACTGTACACGATCTGTATTTATCCATTCCGAGACGACTAGAAGCTGTTTTGAATGCCAGTGGGTTTCCTACACCTTATCAGGCATTGTAATGTTTTGTTTTTTCGATATGCCCCTATTTTTGTCCAATCCCTATACGAGTCATATCCATATTAGCACACGTGGAATTGGAAACAATTCAGACTACTGAGAGCGAATAATGCACCATGCCCTAACGGAATTCGTCAAATTTTACACTGCGGAATTAGCTCCTTTCCTAGTTCATATGACCTACAACAGCTCATGCAACGAGTCGTATGTCATTGTTGGTTAGGATATCCCACGTAGTGGTTTCAGTAATCTGTCACACAGGATGTATTTCCTCTACGTTTAATGCCTCCTTTCTTTGTGAATGTGTGAGAGTATTGTTGTTCTTGTGGAACGTAGGTGAGAGTAATTGATGTGCATGTAGTATAATGCTATGTTTATGCTGTATGGAGATGTTGAGAGAAGAGAGCGAGTAAAACCCGATGCTGGCTTACTCCACTCACACAGCGCCAAGGTGGTCACAAAACTTAACGTCCCATCTGACGAACGAATTACCATCAACTATGTCGCGTGCCTTCCTTCGTGAGAAGCTCCGGAGAGGTTTGGAATTTAATCTAGGACAATGGTGCAGAGACTGGAATACGTTTACAGCGCTACGTCTCCTCATCTTGCCGGCCACATACGGGCAGTGAAACTTTCATCCACCATGAAGATTGGCAGCAGCGTACCTCCGACTCGATAGCCACCCCAAAGGCGGGCGTCAGCGGCCTCGCGTTCGGAATTGGATTGGCTGTAAAAGAGCACAAGTCTCTCCTGGTTACAGTAATTGTAATGGATGGGATGTGCAGAATTATAGACCGATGTCGCTGACGTGCATGTCTAGAATCCTAGAGAATATCCTAAACGAAAACATAAGACACTATATCACATCGCCCGGCCACTAATCAAGATACGATAATGTAAAATCAATATCAGGCAAGGTCAGTAGAAGACTTGCGTATGTGCTGCGTCTGTCAAGGAAATCGCTTGCAACACGCTCGTCCGACCAATTCAAAAATATTGCTCCCGTGTTTGATATCCTTATCAAGGAGGCAGGACATCAGTCATCGAACGAATCCAGAAACGCTTTCTAGTATCACATCAGTATACCCCTTACGAATGTACAGCAGAAATTCTCGGGGAACTTAAATGGAAATTCTTGGAAGAAAGAAACAAACTCCTGTTGTGTTAATTTAGAGAACCTGTTTCGAAGAAGATTATGTGACCACTATCCTTCCACCAAGGTATAACTGTCATAGGAATCATGAGAGGAAGACAGGAGGAATTAAGGTGCATACATAAGAATGTAGGGTGTCATGGATATAAGTGAACATACTTTTATAAGTGGTATCTTAATACGTACATACATCAGTGTTGGTTGTTTTTCTGTGCATCTAACAGTCAACATGTCATATAATTTACTAACTGTTGTTTTCTGCACAGTCATAATTGCACCACTCAGTGGAAAAAATGGTTGAAATGGCTCTGAGCACTATGAGACTTAACTTCTGAGGTCATCAGTCCCCTATAACTTAGAATTACTTAAACCTAACTAACCTAAGGACATCACACACATCCATGACCGTGACAGGATTCGAACCTGCGACCATAGCGGTCGCGCGGTTCCACACTGTAGCGCCTAAACCGCTCGGCCACCCCGGCCGGCAACATTCAGTGGACTACTACTGTCAATGTAGACTGAAACGTTTTGCGACCACAGCTACACACCTCAGCGCCTGACCTACTGTTCAGGGGAAAATACGCATGCAGTTGGAGGTACTAAACAACCTGGGAACATACTATTCCTAACAGCTATAGTTGTTGGTCTGCAAGTGACATAATTACTAATGTAGCGTTGTTCAGTACATCGTCCTCAGTCACTAATAGAAATATCTGCACTTACACCGATTACATCCTGTATAGACAGCCATTTTTCCCTCGATCACCTGACAAACAGAGTGGGAAAGAAAGTCGATAATATTGGCACGAAATATCCTCCACCGGGCTCTTTATGGTGGATTGCGTAACATTCATGTAGATGCACATAGTCAATGAGACCTTACTCAGTTACCAGAGGGGTGCACATATAGGAAGGCGAGTGGTGGGGCAATGCACAGTGGCAGGGGGCAGTGCAGCAGCCAATAGCGCCATTCTCACGTCACGTCCACTTTAGGGTTCACTTAGAACACTTAGCATTGGTTTCCAGAGATCAGTTTATGGTGAAGCTTCTCAGCGACTGTAGTACTGGAGACATACAGCAAACACGACAAGTATTTCCTTAACAAGCTTCACTGAAGTTTTCCGAGCGTATAATTTTTTATAGAGAGGAAAAGAGAGAGAGAGAGAGAGAGAGAGAGAGAGAGAGAGAGAGAGAGTCAGAAGCAGTAACAATGGTCCAACGCAGCCAGTTACCAGAGTAGCCAACGGCTGGAGGGTGCAGTGCTGGAGAATCACAGACATTGCCGACATCGTCTCTCTCTGTGTAGGACGCAGCCACCTTCAAACATTTACACTACTGCAGCAGAAATTGTTCCAGTTCCTCGAAATACAGTTGCTTTTTAAGCAGAATCAAAATTGCTACGTAGTATTAACGCAGGGCGAGTCAACAGTCCTTGGACACCTTCATAAGTTGGAAGATTAAAGGGAAAATTGAAATGTGATGATGGGAACATAGGTTTGACGTGGGGCCGCAACTTTTGGGAGTGAATGTCATGGATGGCCGCCATCTTGAAATCCGCCATTTTAGATTCAAGTCATTTTTTTTTTAAATGGGAAGGGGGCCTATGACACATCAAATAACACTCGCTTGAGCTCTGGAATCACACTATGGCAATGGTGTCCGTGAATGGTTGGAGGAACAACTGCCAGGGAAGTGGATTGGTCGCCGTGGTCCCGTGGAGTGGCTACCCAGATCCCCTGACTTAACGCCCCTTGATTTTTATCTATAGGGACATCTTAAGCAGATAGTGTATGCTGAAAGCATCTGTGATTTGAGACACCTGGAGGAACGCATACAACAGGTCTGTGACCAAATTGCAGGTGACACTCTCCTCCGTGTGCAGTCAGAGTGGTTGCGGCGACTACAGTTGTGCATTGCACGGGATGGACAACACGTAGAACATGTGTTGTAGCAGTCGATATGAAGGTAATTTCCCAAATTTGAACATTAATAATTTCTAAACTGTACAGGATAGACAAAAACAAATTACACCACTAAATTCCAGAGCTCAAGCGAGTGTTATTTGATGTGTCATACACCCCCCTTCCCACTAAAAAAAAAGACTTGAATCAAAAATGACGGTTTCAAGATGGCGGCCGTGAATGACATTCACTCCAAAAGTTCCGGCCCCGCATCAAACCTATGTTCCCATCATCACATTTCAATTTTCCGTTTACTCTTCCAGTTTATGAATGTGTCCAAGGACTTTTGACTCGCCCTGTATATAGCGATCATGGAGGAACTGCAACACGCGTTATTTCAGCTTTATCGTCACCGAAGTACTCATAATACGAGGAGTAATCATAAAGTTTAATCATCACTTCTAAAAAATAAACTTACATAATCAATTAATTGTTCGTTCGCAGGTTCAGGTCTATAGTTCTGGAA
The DNA here is from genome assembly GCF_023864345.2 of Schistocerca serialis cubense. Taxonomy (NCBI): domain Eukaryota; kingdom Metazoa; phylum Arthropoda; class Insecta; order Orthoptera; family Acrididae; genus Schistocerca; species Schistocerca serialis. The sequence goes on from NC_064642.1 coordinate 154,137,574, forward strand.
CAAATTCAAACAGCCGTTGCGCACTACCGTAGCACACCGCTAGACGAGCCAAAACAAAATGGTTCCCGTCTGTCAGCAGCGTCATCGCAAGAAATTACTTTTTGATACTCCACGGTCTGTTTCACAGATAAGAAAACATGACGCTGTCGGTGCTTTTAAAATGTATGAACTTCTCACCTACACCTTTAACATATTTTATTGGTGCTATTGAAGAAGCTGTTAGATATTTTCTCAGTGCCTGCAAGCATACATACATGCACGTCCGAAGGAGTATTGCATCGTTGTTCTTAACAACACAGGCACAACAATATCTTACTTATCCGCCGATACCACGCTGCGACTTTCAACTAAAATGTCCTCCCCTGTATGGGAATTACATACCGTGTGTACGAGTACAGGTTGTGACGTAGGAACGACAATATGTGGAAGTTTGGGTCCAGCCGTGAGTCGTGCACGGATAGCCAAAGTGGTTAAGGCTATCGCTCGCGTAAAGCGGAAATCCGGGTTCGAGATCTGGTCCGGCACAAATTTTCATTGTCGTCATTCCCTTCTATAGCGGATGGCTGTTCGTAGTCACGGCTGCGAATACATTTCGTGCATACGAGGAGACTCTCATTCAGTGGTCCTTCCAGCGCTTAAAAGAAATGCCACTGTGCTGTTTCTACACTACAGTCCGCCCCGGTAGCTGAGTGGTCAGCGTGACAGACTGTCAATCCTAAGGGCCCGGGTTCGATTCCCGGCTGGGTCGGAGATTTTCTCCACTCAGGGACTGGGTGTTGTGTTGTCCTAATCATCAACATTTCATATTCATCGACGCGCAGGTCGCCGAAGTGGCGTCAAATCGAAAGACCTGCACCAGGCGAACGGTCTACCCGACGGGAGGCCCTAGCCACACGACATTTCCATTTCTACACTACAAGCGGAATTATGCGCTGCTTGTTGACTGAAGCAAGGTATCGTAAGACTGATAAAGATCCCTCTTATAGAGTAGAAAGAAAAAACATGATGGTTCTTACAGTCTTCTTCTTTCCGCAAGAAGATGCGAAAACATTAAGACTTCACATATTTCAACTAGATAATACGGTCTTCCAAAGTCCACCACGAAGATCCACGTTAACGACCAACTGTGAACGACATCGACGCACCGGCTTATGGATTAGGTAAATATCTTGCTTCGTTAGTCTCATATTTTTTGAGAAAATTATCACAATATTCGCAGTTTTAATGACTTTATCAATAAGAAGTCACTAAGACTCAATGAATAGGATTTATTAGTAAATCTTAGTGTCATCTCACCCTTGACATTGGTCCCTCTCGTGTATTCATTGTCACTCATCGGCAGTCAGTTCAAAATAGATATAACAGCGCTAATCTGTCATGTGATATGAAGTCGAGTAGCACGTTATAAGTAGGTAGTAGAAAGTGTTAGTTGACCACCAATGTTACAACAGACACCCGCTGACGGCGAAAGTTGTGTTAAGGTTTTCTCTCTTATTCTGGCGTTGGGGCATGACCGAAACGCGTAACCACAATGGTTTTAACAATAAGTGGATTCTTGTTAGTTGCGATCTAAAGCAGTAATAAGGGCTTGCTCAGCTGTTCCATATGCACTTTCCTCGACCTATTTTTTATTCAACAACGTATATTTCGAACAAACTTATGGTGTTATCATGCGCAGCCCCTAATAGTGAACTTTTTTATGAAACACTTTGAACAGAAGGCGCTCGAGTAACCGGAGCTTAAAGCAAGAGATTGTACGCTACGTGTAGATGACACATTTGTACTGTAGCTCCACGGTGAAGAAGAATTCTCACAATTTTTACAACATCTAAATTTAATCTACGAGAATATTCTATTTACTGTGGAAGTGGAAAAAGGCGACCGTCTACCGTTTCTAGATGTCTTCTTCAGTCGGAAAGTGAATATAAGTCATCAGAGTAACTTCACACATACGGACCTATGTATGCAGGCATCTGTCCACCAACTTTCACGAACTACGGGCGTCTTTCGCACTTTGGTGCGTTGGGCACAACGTTGTCTGATAGAAACAGTCTTCCAAAGAAACTGGAGCCCTACAATCTCTGTTCCGACAGAAACCTGAAGAAACATTATGTTAATCTTCCAGCCACTTACAAAGTCCTGCGCTCTTCTCGGCTCGGCGAAAGATGACCTGATTTGCGGAAGGCGGGAGTCTATAGCTTACTATGTGGCGAAGCCTAGATTTGTCAGACCAGACGCACATCACATGAAAGCTGCCTGGAACATGATCGCCACAATCGCCTTTTACAACCAGTAAGCCTGTCGTGAATGAGAACTATATCTCAGCGGGACACTATATGAATTATTCTGACACGAAAATCTTGGCAACGAGGAATTTCTTCTGGGATACAATTATCAAGCAATCTGTGGAAATACATATGGCGGAATATTTTATTATCCCTGAAGGCTACTTTCAACTTGATAAGGCGAGACGTTAATTACATTACGATCTTCAAAAAGACAAAGCTCTATGCCTAATGATATGTCAAGCGACAACTAATTTAATGATTTCGACCTATGAATTTTAATTCCGGGGGTCCAAATTTCTACTATATCACCGTTACGCATGAGCTTGCTCGCCACATATGGAAGATGGCTGAATGGTTGTCAGCTGAAATATTGTGCCACGATGTCGACGTCATCCGGCTGCAATACCGAAGCGCAGAATTATCAGTCATCATCATAATGCTGAGAATGTAACTGTAGTTTTGTTGCATTTGAAATTGCGTGAAAATAGCGAAGTTAAGATAACTGAGGAAATGTCATTCTCAAGCACAGAGAAATTCAATTGTTGCATCGAAATTCATTTGGTGTAGAGAAATTCATTTGTTGTCATTTGCAAGCCAAGAAATTTAATTGTTGCTTCGAAATTCACTTGTTGCATCGAATTTCCCCGTAACGACTTTACGATTTCAATGATGACACTAGGAAAAATGAAAAGAGGGTGCCTTCTTCTTTTCCTAGTGCCTTTGTCCAACAGTTCCGCAGGGTCGGCATGGTTATGGTCAGATTTGACAGGGTTAATTTAAGGGATGGCCGGATGCCCTTCCTGTCTCCACCCCGCTACGCCAATGATGATGAAATTATGAGGACACACAAGGACAAACACAAACACCCAGTCTCCGGGCAGAGAAAGTTCCCATCCTCGCCGGGAATGAACCCAGGACCCCATGCTCTAGAAGCAGCAACGCTAGCGACTAGATCACGAGCTGGGGACGTAAAGAGGGTGCTTTATTAGCTGTTGTATGAATATCAAGAGCTCAGAAACGTAGTTCTAAGCAAAGAAGGGAAAGCAGAAAGGTGGATGGAGTATATAGATGGTCTATACAAGGGCGATGTACTTGAGGACAATATTATGGAAATGGAAGAGGATGTAGATGAAGATGAAATGGGAGATATGATACAGAGTGAAGAATTTCACACAGCACTGAAAGACCTAAGTCGAAACAAGGCCCCCGGAGTAGACAACATTCCATTAGAACTACTGACAGCCCTGACAAAACATTAAATTGTTACAGTTGGGTTACAGTTAGGAATGTAAAAACATAAGGTTCAAAAATGGCTGTGAGCACTATGGGACCTAACATCTTAGGTCATCAGTCCCCTAGAACTTAGAACTATTTAAACCTAACTAACCTAAGCACATCACAAACATTCATGCCCGAGGCAGGATTCGAACCTGCACCGTAGCAGTCACGTGGTTCTGGACTGAAGCGCCCAGAACCGCACGGCCACCACGGCCGGCTAAACACATATGGGATATTACATTATATTGGGGTGTGAATTTGTTTGCTATTGGGACACTATGTGGTTAAATGGTTCAAATGGCTCTGAGCACTATGCGACTTAACTTCTGAGGTCATCAGTCGCCTAGAACTTAGAACTAATTAAACCTAACTAACCTAAGGACATCACACACATCCATGCCCGAGGCAGGATTCGAACCTGCGACCGTAGAGGTCACGCGGTTCCAGACTGAAGCGCCACTAACCGCACGACCACACCGGACAGCTTTGTGGTTAGTAGCAGGTTTCTTGAATTGTGTAAAGTTTAAGAGTGGTGATGTGCTCAGTTGCTATTGATCATCTAGAACCAGCTGGGGATTAATGTGACTTACAAACTGCAAAAAGGTGGGAATTTAAGGAGATGGGACCTGGATAAACTGAAAGAACCAGAGGTTTTACAGAGTTTCAGGGAGAGCATACGGGAACAATTGACAGGAATTGGGGAAAGAAATACAGTAGAAGAAGAATAGGTAGCTTAGAGAGATGAAGTAGTGAAGGCAGCAGAGGATCAAGTAGGTAAAAAGACGAGGGCTAGTAGAAATCCTTGGGTAACAGAAGAAATATTGAATTTAATTGACGGAAGGAGAAAATATAAAAATGCAGTAAATGAAGCAGGCAAAAAGGAATACAAACGTCTCAAAAATGAGATCGACAGGAAGTGGAAAATGGCTAAGCAGGGATGGCTAGAGGACAAATGTAAGGATGTAGAGGCTTATCTCACTAGGGGTAAGATAGATTCTGCCTACAGGAAAATTAGAGAGACCTTTGGAGATAAGAGAACCACTTGTGTGAACATCAAAAGCTCAGATGGAAACCCAGTTCTAAGCAAAGAAGGGAAAGCAGAAAGGTGGAAGGAGTATATATAGGGTCTATACAAGAGCGATGTACTTGAGGACAATATTATGGAAATGGAAGAGGGTGTAGATGAAGATGAAATGGGAGATACGATACTGCGTGAAGAGTTTGACAGAGCACTGAAAGACCTGAGTCGAAACAAGGCCCCCGGAGTAGACAACATTCCATTAGAACTACTGACAGCCCTGACAAAACTCTACCATCTGATGAGCAAGATGTATGAGACACGCGAAATACCCTCAGCCTTCAAGAAGAATATAATTATTACAATCCCAAAGAAAGCAGGTGTTGACAGATGTGAAAATTACCGAGCTACCAGTTTAATAAGTCACGGCTGCAAAATACTAACGCGAATTCTTTACAGACGAATGGAAAGGACTGGTAGAAGCCGACATCGGGGAAGATCAGTTTGGATTCCGTAGAAATATTGGAACACATGAGGCAATACTGACCCTACGACTTATCATCTTAGAAAATAGAGTAAGGAAAGGCAAACCTACGTTTCTAGCATTTGTAGAGTTAGAGAAAGCTTTTGACAATGTTGACTGGAATACTCTCTTTCAAATTATGAAGGTGGCAAGGGTAAAATACAGGGAGCGAAAGGCTATTCACAATTCGTACAGAAACCAGATATCAGTTATAAGAGTCGAGGGGCATGAAATGGAAGCAGTGGTTGGGAAGGGAGTGAGACAGGGTTGTGGCCTATCCCCAATGCTATTCAATCTGTATATTGAGCAAGCAGTAAAGGAAACAAAAGAAAAATTCGGACTAGGTATTAAAATCCATAGAGAAGAAATAAAAAGTTTGAGGTTCGCCGCTGACATTGTAATTCTGTCAGAGACAGCAAAGGACTTGGAAGAGCAGTTGAACGGAATGCACAGTGTCTTGAAAGGAGGATATAAGATGAACATCAACAAAAGAAAAACGAGGGTAATAGAATGTGGTCGAATTAAGTCGGGTGATGTTGAGGGAATAAGATTAGGAAATGAGAAATTTAAAGTAAATGAGTTTTGCTTTTTGGGGAGCAAAATAACTGCCAAATAGGGAGGATATAAAATCTAGACTGGCAATGGCATGGAAATCGTTTCTGAAGACTGTTAACATCGAGCATAGATTTAAGTGTCAGGAAGTCGTCTGTGAAAGTATTTGTATGGAGTGTAGCCAAGTACGGAAGTGAAACATGGACAATAAATAGTTTGGACAAGAAGAGAATAGAAGCTTTCGAAATGTGGTGCTACAGAAGAATGCTGAAGATTATATGGGTAGATCTCATAACTAATGAGGAGGTATTGAATAGAACTGGGGAGAAGAGTGATTTGTGGTACAACTTGACTAGAAGAAGGTATCGGTTGGTAGGACATGTTCTGAGGCATCGAGGGATCACCAATTCAGTATTAGAGGGCAGCGTGAAGGGTAAACACCGTAGAGGGAGACACAACTTGAAAGAGGTGTCATTAGGGATCTCCATTTGGCTGGCTGACCGAATAGTGCAGTAATCGGATTTGTGGAGCATTCGGAAGTGACAGTGGTACATGGGATTGCTGGGGAAAATGATAAGCGTACTCGTCGCCAAGATTCCAGTCGACCACGTCTGATCATAACAAGGGAGGATCGCCATAGTGTGCAGCAAGAACATTGTAACCCCTCCACATCTGTCATCCGAGGACAAGAAATGGATCCCCTGCAACATTCTGTGTCATCTCGCACCACTGACCGCAGACTAACAGCAGACCGACTGCGCAAGTATCGTCCCACGTGTAGAATACCCCTAACACTGCAACACAAAAGGGTGCGTTTAGAATGGTGCCGTCACCAGGAAGCGTGGCCTGTTGATGAATGGCGTCGCATTGTGTTCAACGATGAGTCGTGGTTCTTCACTACCATGTCAGATGGCTATGTATGGATGATGAATATGGTTGCGACCTGGGTAGAGGTCCTACTCCTCCAATATTATGGCGAGGCACAGCCGTGTCACACCTGTCGTCATGGTGTGGGGAGCCATCGGGCATGACTTCAGATCACAGGTGCTGATGACTGAGGGGTCTCTGACGGCACAACAATGGGTCACAGACATCCCTATGTCTTACTTCACACGCGGCAGTACCAAGGTACCATTTTTCAACAGGTCAATACTCTTCCACACATGGGATGCGTCTCTATGAGCTGTATGTGTAATTTTAAGGTACTACAGCTGCCAGAAAGATCCCCAAATCTGTCCGAGACATAACATGTGTGTGACCAGTTCGGACGTCAACTCAGTCCCAGAACCAGTCTCCAGGATAACCAGGAATAGTTACAAATGTTGTGTGCAGTCTTCCTTCAGAAGAGGATACGACTTTATGACACCCTTCCAAACCGAATCAGTACCTGCATTCAGGTCAGACAGGGTGCAGCGTCATACAGGTAAGTGTTTTTTTGTAAAATTGTTTCGATCATCCGCTTTGTATGGATGATGAATATATTTGCGACCTGGGTAGAGGTCCTATTCCTCCAACATTTTGGCGAGGCACAGCCGAGTCACACCTTTCGTCATGGTGTCGTGGTGACTGTCACCACCACCCACGAACTATGGGCGTCGTTCACAAGTTGATTCATCGGGCACATGTTGTGTCTTCTGATAGAGAAAGTCTTGCAAAGGAACTGGATGACCTACAATCTCTGTTCAGACAGAATCCTAAAGAGACATTATGTCAATCTTTTCGGCTCGGTGAAGGATAACCTGATTTGCAATCTTTGCACTGAAATAATATCGAAAACCCCACTTAACGCGTTAAGTTTCACTTCGTTTCCTCCACCATTTCTGGGTGCTTCACTTTTTTTGTCCGTCACCGTGAAATGGCACCCATCAGATATTTTGTGAGTAGACGGTATTATTCACAAAAGATTCACAATGATCGAGGGCTCATTTAGGAAATTTATTTTCTTTTTATTAATAAGCATACATCGGAACCGACAAAATACCAGAATACACCTGCTAAGCCACAACAATAGAACGTTAACAAACGCTTCGTTTTCCATTTTTATTTTGTTTTATTTTTTGAAATTGTTACTGATTTATCATATGCAATCTTAGTGGCAACCATATTTTGAGCCGCGGTGAGAGAGCTGTACCGACTGGTATGCGCGGCTGCCGCAGAAGTGTTAAAACATTTGCTGCGATAAGCTAGCCGGTGTAATTACTGTCGTCACGGCGATGATATAATTGGTAGTGTAGAGCCCCGCTTGCTATGTTTGCTGATCGGATATGATAGCTCTGTAGACCAACCAGCAATCACTTACCTCTTTCGCCGTTTGTCATACTTCATCTTCCTTGTCGTCCCCGTCCCTTTTTCTCTCTCTCTCTCTCTCTCTCTCTCTCTCTCTCTCTCTCTCTCTCTACCTCTCCCTCCCTGAATCACATAGGTCGTTCTGCAACTTGTATACTGTGGTAGTGTTTACTTCGGCCGACGAAAAGCGTAAGCTTATACTGAACTAAGGGTCGACTACCGTGTACTTGAATTAAGTGACAATGGCGCTCGAAGTGACATCCGTTTGGACTAATGCAGTTGACAACTCTAAGACCACTGGTAGGGTTGCCAGAGTGCCCGTTCTGTGTGGACTGCGGCAAATTCTGATGTCTTAGTCAGTCTTACTTGGTAGACACTAGCTGTCAGTGAGTGTTGTAACAGTTCTGATAAAGTCTCCTTTCTAACTTTTCAAGATGATAAACACTGATGTGTTTCATTTACTATATACTTTTGAATGCGCTTTCGCTTTCACATATTCTTGATGATGAAGATGAGGATGGAACCGCTACAGTATATGAAGACAAAAATTGGGCTGACGAAGACGGTTATGAAAACGATTCTCTATGTCGGTGACACTTTAAGTTTAGAACCTGTGGCATCGATCGTGTTTCTCCAAGAGGACGGACATCTAGAGCATTTATACAGAAGTAAACGGACAAGTCTCGTAATGTACACGAGATATGAAGCCCAAAGCTGTCTCACAGACATGTGAACTAAAAAAATATCAATAGCTAAGATGGGTCTTGTAACCGACAACATTTCCAGAAAGAGATCAGGCTAGTGCAACTGCAAGAATTCCACTTACACAGATAAAATGGCTGAAATATACTGATACCACGTAGCTAAGACAAAAAGACAATGTGGCCTATTTATTCTCTTACGCCTGCAGTTTTTCTATAACATGTACGTAGAATTTCATCATGCACCACGACGTTTATTCCTGTGAAATTATTTTCTTTTTTGTCTAGAGCACACTGATATGTCCTGAACTTTCTCTGGTGCTGCTGTCAACGTTATTCTTACCTGTCTGTAAATTAAGGTGCAGTATTCCAAGAACAAACAGTGAAAGAAGTGGTATCTGATACGTAACAAGCGCTATTACATTAGGGACAATATTCATGTTATTGTTCATTCTTTTTAACATCTGCATGGAACAAGCGTTGAACAACTAAAGAAAATACGTATATTACAGACGTATTTTCACATACAAAAGGATATACAAGGCGAGGAAGGAGTCACCTATTGTACGAATGTTAACAATGAAAAGTAACACAAAACCTGAGGGACCTAAATGTGTACAATAGGTGCTCTAAATTTTCATTCAGTATTCAAGTTGCTACAGACAGTAAATGTGCTGGGATCTTGACATAGGAGAGAAGAGCGTTACATATCTCCTACCTCGAGATAAAAAATGCCTGATAATTCGTTCCGAAAGCTGGGCAGCGTCTTTTTAATACACACAATACACTAACGCCCTCTAACCCGAAAGGAGAACCAACTTATCTGATGAGAATAACTAACAGAAGACATCCTATAATACGAAGATACAGTGAGTACGAGATGGTGCTAAAAAAGGATCAAAGCAAAATTTGGAAGAGTCAGTAGCGTGCAGACGCCTCTTTCGAAGTATTGATTCCACTCTTAAACTTTTTACTTCCCTTCCTAGTCATTGGCGTCCCTCAAGCAAGATATCGTGAGATTATGCTGCGTTCAGCAATTACAGTAAAACCGCCTCTTTCATTTTTGACAACATCCAACCTCACGCAAAAATGCTTCACGCTCGAAAAATTTTCTTCCTCCTTAATTTTCTCTTCTCCTGCATTTCTTGTTCCCTTACATTTTCTTCCTGCAGCCTTTTTGCCTTCCTTTATTTTGCCTTCGTTGTAATATTCTCCTACTTCTCCATGTCAGCTACCTATTTGCTGCTGTAGCTTTTCACTGTTGTGTCCTTCTCTCTGATTACACTGCCCACCACTTATTACTCCTCTTTCCGTTTTGCACTATGTCCATCTATACTTTTTTATCGTTTATACACCACTGTCCTCTACATAGTCTGCTTCTCGTCCTGCTTCTGCATATTCATTCGTGGCCCTCTTCCCTGTATATTTTTCCTGCCCCTCTTCTACATCTCCATATACAGGGATGTCAGGAACCGTCTGCAAGAGTATTGTAGGCTATGTTATGCTGAGAAACAATTGTTAAGAAAAAAATCGGTACGTTGCGCAGTGTCTTAGTTAATTAGCACTGAAGTTAGCCAATGAGGTCGTTTCATGCGCAAATTCAAGTGGTTCACCAGTGAAATTGCGCTGCGGCGTCACACTTCCATCCATCGGATGCGGAACTGAACTTTATTAGTAACCAAACTTTTTATGGTTGCTGGAAAGTTGTTAAAAATGTGTTTTCCTGAATAAAGGATACCTTTCTGGACCAAAGAAAGTACTTCAAAAATTTGTGAAGCTTAATCTTAGTTCTAGTATTGATTCCATAAATTACGCTGATTTGCAAAAGAGATATATTATTGCAAAAGAGATATATTATTTACGATAAATGTCATTAAGGAATTAATGTATTTGGAAGCAATAGATGGTATCACCAGTTCATTAAATGGGCCGTTGCAGGACGATCTTGAGTGCAAATTCGTATTACACACTTTTGGACTTAAAAAAAAGCTTGGCTTAATGAGTTACCCCGAAAAGCAATCCCGTATGATATTATGAAATGAAAGTGAGCGAACTGCGCTAGCTTCATCATGAACCGGAACACATCCTCCCGGATTCTTTAAAGAATCAAACTCCCGCGTAAAAAAGTCAAATTACCCGAACTGTGTGTTGTACAATGATATAATGCTGCAGGTACATTCAGTGGTATATGTGGACACTGACTGGAAAATGTGTATAAAATTAATTGGAAAGAAGGATTAAATTCGGACGTCATGCCTCACGCTGCACTTTTACTACACGAACAGCGAGAATGTAGTAATCGATAAACATGTTTGATTGCGTCATTTTGTGGGTGATGTGAGAAAAAGTTTCGTAAAGGTTTCAGATTATGTGTACAGTTTATTAGAAGTCGCTAAGTGGTCTCATTCTCAAGTACTGGACGAATATAGTCTGGGTAATTTGCTGGCCCATGACGTATATATAGTTTCTAACTGTAATATTTGATTTACCACGTTAACCTTAAACATAAGATTATAGCTTTTAATAAATAGATTATGGCAGTATTTTGAGCTTTTAAATTCTGTCCGTTGCTGGCCCTAGAAGTTGTTACATATGCAACCTGCAACTGGGAGCATTCCTCGGCTTAGTTGGTTAATAATGCAGATACCAGCAAATCCCCGATATTTAAACCGAGCGAGGTGGCGCAGTGGCTAGCACACTGGACTCGCATTCGGGAGGACGACGGTTCAATCCCGCGTCCGGCCACATCCTGATTTAGGTTTTCCGTGATTTCCCTAAATCACTCCAGGCAAATGCCGGGATGGTTCCTTCGAAAGGGCACGGCCGACTTCCTTCTCCGTCCTTCCCTAATCCGATGAGACCGATGACCTCGTTGTTTGGTCTCTTCCCCCAAACCAACCAACCAACCCGATCTTTAACCAATCGATTTGAAATGTATGAAACAGCTTCACACGTCTGAGATGATGAAGCATTTTAAATTTTTAAAGGCGGTCGGTAACTGTAGGAAAAATTGCAAATAAAAGCTTTGTCACCCCTCTCTCCCTGCGCCGCAACGTCACCGCAAGAAGGCCGATGTATACCCGAGCAGAGGACGGATCAGTCCCAGTTCGTGGCCTCGGACCAAGCAGACAACGTCACCTAGTTAGGACACGTGTGTTACTCATGACACAATGAACTGTCATTCTCAACTTCGTGAACTTTATACGTCAAGTGAAGAGTTTAAGAAATGCGTGCATCAAATGATGCTTTAACATTCAAAGACAGCTGTAAATATTCGGCACATTACATTGGCGATGGATTGTATAAAGTTGGGTAATCGTTCTTGTAATAAAGTGAGCTAATGTTTCTTACAATGACGGAAAAAATCGCAGCACCAAGGAGTTGTGCGACATTAACGAACGTTGATAGCCGTGTTTTTACATCTCAAAGATGATATCTTCTCAAATTACGCGCCAGTCGCATCAAAGAGGGGTTAGTTGCGCCACTCAAAGGATGCAAATCATGATTGCTTCAAATACAAGCTGTAAGGGTGGCGAGCGTTAGTTACCTTTGAGAGTGGACGTGGTGAGTTCATTTTCGTCAAGAATGCATTTAAGATGACAAAGTCGCCGTTATCAACACCTCACTGAGTTTGAACGAGGTCGTGTAATGAGGCTACGAGAAGCTGGATATTGTTTCTGCGATATTGAGGAAAGACTTGAGAAGAATGTAGCCACTGTACATGATTACTGGCAGCGGTGGTCACGGGATTGTTCGGTAGCAAAAAGACCGGGCTCCCGAGGGCCATGTGGCACTACCGAGAGGGAAGACCATCGTGTTCGGCGTATAGTTCTGGCACGTCGTACTGCATCTGCAACAGCAATTTGAGCAGCACTTGGCACCACAGTGACTCAGTGCACTGCTACAAATCGGTTACTTCAAGGACAGCTCCGAGCCGAACGGCCTGTAGCGTGCATTCTGTTGACCCCAAACCACTGCCATTTGTGACGTCAGTGGTGTCAAGCGAAAGCTCACTGGAGGGCAGAGTTGAGGTCTGTTGTGTTTTCGGATGAAAGCTGGTTCCGCCTCGTTTCCAGTGATGGTCGTGTGTTGTTTAGGAGGCCAGACAATAACGTACAGTATATGATCGAAAGGGTCCGGACACCCCCAAAAACATACTTATTTCGTATTAGGTGCTTTATGCTGCCACCTACTCCCAGGTATTCCATATCAGCGACCTTAGTAGTCATTAGACATCGTGAGCCAGCAGAATGGGCCGCTCCACGGAACTCACGGACTTCGAACGTGGTCAGGTGATTGGATGTCACTTGTGTCACACGTCTCTACGCGAGGATTCCACACTCCTAAGTTCCCTAGGTCCAATGTTTCTGATGTGATAGTGAAGTGGAAACGTCAAGGGACACATGCAGCACAAAAGCGTACAGACCGACCTCGTCTGTTGACTGACAGACACCGCTGACAGTTCAAGAGGGTCATAATGTGTAACGTCTATCCAGACCGCCACACAGGAATTCCAAACCGCATCAGGATCCGCTGCAAGTACTATGACAGTTAGGCGGGAGGTGAGAAAACTTGGATTTCATGATCGAGCGGCTGCTCAAAAGCCACACATCACGCCGGGTAAATGCGAAACGACGCCTCACTTGGTGTAAGGAGCGTAAACATTGGGCGATTTAACAATGGAAAAACGTTGTATGACGAACCACGGTACACAATGTGGTGATCCGATGGCAGGGTGTGGTTGAGGCGAATGACCGGTGAACATCATATGCCAGCGCGCGTAGTGCCAACACTACAATTCGGAGGCGATGGTGTTAGGTGTGGTCGTGATTTCATGGGGGGGGGGGGGGGCTTGCACCTTTTGTTATTTTGTGTGGCACTATCACAGCACACAGCATAGGCCTCCATTGATGTTTTAAGCATCTTCTTCCTTCCCACTGTTGAAGGGCAATTCAGGGATGGCGATTGCATCTTTCAACATGATCGAGCACCTGTTCATAATGCACGGCCTGTGGTGGAGTGATTACACGACAATAACATCTCTGTAATGGACTGGCCTGCTCAGAGTCCTGACCTGAATCCTATAGAACACCTTTCGGATGATATGGAACGCCAACGTCTTACCAGGCCACACCCTCCGACATCGATACCTCTCCTCACTGCAGCACTCCGTGAAGAATGGGCTGCCATCCCCCAAGAAACCTTCCACCACGTTATTGAACGTATGCCTGCGAGAATGGAACCTGTTATCAGGGCTGAAGGTGGGCCAACACCGTATTGAATTCCAGCATTAGCGATAGAGGGCGCCACGAACTTGTAAGTCAATTTTGATCACATAGTGTACAATCAACCTGCCTGCGTGCTAGACAAACAGGATGTACACCTGCATTTATGATCTGGTTTGCGATTTCATATGACAGCAGGAGCACTCTCTTGGTTATCCCACACACCCTGACTGCAAATTTTAACACCAATCTAGTGATTCAACTTGTTGCGCTGCCACTCATGAACAGCATTTCCGGGGATATTTTCCAAGAGGATAACATCCGGCCACATACCACTGTCGTAACCCAATATACTCTACAGAGTGTCTACATGCCGCCTTGGCCTGCTTTTATCACCAGATTTGTCTCCAGTCGAGCACATATGGGGCATCATCGTGCGACAACACCAGCGTCATCCACAAACAGCACTAACCGTGCCTGTATTGACCGACCAAGTACAACGTGCACGGAACATCATCCCACAAACTGATTTCAAGGGCGTGTAGAACACAATGCATTCAGTTTGTGTGCTTGGAAGCCGGCAGGTGTGGCCGAGTGGTTCTAGGCGCTTCAGTCTGAAACCGCGCGACCGCTACGGTCGCAGGTTCCACTCCTGCCTGGGGCATGGATGTGTGTGATGTCCTTAGGTTAGTTAGGTTTAATTAATTCTAAGTTCTAGGGGACTGATGACCTTAGATGTTAAGTCCCATAGTGCTCAGAGCCATTTGAACCATTTTTTGTATGCTTGCATTCAACGTTCTGGTGGATATTACGGTTATTAATGTACATGCATTTCCCATTTCCAATGCCTTATCTCGCGCTTGCATCAACTTGTCGTCTTGCAGTGTTAATCGCTTAAATATATTATCTAGACAAATCTATTCCCGAAATTTCATTACTCTACATTAATTATTTTTCGGTGTTGCTTTTTTTTTCTTTTTTGTCGTAACAACTACCGTCAGAATTCTTCATTCTTTCCTTCCCCTACATCGACTTTGCTCACTGTCTTCTCTTCTTTCTCACGGATGTTTACAATGCTCATTCATTTGTTGTGCGCTCGCGATGCGCTCATTGAAATAGGCGTTGCGTTTTGGTATGATCCCTGTGTCTGAAGGATGGATATTTGTTCCGCCACAACCGGTAGCTACAAGAAAGAAATCAGCAGGCAGCAACTGCAGCTAAGCGAGCCGCCTGCGCGCAGTACCGGTCGGGGCTGCGAGCCGGCGGCCGGCTGCGGTGCGCTGTGTGACCAGCATGCGCCGGCCGAGTGCGCGTCGGCACCGCTTTGATCCGTGGCTCATCTTTTGTTCCAGTACGCCTTAATTGTGCGTCGCCTCGCAGACCCTCCCGGCCGCCGCGCAGTTATTTATGATTAGCGTCTGCGCCTTTTTGGATTCCATATTTACCGTCCACTGCGCTTAAATTCCTCTCCCCTTTCTCGGCTCCTAGACGGCTCGGAAATGCTGTGGAGATAGGGAGAGAGAGAAAGAAAAAGAGAGAGAGAGAGGGAGAGAGTTCAAGGTTAATCGCAGCCAACTTGACCCGCAGCCTCCCGGTTCGTTACCTTCCACTTTCATCTCTAATCGTCTCGGCTGACCTTCCGAACACGAACGTAACCTTAATTGAGTTCGGGTCTTCTTTCGGGAAGGGGCCTCCGTCAGAGACGTATTTCAGAGAGAGAGGAAAACGTACCCACAAAAACCAGGGGAAGTGCCTTAGCTCGCGTTCTGCCGTGGGAAACCTTCATTACCTCAGACACAGTAACTCCGCTACGGGCGAGAAACGGAACACCGTTAATGTGCAGGCTGGAAATGATGCAGTACATGTAACTGTGTACAGATAGAAGAAAGTCCGTCGTTTATTTATAACACTAGTTCCAAAGGCCTATGTACACCCCTCAGGTTCGTATAGGGCAATTTTTTATTTGCACGTGTTTCCAATCCGCGTTTTACGAAGACACTACGAAAAGTATTGAAGCAAAAATACGTATAATAAGGTTCCTAGTATTATTGTAAATGACATACAGGGTGAAAAGTATTTAAACCGACAAACTCTGGCAGGTTGTAGGGGACATCAAAACAAATATTTTTCCCTAATGTCATTTTTTTTCCTATGAGGAGTATTTAAACCGGTAGGGGAAGATTTCTCTGGCGGCAAATTAATTAAACCAACAAACAATTTTCCATTTTTTTATGACCAAGAGACAACAAATTAACACAACCCAACTTCAATTGCAGTAGATTTTCAAAAATTCCTCCATTGGCACGTAAACAAAAGTTACTCCGTCGGATCATGTTCTGTCTGACACGGGCAAAAACCCCAGGAGTATCCTGAATTGTTCCTGCTGCTGCTACTATCAGGGCAACCAGATCCTCTTCTGATGCAACAAATGGTTCTAATGGCTCTGAGCACTATGGGACTTAACATCGATGGTTATCAGTCCCCTAGAACTTAGAACTACTTAAACCTAACTAACCTAAGGACATCACACAACACCCAGTCATCACGAGGCAGAGAAAATCCCTGACCCCGCCGGGAATCGAACCCGGGAACCCGGGCGCGGGAAGCGAGAACGCTACCGCACGACCACGAGCTGCGGACCCTGATGCAACAGGAGTTGCGTAAACAAGGTTGCGCATCTCTCCCCACACAAAAGAGTCCAGACGGGACATATCTGGCGATCGAGCAGCCCATGGTACAGGACCACCTCTGCCAATCTACGTTTCTGGGAACCGTCCACGAATCGACGCACACGACGACTGAAATGTGCCGGCGCCCCGTCATGTTGGAACCACATGCGTTGTCTTGTAGGGAGCGGGACGTCTTCCAGCAATTCTGGCAATGCTCTGGAGAGAAAATTGTAATAGTGCTGCCATTTAATGGCCTAGGTAGCAGATACGCCCAATTAAACAGTCCCCAACAACACCGACCCACACATTAACGAAGAACCGCACACGCCGTAAGGTGGCTCGCGGAGTATAGATGTAGATGTATAGATGTAGATGAGCGCTAGTAACTATGGCATGTGGGTTATCCTCACTCCAAACATGAGAATTGTGCATGTTGAAGACTCCATTGCCCGCATCTCGTGGTCGTGCGGTAGCGTTCTCGCTTCCCACGCCCGGGTTCCCGGGTTCGATTCCCGGCGGGGTCAGGGATTTTCTCTGCCTCGTGATGGCTGGGTGTTATGTGCTGTCCTTAGGTTAGTTAGGTTTAAGTAGTTCTAAGTTCTAGGGGACTTATGACCACAGCAGTTGAGTCCCATAGTGCTCAGAGCCATTTGAACCATTTTTTTTGAAGACTCCATCACGCCCGAACGTTGCTTCATCGGTAAACAACACAAAGTATGGAAATGTAGGATGCATTTCACACTGTTCCAGGTACCACTGCGAAAACTGTGCTCTGGGTGGATAATCAACTGGTTCCAGGTTGTGAACACGCTGTAAGTGAAATGGACGTAACAATTGCTCCCGAAGGACTGTTCTTCCATTCGTCTGATTCGTCCCCTTGTTACGTGCAATTGCATGAGTTCTGATTGAAGGATCCCGCTCCACATGCTGTAAGATAGTTTCCTCAAATCGCAGTTCTTACCGTGCGACGGCGTCCCTGTCCAGGTAATCTGCTAAATGACCCGGTCTCACGCAGACGTTGGTTCACAGCAGCAAAGGTCATATGATGTGGGATACCGCGATTAGGATATTGTTGTTGATAAACCCTCTGTGCAGCTCGTCCGTTGTGGTGCGCTACGTGGTACGCACCAACCATATCAGTGTACTCACTCCAGGTGTATCGCTCCGTTAGTAAACATTGACAATGCACTACTACACTGGTGGACAGCAAATGCCTACAACTGAAGAGCGTAATACGGCCTCCACCGGTTTAAATAATCCTCATAGGAAAAAATGACATTAGGGAAAACTATTTCTTTTGATTTCCGCTACAATTTCCCAGAGTTTGTCGGTTTAAATACTTTTCACCCTGTACAGCTGTGATTGGAACGTTCAGTACCTTAATTTTGCATTCGTATGGAAGATTTATCCTTTGCACCCTAGCAAATACAGGTCGTTTATAAATTAGTTATACAAAAGTAACATTCAAGTGAGAAAAGAGTAAATAACTTACAAAAATGTTTGAAAAAGTACTGAATGCAGTGTATCATCAAGTTTTAGTCCCGCCAAACGCTGTTAGTTCCCGACGTTTCTGCTAGGTGGCACGCGCGAGTGAGTTATTCTAACAGTCATCGTGGAGTCGTAGAGTGGTGTAGAGTGTGCGCAGTGTTGTTTATGGTTTCGTGAATCCAAATCCGCCACTACGGTTCAGAAAACATTCAGGACTAATTATCACAAGCCACCACATGAAAGACAAACTATTATTAAGTGGCACAATAGTTTCACCGGAACTGGTTGTGTACCACATAGGAGCCAGGTCATGGTCGGCCAGCAGTCTCTCGCAGCAATTGAACAAGTTTGACAATCTTACATTTGTAGTCAGGCTAAACTAGCGACACGTGCCACCTTAGAACTAAATACGTCTAGGGATATAATGTGGAAGGTATTACGGAAACATCTGTCATTTAGACCCCACAAATTGCAACTGCTGCAAGCTTTAAGAGAAATGGCAAAGAAAAACGAGCTAAAAAAATGCAGACTGGATGATTTTCTTAATAAAATTGTGTTCAGGACGAAGCTACCTTTCATTCCTGCGGTAAAGTATATCGGCAAAATGTCCGGATAAGGGGTGAACAGAAACCACGTCGCGTAATCGAACATGCACGGGACTCGCCTGAGGTAAATGTTTTTAAACGCACTTTTTTTTTCAGCTGTAAGCTGTAACAACACGTAGGTCCTTTCTTTTTGCCGAGTCAATTGTAACTGACATATCCTTACCTGGGGATGCTGAACATTATCTAATGCCTCAATTACAACAGGATATGGGCACAGGATTTATTTCCAGCAGGTTGACGCGCCATCACATTATCATCGTGAAGTTCTCACGTATCTCCTTAGGAATGTGGCGACTTGTATTGCACGTGATAGAACAATATGCTGGCCACCACAATCATCTTATTTAACCTCAGTGGGGCACATTAGACACAGAGAGTTTGTTCATACGCTTCTGGGAAACGTCGGTGAGCTGCCATCGTACCTCAGGACTTGCATCATAGGATTTTGCAGGAAACTGATTACTGATGGGATATTTGTGATCTTACAAAGGTAGCCGCATTGAACAGTCGTAAATAAAACTTGAATATATACTGCATTCCGTGCTGTATTAAATATTTCCGTAAGTTATTTGCCTTTTTCTCAAGTAGTGTTTACTTTTGTATAAGTAATTTATAAACACCCTGCATCTAGTGCTTCATTTTATTCGCCCATATACACTACATAACCACTTGTCGTGTGACGTGAGACATTATAATCAAATATTTTCTGAGAACCGTGTTATTAATACATGTCTAACAAAACACCAGCCGTTTGTAATATCACAGTGATCTATTATTCTGTTCTTCCATCGGATGTGCTATGTACGAATCGGCAGTTTAGCGTACAGTCCTTTGAGAACTATATTTTCTTCTAACGTAAAGTGATAATACTTTGCATACGTTAATGCATATACGAATTTTTTAGTATGTTTTTTGCTGAATGTGGACGAGAAACTTCGAGCTTCTGCACTCAAGGAGTGGAATATTGTCAGATGCCTACAAATTAATAGTTACAGATAGTGAAGGAATGAAATAATGAACTGGAATTCGAAACTGCTAAGATATGACTCATTCGTGAAGCGTTACACACAGATTTTTCTTCTCGATAAACGATAATCTGTAGAGACAAAAAGTGAACAGAAGCTGCTGAATTGTGATGTTACGAAAGAATGCTAAATACTAAATGGGTAGATCGGGTGGTTGAAAGAGATACGAATCGAAATGGGGGAAAAGAACGTTGTGGTACAGCTTGACTGAAAGCACATAGGACTCGTTTTGAGGAATCAATAAATATTTACTCTAGTAATTAAAGGAAGTGTAGGGGTAAAAACTGTGGAGCCAGATGAAGGCTCGAATAAAATTCAAATAGATACTGGTTGCAGGCCGATGTGGCCGAGCGGTTCTAGGCGCTTCAGTCTGGAACCGCGTGACCGCTACGGTCGCAGGTTCGAATCCTGCCTCGGGCATAGATGCGTGTAATGTACTTAGGTTAGTTAGGTTTAAGTAGTTCTAAGTTCTAGGGGACTGATGACCACAGCTGTTAAGTCCCATAGTGCTCAGAGCCAGAGTGCCTCTTTGAGCTGATTTTGAAGCTCAAAACATGTCTGAAGTCGACGCTCCCTTTGCTCATCTGTGAGAAGGCGATTTTGCAAATCTTTTGATAAAATCCTCTGAATTGAGCTCTATGATATTCCAGACATCTCACAGCGTTGATCAATGATTCGGCGACACTCTTCACGAACATGCTCATTGATTTTGTCGGCGTTTTTGTCAGTTCTTGACGTTGAGGGGCGTCCTGATCGGGGTTGGTCCTCAACTGACAGTTCTTCATTTTTGAAAAGTGAAAACCACTCTTAGACCCAAGTTTTACTTAGTGCTGCATTCCCACAAGCAGTCTTAAGCTTTCCAGTAGTTTCCGTGGCCAACTTCGCCAACAGGAAACAATACTTCACAGCCACGCGTTGTTCTATACAATCTGCCAACACGTTTTCGCCGAAATGGATAAAGTTGTATTACTATAAAAACTCTGACGAACCGATGCACTCACAGCGACACAGCTTCGCATACTGTTTCAGGTAGCGTGACCATAGCAGACATCTGATCGAACAATGGGTTTCCTGATTGCCGTTCCTTCTTGGGTCCTCTCCCGTACATCTCTTCTTGTGCTAATGTGGATCCTTGTGAAGTAATGGAAAATTGCATCTGGGCAGCCGACATTTACCTTCGTCGCTAGTTGCGTTTATTATGTATTTATTACAGCCGCACCAAAAAGTAAATAGTACAATGCTGTCTCCAACCTGAAATAGTGACCATCATGCATCACTCTAGAAAACTGATCAGAGAAAATTTTATGAGAACTCCAGAAAAGTGAGCTGACGATTTGCAAGATTGGAATTCGAAAAAGAGTCTTTGTACCTACGGCTTATCGATTCACTGCAGCATTAAGTTAAATACATGTTGGAAAAGTAAAAAAGAAGTGTGAAATTATAACTGTTTTTGATTCTTAACAGTTAACTCTAAGTCACACTTTGGTCTTCTTTACGTTACTTCACACTCTAGTAAACAAGTATCATGTACTTCATTCGCCGGATGTACTGCCATTTCTTGGTTGTGAAAGCATTAATAAATACTTAAACAAAAAGGTTATTCCATTCCGCCGAAAAGAACTGTTTATCTACCAAATTAGATGAACAACACCTTCATAGCAACAATTTATTTCTTTAAGTTTTAGGAGTAGATTGACATCTATACCACATGAAGTTGCATTCCCAGAGATATACAGAGTATACAAGGGAAGACAGCGCGATTGACAATAGCCTTGTTTTATTAGCAAGGCAGTGTATCAGTAATACTACAAAATCTGACGTGGTAATATCTCAACAAAACAGATGTCGAGAATTAGAAGAACTAGTTTTCACGGCGAAATGTATTACCAATCTTCAGCCCGCAACCTGTCGTTACGTAGAGACCTTCAAGAAATAATTATATCGATAACTTTCATACAAGTCATTTTTTCAGAGTTCTGTGAATGAACGGAACTGCAAGAACTCTCTGCCATGTATTTTCCCCCAAAGCAAAGACATAGCTGTAAGTGTTCTGGTGTGTGGAAATTGCCTCTTGATGTAGATTATCACAGGTGCAATAGTGAAACGTTTTTAAAAAATTGTAGAAGAACTCAGTAAAAGTCATGAGCCCATTTCCGTTTTGTGCTGCTGACCATCTTGCATCTTCCTCCGCTATATCGTTCAGCTATAAGGATCTCTTCTCATTTATGATAAACCACCTCAGATAGGGGAAAGATTGCTACATATGGACGGCGACTGTTTGGAAGTAAAGACATTATCATGCATGAGGCTACAAAGCTGGAATTTTATAGTCTATTTAAACTCAATGTTTTCTCAGTATTTAAAACGAAGCACTTGCGTTCATTTCAAGACACGAGTCACTTCCAAGTCGACGCTTGAAAAGTCACTTGTTTTACAGCCTGTTAACGTGTACACCCAGCTCTGACCATCGTTAATACCAAGATTTAGTACGCCATGATGTTTTTTTAACTAAATGGCTATTACCCTCATTGAACAGTCACTTTGTGCTAAGAGCCGTGTAATCACGTAATTATGCTACGATTATTTTACGGCCCTCTACTCTCGGTTTACGTCTTCGTAGGTATTAAACATCACTCTTAAATTAGATACAAGGTTACAAACACTGGAATATGTGACTCAAGTAAGACTTTTATATTTCTTAAGTTCGCCTTCAGCTACAGTCAGTCTACTAATGAAGAGCTGTAAAGAGGATTCCTCAAGATAATTCTAAATCATACTCATTTTTCATTTGTCTGTTTTGCATCGTTCGAAGAAATGTGCGTCCCTGATGCTGGTACGCAAATTAAGAAAAGTATATCACACTATCAAAATCGTTTTCTAATTGAAGCAACGTACAATCTGGATGGCGACGATGTTATGTTGAAGCTAAATAAAGTGACACTTTAATCAGGTAATGGCAAATAATGAAGAATGAACTGTATGGACAAATTTGGAAGTTCCGTTGCCATACATAACATCAGTGTGCAGGAACTATGTAATTTTTCAGTCCGTGGAAGTGAATGGATGACCTAACTTTGCAGAAACAGAACAGATATCCTGAATGGTATCTCCTTATTTATCTTACGTGACTCTAACTTGATAGTTCATATTTATATGGAAATTTTATGTGCTTTGTTCGTATGAAAAGACGTATTTCGGCTCAAAAGATGTTGTTTATCAGAGCATATCTCAGATCCATTTCTGCTGGAATCACTAGCTTTCCAGGGAAGTGTTTGGGCACATCAGCTCTTCCGCACGCCCCGTACAGAAACCTTGCAGCGTGTGCAGAACGATATGCTCCTGTGGCTTACTGGAGCGTTTGAGACGCGCAATCATAGTCGCCTTCCCTATCGACATACCAGAAAGATGTACGGCAACAACGCGTTCTCTGCTACAAGACATCCTGATTTGTTGTCCTCCTTGTTGTTGTTGTTGTGGTTCTCTTCAGTCCGAAGACTAGTTTGATGCAGCTTTCCTCTGCAAGCCGCTTCACTTTTGCACAATAACTACACCTTACATCCATCTGAATCGGTTTACTGTAGTTAATCCATAATCACACTCCACAATTTTATCCCCCCCCCCCCGCCCCCGCCCCGCTTCCGATGATTTCTAGATGCCTCAGGATGGGACTATCGAACTAACTCATTTTTGGCCAAGTTTTGCTATAAAATCCTCTCTGTCCAGTTCCATTCAATACTTCATTAGTTATTCTGTCTACAGCTCTTTTACATTCTTCTATAGAACCAGATTTCAAAAGCTTCTGTTCTCTCCTTAACCGAGCTGTTTATCGTCTTCTCTATGCAGATGACTTGATGTGACCATAAAATAATCAACTATCGAAAATGATACTTTCGAGACCAAACTCAACTGGCAGAAAATTGTTCTGTGTTTTAGATTGCGTCATGAAGTAAAATATACTAAAGTTTTCGCTACTAGGAACAACGGGCAAAACATCGATACGTTTTACAAAATGATGTCGTTAAAACAAAAAGAAATTTTGCGAAAATCATATTTTCTGTGTCCACCGTCACACACGGTACACAGCTACCAACAATCAGGAAGTCTATAGCTGGGTGCCCCGTAGTACCGATCAGTCGCCACATAGAGGGCGCATATGTCAGGAACCTGTTGATACTTCCACCACAAGACTCACAAATAGTCTGTGCCATCTGCCAACAGTTAAGTCAGCCATTACAGAGGGCGCTGATACGAGGGACTGCTTACTGCATCAGCCAAACGGTTCGCGAATGGAAATTTTTCCTCTGTTCGCGGGCAAATGCAGACGCACAGCCTCGTCTACAGTTCGGCCATTGTCTCCAGTTACAAAAAAGTTATGTGCAGATGCTACAGCTGTAGCCCAGAAGCTATCAGTGAGTCATCAAATGACAATAACCGCTGAGCTAATAGACGATCAGCTGACAACAGTCAGGGCTCCCATTCTCCCTCCCTCTCCCCCTTTTCTTCTTCCTCCTTTTCCCCTGTCGACCACATTCTTTCCCCTTTTCACCCCCCCCCCCCCCACTGGGCTTCCGGCTCCTTTCCATCTCGCCTCCACCGCCCCTCTCCTCCCCCCCTCCTGGTTCCCCTACCATCTCTCCCCCCTCCCCTTTCTTCCCCCCCTCCTACCTTTCACCCGATGGTAGGTCCCCTTCGGTGCAGAGATTTTTAACGTTTTCATTGTGGTGTAAGTGTTTCTCCAGTGCCATGTGCAGTGATACATTCCACCAACACCAAGAGTGTCGCCAGCATCATTCATTTGTGTTTGTACTGTGGTGTTTCTTTGTTTTTGTGTCGACTTTCTGCTCATTCTCCGCATGTGTGTGTGGCTCTCGTCTATGTTGTTTTTAAATCTACCATTTATACTCATCTATCTTTGTTCTTGTTTATTCACCAATTTATACCAGTCTACGTTATGTGTTCTTTTCTCATTTGACTATGTTTTTCTGTAACTCTCTTGGCTGAAGAGCGGCGTATTGTGCCGCTGCCATCCTGCTCGATTTCAGAGAGTGAAATAACGATAAAGAAAAAAAAACAGCAGTTCATGAGAACATCTTTCAGATTAGGTAGTCATTATACACTGAGTGAAGAGTTTCACTTCAGTGCACACTTCTTCTTCAGACCAAGATGAGTGTTTATGCGCATATACTTTTGATAAATGATTGTTACTCGTTTCATATTGTGTTGCACACATTATGTTAAAATATTAACTACCCTGTGACAAGTCTAGTTGCAAGTGTGAAAGCACGCCATCTTCAGTAGAGCAACTACTTTGCTGTGGTAGGGGTTCACTTGCTGCTACCTTTATGTTGGGTGTCAATTGTCCGGTATATGTTCAGGGCATAGTGGTTCGAAAGGTGGATCCACCAGCAATATGCCTGGATTAATCTTCGGCGTGGCTCCGTGTACTTTAAGTCCAGTGCAACGTCCAACAGTGGATCCACTAGCATTATGCCCAGGATATTGTTCGGAGTGGATCCACCTCCATTACATCTGGGAAAGATTCTGAAGATGAATGAACATCTGTCCGGGGTATCATCCAAGTACAGATCCGTACTGCGGTAGGTTGAGGGTACGTTCCTGAAGCTATATCTTGTATGCGTAATCTGAAACTTGAACGTCTACCAGTGTATTGTGTCTCCAAACAACTTACGGCAATGAAGCGAGGAAGTCCATGACAACAGTTAATATTTCGATAGATGAACACTCCTTCCATTTCAAACCACAAATGCAATAGGAGATCACTGTACAGCGTAATTTAGCCCATCGATCGGCGGGGTATTCGGGAACCAAAAAACAGCGTACGCAGAATAACAGCACACTCAGTAAGCAACTACCGCCACCAACAAGCTAAAATGACCAACATTAGACGTTATCGGTAGTGAAACAGTAACAAACAGCACGTGAGCAAGTAGCAGCGCTCTGTCCCTCTGTTGTTTCAGCAAAGACAGAGCAGTATTCATTAACCAAGAGCAAATGAGCTGGAAAGCTGCTGTCTCTTCTTCTGCCTCTTCTCTGTCCTTGCTCACCTGTTGTTGGTCAACATTTCGTCATCACTGATGAAGTCTAACGTCATCTTTAGTTGTTCGGTGACGCTAGTTACTTACCATGTGTGCTGTCTTTCCATCCGGAAGGATCCGGTGTAGCGCCTGAAGGTGAATTCGCCACAGTAGACCAGTGGGAGGGGTGTAGGAAGTGAGTGCCCCTACAGGAAGCCGCCTCATAAAGCAGTGTAACTGAGCCATGTGTGTGTTTACAACAGAATAACCTCAATACTCAACCTCCACAGCAAACCATGTACGTGTGTATGTTTCAGCATTGGCATTAGCACTTACAGTTCTGTGTGCTGACATTTGGAAGAAGTATAGTTTGTAGATATTCTGACGGAGTTGAGGCTTTGTATCACAGCTGCGTTGTAGAACTAGCGCTCCACACCTGCCAACTTAAGCTGAAAAAAAGTAGGAAAATAGGGAACAATGGAAAAAATGAAAAAAATGGAAAAATATGGAATAAACAGCAAAAATGCCAAGAATATGGTAAATCTGGATACGACTTAGTCATGTAGGATATCTGTATCTATACATACATTAAAATGACTTTTCCCCTTTAGTATGCGTTTTACTGTGTCGAATAACACAGTGCATACAAAAAAGTCACATCCAACTTACCCCTGGCCCTGGGGTGACCATGCTGCTGTATGCACACACAAAATAGTGTAATTACATCATCTCTTGGAGGGTATGACCGCAAGTGCTGCCATCTTGGGTCCTTACTCAGATATTTTTGTTATTGATACGGATAATCGATTTAACTATCTCAGACAGTTGGGAGTCTAATGCAAAATATTATCCACCTGCCTACAATTTTGATTGCTTAACATGGAAGTCGATTACGTAAACTAGTGCTGTTGGTGTACTTGTATAAAATATTACAGGCATGTATATATGGTTCTCGGGCGAGACGTCGGATGTCATAGTGCAAACTCCACAATATTTCGTCAGCGCAACTGGCCGACATCTTCAGGTGCGACGAACACACTGGTAAGGCAGGACCAGGGCCCCCTATTTATGCCAGTTTTAGACAGGAAGTGCGCATGCGTGGAGGCGCCAAATTCGATGGCCAATAGCGACGATATCAGCTAGTAGCTGGAAGGACAGTAACGCCACCAACAGGATGAAGAACCAAATACTTCGGCGCACGCGCGGAGGCTGCCGCCGCTGCTCTGCGCTGCCATCGGCCGCCCCAGCGACCTCTGTCGCACGTTAGGTCACTCAGTGTACCGTAAACCAACACACACGGACTTATACTTACAGGCCACCAGCTGTCACCATCCTTCGCAACGAAGTGGCGTACTGAGGACGCTGGTCCACAGAGCACGAGCCATATCAGACTCAGACAGCTTATCCAATGAGCTACTCCATCTGCGCACCGTTTTCCAACAAAATGGATATTCCGAACGGGAGATTCGCCGTGCCTTGCAACCGAAGCGGGTTACCCAACGTGAGGAAGTGGAAGAAGGCGAAGAACAAAGGGGAATGGTCATCTTGCCATACATCGGCGGTGTCTCTTCAAAAATAGGAAGATTATTGAAGAGGCATAAAGTTAAATGTGTTTTTCGTCCGCCGGCAAAACTCAGAGCTCTCTTGGGCTCATCTAAGGACAGCCTTGGCCTAAGAAAACCCGGTGTTTACGAGATTCCTTGTAGCTGCGGCATGTCGTACATCGGACAAACTTGTCGCACTGTAGAAGAGAGATGCACTGAACACCGACGCTACACTCGTCTGGAGCAACCAGAAAAGTCTGCAGTGGCCGAGCATTGTCTCAGTACAGGCCATTCTATGAATTATCAACATACAAAAATCCTCGCATCGACGAGTTCGTACTGGGACAGTGTTATTAAGGAAGCAGTGGAAATACGTAACTCGACGAATCTTGTAAACAGAGACACGGGCTTTCAGCTTAGTACAGCTTGGGATCCAGCACTGGCCATATTGAAGTCGCTTCGAGCAGAGAGGAATACTATTGGTCATGAGACTGACGACGATTCGCCAGCAACATAAATATTCTGTTGACAACGGGAGAATAATCAAGGCGCCTACGTGGACGCGCAGTTTTGCTTGCGGCTTCCGTCGGAGGTCGCTGGGGCGGCCGATGGCAGCGCAGAGTAACAGCGGCAGCCTCCGCGCTTGCGGCCTCCGACAGAGGTCGCTGGGGCGGCCGATGGCAGCGCAGAGCAGCGGCGGCAGCCTCCGCGCGTGCGCCGAAGTATTTGGTTCTTCATCCTGTTGGTGGCGTTACTGTCCTTCCAGCTACTAGCTGATATCGTCGCTATTAGCCATCGAATTTGGCGCCTCCACGCATGCGCACTTCCTGTCTAAAACTGGCATAAATAGGGGGCCCTGGTCCTGCCTTAGCAGTGTGTTCGTCGCACCTGAAGATGTCGGCCAGTTGCGCTGACGAAATATTGTGGAGTTTGCACTATGACAACCGACGTCTCGCCCGAGAACCATATATACAACATGTCCGTCGGAAAGCCTCAAGCAACACATATTACAGGCATATTTATAAATACTCCTCGCAGAGTGTTATTAGTAACAACATTCGGGTTTTTATGACATTTTTAAAACACACGCCAGAGACTAACAACGTCTTGATACGGACGTGTGGCTGTCGCACCAGACACTCACTACCTGCAGGGCCATTGACAGACATTATTATTGCGGAAATTGTGCATATCCTGATAGCTACCAGACTCTGAAAGACGCTAGATGCTTACAACGATGGCTTCCACACTAGTGGACACCTGCAAACGGCACGTTACTAAAACACGTATGATATTCTTCAATCAGAGCCGAAATCTGCGTATGATGCGTGGGTACTCCGCAGATACTGCTAGCCACATGCAGAAAGTCTCGAAGCGTCGGAAAATTATTCTTCTCTTTCAGCAGTGGATGCTCAATCCACATGATGGACCAGCACGTGCACCTGCACTGAAACATAATCCTATATTTAAGAACTCCGGCCGAAGCGCTGTGGGATAGCGTTGCCTAGGCGTTGCTATGAGTCAGTTCTATCCTGCCTAAAACCACTTGAATTGAAACAAGAATACTCGACTCCTATTGATTGAAATAAGCAAAGGAATGTGGTATTCAGCTATAAATATGAGTTGTTTCGATGTGAGAACTCATTCCAGTCTGAGACCTGTTAGCAGCAACAAAACAGTGGTAATGGAATCAACGGGGATGAAGCGCCATAATAGAACTGATGGTTCATCAGGGTTAATAAGCGATGCTACATGTAGCACTTTTTTTCTGTTTTTTCATGTTTGTGTGTAATAGCTGCAATCTGATGATTAACTTTTTCTTTTCTTCTTCTTTTCTTCTTCTCCTTCTTCTCCATCTGTAGCGGATGTGCTGGACATGTGCAGTCTCAGGGTTGTTCCTGCAACAACTACTCCATGACCTGACAAGATGACGATGTATGCATCGCCCCAGCCCAGTTAATTGCTGATACGTTCTCCATGCCTGCAAACACCACCACAGCCTGGTCCATAATAATCGTGGTTTGGGCTTGCTTGCTAACGAAGCCATGACCTGGACCATCTCACAATTATCATGGACCTTCGTTTCTTGTTGTACTCGATGATAATATTGCGATGGATAGGCATGATATGATCTTACAAGACACTGCTGAAAATAATGATGTGACGAAAGACTCATGTACTCATTCAGATATGTATTCGTCAAACACTCAACCTCCACTGCAGCCTGGTCTGTCATCGTCAACATAGTACAGGCTGATGACACCAGCTTGTTTGCCAATGCTGCCATGCCCTGGACCATCTCACAATCATCATTGACCTTTATGCCATCAGACATCGCTCCAACATCGTTCTGGATCTAACAGCAGAAATATCCCTGCTCACCCTGTTTGAATCACCAGGTAAGTCCTACAGCTGTGTTGGACTACTTTGTGGTTGACAGCACGTTTGGGGACAGGATCTTACAGGCCCATACTGACAATAGGAATGTGGGCTACCTAGATCCTGCCACTTTCCTTAGTTCTTCTGAAGTGATTTTGGAAACGGGGCTCCCTGAAATCGTCAGAGACCCTATAGTATCCTGCCATTAAGTGTAACACACAGATACATTGTGAGCTCACAAACACCCCCCCCCCCCCCCAAAAAAAACGAGGTCAGTGATGGTAGCGAGGTAAAGAGAACACTGTCAAGATTTGGGAGAGAACTAACGAGATATAGCAGGGCATTTCAATTGCAGAGTGGTTTGGAAGTTTTGTCAAGAATCCCATATTCGGCCATCTTTTACTCAGCTGTGTACGATGTATACTTAAATCTCTTCAATCCCCTTAATGGTGAGTCTACTTTCAGCCCTCTTCCACAACATATTGCCACTAAACATGCTTGTATTAGTGTCCCAAATCTGAATGAGAGGGAGAGTATCAATTGCAACCTACTTCCCCAATTATTTGCTACAGTGTTTAACACTACAGCTCCCTCTAGTACCATGAAAGTTGTTCCCTGAGGTCTAAACATATCTCCTATCATCCTGTCCCTTCTTCTTGTCATTGTTTTTCATATGTTCCTTTCTTCGACGATTCTGTGGAGAACCTCCTCATTCCTTATCTTATCAGTCCTCCAGATTTCAACATTCTTCCATAACACCATATTCCAAATCTTCGATTCTCTACTGTTCCCGTTTTCTCACAGTCCACTCTCACTACTTTACAATGCTGTGTTCCAAACGTACATTCAGAGAAATTTCTTCCTCAAATTAAAGCTTATGTTTGATACTAGCAGACTTCTCTTGGCCAGGAATACCCTTTTTGCCAGTGCTAGTCTGCTTTTCATGTCCTCTTTGCTCGAACCGTCATCAGTTATCTTGTTGCGTAAGTAGCAGAATTCCTTAACTTTGTCTACTTCATGATCCCCAATATTTATGTTAATTTTCTAGCAGTTCTCATTTCCGCTGCTTGTCAGTACTTTCTGTCAAATTGTCAAAAAAATGAAGGAGTAAGGTATTTTTTGCCGTAGATTTCTCAGCTCTTACTTTGCATGTGAGTATCTTGAATGGCAACTCACTGATTGCTCGAACCCAGATTCAGTACGTGCAGACATGTGTGTAAAGGATGAAAAGTTGTTAAAATTTTAGAACACCCACCACCATGAGCGACCTCCCTTCATCAAATATGCTGACTTCGAGTGCCTCGTAGCTCCTGTTGTGCATTGTGAAGACAACAAATCTGCCTCCCATACTGTCTTCACAGAACGTCACATACTGTATGTGGCAGTGTATCAGCTTGCATGCTCGTTTGACTCCAGTCGCAACAAATTAGCATATGTCAGGATAATCGTGCTAAATGGTTGCTCTCTGAGCTCGAAAAACTGTTGTTGGGGTTATTGTAACAACATTCCTATGATCAACTCAGCAGACAGTTGATTACCACATTTTTGGGCTGCCGTTGGGTAAAAAAGCGGAAACGCCACATGCAGACCATTGTCATCTAAAAGGGAAGTTTTATGGTGCGGCTCACATCACACGCGTCTTGTAGTACCAACTACCAAGGCACATAGCCATCTTCTTCCACAACTTAAGAGGATATGATGCTGGCTGACTTGTTGAGCACCTGGGCGATTTCAGGTTGAAGGGTGACAAACTAAGTGTCATTTCAGATACCATAGAAAAGTATGTTTCATTTTCCAAGAGAATCACACCAAAATTAACAGTCTGACACCTGCCGCGCGAGGTAGTCGTGTGGTCTGAGGCTTCGTGTCACCATTCGCTCCCCCCGTCGGAGGTTCGAGTCCTCCCTCGGGCATGGGTGTGTGTGTGTTGTCCTTAGAGTAAGTTAGTTTAAGTTAGATTAAGTAGTGCGTAAGCCTAGGGACCGATGATCTCAGCAGTTTGATCCCACAGTCATTGCCACATATTTCCGATTACTCTGCTACCTGGATTCGCTATGTTTCCGACACGCGTCTCTTCAGAGATTGTCTGAGATCATGCATCAGAGGGATGTGTATATCACCAGACTCGCATATTCTGATGATTCAGAATTTCAGCTTGTGATGAAGAAAAGGGTCTTTCCATACCAATGTCTGGATTTGATGGAGATACTCCAGAAAACCAAGTTGTCTCACAGAACCACATTCTCCAGCAAACTAACAGGCACTGCCATAACATATGCAGTGAATGTTTAGTTGGAGTTAAATAACCCTGATTTAGGGAAATATGCAAGGTTATACATGAACACAGATGTACATCTGCTTGTGGACACCTATGAGAAGCTCCAGACTGTTTGCCTGGGTACATGTGTCCTGGATCCTGCTTTCTATTATATTGTGGCAGGGTTTTTGTGGGCTGCAACATTAAGGAAGACACATGTCGACATCAAATGGTTGGCTGATCTCGCCATGTTTCTCTTCTTCAAACGTGGGGTTCGTGGGGGGCATTGCCAGTGCATGCACAGATACGCCAAGGCAAACAAGAAAGGAAGAGTACAGGCCATCTCATGATTT
Source organism: Schistocerca serialis cubense (assembly GCF_023864345.2). Classification (NCBI taxonomy): domain Eukaryota; kingdom Metazoa; phylum Arthropoda; class Insecta; order Orthoptera; family Acrididae; genus Schistocerca; species Schistocerca serialis. Next base: position 154,169,800 of record NC_064642.1, read on the forward strand.
AAGTTACGTTCTTTACTTTGACGTAAACAATCTCTACAGACCTGCCATGTAGTAATATCTGTCGATTGAAGGGTTACGATCGATATACAAAGGGGAAATCGTCAGACTGAAGGAAAATATCCTAAATATGCCTGAAGATTCTGGTGAGGGGTATGTACTCGATGCATACCTGGAATATCCTATACATTTGCATTCCATGCACAGTGACTTGCCGCTGTATCCGGAATGCCTAGTCCCATGCAAAGATTCTGTACCCAAGCTGATGACATGTTGGGCAATTTGCAGATTCGTCCTTGGCAACTCCTTCGACTAGTCACGCTGGCTGAAGGAGTACACTGATTTCAACACCAAACAGAGGGCATTCACGACATGTGATTTGGAAAAAGATTTTTATATTAATGAACAGTTCAGTCTTCTGGAAAACAACGGAAAAGTTAGAGAATACAATGAAATTCATTCAGTCTACAAGGGATGGGCATTATGGCGCAAGAGATTACAGTGCCAGGCCAAATTTCAACTGGGCCTCTATTTCATCTAGTCATAGTTCATAAAAGTCTATCCATATTGGTATGTGTATTCTGGACCGGTACAACTCAACATATACCGCTTCCCTTATGATTCTCTGTAGCCAAACTTCTCTGATCCGAAGTTATTGTATATGAATAAAGACAGTTTCACCCACTGGGTGAAAATCTGCAATCCTTATGAAGCATTTAGGTACAATCCTGAAACATTCGACAATCTAGGTAATTGTCTAATAATCTTTTTGGAATAACCCTGCTCAAAAAGGTTATCTGTCTGATGAAAGATGAGGCTAGTGGGTCACAGACTGTGGAGTTTGTGGGGCTCAAGTCGAAGGTGTGGTGCATACCGCATAGATTTATGTGCCAGCCAGAGGTGGGCAGAGGGTGTGCATCATGCGCCCTCAAAGTCTATCTTGATAGATGATTGCAAGAGGTGTTTGTGCAAAGGGGCTGGCGCCGCCCGAATACGAGAGCTGCGTCAAGTAGACTTTCAGTCTGCACTGCACTGCAACTGAAAGTATGGTGTCACTTCATAATGACAAACGCTTCATCTGTGGGGATGAGATCAGCACCCTCCCATGCTCACGTTATTCACTTCATGATTGAATGTGTATATTTATTTATTTGTAAACAGTGGACGTATGTGCAGAATAGTCGGATAAAACGACTGTCATACTTTGGTGTGAGAGTATGTATGCCTGACCGCACACTGTGTGTGCATATGTACACAGCGTACATACTGAATATATACTCTGCACATTGTGTGTGTGTGTGTGTGCATGTGTTTGTGTAAATACTGTATATAGTTGTGCGCGCGCGGGTGTGTGTGTGTGTGTGTGTGTGTGTGTGTGTGTGTGTGTGTTTTCTTAACCACAGCTGCTAGTCCCCTTTTCCCATATACTGTATATAGAAAAAAATTATAAGAAAACAATGATTGCAATGTAAGTACTGTATATAGAATGTTCAGGGAGAAAATGTAATTACTGTATATAGAATCAGCAGAAAAAAATGCGAATATTGTATAAGAGAGTAACAAATGGCTGCGTAAATACACTAACAAAAAAAAATTAAAAAAGGATTAGCTTTGTAAATTATTGTATATAAGAAAAAATAGTTTCGTAATAAACCATATGTGGATTTCATCATAAACAAATAGTTTTATAAATAAAACCATAAAAGAAAAAATTGTTAATAAAGAACAAAATTTATTGTAAAACGATTGCATTTCGAAAGAAATATTAATAATAAATCACTGTATTATTTACAAATCCTTTCACTATAGCGTTATTGTTAATCCTTTGTCCATAACAAACTTGAAACTCCTCCATGACGCACAGACCTGGAGTGACAAGACCTACGCGTTGTACTAGTTATAAAGTATGGTGTGGGGGAGCTCGAAAGTTATTGATCCAGGGTAGAAGGAAAGAGTTTTTCCGCGATTTCAATGTGCCCCCATTGGTCCAGGGGTAACTGGTAGCAGTAGGTACATCGGACCACCCTGTACCTCTAACATCGCGAAATCTAAAAATTAACATGCCTATCCCCTGACGGTGCGGGGGAAGGAAAAAGAAGAAGGAAAGAAGATTTCTATAACTTTTTTAAGTTCGAGCATAGTTATAGTTTATTTCACCATGCGGTAGGGAAGGACGTCACAGTAATCTTGTTGAGGTTCCAGTCGAGCATTCCGTCTACAGAATCTGAGGGAAACCGTAATGGCCGAGCGGGCTTTTGAACCCTGTACTACCAAACGCACTGCAAAGTTCTAAATGAAACAGCGAAAGAATGTGTTTTCAGAATATAAAAATGTTTGTTTCTTAACGCACTTCTGTACCAGGAACACGTAGTTAGTGTTTTTTTTTTTTTTCGTTTCTCCTTCTTTTCGGGTTGTAAATTTCATTCCTGAGATGCTATTCTGGAAGGCCAGTTAAAATAACTAAACGTCTGTCGATACGAGTCACGGCAATCAAAACTTTTTCTAGCAGCAAATTCATTTTCGTGTGACTGGATGGAATCTAACCACCGTCACATCAGGAGAGCAGCATGGATGCTTTTAGGGTATCAGAATTTTCTTTTATCGCGTTGTTTAAAGCACTTTTGTGGGGAGAAGCACTGTCCTAATGAAGACTTTTTTCAGTTCGAATCCCCTCTAGTGTATTTTTGAAACCAACTGATCCGAAATAGTTAAGTATTACTCTATCTTTTGAAAAATAATCAACGACAAAAATTACGTTTACAGCTCAACTACAAGCTACTCTATTTCCACCAGATGAAGTCTACTTCGCCATTTTTGGCGCAGGACCACAGACTAAGTAAAGGAAATGGATCAGCAGCGACACTAAATATAGACATAGCGGCCATAACCCGCTGTGTTACAGAAACTTAACCGTATATGAAGAAAACAATTCTCAGAGATCTACTTGGGTAATTCTGACCGTGAGTTTTGATTATTTAAACTCAGAAGAACCGGTTTTACTTCCAAAGTCAACTGAAGTAACCACATCAGAGGTTGGTAATGAACTCTAAAAATCACCAAAAAATCGCAAATAATTTCGTAAACAATAATCACACGCACTACATATGAACGGCCAACCAGATTCGCGGTTGATCATGAGTTTGCTATAATATGACGTCTTACTGAATGTAAACGCAGTTTACAAAGCTGGCAGTTGTCAAATTCAAAACTCCCATCTATATCGTGCCTTGCGCCAACAGCGGACAAGCTGCCTTGCTATGTTTGGTCGGCGTTCGGGATTTGATGGCAGACGCCACAACTTATGCGGAACGCCACGTATCACAACAAAATCAGCAAATGCACCAGGTAAAACACTGCGCACATTCACAAAAAAACATCCTTCAGACAGATAAATAAAACACATTCATTAATAGCGACAGCAAACCAAAAGAGGAAGATGGTGATAGTAATAGCAATGATTCCTATTGATGGTGAGTCAACAAAGTCAACATTGACGGCAAACACACTTCAATGAAATTACGTTTATTTCTGACGATGCAAATATCGAGAAAAGTTTGTCACAAGGTAGAAAGATATTACAACTGAAAGTACATGAAAAGCTTTAACTATTTACAGGGGAAGAGCTCTTGGCGTTGCAGATTATCTGCGTGTGTAGTCGTTGCGACGTCGACGGCGGCTCATTAGTGCGAGCGGTGTAATTAATGTCGTTCCATCAATTGTGAAATTGCAGTTAATACATCCTCCTGTTTAGATTATGATTCTTCACACGATAATACGATTATTATCCTTCGTCGCATTCCTCTTGTCACAAGCTGGTCGGACGTAATTGTTGCTATGTAGATCCAGGTTCGTATGTGTGCGATTACAACGTTCCTGTTTTTAACGTCTTGTATATAGTGTTAAAATAGTATACAATTCACTTTTACTTGTCGATCGCGAAGTTACAGTCCGTCCACTTTTGCATGAGTGTCACGATTGCGAGTTCACATTTCTCACGAAAACAGTAACACACATCGTTAACAGGTTGCGAGTATCCACGATGACAATTTTTTAACGCGCGCGACAGTTCATTGAGTTGGAAACAACATAACAGCTTTAAAAGTACATTAGTATATGTAAGTGAGTTATAAGGCAAACAGTTCCGTTCTGGTAACAACATCACGTCCACTCGGGTGTACATTGTCACTGCCTTTTATAGTATTCCAGGAAGCTCACAGTATTCACACAGTCTAAAGTTTTGTTCCATAACGGCTACGTTGAAATTTAGTTTAAACTGTGACCGAAAAATTAGAACGCGGTCATAAATTTTCGTGTATTTCCGCCTAGCTCGATTACACAACATAAACGCGGTTACGCCACGCCACAGCACACCAACGGCCTGTCACTGTTCGACTGCCAGTATCGATATCACTCTCGCATCGCAGTTCACTCAGCACTGCTGTATATTACGAGGGCAGTTCATTAAGTAATGCAACACATTTTTTTTCTCGGCCAATTTTGGTTGAAAAACCGGAAATTTCTTGTGGAATATTTTCAAACATTCCCGCTTCGTCTCGTATAGTTTCATTGACTTCCGACAGGTGGCAGCGCTGTACGGAGCTGTTAAAATGGCGTCTGTAACGGATGTGCGTTGCAAACAACGGGCAGTGATCGAGTTTCTTTTGGCGGAAAACCAGGGCATCTCAGATATTCATAGGCGCTTGCAGAATGTCTACGGTGATCTGGCAGTGGACAAATGCACGGTGAGTCGTTGGGCAAAGCGTGTGTCATCATCGCCGCAAGGTCAAGCAAGACTGTCTGATCTCCCGCGTGCGGGCCGGCCGTGCACAGCTGTGACTCCTGCAATGGCGGAGCGTGCGAACACACTCGTTCGAGATGATCGACGGATCACCATCAAACAACTCAGTGCTCAACTTGACATCTCTGTTGGTAGTGCTGTCACAATTGTTCACCAGTTGGGATATTCAAAGGTTTGTTCCCGCTGGGTCCCTCGTTGTCTAACCGAACACCATAAAGAGCAAAGGAGAACCATTTGTGCGGAATTGCTTGCTCGTCATGTGGCTGAGGGTGACAATTTCTTGTCAAAGATTGTTACAGGCGATGAAACATGGGTTCATCACTTCGAACCTGAAACAAAACGGCAATCAATGGAGTAGCGCCACACCCACTCCCCTACCAAGAAAATGTTTAAAGCCATACCCACAGCCGGTAAAGTCATGGTTACAGTCTTCTGGGACGCTGAAGGGGTTATTCTGTTCGATGTCCTTCCCCATGGTCAAACGATCAACTCTGAAGTGTATTGTGCTACTCTTCAGAAATTGAAGAAACGACTTCAGCATGTTCGTAGGCACAAAAATCTGAACGAACTTCTCCTTCTTCATGACAACGCAAGACCTCACACAAGTCTTCGCACCCGAGAGGAGCTCACAAAACTTCAGTGGACTGTTCTTCCTCATGCACCCTACAGCCCCGATCTCGCACCGTCGGATTTCCATATGTTTGGCCCAATGAAGGACGCAATCCGTGGGAGGCACTACGCGGATGATGAAGAAGTTATTGATGCAGTACGACGTTGGCTCCGACATCGACCAGTGGAATGGTACCGTGCAGGCATTTGAAGGTGGCGTAAGGCCGTAGCATTGAATGGAGATTAAGTTGAAAAATAGTGTTGTGTAGCTAAAAGATTGGGGAATAACCTGGTGTATTTTAATGCTGAATAAAACAACCCCTGTTTCAGAAAAAAAATGTGTTGCATTACTTATTGAACTGCCCTCGTACATTTAGTTCCACATAATGATTTCAAAAAAGCATTACAAAGAAGATCAAACACTTGTTGAAATTTTGCATACTCAATTTATAAGATGGCTCTGAGCACTATGGGACTTAACATCTGTGGTCATCAGTCCCCTAGAACTTAGAACTACTTAAACCTAACTAACCTAAGGACATCACACACATCCATGCCCGAGGCAGGATTCGAACCTGCGACCGTAGCAGTCGCGCGGTTCCGGACTGAGCGCCTTAACCGCGAGACCACCGCGGCCGGCGATTTATAAGAGATTCACGTACTACAATATACATAAAACATAGTCAAATTTCATACTGTAGAACAAAGAAAAGCATTTTAGACCACCAAAGATATGAGTACATAGTAAAAGGAACCAAAAGAAAAGAAAGTAGAAAAAACTTATCTCTTTTAATTAGCCATATCTTTACAACTACCACCCACTGCTTTGTCGCTGTTTCGTCTCTCTCGTAAACTGGGTGGATTCCTTTTAAAAGGCTTCAGAAATCGTTGGGAATTTGTTTTTGTATTTGCTTTTTGCATTGATCAAGTTCGGTAGCTATATACACAAAAATCTGTCTTACTTAAGTCATCATATAAAATCTACCAGAGAAATTCTGATGATATACGTCTATGGTATGAGCTATTTTGCGCTTCTTCTACCGTCCATCGGACAATACAATACTGCACGTTTTCGCAAATGTTTTAATCTGTGGCTTCCGTTTTGGAGCACGTAATAAGTGGATCATCTTAACAAAACGCGGTTGTTTGTATTGAAAATAAGAAGGCAAATGCGTTATTAACATTCACTCACCTTCAATGGCTTTTCGTTTATGACAAACCAGCTAAGCAAGGAAATTTCTCACAAAACGTGCTCCTCTTCAGCCGTTTGAATAAAACCAAGTACGTCACGACTACTTTAAAAAGTCAGTATGAACCTAATTATTTTGTAAACTGGCACTTGCACTATATTTTTTAACATATACTGGCACAACAAAACATTGTTTTTACTGTCAAAGCCGTTTCTGTTCTATGTCTAGCCTTATGTTCACATTATCACTACAGTAAGTAACCTATCAGCAATTCCATTATTGCTGCTCTTCCGCGTATCATCTTTTTGTCAGTGATTGCAAAGGCTTCTTCTCACGAAGCAGTTACCTTTACATGCGAAGAAAAAAACGATGTACAGAATACAAGTCTCACAAAACTAGATCGCAAACTCATTAAGAAAATTTAAGCAAATGTCTAAAAGTAGAGTTACTGTAAGATAAGATAAAACATGTAAGAAAATGTAATACGCAAAAACATATTACAGGGAAGCTCAGAATAATTATGACAGAAACACCTCAAATATGTGGACTGCCGGCGAACAAGTAATTAGCTGTAACGACCTCGCAAGCAAGACCGTAATGCTGCCACGAGAGTGCAGTCGACTCGTAAAATTAACAAGTTGATTATCTGTGTTGTGACGTTGCTGTCCTCACTAACTTGTTTATTATAGTTTTTGCAGCTGCTAGACACATCTGCGATAAGCTTCATACCACAAACAGAGACGCCATAAAGACGTAAATTAATGGAAAGCGGAGTTCAGAAATCCCAAACTGCTACATGGCCAACTGCTCCGATTGCTAAACCTTTTTTATTTGCGGCGTAACGAAGTTCGTTTGTAAGTGGTAGGAGTACATTATGACTGACAGAGCACAGAATTCTTCATCGTGGGCTTCGTAAACTTTTTCGTAAAACGATACTGAAATGGTCTATAAAGAAATTAGATTATTTTCACCAGGCAAGTCAATAACATTTAGTGACAGTGATATCAAGATATAGGCTGGCTTTGGTAGCGTTAAGTAAGGATGAAGGCACTGCTTATCTCTCCTTGAAACAAGCGACGTGTAGTTTGCAAAAGTCATCTGAGCTCAAGAACAGGGTGCTCTGGTCGATTTTCAACGAATCTATATCCAGTGTTTCACTGGTGTTCAACGTCAGCCGATGCTGATCAGTGTGAAGATTATAGCCGAGGATATAAGCGCGTCACGAACTTTAAGTCACTGTTTTCGATTTAGAACGGAATACTCTTCAATCTGTACATCGAGGAAGCAATGATGGAAATAAAAGAAAGGTTCAGGAGTGGAATTAAAATACAAGGTGATACGATTCGCTGATGACATTGCTATCCTGAGTGAAAGTGAAGTCTAATGAGTACACAGTATGGTTTGAGAGTAAATCGGAGAAAGATGAAGGTAATGAGAAGTAGCAGAAATGAGAACAGCGAGAAACTTAACATCAGGATTGATGGTCACGAAGTCAATGAAGTTAAGGAATTCCGCTACGTAGGCAGTAAAACGACCTATGACGGACGGAGCAAGGAGGACATCAAAAGCAGACTCGCTATGGCAAAAAAAGGCATTTCTGGTCAAGAGAAGTCTACTAATATCAAATACCGGCCTTAATTTGAGGAAGAAATTTCTGAGGATGTACGTCTAGAGTACAGCATTGTATGGTAGTGAAACATGGACTGTGGGAAAACCGGAACAGAAGAGAATCGAAGCATTTGAGGTGTGGTGCTATAGACGAATGTTGAAAATTAGGTGGACTGATAAGGTAAGGAATGAGGAGGTTCTACGCAGAATCGGAGAGGAAAGGAATATGTGGAAAACACTGACAAGGAGAAGGGACAGGATGATAGGACATCTGCTAAGACATGAGGGAATGACTTCCATGGTACTAGAGGGAGCTGTAGAAGGCAAAAACTGTAGAGGTAGACAGAGATTGGAATACGTCAAGCAAATAATTGAGGACGTAGGTTGCAGGTGCTACTCTGAGATGAAGAGGTTAGCACAGGAAAGGAATTCGTGGCGGGCCGCAGCAAACCAGTCAGTAGAATGATGACAAAAAAAAAAAAAAAAACATGACAATTTTTCCGTCGCTCCGCTGTTAGAGATTTCATTGCAGTAAAATGGAATAATGCCGGACACACTAAACTGAAATCCGCGCAACAGTCGTCTTCAGAGTCTACAATTCCGGTATATTATCTCTTTTGGTATTCAAATTTGTTGCTTCGAGTTCCCGACCGCTTCCCAATTCTATTACATGAAATTCAACGGCAACGATAAGAAGGGTAGTTACTTACGAGGGTCATGGTGAACTAACACATGATGTAGTCCACTTGAGAGGTGTATTGGAGTAGCGTCTGGGAAGACTCCTGACTTGAATGGTTACAATTTACATCTACTTATATAGTTCGCAACGCCACTACGGCGCGTCATCGAGGGGACGTTTTGCCTGAAACACTCCAGTAAAGGGGAAAAATGCTTGAAGAGAAAGCAAGTAGAAATAAAATGTTCCGATCTGTAACCCTCCGTCTGAATAGGCATTGAAGGCCGAAAGGTATACAGCGACTGCCATGTCATCCTAAACATAAGCATCACTGGAAGCAGATATGGTCTCTCGGCCGTTTTCTTGTCCAGAACTGCTACTTCTCAATCAAGTAGCTCCCCAGTTGGCCCACGTTCCAACAGCACTCGGCATCCAAGTGTTAGCCAAGCCTGACAGTGCTTAACTACAGAGATCTAGCGGGAACCTGTACTACCGCTGCTGCAAGGCTGTTGGCCCACTTTCCTGTAGCTTTAATAAATTTCGCTTTTCTGAGGAATGATTTATGCAGTGACGAAAGAACTATCTAGGATATCTTAAATGCTTTATAGTAATGGTTTTATCAGAGTTTAACTCCCATGTATACCTAAAATGAAATTATGAGTAGTAGCAACTATTCAATTCAATTTTTAAAAAATACTGTTGGTCTTTTTTCATTTTGCGGTGATTCTCTATTAGAAACAAAGCATTGTAATGGAACCTAGTATGCTGGTATGGATCTCGATAAACAGGCGAAACAATAGCATGGATTAACTCAGGCAAAGCTCGGGATAGCCGAATCGCTGCCTGAAGTTCAAAGTTTCCAATCAGATATCTATTCTGTCGTTACTCACAACACCATGGATTATATATTCTGACTGTACACTGACACTACGTGTATCCTGTGTGAAGCTGTTTATTAACCTTTGTTTCCTACTTTGCATTAAACTCATATCGTATTGCTTTTCTCCATGGTAAATTCATTCGCTGTAGAGCCGATACTCCTGCTCTATATCTGACCCTACTTTGTCAACCATTTCTCATAATCTAAAACGAATAAAACTGTATCGTTATACGTCCCACTGATGATGCCTTAGAACAAGAAAAAGGCGAAACGCGCATGCGATAAATAAGTTAAGTGACAGCAGGTAAAGGCGGTTTTATTTAAAACACGCATTTCTCATTTGCACCTGCACTTCACACTTCTCCAGAATTATGTGTACCTGTAAGAATCGTTCTTATGGTCTTCAGTCCAGAAATTACTTTTATGCAGCTCGCCATGTAGTCTGTCTTGTGTAAGCCTCTTCATCTATGAATAACTACTGCAACCTACATCCATTTTTACCTGTTTACTGCATTTCATATCTTGGTCTCCTTTACAATTTTCGCTCAACACACTTTTCTTATTTTCCAAATAAACGATTCTTTGACACCTCAACTGGTCCCTTCTTTTAGTCACGGTTTGCTTTAATATTCTTTCTTCCTCAATGTGATTCTGTATCTGGTGATGCTCCTGTCACCATGTGATGTTACTGTCACATATGACTATGCAATATTAATTTATTTTCTATGCAAAGCCGGCCGGAGTGGCCGTGCGGTTCTAGGCGCTGCAGTCTGGAACCGAGCGACCGTTACGGTCGCAGGTTCGAATCCTGCCTCGGGCATGGATGTGTGTGATGTCCTTAGGTTAGTTAGGTTTAATTAGCTCTGAGTTCTAGGCGACTAATGACCTCAGAAGATAAGCCGCATAGTGCTCAGAGCCATTTGAACCATTCTATGCAAATTTCGCGGATATTTTAGTGAAGATACATCTCTGTGGCCTTTTTGTCGTTATAAAGCAGTCTGTGAATGTCATTACGTCAAGAGGGCCACATCTGGGGATATGGGCAGTTTCGCAGAAGTCAGGTAGCGACCCACTCAGTTGCTATCAAATGCCAGGTAAGCCCCCCTCCCGTGTGGACAGTGAATACTATGGACGCCCACCGATCGAGGTAGCGCTGTGGTTAGCACACTGGACTCGCATTCGGGATGACGACGGTTCAAACCCGCGTCCGGCCATCCTGACTTAGGTTTTCCGTGATTTCCCTAAATCGATTCAGGCAAATGTATGGGTGGTTCCCTAACCCGACGGGACCGAAGATCACGCAGTCTCGTCCCCTACTCCAAAACAATCAACCAATCTATGGACGCTCTACAGCCCACAGAAGATATTTCAGAACGACATTTTTGCCTTTCTGCGTGTACTTCAAAGAGCCACATGCTGTCAAGCTAGTGTGGCACAGTCAGTGGAGTTTGCTCTAAAGTATGGTTCAGCCATTAGTGTTGCGTCGTTTCGGATAGTGTTCTTGGCATGTAAGGTTAACCAGTCATGAATACACTGCTTTGGACCAGTACCAACTTTGTGTATGCAAAAGGACCAAGTTACGTTCACTTCCCCCTACTCTTTCATAACTTTAGCAACAATTCTCGTCTGTCATATAGCATAGCATGTAAAGTAGGAAGCTGAAGGCTGTGAACAGAGATTTTGGGCGTTCTGCTGTGGGCCATTACAGAGAAGGGGTCATCTCCAACCACCATCTGGCGCTTTCGGTACACATTATCTTTTTTAGGGGAATGTACATGTCGCAGTTACGTTAGTGTGACCCCTAATCTGTGCAGCTCGTTACTTCCTCACTTTTCCTCGCAACTTATGTTTTTCTGTAATCTGTGGATTCTTGTTGCAGCGTTAGCTTTGATTTCGCAAGCTGCCCAGATAAGCGATTTTGTTGCCCTCGCTCCGTACAGTCTTCCACACTTTTTGATAACTTCCAGATGTGTTGGCGCCATTTTGTATCTCTATTTCAGTTGTAAAGACCTCTGCCCTCTCTTAATTTCATTGTGATTTGTGTCAATCATTATGGTAAATAAATAACTGATAATGTCACTCTTGACTCAGATTTAAAGAATCTTTAACTTATCCCACATCTTGCCCTGGTTGGGCGACCCATTCAGAAATAAATATAACCTGTTGTATATCTAGTTGGTTCGCTTCGCTGTGCTGGTGTTATCCTTATACACAGTGGCCAACTACAAGATTTATTTACTTATTATTTTGTAAAAGCAGCGAGCATTGCACTCGCTCATTTTGTATCAGTACGATTCGGTTTTGTATGTCATCCTGTGGCAGCAACGAGAATTATCGTCGCTCGTCTGGTATGACTGCAAGTTGCCTTTTGTTACAAATTGGACGACAACTTTCAGTCTTCTCATTTGGTATTCGACCTAATCACCAGTATTCTTCCACAGTACCACATTTCAGGCGTTTCTAGTCTCCTCGTTTCTGATACGTTTACGTTCACAAAATTGCACTCTAGACAAATCCCTTCAACGATTAGTATTTACCCTCTCTATATTGGCTACCATCAGTTATTTTGCTGCCCGTACAGCTAAACTCATCTGCTTCTTTTAATGTCCAATTTATTAATCTAATTCCTTCAGAATCACCTGATTAAATTCGATTCCATTCCAATACCAATATGGTTCAAGTGTGGCACTCAACCCACGAAGCCATGGACCCAAGTTGTCAACGACGCACTGTGTAAGCTGGTGGTGGCTCCATAATGGTGTGGGCTGTGTTTACAAGGAACTGACTGGGTCCTCTCGTCCAACTGAACCGATCACTGACTGGACATGGTTGTTTTCAGCTACCTGGAGACCATTTGCAGCTATTCATGGACTTCATGTTCCCATGACAATGGATGTTGTCACCGGGCCACAATTGTTCGCGATTGGTTTGAAGAACAATCTGGACAATTCGAACGAATGATCTGGCCACCCAGATCGCCCGGCATGAATCAGATCTTTTATGGGACATAATCGAAAGTTCAGTTCGTGCACAAAACCCTGCTTCGACAAAACTTTCGGAGTTATGGACGGCTGTAGAAACAGCATGGCTCAGTATTTCTGCAGGGAACTTCCGATTTGTTGGGTCCATGCACGTCGAGTCGATGCACTACGTCGATCAAATGGAGGTCCGACCCGTTATTAGGGGGTATCCCATGACTTGTGCTAACTGAGTGTATTAACTGCATCTCCACGAGGTATTAACTAATTGGCTATTGATAAATGATCATTGTCTTCCATTGAACAACTAGAGATTAGTATTTTTAAAATTTAATTGGTAAAGTATTGTTCACCTGTAAAGCCATATAAGCATATCAGTTATTATTTAATTGCTCATTTGTTAAAACCCAAGGACTCTGGGTTAATTCTTTTGAAAGGTCATGGAGTCCAGATGTTTTTGTAACATATCGTACGTATGTCATAAATATTTTGTAGTTTTGGAATGCCAAAGAGCCAAAGTATTTTATTACTCATTCACATTTTTCAGGCTAGACGTCTGTAATACTTGGATGACGTGTGTTCATTAACAATTTTATAAGGCAAGAACATTGGGTGTCATGGTTATTATGTGAACTTCATTTCTTTATGACTCTATCCTCACGTATCACTGTTTGTGGGCAATAAGATCGATATATCCGATACTTCTGCACGGGATGGCGAGACGGGACACCTGACAGTGGAGGCAGTTGACCAGGACGAGCGGTGCGACCTTGACACACTGGTGAGGTAAGGACGCTGATGGGAACGCTGTCTTCATCTCCACAGCTGGGCCTGCTTTCAAGAGCACTTACCTGTCGGCGAGTACCCACCGCAGTCCCAGCGAGTACAGTGAGTCACATTTGCTCGACCATTTCTACCTCTGGGCAAATGGAATATCACTCATAAAGGGCGCCGCCACGTGTGATTACAGTCTAATTAACTGGCTTAAGGTGGCCTCGGTGACGGTCGACGGTCTGGTCACTAAGAGACGCTACAGAGGACATGTGATCCACGTCCACAACACTAATTATCAGGGAAAATGTAAGTTGACCTGAATTTTTTAATGAATCCGTGGGTGAGGACTGCACAAAGAACGACCCATGAACTTATTATTATGTTGTCCGCAAGGTCATGTTGCTCGTATGAATAATACTCATTTTCAGCTGTCAGATGCTACGAATTCATACTTGGTTAAACGCTTAAGCTATGGAGCTAGTGGTACACATGCACTCACGTTGAAGCTTCAGACGATGTCGTATTTTCTCGTTACTTGTAAGAGTGAACACTATTATGCCACTCTGCACAGCACAGATTTATTTGTGAGTCAAGGACACAACGTTTTATATTTTATTACTGTAACTGTTAGAAATGGTTCAAATGGCTCTGAGCACTATGGGACTCAACTGCTGAGGTCATTAGTCCCCTAGAACTTAGAACTAGTTAAACCTAACTAACCTAAGGACATCACAAACATCCATGCCCGAGGCAGGATTCGAACCTGCGACCGTAGCGGTCTTGCGGTTCCAGACTGCAGCGCCTTTAACCGCACGGCCACTTCGGACGGCGTAACTGTTAGAAGACTGGTCAGACATTAGAGCAGGAACATGTCAAATTCATAACGATGGACAATGTGTGTAATTTAAGAAGGAACGAACTGCTGTCACGAGCAGGCTACGTGTAAGGGCCTTTACTCTAGCCAGCTCATTAATTACGATCGAGGTGCACCACCAATTACACAAACGAGCTCCTAACTTGAACATATGAGTCCTGTTGTGCTGCCACAAGAAGAACTGCAAAACCTAGAACCCTGAAGTTTTTTTTATTTTCCGTGCAAACTTTTCGTAAGAACAATTCATGAAGAAAATTGTGAATGCTTTCGTGGCCACTTGTTGACAAACTGCCTGTTGGCTTCTGTCTCGGGTTCTTCGGCCGACTTTTGTTTGATGATTTTTCTGACGTTTTACCAGCACGAGCGGCTAGCATTGCCAAAGCTTCACCCTCCATTGCTCATGGTTGACTGGAGTCGAGCTCGCGGCCGCAGATTGTGCACTACTGGCCACTAAAATTGCTACACCACGAAGATGACGTGCTACAGAATCGAAATTTAACCGACAGGAAGAAAATGCTGTGATATACAAATGATTAGCTTTTCAGAGCATTCACACAAGGTTGGCGCCGGTGGCGACACCTACAATGTGCTGGCATGAGGAAAGTTTCCAACCGATTTCTCATACACACACCGCAGTTAGCCGGCGTTCCCTGGTGAAACGTTGTTGTGATGCCTCGTGAAAGGAGGAGAAATGCATACCATCACGCTTCCGACTTTGATTAAGGTCGGATTGTAGCCTATCGCGATTGCGGTTTATCGTATCGCGACACTGCTGCTCGCGTTGATCGAGATCCAATGACTGTTAGCAGAATATGGAATCGGTGGATACAGGAGGATAATACCGAACGCCGTGCTGGATCCCAACGGCCTCGTATCACTAGTAGTCGAGATAACAGGCATCTTATCCGCATGGCTGTAACGGATCGTGCAGCCACGTCTCGATCCCTGAGTCAACAGATGGGGATGTTTGCAAGACACCAACCATCTGCACGAACAGTTCGACGACGTTTGCAGCAGCATGGACTATCAGCTCGGAGACCATGGCTGCAGTTACCCTTGACGCTGTATCACAGACAGGAGCGACTGCGATGGTGTACTCAACGACGAACCTGGGTGCACGAATGGCAAAACGTCATTTTTTCGGACGAATCCAGGTTCTGTTTACAGCATCATGATGGTCGCTCCGTGTTTGGCGACATCGCGGTGAACACACATTGGAAGTGTGTATTTGTCATCGCCATACTGGCGTATCACCCGGCGAGATGGCATGGGGTGCCATTGGTTACACGTCTCGGTCACCTCTTGTTCGCATTGACGGCACTTTGAACAGTGGACGTTACATTTCAGATATGTTACGGCCCGTGGCTCTACCCTTCATTCGTTCCCTGCGAAACCCTACATTGCAGCAGGATAATGCACGACCGCATTTTGCAGGTCCTGTACGGGCCTTTCTGGATACAGAAAATGTTCGACTGCTGCCCTGGTCAGCACATTCTCCAGATCTCTCACCAATTGAAAACATCTGGCCAGTGGCGGCCGAGCAACTGGGTCGTCACAATACGCCGGTCACTACTCTTGATGAACTGTGGTATCGTGTTGAAGCTACATGGGCAGCTGTACCTGTACACGCCATTCAAGCTCTGTTTGACTCAACGCCCAGGCGTGTCAAGGCCATTATTACGGCCAGAGGTGGTTATTGTGGGTACTGATTTTTCAGGATCTATACACCCAAATTGCGTGAAAATGTAATCACATGTCAGTTCTAGTATAATATATTTGTCCAATGAATACCCGTTTATCATCTGCATTTCTTCTTGGTGTAGTAATTTTAATGGCCAGTAGTGTATTTTCCTGGCGTGTCAACGTCCAAGGGTTTTTCGCGGTCATTTCCCGTGCGGTCCTCACCTTGCTACCTGCAATACTCGTTCGCTGCAGCATGGGAATCCAGAATTCGTTCACCTTGAGACTTCCTTCTTTCTTGTTGAAACTATTCTCATATTTTCGTATTTCTATAGCTTCTCTGAACAAGCGGGCGTGATAGCTCTTCTCTACAGCCAGAATTTCCGTGTTGGCCAATTTTACTATGTGGTCGTCCTCACACGGAGACTGTGTACGATTTCTCCACACCTGCCCCATCCTGCAACGCTGCTTTTGTTCTGTGATCCTGGTGTCGATTGATCGTCCAGTCATTCCAACATAAACTTCTCCTCATGTGCATGGTGTGCAGTATATTCCCCACACTGCAAATGGGTCCCTTGCTCCTTTGCCAATCTGAGACACTATTTGATCTCCTTCACGCCGTGCTTGCGCAGTATACGGCCTATTCTGTCCGTCACTCTGGGAATGTATGGCAGAAAGCCTTCTTATATAATTGGTGGAGTACCCACTGCTCCTCAGGACGCTTTCCATGTGTCTGAGGTGCTGCGACTCACATGTTCGTCTTGCTCGCGTTGCGAGCATATTAATCACTCATCTCTTCTGGCCCGTGTGATGATTTGACAGTTTGTGCAGGTATCGGTCCATTTATGTCGATTTTCTATACATGTTGTGTCCCAGGTTTTCACTATCCCTTGCTACCAGCCCATCTAGGAAGGGTAGCTGCTTGTGATTTTCTACTTCCATGGTAAATTTTATGATGGCATGCAAGCTGTTCAAGCGTCTTAGGAAGTCAGTGAGCTGTTCCTCACCGTGGCGTCACACAACGAAGATGCCATCGACATACCTGTACTACACTTTAGGTTTACAAGGTACCAAGTCCAGTGCCTGTGCTTTGACATGTTCCACGAAGAAGTTGGCTACCAATGGACTAAGAGGACTACCTATGGCGACCCCTTGCAGCTGTTTGGAGAAGTTGCCATTCCACGTGAAATAGCTCATGGTGAAGCATGCATGAAAGAGCTTGGTGATGCCTTGCGGGAAAGTGGAACTGACGTGCTCCTCTCCACCACCAGCAATGGAGGGTGAAGCTTTGGCAATGCCGGCCATTTGTGCTGGCGAAATGTCAGAAAAATCATCAAATAAACGTCGGTCAAAGAACCCGAGTCAGAAGTCAACAGTCAGTTTGACAACAGTTATTGTAATAAACAGTGTGTTTACCTGAGAATAGTGTATTGTATTTATGTTTCTTTTATGTTTTTATTTGTAATCTTTCAGGGACCACATCAAAACTGGCCAGTAGACCCAACCAACAAGTACTCATTCACGCCACGATTTGAACGCACACAATCGGTGTTGCTGCAATTCATTTGCATTTATAACTTATGTCATTTTGTTTATCAAAGACAATATTTATACAATAATTTAGATGTACATCATCAGCAGTGTAGCAGTTTGTTTGCATTTGCAACTTTATGTTGTTTTGTTGATCAAAGACAATACTTACACAGTAATCCTGATACTCACCATCAGCGGAGTTGCAATTTGTATTGAAAGGGTACAGTACCGCCCGACATTGAAAATAGGTACAACATACTTCATTATTTTTGTCAGAACAACACATTTTTTTTGTAAAATAACTCAATTTCAATTAATACAGCGAAGCCGGATACCAGTGTAGGAAAGAATGACAATTTATTTATTTAATTGATCACATGTGCACTCCCACAAAATAAATCCCTACATCCAGTTTGGTGAGATCTGTGAAATGAATGAATGTATGGTCGTCTGCTAACCGCAGATAGTGAATGTGAATATATTATCATCTTTGAGACGATCCTTTGGCCACCTTTGTTGGGACCAAAGAGATGAAATTTACCTGAGCTTTGAGCGCCTGAAATGTGGCTGACCAATACGGTAGCAAGGTGCTCCCCCACTTCGGCAGAGGTGCGAGAGGACCTGAAGAACGGCCATGTTTTGGCACTCTGCCGCTGGATCTTGTGCTGTTAAGACCTGTCTTAGGTGTGTTGACTGAAGACAAAAGAGTGGAGACATGATATGCATGTGGAATACTTAAGAGTAGTTTGAAATAATAATTTCTCTATTTCATGAACTTTTGTGGGGAGAATTAAATGTCAGGCAGGTAATATTAATGGGATCGTAGTAATCTTTGGAAGTGACCAACGGTCACAATGAAACCACGTGTAGCAATAAGTTGAAATACTTCCATGTGCTTAAGTTAAGCTGAATTACTAGCGTGTGTACTATAAGTTGAAATATTTAAGTAATGGCGTGTGCAGGACTTTAAATTAGAGACGAGTACTTCCACGTGGTGAGTACTGTGTGAGTCTCAATCTGTGTATGAAACAAAGGATAAAGAGAAGTACTTGTCCATGGTATCAGTTGAGGACTCGTGTGTGTGATGAATATGTTCTTAATATTACTTTGCGTGATATGTTTCCGTGTGACGCTTGATTCAAACTATAATACTCTGAGAGAGAAGCAAGGTGAGTCAGCCGTCTATCCAGCAACGCCACTTGGCTTGCATTGCACAGGAAGACATACCTCCAGAGTTCATAGTAGGAAAGTAGAATTACGAAGTGGGGCAGTGTCGTGTGAAACTGGGATAAATATTAATTGAAGTGGGAAAGCTGAAAGTGATAATGTTGATGGGTGGCCTTTTCCTTGGAATTGTATGTTGTCATGATATCCAGAATTTATAATGTGTGCGCCACTCATATTCAGTGCGATGGCCACGTGTTGATAAAAGCCGTTAAATAAAAAAAATGGAAAATGTGGTATTGCCAGTGCGTAGTGAACAGTCAGAGTTCTGTAAATACTGATAGTCAGATGTGCGTTTCCGTTGCGTATTATTCATACAGGAGGATAATTTGTGACTTAATGGTGAGTACGAGAGTCCATGTTACTCGATAAATAAGAATGAATCCACTCGCTTGGCAGACCTCTCATCTTGCAGGCTGACTGCTTGATGCCAGAGTATGAGCAAGGCATGTGGGTGCCTCTCAGTATGTATTTGTAATTTTATGAAATATTATTGTGAAGATATGCCATAATTATTTTACTGTTTTATAAGAGATTGTCAATGTTTAGCGTCACAATTATGACGCTTATTTACCAATACGTACCTCAACCTGTTTATAGAGAGACACCAACGTTTACGTATGAGAGATTGTTGCTCTTGACATTCATGATTTTCTTACACACAATCCGTTTCTGACACGGGTTCACAGGTAGATGCTGTGTTTCTTGACTTACGCAAGGCGTTCGATACTGTTCCCCACAGTCGTTTAATCAACAAAGTAAGAGCATATGGACTATCAGACCATTTTTGTGATTGGATTGAAGAGTTCCTAGATAACAGAACGCAGCATGTCATTCTCAATGGAGAGAAGACTTCCGAAATAAGAGTGATTTCAGGTGTGCCGCAGGGGAGTGTCGTAGGACCGTTGCTGTTCACAATATACATAAATGACCTTGTGGATGACATCGGAAGTTCACTGGGGCTTTTGGCGGATTATGCTGTGGTATATCGAGAGGTTGTAACAATGGAAAATTGTACTGAAATGCAGGAGGATCTGCAGCGAATTGACGCATGGTGCAGGGAATGGCAACTGAATCTCAATGTAGACAAGTGTAATGTGCTGCGAGTACATAGAAAGATAGATCCCTTATCATTTAGCTATAAAATAGCAGGTCAGCAACTGGAAGCAGTTAATTCCATAAATTATCTGGGAGTACGCATTTGGAGTGATTTAAAATGGAATGATCATATGAAGTTGATCTACATCTACATCTACATCTATACTCCGCGAGCCACCTTACGGTGTGTGGCGGAGGGTACTTATTGTACCACTATCTGATCCCCCCTTCCCTGTTCCATTCACGAATTGTGCGTGGGAAGAACGACTGCTTGTAAGTCTCCGTATTTGCTCTAATTTCTCGGATCTTTTCGTTGTGATCATTACGCGAGATATATGTGGGCGGTAGTAATATGTTGCCCATCTCTTCCCGGAATGTGCTCTCTCGTAATTTCGATAATAAACCTCTCCGTATTGCGTAACGCCTTTCTTGAAGTGTCCGCCACTGGAGCTTGTTCAGCATCTCCGTAACGCTCTCGCGCTGACTAAATGTCCCCATGACGAATCGCGCTGCTTTTCGCTGGATCATGTCTATCTCTTCTATTAATCCAACCTGGTAAGGGTCCCATACTGATGAGCAATACTCAAGAATCGGACGAACAAGCGTTTTTTAAGCTACTTCTTTCGTCGATGAGTCACATTTTCTTAGAATTCTTCCTATGAATCTCAACCTGGCGCCTGCTTTTCCCACTATTTGTTTTATGTGATCATTCCACTTCAGATCGCTCCGGATAGTAACTCCTAAGTATTTTACGGTCGTTACCGCTTCCAATGATTTACCACCTATGGCATAATCGTACTGGAATGGATTTCTGCCCCTATGTATGCGCATTATATTACATTTATCTACGTTTAGGGAAAGCTGCCAGCTGTCGCACCATGCATTAATCCTCTGCAGGTCCTCCTGGAGTACGTACGAGTCTTCTGATGTTGCTACTTTCTTGTAGACAACCGTGTCATCTGCAAATAGCCTCACGGAGCTACCGATGTTGTCAACTAAGTCATTTATGTATATTGTAAACAATAAAGGTCCTATCACGCTTCCCTGCGGTACTCCCGAAATTACCTCTACATCTGTAGATTTTGAACCGTTAAGAATGGCATGTTGTGTTCTTTCTTCTAGGAAATTCTGAATCCAATCACAAACCTGGTCCGATATTCCGTAAGCTCGTATTTTTTTCACTAAACGTAAGTGCGGAACCGTATCAAATGCCTTCCTGAAGTCCAGGAATACGGCATCAATCTGCTCGCCAGTGTCTACGGCACTGTGAATTTCTTGGGCAAATAGGGCGAGCTGAGTTTCACATGATCTCTGTTTGCGGAATCCATGTTGGTTATGATGAAGGAGATTTGTATTATCTAAGAACGTCATAATACGAGAACACAAAACATGTTCCATTATTCTACAACAGATTGACGTAAGCGAAATAGGCCTATAGTTATTCGCATCTGATTTATGACCCTTCTTGAAAATGGGAACGACCTGCGCTTTCTTCC
Organism: Schistocerca serialis cubense; assembly: GCF_023864345.2. NCBI lineage: Eukaryota > Metazoa > Arthropoda > Insecta > Orthoptera > Acrididae > Schistocerca > Schistocerca serialis. Next base: position 154,191,215 of record NC_064642.1, read on the forward strand.
AGTCGCTAGGTACTTTACGTTCTTCCAGCGATCTACGATAAATTGCTGATAGAAAGGGGGCAAGTTCTTTAGCATAATCACTGTAGAATCTTAAGGGTATCTCGTCTGGTCCGGATGCTTTTCCGCTACTAAGTGATAGCAGTTGTTTTTCAATTCCGATATCGTTTATTTCAATATTTTCCATTTTGGCGTCCGTGCGACGGCTGAAGTCAGGGACCGTGTTACGATTTTCCGCAGTGAAACAGTTTCGGAACACTGAATTCAGTATTTCTGCCTTTCTTCGGTCGTCCTCTGTTTCGGTGCCATCGTGGTCAACGAGTGACTGAATAGGGGATTTAGATCCGCTTACCGATTTTGGTAAAGCAGATGCCAGACTGAGATTCATTGGAAGAATCCTAAGGAAATGCAATCCGAAAACAACGGAAGTAGGTTACAGTACGCTTGTTCGCCCACTGCTTGAATACTGCTCAGCAGTGTGGGATCCGTACCAGATAGGGTTGATAGAAGAGATAGAGAAGATCCAACGGAGAGCAGCGCGCTTCGTTACAGGATCATTTAGTAATCGCGAAAGCGTTACGGAGATGATAGATAAACTGCAGTGGAAGACTCTGTAGGACAGACGCTCAGTAGCTCTGTACGGGCTTCTGTTGAAGTTTCGAGAACATACCTTCACCGGAGAGTCAAGCAGTATATTGCTCCCTCCTACGTATATCTCGCGAAGAGACCATGAGGATAAAATCAGAGAGATTAGAGCCCACACAGAAGCATACCGACAATCCTTCTTTCCACGAACAATACGAGACTGGAATAGAAGGGAGAACCGATAGAGGTACTCAAGGTACCCTCCGCCACACACCGTCAGGTGGCTTGCGGAGTATGGATGTAGATGTAGATGTAGATGTAGATGTAGATTTCATTTGTAGTCATGATTAGGTTTTGAAAATTCATAAATTTGTACTTCCATAACCGTCCAGAAACACAAGAGTAGTACAATTTACTTGTGTTATGTTTTTACTTTCATGTAAATGTGCTTTCAAATGTGTCAACGTATTTCTGTGGATCTTTATGTTCAGTGTGATAAACCATATAATGGAATATGTTTCTAATGGAATGGTATTGTGATGCAGTAAGTGTGCATGTAGCAGCTAATTATTAATTTGCTTTTGAGTATGTGCGTATTTGGAACCTAAGCTGTCCACGTATTACGAGATTATCAAGGTACTGCATTTGTTCATAAACTCTGTAAAACCAATGAGTGTATGTGTGTAGTACTGCGTCAGCTGGTGTTTCACTTTTTTATCCCGTATATCCCGAATAAAATTCACCCTTACACCAGCATATGAGGATGATGCGGTTTGTGAGTAAGTATGTGTGTGTATTTTTCTTGGCACCAGGTTAACATATTCCACCCATGATGTGTGGCATGTCGATGATCACAGAAAACAAAAATAAAAATAGTACCTATAGGGCAACAAAAATGTCTTGGTGAATTTGAGCTATAGATTAATCCCAGCACAACTTCACCAGAATCCATTTTGGAAATTACAATGAGGTCATCACAAGATGGTTTTTGCCCAAACAATAGCAAAACCGATTTTATAATGCAATTTGCACGTCCCAATAGTTAGTACAGTCAATTACATAACGCTGCAGATAATATTCACCACTACGAATGACTGCGCTGCTGATTACTTCTTCACCATTTCGTTTATTACAGTGAAGGAGATCTGTTATTTTCTGGAGCCTTGTGGACTTTCTTCAGCTGGCTCTTGACAGGGGAGTCAGCTTAGAAGGACCGGCGGGTCGAACTTATTTGGCGCAGAAAGCCCGCTCCGAGCAGGTGTAGGACAGGGAAATTGCAGTATCCCAAGTCCGCACAGCAGTCATGTAGGAGGGTGGCATGCATTCCATAAAAACTACTTTGTGTGGGACGCTGGAAGGAATTCTTTTCGCAAGGTAAGATCTAAAAGCCAGGTGAAAACCCATAGCTTGAGACCGTGGGACTGAACACTGGTCACGGCCGCGTTGCGCAGGAATGTTCATTTCAATCCGAGTAAGAGGGTATGTGACTGGCTCACAGTAACCATTTCGGAAGAAGGTGAGTTCTCCCACACATGTCTACGTGCAAGACTTTTGGTTGGCCGGGATTGGGAGCACGTCTATGCCTTCCCTCCTACACCACACCATTATGGGTTATGTCGTGTTGGCAGAAGAGCCAACTCCGTGCTACTAGAGGAGGCCGAAATGCACGCGTTTCAGCTCACGCAGGCTGGCGTGAGGAGGGAAGGACTGTACTGACGTGAGTTCTGCAACATGACAAGGAATTAGAATTCAGAAAGCGGACGTAATTAGTTTGATACTTAACTTTAATCAATTAATGATGAACGTCGCTCTTGACGGTACATGATTCACAATATTATCAGTTCAGAACACATTGTGGATGTAACTGAATATGACGCCTGGCTAGGTCGTAGCAAATGACGTAGCTGAAGGCTATGCTAAGCTGTTGTCTCTGCAAATGAGAGCGTATGTAGACAGTGGACCATCGCTAGCAAAGTCGGCTGTACAACTGGGGCGAGTGCTAGGAAGTCTCTCTCTAGACTAGATCTGCCGTGTGGCGGCGCTCGGTCTGCAATCACTGATAGTGGCGACACGCGGGTCCGACGTATACTAACGGACTGCGGCCGATTTAAAGGCTACCACCTAGGAAGTGTGGTGTCTGGCGGTGACACGACAGGTTAACCATGACAAAATCCATAGGAGTAGGAATTTGTTAAGGTTTATCTGTCGAAAGTTACAAGGTCTTCTGCATCTGGGCAGCGACATTACTACGCTGGCAGAACCAGTGGTAGATGGTACAGTAAGTCTGAAATGACTTGCCGCAGAAAGAGCACAGAACACGCTACTGATGGGACGTTCAAGAATATCCTTGCATCAGGGTCACTGAATAATATACTTGTCAAGAGAGAGATGTCTCCAGGTTTTCATATAGTACAGAGGTCAAGCTGGGCTCAGGATTTCCATTCATTACCACTGCCCCCTTTCACAGTCGCTCCGTCTAAGAGTGTAGGCCCGAGCTGGCGATGCAGTCACCGAGCCTAGGGGGATGTGAAGCTTGTTAAAATTCGCCAGGGTTTAAATTTGCGGTTTCAACACTCGCAGCCAGGATGTTAGGTAGTTACATCGTGGGTGAATATATTGCTGATCGATCTTGATTTTACAGAGTTCTTTCTTCAGATTGGCCATCCCATGATGTAGTTGCAGGTTATGCTTTCCTGTGTCCACCCACCTGTTCCAAGGTTATAGTTCAAAACAACAACCTTTCTTCCGTGGATTAAGTGTTTACGTGCTTGATTCAGTGGGTAAAAAGTTTTATTTGATGTCTTATAGCAATAAACCAAACTGTTATAGTGAAAGCTAGTTTTATTTTATAGTTAGAGTCCCTTCTTTAATATATCCGTGCAAGGTGAGGTATCGATACTTTCACGCTTAGTTGAATGGCCCCTGGCAATTTTCATTTAATTAGACGTTATCCATTAGTATCGTTGTTTCTCTTAAGTTTGCATGATATTATGAGGACCTTCCTTCCCCTGTAGGGTACTGGGGATAAGACTTGCATCCTACGGGTATGCCAAACAGCTCAACCAACACGTTACTAACTAATGGATTGGGAGTATTCAATCCTGTCAGCACATACCTTTTTTGGAACTGGAATTTTTAAATTCAGCTTGATGTCTGAGGATACTTCTCTTGTCTCTTACGTCTAGTACACCAGGTGGAATGATTCTGTGAATGCTGGCACTTCCAAGGATCTCAGTAATTCTGATGTATTCTACTCCAGGGGACTCATTTCAATTTAGGAATTTCATTTCTGTATCAGATTCTTCTTTCATGAGCATATCACCCAAGCCATCTTCATTGACTTGCTGTTCCTTTCTATAATATGACTTTTAAGTTTACTTCCCTGGTACAGTCTTTCTAAATAGTCCTTGCACTTTTTATGCTGGCGTAAGCGGTCGTCAGCACACCGGTCGGCAAAGATGTAGCGCGAAGATCGATAGTAGGTGCTCGATCAAGCGAGTCCAGCACTAGAGAGGCCAGTGAGACAGACTCGCAAGCAACACGCCGCCAACGCCCTCTCGACAGCAAGTATTCAGATAGTCAGCACTGACCGGAGGGCACTCAATCACTCTCACTGACTCATTCTAGTTTGGCGTCTGTCATTCATTCGCAGACGGGGCTTAGGCTACGACAGTACATAGTGTTAGATTATAGCAAGACCACCGTTATTGTCTGCAAGAGGACTATTACGGATGAGCTTGTACCACAACATATGGACTCCATTAAAGTTAAGTTCATCTAAATGAAGAAGAGTTAATCCACATGTGCATTTGTGTTGTAGAAAGAGGATCTGGTCACCCATAATCACATCCTCTCCCTTTCTTGCTACGGTACAAGACTACACTTTTCACCTTTTTCTTCCTTGCCTGGTACTGGTCTGCCATCTGCGTTCTTGACATAATGTTCTTATAGGCAGCAGCCACCTTTCCCTGAGGTATGCATGATACTACAGCCTTACCCTCTAGTCATTCCTGTTTAGCCTTTTGCTCTTCCTGCAGATTTCATCTTTTAGTCTCTTATGTTCCTCCTCGTCTGCTTCATTTGCTACATTTTTATATTTTCTTCTTTCGTCAGTTAAACTGAGTGCCTTCTATGACATTCAATGATTTCTAGTTGTCCTTGTCTTTTTACCTATTTGATCATCTGCTGCCTTCACTATTTTGTTTCTCAAAGCTTCCTTTCTAACTTCTATTATATACCTATCACCTGCTTCAGGGAATAGTGCCTAATGCTCCCTCTGAAACTATAAGCAACCTCTGGTTCTTTCAATTTATGCAGATACCCTCAGCTTAATTTCTTACGTTTTAACAATTCCTTCAGTTTTAATCTCAAGTTCATAATCCATAACATATGGCCGGAGACTATCTCTGCCCCTGGGATTGCACTTCATTTTAAAATCTAATTCCAAAATCTGTGTCATACGTTACGTACTCAGTTTGAAACCTTCTAGTGTTTTAAGGTCTCTTCCGCTCATACACTCTTCTTCCATGATTCGTAAACCAAGCGTATTCTGTACTCATTACTCTGTTTATTCCATTTAACAGATCCCGGTGACACTTATGATCCACAGTGAAGAACAACTACAGGATCTGTTAAATGGAAATAACAATGTAATGAGTACAAAATAAGCGAAAGCCTCATTTTTGAGCCAACTCGGCGCCACGGGAGTGATGTTGTTTGAGACATTTCGGAGAAACGGTCGCCGAGCTCCACGAAGTAGCCGACAGAATGGCGCCACATGTAACACTCCACTCATCAACGTCAGCACACGTTTGCAGTCACCTTCGGTAATTGGCTGGAAGGAATGGTATTGGCGCCCAGGCTGACGGAGTACGGTAGTGGGAGTCCAGACGAATTTTTTGTAAGGCCATAATTGGCAAAAGCTTTGTTTATTGGCGCGATTGGCCGAGTTCTGGCACAGGTCATGGGGAGAGAGTGGTTCTTGGTCGCCACAGGAGTCGGTCGCTTACTTTGCCGCCCTTCTTGCAAAGTAATTTCATTCATAGCGTCACCGGTCCGGCCACCGGCGCTTCAATTTGTCTCCAAGCAGGAGCCCATCTCCATGCAACGGTCGACCACGAATAGCAACCGTCATCAGCACGCTGTCCTGCACTGGATTGCCGCTAATACACACAGCTCTGGCCTGTAGGTTTTCAGTTGATTTTTCGGCCTCCCAAAATTCGAAATGAGGTTTCTCAGTGGTGGCATCTGTAGAACCACACTGCCTCCTTAGGTGATATAGTGGTACTGCATCCGATACCAAATTGTTTATCGGTATTCTACATCTCACTCATTCTCTTTGACCGCCCCCCCCTTTCACGTAATAGAGAAGCACATTGGATTCCAAACGGCTCAAATGGCTCTGAGCACTATGCGACTTAATTTCTGAGGTCATCAGTCGCCTAGAACTTAGAACTAATTAAACCTAACTAACCTAAGGACGTCACACACATCCATGCCCGAGGCAGGATTCGAACCTGCGACCGCAGCGGTCACGCGGTTCCAGACTGAAGCGCCTTTAACCGCACGGCCACACCGGCCGGCCATTGGATTCCATGTTGTGCTGTTTGTACTAGGTTCTTACCAACACCTCTATCAAATGAGGACTATTTACATGTTTGGTTTATGTTAACATACAAGATTGTCCCTTGTACAAATTCATGATCAATTTTGTGTTCCATTTACAGAAAGTAAATGTATTGGTTAAAAACAGTCTTGGTTGCAATTTTATTTTTTCATTTTTTATTTTTTTTTTTATTTTTCAACGACGCGTTTCGCCTTATTTAGGCATCTTCAGGTTATCTTTTCTAGATGGACGCGAGAGGCACCAAGATCTGCATAACGCGTTTCCGTTCACAGGAGCGAGTAACAATAAGATGTGGGCATAATATGCATAATATGCTTACTACCTGAGCCCCCATCTTATTGTTACTCGCTCCTGTGAACGGAAACGCGTTATGCAGATCTTGGTGCCTCTCGCGTCCATCTAGAAAAGATAACCTGAAGATGCCTAAATAAGGCGAAACGCGTCGTTGAAAAATTAAAAAAATAAAATTGCAACCAAGACTGTTTTTAACCAATACTGTTAAGCACTGGTTTGCTGTATACCACATATGGATTGGAAGAATTGCTATAGAAAGTAAATGTAACTGTAAATGTAACTGAAAATACTATCATTGACACAATGAACGTACCATTTGTACTGTACCTTACAAAATGAAGGCTATCAACCTCAATGCAAGCACAACATCGACGCATCGACGAACAAGATTCTGACGCACACGTGCGCATGTGTGTGTGTGTGTGTGTGTGTGTGTGTGCGTGCGTGTATGTGTTACACACACACACACACACACATATATATATATATATATATATATATATATATATATATATATATACACCCAAACACATATTTGTTTAAAAAAAAATTAAAAAACACACATTTACACACAGCAAAATACAGACATCTCACACAGGCGCGCGCGCGCTTGTGCACGCACACACATTCAACAAATGAAAAATATAAATCCACAACACAAAAGACAGACAAACTCACAACAACATTTGGCAACACTGTTGTTGTTGTGGTCTTCAGACTGGTTTGATGCAGCTCTCCATGCTACTCCATCCTGTGCAAGCTTCTTCATCTCCCAGTACCTACTGCAACCTACATACTTCTGAATCTGTATAGTGTATTCGTCTCTTGGTCTCCCTCTACGATTTTTACCCTCCACGCTGCCGTCCAATACTAAATTGGTGATCCCTTGATACCTCAGAATATTTCCTACCAAGCGATCCCTTCTTCTAGTCAAGTTATGCCACAAATTTCTCTTCTCCCCAATTCTATTCAATACCTCCTCATTAGTTATGCGATCTACCCATCTAATCTTCAGCATTCTTCTGTAGCACCACATTTCGAAAGCTTCTATTCTCTTCTTGTCCAAACTATTTACCGTCCATGTTTCACTTCCATACATGGCTACACTCCATACAAATACTTTCAGAAACGACTTCCTGACACTTAAATCTATACTCGATGTTAACAAATTTCTCTTCTTCAGAAACGCTTTCCTTGCCATTGCCTCTCTACATTTTATATCCTCTCCGACCATCATCAGTTATTTTGCGCTGCAGTCATGGACTGTACGGCTGGTCCTGACGGAGGTTCGATTCCTCCTTCGGGCATGGGTGTTTGTGTTTGTCCTTTAACTTTAGGTTAAGTAGTGTGTAAGCTTAGGGACTGATGACCTTAGCAGTTAAGTCCCATAAGATGTCACACACATTTGAACATTTTTTCAGTTATTTCCCCCCCCCCTCCCCCCTCCCCAAATAGCAAAACTCATTTATTACTTTAAGCGTCTCATTTCCTAATCTAATTCCCTCATTATCACCCGATTTAATTCGACTACATTCCATTATCCTCGTTTTGCTTTTGTTGATGTTCATCTTATATCCTCCTTTCAAGACATTGTCCATTCCGTTCAGCTGCTCCTCCAGGTCCTTTGCTGTCTCTGACAGAACTACAATGTCAGCGGCGAACCTCAAAGTTTTTACTTCTTCTCCATGGATTTTAATACCTGCTCCGAATTTTCTTTTGTTTCCTTTACTGCTTGCTCAATTGCTCAGATTGAATAACATCGGGGATAGGCTACAACTCTGTCACACTCCCTTCCCAACCACTGCTTCCCTTTCATGCCCCTCGCCTCTTATAACTGCCAACTGGTTTCTGTACAAATTGTAGATAGTCTTTCGCTCCCTGTATTTTACCCCTGCCACCTTTAGAATTTGAAAGAGAGTATTCCAGTCAACATTGTCAAAAGCTTTCTCTAAGTCTACAAATGCTAGAAATGTAGGTTTGCCTTTCCTTAATCCGTTTTCTAAGATAAGTCGTAGGGTCAGTATTGGCTCACGTGTTCCAACATTTCTACGGAATCCAAACTGATCTTTCCCGAGGTCGTCTTCTTCCAGTTTTTCCATTCGTCTGTAAAGAATCCTTGTTAGTATTTTGCAGCCGTGGCTTATTAAACTAATAGTTCGGTAATTTTCACATCTGTCAACACTTGCTTTCTTTGGGATTGGAATTATTATATTCTTCTTGAAGTCTGAGGGTATTTCGCCTGTCTCATACAACTTGTTCACCAGATGGTAGAGTTTTGTCAGGGCTGGCTCTCCCAAGGCTGTCACTGCTTCACGCAGTATCATATCTCCCATTCTATCTTCATCTGTATCCTCTTACATTTCCATAATATTGTTCTTAAGAACATCGCCCTTGTATAGACCCTCTATATACTCCTTCCACCTTTCTGCTTTCCCTTCTTTGATTAGAACTGGGTTTCCATCTGAGCTCTTGATATTCATACAAGTGGCTCTCTTTTCTCCAAAGGTCTCTTTAATTTTCCTATAGGCAGTACCTATCTTATCTCTAGTGATGTACGCCTCTACATCCTTACATTTGTCCTCTAGCCATCCCTGCTTAGCCATTTTGCACTTCCTGTCGATCTCATTTTTGAGACGTTTGTGCTCCTTCTTGCCTACTTCATTTAATGCATTTTTGTATTTTCTCCTTTCATCAATTAAATTCAATATCTCTCCTGTTTCTCAAGGATTTCTACTAGCCCTCGTCTTTTTACCTTCTTGATCCTCTGCTGCCTTCACTATTTCATCTCTCAAAGCTACCCATTCTTCTTCTACTGTATTTCTTTCCCAATTCTTGTCAATCGTTCCCTAATGCTCTGCCTGAAACTCTCTACAACCTCTGCTTCTGTCAGTTTATCCAAGTCCCATCTGCTTAAATTCCCATCTTTTTGCAGTTTCTTCAGTTTGAATCTACAGTTCATAACCAATATATTGTGGTCAGAGTCCACATCTGCCCCTGGAAATGTCTTACAATTTAAAACCTGGTTCCTAGATCTCTGTCTTACCGTTATATAATCTACCTGAAACCTTCCAGTATCTCCAGGCTTCTTCAATGTATACAACCTTCTTTCACGATTCTTGAACCAAGTGTGGCTATGATTAAGTTATGCTCTGTGCAAAATTTCACCAGGCGGCTTCCTCGTTCATTCCTCACCCCCATTCCATATTCACCTACTAAGTTTCCTTCTCTTCCTTTTCCTACTACCGAATTCCAGTCACCCATGACTATTAAATTTTCGTCTCCCCTCACTATCTCAATAATTTCTTTTATGTCATCATACACTTCATCAATCTCTTCGTCATCTGCAGAGTTAGTTAGCATATAAACTTGTACTACTGTGGTAGGCGTGTGCTCTGTATCTATCTTGGCCACAATAATGCGTTCACCATACTGTTTGTAGTAGCTTACCCGCATTCCTATTTTTTTATTCATTATTAAACCTGCTCCTGCATTATCCCTATTTGATTTTGTATCTATAACCCTGTATTCACCTGACTAAAAGTCTTGTTCCTCCTGCCACCGAACTCCACTAATTCCCACTATATCTAACTTTAACCTATCCATTTCCCTTTTTAAATTTACTAACCTACCTGCCCGATTAAGGGATCTGACATTCTACGCTCCGACCTGTAGAACGCCAGTTTTCGTTCTCCTAATAATAACGTCCTCCTGAGTAGTCCCCGTCCGGAGATCCGAATGGGGGACTATTTTACCTCCGAAATATTTTACCCAAGAGGATGCCATCATCATTTAACCATACAGTAAAGCTGCGTGCCCTCGGGAAAAATTACGGCTGTAGTTTCCCCTTGCTTTCGGCTGTTCGCAGTACCAGCACAGCAAGGCCGTTTTGGTTAGTGTTACAAGGCCAGATCAGTCAATCATCCAGACTGTTGCCCCTGCAACTACTGAAAAGGCTGCTGCCCCTCTTCAGGAACCACATGTTTGTCTGGCCTCTCAACAGATACCCCTCCGTTGTGGTTGCACCTACGATACGCCTATCTGTATCGCTGAGGCACGCAAGCCTCCCCACCAGCGGCAAGGTCCATGGCTCATGGGGGGAGTTGCCAACACTACACACCGAAAATACACATATTTTGATCACAAAATGGAAACTGCAAGTGATACATGCGATGTGACAAATGTGTGAGTAAGAACGCCAGAAATCGGTCAGCTGGAGTATGAAAACTAACGAATACATCTCCAGGACCACACACATGAGTTAACAGAGCTGGAAATCGTAAGTAACACCGAACGATAAGTTCACGTTACGAAGTTTGTGCTGCAAAAATTGGTTCTAACCTTAAAAGAAAAAAAAAGGCAAGGGAAAAACACGACAAAATGTAATATAGCAGCATACTGTGTATACCACATTACACGTTTATAGTATGTGTAAAAGGAAACATGTATTTCAGGCCATTGATGACACTTCCCAAGTAAAAGAAGCAAAGCGAGTATGGCAATAAACAAACTGCCTTAAATTAGTTGCATAGACGGTACATACCTCCACGAATTTAGAGTAACTAAGGGAAAGACGGAAAACAGAAAAAAATGACTAAGGTAATTGTTCCGAATGTTCGTGGTAGAACGACGTTTTTATGGCCAGTTTTTGATCAGAATGGAGAGGAGAGAGAGGGTATAAAATACGTAATCCCCAAACTTCGCGCAAACGTCCTGAATTAAATTATAAAGCTGTCTGCAGTGTCTTACCTACAGACGAAACACTGTTGAAGATGATCCGCCCATTGAGGGGCGGGGGGAGGGGCCTTGGGTTCGTTCAGTTACTCGAGAGAAGTGGGAAATGTCAAGTCATTGGGTTTCAGCCTCTCCCTTCTCTCTCATCATCGTCATCGTCAACATCGCCATCAATATCATCATTATCATCATCATCATCATTATCATCAGTAATGTAAAGGCGACTCAACATGTCATCATCACATCCATCTAAACAAGACGTATACACAAGGCAATTGACTTTCTAGCGCGACATGTGGTGTCAGAAAGTCTTGCATCAGGCAGTGAATAAATAAAGTGGGTTTTATGCAATTGAAAAAACCAATATGGACAAATCGCAGCGCAGGATTTGGTTAGACTGGAGTTTGGGTTGGGTGTTGTGCAAGTGCGGTCTTATTTTTAAGCATCTTTTATTTACCACCATATATTTGAACCTGGAAACATACAACAATTTCAACAAAAATCTCTTCCACAGTTAAAATGAGCAATAAACAGTATTTCGTCATGGAATACTTCTTGCTGAAAATGGGCACAGCCGAATAACAATAATAATAATAATAGATGTACATTACTCTAAACAGATCCAAATATTCCTAAACAATTATGTTACTCAGTTGAAATGACACTATATGTGGGCAGCAACCATGAAAAAATGTCAAATATCAGCGAGTAGTAGCTTTACAAGCAGGCACCAAACATCAGATTGCATAAGTAAGACGAGAAACCGCGCTAAAAGGATATACACTCTGCCAGCATCAACCTCCATCGACTACCAAAACAATGCTGATGGACAACACAACTACACAGAACTTATGACTATATACAGTTACTGAATCACGATCACTACATGGGCGCAATAATCAAAATGCAATAAACCATCACAGTATTACGCACCATGTCCACTGTGTTAAATGCAGAATTTCACTCCACACAATTTATAATGGCTTTGTCGTGTTTGAAAACGCCACAACAGGCAGCAGCCGACTTCACCACATTCGGCATCCGCCGCACGATAATTTACTCTGATAAACCTATGAGCTTCCCACTAACAGACATGGGCCAAAAGCGCATTTTGTGCTCTCCACAATACTGCAGTAACTAATAACTCCACCATTCAACGTCTCTGGCTATGGGGTGTCGTCTTCTTGTACATTCCAAGTAAACTATGTCCACGTACAATTTGGCCACGACCCCCATCGAATGCTACGACATTACAAAGACGCTGCCCTGCCTCATGGCGCTCAAAATTTCAGTTCTCTCTCTCTCTCTCTCGTTTGCTGGTTTCTCCGCCACGCCTACGGCATCTTCCTTGGATAACCACGTCCAAACACTTGGCCAGTCACGCCGATACTCGGAACAACAGCAGGCGCCAACGCTACTCCACATCTGGTCCCCCACCATGACAGCGGCGTCCGGTTACTGCCAGAAGACAGTGTCCTCTTGAATTGCCCCATCTGTTTATTAATTGTATAGCCACTGAATTTGCTATTTATTTATTTAATGGAATAACAATAATTATTAAAAGGTGGCAATTTTATTTAAGCATTGATTTTACTCTTTCGATTGTTGCGAGTCAGCGATAGTGCAATGCTGCTCGCTTTGGAGAATACACATTTTATAGGAATTATTTGGTCCAGGAAACACTTTTGCGATTTAGACGGTATTCGCGTAATTGTACTGATTAAAAGTTATCGTTTCCGAAAGACGCAGGTTCGATTAAAGCTGTGTGCACTTTTCCGCGTAAAATAAAAATATTCATAACACGTCGCGTAACAAAAAGAAACATGGAAATCACAACCGTGATCAAACGAAGAAAATATATGACAACATAAATGTTCTTCGCTGTTATTCAGGACAGCCTCAGATTAGACCTTGCAATTTTTAGTTATAGGAAATCACAAAGCGTTACACCTTCGAGATATTTGTTTTGAATAAATTGTATTTACCTTCTCTCTCTCTCTCCTTTTTACAGCCTTTATACCTTCACATCGATTAAGGAACTTTTCCTTCTCTACCGACCAGTACGAGAACAAAATTCAGACTCAAAAAAATGTCTTACATCGAATTATTACATGCGTAACCCTTAACAATCATATATAGTTTCGTAGTACCAACAATGCTAATTTCTTCCGTACACTAGAAAGTCTTTGATACACTGAGCACAAAAATGAAAATAATAAAATTATAATTACATTTCTAATATCATGAATACTTCTTTAAATCATGAAAATAAGGTTTGACATCGTCGTAATATTAATTTTCATCGTTGTAGCACTACACTCTCCTGCTCCATGTTGCTGCCTGAATCCCGTGGCGACTCCTTGGTCAACCACTGTGACACGAACAAGAGTGTGGCTAGTGCTCCATCAAGTCCCCATAGCTATTCACAAGTCGTGAGGCGCTGTCACAGAATCCAGTGGCCTTAGTTCAAGTCGACGACGCCCATTTGACCCAGTACACCCTTGCTGTGTCACGCCGCCTCAGGAAACTCCGGAGCGGCACAAATGGCTCTGAGCACTAGGGGACTTAACTGCTGAGGTCATCAGTCCCCTAGAACTTAGAACTACTTAAACCTAACTAACCTAAGGACATCACACACATCCATGCTGAGGCAGGATTCGAACCTGCGACCGTAGCGGTCGCGCGGTTCCAGACTGTAGCGCCTAGAACCGCTCGGCCACTCCGGCCGGCTCGGAGCGGCACAACTGCAGCTTACACGCCAACAGAAGCATCCTCTGGCTATAGTCCAAGCCATATGTGACGAAGTAATGTTAAATTTGAAAAAAAAATTGCTATCTGAAAACAATAAGTATAAATGTATAGGAAATTAAATTTTGAATATTCTTTTTCGTGAAACTCTATCGAAGACGGCAAACATGGCGAAAAATTTTCGCAAAGTTGCAAAAAATTATAACTGCGATAGAAAAATGTCAAATGAGGAAGCTGTAGGGCTTAAAAATATATATTGACTGCATTTTTTAAGTATGCTTTTTTGCACTTCGAGGTATATCGAAACTGTTAAAAAGCATCTTCTCTATAACACTTTAACATTCACGTTCCCATACTTCCTATTTACTGTAAGTATAACATATGGTAAGTCAAAAAACATCTGTCTGAAAAATTTTAGAAACTATTTTTCGATACATATACACTGAAGCGTATACACTGAAACTGGTATAGGCATGCATATTCAAATACAGAGATATGTAAACAGGCAGAATACGCCACTGCAGTCAGGAACGCCTATATAAGACAACAAGTGTCTGGAGCATTTGTCGTTTAGACATACAAAAATTTATGTTGTGGAGTTAAAGTTTCTAGGGAAATATGTCCACAAGAACGCAAAAGGGATGATGAAAAAGTTTTTGGACTTTAACTAGTAGAATTGCTCTTTGGTCAGGAGTACATTCGGGAAGACCATGCTTCTATGGCCTTAACTAGCGTGAAAAGTTTAGAAGGCGTCGATGTGCACCGATGACTGAATGCGGCGTTGAACCCGCTGTGTGAAGAGGATGGTTAAATGGTTCAAATGGCTCTGAGCACTATGGGACTTAACATCTGTGGTCATCAGACCCCTAGAACTTAGAACTACTTAAACCTAATTAACCTAAGGACATCACACACATCCATGCCCGAGACAGAGGATGGCTATTTCGGACTTCTTGGTGACAAAGCTTTGGCCTCCCTTCCACATCTTAATCATGATTATGCTGTGAACGTGCCGGTGAACAGGCTAAGCGTGTGCATCAGTGAGGCGAACGAATTACTCTATGTGATCAAAAGTATCCGGACACCCCCCAAAGCATGTATTTTTCATATTAGGTGCGTTGTGCTGCCACCTACTGCCAGGTACTCCATATCAGCGACCTCAGTAGTCATTCGACATCGTGAGGGAACAGAATGGGGCGCACCGCGGAACTTATGGACTTCGAACGTTTTCGGGTGATTGTATGTCACTTGTGTCTACGCGAGTTTCCACATACCTAAACATTCCTAGGTACACTGCTTCCGATGTGATAGTGAAGAGACACGTGCAGCACAAAAGCGTACAGGCCGACCTCGTCTGTTGACTGACAGAGACCGCCGACAGTTGAAGAGGGTCGTAATGTGTAATAGGCAGACGTCTATCCAGCCCATCACACAGAAATTCCAAACTGCATCAGCATCCACTGAAAGTATTGTGACAGTTAGGCAGGAGGTGTGAAAACTTGGATTTCATGGACGATCGGCTGCTCATAAGCCATACATCACGCCGGTAAAAGCCAAACGACGCCTCGCTTAGTGTAAGGAGCGTAAACATTGCACGATTGGACAGTAGAAAAACGTTGTGTGGAGTGACGAATAACGGTAGACAATGTGGTGATCCGATGGCAGGGTTTGGGTATGGTGGATGCCCCGTGAACGTCATCTGCCAACGTGTAAATTCGGAGGCGGTTGTGTTATGGTGTAGTCGTGTTTTTCATGAAGGAACATGCACCCCTTGTTGTTTTGCGTGGCACTATCACAGCACAGACCTATATTGATGTTTTAAGCTTTTCTTGCTTCCCACTGTTGAAGAGCAATTCGGGGATAGTGGCTGCATCTTTCAAGACGATCGAGCACTTGTTCATAATGCAAGGCCTGTGGCCGAGTGGTTACAAGACAATAACATCCCTGTAATGGACTGGCCTGCACAGAGTCCTGGCCTGAATCCTACAGAACACCTTTGGTACACTTCGGTACGCCGACTTCGTGCCAGGCCACACCGACCGACATCGATACCTCTCCTCAGTGCAGCACTCCGTGAAGAATGGGCTTCCATTCCCCAAGAAACCTTCCTGCACCTGATTGACCGTATGCCTGAGAGAGTGGAAACTGTCTTAAAGGCTAAGGCTGGGCCAGAACCTTATTGAATTGCTGCATTACCGATGGAGGGCGCCACGCACTTTTAAGTCATTTTCAGCCAGGTGTCCGGATACTTTCGATCACGTAGTGTATTTCGAGTGCTGTACATTTAAATTCGATAGCCAGTATGCTGAGCCAAGACCTGAATCCGAAGTAAATAAAGAGGGTTTGCTGTTGTAATGTTATGTGAAAGATAGCTAAAACAGATTTCGCTGGATATATGATAATTCGTATTCACCATTGCAGTGGCGAAAACTTTTTTTTTTATAGGCTGCAGTCCGTATATAGCAGATAAATACATAGTTTCCATATTAGTTGAGAAAATATCGTTGCACTTCCCACATTATCCGCTGCGAGACCAGAGTTGTTACCTGTGTACGAAAGAGAGAGTGTATAGGTCTAATTAAAACCATCCAGCTAGTACACATTCTCGCTGTTGTAATCACACGGGAAAAATGTTTCGCCATCTGCTATAATGTGAATTACCCTTCTGCAGAGACTTTTCAGCTTACCTACTTGGTGAATAAATATCGCGCTGTGCTTCTTTCTGAAAATAAATCTGCAATCGGTCCCGCTTTCTTACGTCATCATCAAAACTCTCTTGTACTGCTTTGTGTTAAAAACTGATAAGCTTTAAACCAAGTTTTAGAAGAAAAGGAACCGTCTGCAATCTGATTAATGAAATGAAAGTAAAGTTTACTTACATTCTATTTTATGACACCAGTTAACTAGCAAACAAACATTCGTTACTTAAATTTTCTCGTGATGTTTTTCATGCTCAGTGCTCTTCCTTCTTAAAACTTTACAATGAAACCTTCTTCGTGTGCATAATCTCAGAGGAGACATCACATTTCATTTCTGTTCTTTCGGACAAACACCACGCATTCAAATAACTGATTCGCCTCAATGGGCAATGCATCCACAATCTTCAGTGCAGATGCACGTTTCCTTCGACCTCCAGCGGGAATGTGTAATCAGCGAGCATGGAGTAAATGGACGGGGACTGCGGATAGAGGGTGCTAGGTGGGAGTGTGAGTCGGCCGGGCATTGTTCCGTGACAGTCCACGCACTTGCCATAAACACTGTGCCCGGATAGAGCAGTGGTTAACGCAGCTGCCTAGCCGGTGCAGTAGCTCGGCGTGTTCGGTCGGTGGAAAAGCTGCCGTCTGTAATAAATAAACTGAGTCAAGGGATCAACGATGAACTTGAAAGGGTGTCATGCGGCGTCCACCCTGACGCAATGCAACGAACGATAACGGACAAAATGAAGAAGGAAAAGAAAGTAAGCATGAGATCCTGAGTTTGGGTCTCAGTCTGTCACACATTTTCACTCCCTGCCGCTAATGCCGCATAAAGTTCCCATGCAGCTCATATCATTAGTGCCTTTCCTTTCCGTCCGTTTCTCCCCCCTCCACCTTCAATTTACATAAGTTACAGCTATGTCAATGATTTTTTAAGAAAAACTCCTTGGCGCTGCTTACGTTTTCTCACTCGCTGACAGATGTCACTGTCGTCGACAGCTCATGGCCTCTGTATTGAGTCCTCTTTAATCACAGCAGATGCCAACACTCTGCTGTAACCCAGACAGTGTCTCTCGCTCCTTCTATTCTTTGCGGCATGAAAAAGGAACTGAAGTCCATTTGAAGTGCTGCTTCCCCTTCACCTACCTAATGTGAAGCTTTATGTTTAAATTATATCCCATTTGTGTGCTACGAGAAATTACCTGCATTTCATGGGGTACAAAAAAGAATTCTGCTCGATAACGAAATTCCCGTGAAAGTACACTACTGGCCATTAAAACTGCTACACGAAGAAGAAATGCAGATGATAAACGGGTATTCATTGGACAAATATATTATACTAGAACTGACATGTGATTTACGCAATTTGGGTGCATAGATCCTGAGAAATCACTAACCAGAAGAACCACCTATGGCCGTAATAGCGGCCTCGATACGCCTTGGCATTGACTCAAACAAAGCTTGGATGGCGTGTACAGGTACAGCTGCCCATGCAGCTTCAACACGATACCACAGTTCATCAAGAGTAGTGAATGGCGTATTGTGACGAGCCAGTTGCTCAGCCACCATTGACCAGACGTTTTCAATTGGTGAGAGATCTGGAGAATATGCTGGCCACGGCAGCAGTCGAACATTCTCTGTACCCAGAAAGGCTCGTACAGGACCTGCAACATGCGGTCGTGCATTATCCTGCTGAAATGTAGGGTTTCGCAGGGATCGAATGAGGGGTAGAGCCACGGGCCGTAACACATCTGAAATGTAACGTCCACTGTTCAAAGTGCCGTCAATGCGAACAAGACGTGACCGAGACGTGTAGCCAATGACACCCCATACAATCACGCCGGGTGATACGCCAGTATGGCGATGACAAATGCACGGTTCCAATGTGCGTTCACTGCGATGTCGCCAAACACGGATGCGATCATCATGATGCTATAAACAGAACCTGGATTCATCCGGAAAAATGACGTTTTGCCATTCGTGCACCCAGGTTCGTCGTTAAGTACACCATCGCAGGCGCTTCTGTCTGTGATGCAGCGTCAAGGGTAACTGCAGCCATTGTCTCCGAGCTTATAGTCCATGCTGCTGCAAACGTCGTCGAACTGTTCGTGCAGATGGTTGTTGTCTTGCAAACGTCCCCATCTGTTGACTCAGGGATCGAGACATGGCTGCACGATCCGTTACACATGCGGATAAGATGCCTGTCATCTCGACTGCTAGTGATACGAGGCCGTTGGGATCCAGCACGGCGTTCGGTATTACCCTCCTGTATCCACCGATTCCATATTCTGCTAACAGTCATTGCATTTCGACCAACGCGAGCAGCAGTGTCGCGATACGATAAACCGCAATCACGATAGGCTACAATCCGACATTTATCAAAGTCGGAAACGTGATGGTACGCATCTCTCCTCCTTACACGAGGCATCACAATAACGTTTCACCAGGCAACGTCGGTCAACTACTGTTTGTGTATGAGAAGTGGATTGGAAACTTTCCTCGTGTCAGCACGTTTTAGGTGTCGCCACCGGCGCCAACCTTGTGTGAATGCTCTGAAAAGCTAATCATTTGCATATCACAGCATCTTCTTCCTGTCGATGAAATTTCGCGTCTGTAGCACGTCATCTTCGTGGTGTAGCGATTTTGATGGCCAGTAGTGTATATACACAAACAGTATTACCGTACAAACGCTGCACTCCTCCATGATGACAACAGCCGTACTCACAAGACTGCACGCATATGCCCCTGCTTTGATTAACACACACCGATCAACATCCTTGCAATTTGATAGATCTACAGGATCTAATCATCAACGAGTACCTCCAGCTGGATATGGCATACCTATCTTTTCCGCCGCGACGAGGCCATTGTGACAGCTAGAAGCAGTGTCACCTCCAGAAGGTCTTTTTTTTCACGACACAGAGGAATTAAAGACATTAGCTGCAAGTGGATACTGATTTTTATCAATGGGGCAAGTTAAAAATTTGTGTCGGACCGTACCAGTGACTCCTTCTTACTAGGCACATGTGCTCATCAGTTCACCATCCGGACACAGATGTCACCACAACCGCAAGGACTAACCCAGCATGCCTCACGTCAGACGAAAATTCTCATCTTACACTACGCATTACTGATGTATGGCTCTGCTCGTTAGCCTCTTTACTTGCGACATTTCGCCGTTTCCTGTAAGAGTTCGAGCTTAGTGTGCAACTGCACTGGAGGGATCACTGACCTCATCGCCATAATTATATATATTACGTGTCAACGATCCCTCTAGTTTTACATCACCCCGGTTCCCAGAACTTTTGAAGATAGACGTTGACTGTGGATATTGTATCACAGACACTGTGCCTTTGACTGTTCAGAGATGTCACTAAATCCGCCCAAAGATGTAAACAACCATGCATGACCAGCGCCTATTAGACGAAGGGGGTCCGACAGCTTATCAGCTCCAGTCATTCCACCAGGAAGGAGGTACACGGTTCGTGTTGTCTGTAGTTCAACCATGCCTACCTAGACGGTCAATACCGCAGTTCGATCACACCCGCATTGTTACTTTGTGCCAGGAAGGGCTCTCAACAAGGGAAGTGTGCAGGCGTCTCGGAGTGAACCAAAACGATGTTGTTCGGGCATGGAGGAGATCCAGAGAGACAGGAACTGTCGATGACATGCCTCGCTCAGGCCGCCCAAGGGTTACTACTGCAGTCCGTCACCGCTACCTACGGATTATGGGTCAGAGGAATCCTGACAGCAATGCCATTATGTCGAATAATGCTTTTCGTGTAGCCACAGGACGTCTTTTTACGACTAAAACTGTGTGCAATAGGCTGCATGATGCGCAACTTCGCTCCCGACATCCATGGCGAGGTCCATCTTTGCAACTACGACACTATGCAGCGCGGTACAGATGGGCCCAACAACATGCCGGATGGACTGCTCAGGATTGGCATCACCTTCTCTTCACCTATGAGTGTCGCGTATGCCTTTTACCAGACAATCGTCGGACACATGTTTGGAGGCAACCTGGTCAGGCTGAACGCCTTAGACACACCGTCCAGCGAGTGCAGCAAGGTGGAGGTTCCCTGCTGTTTTGGCGTAGCCTTATATGGGGCCGACGTACGACGCTGGTGGTCATGGAAGGTGCCGTAACAGCTGTAAGATACGTGAATGCCATCCTCTGTCCGATAGAGCACCCAGATCGGCAGCATATTGGCGAGGCATTCGTCTTCATGGACGACAATTCCCGCTCCCATCGTGCACATCTCATGAATTACTTCCTTCAGCATAACGACATCGCTCGAGTACAGTGGCCAGCATGTTCTGCAGACATGAACCCTATCGAACATGCCTGGGCTAGATTGCGAAGGGCTGTTTATGGACGACGTGACCCACCAACCACCCTCTGGACCAACAGTGCCTTGATGAACTTGTGGATAGTATGTCACGATGAATACAGGCATGCATCAATGCAAGAGGACGTGCTACTGGGTATTAGAGGTACTGGTGTGTACAGCGATCTGGACCACACCTCTGAAGTTTGCGCTGTATGGTGCTACAACATGGAATGTGTAGTTTTCATGAGCAATGTTTAAGTTTATGTTGATCTCTATTCCAATTTTTTCTACAGGTTCCGGAACTCTCGGAACTGAGTTGTTGCAAAAGTTTTTTTGATATGTACATATATACACAGACACAAGGTGATCAAAAAGTCAGTATAAGTCTGACAACTTAATAGTAGATAGAGAGGTAAAAATTGACACACATGCTTGGAATGATACGGGGTTTTATTAGAACCAAAAAAAAAGTTCACAAAATGTCCGACAGATGGCGCGTGAAAGAGTGCTTAGAAAATGTAGTCCATCAACAAAGGAGGTGGCTTACAAAACACTCGTTCGACCTATACTTGAGTATTGCTCATCAGTGTGGGATCCGTACCAGATCGGTCTGACGGAGGAGATAGGGAAGATCCCAAGAAGAGCGGCGCGTTTCGTCACAGGGTTATTTGGTAACCGTGATAGCGTTACGGAGATGTTTAATAAACTCAAGTGGCAGACTCTGCAAGAGAGGCGCTCTGCATCGCGGTGTAGCTTGCTCGCCAGGTTTAGAGAGGGTGCGTTTCTGGATGAGGTATCGAATATATTGCTTCCCCCTACTTATACCTCCCGAGGAGATCACGAATGTAAAATTAGAGAGATTAGAGCGCGCACGGAGGCTTTCAGACAGTCGTTCTTCCCGCGAACCATACGCGACTGGAACAGGAAAGGGAGGTAATGACAGTGGTACGTAAAGTGCCCTCCGCCACACACCGTTGGGTGGCTTGCGGAGTATCAATGTAGACGTAGATGTAGAAAAATCTCATGAGCGCGTCGTTTGGTGATGATCGTGCGTTCAGCCGCCACTTTCGTCATGCATGTCCTCCCAGGTCCCCAGACCTCAGTCGGTGCGATTATTGGCTTTGGGGTTACCTGAAGCAGCAAGTGTGTCGTGATCGACCGACATCTCTAGGGATGCTGAAAGACAACATCCGACGCCAATGCCTCACCATAACTCCGGACATGCTTTACAGTGCTGTTCACAACATTATTCCTCGACTACAGCTATTGTTGAGGAATGATGGTGGACATATTGAGCGTTTCCTGTAAAGAACATCATCTTTGCTCCGGCCGAAGTGGCTGTGCGGTTCTAGGCGCTGCGGTCTGGAACCGCGAGACCGCTACGGTCGCAGGTTCAAATCCTGCCTCGGGCATGGATGTGTGTAATGTCCTTAGGTTAGTTAGGTTTAACTAGTTCTAAGTTCTAGGGGACTAATGACCTCAGAAGTTGAGTCCCATATTGCTCAGAGCCATCTGAACCATTTTTGAACATCATCTTTGCTTTGTCTTAGTTTGTTATGCTAATTATTGCTATCCTGATCAGAAGAAGCGCCATCTGTCGGACATTTTTTGAACTTTTGTATTTTTTTGGTTCTAATAAAACCCCATGTCTTTCCAAGCATGTGTGTCAATTTGCACCTCTCTATCTACATTATTCCGTGATTTATTCAGTTTTCAAATTTATACAATTCTTGATCACCCGGTATATATATATATATATATATATATATATATATATATATGTGTGTGTGTGTGTGTGTGTGTGTGTGTGTGTCTGTTCTTTCGGACATCTCCGAATGAACGGACACCACATATATAATTTTTTTGCCTGGTGTGCTTATGTCTAGCGGTGACAGGTGTTGCTGTTACGGCTCATGCAAAGCGCGTTGTCTCGTGCACTAACTTCACCGCGTGTGGGTAATTCTATGCGGCCTCTTCACCACCTGACGCAGGTGGCATAGAATATCGTAGGGGAGTGCTCATGATAGATCATTACTTAGGACTAAGGAAAGATGCAGCCACATCGGAAGAGCTTCCAGCTCGTGCAGCTGCCGTGTACGCTGCTGCAAACGGCAGGTGGCCATGTTTAATGTGGCTGTTCCGGGTATTCATCTGCCGCTGCGCGACTTGCTAGTGGAAGCCACCCGGCTGGGAGGCGTACTCGACGGCGCGGCGTCAGGGCGTCGACCGTCGAGTGCCTGGAATGGCACTTCCGCACCTGGCGGCATATTTCAAACTAATCCGCGCCCGAGGGTCGCCACAACCGCACGAGGACCCTAGAGGCCGGCCGGGCCGACGCGTCGCCGGAGAGCCGAGCGGCGGCGGACAAGCGACGCCGCCCCCGCGACGCCGCCCCCGCATAAAGAACGCCGCGACGCCACCTGCACTCGGCACCATTTGTACTTTTTTTTCCCCTCCCTCCTTCCCCACTCGCTCCACCTCCGCCCAGCCGCCGGACAGGGCGCGCTCGGAGCGGCACCGCATCAGCGAACCCGGCCATAAATGAGCCATTAAAATAAACACGCGTGCGTTCTTCAGGGCGCCGGACACTCGGTCCGCAAAAATATCGCCTCGCCGCGGGGGCGACGGGTGCGCTCTCGCCGTAATGGCCGGAATAGGGCGGCGCGCATTTCGAAAGCGAGTGGCGTAAAGGTCGTTACGGAATACACGGCCGCCGGTCTGCTGCTGCTGCCGGGATGCGCGTTCTGCGACCCTGCGTGAGCCGCATGGAGAGCCGTCGCCGTCGCAGCTTGCGTCGCCGCCGCGCCTGACAAATACTCCATTCCGCTCACATAGCGAGCAGTTCTATCAATTAGAGCCGGAAGAGCGGCGCCCGTGCTGCCGTGTCGGGAAGGAAGATGCTTATCCGAGCGCGCAGGCCGCCTCATCACGAAGTATCTTGTGAACACTTGGCATCCCTGTCTCGAACTCCATAACACTTGTCTTCGTCTCGAGTAACGAACTTCGTTAACATTTTCCATTCGGAGCTCTCGTTGTGATCTTAGTGGACGAACTCCCCCGTTTCGTGTCATTGATTCCGAACACGGAATTAAATCTAACTGTTAAAGTTGTCCATAAATAAAAATCCTGCCGTTACTTCCTCTTCAACTTTCCGCACACAGGCCACTGCGGAATCTGTTTCGCGTTCCCAGGATGCATAAATAGGGTCAGAACTTTTGCAACTGCTAACGAACTGTTAGTTTATTAGTTTATACTGTGCGAGTAACACAGTCGCAACTAAAGAGCATCTCTGTTACCTCGCACCTATCACGTTCTTGTTAATACGGTATTCTGTTATATAAGGACGTTGTATATTATCTTATGACACCAAAGACGCTGCTGTATTTAAATACGAGGGGCGTTCAGAAAGTAAGCTCCGATCGGTCGCGAAATGGAAACGACTATGAAAATCCGATAAAGCTTTGCGCAGATGTGTTGGGTAGTGTCTCTAGTATAACCCCAGTTAGCATCACGTCGCTCTTCTCATTTCTGAGCTCGCAGTGAGTGCGTAAAGATGTCTAGAAAATAGTGTCTGCCGCCAAGTACGAGGGCCTGGTGAGAAATTTCGCCTGAAGCTATGTAGCTAACATTACATAACTGTCGTGCTGTTTCTTCTTCAAGACAATTCTCAGCCGCATTCTGCAGGGGCAATGAAGATGCTCCTGCATCGTTTTCAAATGGAAATGTGAGATTACCCACAATACAGTCCGCAATTGTCTCCCCCTGAGTTTCATCTCTGGTCACATGAACCGCTGTCTTTGAAGACAACATTTTGACACAGACAACGAGGTGTAGGCCAGCGTGGAGAATTGGCGGAAAGCACTGGCGGCTGCCTTCTATGATGAGGCTATTGAAAAGTTGGTACAACGCTATGACAAAAGTCTAAGTCAGAACGGCGACTACGTAGAGAAGTAGCTGAAAGGTGTAGCTAATTGTTACAAGTAAAACATTTCTGATGTTCACTGTGGTTTCAATTTGGCAATCAATCGGAGCTTACTTTCTGAACAGGCCTCGTATATTGTTTAATACTATAGGCTTATTTCTGCGTGATTGTCATCAGGTTCCATACTGTGCTCTTGATACCGATGTGACATAGATGTCTCAGTTGCTGTCACACTACAGGGTAACTTTCCTCCTTTTAACTTGTTGAAGCTATTGTAGATGCTAAACTTTTGTTGGAGCAGTTATTTGTGTAGTTATCGAACTACGAAAGTTTATTTCATAACGACATTTCGTGACAGGCACACTGACAGCTGGGTTAGCGATGTTCGTCCAGAAAGATCACATAGCTGGCCCAACCGTCAACACAGCTATGAATGAGATTTTCACTCTGCAGCGGAGTGTGCGCTGATATGAAACTTCCTGGCAGATTAAAACTGTGTGCCGGACCGAGACTCGAACTCGGGACCTTTGCCTTTCGCGGGCAAGTGCTCTACCCACTGAGCTACCCAAGCACGACTCAAGCGCCGGCTTCACAGCTTTACTTCTGCCAGTACCTCGTCTCCTACCTTCCAAACTTTACAGAAGCTCTCCTGCGAACCTTGCAGAACTAGCACTCCTGAAAGAAAGGATATTGCGGAGACATGTCTTAGCCACAACCTGGGGGATGTTTCCAGAATGAGATTTTCGCTCTGCAGCGAAGTGTGCGCTGATATGAATCTTCCTGGCAGATTAAAACTGTGTGCCGGACCGAGACTCGAAATCATGACCTTTGCCTTTCGTGGCAAGTGCCCGCAAAAGGCAAAGGTCCCGAGTTCGAGTCTCGGTCCGGCACACAGTTTTAATCTGTCAATACAGCTGTTACGAAAAGCCATTATGAAATAAACTTTCATAATTCGACAACTACACAAATGACTGCTCCAACGAAAGTTTAGCATCTGCTATAGTCCCAACAAGGTAAAAGAAGCAAAGTTACCCAGCAGTGTGATAGTAACTGAGACATCTATGTCACATCGGTATCAAGAGAACATGATGTAACCTGATAATGGCAACCACGCAGAAATAAGCCTACAGTATTAAACAATATATTGAAACACAGCAGCTTCTTTAGTCTCATAACATAATATATAATGTCCTTATATGACAAATACGACACAACGGGCCCACAAGAGTACAGGTTATTCCGTCGCTGCTTAGTAGAACAACTTCATATTGATAAATGAATAGCAATGTTAATTTATCTTTTTAACCAGTGTCAACGCCGAAACGGCTCTAACCGCTAGTCATCTCACGAAACACATATCTCGTGTTGTTTTTCTCCTTTTCTTTTATTGCGCACACTGCATTGAGAAGTTTGTGTTTCAGGATACATAAATTCTTATTATAGTCTCGGGAATTGCAAATGAACTGGATGTTTATGCGGCAGGGCAAACACATTCTGAAAAGTAAAATATCAGTGTTTCCCGAAATTTAGAAAAAATATTGCTCCTAAAGAACAAGGCTGCTTGTGATATTTTCATCTTCTGTTAACGAATAAAGTTCACAGCGGAACACCGCAATTTTTCACGACAGGGATGGTGTTAGCATATTCTTTCCCAACGGCTTTCTCTAAAAGCTCGAGTAGTTAAGAAAACAAATCGCTAATACTCATCATTTGGAATCGTTCGGCTGAGCTTACGTGAGCTTTAGTAATAACCAATAACCGTCTTCATCTGCATATGTACACCGAAAGTTATGAACAGTGGATGGTGTAATTTGTCATTTACTCTTTTGTTCACGAGCGAATGGATTGCGGTAAAAGCGATGTAGTCATAAAGAGCTGTAAATTCGCACATGTTTTTGTTGTTGTCCTTACGCTAGACATAATTCAATCGTTTTACAGCCTGACTAGAGTATAAGTGCTTTAAGAATCTCATAAAAAGAAAATCGTCCTGTTTCGAAACATTCCCTTGTAATATTTCTGACCACATATTTAATACTTTCCAACTTACTAGAGGTTTTAGAATCTCATGCATCAGTAGGATGTTGAATTTATAGACTATCAAGTTGAGGTAAGTGATATCTGGTAACTTTACAGCACCTTGCTAGATAGAATACAGGAAGGTTATTCGAATGAAACAACAAGTTTACAGTTACAAGTCACTCTTTATATTTGTGTTAACAATGCGTTTCGAAAATTTAAACTTCCATCATCAGGTGGATTTACGTGAGTTAGTACGACCGGTATGTGTTGTTTCACGACGTTACGGTAATCTGTGGCACTGAGACAGTGCTCATGAGCTCCTTTCTCTGTCGTAATACACCACATGTAAACTGTGGCACTCTGTAAACAAAGGTAGTGTGTATCTGGACACCATCTTTGTTTATAAAATATGACAGTTTACATGTGATGTATTACGACAGAGAAAGGAACGTGTCACAACTTGTTAGTACGACATATGTCGTACTAACAATTGTAAATCTATCTGATGATGGAGGTTTAACCCTTTCAAAAACGTTGTGGGTATAAATAAAGTGTTTCGTAACAATAAACTTGTTGTTTCATTCGGTATCAGTAACAGTAATGGTAAAGCCTAACCTAAAATGTTCGCATATAAAGGAAGATTATTCCGCAAACCGTTACTTCACCTTGTGATCCTGTACATTTTCTGTCCCCTTATCTTCACTGGCCGTTAAATTCCCACAGTTTAGCCATCTAGCAACACAAACACATGATTATGAAGTCCTCCCTAGTCATATCGAACGGAAGGTGGAATAACACAAGAATCGTATCCGAAGGAAGTCGGGTTCAGGTACTTGTCCATTCATCCGATTTTGCTTTTCGGAAAACAGAAAAAATACGATATGGTGTGTTCAAAAATCCTTCCTTCTGACGTTCAGATGTCGATTGGATGCGACCTTTGTTCATTTTAAACAGAAACCTAGCTAAAATTTTCTTTAGGCGTGTAAAAGTTACCATACTACTCAGACTTCTTCAAGAGGAAACGAAATATTTCTTTATTTACTCTCTGGTAGCGTCAGATGGTCAGAGAGAATTAAAATGACAATAAAATAATGAAGAAAACAATAAGTTATTGGTGGTTGTTGTGGATAGAATGCAATTCAAAGCACACGAAAACCCAATAAAATACGCAAGAAAAATATCATTTATAACATTTAAATATATTAGACTTGTAGAAGAACAGTTTGTTTATGGAGAAAGTGTAGAGAGCAAAAACTTTTAGTGGAAAACCAAGGCTTGAATAAAGTAAGCAGATTCAAATCGGTGTGCACTGCAGCAGTTGTACAGAGATGAAGAGGACTGCACAGGATAGACTAGAGTGGAATGCTGCAACAACACAAATAAACGCGCGCTTGTGCGTGCGTGTGTGTGTGTGTGTGTGTGTGTGTGTGTGTGTGTGTGTGTGTGTGTGTGTGTGTTCGCTCATGCATGCTTTTTCCAGCTCTGGAACGCCTGGAACAATTTTATCAAGGTTTTGTACACTTACGACTTATACCAGGAGAAATTCTCGTGGGAGTAAGACAATCCTTAAAAGGCCTATATGTGTGAGGATGGGAAAGTGGTGATATGTAAGTACAACTGTGAAATGCCTCAGTTATTTCAACGAAACTTAGTACCTACACGGTTTAACTGCTGGAAAATAAACTATTAAGACACATCTGGCTGTGTGTGTGCAGTGCGTGTGTTGCTAGCTCACGGGTAGGCTCACCGACGAATTTATTTATTCTTGTACTAGTAGATGAGAGTAAAAGCATTTTATATACTCCAGTTTTGTGTTAAATTAACTTTGAAGAAAATCTGTGAAAGAATTTTCGTTATAATCTACGCCGGGTTTAATACTTTTAAAACCAGACACTTTTATTTACGCTGTTGAGAGATTTCACACCGTCTGCTATCTAATGATTTATAAAATTGGGATAAACCAGTAACTGAGCGACGCCAGGTAATCAACCAGTCAACGACGAATCGCCTGAGTCACTGTCAACACACAAATACCGTCGCGCTACACAAGATGGATGGCCCAAGTTAGGCTTGTAGTGGGGAAGTCGAACGTTAGCCTGGAGTTCACCAGAAGGCGTCGACGGCGTGCTAATGTACACTGTAATTTCCAAATGAAAGAACTAAGATTTTAAGACTTGTTATGTGAGCTTCCGTTCGTGCCGAGTCGCGGACAAAACACGTACAGAATGATCTGTGTTGGTAAAAAGGCTTCTCCTGCTTACTACATGTACGCTAACTGTGGCAGGATTCAGTGATAAAAATACTTATTTCAGGGTGAAATTAGCAAAATCTTTGTGCGTCGGTGTAGAATATTCTGAAAACATGCAGTGAAGGCCTTCATGACAGATAGTCTTAGTTGCTGGTTAGTCTTCCGGGTTGTATGGCCGTAGTCCTTGAAATTTTTCCATTCCGAAAGTTTCTTACAGAGCTGCGCTGGATATCTTCGGATGTGCTCCTTGTTCCTCTGAGTCTTGCCGAGTGACAGGTCGGACGCCGGAGAGCAATGAAAATACTGTAGAAAAAAAGGACATGGCCGTATTAACACGTGGCCGGCAGAGATAATCATTTTCAGAGATAAAACCTCACTATGGGTTGCTGTCTGTCAAAGATAAAACTTATCTATCGATTCTCTAGAGTCACTGTTCATACATCACTAAGTTTCACTGCTACTTCTTTGCTGTCAAAATCATCCCCATGTTTATATATTTTCATGGCTTCTGTAAACAGCTGTGAATAACAGTTCGTCGTTGTAGATCAAACTGTAGTTTCGGAAAACTTCACGATTTCCTCTGCTACAGCTATTCTCCCTGATCGGCAGAGACTCTCACGTTCCTTCAGCCGTGTATTCACGCAGCTCTTGGTAGTTCCAAAGTTGACCTTCACTTGCTTACGGAGGAGGGCGTTTATACCTTACAGATAGAAGTGCTTGATAAATTTTCCTAGTTGGTCTAAAAACTGGTCTAATGTTATTTTTCTGTAATGCCTTTGCACTCTTATCGGTTACTTTTTCGATAAAGGAGAAAGAAACTGTGTTATTCATCCTGTGTTTTGTTGTTGCCCTCTGTCCTGCTGTTCTTTGGTCGTAGAACATTGTTTCCATCTTTTCTTGAATAGTCATTTTTGTCGAGGTCCTGCTTCAGATGCTTTAATTCGGATAAGTTATTCAAGCATAGAAATTCTTATGTCTCTGTCAATAAGACTTTTAATGACGAATGTTCAAATGTGTGTGAATTTCTAAGGGACCAAATTGCTAAGGTCATCGGTCCCTAGACTTACACACTACTTACACTAACTTACGCTAAAGACAGCACACACCCCCATGCCCGAGGGAGGACTCGAACCTCCGGTGCTTCAGTTCGGAGCCGCACTGCTGCTACGGTCGCAGGTTCGAATCCTGCCTCGGGCACGGATGTGTGTGATGTCCGTAGGTTAGTTAGGTTTAAGTAGTTTTAAGTCTAGGGGACTTATGACCTCAGATGTTAAGTCCCATAATGCTTAGAGCCATTTGAACCATTTTGAACGAACCTCCGGCGGGAGGGGCCGCGTAATTAGTGACATGTCGCCTCTAACCGCGCGGCCTTTTAATGACACCTCTCTTTCGTCGCGAATGATGGATTCTTATGTAAATATCTGTCCGCGTGCGTGAACATTCCAAAAAACTTTATGTTTCCACCTTCCACCAGCCTGTCTCTTAACTAAAACGACATAACACCTATTTGGATGTTTACGTAATCTAGCATTTTCCTTAACATAACAACAATTCTTTAACAATATAAATAGTTAATACGGGAGAATAAATAAACTAAATATCTATACGATTGAGGACGAAGCAAGCTGTCGCGACTATGCACGGAAACTTAACGAATAAGCATTCTAATGCTCCACTGCAGCCTTAACGCTATTATTCCGTTAAAACGGTAATTAGGAAAGCTAAACGTATATATTACTCCAGATTATTGAGCATGTTCTTTAGCTCATAGAGATGTGAAATTTTCTGGCGCTTAAGAAGAGATCAAGTTGCAGGTCGAACTTGGAAGACAATCAGTAGATCTGTTAAAATCCATTCTGTTGAGCATCCTGACATGTGGAGTGGATTCGAAAGGCTGTCTCACATTTGCCGAAGCAATTTCATTACTTGCTGAAGAGATGGACAAGTTTGCTTTGGTAAGTGAAATTGAAGAATGAGGGCGTAAAGTGACTTCCACTGAAAAAAGGCACATTTTCGGCCTGTTATGCAATTGTAAATTGACTTGTGCAATGAAAGATGATAAAAATGTAAAAAAGTAAAAGATAAATGTCATGACTTAACACACTTGCATACTTTGTTGTCTTGTTCGCTAAAATTAACTGGGAACCACCGGATATGCAATTAACTGTTATAAATATGATGTGCACAGATCCAACACAATTTCTCACAGCACAGTTCCACTGCAAAGATTATGGTAAAAGACTGCTGAAACTCCGGCGTACTGCATTATAAAGCCTATATACAACCTATTGCTATGTGTCGGTAACTGGGTAAAAGAGACTAAGTATCTGTCATATTAAAAATATTATTTGTCTTCACTGTGACACGCAATTCCGACTGTTAACATACATTTCGGAATCTAATTTGAAAGAGCAAATTTAAAAGTGAAAAAATATAGAAGGCGAAAAGAATATTATTTGCTCAGAATTATGTAGGCTTCGTTATTAAAGGCGTCAGAACATACAGCTAATCAAGCTAGGTCATTTCACTGCATGAATTCCTCCTCCGGAACGAATATCTAGGTTGTAGCTCTGACACAAGATGACTTTCTGAAGAAAGTAGAGCAAAACGAGAACCAGTCGCCCCTTTCACTCTAGAAGACATGAACATTTGGTCCTTCTCGTCGAATGCAAGGAAGACTTACACAATGAGTGGACCAAATGGATATAATAGCACAGAATTTGGACTGAGATAAATGTACATATAAAGGTGACGCATAATAATGCAAACAAGATTGACGACTTGCAAAATAGAAATAATGGAAAGGATAAGTGAAGAATTTAAACTATCCGGAAAGTAAAATTGCACAAGATAAACGAGAGCTTTCTTCAGCTGAAACGATTTCTTGGTACCAAATATTGACACATAATTGAGAATCAGTGTTTGAAACTTTGTGCGCCTTGGAGTAGGAAAGGAGCGCTATTATCTTATTCCTTGTTTATGTCGAGATCGTTAGAGATGAAGCACGAGATATCCGTTTCAAAAGAAACGTGCTCGCATTTTTGTGATGCGTTTCAGGAAAATAACACAAAATCAAAATCTAGATGGAAGGATGAACTGACGGATGGTCCGCCTCGGTAGCTGCTTGGTCAGCGCGGCGGGTTGTTAACCAAAGGTACTTGGGTTCGATTCGCGGCCGGGACAAAGATTTTCTCCGCTCAGGGACTAGGTGTTTTGTTGTCCTTACATCCGTATCGTCATATTGACGTTACACTTTGGAGATAACCGTGTGTGAATGTCCCAAAAGCCAATAAATTTTTAAAAAAATCGATGGATGTGAATTTGAAGCCATTACTTCAGTATTCGAGCCCATTGTCTTAAATACTGCGAGGCTTCGCTTAGTCGCATAGCAGGAGCAAATAATTGTGCAGAAGTGAGACGAGATAAGAAGTAACTGGACCTGTTTGAATTCTAATGCTATAGGAAGAGATTAAATAGTTATATAAAGATCAAATTTCATATGTACTACAAGAAATAGAGGAGCAAATTACGTATTTCAGAAATGGACCGTTTGGTGGGTTGTTTGCTAAGAATCCGTGGATATTTAGCTTGGCGCTGCAACGAGCTTTAGGTGGAAAGATCTGTAGCAGCAGACACATAAATAATAAGCATACGTAACACACGACTGTTGAGGACGAGGCTCTGTCTATAGCTATGGTTAAATGGACACAGGATATTATACGATAGAGGACGACAACTTACCAGACAAATGACTGCTGATTCAGAATATTAACATCTAGATAGATAATGGTGTAAAACCATCATCTTCGCCTGCTGAAAACATATGTGATCCTTATTTGCTTAAAGACATTGCTAATGGCATTTTTTATCGTAAGGATAAAATAAAGTTATCGTCAACGTCTACAAGCAAGTAAGGATACACATTACGTATGCTTTCAGAGGGCTGATTTAGACCAAGATCTATCTAGATATTATAAAAGACAATTTACATAAAAGTGTTAAAAATATTAAAAATTCAGAATTGTTAAAGTGTTATAACCCATAAATATTTACTGACTTTCTTATGAACTTAACTGACGACCGGCACTCACGTTACTTCGCAAAGTGGTACTGAAAAATACTTGTCAGAGGTCGTTACGCTTGAGAAATACAACTATTTAAACTTCGACAGTTTGATGAAAACGTGAGTGGGTCGTCAGCCGTAAGTATAATGGAGCAATACACCTCGCATTCGCAATGCAGTCTAACCGCATGTACTTCGTCGGCCAGGTTGTCAGAGGTACTAAAGCTGCCATCCATCGACTAAGGTGAAACTTGCTGACTAATAAAGGCGTTGCTAAGAGATGTTAATGTAACCTGTAGTCTCGAGCTGAAAATAAATACGAAATCGGTTGAGATCTGACTAATATATGCATCTCTAATTTTGTCGATCATTTATGTAACCTTCGTCGTTAGCTACAGATAGAAATTCAGCGCAGTTTTTCAAGACACAGCAGTATCTCTACCGCCACAGTACCTAACGATCCTGCGTTGCAATACGCTTCGACCTTAGAAATCGATGACCAGGCTCAAAGTAATTAAATTTCATACATGCTCTCATCGCAATTCTTCATGTGTAGTTAGTTATTGCCCCTCATTTCAGAACAACGAGAACTCTTTACGTGGACTTATTTTCACACTTATCACAAGAACTTCTCGTAACAGTACTCCCTAGGAACTAAGAATCCGTTTTATTGTCCATTACGAAAGAACAATGTTGACAAGCATAATTGTTTCTCTTCATCGCTTTTTCTTCACAAGTGACGATCTTATTTCCGTTACCGACCTTTTCAACCAGTTCAATCCCAGGGCAGTAAAGCGGGGAAAATATTCGTTATAACTAAACAATCGTAAATTTTACTACTCCAAACGCTATGCAGAGGAAGTCATAATTTATATGTTGTGCACTAGTTAGCTACATTTATTAGATCTACAATGGTACGTTAGATACAAAATAAATACAAAATGCCTTGTTTTATACCCTATAATGAAAAATTACTGCTCAAAATTGGGAAAAGTCATACTCTGTGCTAAGCACTAGTTAAAAATTATTATAATTAATATCAATCCAAAAGTATTTTACGCAAAAAATGAGTAGAGGGTCTTCTGCTTTCTTCCACGGTCTTCCAGGGCTTCTTCATCCCATTGGGCATTTGCTGCTTCTACGTCTGGATCTACATCACTGTCATCTATGCACAAAAAATTAACTTCTTGAAGAAAAACTTATTCTTCACTAAACTGTCCACTGCCTGTGTCTTTATCAGTTTCTTGAAGCAAATCACCCAGTATGTTAGTGTCGAAATCAAATTCAGCACCACCCAGGTAATTTCAGTAGCAAAAGACGAGATTAGCACTGAAGAGGCCCAGTATGATAGAAGCTAACACTCTTCTAACTGTGACTGCTTGCTATTTTACATACGATGCCCTAATGAGATTAATTTTAAGCGATGAAGAAAGTATGCCGACTATTAGAAAACAGGTACACCGTTATTAAACATTGATGATATTTACATGGCACCAGTGCCAGCAAACCACTGGACTCGGGTAATTCAGCCGTTGTTAACAAATGGTTCAAATGGCTCTAAGCACTATGCGATGTTAAATCTGAGGTCATCAGTCCCCTAGACTTAGAAACTACTTAAACCTAACTAACCTAAGGACATCACACACATCCATCCCCGAGGCAGGATTCGAATCTGCGACCGTAGCAGCAGCGCGGTTCCAGACTGAAGCGCCTATAACCGCTCGGTCACAACGGCCGGCTACGTTGTTAGCAACTATATTTTCCGTGAAGGTACTCAAAGGCTTCTGTCGCTCAAGTGTTCAGACTGACGGGAACCACGAAGAGATACCAACTGCAATCGTAGTTTTTACGAGGTTTTAGTGCTCTAGGATTAATGGTCATACCACGCCCGCTTTTGGTAGAACAAATTCTCATGTGTAATATTCCATTACCATTTATACATATTGATGCATAGTGGTCCCGACAAAACGAGACCACTAATTCTGATGCTACAATTACTGATACATAGGCGATGCACAAGTACACAGCCTCTGTTTACAACCCGTGGTGGTCAGTCCAGCTTGGGGCGGAGCGGACTGTCTCGTTAGCAGGGCAGCGATGACTGGCGTTTCTAGCCGCCGGAACCTAATATCATCGGGCCCGTAAGCACGGGAAAAAAAGCAGATGTGCAGTCGAGGCTCCTAATCCTCTACCCGTTTCACACTTCTCGTGGTTTGTTATTTGTCCTGACGAAAACAGTCGCGAAAAAATTATAGTCCAATAACTAGCCAAACACTGATTGCCCCGTATAAGTAACTCAATACCCTTTCACAGTCAGGCAGACAATGGTATGATTATTCCTCCACCCTCCTTTTCTTCATCTCCTTTCCTACTCTCGTAATGAAGTCATGTGCTTGGTATTTAGACGGAATGGTACACATACACAACTTAACGCAAACTGTCAGCAATGAAAGTATACACCCTAGTCTATCAGCAGTGTTTGTCATTGATCTGTAAGGCTGTAAGAAAGACAAAGCTGCTAATTATCTTTGAGCTTCTTTTGAGAGGGGGGGGGGGGGTCATTCTTCTGACTGGTGTGATGCATCCAGCCACGAGTTCTTCTCCAGTGCCAGCTTTAGAATAGCACCAAACATCCGCAATTGTTTTGATAGAATATATTCTAATCTCTGTCTTCCCCTACAGTTTTTACGCTGTACAGCCCTTCAACCACCATGAAATATCCCCTCCTGTCTTCACATATGTCCTGTCATCCTGTCCCTTCTTATTGTCAGTGTTTTCCACACATTCCTTTCCCCGAAGATTCGACGGAGGATCTCCTCATTCGTTTATTAGTTCACATAATTTCCAATGCACCACATATAATGCGTCGATTTTCTTTTATGGTTTTCTCGATTTCCGTGATCCACTTCCACACAGTTCTGTGCTCCAAAAGCGCTGTCTCGGGCATTCCTTCCTCAGATAAAGGCCTACATTTAACACTAGCAGAGAGATTTTTTGCCCTCTTTGCCTGTGCTAGCCTGCTTCTCACGTCCTCTTCACATCCTCTGTCATATGCTTCTCCACTTGTAAGTCAGTAGAACTCTTTCCCCTATTTCGTGGGCCCTATTTTTTATATTAAATTCGTTATTTATCTTTGTATGTAAACGTAAATGTAGCCACATCACTTATTTGATACAACGTATCTATATAACGTATCTATACAAAGTAACAGCGTAACGCCTCATGTATAGTGAAGATCGTATACAACGAATAGTATGAAGCATCTTTTTGGGTTCACTTTACCTGTAAGTACTCATTACCTCTGAATAGTCCACATTGTTAACTTCAGCAATGCTGTTTCTGAAAGAAAAAGCTTTCTTATCATCAGCAAAATCGAAACGAAAATTGTTCTACACTCGCACTTGGCATGCTGTTGTGAAAAGGCATCTCTTCTCTGCACGAACACCAAGAATGTAAATAAGAATTTCTCCACCTAAACGTGAGCCATTGAAACACGAAGTGGTTCAATAATCAAGTGACTGACACTGAAAACGATTCTATTTATGTTTAATTATCAATTGCAGTCCCATGATGCCGTCCTTTATGGACGAGATAATTGTAGGAATAACTCTGATTTTTCTTGTACACAAAATTTTTCGACATCGTGAACAGCGGTTGATTAGGCAGTTAGATACTTGTGCGTCCCATAGCTAATAGCCACGGTACCTCTACGATGTTTCCAGTTACATTCGACGAAATTATGCGTGTCAGCCCAAATGGTGCTTTGTTTTTGCCCCTAACATAACTGTTGGCTCGTTTGTTGTTAATTGAGAGAACTGTATTTTGAAATTTGCAGTTTTGGTCAGAGACGGTACATCGTGTATAATGCACATTTCATCTTAAGCCTAATGGGTGTGTCAAAATGGGCCGCTTAGCTACGTGGAAAGATTGAAGCATCAGGTGAGTGGCGGTGTAATTATTCATCGCCTTCTAGTGTAATTATTGTGTTAAACATATGCAAAAAAGAGTAGGAAGACCAAACTCTTCACCGTTTAGCATTTCTTTATCTGTCGTTAATCAGTTCACTTGCTATGTAAATGAGAGCCTGTTTTTCTTTGGTGGTGGGAAATGAAACAAGATTTAATCTACAATGAGTTTAACAAAGAACGGCAAGGCAGTTAACTGACGTAATGACTGATATAAATAAGGAGTAGAGGAACTAGTGTGCCACAGGAGAGGATAAAAATACTCAGCCACATCCAGAGGCACAGATTCACTGTTTTACACACCTTAAGTTGTCAGGCTTAGAAAATAGATGTATCTGCTTTGTAAAATATCTGTTGACGGTAAGCCACCTACACTCGCTAAAAAAAAAGCAGCGGAAATTCTTTAGACGAGTGTAGGACAGCCCAACACTCATCGTAACTGCAGGAGAGACAAAATCATTTTGTCTTTGACACGTTTACTTGTGCACTGGCTGTCTCCTTAGTCTCAGTAGGACCATCATTAGATGACGACATTTACAGGAGATGACAGCAACCTGCAGTTCTTCGTGAAACTTGTTGTGGTGTCGCAAATATGAGAAGGATGATGACTTTAAAACATTACATTATTTGAAACAACTTGTTTAGCACTTACTAAAGATCAGTCAGCTTGATCAACTTTATTGAAACATTTTTCTGCTATCGTCAAGTTCTTTGCGGTGTAATCGACAGCTAATATTAGCATCCGATAACGAGCCTGTTTACAACCTAAAGTTAGTTAAAACCGTTATATGTTGATGTTTCCTCTTCAACTTTCTCAGCTATTACCCACAGCTTGCCTCACAATCGTTGCATTCAACAACTGTCAAGATTCACTAATGTATAGTTTCTTGCTGTCGTCGCATGTGAGTACCGGAGTACAGTAAAAATTATTCAAAAATGGTTCAAATGGCTCTGAGCACTATGGGACATAACTCAGAACTACTTAAACCTATCTAACGGAAGGACATCACACACATCCATGCCCGAGGCAGGATTCAAACCTGCGACCGTAGCAGTAGCGCGGTTCCGGACAGAAGCGCCTAGAACCGCTCGGTCCCCGGGGTCGGCGGAAAATTTATTATCACAAAAAAGAAGAAGTCGAAAAAGTACAGCATTTTCATTAAGGTTTAATGAGATATGATGAATACAGTAAAGTTGTAGAGCACTGTCTGGAAAAAAGGGTCTCGCAAGCGTGAATACTGCAGCATGCATTTCGTAACAGGTTTAGTGATTCTATCATATAATATTACGCAACCACCCAAGGCAACGTTGTTTCCTGGACTCGAACTTTCTGCTCTAATAAGAACCAAACAAGGTGGTACAATAGTAGGAAGATAACGTTTCAAATTCCCATCCGATCATCCAGATCTAGATTCTCTGTGAAATTCCCTAAATCGCAAAAGGCGAATGTTGGGATGGCAGCTGCGAAACTGTGAGGCATAATTCCTTCCCCATACTTTCCCAACCCGACTGTGTGCTCAGTCTCGACGGGAGGTTAAACCCTAATATCCCTTCCCTTCCAAAGAAGACCGTATCTCTTTCTCCGGATAATTTCAGTTTACAAGCAGTATCTTACACATAGAAAATAAAGTGTTCTAAGGTTCTAAATTAGGATTAGTCTGTTCCGATACCTAATTCCTATTTCTTCAAATATTCACTCTTGTTTCGCGCACACCTGCAACAAATAAAGTTAACGTGGGAGGGGATTGTCGGAGGAAGTTGCATCTACCCACTCAGTTTTCGAGAACAACTTTCCGAAGCAACACGTGAGTCATAGCAGAATGAGTATGTAGAGCGATTAAGAACATTCAGCTATATTTCCTTTCTTATCGCAGTTCTGCTAGGTAATTTCCGTCCATTCTCCCTCGGGAACAATCTCGCGCTACATCTGTCACGCAAAGGCATAGTTTAGAAACGTTAATAGGTGATTATATTTTTTTCGGAAACTCAAATCAGTAATGATAAAGGTACGGTACAAATATTTGTGAAATGTCCTGACACATGGACCTCTACACCGTATGTGTCATTTTGGCAACCATCTTTCCTTGAAAAATAAATCGTTCATTCGATTTTTTCAGTCATATATTTGTTCACCCCCCTGATAAAGGGTTATAATCACCTTTTACAATTACTTCAGAGAAATCTCTTAGTTATTGTGAACTATTAACAGATTTTCCAGGAGAACATCCGGTCTCAGCAAAAGAACTTGTTTCTTTATACCAGAACTTACATTACAGCCTTGCATACGATGGTGTTCGACCTACTATTACTACAGCATGTTGTACCATATAATTTAACCTGCTTTTCGAAAATATTTATGTTATCAGTATTCATTTCGTCGGAAACGTATATCGTAATTAGAAGACTAGGAACAAGGAGGGGAGGAGGAGGAAGAGAAGGATGCGAAACCACTGGAATTGACGCAAGTACATAAAAAAGGAGAAGTTTAGAAAGCAACACCAGGTCACGGGGATAGAAAGCAATAGGCAGTAATAGTATACCTTGGGAGGTCCTGAAGGTTTTAAAAGCGGATGAGGTAAAGAGATATAGAGCAAAAAATGGCCAGAAGGTTTTGTTAAGACAATCATGAACCCACATCAAAGAAGTCAAATCCAAAGTATTGCGTGGATTACTAGACTACCAGTCGTATATCTCGTACTGAAGAAGTTGTTATTCGATTAATACTGAGAAGAATAATAAACAAGATACAAAATAACAATTCGCCAGAATATCAGTTTGGAATAGAGAGGGGAAGGAGAAACAGAGACGCCATCGAATGAGTCATGATATAGACGCAATGTGTGGTTAAACTCAACAGGGAAATTTATACATTTTAATGGATTACAAAATGATTTCAGATAGAGTGAAATGGAAGATAATATTTACGATATTAAAAGAAATGTGTGTAGACTGACAGGAGACTAATTATGGAACTATACATAAGACAGAGAGTAGTGGAAGATGTAGAGGGCGAAATACATAAAATAACTATTAACGGTGGTGTTATATGAGGATGCTACATGTCTCAATCCCAGTAACCAGGAAACAAAGCTCAAAGAAAGAAAGAAAAAGAACAACTTGAACCATTGCACTTATTCAAAAACATGAATCATGGTTACTATAGATGGAAGGTTTACTGGAGAAACGTGATCAAGAATATCGTAACGGAAAGGAAGCCTATAGAAAAAATATAAGAATTACTAACAATATAAGAATTACTAACAATAATAGCAAATGAGCTTGATCTAAGAAAACGATTTTCAAGACACTTTCCTTAGAGCGTAATTACTGTGGGTCAGAAATTTGGACGATAAGCAAGAAAGAAATTACTCGGAAATGTTTTAAATTTGACTGTGGAGAAGAATGGAGAAAATCAAATATGGAGACACATTAAATAACGAAATAATGTTTGAAATCGTGAAGAAAGCGATATCTCTCATAAAGTACACTATATGATGAAAAATACACGGACACCTCCAAAAACATACGTTTTTCATATTAGGTGCTTTGCGCTGCCACTTACTGCCTGGTACTCTATATCTGCGACCTCAGTAGTCATTAGACATCGTGAGACAGCCGAATGGGGCGCTCTGCGGAAGTCACGGACTTCCAACGTAGTCAGGTGATTGGGTGTCACTTGTGTCATAAGTCTCCACGCGAGATTTCGACACTCCACAACGTCCCTAGGTCCACTGTTTCCGATGTGACAGTGAAATGGAAACTTGAAGGGGCACGTACAGCACAAAAGCGTACAGGCCGACCTCGTCTGTTGAATGACAGAGACCGCCGACAGTTGAAGAGGGTCGTAATGTGTAATAGGCAGACATGCATCCAGACCATCACACAGGAATTCCAAACTGCATCAGGATCCACTGCAAGTGCTATGACAGTTAGGCGGGAGGTGAGAAAATTTGGATTTCATGGTCGAGCGGCTGCTCATAAGTCACACATCACGCCGGTAAATGCCAAAAGACGCCTCGCTTATTGTAAGGAGCGTAAACATTGGACGATTGAACAGTAGAAAAAAGTTGTGTGGAGTGACGAATCACGGTACACAATGTGGCGATCCGATGGCAAGGTGTGGGCATGGCGAACGTCATCTGCCAGCGTGTGTAGTGCCAACAGTACAATTCGGAGGCGGTGGTGTTATGGTGTGGTCGTGTTTTTCATGGAGGAGGCTTCCACCCCTTGTTGTTTTACGTGGCACTATTATAGCGCAGGCCTACATTGATGTTTTAACCCCTTCTTGCTTCCCACTGTTGAAGAGCAATTCGGGGATGGCGATTGCATCTTTCAACACGACCGTGCACTGTTCATAACGCACGGCCTGTGGTGGAGTGGTTACAAGGCAATAATTTCCCTGTAATGGACTGGCCTGCACAGAGTCCTGACCTGAATCCTATAGAACACCTTTGGGATGTTTTGGAACGTCGACTTGGTGCCAGGCCTCACCGACCGACATCGATACCTCTACTCAGTGCAGCACCCCGTGAAGTATGGGCTTCCATTCCCCAAAAAACCTTCCTGCACATGATTGAACGTATGCCTGCGAGAGTGGAAGCTGTCATCAAGGCTAAGGGTGGACCAACACCATATTGAATTACAGAATTACCGATAGATGGCGCCAGGAACTTGTAAGTCATTTTCAGCCAGGTGTCAGGATACTTTTGATCACATAGTGTATATGTGAAAAGGAAATATATGAGAAAAAGAACTCAAGCTATGTTCTACCTGCTGCAAGGAGAAACTGTTGGTAAAAAATTAATATTCAACAAAAAATTCATAGAAAAACAAAAAAGCGAAGGACTAAGGCATTCTGACTGATTCCACGGAAGGAATATCGTACCAAGAACTAAACGAAGCAGGCTTCTATAGAGGAAAAACTATGTTGATATCAGTGTGTTGACAGATTTATACGCGATGAAAATCAACCTTTATGCATGTATGTAAAAAAGTCAATTAAGAACTGTTGGTTGGATTACACAGCCAACTTAACACAGAAAAGAGTTAAGAACAAATGGAACAAATGTGAAAGTGGTGAAGAGTAGAGCCAAATGCGATTGCAATTTGCTAAACATCGAAATTGTCGAATAATCAAATCAACAATAAAAAATAATTACAGTTCATAAGAATGAATGTTACTCAAGGTGGTCGAAGTAAGAGAGATCAGAAGCAGGATACTGCAAGCAACATACAAACAAGGTTTTTTAAAAAGAAGATTCTGTTAGTACCAAGTATTGGTAAAAAGTGAGGGTAGACGTATTTGAAGCTGTAGATCCCGGGCACAGCACTGAAAAGAGGAACGAGGGCCGTGTTAATAAAGGATGAGAAGAAACTGGAATGATATGAAACATGTACCTATCGAAAAATCGTTAAAAATTATTTGAACAGAGTTACTAGAAATCACAGAGGAAGAATGAAGTCTAAAAGAACTCCTCACAAAAAGAATAGTTAGACAGAAATTTACTCGTGCTTCTAGAAATACTTGTTAAGCTGGAAAGAGAGGAAACGTAGCAGTCGACGAAGAATAAAAGAAGGTATTTAGGTTGTTTCAGGTTAGGGGTGTGGTGGGGTGGTGAACAGATTAATACAAGATAGGTGACTTGGAACCAATACAAACGTACGGACATGCACAAGCACAAAATGTACTCGTAAACTATTTCTTTGAATTAAATAAAAGTAAAATCCACTTTTCCAGTTTCTGGGCACATGGGTAATAAGATGTGTTTTCTTTGCCTGCTTATTTATGTGACAGGATAAAGTTGATGGAAACCACACCAGCCTTCCTCCGATGTAACCAAGCAGCAGACCGGCCCGATTGTAGCTGACATCTGAAGGAAGCTGTCCTGAAATTTATTCTGTTACTTTTATTTGTGAAACTTGCACTCCATTTTTCATGCGTTCTACGCACAATCTGAATACGTCAGTTTTCTCTTGACGTGCACCTTCCAGTGAAACACATTTTTTAATGCAGTAGTCAATTTTCTATTAGGACAGCGAAACTTTTCAGATTAAGGTGAGACTTGTTTACTGCAGCATTGATTCGTTAAAGAAATAGTCACGAAATACGTAGATTACGAAGTAGCTGCAAAAATTTTACTGAATGTATCAACATGACATGTGACAAAGGGAGCCATCTCCTGGCAACTTTAATTCGTAAAAATTTTGTGGTGAGAACTGTGTTTAGGTTCCAGAATGGATTTTCACTCTTCACCCGAGTGTTTGCTGATTTGAGGCTTCCTGTTAGCTTAAAACTGTGAGCCGACTGGCTCTCGAATATGGGACAAAATGGTTCAAATGGCTCAGAGCACTATGGGACTAAACTTCTGAGGTAATCAGTCCCATAGAACTTAGAACTACTTAAACCTAACTAACCTAAGGACATCACACACATCCATGCCCGAGGCAGGATTCGAACCTGCGGCCGTAGCAGTCGCTCGGTTCCAGACTGTAGCGCCTAGAACCGCTCGGCCACACCGGCCGGCGACAAGGTAATCTTAGAGAAGACGACAATCATAGCAAGCAAAAATTCATCGTGCAGCGAAAGAAAATATCGAAAGAAAATATTATTATTTTGAAGGGGCATTAATCAATAACTTGTCTGCGCCATTAGTCTTAATACTTATTTAAATACGATGGCGAGACAGCCTCTAAAAACGAGAAGTAAATAGTGGACCCTCCCAGAATGACATCAGCATAACAGCTAGCCGTCTAGAGGCCGGACCGACTTCGTCCACCTGCCGCTTCCACAAAGCGTCACCAGTAAATCAAAAACGCGTTCATTTGCA
Source organism: Schistocerca serialis cubense (assembly GCF_023864345.2). Classification (NCBI taxonomy): domain Eukaryota; kingdom Metazoa; phylum Arthropoda; class Insecta; order Orthoptera; family Acrididae; genus Schistocerca; species Schistocerca serialis. The sequence goes on from NC_064642.1 coordinate 154,235,270, forward strand.
TTCGCATCCGCAACGTAAACACAGCGCGCCGCTGCGCACGCCGTAACACCTGGAGGCGACTCCTGCACGGCGTGCATCATAAACAGCGCCAGGGGGGCTTGTAGCAACAGCGTCCTCGGAGCCGTCAGTTCTAGGAACGCTAATTGCTGGCTCCTAGTTCCCTGCCGCTTTATCGTTTCCCAGCCATCGGCCATACTCGGCTGGGCATCGAACCGGAATAGCCTTTATGATTATGCGTTCCGGAGAATCAGCTTCTCGAAATCTTGTACTTCGTGAGAAGCGAATTTCTTTGTGCGCGAAGATCAGGCGTATTAACTACTACTGAGAATTGAGATGTACTTCACGATTCACATAGAGAGAGTATATCTCCCGACATGCGTGGTTAGACCTCGTGATCATCCCTACACACAGATTATTCTAGCTTCGGTTAACACAAAAAAGCGCGGCTGGTCCCGGCGGAGGTTCGAGTCCTCCCTCGGCCATGGGTGTGTGTGTTTGTCCTTAGGATGAGTTAGGTTAAGTAGCGAGTAAGATTAGGGACTGATGACCTTAGCTGTTAAGTCCCATAAGATTTAACACACATTTGAACATTTGAACAAAAAAGCGCTGTTAAGAGAAAACCGCCTTCTTAAAAAAAATCCTACTACATCCTTGTGAGACATTTTGTCACAGTGAACTCTGCGTGACTGTTGTTTAACAATTAAAATATCGCTATAATGATTTTAATCACAGTATCTTATTTTTTCTGTTTCAGTAGAACTCGTGGTAGAGCAACAGTTCCCTATCTGAGGACTATGTTGACGATTTTGAAAGTTAGATCTATTCGCTCTACCACCTTCTTTCACCCACCTAATGTCTCAAATTCACACATTTCTCGCGTTTTGACTCTTACAGTAATATGCAGAAGAGGAACACTCTGTGGCTAAACTCTCGAGAACGTCGATGCAGCTGCTGAAAGTTGAGATGTAGCTACAAAAGGGGAAGGAATTACATAAAAATTAAAATACAGCGTCTTAAAACGGCACAGTGCTACGGAAATATCTATTTCCTACAATCTTCTTTCGTGTTTAAGACTTTTATTTGCTGGCTACCACACAATAACTGCTGACAGTGAATAATCCCTACAGTAAGCGTCTTGCAAATGCCACTTGTTCGCAACAAATCACTGTTTTTGTATTTCGGCAGATAGTTCATATTCTATAATGGCTTAACAGCTACGAAATGTAAAACTGTAATTGAAACTGTTTAAACATAAAGGCTAAATCCATCATCTTTCTACGATACTTCTTATTTTTCCTAGAATAATCGGGCTCTAGAAATAAAGTATGTCCATTGAAACTACTGGGCCATTTTAGAGATTTTCTTTTTTTTTTTTTGAGTAAGAGAAAAGACTGTGAACATGACCTGATGAATAAAGTTTTGTTCAGTACCGGGATTCCAACTAAGATCTCCTGCTTGCAGTGATCAGTCGCCCTAAATAATTATGTGAGCCACGCACGTCAGCCGGACATAACCATATGTTCATTGTTACTTATGTTTTCCTCCTATCTTTTCCGAATAAAGAACGAAAGATTGTTCGTACGAGGACAAACCACCAGACGGACGAGTACGGCAGAGGATCATGGAATACACACCAAATAAATTTTGTGTACTGTAACGAAATCAGTGGAAACAATGGAGGTGAGTACTGGAGTACAGTGTCTGAAACACTGTGTTGACGCTCAACAGCTTCATTCAATTAAGCATGGACAATCAAATTGCGAGTATGGTTCCGCATCAATCATAGAATAATTCAGAACAAATGGAAATTTGTGCCAGGCTAGGAGTCGAACCCGGATTTCCAAGTTGTCGCTAGCGGTCGCCTTAGCATCTTCGACTAACCAAACATCGTTTCAGGAGCGGCTCAAATCTTGAAACACCGGATAAGTGGAAATTAAGGCCGCTATTGGAAGCATGCTCGAATAGCAGAAGTGGTTTATATTCTACAGCCGACGCGGCGCCATAATCGCAATCTGAGAGCTCATTCTTCATAAGGACGAAACTGAGTGGGCCTGAATGCTTTTTGTAATATGTTCAGGATTTCTGAACCTGCGATGTTATGGATATGAGGAGACAAATGAAAATTTTTGCTAGACCGGGATTTCCAGCCGAAGCTTTTGCGTACAGCGAACAGCCACTTCGATGCCTCCAGCACTGACCTCACTACTCACCCATGTTTTCCTCAGATTTCTTTCCAAACACACGATCAGATAAAGCTTTTAACTAATTCCACTCATCTCATTTCAACGAATTTAATTCAGTTGATGGGAGACTATCACAATATCTTTATAATACCTTAGCTTACTGGAAGTTCAAAGGCGGAACCGACCGTTGAGCAACAGATTTCAGCGACAGAGCTATTAACAGCAGAAATGTGATTGAGAAACAAGATATACAACAAGAGAAAGGAAAAGGACTGAAGAACTAAGAGCAGCACTACACAGTACAAGAGGACTAAAGAACAAAATGTTTCGCGCTCATATTCATTAATATATACGTAAAGCAGCCAGGGAAATGAAATGATTGCGACGACCAAGAATAAGCTGAAATATCCAACACCTATAGCAATAAACAGAAGCCGTAACAAACTGCCTGTTAACACGCAACGAAAACAAAGAATACGGTATTCGGTGAATTAAAAGAAAATTCGTAATATTTTCTCGATTATCCTTCCGTGAATGTAGTACATAAATTACATTTGAGTGACATTTCGGTAATGAGAATAATAAAGTGCGAAAATTGATGCCAATGAAAAAAATTCCCAGTTTTCAGGCACCTCAACACATGTAGCACCAGTGAAAATGACGCAGCGTGAGAGCCGAAGTAATTTTATTGCTACATGCTGCATGCCACGATGAGGAATCCTGATGAAACAAAGACGATTATGTTGCGCCAGGTGCAGGCCTGAACTGAACCGAAACGAAAAATGATAGAGCTGAGATGAGTCATCGTTATTACACAAACTGAGGTGATGAGCAGAATTAACACCTTTCGTAATAATGTTTTGCTACAACTGGGATTAAAAAATTGTAATGATAACAATAATGCTGAGGTTCTGTTTTTTATTCTGTTTCTTTCTGAAAATAAGAATAATCCAAGTTATCAATGTGACTGAGACAGAAGAACAAGGAAGCAGCAAAACTGACAAAGCTTCGGATTCTTTCTGCAACGCGATGTTGTAATTCCACAAATAATTTTTTTTCAGAGGCATAAATCGAAAGAAAACAAGCTGCAAGTGGTTCGAGTAGACGTTGTGAAATAATAATCTTGGAGAAAAATTAAAGTACAACGAAGACTGAAGTACAGCAATGGTGCCTGGAATGTTTTAAACGCAAAGACGGAAGAGAACGACAGGAAGCAGAAGAAGCAAGAAGACTAACAACTTCTGCTCCTTATAGCTTACCAGCGATATTTCAGCTTGCCAATCTTCCAGATGTAGAAGCGAATGACACGGTTATTTTCATTGAGAATGTCAATCACCAATATAAGTAACTGTTTATTTGCTTTTATACTCAACTTGAAACCTGAATAGTGATATTAGCGTTTTTATGTCCTTTAATCTGTGTTGTCAGGCAGTGAAAAAGTCCCATAATTCTCGCTACACTAATTAATATCTCTATAGGTTTTCTGTCTGCAGTTAACAGTAACAGTAAATCATATAATTTATTTTCGAAATGTTTTTACTAAGATACGTGCGTGAAGCTTTTATTTGTTGGTGTGCTTCCGATTATCTAGCACTAATTGTAAGTGCGGAATGAACTTCCAACAGCGTGTCAAAATTCTGCAGCACACATTTTGACGGTTAATAGTTGTAAAAGTGGCCGACGACATTAAAAAGCTAATTTATAAAGTTTTCAGTTATCACCAAACACTGCTACCTTTTATTCCTTCCTGTTACATGGTAGGACTTAGATGAATACAAGACTTGCGTAGCAAGGAGGAAAAAGTGGAAAAAATATGTATTAAATTATGCATTTCTCTCATTCGATTGAAACATAACAAGTTAAGTAACTATTCAAACAAAACGAGGGCTCGAAATTCTTTTGTCCCCACAAATACGAACTTCAGCATGTAGTTTGGCAAACGACAGAATGGCTGCGGGATTCTGATTGCGGGAAAAGTATAAGGCTGCTATTTGTATGAAACAATCACAAAGACAATACAGTTAAAGTGTAAACAATGCTTCTGACATTTTTTAATATTTTATTTACCGTATTAGTCTTCTGGAAGCTAAGTAATCACTTGTATGTAACATCAACTTTTTTACCCTTGTAATCACTTTATTAATGTTTTTACCGCATTACGCACTCTCCACTACCAAATCGGTTGAAGCCAGAGGAGTATGTGCTACCCATATGTTCCAAAACACCGCGCATAAAAACGGGATTCCTCCGGAGCTGCCGGCCGTTGTGGCCGAGCGGTTCTAGGCGCTACAGTCTGGAACGGCGCGACCGCTACGGTCGCAGGTTCGAATCCTGCCTCGGGCATGGATGTGTGTGATGTCCTTAGGTTAGTTAGGTTTAAGTAGTTCTAAGTTCTAGGGGACTGATGACCTCAGATGTTAAGTCCCATAGTGCTCAGAGCCATTTGGACCATTTTTGGACCTCCGGAGCTCATACCTCAATATTGGGGGGGGGGGGGGGCGGAGGTGTAAGGTATTCTGCATAGCACCTGGGCTAGGGACCATTTGTAAACCTAACAGAAGGATCGTCTTAGGGTCACTATCCTGCAACACAGGGTCAACCTATGAGTATTATACACTTCCTCCTGCTTAGGCAAATGGAGCAAATGTGTTGGTTCTTTTTGCATTTTATGTGGTCTGTGGTGGGCTTTAAGGTGTCTATGGAGGCGCCATTAGTTCATGGGCGGCTCCTTTGAAAACCCAAAAAGGGCGTTTTCATAATTTTTTCGCACCCAATGTTAGCCGCGGATTCCCAGACAGCTACGCACACCAAATGGCTGAAATTCTTACAATATATTCGTAAGATCCCGATCTCGAACAACCATGAACACATTATTGTTATCTTTATCCGTTCCGAGATACACAGAGCAGGGTGGCGCAGTGGTTAACCCACTGGACTCGCATTCGGGAAGACGGCGCTTCAAACAAGCATCCGGCCATCCAGATTCTGGTTTCCCGTGAATTTCTTAAATCGCTCTAGATAAATGCCGGAATAGTTCCTTTGAAAGGGCACGCCTGACTTCCTTCCCCATCCTCGACCTGAGCTTGTGCTCTGTTTGTAATGACCTCGATGTCGACGGAAGTTAAATCCAATCTTCCTTTCTTCCTTCTTCCGAGATACAGGGCTTAAAAGTTACCCTACTTGTACACGTAGAAACGCATGTAAAATCCGGTGTGATGTGAAAGTGTAGTTTGTAAAGTGACGTAGCACAGATAACTATGTTGTAGAACGTCTCCGTTATCATTTTAAAGGTTCTGGGAACCCAATTTATAGTGCCGAAGCTCATACAAAATTTTTGTGTACGTAAAATCCGATCTGAGGTGTAAAATTACATTTCTGTTACTTCAGTTTCACATAAGCAAACTATCAAAATTTTACTGACTCATAAAGTTCTTTTCGTATGAATGACACGTCCTGTTGCAGTAGGGAAAAGAAGGGAACCAGCGAAAAAATGCTCCTATTGGAGAACAAAAAAGGTGAATATGCGCCTGTTTAAAAGACTCTGGCTGAAAAGTGAGGTACCAGGTGCCTCATTCTACCTTCCTCAGCACCTTTCAAAATTTTCCCAAAGTATTTGCATGCGAATATACTAGCTCTTTTTTATATGGAGAGAGTAGAATACTGTGCCATTTGGGAAGAGGCGGAGAAGTAATTAATGCTGGAAGATAGTAGATAGTGGCTGTGGTACAGAAAGACCGAAGGAGACAGTAGCAGTGTGAGAGGGACACTGTAAGTGGAACATAGCTGAAAGTTAAAATTTTAAACATTGTTACTGGCTGAAGTCCAGCAACCGTGCATTAAGTTAATTACAGAATTTACGTACATCGGTGTCTGTACGTACATTATATAATATAGTTGACAGTGACACAATAGTGCTAGAAAAATAATGAAGGAGAAAGTGCCAGGGGAGGAGGAATAAAGAGAATGAATAAGTGGAAGTGGATGATAGGAGGTGTTAGTTTAAGATAGTGCTAGAAAAAGAAGGAAGGAGACAGTGCCGGGGGAGGAGGAATAAAGAGAGGGAGTACGTGGAAGCAGGCGAGAGCCATTTTTAGTGAGAGTCTGCGACAATGACAACAGGGAAGGGAGAAATAGTGGCAATGAGAAGAGACAGCAGCAGTGGGAAGGAATAAAGAACATAGTAGCAGTAAGAGAGAGCAAGATAGAACGATAGTAAGGGAAGACAGTAGTAGCAGGACAGAACGAAGGAGATTGTGGCTGTGAGACCGTAGACAGTGGCAGTTACAGACACAAAAAGAGATAATGACAATGTGTTGGGCTGAATGATTGAGTGAGAATGGGCAAGTGGGAGTGGATGGGTATGTCCGACTAGAGGACAAGTAGCTGTGAGCGAGTTACGATGAGGGGAGCTTGTGCGAGGAAGTCGTGAGTTGCGTGTTAAAAAAAGCGTGAATATGTTCGCATGCCAAAATTTTGGTGACAATTTTTAAAGGTGCTGAGGAAGTAGGAAAGAGGCATCTGGCACCCTACTTTTCAGTCATAGTCTTTTAGAAAGGAGCGTATTCGCCTATTTTGTGCTCTGGTTGGAGCAATTTTAAGCTGTTTAACTTTCTTACCGCAATTCGCACTTTCCATTGTCAAATCAGTTAAAGTCAACAAAATGGTTCAAAAGGCTCTGAGCATTATGGGACTTAACATCTGAGGTCATCAGTCCCCTAGAACTTAGAAAAAAATGTTCAAATGTGTGTGAAATCTTATGGGACTTAACTGCTAAGCTTACACACTACTTAACCTAAATTATCCTAAGGACAAACACATACACCCATGCCCGAGGGAGGACTCGAACCTCCGCCAGGACCAACCGCACAGTCCATGACTTCAGCGCCTTAGACCGCTCGGCTAATCCCACGCAGCTAGAACTTAGAAATACTTAAACCTAACTAACCTAAGAACATCACACACATCCATGCCCGAGGCAGGATTCGAACCTACGACCGTAGCGGTCGCGCGGTTCCAGACTGAAGCGCCTAGAACCGCTCGGCCCAACAGCTGGCTTAAAGTCAACAGCTTTAGGACAGTTGTAATAAAATTGTTCTTCATTGTTATAAAGTTTCAGATTTTTTTCGCCCAATAATCCTTCATTTCGTATTCCATGGAGCTATTAGTCTGGCACATCCCCTCGAATCACGAAGCTTCAATTTTTCTTCACGCAATCGGACAAATGTTTCCACCAGCAATTATCACTGCATACCAACTAAATTAAGCATTTTCCTCCTTCTTTCCAGCTTTGCTTACTACTTACAAATTATGTGTGTTTGCTTAGTAGAGTCCGTTTCACAATCAGTCAAAACCGTTAACAGCCCGCTTATGCATAATTCTCAAGTGCGAAGAATTTTCGTAAAATTACTTTGATTACCATGAGTGAGTGTATCATATTAATGTGAGGAATGTTGTAAGTCCGGTTCTAGTTTTGATAACCTCACACGAATATCAACAACAAAAGTCTATAGCATCGTGTAAACTTCTAAAAATAGGCAATTGTTATTCAAAATAAGATATCCTCTCACATCGATGGGCTGTTCCGGCCGAAATGGCAACGTTAAAATAAGTTCTTATCATTTCAAGACTTACTCATTCAACCGATAGAAACTATATTACAAGGAAATATTGTTTCGTATTGGAACTTGACAGTCTTGTATGGTGAAAAGCTTCACGTTTCTAATTAGAGTATCTGCAAGACACAAAAAAGGAAGAGGTCATTAAATGCAGATCATATATTCGAAATGGGATAAGATGATAAAAACAATCGATCGTGTCCTTTTCGAAGGAATTATCTCAGTATTCGTCTTAATCAGATTGGGGAAGCCACGGACAACTTTAATCCTTATAGCCAGAAAGCGAACTGAACCCAGCTCCTCTCCAATGCAAGTCCGGCTTTTTAACCACTGCACCATCTTCTGAGATTCGTGTGTGCAAGAAACTCATAACTTGGTCGCATCATTCGATATCTTTCGTTGACAGGGAAAAATAACAAACTGCGATTTTTATTACGATAACGTTTTACTCCAGGATCAGTCAAGAAGTAAGCAGTTCTGAGAAACAAATCCTGGCTACCTCTGCCGTATAATCTATCACTATCTGGTAATTTTTTCTTCTTTTTAAGATGAAGAAACGACTTCCAGTTCATGGCCCTTGCTTCCAAAAGTCGTGTATTTGCGTAAAATGACACAGTAGAGACTGTTATCAGTAGCAGTTCTCTAAGAACCATAAACAAATGAAGACTTTCAAAATACCATCAAAAATTTAAATAAAAACAAGCCACAGAGAAGCAAGAAACCTCAGAAACTTACACGGTTCAGGCTGCAAAACCACCAACATGTAGTATGCGACATGGTACGAAAACAGATGAGACTGACAATGGTTTGCGACATGATTCGAAAACAGGTGAGACTGACTATGGTAAACATTAATCTGACAGACTGAACGTAAAATAACAATTAAAGTGTACCCATTATGATGACACAAATACTACCACTGACACAATGAACGTACCATTTGTGCTGTATCTTCAAAATGAAGGCTTTGCCGGTAACACTGAAAAAATAAGAACAGCCACATTTCACTATGGTCGACTATTCAGCAACTGTTAAGATAATTGAGATAATTATCATTTATTGTTCCGCCTCAGTTGCACCTTTTTAAATAGGTTACATGTTTCGATCGCTCTGGATCATCTTCAGATCTAGGTAGTTGCGTAAGCAACACGTCTTGTCTACTCAGAATCACATGTGGTTCTGAAGACGTTTTGTTGGCGCAACTACTTAGAACTGAAGATCCAGAGTGATCGAAACGTGTAATCTAACTAAAAATTTGCTCAGACAGAACAATAAATGACAATAATCTTAACAACCGTATTTCTTGCAACAATTCACACTACAGATAATTATTATCGAATAATGCGAGGAAGCAGAAGCATTATACCCTCCACCTGGATCAGTCGTAGCCAATCTTTTTTACGCACCCCTCACTTTTGTATCTATGTTCATAGCAAAATTTCTAACCGCCCACTAGTTCCACAGTGATGGTGGTTTATAAAGTAGAGAATTACCTTTATTTTATAATATTTCTGAAACAGAGTTGCAGCGAGTTAAAGCATAAAATAATAATTACTTACCAAAGAATTTACGTCAAATGTTATGAAAACCTAACGAATATATCTTTAACCACCAACAGCCTACCGCCCAAGATGAAAGTTGGAACGCCCACTAGTGGACGGTAGGGACCAGGTTGACTGTCGCTGCTCTGGATTGTTGTAACTGTCCCAAATTACATCTAATAGCAGCAGAAATAGTTGTGAGATTCTCTAACCTTCACTGGGTACGTTGTCTTCAGCTAAAGCCTCGCTCTCTTCTCGAAAAGATAAGGATACATTAGCAGATTAGTGTCAGCTGTAATTCTTTCGGCGTGTGAAACGAACAATTTCATCTTACTGTAACCTCATTCTCTATACGGAGCAAGCCAGAACTTCATGATTCTGAATTACAGTCTCGTGTTAAATCAGATTGTGAATTCCTCAACTTTTTTATTGTGCCTTTGAGCTCACGATTTTTCTCCAACATTCTGACATTTAACTGAATTAATGTTTATTCCTAAAACTCCACAAAGCTGTCTTCAGCTTGGCCGGACTTCTTCGGCTACCTGGTACGAGTCTTCTTATTTGGCACCACTTTGGTGACGTGTGCCTCCTTGTGATGAAGGTCAAATGATTGGGACGATACAAACATCCAGTCCCCGACCGAACAAAATCTCCTACCCTGAAGGGAATGTAACCCGAGACCCCGTAATCCAGAGGCAGTGGCACTAGACAAAAAGCTCCAGGTATAAATTTGTTACAATAAATATGTACTGTGTCAATGAAACCTACAAATTTTGTAATATTACTCCATATTCAGCTTGAGTATCTGACAGAAAAGTATCAGAACGGCATCAGTAAGCAGAAAAGCGGAAATATTCTAAACATTTCTTACGCACAGCGAGCTGAAAATCACATCTTAAAGAACAAAGAAGAACATCGTTCACGGTACAGTCACTGTCGTTTATTATGCACCATACGTCGATTGTCAAAGCTGTGCTTGCCGATGAGTAGTAAAATGCCACTTTTGGAAAGTGATGAAACGATGTTACAACATAATTTCCGACATTTATGTTAAAAAATGGCTCTGAGCACTATGGGACTTAACATCTATGGTCATCAGTCCCCTAGAACTTAGAACTACTTAAACCTAACTAACCTAAGGACAGCACACAACACCCAGCCATCACGAGGCAGAGAAAATCCCTGACCCCGCCGGGAATCGAACCCGGGAACCCGGGCGTGGGAAGCGAGAACGCTACCGCACGACCACGAGATGCGGGCTCGTTTATGTTATTTTACCTCCCATATAGTCCTTAGGTTGAATTTACAAGTCTGCTACTCCAAATGTCGCATTAAATCAGATTAGGAAAGACGATTTTTTTGCATTTCAAGCACTTCATCGACATTATATACCGTACTACTTTGTCATTATGAAGAATCTGTCGATATATGTTCGCAGTATATGTATGTTACGCTGACCGCTGTTACATGACACCGTCGCAGAACATCGACTCTCCTGTAAATGTTACCGTCCTACGAATATTGTGGCAAAAGTTGCTGAAACATTGGTGTGGTTACATTGGTGCAGTATAGTGTTATTCGGTCATGGGAGAAGCTGTGTTATCAATAATGACATAATGTGTGTGCAGAAACAGATCCATCGCCGAAGAGTTCTTGCGCCAAGAGGTTGTAAATGTAACATGGGAGACGTCCTTTTTGTCATGTATTTAAACACCACTCAGAATTTTGTTCCTGTTTCCCTGGTTTTCTATAAAATCATGTAGAATACTTCTCCCCAAAGATTCTTATATTTGTGTCAAATAACTTCAGTATTTCTCAAAATTTTTTGAATCACAAATAAAATGTCAAATAATTTATTTTCAGAGATAGTAGGTAGCAGAGGTCCCTGTTTGTACAACAAATAGGTTACAGTCTAATGCATAGATATTTATTTTCATGTGGTGTATGAAATCACATCCTTCAGTAATAACAATGTCCAGTAATGAAAATTCTTTTCTCCACATTGCAGTCTACACAGAATCGGTTTGAGAAGAACTTATTTTGTCAAAACAGTACTAATTGAACTGGTTTTGAAATGTATTACGGAGTGGGTAACTCTCGTAAAATTTAGAGACTGTATACAGACTTATATTTCTAAGTTAAAGACGTAACTTGCACCATTTGTGTGAAACCGCTTGATAAAAACCAATTCCATCGAGAGGAGGCTTATCGAAACTGGTAATAAAAGGCCTCTTCCGTAAATTTTAGTTCCATTTAAACAGTAACTAAAAACCACCACACTATAGTCGCGCATTACTTTAAGTAGTTCTCTAAACCTTTCATCGCATTGTGACTGTATTCTTCTTAGATTTACATTCAAAAGACAGGTAACTGGGACGAAGCGTTTGCTTAGATTTAGCCATGATCGAAGAAAGAAATGCCCTTCATCTTTTTATAGGAAGCCATTACAACATTTCTCAGTGATTCGGGTGAAATCGCACATCTCGCCGTTACGATCTTTCTAATGAAGCTTTACACTGATATCATAGGAAGTGTTTCACTTCGTCATCACGAATAGATAAGGAAAGCGGAAAACCCAGAACTGTATTTCGCTAGAATGGACAGAGAAGCTCCAAGAAAGCCCCGAACGTATTGACGCTGCATTTTTTCACTGTCCTAAAAATGTGGTGGTATCATTGGCTGACATACATCATTCCTGAAATTTGTGTATTATTGTCTTGGTCAAGACAAGACAATGGAGTTTTGTCAAGAACAATGCTTTTATGTGACTCGAGAATTTTACACTTATCTAAGCATCGTCAGGTAAACACCCAAGTGGCTGAGTTGAGTGTGTACACCTAATTTTACTGGCGGAATATATCACAAGTGCTGTGCACTGTAAACCATACTTCTTTGTTCAGCCAGTGGGTGTTTACTGACATTGTAACAGATAAGGTTAGAAAATAGCGTACGTCATACCGACATTGCAACAAACAAGCTTTGGAAAGGTATACGTTTGAAACTGTAACAGAAAAAACGGCCTCTAAGAAAGGAATACAGAAAAATTAATTTTCTTCCATCCACAATGTAAGTGGTTACGTTTTAGCTGCGAATTAGGTAGCAACGCAGTTAACAGTCGAGGCATACAACGTATGGCTTAAGGTGATCAATTTCGCGATAAGATGTTCAGTTACTCGTACGGCACATAGTCTACTGAAATCACTTCTAAATGGGTTGATATTTTGGCAAAGTCGAACACTTGCTCTCACCGAAACTATGAATCTAATTCAGGACGAAGAAAAATATTTTCACACTCAGTTTCCAAGTAGGCAAGATCTCTGACACTCAATTAATTTAGCTCTCATAAAACAAGCACGTGATTCATATAAAACAAATCCTCCACGAACGAGAGAGAATGAGGAGACATCTTCTACGGAAAGAAAAAAAATATAGAAATGTATCACTTGTAATTCAGAGCAAGGCATTTCACGAACTTGGCTGAAAATTAGCCATAACATTGAACCTACCCAAGCCTCTTTCCGAGTCATTAGTCCTATTGTTTGCCTATCTTGTGCCGATCATATCTCTGCATACTGTCTTCTCCCTCCGACCTCTATAACCTCTTCTAGATGTAATCCTTATCCGCATTTTTTCCTGTTTTTCCTGGGTGCATAAATAGGTGTCCTACTCACTTGTGCCTGCATCTGGAAAGTCTTTCAACTTGATCTCTTCTTGTCTGTCCTATTTCCGTTTCTTATATTCTCTGTAACTCAGTTTCTTAATTTCCTTTATATATTTTAAATGCTCTTGTTTTCATTTCCTCCATTTTTTCTACCGATTCTTCTTATTCCCTTACTCGATGTCAATATTTGAGAATATTCACCTCTTTTTTTAGAACATTCATTTTATGACTTGCGAAAATCTGCTTCTGATACCTTTCTTCTTTCGAAAGCATTTTGTAACACCGCTGGGTAGATAACAGCATTCTTTCGCTTTTACTATTTTACTGCATTAATGTTTGTTACTCGCCTTTCTGCCCAGCTTCATTACGTACAGCTTTGTCTGGTTTATCCTGAAACTCCTTTCTGTGCTAATCGCATTGTTCATTTTGTCTGACAGATCTTTCAAATAATCTTTCAGACAGGAGCAGTATGTTTCTGTGAAGTCACCATTGACACCTGTACCCCTTGAGCTTCGACGTGAAGAACAACTGCTTTAAGTTGCAATCCTTCTTCACATCTTGTTTTCAATACAACGATTCCTTTCAAGCAACTCGTGTTGAGTACATCGAAATAATCAGCAACCAGCTGCATAAAAGGTATTTAGTGCCCTTCTTCAGAAGATTATACCTGTCGCATTATGTGCCATTGAAAACAATAAGACGCTTGCAGACTATTGCTGTGGTCATGTGGATCATTGTGCCTGCAAATGCTTGCTGATTATTTCGATCTATATTTTACTCTGTTTTCTCAAATAAAGACTTTTATATTGTAATATGACGAACAAACAAAGGACATTAACCATCAGATTGATATTTCGATGGAGAGAAATATATGAACAACTTCATGCTTCTCTCCAATTTTTCTGATCGATGTCCTCGGAAAAATTTGAAACAATCGCATTCGCAGTAGATTTTACATCTCATCGATGCCCCAACCATATACTAACACACGTACATGTGGGACTATTTCTTATTGCCTTCAGTAATGCAAGATCTCACGATGTCTGAGGTTTAATTAAACCGAGGCAGGTAGCACCTTAGGTGTCAGAGAAAGTTTCCATTCGTATACTGCAAGCGACGGTTGCAATAACTGTTGAACAGAAGATAAGAACCTACCACGAGGTGACTCGACTCAGAAAAAAAAGGGTGTAGTGAAAGCGAGACGGGAAATATCTGCGGGCTCACGCGTGCAGTGTATCTCGAATGAACAGGTTATCACTCCTTACATGTGTCGCGTACGCTGATGTCGATAAACCGTAGAGTAACTACACTGTATAGTCGTAATTGCTTACTGAATAACATAGAGGAAACGTCTGAGCAATTTCTTTTCGCAAAACAGTTTGGACTATCACTGAATCTTTTCCCCACTTGTAAGCTAGATAGTTACAACCCCTTATCACATTACCGCTCCAGTTCATCAGCCACTCTGCACGCGACACGACAATCAGAAAACAAGGACTAACTTAAACTTCAATACAAGTTCTTTACTGTCCACTTTTCGACAAAAAAAAAATCACACCACAAATAGCAATCAGAACAATTTTCTCACAAAGTTTCTGACAATAATCTTCTCCGGCAGATTATGTCGCACTCATTCTACAACTCTATCAACTGCTAGAACTAAAAAACTCAACAGTAGCTACACTCTGAGGGCGTATAAAGGCACAAGAGAAACTTATCAATTACAAAGATACTAAAAACTGCAAAAAAAATTCTAACAAGACTGCATGCAAAGGCTCATACTGGGGACATCACTGGCGTGAAACTCATGTAGGCACTTCCAGTAACACGACCTTGGTTAGCTGTCATGTCACTTGGAGCGCTGCAAGTTTATCGGTTCTTCATCGTCTCATTTTCTTAGAGGGTAATTTAAAGTCTTATACATTTGTTTTCAAAATGGTTCAAATAGCTCTGAGCACTATGGGACATAACATCTGAGGTCATCAGTCCCCTAGAACTTAGAACTACTTAAACCTAACTAACCTAAGGACACCACACACATCGATGCCCGAGACAGTATTCGAACCTGCGACCGTATCGGTCGCTCCGTCTTTTGTTTTAGTTTCATGCTACACGTAAGGTGATTTCATCCAATTGTGTTACTAATTACGCCTTCTTGTCTTGCATTGTAAACATATAACTCGTATTCTGCTTGATTTTTGCCCACATCTGTAATACTAGGTGGAGTAAATGATTCCATATTTACTTTTATTTCATATGAAACAGATCCTGGATTCATCGTTTCGTGTTCTGTGTGCTCACATATATTAGTTCCTGCTCTATTTGAATGCTTTGTATAATGTTCGTATTCTATATTATTTTTGTTCGCGTGTGTTTTTCGTACTTCCTCGCATTTAATGGAGAACACGTTAGTAGCTTTTTGCAGACGTAATAGAAATGAACACCAATTTCGTCAAAAGCTGCTAACATAGAGTTCCCCATTAAATGTGAGAAGGTTCGAAAAATGGAGGCGGGCAAAAATAAAATACAATACGATCAACATGCTTATAACGCGTTTCACGGACGGATGGGTAAGCGGGAACAAGTATACATGAGGCCACTGAATACCATACGACGATATCAGCTTCTGTTTTATATGAAACAAAAACAAATATTGAATCATTTACTCCAGCCAGCATCACGCAGAATACGAAAAATTGCTTACTGTGCAATTAAAAGAGCGCAATGCGATGTCATGTCATGTCAGATGATTTTTGGTATTTGGCACGTTCTAAAGCGCAAATATTTCCACTTGATAATGGCAACACGGTCGAAAGTGCAATACTGGGCTTCTCAAATAAACAAGTTTACAGTCAATAAGTGACAATGACATCATTTACTAAATTTTACGTTAGTGTGATTTCCAACTACGAGAAGTTAATTTTAATTTTTGATTATGATTTCTCGAATAAATTACACAAAAACTCCTCCAGTCACACACTTTACCACCACACTACGAGGCCCACCCATAAAGTATAAGGAAAAAGTGTTATCATCTAATATTTGTATTTCGAAAACCAAGAATACGCATTTTTGTGCCATATTTTCTGGTATTCGAAGTTCACTGCCAGGCCACTGGGAGCGTTGCTGTTGTCCTCTGTTTAAAGCTCTCTATATGCAGGGCTTTACCTCCGTTTCCATATCGTCACATGGGCATTGCACTACTCACGTTTTGGTGTTCTGTGGGTGGCAACCACTTTCCATGTTCCACACACGTTAAAAACTTATAGATAAGATTTCAAATTTATGGGTCTATTACAAATATGTCTCACTTCAATAGTAAATAAAAAGTTTCGCTGATTTTTGTTTCTTTCACCAGTTCAGCGATATTAAATGCAGCGCTAATTTATGTATCTCGCGATTATCATAAAGTGATACTATATTTCTAAGAAAATTAATGGAGTGGTGTTCTTAATTTTCGGATGCACTTTTATTTAACTACAATTCTTACAGAAATGGCAGGAAGCTCTGTTTGGGATGTGTGGAAATCCTGAGCCAAAAGGCAAACGAAAAAATTGAAGAGGTCATGATAAAACGTATGCGTAACATTATAAAGTCGATAATAGTGTAGGTTTGCTATCGAACCAATGAAGGCATGTCGAACAATATACCGGATGTAATTATATCACTAGTTCAGAATTTTTTGTTTTCCCTCAGTGCTCTTTATTTAATGGAAATTTAAGTGTATTATGGTTACGTTTCTTAAAAATTTTTAAATGCTGATTAGAACAGGAAGCTCAAAATTATGGCTACAGGAAAATTTTACAATATGCTTAGCAAAATTTCGCTGTTACTGTAGACTGAGACAATGTGATTCTAATGTAGGACGATATTCATTTGATTCTGGGCTGCTGTCTTTGATATTTACCTAAGTACTACAAAATAATTTTAAAAAATTTGCATACTTCTGACTCATCATCATTATGTTACTAACAGTCAAAGAGTTATAACGGAATACAGACAACACCATTGCCTCCACCTTGTCACGAGTATATCGTCAAAATTATAGAGCTGTGTAACAAAATAATCAAACTGATTTCACATGGGGAGATATACCCTCTTAAGTCACCGAATTTTACAGCCAACATGGAAAAACGTATCCATCTAACAGCCAGTAGAAGACTTCTAGCCAGTGTGAGCAATAAGAGTAGGTTACAAAGGAATCTTATCTACTATCTCAGATGGAATCACCAAGGTCTTGCAGGTACTAAATACGGCAATGTCAAACTGTTCCTGTATGTTAATCGATTCTTCCGTCGCTGTTTGGATAATAACTTCATGATATAAGAAACACGCGCAGTTGTGGATATCATACTGTAGAGTATTCACAGTGTTGTACCGTTAATTTATAATGACATTCTTATACGCTTTCGCAACACTTATATATTGCATTGTGGAGCCTTATGCAACTACTTGCAGTTCTGAGTGACAACTATTTCCCCAGACTAAACATCTTCCATTTAACTAGCATACTCTCAAAGCTGTTTTCACTCAAAAATAAAACACAATATATAAGACTAGTTAGCTTAATTTTAAACTTAGTTCGTCTCCCAGTTCGAGTATTTCGCTCATACTCCTCGCGCTTCCTAATTTTTCAAGAAGGAAGCTAAGATAATTCTTCAATAAAAAGAATATATTTCTTCCCCAAACTGGATAAAGGTAAACAGAAAGCGACACCTATGATGACGTGACGCACAGTAAATTTAAGTTCCAACATTCTGTTGTGTTTGCAATTATTACTATTACTATTATTATTATTATTATTATTATTACTATTATTATTATTATCTGACATCTTGAGACTGTAGCTGTATGAAGATTTAGGTCATTTCTAACTGAAATTACACATGTACAATGCCATGATTAATTTTTGTTTCCAGTTTTTATCTCCTCGTGAAATATGAAACAGTTATACACCAGACGTCCATTTTTCAGTGACACCGAATAGTTTCACGCATATGTACAAGGGAAAGTGGTGGACAGTTCCAGACGTGGCACAGAAATGGTGTTCATATCAATAAAAGCCCGCTCTCTATATGTAGGAAGATGTTGCGTAATATATGTCAAAAGTCAAGTTTCACTTCACCTAGAGAATGAATTATATTTAAGAGGTCTGTGGGGTTATTTAGTTATTTAGTTTATATGGCTTTTTAAGTAGTGGTTGCGCTTCTTTTAAACTAATGAACTAAGACACCGTAGCGCCATAAAAATCTTTGTTTTGTTGTCAGTGGAAAATCGTTCAAAGTTGGTGAATACTTTTAGCTGGTCTACTCCTTCATTTTAAATAAGAAATGAGTATGTAAACCCAAATAGAGACGTATCTCTTAAGGGTGTTAACACAGAAGGACGTTCCAAAATTACAGCCACGAATCAAATAATCAAGTGATTGTACAGTATGGTAGTGGATCATCTGAAATAAAATGCATAAAATAACTGACAATAGACAGACAAAACAATGTGCTATATTTTAGAAAATAATAAGTGTTACACGTCTTTGTCCAGTTGTAGAATGTTTACCCCAAAAAATCCATTGTTCTGTGTGCTCACTAGTTATTAGAAAGGAGGCGTTGATCCATGTCATCAGAAATGAAACGGCAGTCAAAGAATTCCGTGGTAGCTGGTAGATATGCACCTGAAAACGCAGTTGTGTCCAGCGTTCTCTAGGATGCAACGGGGATTCTCCCTGTTATCTTAAAAGGAGTAAACGTACTACTGGCGAATGCAGTAGTAATGTTTTGTAATAAATGTCCGAAAACATACGTGAGGAAGGGTTGAATACAAAAAGAAGCAATGTCCTTTTTCATCAAGTCCACGTACCTCCCCACAAAGTTTCTTGAGAATGATAAAACTGATTGTTTTCAACCCTATTCAACAGCTTTGACACTCCCTTCCTATCCCCGGATCTAAGTAAGATGGTATCTCCAATAACTTTTTGAGTCTGCTAAAGAGATTGCTGTAATCGTAGATTTTCCACACATTCTAGAACTATTGACAAAAATGCATTGCTTTTAAGTATAATCAAAAGTTTTTTTTTTTACTGTCAGGCGGGAGATTTTTTTATAAACCGGAAGAATTCACTTTTCTCCTTAAGAGGAGCGATGGGTTACTTTTATTATTCGTTGCTGACAATTTCAGAATTTCCTAAGGTCCTTCTTTGCCGTCGAACCACACACCAAAAATTATAAAAGCACTAAACATTGCGGCAATCATAAAATAAGATCTTAATTCAAGTTTTTCTTTAATTTTTACGCATTTCGTGACAAAGTACGTACAGAAGTTGTCAAATGGCACCTAGTCTATCAAAGAACGTTAAAAGAATGTGCCGCCAGCCTCAGTCCTTAAAAAAAAATAGCTGTTTCTTTGCTGCTTCGATAATACCTTCCCAAATAACTGTAATAATTCTTTGACCGACTCAATCGGTAAAAAAGAAATACCATCTTATTCAAAGAATACGTAGCTGATAGAGTATTCTTTCAACGTTCCTTAGAAGTACACCAGTTACATCGTTCAGTCAGATCCCCCATGAATATTTAATTGGAGGTGAGAATGGTAATTGTTGTAATTCCGAGTTAGATCCTGCTGAATACCAGTCTGATAAAATTTTTAACTGCTAGCTTTTATCGTGGAGAAATGTAAAGTTATACACTGCAAATAACACAAAAATGTAGTTGCCATTTGTCTTCAGTATTAATGTGTCACTCCCGAATTCACAAAAATGCCTGGGAATAATAATTCGTGGGATTGTAAAGAAGAATGGTCACATATGGTGTTCTAGCTAAAACAAATGATAGACTTTGATTTATCAGGATGATACTGAAGAATATCACTTCGCCTTTACATTCAAAATCCTGATAGACCTACGCCGAAATACTAACCAAGGTTTGCGGATCCGTAACGGATTTGACCAACAAGTGACATATACAGGACAGTGTGAATGGCAACTTTCTCGTTCGCTTCGCAAGAGAGAGTAACAAAAATACTGAAAAATCTAAATGCCTGAAGAGAGACCCTAATTTCTTGCAGAATCCGAAATAAAAATTATGAACGTAGGTGTTGTGGGAGGGATCAACGAATATTCTGCAGCTGACTATATATCGCTCACCCAGAGACCGCGCTAGGGGGCATACAATATGTCATCTTTCCCGCTTCCCAACCGTGACTGTAACTACAAGATATCGCAGTTGTTTTAAGTCGTCTATGATATTCAGCTCACAAACTTCTAAGAAAATTCATGATTTGACACAACAACAAAATGACACATTTTTTATTAAAACTGCTGATTCCAGTCAATCAACAGACCATGCTGAGACATGAAGAAAGACATTAATTACATTCCGTCCATCCTACCATGAACATCAGGATCAATGTTACGCATTATAGCATTAAAGTTATAGAATTCGGACATGTACTTGATTTGTACGTTACACAACGTGCTCTCAGGTTGAAGCACAATGCAGACTCAAACAACGAACACGGCTTGCAATTACTGTCATTCTTCTTGCCTGAGGCTGGTCTGCTGTTCGTCTGAAAGTGGTCGTTTAAATAAAGAAGTGACACATTGTTAATGTGCCAAGTCACAACTCATCAGAAATTCTAAAATACATTCCAATGAAAAATACAACCTGTTGCGAACCAGTGACTTTCATGAACGTATCAAATTTCATATAAGTTACCGTAAACCATGCGAGGTTTTTTTTCTTTTTTTTTAAATGAAAGGCCCAGTTCTGCTGTACCGTCTGCTTATGTAAGCATTTATAGTAATAATACCGCAACTGTTAACAACTCAAATGCAAAAAGCATTGATATATTTAAATACAACAGTGGAAGATGTAAGAATGTGTGTGTCATCCAGTTTCTTCTCCGTATCCCATGTAAGTACACTTGCAACTTTCAGCCATTTACATCACTGTAAAATTACAGAACGTAATATGCAACATAACTTTCACTTTCAGACCTATTTAAATGATATGAAACAAGAAATTCCTGCTAATGAGCTCGGCGTAGAGCGCCCATAATCTACACACACACACATAAAATATTCGCATACACAGAGTGAATGTAAAGAAACTAGAGTTTTCATGGAAAACAAATTCTTCTAGACACGCGTCGTGTATGAACAATAAAGCGTGAAACGTCACTGGTTGTGGTATTTAACTAAGTCGAGAGAGAAAATATTATTCTGTGCTTTGCTATGTTGTCGCCTCCTGCAGGAAATCTAACAGCATAAATAAAATAGTTTTCTAAGTCAGACACTTTTTTGATTGAAACAAGAAGTCTACCGTTAGCAGTCACAATTTATTTTATTACCAATACGTCTTCCGAGGCTTAAAAGCCGTCTACATTCGATGAGTTTATGTCAATTAATAAGGTCTGTGCTCACGACTTTGACGTAATCTATGCTACTGTCCAGTGACAGCGAGTTAAAGCAAAACACCATTTTATGACATGGTTCATAGTTTTGCAGAGGTCTTTGATGCAAAGATGAACAAAAATACAAATGTAAAAGTAAAAATATCTCCAGCAGTCCTTGGCTGCTTTTTCTGTCGTGTTACATCACATAAAACATTGTAGGCGCATTGTAAATTTGCGATTCAAGACCTATACAAAAGTAACAGTCAAATACACAAACCGTGTTTTCTTTTTTTCTTCTGCTCCGAATATATATATATATATATATATATATATTTTTTTTTTTTTTTTTTTTATAGACAGTACCACAGGTTATCCGATGGTCGTTAACACAACACTTATATGTCGTAATAACTCTCATAAATCCACCTAATGAAGGAGGCTCAAATCTCTGTAACGTGCAGTGGATATAAGATAAATTGTTACTGGTTACAGTAACCTTTTTTTTTAATCAATGTCAGTAACAGTCACGATAAAACACAACCTAAAATGTTCTCGTTTGTGAGGCACTTGTTTATTGTACGACTACGCGTTTCTTTAGTTCATTCTATCATCTTCAGGTGAAGAAGTTTGTGGTTATATGCGCTGTGTCAATTCTCCATCTGAAGATAATGGTGTGAGGCAACGAAACGCATATGGTACAAAAAACAAGCGACCTACTGAGGAATCTGTTTTATTTGTGTTTAGTTATCTGTTGCAATCTCATGATGCCGAATTAATTAAATCTGATCGTATTCGAAGAAGTTTCGGGCTTGCTGCAGGTAACTAACTATGTTGTTGTTGTTGTGGTCTTCAGTCCTGAGACTGGTTTGATGCAGCTCTCCATGCTACTCTATCCTGTGCAAAGCTTCTTCATCTCCCAGTACCTACTGCAACCTACATCCTTCTGAATCTGCTTAGTGTATTAATCTCTTGGTCTCCCTCTACGATTTTTACCCTCCACGCTGCCCTCCAACGCTAAATTTGTGATCCCTTGATGCCTCAGGCCATGTCCTACCAACCAGTCCCTTCTTCTTGTCAAGTTGTGCCACAAATTCCTCTTCTCCCCAATTCTATTCAATACCTCCTCATTAGTTACGAGATCTACCCATATAATTTTCAGCATTCTTCTGTAGCACCACATTACGAAAGCTTCTATTCTCGTCTTGTCCAAACTATTTATCGTCCATGTTTCACTTCCGTACATGGCTACACTCCATACAAATACTTTCAGAAACGACTTCCTGACTCATACATCTATACTCGATGTTAACAAATTCCTCTTCTTCAGAAACACTTTGCTTGCCATTGCCAGTCTACATTTTATATCCTCTCTACTTCGACCATCATCAGTTATTTTCCTCCCCAAATAACAAAACTCCTTTACTACTTTAAGTGTCTCATTTCCTAATCTAATTCCCTCAGCATGACCCGACTTAATTCGACTGCATTCCATTATCCTCGTTTTGCTTTTGTTGATGTTCATCTTATATCCTCCTTTCAAGACACTGTCCATTCCGTTCAACTGTTCTTACAAGTCTTTTGCTGTCTCTGACAGAAGTACAACGTCATCGGCGAACCTCAAAGTTTTTATTTCTTCTCCATGGATTTTAATACCTTATATAACTATAGTCCACGATATTTCGATTGGGCACCTGCCAGTCATCTTCAGGTGGCTCATTGTCTTCGATGCTTTACCTGAAGATGACCGGCATGTTTCCAGCCGAAATACCGTGAATTGTAGTTAACGACGATCGGCAGTAAGTCCGTAACTTCTTTGAATCATATTTAAAAAACTAAAAACCTGCCTCAATTGCGAAAAAAGCACCTAGTGTTAGCCTAGGTTTCGGCGTAGATAAGTACACCTTCTTCAGAACAACAATAAAACCTACAAGTGCCTAAGAAGACCTTTGTCAATGATTAAAAGAACACCATAGCTATACATTTATAAACGAAAAAAAAGGAAAACACAAACAGTACATATGTACAAAGTCAAAACCACTACTTAACTTAATGGTGTATGCTCCACCTCACACCGGCCTATGTTCGATGGGCCATGACCCGCCATAAACTGCAATACAAACGGTCGCTCACTTACAAGCCTGGCCCACTATGTACGCATGTGCGCAAGACAAGGGAAGTTACTTGAATGCGCATGCTCATACGAATACGAGAAAGTTTATCCATGGGTCGGGACTAACTAGCCCATATATTCCCAACCGTGGATCAACGTATTTCAAAAAATGAAATGGGTAGAACAAGAGACGAGCTAAATAGGAGATGAAACCTAAAAATAACAGCACGTTGTTGCTTATGCTAGTAAAGAAAGTTATATATGAAGCTACCTATGACAACAGGAGGAACTCTTAAAAACTATACCCGAAGCCAGTATTTAGCCAGGAGGGGGGGGGGGAGGGGGCTGAGGGGACGTAATCTAAAGACGTCGTTTAAAAATGTATAGCTGTGGTGTTCTTTTAATCATTGACAAAGGTCTTCTTATGCACTTGTGGGTTTTATTGTTGCGCTGAAGAAGGTGTAGTTATATACGCCGAAACCTAGGTTAACACTAGGTGCTTTTTTCGCAATCGAGGCGGCTTTTTGGTTTCTTTAATACATTGACCAACGGTTGCTGACGCGCTGCGATGTTGAAGGTTCTTAACTTCTTTGAATATTTAGGCCGCTGGAAAAAATTTAAAATTTCCAGCAAATCTGACAGTGTTCGCTACAGGGGAAATTCTTGTTAGTACTGTTGAGCTGCGTAAGCGAAGAGCGAGGCTTCCTTGGAGTGAATGCGTGCCTAACAAGGGAGCACAGCGCGGCGGGCGACGGCTGCTGTTCCCACGGGGCCCCGCGAGCCGCTGCTACCTGCTGCCGGGACCGGGGCAGCCACCTGCCGGCCAACCCAGCCGCCGAGCGCCGCTCGCCAAACCGCGCATCGCCGCGGAGGCGCCTCAAAGTACTGCCCGTCTGTTTTGAAGAAATCTAGCGCAGCTACCAGTGAAAACACGTCACTTTTGGAAAACAGCTGACGCTGCTGTGTGTATGACATTTACCACAGTTTCACCACACTCGGGAACAAACGAAAGTCCAATAATACCTCGTTGCCTCAGTGTAGATGCAGGGCTGCATCAAGGTGAAGCGGTGCTCGTGGTGGGGCCTCTATGCGTCAATATGTTCTAATTTTTAAGTATATAATTTTACTCCCGTAATTTTTGAAAGCAAAGACTAATAAAATTTTATTTCATCAATTTGCCACAAACAGGCACTATACCCTTCATTTTCGAATCATTATCTGATTAAGGGGGGTAGGACGTCAAACGGGCCGACTTGGAGCCAGGAGAGGCACCACAGGACATTTTAATTTCCACTGTTTACACTTTTACAAATAAATTCATAAAACTTCGTCAACACGACCAGGACGGATTCAGAATTCACACTCATGGTAGTGGAAGTTCGAAAACATAACGAAATAATTTTCTTTACATGTGAAATGTCGTCATTTTTTTCCTTACTAATGGCTGCATTTGTTGCTATAGGTACACTTTTCTTCATAAGTAAGAGAGATTCTTCGATGAATTTTGCACAACATAGAAACCATATTTAAAGGTGTATGAAACTCTAGAATTTTTCAAATCTATTAAAAACTGTGGTAAAAATTGAGGTAATGAACTAAAAAATTTGTGTTTTTTTCTAAACATGAAGTTTAAAATATAACAGCTCATACGTTTTTTCATAATTTAAATAAATTCTAGAGTTTCATACACCTGTAAGTATGGTATGTATGCTGCGCAAAATTCATCGAAGAATTTCTCTAACTTAAGAAGAAAAGTGTACCTATAGCAACAAATGCAGCCATTAGTAAGTGAAAAAATGATGAAATTTCACAGGTAAAAAAAAAATATTTTGTTATGTTTTCGAACTTCCACTGCAATGAGTGTGAATCCTGAATCCTTCCTGCTGATGCTGCCAAAGCTTTATGAATTTATTTGTAAAAGTATAGATACTGGAAACTAAAATATCCTGTGATGCCTCTCCTGCTCCAAGTCGGTCCGTTTGAAGTCCTACCCCCTTTAATACAGTCAATATTACTCAAGCACCGAGCGAGGTGGCGCGGTGGTTAGCACACTGGACTCGCATGTGGGGGAACGACGGTCCAAACCATCCAGATTTAGGTTCTTCTTGATTTTCCTAAATCGCTTCAGGCAAATGCCGGGATGGTTCCTTTGACAGGGCACGGCCGTTTTCCTCCCCCATTCTTCCCTAATCCAAGCGTTCTGTCGTTGTCGACGGGAGGTTAAACTCTAATCTCTTCCTCCTCCTCCTCCATTACTCAAGACATTAAACCTATCCGTCACAATCGATTCAGAAAAGAAAAAGTGAACTCAGTTTGCTAATAATAAATCTCTTCGTCCTAAAATTGGAATATCTTTTTAGCAACTTAGGCCGTGTGTACACAGAGGCTGATCAAGCGAATAGAGTTCATCTTACATTTTTCTTTTTCTTTTTTATTTTTTTCGGGGGGGGGGGCGGCGAGGACGGCGGGGGGGGGGGCGGGAGTTGTCACTGTTTCAGACCTTTAACCAATGCTTGAATTACAGTCAAAAATAATTAGCAGCTGCCCGCAGTTGCAGACTGTTTCGAAACTGACGGTGAATTACAACAATGCGATTTAAAAACTAATATAAGTCGTGTTACACAGTTTTAAATTTGACCTCTGGTCAGAAAAAAAATTTCGCGACGTGCTCCACTGTTCTGTTCCACAGAGCAAAACGTCGCACCACCGACTGGGAAGGGCTTGTGCAACTACGTTGCACATTCTGACACTCGGCGGGGGAGAATGAAGCAACCATTAAGGTATGCATGAAAACCTTACAGATCTATTGATACACGGCAGACAAACAGATTGTAAAGGTTTTCTGTGACCGAACACAGAGTGGTAAAAGGAGTATAAAACGTGACTGCAATACCGGCACTGAGCTACAATATAACTACCGGCCTTGTTTCAAATGACGATTAGGAATTCTGGTTGTACGGCTGTTTCGACAAGTGGTCTAAGGTGTTTGCAGCTAGGGTCTACCATAACTCATTTTAGGCGAAGTTGGTTAAAGCTGTAAAGCAAATAACCTGCAATTAATATTGTGGCGCAACTTTTTAACAATACCTATCACACCATACTGGAACAGAACAAGTAAATAGTAGTTTTTTACCAATTTATAGTTCGTGAAATGTGGTATAATAACAGAGAATTACGTCGAATGTATTCGTCAAACGTTTCAAAATACAAAATTATGTATCATTACCAATTATTACTAGTGTTTAAAAACACTGTGCAGTCACACAAGAGACAGTCCTAAACAGTGTTATTATGGTTAAGTTTCCCCAGACAAAACAGATAGTGGGGTGCGGGTCACATGACGTATGGAACCCGTAGCATTGCTGCTACTACACTGGCTAAATGGATATCCGCCTCTGTGTATATGTAGCATACCAGTAGGGTCACTAAACGCGCAGAATCAGAAAAGTCTAGAGATGACGTAACGTGCGCACCAGGAAGTTCTGGTTTTATTCTTATTAACATTAATATTATTATTAAACAACGGAAAATGATGGTGGGAAATTGCTGGCCGAAAACTTAATGACAGTTCGGTACTGCCATGCTTATGAAGTCTGATTTTGTGTGTATGGGGGGGGGGGGGGGGGGCTGTGAATGGAGCTCGAATGGTTACAAGGAATTAGTAAATGACATTATCTTCAACAACGATAGTTCTAGAGAACGTTTGCAAGATGGCTGAATGATTACTGCGTCGCCAGCGACAACCAATAACAATTAATATCAGATGTTCCCAGCAAAAAGCATCTGATGTTCCTGCCCCTTCATCCTGTCAATCAGTCTAAGCGTAGGACGCCCACATATTTTCTAATAATAAATAACAAGCAGTAAATAAAACCATTGGTAGTCATCCTGATGAAGGCTATGTGCAATAGCAGCTGAAAGTTGATAGCTTTATCACATGGAGTGGCTAAACTCTTGTAAGAATTTTAGTGTAGGAAAGATGTTTCATTCTACGACAATTCCTTATCGATGTCCAAATGATTAATGGGAACTTTTTAATGCTCTGAACACATTAATAGACAAGCAGGATTTCCATATCTTTCCGCAGTTATCAAGCTAAACTATTGAACTATTGACACAAATAAAAACTTCTATAGGTAACAAATAACTTCGAGCGCTGCGTAACAGTTACACACAATACCTCAAGTGATCCTAAGCAGTGTTATCAGTGAGCATAATCGCAGAAAATACATCCATAGTAAAATGAACTTCATTATCCAGAATACATTGGCGCAATATGCCCATGATCTGAATTCTTCTCACTTCCCAACCCTTGCTTATGTTTTATGTAAAGGCTTTGCGACACTTATGAATCCTCTAATACATTATTAGTTCAGCAGGAGTTCTATAACTTTTCGTAATTAGTAAGACACACCACTGAACTGAAAAGCAATAATTACAACCTTCCATACAGTTTCAAATCACGTTGGCCGCTGTGTAACAATTAAACATAAAACGTGAAGAGACCACAAACAGTTGCGTTATCGGCAGGTGCAATAAGCAAAGTGTAAACAACTCACTGTTCAGACTTTATTAGCCTGATAGGTAACTAGTAAATAAATCTATGATCCGAATTCTTCGCACTTGCGAATCTTTGTCCATGTATTACGTAATGGACTGGAGACGGTTAATGGGACCTTTTTGAAGCTCTCATCACGATCAGCAAGGTTTTGTTACCGTTTTGTAAACATCGAGAAATACAACTGAAGAATCAGAATATAATTTCACTCTTTTATATATTATCAAATCACTTCGCCTGCCCCAAAACATACAGACGACCTCATGGGATTTAAAACAACGGCGTTATCAATGATTGTACTGCAACAAGAAACAAATTAGACATAGTATTTGGACGTCAGTTTGCACTTGTCAGCCCGTAAGTGTCATCAAGAAACGAGTTTTACACACTTGCAAGCTTTGTTCTGGGTATTATATAAAGAACTTGTCAGCTAACGCCGGTGGATGAATTTTGTAAGTGGCAAACTCTTTCTTAGATGGAAGATTAGTCTTTTATTTCTTCCTTTTTCTGTCAGGGACTGACAGAAGGTTGCATTAATACGGAGAGAAAATATTCTCTCTTTCAACGTAAGGTAAAATTTCGAAGACACGTCTACGCAAGTAAGCGTTAAAACGTTCAGATTGCTATATAAAAGATTCTTATGACATAAAAGTATGCTTAAATGATAACAGAACGTTACATAGCTGACTCCACTAATACCGCCGCTACTGCATCGCAGACTTAAGCTGCAAAGAAAAATACATAGATCGCAGCAGAAATGTTCCACCGATTCACATCGCCTCAAGAAAATTCGATTCATTCTCTTGTGAGAGAACCAAGGTTTCTAACAAGACGAAATTAGAAATACGACACTTTAGGATCGATTGTTAATTCTGAAAATCTGTTGTACACATTTCGATGCCGTAGCCTTGCAAATGTAAACAGTTTTCATACAACAACATACTAATTAAGTTGTGTAAGGTATGGAAATCATGACAGTGCATGCATAACTGAATGATCATACAGAGGATTAAATCTGGCAGATTAATTTTTCAGAATACATCAGTTTCAGAAAAACTTCATCATTAGTGTCTATTCTCCGACATAATCACAAAATGATCGCAAAAGATTTTTGTAATTAAGTCGGCCATTTGACTAACGTTTTGACCATTGAATCACTTGTAATTTCCATGATACGATTATTGAAATATATTGCTCATAAGGAGAGAGGGGTGTAAGATAAATTTATTTTGAAACTAAATTCTTTACGTCAAAAAGTTTCCATAAAATACTGTGGTGGAAGGGTAGTCTATCAATCATTTCTCTTTTAAATCGTTGGTTTACGCCTGTTATTATTGTAAGTTGAAAACTGAATATACGAATCTTTGCTCTGTGACCGGGACACGCGTAAATTTCATAATATTTCCCTGGAGGCAAATGTTCGACATTTTCAGGTGTTTATTAGTGGAAAGCAGCAACTCCCGAAAATTGCTACGTGCCAGCAGTAACCACAGCAACCACCTTAAATTATAGGGCAGTTAGCTCTGGAAAAATGTTTTTGAATTTACACAACGTTGTCTGGCGGCAGCCACGAGAGCCATCTGCAGATCCCCACGGGTGTCCTGAAGACAGACGCCCCTTCTAATTACAACAACAAGATTGGAAGTGAGTGAAAAGACAAAAAAAATGCAAAATTGGCTTCTTCTATTCATTTGTGACTCAAAACCGATAGCAAAAAATCTTAATTACTATTACTTCTGCAAAAACTTGCCTGAAAGCGCTTACCTCACTATAACGTAATAGATCCCTTTGAAACAGAGCTGATACATTAATTATCAGACTTGTCCTTCCCCTGTTTCTTTCTGCTGTACCTACGCCAGCAGAAACTTTTCTGTAGTGATATTACGCAAATTATCTGGTAAGTGAGGTTTCTCAATATTATAAATACACCTCTCTCCACGTTCACTCATTAAAATGAAGCTAGGCACTATGCAACGTTACTAGCCACCAAAGATGAATTTATTTCAACTCCGTGTCCTAGACTGTACAATACTGAATCAATGTGGAGAATCAGTTTCCCCGTTACTTAGTTATAGCTACCCAGTGAGAATTTGTAAACGTTTGCACAATCACCAGTGAAAGTTAAGATTTTCAGCGTTCATTCTCATCTATTTTGCATTGAAAGCTGCAAATAGATGTAGTTTTCGACAAGACACGTCACTGTTATGAGCGTTCTGAGAAATTGTAGCGTCAAAAAATAGAAAAATTATCGGAATGGAAGAAATATAAACTCATACACTATCATCTTATTCAAATTAAATACCGCATTAACTAACGGAATAACTAACTATCTATGCTTCGCTTCATACGGATCCTGACCCCCGTACTACACCCCTGTACCCCAACTAAAACAACGTAATTACCATTGGTCACAGTAACAGATAACTGCACCTTTAGAAAATTTTTTTTTTCAATTAATGTCAACGACATTGTCATCAAAGTACAATCTTGAGCGATGTATGGACAGGGAAGAAATATTGAAGAAACCAACCCAGTATTCGCTAATCGATTCAGAGAAACCACGGAGTAACTGAATTTTGATGGCTGGAATGAGATTCCACTAATTGAACCACTGTCCTACGTAGCTCGATGAAAATAGTTTCAGACGAAGCTTGTTTTAAAAAACCGCAACAGTGGATAGCCTTCGGCCATGAAATTTTTAAATTGCGTCCTGGAATAAAAAGAGAAAGTAAATAATATTTCCGAAAGTCTCGGTTATCAACGTACCAATTCAATGTAAGATGATCTGCTGCGGTAGAAAAACATTACTACCAGCAGCACGTACCATTAGTTAACTTCATCACACTATGTTTCACAGGTACCATGAATTACACATGTATTTATTCTAGGCATTTCGACAACACGAAGTTGTAAACAGGCTTTCTCTGTTGTTATCCGTGGAGACATCGATTAAGGGAATAATTATTTACTGTGTTAGACGAAGAGTCATGCGTGGCTCTAGGAAAACGCACGTTCACAGTGTGCCGTGGGAAAGGCCTTTAAGAACGTTTGCTAGTCGCGTAGCGTGTTAGTCCCGTATTTTCGCAGCGCCCGCGGACATGGAATGTGTACTGCATAAATAATGACTACGATGACAACCTCAGACGGGTTTTGCTGTTGAGTACGGAGAGGAGAGTAGTTCTGTCATGTAAACCACCCTAGTTGTGCTTCATAGTACATGAAAAGGTCTTGCACAACAAACAGAATATCATGCCACACAACGTCGATGATAAAAAGTCATAATACCTGATACGGGGATGTCGCAATGTAATAAATACAACATGTGAACGAGGGAAACGAAAGCAAGTCTGGTCTGTCACAACTGTTATACAAGATTTATCATTATTGTCGCTATTGCTTCTTGAGTAACGTATTAGTTACGTATGACGTTAAGTGCAGAAGAGACTGAATGTTCAAGATCGTTCGTTTTTTAACGCGATTATAATTTTAGAACTTCAGTAACGAGCGCATCGTTATTGTTACAGCTTTCAAATGATGCTTTTCTATTAAAGCTAAAGGGAATCTTCTAGGAAATAATTGCAAGTGTCTTTAATTCAGTATGCAACACGCCATTTAAATATTTTTCGGCACTTCGAGATCGCTAAGACCACAAAACGCATACTGTTGACTTGATATCAAGGCCTAAAATGAAATATTTGGAATATACTTTGTACTTTTGCAGTACGTGAGTTGCGTAAAAATAAATAACTTCCCACAGACTTTCAGAAACAGTTTTAGAACTTTTATCAGAAAAGAAAACAAATACCTGTAATATCACCCTTCTGTATCGAGACGTCTATGTTAATAATTTCTAAGAAAAGTGGGAGGTATAATTCTCCTTAGCAGGTTTTTTAGGAAACGTACGTCTTGTGTAATAGCCCACCGCAAACGTACAACGTTTTAAAATTACCGCGAAGAAAAAGCTGTTTCCCCAACAAAAATATCATTCGCAGGCAAGAAATTTCCTTAAGTCAAGAAGATTATTTTTTTGCATTAGCTTAAGAAATATATTTAAAGTAAGTAAGGTACAGAACGTTGTACGTAGTTTCTCTCAAAGAAAATTTCATATATATAGGTCGTAACACTAATCATTTTATTTGCAATCTGTAAAGATGCTTTAAATCTCTCTTGAAACGGTTGAATCCCATAATGTTTGCATGTAGATAATAAAAGTGCAGTGCACTAAACATGTCAATTGAAACCTTTTCCGAAACAAATTATGTTCATATCAAAATGAAATCTTTTATGATTACCAGTGAGTACACTCCTGCCGTGTACAGTGAAATACTTTCTATGCAAACCAAACATAGCTGCATCGGTTAAGTTATGACACATAAAATATGTCGCTGCTCATTTTGAAATTTGGAATGTTTATGTGGAATTTTTGTCAGTTATCTACCCCGGGGCCTACAGCTCCTACCCACTAAATATGTATTTTTAACAAAGATCCTCTGTTCATTGTTTTACCGTGGTCTCGAAGGGATTCCATTCGGTTTGTATTTTCTGTCATATACGCTACAGTAAATGTAGGTCAGAAAATACTTATTACTTCGGTTATTCTCGGGAATAATCAGGTACCTTTCTTAACACGTTCGGTAAGTTCACGATGTCAGTATTTCCATTGCTGTCGATTTTACCCCATGCTGCCCTTCGGTTCTCTCCTGGAGATCACTATGAAAAATTATCGAGAACTTCCTGAGCATGGACTGTAACTTTAAACATTAATTTTAACGTAAGAGAGAAATGTTTCATTTTAATTCACTAGTCACTAGCCTGCTCAGATTGTGGAATTGCGCTGAATCCTTTATGAAACATGTTCCTCGCATTGATATGTTACTTATATTTCGTAAAAAGGTTTAATAATGTAGATTAAGCGTAGGTCACCAGTTCGCAAGACAGGAAAGAGAGTCTAGCCCGGAGTAAATTGGGGGCTATTGTAATGACTACTGCATCAGTCATTTCTTATCTTACAACATCTGAAAAAATTTTGAGCTCTGCTTCGGAAAGTACAAAAGTAGCTTTAAAATGTTTGCAAACAGGTTGTTTATGCTACTTCCCGACTCATCTGAGATTAAATGGTGGCAGTTAGGTTGATATCGGCTCATATTAATATAACAGTGGTAAAATCAGGAAAGGGAGACATTGTCTCACTTTCATAGCAGTCTGGTAAGCCATTTCAAAACTAAGTTCAGGTCAGTCGAAGTGCAGTATCTTCTCTGTGATACACGGGGGGGGGGGGGGGGGGGCGGATACATAGTAGATATCACGGGACGACACAATTCTCCAACATACAACTGCCGAGTGTAGTAGCACAGCATTTTAGACACTGGAATCATATCCCGCAGGAGACGAGTTCAAATCCCAGTTCATCCATACGGCTTTGTACCCGTATTTTCCATGATTTGCCTAAATCAGTTCCATCCAAATTCTGATTGGTAATTTCAACAAAGCATTGAATATTTCCTACCGACACCGTTAAGCAATCCGAGGTAGCGCTCTGCTTCGAATCACCCACTACCAAAATGTCACTATACGAATTCGAAAACGTAAACTTAATCATCGGCTACGTTTGGATCGATTTAAAAGAAGGTAGGAATCATTTCGTGTTCCGACTGGATACCACAAAGGAGGCGTTGGTCTATTTCACACCAGAAATGAAGTAGCGATCAAAGCAGCAGGTAACAAGTGATAGCTTTGTGCCAAAAAAGGCAATTATACCCAGAGTTTTCTTGGATAAAAAAGGGCATTGTCTCTGCAATATAATTACTTGAGAATACTGCAATAGTCTCTTAAAAAACTGTACGCAAAAAGTTGAGAGAATAGGCTGTGTAGTTAAAAGAAAACATGTCATCCTTCGTCACGATCACTCATGTGTCCCTACAGATTCTTTGGCAGTGAGAAAAAGGGATGTGAGTCCTAATCACTAGTTTTGCAACCTCTGCTTTCTACCTATTCCCGTATCTAAAGAAAGTGATAGCCTGCTAGGCAGCTTAGAGCTTTCTGACATTTCGGAATCGTTGGCAAAAAATGGCTCTGAGTACTATGGGACTTAACTTCTCAGGTCATCAGTCCCCTAGAACTTAGAACTACTTAAACCTAACTAACCTAAGGACATCACGCACATCCATGCCCGAGGCAGGATTCGAACCTGCGACCGTAGTGGTCGCGCGGTTCCAGACTGTAGCGCCTTTAACCGCTTGGTCACTCCGGCCGGCAATCGTTGGCAGACTGTGTAATTAACAAAGAGGGACTATGTTGGAAAAAAAATAGTCTTTCATTGTAGGCGGAGAAATGTTTGTCTTTTTAGCACCAGCAAAAATTCATTTTCTACCTAAAGAAGAGCGATATATTATTACAATATTTTGTTATATGCTCTTTTACGATTTTCAAAGTTTTTTTTTTTTTCGGCGCCAAGCCACAGAGCAATACTTCATAGAAGCTCTGTAGTAGAACTGGGGTCTCAAGGAATCGTCAATTTGATAATAGAAGGAAGTGTGGAGGATAAAAATTGTAGAGGGAAAGGAAGGCCTGAGTTCATTAAGCAAGTTGAAATGGATATAGCTGCAATAGTTACGATAAGATGAAGAGGCCTGCAATGAACAGACTATGGCAGAGAGCTGTATCAGACCAGGCTTAGAACTGTAGATGACTAAAGCAACATAGAAGAACTAACTACTTGGGCGATCACAAAACGAAGTTTCAATGCAAGGTTTCACTTCGTTTTTAGTCATCCCATGAGAAAGTACGACGAAAAGTGTCATACGGCATCAAGTCTATTAAAGAGTATTAAAAGAGAGTGCACCCGCCACAGTCCTTTGGGGTTCTTGGACATCCGCAACTGTATAAGTCCAGTATGTAAAATGAAGAAACCGCACAACAGTTTCTTAATCCACAATCTTTTATTGTGTACATGGCCGGTTTCGAAACACCTACAGTTCATCTGGCGACAGATTTCCTGTTTGTATTCCCGGTCGCTCAGCATCGGGGAACGGTTTTTGTGGAATTTATGTGGTTCAAAGGTTCAAATGGCTCTGAGCACTATGGGACTCAACTGCTGTGGCCATCAGTCCCCTAGAACTTAGAACTATTTAAACCTAACTAACCTAAGGACATCACACACATCCATGTCCGAGGCAGGATTCCAACCTGCGACCGTAGCAGCAGCGCGGTTCCTGACTGAAGCGCCTAGAACAGCTCGGCCACAACGGCCGGCCGGAATTTACATCCCTTTTATCATTTTGACATGAAATCTTTGGTTTCATGACAACATTAGGTTGAAGGTGACCTCAGATGGTAAGGTGATTTTATTTTTTACGCCTGATGATGGAATTTTAAGTGTTACGAAACCGATCGTATACACAATAAAAGATCGTGCATTGAGCAGCTGTCGTGAGGCTTCTTCATTTTACAAAATAAACTATCCTTTAGAAAAGTAACAGTTATTTTGGTACTTCAGTTACACAAACAAAAATAACTGCTGTGCACTACCTGCACAAATTCGGTTACAATATACAGACATGACAGTAGTTCCAAAAATGCGTCAGGCAGATGAGATGCAGTGACAGCCACGAGCGTCAGTGTTCCCTATTTGCGTATTAAACCGAAGGACCCTTTAATAAGTGTACTCGATATTTATGGCACAAGAGCGTCCAAGGCGCGCCACGGTTTATACTCAGAGCATGAAGGAACGAGCAAGAGAACCCGTGGCTCGCGTATCTACTCGCTTGCATTCCTTCGGCCTGCCCCGGTGCTGCTTTCCGCCGCGCGCAGACGCGCTCAAATTAAACCGCCTCGCCTCTATAAACGCACCCAAGATTGCTCCAGCGCAAGACGAACGCGTGTTAATTATTATCGCCGAAGAAGGGAAAGACGGAGAGACAGAGAGAGAGCGAGGGAAAGAAACGGCGGGGTGGAGAGAGAGAGAGAGCGGAGAAATCCGACGAGCGGCGAGCAGCGCGCGTAATTATGCCCCTGAATTATCTCGGGGTGAGATTAGGCTTTATTTATTCCGGACGAAAGTTAACGAGTACCGCGGCGCGGGCCCGGTCAACTGCACCGCTCCGTGTTCATCGCCTGCTTCAAAAATTTATCGGCCTATTGCGTCGCTGGCGAGGAGACCTGGCCGCATCCCCTCCACGCGTCGATCGCCGCTCCACTGTCAGTCACCGCCGTCAATGCTGCCACCCGCGCCAGTACCACAGCGGCAGTGGCGGCGCCACCATCACTCCCAACATTTTTCCGCCCGCCAACACTGACAACACTGGCGCATGCGCGAGGGCAGCATCTCTGACCAAAGACATTTCCCTCCGATCACAGAGAACATATGGACGGGCAGAGAGCCAGTCCGCTGACGCGCCCGAAGGACAGACGCTTCGAAGTTAGGGAGGGCGCGACGTCGGTCTAACACGAAGAGCACCGAGCACTCACACGCATTCACAGACACGTACACACACGCCGCACGGCAGTTCGGTCACTGAATGCGCCGGTGTCCGTCCGTGCGTCGGCGGTGGTGGTAGGCCATCCTGCGCGTGACGACGCAGCCGCCCCCGAGCGGCGACCGGCGGCCATCGCAGGCACCTTCACTGTGAGCTCGCAGCACCACGCCTGGCCGCGCCGAGCCGCGCAGCGCAGCGCCAAACGACCGGCTGCTGCCTGCCCGGCTATAAGGTATATAAGCGGGCCCTCGGACACCGACCAATAAATATTAAACGGGAACAAACAAATGGTTGTTTCTCCTTCTCTGCGCGCGCGTTGTCAGCTCCGCCGGCCCCCTCGCCGGCACCTGTCCACCCCTCCGCCCGCGCCGCTCTTAGTGAATTACAATCTTCCCCCGGACACACATCACGGGGCCCCGCCGGCCGCAGCTGCCGCCGCCGCCGCCGCCGCCGCCGCCTGACACCCACGATCCATCTTCTTCATCCCGGGCCGGCCATAGCCAATTCTGCGCCCGCCGCGGTCTTTCCCAGCGTGCACCGCACTACCCGAGCGAGAGGGATGGAAGACGGACCCTCTCGTGCCTTCGTCCTCTAAACGATCTTCTTTTCACTGACACTGCCCGTCCACAAAAGCATCTTCATCAGATACACGTCTAATTCTACATCTGTACGCCCAGATCTACTTACCCTTCTTCATAAGCATCTGAAAATCGATGCGTTGCCGAAACGAGACAAAGTACACTACTGGCCATTAAAATTGCTACACCACGAAGATGACATGCTACAGACGCGAAATTTAAACGACAGGAAGAAGATGCTGTGATAATGATTAGCTTTTCAGAGCATTCACACAAGCTTGGCGCCGGTGGCGACACCTACAACGTGCTGACATGAGGAAAGTTTCCAACTGATTTCTCATACACTAACAGCAGCTGACCGGCGTTGCTCCTGTAAGGAGGAGAAATGCGTACCATCACATTTCCGACTTTGACTGAGGGTCAGATTGTAGCCTATCGCGATTGCGGTTTATCGTATCGCGGCATTGCTGCTCGCATTGGTCGAGATCCAATGACTGTTAGCAGAATGTGGAAACGGTGGGTTCAGGAGCGTAATACGGAACGCCGTAATGGATCCCAACGGCCTCGTATCACTAGCAGTCGAGATGGCAGGCATCTTATCCGCATGGCTGTAACGGATCGTGTAGCCACATCTCAATCCCTCAGTCAACAGATGGGGACGTTTCCAAGACAACAACCATCTGCACGAACAGTTCGACGACGTTTGCAGCAGCATGGACTATCAGCTCGGAGACCATGGCTGCGGTTACCCTTGATGCTGCATCACAGACAGGAGCGCCTGCGATGGTGTACTCAACGACAAACCTGGGTGCACTAATGGCAAAACGTCATTTTTTCGGAAGAATCCAGGTTCTGTGTACAGCAGCATGATGGTCGCATCCGTATTTGGCGACATCGCGGTGAACGCACGTTAGAAGCGTGTATTCGTCATCGCCATACTGGCGTATCACCTGGCGTGGTGGTACGGGGTGCCATTGGCTACACTTTTCGGTCACCTCTTGTTCGCATTGGCGGCACTTTGAACAGTCGACGTTACATTTCAGATGTGTCACGACACGTGGCTCTACCCTTCATTCGATCCCTGTGAAACCCTACATTTCAGCAGGATAATGCACGACCGCATGTTGCAGGTCCTGTACGGGCCTTTCTGGATACAGAAAATGTTCGACTGCTGCCCTGGCCAGCACATTCTCCAGATCTCTCACCAACTGGAAACGTATGGTCAATGGTGGCCGAGCAACTACCTAGTCACAATACGCCAGTCACTACTCTTGATAAACTGTGGTATCGTGTTGAAGCTGCATGGGCAGCTGTACATGTACACGTCATCCAAGCTCCGTTTGACTCAATGCACAGGCGTATTAAGGCCGTTATCACTGCCAGATGTGCTTACTCTGGGTACTGATTTCTCAGGATCTATGCACCCAAATAGCGTGAAAATGTAATCACATGTCAGTTCTAGTATAATATATTTGTACAATTAATACCCGTTTATCATCTGCATTTCTTCTTGGTGTAGCAATTTTAATGGCCAGTAGTGTACATAAATCTACAAGCACAACGACGCCCACACAAAATGTCACGGAACAGCCATACGCACACATAAAGATGTCTTATCGTGGCCACACGACGATAATTAACAGACTTTCAACGCAGAATGGTAGTCGGATATAGACACATGGGACGTTAGATTTCGGAAATAGGGAATTCAATATTCCGAGATCCACAGTGCCAAGAGTGTGTTGAGGATACCAAATTTCAGGCATTACCTCTCATCATGGACAACACTTTGAGAGCAGCGGTGTTTGCGTAGAGTTGTCACTGCTAACAGGGAAGCAACACTGCGTGAAATAACCGCAGAAATCAATGTGGGACGTGCGACGAACTTATCCGTTAAGACAATGCGGCGAAACTTGGCGTTAGTGAGCTATGGTAGCAGACGACTGACGTAAGTGCCTGCAGCACCTCTCCTGGGCTCGTGACCATATCGGTTAGTCCCCTGACGACTAGATAAACTGTGACGAGTTCCGATTCCAGTTGGTAAGAGCCGATGGTAGGGTTCGAGTGTGGTGCAGACCCCATGAAGCCATGGACCCAACTTGTCATAGGCACTGTGCGTGCTGATGTTTGCTCCATAACAGTGAGGTCTGTGTTTGCATGGAATGGACTGGGTCCTCTGGATATTCGGCTACTTGGAAATCATTTGCGCCCATTCATGGACGCAATGTTCTTAAACATCCAAGGATTTTTTATGGATGACAATGCGCCACGTCACTGGGCCACAGTTGTTTGCGGTTGTTTTGGGCAACCTGAACGCCAGACGTGAGTCCTATCGAACATTTATAGGATATAATCGAGAAGTCAGTGCGTGCACAAAATCCTGCACCGGCAACACTTCCGCAATTATGGACGGCTATTGAGGCAGCATGGCTCAACATTTCTACAGAGGGCTTGCAACAACTTGTTAAGCCCATGCCACGTCGGCGACTTGCTGCATTTCGCCTGGCAAAAAGAGGTTCGACACGATTTTAGCAAGTATCCCATGATTTTCCTCACCTGAGTGTACACTCAGATCTACTTCCCCTTCTCCAAAAGTTAATGTGGCTGCACTACCGAAACGAGGCACACATAGGTACATTAACTTAGAAGTAGAACGACACACACTCAAACTTACAATCACATTTACACCTACAAACAAATGTGTAACTGCAGTTACATCCACACAGCACCCTCAAACAGACTTAAAATTCGTACAAAAACCTACAAGTACCAGCCCACACTGGACCTCTGTGAATAGCTGTACTTTAATTATAACTGCTCCATGCAATAAAATCCACAAATGAAATCTCATTTCAGTCTGCCTTCACATACATCTTCCACATCTCCACATATAACGTACGTGTAAACCAAACCTAAAAACCCGACCTGTAATCCTACAAGTGCAAACATATCCACACTAACCTATATCCACATACAAACGTACAAATACCATTAAATCGATACACAGATTTACAAGTACAGCAAATCGAACACAGCCACGAACAGGTACAATAACAACAAAACACAGGCTAATCTCACACAAACATACAGTAACAATAAACAAGTAGTATTAAATCCATACAGAAACCTCCAGTTACCACCCAACAACTACAGTTAAGTTCACAAGAAAAAATAGCCTACGAGCAGAATAAAATTCACGCACAAATCAACAAGTGCAATAACATACGTAAGTAAATTAGTACAATGTCAAATCTGTAAACAAATCAACAAGTACAATAAAATCCACAGATAGACCAACAACTAAAATGAAATTCACAGAGAAACCTACTACAACAACAAAATCAAGTGGAATTAAATTCACACTCAAACTTGCAAGTGCAAGAAATCGCCATTCAGACAAATGCACATACAGTCTTATAAGTCAAACTAATGGTTCAAATGGCTCTGAGCACTATGGGACTTAACATCTGAGGTCATCAGTCCCCCAGAACCTAAGGACATCACACACATCCATGCCCGAGGCAGGATTCGAATCTGCGACCGTATCGGTCGCGCGGCTCCAGACTGAAGCGCCTAGAACCGCTCGGCCACACCGGCCGGCCAAGTCCAACTAAATCTATTCGAAACACACCTACGAAGGCGTGCTGAAAAGTAATGCTTCCTAATTTTTTATTCTGTTCTCAACTCAATATCGGCTGGGGTATTACATGTCTTGCATATTACTCGGTCGACTTTATTCCTTCGCTGACGAAAGGATAAACCTACTGCCACTAGAGGGCTCCGATTTGTAGTGTATAAGATGGGCGGTGTGTAACGTAACTATGTCGGTGCGTGGAAAACAGCGTGTTGTAATGCAGTTTCGAATTCGAAGAATTTCTATGCATGGAGTACCCTCTCCGTCAGAGTGACAAAGCCAGACCACATGTTTATCATACAACCCCGTCTTGGCCCCATCCGACTTCCATCTGCTCCCAAAACTTAAAGAACATCTTCGAGGACTTCACTTTGATAGTGATAAATCGGTGCAAACAGAGTGAGGTTGTGGCTCCACCAACAAAGTCAAATTTTCTGCAATGACAGTAACAAAATGTTCTCTCGTTGGGAGGAATCTTATCGTCGCCAGAGTGAATGTAGAGAAATAAATATGTATACGTGAAGAATAAAGTGCAGAAAATACCGTTTACTTTATTTAAAAGCTTTGAGAACTTTCACACTAAAATTCTGAGGCATTACTTTCCAACAAGCCCTCGTACAGTCCAAGCTGGAAACACACAACTGCATCTGCTCTGCAGACAACAAGTACAGTAGTGAATCAGTTTTGTAAATTCATACAGGAACATGTAAGCATCTTCATTCATAAACCCTTAAACAAAATTAAACGAAAAGTTACAACTGCATCTGATACAAGCCTACATCTCTTCGACAGAAGAGCCAAGTTCAGGACACAAGAGGAATATATTGTCTATCAACGTTTCAAAGGAATAATCCCAGAATTCACTGAAACTGATTTATGAAATTCACGGAAAACCTAAATCTGATAAATGGGTGATGATTTGAACCCATTCCTTCTGAATGCAAGTCCTGTATCTCCACCAAATGCCTAACCTTACTCCGCCACTCTGGAACATCCACTC
The DNA here is from genome assembly GCF_023864345.2 of Schistocerca serialis cubense. Classification (NCBI taxonomy): domain Eukaryota; kingdom Metazoa; phylum Arthropoda; class Insecta; order Orthoptera; family Acrididae; genus Schistocerca; species Schistocerca serialis. The sequence continues at coordinate 154,277,015 of NC_064642.1, forward strand.
AGCTTGACTATGAGCAAAACTCTTTCCTACTTTCCAGAGTTCACGGAAGTTCTCCTACATACATCACTAGACTAGCAGTCCTGGAAGAAAACATATCAAGGAAAAGTGACTCAGCCACAACCCAGGGATTGTTTACAAAAGGAATATGTCATTCATTAACAGAGTTCACACTGTTCGGAAAATGCGTGGCCGATTGTATACCAAATCGTGACTCGAACCACAATATTGACTTTCCTAGACTTCCACTCTCAATCGACATAGCTTTAATTTGCCAAGAGGTTTCAAAGTTGTTCACATTTTAGAAGGAAACCTAACAATATTCTCCATCATTCGAGTAAGATGCGAGGGCTCCTTACCAGGCAGCAGCGGATGGACGTATACCTACACAAAGATGTACAAATAGGTCTACACACATCGATAGAATATTAAGGAACAGCGAGTTCCTAATTTCCGTTCGGCCATTCTTAATTAGGTATGGGGACGATTCGTTCCTGTAGACCAGGGCCGGCCAGAAATTCTGCACGCGTGCGGCGCTGCTGCACATGTGCAACTTACGGGTCACAGCGTGCACGCCGCAGCCGTCAACGTTCATGTAGTGCATGTTTCTACGCACAGATGTCGCTTTATCCACTTGCTGGGATACTCTGTACCGGCGCATTCTAGTGCTCGTTCCACAGCTTGCAAGCCAACCATGGGAAGGTATTTCGCGTATTAAACATTTAAAATACTGTCACAGTCTACTTATTGAGACGTCTACTTTTATGTTAACAGTTTAACCCCCAGTTAACAACCGTGGTTTTTTTTAAAGGCAGCTTGACTGACGGCACGTAAATACGCGTAATGTTTTTGATCTAGTATTTAAGAAAGAGAGCACTTACCGACTTCCAACGAACCTTATTCATGATTTCAAATAACATTAAACTAATGCAAGGTTTCCTATAACTAATTCTCGGTGCCCTCAGTTACACCCACATAATTTATGTCTCACTGACCTCTGAACAGAATAACCGCAGACCTCTCGATGATCACCTGTTATTTCAATACCATTATTGCTATATCTTTCATCAGTTACGTTTGAAATCTGCATAATAACCGACAATTAGATGAATGTTGTGTTTTATCGACTTCAGCTGAGCGTAGCCCTTCACACATTAAAAAAATCCCTAAATGTAAGTATACATTGGAACAATCGATTTAATGACCAACTTTCCTGATAATAATGTAACATGGAGCAGAATGAGGCAATAATGCACAGTTAGTAAACAATAATTTTTAATTATGAAAGGAACAAATCCAAACACGTTTATCACTGGTCATGAGAATTGATAATCGAGTTGATGTGTCTCATCCATTTTCTTAAGGACATTTAATTTTGCTGGCCGTTCTTCACTGTTGAGTACACTACATTCGTCTTTGTGATGTTTATTCTAGTGTCTTTCAATTGAAAACTTACGCTGGCCGCCTATTATTCGGCGGCACAGCAAACATTGTGAGTTTTCACCAACAGATACAAAAAAGAATTGCAGTTCCCAGTCATTTTTAAACGACTGAGAACATAGATCACCCGTCCTTTGCTTTCTCACAGTACCTGGCATTTCTCAGTCCTCCTCTGTTAAGGTTACGGTTACCAGGGGTAAACGAGACTGGGTATGTTGTGCTCTTGCTTGCACCACATAAACAGGGAAGTCGAGCCGCCGCCGTTCATTTAGGACACATGTCTAATAACAGATGTCGCTGTCGCTCGCTGTCGCACACGTGCGCACATGTGCAGCACGTCTGCACACTGTGCAGCGTTTGGCCGGCCCTGCTATAGACCGTCATCGATTTTCTCTCTCACTTTTACCAGCTGAAGTCGTGCCTCTTCCTTCGATAGTAATGGAGTATCCAGAAAATTAAGCTTCTCATAGTAGAAACCTTATCTTTCCCTTGTATGAATAAACATAGGAAAACATGAAATTTTTATCCAGCTGAATTAGTTCAGCACTTCCAACAATCTCTGTTGAGGATCCGTTAAGCTCCAACGACCATTCTGTTCTCATCTACACAAAAGCGTAAAAATAAACCATGATACAAATGTAGAAGTCCAATTACAGATCAAACAGCATGCGCATCCACATCTAAACGCATATGTAAAAATTTGCCAAAAAGCACATCAAAATCCTAACATTACCCACACAAACCTGCAGAGTGCCGGACAATAGAGCACCCTGAAAACATGTACTGAAATATTTGCTCCTAAAAACATGTACGCACGTACAATACCGTAGAGAATGATGTGTGTAACTGAAGCTGATAGGTGTGTGTTTAGCCTGTCACAAAGGCCTGAGATGGGGAGGCTGCAGATAGAAATGGAAGTCAAATAGGAGAAATGGTTTAGAAATGAGAAGATAAAGAAATCAAACGTTTGAACACCAACTCCAAACTTTTATCACCGTTTCGGTGTGCGTAATATTTGGAATTTTGTTTTTTTTCAGTTCTTCAACGAACTTATTCTGCAATAAATATAGGTACTTCTATGAAACACACCAGAACACCTCAACACAATTAAGAAATTCGATTAAGTAAACTGAATTTTCAAGGAATGGTTCGCACGTCCACGCAGAAGCCGAAGTACAGACTTCGTCACGTAAAAATGTTTTTGTCTTACAAGGGGGGGGCCGCCAATTGTGAAATTCAGATTCGATTCATATTGCGCATAATAAAAGCTCATGGCCAGAGGTGTAATGTGGCAAAGCACCAAGATGCACTTCTCAGCCGTTGTCGAGAAAATCGACACTTAAAATAAACCGTTGCGGTGAAATACTTTCTACGTTTAATAATTTTCTACAGCGTCGTGGCGCAGCGGTAAGCGCTCGGGTTCGTAATCCGAAGGTCGCCGGATCGAATCTCGCGCCATGCAATTTTTTTATTAGTTTTTTGTAATTCTAATATATATATATATATATATATATATATATATATATATATAAAAATTGCTTATGCATGTTGGTGAAGGCGGATCGCTCTCCAATTGTACCGCCTCCATTTTTCCGTTTGTTTAACAGGGTGTACCAAAGCTCTCACGTCCGCACTGATTTTCGACGATGTTATAAGTTGCGCTAGGGACCGCACCTACCTTCTTGCGAAGTTAGCAGGCAACTACGCTGTTATACGGCGGCTCGTTTCGGCCCATTCAACATCTGTCCTTCAAGTGTAACGAGCGAGTAACGGAGTTTATATTTCATACCTACCACAGCAAATTTGTGTTCGCGGGGTCTCTATTCTAATTCGAACGTTTGACTTACACTACACGTATTCGTTTCGGAATATCGTTTCTACGTCTTCCGTTAACTATACGTGGTTAACATTATGAAGACAATTAATAACATTTGTGAAATACAACTTTGTTTGCGAAAAACATAATGATGTTCGAAGTCGCCAGTTTTTCCACGAGAAACGACTTTCAACAACTTATTATATGCATAATTGTTGCAACTGATTGCCGGGAATTATATATATATATATATATATATATATATATATATATATATATATATATATATATATATATATATATATATATGTGTGTGTGTGTGTGTGTGTGTGTGTGTACATATTAATTACAAAAAAAAAAATACTAAAAAAAAAAAGGTTGCATGGCGCGAGATTCGATCCGGCGAACTTCGGATTACGAACCCGAGCGCTTACCGCTGCACCACGACGCCTTAGAAAATTTTTAATCGTAGAGAGTACTTCACCGCAACGGTTTCTTTTAACTGTCGATTTTCTCGACAACGGCTGAGAAGTGCATCTTGGTGCTTTGCCACATTACACCTCTGGCCATGAGCTTTTATTATGCGCAGTATGAATCGAATCTGAATTTCACAATTGGCGGCCTCCCCTTGTTAGACAAAGAATTGAAGATAGCAAAAAAAAAAAAAGGTTTATTGATTGAATCGAAATTTAGGCAGTTATGTCGTCTGATACGAAACACAATTTATGAATTTGGAAACATTAACTGTTGTTGTTTTAAATGTTTTCACTTACCAAAATATTTAAAAAACAATGTGAAAACGATTTGATATATCCTTTACGTCGAGAAATGACTTAATTTCAGAAATTATGAAACATGGAATAATGTGGTCACCAAATACTTGTCAACGTAGTATTAGCTAACAGTTTTCCCAACGTTTCCACAGGATATATACTGACACTATCAGTAAAACTGCTTCAGAAAAAGAAAACGTATTTATCATTTTCATTTGCAAAATTCTGAATGAAAAAAAGGTTATTTCTTGTTTTGAGAGGTTGCTTGTCCTCCGATTTTAATATGAAATTTAAAAAAAAATCAGTTACCAACCATGAAAATTTGAGTTTTTCTGACAGCTGGATAGTGCGAGGTGATGTCTACATACGAAGATCGTTAGGAAGGGAGGAGACGGATGGACCTGGAGTGATAGGCGGGCAACAACAACGTGGAAGCAAATGAGGAACAATGACACGCTGTCTCGCTATAGACGTAGCCCTGCTAATCGCGTAGTCGGAGAGTACACTCTGTCCGGTGGCTGACGGGAGTAGCTAAACTGATAGTCGCAAGACGGTGTACGAGTTTGGACCGATATTCATTTGTTTCGAGTCGTTTCCAACTTTATCCCGGCATAAAATGCAGTGTCCACTGGCACTGTTTCAGCCGTTCTGTGTTATATTCGCCTGAATTTTGTTTCATGTGTCGTTAACTCCACGTGTCATATCAGCTTTCGCATACAAAAACAGACAGTATGCTAAATTCACAATCTACACTGGTTGTGAATTTATTCAACGAACTCAGGACGCGTTGGCAGGATAGGTAAGCTGTCAGAGTTGGTGTAATACCTTCGATTTATATCGTTTCAGCTAGTCCTGATCAGCCACCGCAGCGCATACAGTATTTTCGTACTGAGTGCGGATCGTACATCAATTTATTTGCTACAGAATGCTATGCTTTTTTAGTTAATTGTGAACGACATTTATAATATCAAAAGCTACCAGTCATGAATCTACAAAGGAAATCGATGTTTCCGGGTGTCTGGGTGCTCGAACATGAATATTCACTGTTTTGTGGCGGCGTTCGCCTTGGAGGTACCCTGCTCGACTCTTAGAAAAAAGAGTGAAAAGGAAGAAGATCCAGTGTAATGGGTTCAGTCCTAATATCTCTGTAGATTCTCATCGAATGAGCATACGTGGCAGTATGGACCTTAAACTTGGTGGCCCCTTGGCCTTTTTTGCGACGGAAGCATGGCACATAGCAGTACGGAGTTTCGCAGTCCCCCTTCCTGCTTGCCAACACTGTCAACAACACAACCACGACGTTACACTCTGCGATCATCTGTCACAGTCAACGAAACTGTACGGTCCGTAGATTGTGTCCCAGACTTTTATGAGCAAAATTGTACAATCTGTAAAAGATCCTGAACCGTGTGCCTGGGTATGTGGACCCAACGATCGAAAAAGAATTTTTCTGGTGGTATGAGTTTCGAATGCGCAGAGCGAATGAGGTACGCCATTTGATGAACTAGTTTTGTTTCTGGTTCGACGTTGGTGGCGTAATCTTGAATAACAATCTGCAGTCGTTTCAGTGATGTGGACACATTGGATGTTTTCCCTACAGGACTATATGAAGTCATTATTTTATATAAATAAAACAGTAGAAACTGAAAATGAGCTAAAGTCTCAGTTGGCGATCGCTTTGTAGAAGGGGCGACAGGCATAACTGAGCCAGAGGCAAAATTTTACTCACCTTTGCAATGCTGCCATTGACTTGCTATGAGCTTACGTTGTTGCGTATAATGTGTGCGTTCTTTGTGTCAATAAAAAAACCTATTCTTTTCCTATGATTTCTTCTATACTTCAAAGGGCTGAATTTAGGATCCTCCACCATCGGTACTGTTTCGACCCTAACGGTCAACGGCACCCTCTACATGACAGGTCAGGTACCCTGATCGCCGAATTGGCGTTTTGCTGGAATGCTTTCACTTGCCAGTGAACTACAAGTAAGTAGCCTGTTTGTCTAAAAATTATACCCCTAGTATAATATGTGTTTTACTGAGGAAAAGTTCCATTGTTCTGCACTGAGGAACAATATTCAGATTTTGTTTCCTTCTGTGACACTTTCAAAACCTACCTGCATTACTGTAGCTTACTGTTAGACATGGATAAATAAGCAATGGTCACGTAAATGAGTTATTATTATATATGTGATCAAAAGTATCCGGACACCTGGCTGAAAAGGACTTGCGCGTTCGTGGCGCCCTCCATCAGTTATACTGGAATTGAATATGGTGTTGGCCCACCCTTAGCCTTGATGACAGCTTCCATTCTCGCAGGCATACGTTCAATCAGATGCAGGAAGGTTTCTTGGGGAATGGAAGTCCATTCTTCACGGATTGCTGCACAGAGAAGAGGTATCGATGTCGGTCGGCGAGACCTGGCACAAAGTCGGCGTACCAGTCTATTACAGGGATATTATTGTCGTGTGACCACATCGCCACAGGCCGTGCATTATGAGCAGGTGCTCGATCCTGTTGAAAGATGCAATCGCCATCCCCGAATTCCTCTTCAACAATGGGAAGCAAAAAGGTGCTTAAAACCTCAATATAGCCTGTGCTGTGATAGTGCCACGCAAAACAACACAGGGTGCATGCCTCCCTCCATGAAAAACACGACCACCGCCTCCGAATCTTACTGTTGACACTACACACACTGGCAGATGACGTTCAACGGGCATTTGCCATACCCACACCCTGCCATCGGACCGCCACATCGTGTATCGTGATTCGTCACTCCACACAACGTTTCTTCACTGTTCAATCGTGCAATGTTTACGCTCCTTACAGCAAGTGAGGCGTCGTTTGGCATTTACTGGCGTGATGCGTGGCTTCTGAGCAGCCGCTCGACCATGAAATCCCAGTTTTCTCACCTACCGCCTAACTGTCATAGCATTTCAGTAGATCCTGATGCAGTTTGGATTTCCTGTATGACGGTCTGGATAGATGTCTGCCTATTACACATTACGACCCTCTTCAACTGCCGGTGGTCTCTGTCAGTCACCAGACGACTTCGGTCTGTACGCTTTTGTGCTGTACGTGTCCCTTCACGTTTCCACTTCATTATCACATCGGAAACAGTGAACATAGGGATGTTTAGGAGTGTGAAAATCTCGCGTATGGCACTAGTGATACCTAATTACCTGACCACGTTCGAAGCCCGTGAGTTCCGCGGACCGCCCCATTCTGCTGTCTCACGATGTCTATTGACTACTGAGGTCGCTGATATGAAGTACCTGGCAGTAGGTGGCAGCACAATGCACCTAATATTAAAACGTATGTTTTTGGGGGTGTCCGGATACTTTTGATCACATAGTGTAGGTGTTGAAGTAAGTATAGGAAAACATCGAACCAACGTACAACACACACATCTGTAATGCAGAGAAGAAACTGCAAATAGGCGCATCAGTAACCCAGTGTTTAGACATGCTTTTAGAACAACGAATGTTTGAAAAACAAGGAAAATTACGAATAAAATTGTCTCTGTGAAGTGTAAACTTCCTGTCGGGGTAATTTCGACGGCTCTTGGGACCGCAGTCTCTGGCGAGTCCCATGACTGAAAGCCTTGTGCATAATTTAGGTTTGTTCCTTGGATTCATGGGAGCCTATAGATCGGCGCAGTTTGAAACCCTTGTTGTGATTACTGACATGCAAATTAGAAATTGTGGACAGCAACGTAAAGGAGACACGGAGTGGAAGCTTTCATTCATCAAAAAATCATCTGTAACTGGGAACAGAATTATCTGTTTGACAATGAACGGCAGAAAGTATGAGACCAAGTAAATACTGGAAGGTCCGACTTTCGCTGGACGAAGTATCTGGTATCATGCATGAGTGCGACAGAGTCGGCCAATATCCGACTTACCTACGTAAATAAACCAATATTATGTTTGAGCGATACAACAATATTCGCAGATCTGGGAAAGGAGGAGGTATTAAATCCCTTAAGTAAGAGATATTCAAAAGCAGCGCTGCAGCTATGCTTACGGCCTGGTCCGCGAATTCACCGTAATAATTAAATGGTGAAGCTTCCCCGAGAAATTTTACTAAGGAAGCAACAGATGCAAAGGCGGCAACACCATATTCTTCCGGCGACTGCTATAGCCCCCGCGTAAATAAAGAAAATTAAAGAGTGCATATTATATAATAGGAATGTCACATAGTTGCAGTTGGTAATACAGTAATTAAGGGAGTTGGTTGCTGAAATAATTATTTAAAGAGATAACGGTGAAATTAATTCTTTAAATATTCTTGAAGTTACATAGACATAATAACTCCTAGTCTCACAGAAGATTGCTACACTGCCTCTCTCGACAATAATAAGTGACTTTGTCAAGATGAATAATTGACAGTTGTTTAGATGCCTGTCTCCCACATCAGTATTTATACGCAGACACCCACATAACTGTGAATATGTAGGATTTGCTCATAAACATTTAAAAGACAGGAATGATGCGTGCATTCAGATATGGAGTGACTTAAATATTTTTTTTAAATATTATTTATTGTGCAGAAGTGGTACAAAGCTGTATCACTTTTCGGCATAATCTCCCCCACGCTCAATGCAAGTCCTCCAGCGCTTAACAAGTGGAGAAATTCCTTTAGAAAAAATTCTTTTGGTAGTCCGCGCAACCACTCATGCACCGCGTGGCGTACATCTTCATCAGAACGGAACTTCTTTCCTCCAATTGCGTCTTTGAGTGGTCCAAACATATGGAAATCACTTGAGGCAGGGTCTGGGTTGCTCGCTCTCTTCGTTTCCGTTTGGTGGAAGTGAACCCAGGTTTCGTCCCCAGTAACGATTCTTGCAAGGAAGCCATCACCTTCCGTTCAAAGCGCCGAAGTAGTTCTTCACAAGCATCAACACGTCGTTCTCTCATTTCAGGAGTCAGCTGCCGTGGTACCCATCTTGCAGGCATTTTGTGAAACTGGAGCACATCGTGCACAATGTGGTGTGCTGAGCCATGACTAATCTGTAAACATGCTGCAGTGTCATTGAGTGTCACTCGGCGGTTTTCCTTCACTATGGCTGCAATGTTCTGTGGAGTCACAACTCGTTGTGCCTGACCTGGACGAAGAGCATCTTCCACTGAAATCACAGCATTTGCGAACTTCCTACTCCATTCGTTGACTTGCTGCTATGACGAACATGCATCACCGTACTGATCCTTCATTCGTCGATGAATTTCAATAGGTTTCACACCTTCACTACGCAAAAACCGAATAACAGAACGCTGTTCTTCCCTGGTGAAAGTCGCAAGTGGGGCGGCCATCTTTACACTGATACTGCGACGGTATGTGTGCGTCTACACCACGCTGCCACCTACAGGGCATTCTGCACACTGTTTTTAGCACGCTTACCAACTTACAGGTTAACGGCGCGAAATTTCGGTTTGTTATTACAAATTTAAGGTTTTCATTTGACTCACCCTCGTATAACTGAATTACAGTAAACCTGTAAAACTTCCTGGCAGATTAAAACTGTGTGCCCGACCGAGACTCGAACTCGGGACCTGTAATTTACCTCATTTTTAACAGCTTCTCAGGTATGACGCGCCATACAACATCTCTGCAGCAATGCCTCTCTTCTTGACCTAACTGTATAACCGTAATCCGAAATTCATGTACAACAAAATAGCCCTACAGTGGAGAATATAGTGCAGTTCGAGGCCTACGCTAGAAGAAGAAGGAAGCAGACAGAGAAAGCTGATGATCAGTTTGGAAAAAAACTGTCTATCTGCCTCTATCTCTGAAAATGAGTCTTTAAATGTAGATAAAAGCTTAATTTTTACGTTTATGTTACACCGCAGAGGGAGTTGTCATCTTACTCTTTGGTTTCCTATGCTGAATATTGTATTTTGTACTAAAATGTGTCCCTGACGCCTGACGGTCAATTCGTCAAAATTATAATTTATATGAAGATCAGAGTTTGACGTCCCGTCGACTACGATGTCATTGGTGACAAGGCAAAAGTTGGGATTGAGAAAGAATGGGGAACCATGACGGCACTGGTCTTTTAAGGAAATACAGAAGTAACAGAAAATCTAAATCTCTATCGTCAAAGGTATTTCCAACAACCGTTACTTCGCTTGCTGATCGTAGAGGGATACAAGCCAAATGGAAGCGTTAATAGATTTTGTCGTACTGGAATATTTGAAAATTACAATAAATTGTGTTCCTTGAGACTGCATGCCAATCTCTAATAACTGTATATGAGTATCTCTTAAATTATTTCGTTATATCTTCAGCTGACATTCTTTTCATTTGATGTACGATTGTACTATTTCGGCCTCAGGCCGTTTTCAAATATCCAAACCGGTAGCATTATACGTTTAGATACATTATTCATTTAGATACTTAACAACGGCCTAAGGCCGAAATTGTACAATCGTACAGCAAATAAAGAGAATATCAGCTGAAGACATCACGAAATCATTAAAAAAAAAATCATCGCAGCTGCAGACCCTATCACAATCACAGGCAAGATTATAGAAAGCATCTTGTGACTTTCTGTTTTTTTATTGTGACGTTTTCCATTTTATATATAGGTGATGGGCAAAATAATGTGAACAACGGTAATAGTGGGATGGTTACGTTTGACGGTCAACAACGCAGCAAGACACGTGTCGCTTTGGACTGTGCGTGTTCAGTACGGACTAGGCATCAGCGTAGGTTGTTCACGAGTAGCGCACACTTTGTATTTGCATTCAGAGGCCGAGGTCGAAGTGCAATGAAAGACCTAACACAGTCCCAAAGAGGGCAGTTTGGGGGAGCCAGGTTAGTTGGAGCATCAGTAACCAAAACAGCCAACTTAATGAACGTTTCGAGAGCAACTGTTTCAATAGTCATGACAGCCTACACAAAACGTGGAAAGACATCATCGTGTAAGCGTAATAGTGGACGTAAACCAAAACTAAATGACACAGATCGTCGTTCGCTAATACGAATTGTGTTAATGCAACACAAAACCACTGCGACTAATATGACTGCAGAGCTCAATAGCCATCTTCGTGACCCCCTATCCGTCGACACGTCCGCCGAGAACTCCATAAAGAGAATATTCATGGACGAGTTGCTATACCGAAACCATTAGTGACGACAACCAACGCAAAGAAGCGTAAAACACGGTGTCAGGAGCATAAATCCAGAACGGCTGATCAGTGGAAACACTTCATATGGTCCGAGGAGTCAACGTTTTCTTTACATCCAACATCAAGCCGGGTTTACGTCTGGACAACGCGAAAAGAAGCCTACGATCCTGATTTCTTGATTCCAACGGTTAGGCATGGAGGCGTAGGTGTGATGGCGTGGGCAGCCATACCATGGTATTCTGCTGGTCCCATCATTACTCTCAAAGGCCGTGTTACAGCCAACGATTACGTGAACATTTTAGGTGATCAGGAGCACCCCATGATTCGAATGTTGTTCCCCAACAAATATGCCATATTTCAGGACGATACTGCACCCATTCACATAGCCAGGACAGTACAGTCACGGTATGAGGAGCATGCAACTGAACTGCAGCGTCTTCCCTGGCCAGTACAGTCCCGGGACTGGAACATTATCGAACCCTTGTGGGACTTATGGGAGCGCAGACTCCTGAGCAGATTTCTGCCTCCCTCGTCACTACAGGAGCTAGAAGAGGTTCTGATCGAAGAGTCCCATAACATTCCACTGGAGACTATACAATCATTTTATGCCAGTATTCCAAGAAGAATCTCAGCTGTATTATGAGCAAATGGGGATCCAACCCCTTATTAATGAACCAGTCCCAAGTAAGTACAGGTGCTCGCATTATTTTGCCTGCCATTTCCCTCAACGTAGTTTTCTTTTTCTTCCCAGAATTAGCAGCAAAATTAATGGTGGACGTGGAAAGTGCTGTTTGATAATCTACTCACAGAAGTTGATTTAAATATCTTTCCCATTAATGTATGAATTAATTAACTATCGTTATATTCCACGCATCTAATCGAGGAGAGAGAGCGCAGATGACAGAAGTAAGTCAGGAAGGCAGATTAGCTTTTAAAGATCCTCGGCAGCGAGGTCATTACAGCTAGAGAAGAAACTCGCATAGAACGATGGGGAAGCAAATCAAGCGTGTGCGTTTTAAAGAAACCACCCTAGAATTTACCTTAAGTGATTTAGGGAAAATACACAAAGTGTAACTGTATGAAAAAGATTCCAATCTCAAGATATCCACAAACGAAACACAGTAACACAGAGCAGCAGCTGTCAGAAATTACATTAACAAAAACGCTGAAAACTGATCAAAGTTATTCAGGCTGAATGTAAAATCCTACTATTAGTAGAAAAGTCAGCATTTCCTCAGTTAAATTAAGTATCCATTGTTCATCTTCCGCTGCAGTTTAACACATACATTGTCACACTGACATCTATCAAAGCAGAACAGTTACGTACATTCCACAAGAATAAAGGCCTGTCTATTGTGAAATGGCGGAGTGTCATAATTCTATGAGAAAACTATGACCCTTGTACTAAGATAGTCTGATAATATGTAGAAGAACTTGTTAGTATGTTTAGTTCTTGAGAAATTTAATAATCAGCCACACAGCACAGTAAATGAGAATAAAAATGATTAAGGCGAGACTGCACCCCAAAATTTTAATTTTTTTTCAAAAAAAATTTAATGACTATTCCACATCTCTTGAGTATTTACTCTTAGACCACATAACGATTTGGTTATATTCGAATTGCAGGGATGCCTACAAAATATTTAAATATGGGCTGTGTGGGGAGTACCAGTCCATTAGAGACATGCATCGTATGCACTATTGGCAATTGTGCACTGATAGCAACATACAAAATGCGAAAGAAAGTTTGGTTGTGCCATTATGTACAAGTGACCCAAGGAAAAAAAGATACTATTAGATGCTGCAAAAGCTGTTTCTTAGTTAAATATGGGATGTTCAAAAACTGAAAAAAGTGGTAGTCCCAGCACCCCTTCCTCACCTTTCCAGAAGTAGATCTGATTATCTAGACATCAACGACGGATCAAGCAGTGCACAAGATGTTATCTGGAGAAGGAAAATTTCAAAAAAGAAGCTACCAACAAGAACAAGCCTTACAAGAGCAGGAAGGGAAAAGTATGGTGCTGGTGAATTTTATTGAGTTTATGTCTTGTACTAGCATTCATTTTTCAATAAAATTTTAAAATCCGTTTTCCTCTAAGTTTGTTTTTCTAAGTTCAGTGCCGACTGCTTTATTCTAAATAATAACCAATCTCAATGAAATTATGGCAGGAAGTAGTCTTTAGGTATTTGCATACTCGTATGTATTAATTTTACATAAAATGTAGTTTATTTATTTTACTATCACATTCATGCATCAATAAATAAAGAAAATTTAAGTTTGAAACTTGAAAAAATATTGAAAGTACATTAATAACATTTCTCGTAAAATGGGTGCATATAATTGTTGAACAATGTTCCGTACCTAAAAAATTTGGAATGTGACAATTGTGAGCATAGTACTAAAAGTTGGTTTTTAAAAATACTATTATAATCATACTAAAAATTCAAATCTACTGAAGGCCTGGACTTCAGAGCTTCGCTATTGCTATGCCTTTACGTGATAAACCTGGTTTTAGAATTCAGAAAAGTAGAAGAATTAAATTTTTGGTTGGAGTCCCCATTAACCTCTGGAAAAGTAACATATCACTTTAAAAGGTTTATCAGGACGAGATTCATGAAAATATAGTTTAGTATGTCACTACGCTGTATGAAATTAATGAGAATTCCTCGCTACAACTTCATACAAACTCCGAAATCCGCTAAAATGCTTGGCCCTGGGTTCTCCATATGAGTATTATCTATCTTGCACCCTGTTCCATTCGCCTATTGAGTCAACAAAAAGTATTACATGCCTCCTCACCGCTCTCGTCAAGCTCCCATTAACAGTACGCATAAAATATAATAATGGGACCCGAACTGTCACCCTTTTTCCCTGGAATATTTAAATTTATCCAACAGAGAGAACAACGTCGCGTATCTTCCAATGATTCCCACTTAAGATCGCAGAGCATCTCTGTTATATTTTTTTTGTGGGCTATACAAACTTGTTACTTATGGTCCTGGAAAAGCGCATCTGAATTCGTTCAATGTACGCAGCGTTGCCTGCTTGCTAACGACTCCAAATGCTGGAGCTGTACTGTAGATATGGTCTCAACTAATGTCCTGTATGTGAATTTCCTTACAGATTCACCCCATTTTCCCAGAAGACTTCCAACATACTTATGTCTTCCCTTAGCCTTTCTGACTGTTAGTTAATAACATGTTCCGTAGATAAACTGAACGAGTCTTCTATCGAAATAATATGCAACGACTAAGTTTACAGGTTATGTGTACGTGGTTAGTGTTAACATTAACGAACATGGCTACCAGTCTTTAAATAGAAATTTGTCTATTAAGTAGTGGGAGCTGTTCAAGAGAAAGGATTTTAAGTTGGATTTAAAACTTGCTACGTTACTTGTCAGGTATTTTATGGTAATCGGTAAATAATAGAAAACTTTTGTTGCTACATGTAGAACTCCATTCTGAGGTACTGACGGCTTTAATAATGTGTAATAAAAGTGATTTTTTTCCTTCTAGTGTTGTAGGTGTGGACATCACTGTCCTTCTAAAATTGTGATGTATTATTTACGACGAATTCCATTAGCGAACACTTATATTGTGACGGCACAGTTAAAATGCCACTTTCCTTGAAGAGGTACTACATGACGTCCTCGGATGAAAAGCACATATTATTCTTACAACTCACTTTTGCGCAATCAATAATTTTTTTCTTAGTGACGAGTTACCCCAGAAATTGATTCCATAAGACATTACTGAGTGTAAATTATTTCCATAATTAGCAATTATACCTAGAGCAAATGCAACTGAAGTTGTCTGAGAAGATCAGTAATATGCTCCTTCCAGTTGAAGTTTTCATGAATATGTAGACCCAAAAATTTGGAGTATTCTATACTATCCACTGTCTCCGACTCATACTCCACGTCAATTGTTGGTACGACTCTGTTTGTTGCATAGAAATGAATATAGTGTGTTTTTTTCAGACTGTATGGAGACTCCATATTCTGAGAATCACTTTATAATTCTTTGGAAAATGTCATTCATAGTCTCTTCAGTTGTTTTCTCTCTAATGTGATTTATTATAACACTAGTATCGTCTGTAAAAAGTCCCAGTGCTGCTTGTTGAATGTTAAGTGAAAGCTCATTCACATATACGCTTATAAGGAATGGGAGTGGACCCAAAATTGAATCGGACTCCCTTTGTGATTTCTCCTCAGTCACTAAAATTTTCTATCCTTCCAACGTTGAATTATTCGACCCCGTGTTCGGATTCCTTTATGATTCGAACTACCGTGCGTAAAACTATTAATTCTATAAAACTTGAGTATTTCTAAGAGAATAATATGATATACACAATCAAAAGTCTTGAAATGATCACAAAAAATACCAACTGGTGACATTTTATTATTTAAGGCATGCAGTATTTGAGGAGTGAATGCATAAATAGCATTCTCAGTCAAGCAACCCTTCTGGAATCGAAACTGTGATATGCTAAGTAAATTGCTTCTCCTTAAGTGTGAGACTGCTTTTGTAAAAAGATACTAGTAAGAAGACTGGAAGATCATTGCTTAAGTCTGTCCTGTTCTCCTTCTTCTGAAGAGGTTTTAAAATTGCATATTTTAACCTGTCTGGGAAAGTTGCGTGTGCAGGGGATACACATTTTAATTTTCGGATCCATTTGTATAAACACTATGATTGGTTCTATAAATTCACCACAAATCTTGTAAGAAAATGTTCTTATGTTTTCTCTCTTTGTTATGGATATTGTTTTGCGTTTTTTAACGTTTAAATGCCTTTCATTACATCAAGTGGAAATTTTCTTCAAGCCTTTCGGCATTTCCTTGGTTTCGACCAACAAGGACATGTTGCTGTAGACGGCAACATTCTCAGTGAACAATTTGACAGTGTTCCTAACTCTACCTGATAAATCTTTTGCGTACATCGAGAGCCTTAGTGGTCCTACGACACGTCCTTAGATCATATCCACATTACTTTTGTATCTGCCCAGCACTCTACTTCTCACATAACGAAATGGATCCGTCAGCCGAATATCGCATCATGGTAGCCACTGAGGTACAGTGATGAAAGAGTTTAAGAGTTTCACGAATGTAGGGGGACAGGATCGACCTGTTCACTTGCATTTACGATTCGCAAGATGTCGTGTAGGAATAAACCAAACTGTGTTTCAAACGTGCGGTGTTTTCGTGAATCCACCCTTTCCTTTGAGAAAAAAAAAAAAAAAAAAAAAAAAAACATCTTTTAGTCCGGGAATGTCATAATTTCCTAGCTTAAAATAAGCTCTAGTGTCCTGTAACAGGTGGAAGGCGGCAGTGTTGCTCTCTACTGTATACACCTGTTTATCTAACATTTTTGCAAACAATAATAATCTACACTCTTTTTCAGCCATATGAGAATTTTTGCAGCAGGTGTGATTCCCCGTGAATATGAACGAGAAAATGAAATAATTTCGCAGCGCGTTTAGCGTAATATTTAACAGACATTGCTTCAAAGCTTTACACATAAAATTATAAAACTGAACGTTGACCATTCTACAGACACTCTTTTAAATTACAGTGGTCCCATCCAGCAAGTACAGTAAATCCAAAAGAAAGTTACAAAGACAAGGAATATCCAACAGAGCCTTACCTGAACAACGGAACAGGTTCAGGAGTGGCAATTATCATTACTGATATACCGTCCTATCAGTCAAAGTGCAGACTGAAGAGTGGTTGCACAATTAACCAAGCAGAACAATTAGGAACCTTTCGAGATTAGAGAAATTGAATAATTTGCGAGAGATAATTTTAGAATGGTATCTGTGATAGGCAGACACCATCGAATTGAGCTGGACTCGTCAAAAATTTCCAGGAATCATAAATATTTTATAGAAGAGGTCAGAAACTGCATCAGAGGAAATGGTATATTAACTTCGAATGGAAAAAAGCCCATTCAGGAACTTCTGGCAATGGACTGGCAAACAAGCTTGTCAAACAAGCAGCTCGAGAAAACGTAACAGAAAGCTACAACAGAAATCCTCCGTCTTGAACAAAAGAAAATTAAGATGCGCACCGAAAGAGAAATTGGAACGAGAATGGGCTGAAGTGATCACAAGAGTTTCGTGTCCGTCCGTTCAACATCGTCTTTCCATAAAGTTACCACAGTCATCTAGCCTTTCAACAATGTTGACCGGGCGTGGAAAATTAATGTCTTACTACCATCGAGTCAGGCTAGCCCCAAGTGTTGCTTGCATATGCGCCGAGGTTGGTTAAACACCTAGCTCACCGCAGATGGGAGTGCGGTAAACGTATTGAGAGAGTTATAAACGGACAAATTTCACAAATTTTGTAATGAAATAATGTTTCCCAACGTATGAATACCTATGTTACTTGCAGCTGAGTATGCTACCTGAAACCTTTTAAACATATCATGATATGTATCTCCATTATTGTGAAACACCACCTTCAAAGATTATGTATCACAAAGAAGCTTACTATTGTGAATATAATTAATTGTATATTATCCATCCACACTAATGTAATTCACTATAATTATAGTTTTTCCTTAACTAGCTCGTATAAAAGTAAACCAAACACGTAGTATTACAAATATTGTAATGGACATGTAGCAAATGAATAATAAAAGTAAGAACTACTGAGGGTGTTTATTTCAACATATCTCATTCGTGCGTGTGGCAGTAGCACATTAATATGGTACGAAGTATTTTCACGCGTGATTAAATTTTCAAATGTCTGAATGATTTTTCCGTCATTTGAGTGTATAACTTCTTTATTTTACATTGATATCTTGATTTCGGCCTTAAGTTATTATGAAGTACAACAACGTTGGGTTTAATAGACAAGATCTATTGTACTGGGCGTGCCGGCTCGTAAATATGTACAAAATCAACGAGACGTATGGCAGATGCTTTGTCTTGTGGTTCTACCAAGCGATTAGTTGTCCGAAGCTCTACGACGTCCATCTGTGGCAGTCGAGTGTCGCACCACATGCTCTGTCGGAGAATCACCTTTATGGGGTCAGGGCAGGAATTAAAGCATTTGACCCGTGCCACCCAGTCTCGTAACCTTCGATGTTCCCGAGTATTTATTGCTGTTTACCTCTTATTTTATAGATCTTGTGTGCCCTGAGTTAGAAGGGTTAGACGCCGCGAAAGAAGAGGGGTTGGTCTCTGAGGAAAGGTGGAGTGCACCGGGGAAGCTAGGGGAGTGATGGAGTGGGGGGAGGGGGAATAGAAAGGGAATATACGGGGCTGGAGAGGCGCGGGTTATTTATCGGACGGCGTCGTCGTAATTATTCGAGCGCTCTTGTCGCCCCATCTCTTTAAGGGTTGTCCGTCTCCCATCCCGCTGCTTTATCCCGATGCAGGCCGCCGGTTATCTGCTTGTAGCCGAGCACCCCGCGCCGCATTCCGTTCGCCCGGCGGGATAGCGTAAAATATTCCGAGGCGGCCGACGTAGCTTTTGACCGCGAGGAGTCACTTGTTAAACCATTCGGGTTTAAATAAAACACGGAGGAGGAGTGGGAAGCACGGGGGAAGGCTGTCCGAAGAGGCGTGACACCTGGGTTAGGTTAGGGAGGGACAGGGGCGCCTGGGGGAGGGGAGGGGGCAGCTTGTGGATGGGAGACTGCCTGGAGCTGGAAGAGCCAGTGATGGCTGATCGCGTCTTTACTCGCTGTAAGACTCTACAGAATCTTTATGCAATGTCAAGTCCTCATCACTGGCCATCCGAAGTATCACTAGTGGCAAAACATACTTTAGAATGCTAGTGAAGTTTCGTCTGTAATGACCAAATTGCCGATGCGGGGTTAAGCTGTAGCCTTCCTTCCATCTTACAAGGATATTCTCAAAATGTTCAGCCTCAGAGTCAGTTTCATCAAACTGATACTACATGCAGTGATAACCTCGTAGTTTAGCACCCCTAATTCACGAACACACTCACTCTACACTTATGGGAAAGGAACGTACAAATCAGCCTACCTGAACGCTGCCAAACTGACAGTTCGATCTAGAATGAAATTTTCACTCTACAGCGGAGTGTGCGCTGATATTAAACTTCCTGGCAGGTTCGCAGGAGAGCTTCTGTGAAGTTTGGAGGGTAGGAGACGAGGTACTGGCGGAATTAAAGCTGTGAGGACGGGCCGTGAGTCGTGCTCGGGTAGCTCAGTCGGTAGAACATTTGCCCGCGAAAGGCAAAGGTCCCGAGTTCGAGTCTCGGTCCGGCACACAGTTTTAATCTGCCTGACAGTTCGATATTTCCATGTCTGCGAGGTATGTTGATTGAGATTCCATCCTTTTGCGAACATATTTCCACTAAGAAAGCTATCCAGAGAGTAACAAACGTTTCGAAATAAAAAAATAGCAATATAGGAAAATTAAACTTTATTATACACATTTTAAAGGTACTCTTAAGCTATTTTTCTACTTAATCCCCATTCAAATTGCGGCACTTATCATACCGTGGCACAAGTTTTCAGTATCGTCTCTGATGAAATCAGTCACCTGCAACAGCAACCACTGGTTTATATCAAAGTGTTGTGTAGTGAGCGACGTCTTAATTCCTGGGAGCAGGTGGTAATCGTTCGGCGCCAAATCATTGCCGTAAGGTGGATGATCAAACACTTCCCATCCGAAACTCCATAGAACTTCTCGGAAACGAATGGCCCTGTGTGGATGTGTGTTGTGAAAAAACAAAACTTTTGCGGTAAGTTTCCTCCGACGCTTGTTCTGTATCGCCAGCTTTAACGTTGTCAATGTTTGACAATTGCTCTCTGAGTTAACTGTTGCGCCACGTCCAAGGAAATCACCAAGAATCACTCCCTTGGAGTCTCCGAACACAGTAGTCATGATTTTTCTTACTGACAGCGTCTTGCAAAGCTTCCTTGGTTTCTTGGGGGAATCTGTGTGTCCCATTCCATAGACTGTCCTTTCGATTCACAGCTGACAAGCTTCATCTAAGTCTTGTCCCCAGTTACGATACGATAGATAAACATCGCTACCATTTTTCACGTAATCTTAGATGAAGATCAGTACTGCAGCTAGTCTGTAACATAGGCTAGGCCTATCACTGCGGTGCTTGTCGTGAACATCGGTAGGGCCATTCTTAAAGTCAGTGCACCATCGTCTTACTCAGCATTCACTCAATATTCCGTTTCCAAACGTATCACAAAGGTCGCGATAAATTTCAATTGGTTTGCAGTTTCTTGTCAGCAGAAACCTAATCACATAAAACTCCATACAAGTAGCTGGATTTTCTAATGTACCGTACATTTTAACACGTCGTAGGAAACAAAGTAACGGAGACATAGAGCACACGCTACCATCACTGGATGGATATTGAGTGTAGGAACATAATGGTACCAAAATGGCGGCTGTAGCCCCACCCACCGCTGCGATAGACCGAAACGACTATTACTTTCTGGATAGCCTTCGTATTCCTATATATGAAGAATGGTGTGAGTACATGATGGCCACTGGATGTTTTTAAGGAGAGACGTTCATGAAAAACACACACTATTTAAAAGAAGCACCAAATCAACATTTTTGGAGATAACGGCAATGAAGTTTTGTACCATACTTTACATAAAATTTGTAAATTTTCTTTTAAATTTCTTAGATCATATTGAATAAACTTTTTATGGAATTCGAAAACTTTATTTCCAAAAAATAATATCTGTACCTTTTTCTGAGAAACTGTTCAAGAGATTCCTACAAAAATGTCCCCTGTCAGTCTCTCTGCATATACACATACTAAAAAAAGTTTTGCATCACCTCCGTTACGAGAGTTCCGGAACCTGTAGAGCAAATTGGAATATAGGTCAACATAAACATCGTTTCCGCCCTTTTTATTGCTCATGAAAACCACACATTGCATGTTGTACCACCATACAGTGAGACCTTCAGAGGTGGTGGTTCAGATTTTTGTACACACAGGTACCTCTAATACCCAGTAGCACGTCCTCTTGCTTTGATGCGTGCCTGTATTCGTCGTGGCATACTATCCACAAGTTCATCAAGGCACTGCTGGTCCAGATTGTCCCACTCCTCAACGGCGATTCGGTGTAGATCCTTCAGAGTGGTTGGTGGGTCACGTCGTCCATAAACATCCCTTTTCAATCTATCCCAGGCAGTTGCGATGTATAGAGTACATGCTAGCCACTCTAGTCGAGCGATGTCATTATCCTGAAGGAATTCATTCACAAGATGTGCACGATGGTTGCTATTTGTCGTCCATGAAGACGAATACTTCGCCAATATGCTGCCGATGTGGTTGCACTATCGGTCAGAGGATGGAATTCACGTATCGTACAGCCGTTACGGCGCCTTCCATGACCACCAGCGGCGTACGTCGGCCCGACATAATGCCACCCCAAAACATCAGGGTACCTCCATCTTGCTGCACTTGCTGGACGGTGTATGTAAGGCGTTCAGCCTGACCCGGTTGCCTCCAAACACGTCTCCGACGATTGTCTGGTTGAAGACATATACGACACTCATCAGTGAAGAGAACGCGATACCAGTCCTGAGCAGTTCATTCGGCATGTTGTTGGGCCCATCTGTCGTCGTTGCAAAGATGGACCTCTCCATGGACGTCGGGAGTGACGTTGCGCATCATGCAGCCTATTGCACACAGTTTGAGTCGTAACACGACGTCCTGTGGCTGCACGAAAAGCATTATTCAACTTAGTGGGTTCCTTCGAGCCATAATCCGTAGGTAGCAGTCATCCACTGCAGTAGTAGCCCTTGGGCGGCTTGAGCGAGGCATGTCATCGACAGTTCCTGTCTCTCTGTATCTCCTCCATGTCCGAACAACATCGCTTTGGTTCATTCCGAGACGCCTGCACACTTCCCTTGCTGAGAGCCCTTTCTGGCACAAAGCAACAATGCGGACGCGGTCGAGCCGTGCTATTGACCGTGTGGGCATGGTTGAACTACAGACAACACGAACCGTACCTCCTTCCTGGTGGAATGACTGGAAGTGATCGGCTATCGGGTCTCCTCCGTCTAATAGGCCCTGCTCATCCATGGTTGTTTACATCTTTGGGGAAGGGGGGGGGGTTTAGTGACAGCTCTGAACAGTCAAAGGGACTGTATCTCTGATACAATATCCGCAGACAACGTCTGTCTTCAGGAGTTCTGGGAACCGGGGTGATGCGAAACTTTTTTGATGTGTATTCTAACCCTCCCTCATCATATTTAATGAATATATCGAATAACACAACATTAATAATATTTTAGTTATAATTCCTTATGTATAATATAAAATTCAGGGATAATTCCATGTATTTTGCCCCATATTTCAGTTGACTCTCAGAATTTTAAAATTTACTCCTGCGATAAAGTTTATTGGGTTTATATAAATAAGTGTACAAAATGTAATAACTGCAGCCGTCATAGATTCTGAGAGAAAGGTACAATAATTTTAAAAAACATAATTTGCAGACAATGTAATATAAAGTTCAGCCTAACGCTTTTTCTTATGTCACGTCTTAAGAAGGCTCCAGATTTGTAATTAGGGTCCTCTTTCCCTTCAAGGTTTCTATTCTAGTTTCTTATTTTAAAATCTTGTTTTCTGCCTTCTTTCCTTTACCAGATTTTCAACAGACTTTTCAGCTACAGAGAAGCGCTGTAAATCTTTTTGTCTGAAGAAATCGTAAGTGAAATTTCCTATCTTAAAACCCAATCTCTCTGGTATCTTCATCCTCACTAGATTCCCATCATTAAATACAAGAATTGCATCATAAGTTGCAATTCTGACAACTGTAACAGATTCAGTTTTATCCACGATTTTGGCTTCATTACGTAGTCTTGACAACATGATAAACAATATCTGTGGAAGTTGTACGCAACGTATCGTCATAATATTTAGCCAACCAATATTGTGGTCCACCAAAAATGTAAATGCATGAAATTGTTCTTACAGCGGATGTATAATGTGTGATTGCGACGAACTATATAGAGAAACTGAACATCCATTACATACTTGCCTGTTTATCTGCGAAAATGGTCCTTGTCGGTACATCAGCATTGAGTTCGAATAGAATCGCTGGAACATTGCAAACCATTCAGATTAATCGAACATCTAAATACGCATAATCCTGGTACCACCAGGATGTGTTCTTTCTCCTCACCCCCGTGGCAGTAATTGAATTAAGAGTCAGCCGGGAAATACATTTAAATCAATTGACGACCATTGAGCTAGCTTCACGAACTTTCAAACGTCCACTGCCATGTATGAAGGCGAGTGACACCACGAGTGTTAACGTCGATCGAGGGGTGTCGTCGTGATCGTATTGAATGACATTGAGCGGTTACAAAGGTCACGTATAGAGCCGCCATCTATCCATGAGACTATAACAGCTGAAGCGGGAATATTCCACGATGCCCACAACAAATTCCGCATTTTTAACGGAAACTGGCATTACTTATTGAAAGTACATGAACTGACTCCTCACGTTATTCAAGCAGGGCTAGAAATTTCTCAAGGTGACATTCGATTGTTTCCATGCCCCAACGAGTACAACAATGTATCCATATCACACTTCGTGCCATTGCTGATGACAGACATCAGTTTCGAATTAAAAGAAAATTTAATTATTTAATACTGGTTATGTGATCTGGATATCTTCACAGTGTTCGGTAAATATCAGGATGTTTCATCATGGCGTAACACTTTCCACCTCTGTAAGTGTTTTTGGATGGCATGTGTCTCTGTATGGCAACCTGTGAATTTTCAGAAACACACATATACCTGATGGTTAACAATGATCGTATAAACAATCGAGTTTGAAGACTAGCAAAAACGATAAAATTGAATCACGAGCTGTGATAAAATTTTTCACTTGAAAGGGCTTAACCTCGATAAAGATAAAAAAGAATTCATATGCGAATTTAAAGGATTGTTTTCTCCAACGTTCGGCTGTTAAGAAGTGGATCGCTGAGTTTAAGCATGGTGATACATTCAATTTCTCTGCCTCGTGATGACTGGGTGTTGTGTGATGTCCTTAGGTTAGTTAGGTTTAAGTAGTTCTAAGTTCTAAGGGACTGATGACCATAGATGTTAAGTCCCATAATGCTCAGAGCCATTTGCACCAATTTGATACATCCAACTGTAGGTAGAGAGTCCCCAGGATGTCTACAAACTTGTGCAATCGCTGATATTGTGGTGAAACGTCATAGCTGTAGACTCAGTGCTACCATACCGAAGAATCCAGAAAGCACTGAGGCTGCAAAGATACTGACACAGTGAACCTACCACATTGCGTGATGAATGTCTTCTCCATTGATCAAAAACACATTCAAATAAACATTGCTAATGAGTGTTTAGTTTTGGTTTAAAACAATTTTTGTGAGCTTGTCCAATGGGTTTTTCACTATGCACCATAGAAGAAACGACCGAAACAGTGTATGATGGTTCAAATGGCTCTGAGCACTATGGGACTTAACATCTGCGGTCATCAGTCCCCTAGAACCTAGAACTACTTAAACCTAACTAACCTAAGGACATCACACACATCCATGGCCGAGGCAGGATTCGAACCTGCGACCGTAGCAACAGTGTATGACAAAAGATTATTGTGCGATTTTAATATCAGGGCTTAAGAAAAGAAGCTATTCATGCTTAATATCCATTTATTGCAAATAAGAAAGTTTTCTTACATTACATTAACAGTAGAGTTGCACAGCTGGCTCTAGCTCAATGGGCCCATTATTCTTGTTATATCAACAAACCAGCCATATGGCGTGGAACCCTCATGCATACAAACCACACACTTCTGCTCTATATATATGTAAATCTAATTTATGACCAAGTTAATATAATCTGTGATCCAAAAAATAGCCACCTCCCCCCCCCCCCCCCCCCCGTCTCCCACTCCCTTTCCCTACTCCTCTAAGATTGATGTGTAGAACTGAGTCCCTGCCACTGCAGCTGCCAACTTGCAGGTCCCTCTATTCATCACAGGCCAGAAACTGCAATGTAATCTCATTTCATCACGTAGGCTGCTCTTATCTTAAACAGAGCGTGTCCAAGTTTCCACATATAAACTCCCAATGTAATGTAAATAATACAGAGTCCACTCACATTAATGTGACCACCTGTCAAAAGCCAGAATAACCAACTTTTGTAGTGTGCATCGCTGTGTGACATGCAGGAAGAATGTCAATGAGATTCTGGAAGGTGTTGACAGGGATGTGGAGACATGTTAACTCCAGTGCTGTGGCCAGCTGCACTGGGTTTCTCGTTTGAGGATCCATAGTGCAACAGCTCCATTGACGTAGTATCACATATTCTTTATTGGGTTTAAACTGGAGAGTTTGGTAGTCAGGGAAGTATGATAAATTCATCCTGATGTCTCTGAACCATGCAAGTACACTGCAAACTGTGTCACAAGCTACATTGTTCTGCTGGTAGATGCCATTGTGCATAGGAAAAATTCCCTTGTGGGGGTGCATATGGGCCCCAAGCATAGATACATATTTCTATTGATCCATTGTGCCTTCCAGAATGATGAGATCACCCAGGGAATGGCACAAAAACGTTCTCCAAACCATAACGTTCCTCCTGACATAAATCAATGGCCATATGTCTGATGGAGCATAAAACGTGATTCATCTGAAAAGGCCACCTGTTGGCACTCAGTGAATGTCCAGTTGTAGTAATGGCGTGCAAATTCCAACCTTTGTCGCTATAAACAACAGTCGGGGCCCATACACAGCAACGTTCACTGAATGGCCATTGAGGAGACATTGTTGGTAGCCTCTTGGATCAACAGTTGCACATCTGTTTGCCTGTACATATCTCCATGGCTGTCATTCACCTCTGTCATCTACGGCACATGGAGGACAACAGCTGCCTCATGACCATTTTTGGATGGCGCTATTTCTCCATGTATAGTATACTTTAACCATGGCAGCGTATGAACAGTTAACAAATTGTTTCCACCCTTGGCCTGAAATCCAATGATCGTGCCCTTTTGAATATCGACAAATCGTTCTGTTTCTGTATTACGAACAATGACTGCACTGTTTTCCGCATCAAAATGGTTCAAATGGCTCTGAACACTATGGGACTTAACTTCTGAGATTGTCAGTCCCTAGAACTTAGAACTAGTTAAACCTAAGTAACCTAAGGACATCACACACATCCATGCCAAGGCAGGATTCGAACCTGCGACCGTAGCGGTCGGGCGGTTGCAGACTGTATTGCCTAAAACCACTCGACCACTCAGGCCGGCTTTTCCGCATCAATGACATGCTTTATATACCCCAGTGCAGCCACCTGCTGTCTGTTAGTAGTTATTGGACACTGAGTTGAACATAGACAGTGATCACATTAATGTGACTTGACCGTGTACAAATCAGATGCCTCCCAGATTTGCTGCCTCTATTACGAGGTCTATGCATCTGGATGAACAGGCAATATAATGCACATATTCAGTATGATAATGGAATTTGATACAAACATTGAATAATACACACTAGAAATTTATAGCCTCTGGTAAACTTGCTGTGCACTATCAGTCCTCAAAGCAGTGATTGGATTTATCAATGCACCCATGCACATGTGTGATACACTAGCATTAACCTCTGGCAAATTTTCTGTGCTCTATTAGTCCTCCATACAGTCACCGAATTCAGTACTTTAATGCAGCCGTACACACAGAAGTGATACATCTGCGTAAATAGAACTCCTCCTCCTCCAGTCTGCACTGTAAAAGAAAATAACAATTGTAGCATCATCCATTTCTTTTATGGGTTGAAAATAAAACGGTGGTAAGTTGCTTCATTGATTCCAGATATGCATTGAAAATACTTTATGTGTGTATGTGTGTGTTTGTGTATAGTCATGAACTAGTGATTTTTTCTTTCGTGGTACAGACAGACTGCAGCATACTGTCGCCATTGATGGGTGACAAAACACTGGACCTCTTAAATCTGGGGGGATGTGGCTGGTACAGGGATGGACAAACCATCGTTGCTAACAAACGAAGATCATGCTCATAATTACATGTCTTTACATAACTGAATATGAATAATTTTGTTTTACAATGATTAGCTAATGCTGTGATTTCTGCCTAAACGATTTCTGAATTATGTTGCTCTGATGGGGATGGATGAGCATGTTACGACCAAACCCAGGCCACTGATTGTGTTCTCCCAGGAAGTAGACACTATGACAAATTTGTCAGCTATGCATGTGCTTAGATCCTGGAGTGTATGCACTATGCTTATCTTAGAAGAGGCCAGTCCCCAAGTTGTACAGCTGCATTAACAATGTGATATCCAAGAATATTTTGTGACTGATACACATACCTCATTCTTTGTTGTGTTTCATAGAAATACCCCAGATTACTTCACAGCATTTTCCATCAAAATGTCGATGAACAGATACATGTATAGTAACTCACAAGAGTACTTTTACATAATTTATGCATGCATACTTTATGAATGATTGTTTTTTCCATTTACAGGTGTGTGCTTATGAGATGCTTTTCATTTATAGATGTGGTTGATAAAGATATTACAATGATGGAATAGGCAGATGTGGTAGCTGCTGAAGTTACATTTTATCCAACACTAGGCATGATGCCATTTTGAGCTCTAAGTGCACATGGCTATAATCCAATTGTGTATAAGTTTATACATACATTGTAACCAACAAAAGAGTGAAACTTCCTGGCAGATTAAAACTGTGTGCCCGACCGAGACTCGAACTCGGGACCTTTGCCTTTCGTGGGCAAGTGCTCTACCATCTGAGCTACCTACCTTCCGAGTCTCGGTCGGGCACACAGTTTTAATCTACCAGGAAGTTTCATATCAGCGCACACTCCGCTGCAGAGTGAAAATCTCATTCTGGAAACATCCCTCAGGCTGTGGCTAAGCCATGTCTCCGCAGTATCCTTTCTTTCAGGAGTGCTAGTTCTGCAAGGTTCGCAGAAGAGCTTCTGTAAAGTTTGGAAGGTAGGAGACGAGATACTGGCAGAAGTAAAGCTGTGAGTACCGGGCGTGAGTCGTGCTTCGGTAGCTCAGATGGTAGAGCACTTGCCCGCGAAAGGCAAAGGTCCCGAGTTCGAGTTCGGTCGGGCACACAGTTTTAATCTGCCAGGAAGTTTCATATCCGCGCACACTCCGCTGCAGAGTGAAAATCTCATTCTGGGAACAAAAGAGTGTTTCTACAATAATTCATGTTTGCATACATTGTGTATTAGACTTTCTTTCATTTATATGTGTGCTTGATAATGATATTGCGGTGGAGGACAGAGATTCCCATGGTGAGCTGGAGAATACATTAAGAGGCAATAAAACTATTGATGATGAGATGATGGAATCTATATCGAAAAACAGAGATGCAGATGAATTTCTGTATAAACACTATAAAAATTTATTGATATTTCTATAAGATTCTTATTTCAGAATAATCACACATATACGCATTATACTTAGCTACATCATTGTTTTTTGCTGTGGAAAATTTGGAACCATTTGGAGGCAGTTTTGTGACAACACCTCAGCCCAGACTCGATACCATTTTCATCTCAACTGAGACCATAATCAGATTCACCTCGGCCAATGGCGTCGTGACCACTGGCTACATACAGTTACCAACTGTTTAGCAGATGTTTTCTTGCCCTCCTGTTAATTTAGTACAGTACCATGTTACTCACATGCGGTTAGAGGCACATTTGGAAATGGGATCTTGTATGCCTGTATTGATAACTCTATTGCAGGTTACTGAGAAGATGACGATGCTTACATGCTTTTATGTACAAGACATGTTTCACATACCTGTGTTATTTGCACTTATTCCTAAGTAATTATCTACCACATATAACAGGATTTACATGCCTGATGATATGTACATAATAAATATCGCTTCAAACATCACTGGTTAATTAATGAGAGAGTAGAATAAGTAATTGCACTGTATTGTATTAATTCTGAACTGGGGCAAAATTACACAACTTATAGGTGGCCATGTGTTAATTTCACGCACAAAGCTGTATATTTACCTACTAAAATGTACTTTAAACAACGTCAATGATTAGCTGGACTGTTATATTTATGGATGCAGCTAATATTATCGAGATGTTTGTTACTTTTTATGAGCAGTAAACTTCATTGTATACTACGATAAACAGGTACTGCAAAGATGTAACAACTACCAAAGAAAATAAATTGCACCTAACATTCCCCATCCTACTGGACACTGAAGCCAAAGATTAAAGGAAAAAGTCACCTGCTTGTAACAAGAATTTCTTTGACCAAGACAATTTGACAGCCAAATGTCATTCATTCAAGATGGTATACTCAGTGATGAAACAAACCAATAGGCTGTGCTCTTAGCCAATGTGGCTAATAGTATATTTTAATATGACAGTATGCCATCTTAGGCAATGTATAACACTTGTAAGTAAGCATTATATGTATGGTTATATCACTTGTTATGTATTTCACTGTTATCGTCTAATCTGCTTTCAGAAAACACTTGATAATGGCACTTTGAAACCGAAATCATGATTGTGTATGTGTAAATCTAACATTTCAAATAAACGTCTAGTGGCAGTACTGACTTTAAAGAAATTTATTATTTCTGTTGGGTACACCTGCAACACAGTCAAATTTTCGCAATAACCGTAGAGTGAGGGGCACACTACACACACACACACCTCTACTTTCATAGCTGTTGCCTTGGTAAGACTATTTAATTCCGACACTTTTGCGTTGACGCTTTTATTGATTGCTTCAGTTTTACATATTAATCTATAAATGGATGTTTGGCCTGTGCACCCCCTTCTTGGAATGAGTGCATAACATGCATTAGAATTTGTCTGCAGTACACAATATACTGACACAGTGACGTATTGGTACACTATCTTTTAAACAGAAACTCTTGGAATCTGTTTGGTCGAAATAAAACACATCAATCCCAATACGACGTCCAACACAGAATTATTTCCATATCTAATCCTGGTTCTCCACAGCAATATCGTTAAATATAAACTCAGAGTTCAGCTTTAATCTTTCCAGTGGCACAACGTCACAGTGTTTGACATTACTCTTTCCAGTAGCATGACATCACTGCCTTTCCTGCATGTTATGGATGTTACACCATCGATGCTGGACAATATCTCCTGCAATAGCTAGTTCTTCTTTTTTTTTCAAATACATGCACTTACCCAACATGAATCCCATCAGCATGTGTTCGCCATGACAAAATGACATTTGTCTTGCTACAATCTTATGGACTTACAACTGTCATTCGTATATTGTCAGGAAGGGTGGTCCATTCTTCTTCTTCTTCTTCTGTTTTTCATTTGTATCATTCCAGAACCACTCAACTACTACAAAATCATTGTGAACAGGCTGTTTTGTCAACTCAGTCATAGTGGTGACTATACTTTTACATTAGTGTACAAGGGATTTTACAGAGAGAACAAACGTACAAGTAACTCCTATATTTTTGTATTTATGAAGTCTTACATATACTTGGATATATGAACATGGTTAAATAAAGGTGCAGTCCGCTGCCTGTATCAGGCATGGCTGGTTCATGCATACTCCCTTGTGCTAATGCACAGCATGCATCATGAAGCTGAGTGACGATTTCCACCAATGGATGCAGAGTTTGGTATGCTAACTATGGCATTATTAATTAAACAGCATTGTTTTCCCATCTGGTGACTCTGATGGCTTTGCCTCAACTGTGTGAAATAAAGAAACTGAACAATGTGTTACCAGCATATATGTATGAGTATATGTTACTCCCATCATCATCACTGCTAATATTTACTTGCGTGTCGCAGTGAAGTGGAGGAAAGTTGCACTGCACGATGTGACACATTCATCCTTTGAGAGTTCTTTATGACTGGGAGAATGTTCTTTTATCCACTGTTAATAAATAGCATTTCCAGCAGTTTATGCAACCTTAAAATGTGAAAAATGTATATCATGTTTGCTTTAATGTATAAAAGAAGAATGCACTGGATTCTACAGCTAGTTCAGTGCTATTGCTCACAAAGATACTGTTTAAAAATCAATGATAAATGGATAAATGCAGAGTGATAGTACCAGTTGTTAATTTAAGCAACGGTAACAAGCATATAATGCAAGTTGTGAAGCATCATTCAGTAAAGCATCATTCATTAGTCGCTGGTAAAGAAGAATGATAACTGCAGAACACTGCATTTCTCAAGAAACCATCTAAACCTAGTCGTCCTAAATATTCTGGAACAAATTATGCCCAAATGTGTCAAGATGCTGTAACTGAAAAATTCTGAATTTGATGAGCAAGACGAGACTGTTAATGCTTACTACATGTTTGAGTGGCTTAAATCTGCTTCTTAAAATTTCTGGGAGAGTGCCGTAATTTGAATCCAATTGACAATGATTTGTTGCCTAAACATCTTATACCATTTTTATGTAAACTTTCACACAGGTTTCACAAGTTACCTCCATTGGTCCCAGGGCAGCCCAGAGAGCTACAACACCAAGAAGAATCGCTCCTCCAGTTTTTTCGAGATCAACGCGTTTTTCTTAAACTAATTTTTATATAATGATAATAGAGTGTTACACCACACAGTTTGGACTAGAGGAGAGTGGGAGTGGGAGAGGAAAAGGTG
The DNA here is from genome assembly GCF_023864345.2 of Schistocerca serialis cubense. Taxonomy (NCBI): domain Eukaryota; kingdom Metazoa; phylum Arthropoda; class Insecta; order Orthoptera; family Acrididae; genus Schistocerca; species Schistocerca serialis. The sequence goes on from NC_064642.1 coordinate 154,308,801, forward strand.
CCTATTTTTTACGTCATAAATTATAGTACTTAGATCATAAAGTACACTCACATAAGAGCACAAGTGTATCGTTCGTTTTCGGAAGGATCCTAGGCCACGTGGCTGGTTTGTTTACATAGGGGGAACAATGGACTTATTGAGCTACAATTGGCTCTGCCCCACCTACTGGTAATGTGCCTTCGATACCTGTACATCCATTAACTGAGTATATTCCTTTAGGCGATAACATTATCTCTTAAAAATTGTGTTTCTTTTTTCGCGTGAAGAAATTTTTGGTCGTCAGTCGTAGTGTTTTCTACGTGGATAAGAATGATCGTCTGGTATAATCAAAGGCTACCCAATGTCACATTCCCATTACGTCCACTATATGCATAAGAACACCAGAAGAGCAGAATATATTCCTGATACAGCCATCTGGAATTGTTATTTCTATTTCTGTTTCATAGTACGGTTAATTTTCAGTGTTGAAGCTGAGAAGATCCTAGTTTCATTTTAAGCCACCCCACAATGTATACGATTACTTAGATATTTTTTGTCCTGTTTTGATGTAAATTGTCTAGGAGTACTACACTTTCATATCTTATGCTACAGAAAATGCCAAAACTGTCGCAAAGCAGGATCCAGAAAACCTATTGTTTCGACTGAAAGATGCAGTAGCCAAGACAAAACTGTAATTAGAAAGCCCCTTTGTGGGCTTCCATATGATTCCTTCGTATCCAGTCATTGGAATACTTTGTTCCTTCAACAAAGTCGTGACACTCTGGTATCATAAATGTTTGGTCCGGCAAGGGATAAGAGATGTTAATGAAACTGGGCTCAATTTCGACAGTAAGTGGTACTAACAAATCTAGCAATGGTTAAATCAATAATACTTTCTGTGAAAAAGCTGCTAAGTAACAAATAATTTTCGATCAAACTGATTGTCATCATGCCACATAAAATTGTTATAGCAGCACCAATCATAAAAATGTTATAATTCAAACTCAACGTGCCATAGATGGACACAAACTCCTCAGACGTGTGTTGAGCTACCAGCAGGCAACCAACAAGCGTTGGTTTTGTAGGACACGCACTGACCGCCTCAGTACGTCCCAAAATGATGAATCTCTTTCGTCTCAACAGAAACTGGTCAACATACGACAGCGTGAAGTCCCTAAGGAAGTTCAGCAACCCACATTCACATGTATTTAGCGCTCTATATAGATACGCGATGCTGTAGTACAAATCAAGTGCGTATTATCTCCTAGCAACCTTTTACAGCAAATACCATGTTCGCTGTAGAGGAAGATCAATGTAGTCAGGCTGTACCATGAGAGAATATACTAAAAGAGACACGCTTCTACGCAGAGCATTGTTCCCGAAGATCATTTATGTTCACATGTAGTTTGAGTTGTATTTGAACCTCACTGTCAGCTAAAGTCAATATTTTAGTGTAGAGGGGGGGGGGGGGGAAGGGAGAGGGTAAGAAGAGTTTTACCTCTTTCCTTTATCTGTTGAAAGGACGAGCAACTAGTTCATCTGCAGGAAAATGGGAAATGAAACGTACAGCAGCCACTTTAAGGAGTCCTAGTTTTCATGTGAAGCGGTTTAGAATAGCATCATGATATATGTCATTTGTGTCTGCTACGAAGGACCCACATAGTTGTAAATCATCCAGTCTAGATTCTAGTTGCCTGGGCGAAGTCCGAAAGTGCCACAACAACGGTGGACTTCGCTTGTCATTTAAAACAGCGGGTAGCCTATGTCGCAGAGAGATTCCTACGGCGTCAGCAGAAACTGGTCCGCAGGCTGGAACAAAAATAAATGTAAGTTTCAGAGAAGTTACAACTTTCTCCGCTATGCATATAGAGTAAGTAAACATGGTTGACACGAGGGCAGTGCCCTCTTAAATGGGACGATCATTCTTTGATGTACTTCATAGCGAGCTGTCACTTGAGAATGCCACAACGGAACGAAACGTCAATCGTGAAAAGTACATCCAGTAACAATCCAGGCGGAAAATATTGTCATTTATAAACTATTGCAGGACTGTTGACGCAAGTAAACAGAAACTAATCCTAATTAACAAATAAATGAAATTAGCGGTAGATGGGGGGAGGGGGCGGGAGGGGAGCAGGATCAAAAGGAACACCCGTTACAGAGACTAAAGGCAATCAGTCTGCACCACAACAGCGACAGTTTACTTTAAACTAAAAACGTTAATTTACCGTTTAGCGTTTCTATGGAATCGCGAAACTGGCCAGTCGACTGTGGAACATCATAGAGTGTAAGAGGCAGACATTTGTGGTACAACGTGGTACGTCTCTGACGATCTGCAATCAAATATTTCTAAAAGTATCCTGACACTTTACCTTCTGGAAATTCCAAGAACATTGCAAGGAACGAAGTTGGAGGATAAAACATAGATTTTCCACGGGCTTCTGTTTCTGGCCCAGCGAGAGAAACGTCAGTCTTAACGAACGTAATAAAGTGGCTACTGGGCTCAAGCCTGTAATGTTTTGAGATTCTAATAATTTAAACTTGTCTCAAGGGTCAAACTGAGGTCCTAGCCAGACCCGCCAATAAATTTAATCTTCTACAACGATGTTTCCATAGCGTGCAGCGGAATCTCTTAGGTCGCAGATCTCCTAGAAAATGTAACTGAGCTTTACTTTAGAGTATTCTTGCCAGCTGTCAGTGGTAACGCACACCAAGAGTTGTTCACGTTACCTGATGATGAATTTACCGCTCTGTTAACAGTGCAGTACGCAAAATGTCTAACAACCTTGAAGAAACTAACCTATATGGTTTTGGGGACAGTGCTGAACCCTAAAAAACGGAAGCCCACGTCTCAGTGGATCTTACATGTGCTGTTATTGTGTAAGTCTTCTACAGTTGTAGAAATATTTACGTATATGTAGAGACTACGGAAACTCGTGGCATATATGATGCATCTGAAAGAAATCACGTCTTTTTACCCGCAACACTAAGTATATACAGGTTTTTATTATAGGACGGTTGTCTTTCACGTTTTTTGTATATGAACACTTAATGGCATTATTGAGACACACTGATATTTCAAAACTTTATGCTCACCTGTTTAATAGTGTGATGGTCCACTTTAATCAATGCAGCAATGAATCTGTATAGCATAGTTTCGACAAACCCTTGGTAGGTTTCCAGAGCTGTATGATGTCGAAAGCCTCTCCGTAAGTCAGGCAATTCCCGCAAATTAAGAACCCTGGTAAAGCGCCAGTATTTTGCGTCGTAAATGATCCAATTTCCACCTCTTGCCACGTGATTAATCTGAAATTAGGAAATGTTTTGTAGGGTCTGTATCATTTAGGAGGACATTTTAATGTGACTGACATCATAAGGTACATTTTTCCACTAATTCTTAATGTTCATTGCACGATGGGTGTCTGGTTTTATTATCAAAGACTGTCAGCTCAATGGAATATGAGACAGGAAAGGGACATAGGTCTCATGGTGTGTGTGCTGGCAGTCCTCGCCAACCCAGATGTGGCATTTAGTGTTAGGGTGTGGCGGCACAGCTTTCAAAGGGGGTTCCCCAGTCCAGCTCACTGTAGGAGTCCCACAAGAACACTCTGGGTGGCACAGTCCTTTCATGCTAGAGCGATCGGTGAACTCACAGACTGGACCGCGAGAGTGCAGACACGATGGGCACCTGAGCTCAGTTGGCACCTTGTAGTCGAGTCTGGAAATCTTGTTGAATAATATAGAGGAAGCATGGAACGTCGTAAGTGACACGGTGGCACCAGCAGCCGTTAGCTCGGTGGTCACCGTCGCCGGCTGCTTCCACGAATTTTTCACTGAGTGATCTCCGAGTGGTGGAATTTTGTTTAGGTAGCAAAACAAGGATAAATTCTAGAAATTTTAACGCCAAAAACCAAGCTAAAGTTGCTGGGTAGTCGGCGGTTGGAAGAATGAGCAGAGAGGGAGAGAGTGCAGGATGAAGGAAATCAGAGGTTTGCTGGAGAGCCAGTGGTTCTTAGAGAAGGTCCTCCCGTAAGGAACGGTCGTCTTCCGTGTCGGTTCTTGTTGACAACGGACGGACTTGCTGTCTTTTGCTCTCAGGCAAAGTTCTATTTTAGACTGCTGTACTTGTAAACTTGGACAATTCTGAACTTCGCCTTTCTGGCTTAGAGTTCTCATCTATTTCGCAGAATATGGTGATCTTGAGAGCATTTCTCTTGTTATGCACCCACGCTGATACGTTTCTGAACTTTGCCGTTCTGGCTGGGAGTTCACGTCTCCCGTCTGTTATGTGTAAAGAATCTACAAGACGGTATTCAGATATAACAGTTGTGTGGATCGCAGTCTGCTCTCCAGGATCTTTTATTTTAGCATTCAGAATATTTTGAAGGGCTGTAGCTTTTTCGACGGCGCAGATTTCTTCGCTAAACGTCACTCTGTTGCGCTACCACGCTGTATTCACGGTGATATTACGATTCACTCCCGCGTTATGTGGTTGTAAAAGTGAACTGCTGTGAGCACTATTAACATATTTTTTTATCTCCAGTGAGGTTTCACATTTATTGTTTGGGAGCAGCTTCTTCTAGAATTTCGAACTGAGGCGATGTCAGTCATTTTGCATCTTCTTTCGCATATCACATCCAAAAACAGAAAAGAACTAGGCAGTTGATCCTTAATATTAGTTTAGCGTGACTTTTATTTTGTTTTACATGCCCGTTGGACGATTATGGCATTGTTTCATTTTGATTTAAAAGGATTCTGACTTAAAACAATTTTGTATACTTCAGAATTGCATTTATTCTTTCAGTAGACATCAGTTTCCCTTGATCGATGATTTTTGTTGTTTTGCTTTTTTTGAAAAAAATCTTCAGATGCAATAGTTAATTTGGATGAGCTTGGGGACGAGAATATAGTCTGAATATCCTAGGAAATCACTGAAGAGTCTGTGTGATATGCTTTAATTGTAGGCTATTCATTGTGATGCAACTATTTGTTGTTATCGGTTAGGTATGGTTTCTAATCACTACCTCCAGGGGGTATCTGTAAGTGACAGGGCCACTCTTCATATCACGTTAGTTAAATCCTTTGCTTTGCTTTGTCTCCATACTCAGAGAGTTAAAAGGCGTATAACGTGCACACACACACACACACACACACACACACACACACACACACACACACAGGCGACCCACAAACCAGGAGGGGTGTTAGAGCATGTGGACAGAGAGCTGGCGCACATAGCCATTCCGTCAGGTTCAAACCAGGCGAATTTGCTGGCCAAAACAACAATGTGAATTAACTACCGAGCTCCTCAAACCACTGTAGGATTCTGGCCTTGTGACAAAGGCCGTCGATGGAAATATTAAGCATCAAGGGATGCATGTGTTCCACAGTAATGTTCGCATAGTCCACAGCTCTTATGGTGCCCTCTATTACTACCACAAATCTCATGGACACCCTAGTGAACGATCCCCGTAGTATAATACTGCCCCCACTGTTCAGTGTTAGTTGTGAAATGCATGTTCCAAGCAGTGGTCCGCTTGGATTCTGCATATCCAGACCCGACCATCAACCTGATGTAGAATGGAACATGATTCAGCCGACCAGGAGACTCGTTCCCAATGATCCATGGTGCATTATATATGACTCCATGCTCTCTGTAATCGTGATTGAGGATGTCGTTGGGCCAGCATGGGAACGCGCAGAGGTCGTCTGCTGTGGAAACCCATGTTCACCATTGGGTGCTGAACATTATGATCTGAAATATAAGGTCGCGTTTTTGAGTTTCACATTCCGGATGTTGTCGGCCAATCCGATTGGTTATCAGCATAAGTGCTATGGTGTGAATGTCTGATCGAGTGAGTGCAACATAGCAAATACTGCGTACCAACCTCTGGTCACGTAATGACCATACAGTAAGCGATGACGGAGAAGTTTTGGCAGGTTTCCCCTGCGTTTTGGCGTGCTCAGAGAAATTCTTGCTCGTCACTGGAGCGAAATTCGTGAGTTTTCCCTTCCAAGCCGTCGGGTTCTGGGAGCAGAGAGGTACATGGAGAAGACGATAGATATCTACATCTACATCTACATCCATACTCCGCAAGCCACCTGACGGTGTGTGGCGGAGGGTACCTTGAGTACCTCTATCGGTTCTCCCTTCTATTCCAGATGTGTGACCGTGCGGTCGTGGCACGCAGTCGCAGCCTGGCACAGTTTTGCAAAGTCCTTTGAGTAAATATGGATTTTAAGTGTTAACGCTGCTTTTGCTTTGGGTAGCTCACAATTTGCGAGGTCTATTCCTTAGCTAGCGTTTCCTCTTCAGTAATTTCACTTATTTTGACCTTTGATCCGTTTTTCACTTGTGTTTGCGAGCTGCACATATCTGGGACGACGAATCCTGGTTCCGTAGCATTTGGTCTGAGGCATTAATCATATACTAAGAGTGCTTACTGTACCTACGATAATTTTACTCAAGCAGTGCTCACATTAGTGTGTTTACTGTTATGGAACTGAATCTGTTAAACTCATTTTCAAGTCATATAATTTTAGTTTGGCTTCAAGCAAGCAACCACTTGAGCTATAAACGTGTGAACAGACATTCACATTCTATTCGAACAACTAATTTTCAATCATCTAATTGTGAAATGAATTCGAGAAAATAAAGTAATAGGTTAAAATATAGGATTTTATCCTTTTTTCCCTACAACAGCCCATGCCAGGCGAATCTAATTGAAATATAAATATGGCCGATTTTTTTTTTTTTTTTTTTTTTTTTTTTTTTTTTTTTTTTTTTTTTGCGAAACTAAATTATGCTCTTGCTGTGGCGGCGTTCCATTGACAATACAGCTGCCTCTATTTGGAACATTTTAATATATACGGTAGGAAATTTAGATCATTTTGCATTATGAATTACTAACACGAATTGCTTCGATTTGTAATTTCCACAGTTTTGAGATCATAGAGTATTTCAATTACTGTAACTGATTTAATGTTACACAAGGTGTGCAGCAGCTTTTATAACGCTTCCGTGTTGAGTACGTAAGTGTGGCAGCCAGTTTGCATACTCCACTGCCGAACCCCACCACGTCACGGTTACACACAACCAATAGGCACATATTTTAAAAGTTAAACTGCTGCTACATTGATTGACCCATAAGTGGCATACGATACAGTACGGAGATAACGCCTGATACACATGCTTCTTCATACGATGCACAAGCGTCTTCATATAATGTCTTGCAAATCAACCGCTCGATTAATCGACAGCATGGTAAACGGCTGAGCATTCCAGGTAGTTGTGAGATCCGATATCTGCTCCCCAAGAAAACTGAAAAAATAGTCTACCACAGGCGTCAGCCCCTGCTCCTCTTCAGCTTGCGTATTGCAGACATGTCAAAAACAAAATCACAGAAGCTTAGTTACACCAAAGACTGGGTACCTGCACCAAGATGTAGCTAAACTGAACTGTCAGAAGAAATGGTAATGGAGGATCTACACTTAGCTGGGTATTACTTTCACAAATGGAGACTCCAACCAAACGCCACCTAAACGGAGGATTCCTGCTTCACCAATACAATAAATTCGCCGAAAGTTTAAAATATTACACTTATTCGTAATAAAACATCATTTATCAGGGGTTAATCCTTGATAGGACTATCTTTTAGAGTGCATCTAACAAAAACGACCGAAAAATTGAAAACAAGAGCATAGGTATCCATCCTACGTTCTTGTGCTCTGTGTCTTTGTCTTCTCAGCTGCAGAGTATTGTGCCCTAATTTGGCTGAACAGCCCAAATGCATAAAAAAGAGACGCCCAGCTAAATAGCACCATGAGAACTATTTTTCATGTTGTCAAATCAGTAACTACTGAATGGCTACCAGTATTAAACCATTCTCCACATCGTCGCCCACGACTCATAAGTTCTCTCATGAACGAGTAGAAAAAGATGGCAGATAGTAAAAATCTACCAGTATAGCAAACCATCGATGATGCACACAATAACTGACTTCCCTCTATGCAACAACCAGAAAAAATAGTAAGAGTGGCGGTCGAAGATAAGTTCAACGCACTGCCTCAAGAATGGACTGATCAACAAAATAATATTATGCTATGTTCGACCCAAAAAGCACTGGCATTTGACCTGCCACCCAAAACATGACCAACGCTGTCAGAATTGGAACCCAACATGGCATATATGCATATTTTTTACACAAATGTGGTAAGCAAACATCCGCACTATGTGACAGACCCACAAACTATCAGATACACCGCAGAACGCCCCACAACACCACATGATGGCAGACCAGAAAACTTCCTGCTGGCGACTGCGAAGTCGAAAGATCACATAAATTCTCTAGATGATTGTTTATAAGGTTTTGTATTGTATATTTTGCTTTATATTATGTGTGATTTTTCTCAATGTGTTAAAAAGCCATCCGATAAATAAATGGTCACGAAAATTCCAGCTGCCACACAGTAAGTTAAACGGTCGATTATTTGACGAACGAAACATCAAACTAATCGTCCCTGTTCGCCAGACTGATTGACTGACAGCTTCCTTTTGTCCCATTGTGTCAAACAAAAAATGTGTAAACAGCGATTTTCAACATCTCAAGATGAATCCTTCCTCGAGCTATCGACATCAAAGTAGAAAAATGTTGCAGGAACTGATCCGAACCTATGAAATCCATACATATTATAAAATTATGTATATGCATGTGTGTGTGTGTGTGTGTGTGTGTGTGTGTGTAAGTATATGCCACATCTCTTCCTAAACCATTTGACAGATTTCAACCGAATTTGGTACACATATCCCTTACTGTCAGGCAACAATTACTGTAGGGTTCAAATGGTTCAAATGGCTCTGAGCACTATGGGACTCAACTGCTGAGGTCATTAGTCCCCTAGAACTTAGAACTAGTTAAACCTAACTAACCTAAGGACATCACAAACATCCATGCCCGAGGCAGGATTCGAACCTGCGACCGTAGCGTTCTTGCGGTTCCAGACTGCAGCGCCTTTAACCGCACGGCCACTTCGGCCGGCCTATTACTGTAGGGGTAAGAACCATTTACCTATCGTAGTTCAAAGATATGATGTCATAAACACTGAGATACGTGAGAAAATGCCTATCATAAATGATGTTTTAATACATTTATTCCTCACTACTAAGACGCTCCTACAGTCGAGTCAACTTAAGGAAATCCTTGTTACACGCCAGCGCTTTTGACAGCTTTCAACCGTGAAGCACAAACGGCTACAGGCGATAATGATAGCCGTTTGTAGGGATATGAAGAGGCGTTGCCGTAGAGGCGTTCACAAAATCACGTCGTGGACAAGCGAAGCAGCTGCGTCCAGCATACAGAAATTGTCCGGAATCATGTTTCTTAATTCGGATATTGGATTTATACATTTGTACATTGTGCCCATTTCTTTGTACGAGTGAGCCATAATTTCAAACGTCCTTTCACGAACACACAGAAGTGAAATTTTTTCGATTCTTCACTGCAAACATAGTTCACTATTTGTTTTTCTAATAGAAAATTGGCAGGACGAACAGTAAAAACCGATATTCTTTTATTGTTTTTGTAAAAACGTAAAGGGCATCTCGTGTAGTTACTGTGGTCACTTGTTGTGTGCATGTGTCACACAGCATTCGGGTAGCAGAGAAGCACAGTGGGGCAGCGCACATATTTGGGTAGCATTGTGCATGACATTATCAAATTATTAGGCAAGACATAGTCAGTGGAAGATGGATTACCAGTGGAAAGTCATCAGTACCGTACATCCCAGCAGAGAAAAAATTTCTCGGGAGAAGAAGCATTGACTGGCAGTGTGAGTGAGGTGGAAAACGTGGTGTCACCGCCAGACACCACACTTGCTAGGTGGTAGCCTTTAAATCGGCCGCGGTCCATTAGTATACGTCGGACCCGCGTGTCGCCACTGTCAGTGATAGCAGACCGAGCGTCACCACACGGCAGGTCTAGAGAGACGTACTAGCACTCGCCCCAGTTGTACAGCCGACTTTGCTAGCGAAGCTACACTGACCAATACGCTCTCATAGCATAGCCTTCAGCTAAGTCATTGGCTACGACCTAGCAAGGCGCCATTACCAGTGTATAGTGAAATGGAGATTATATCTGTACAAGAGCGATGTACACCGATTATGGATTAAAGTTAAGTATTACATCCTCTACGTACTTTATTTGCAATTCTCAAGATATTGTCCTGTTCCAGACCTCACGCCAAACTGCGTGAGCTTAACGCGTGCCTTTCGGCTACCTCCGAGTGGCGTGGCTGTCTTGCTACGCCACTACAGAAAATGTGCTACTACCCATCACTATGACCATCATCTTGTCTCCCCTAAGACGTCCATCCAGCGCTACTCTTTCCTGAGACCTCTAGACAGCCTCCACCTTACATATCTCCCGTTAGACTGTGTACCACCGGCTACAGGGCGTTACTGTTTACTTGGCGATTCACCAGACGCACTCCTCTCACAAATAGGGAACACGAGGCCCATCGACTGTGGTGTTTTGTCCTCTATGAATGGATGTAGGAATTGTGGAATAGTATCCTCTTCACAGGTGATTCACCCCTTAGCCAAGACAGCGATTCTCTTCATCTGTGCTCGTGTGACTCGCAGTAACCCTAGTAGCAGTTTTTAAAGGATTCACATGGTGGAGGTAGTATTTCTGCCAGAGCAGCAATGTGTTAGGTATATGTATGTCGCTGCCTGGTGAAATCCTACAACTTTTAAAACTTTGGTACAGGTTCGAACAAATTTTGAACAAGTTTCACCCTAGATTTTATAACAATTTTCAAATATGGAACCATGTGTAACATCTGACTCGTAAAACCTAGGTAATGGCGTGCTAGAACCTTTACAACTGCTACGTGATTGTTTTCTATAGCGCTTTATCTTCAAAATTACTGAACCTTGAGCTGTGGTGGACCTGAAAATGATCAAACTGATACTCCAATCTACATTACACGAGCTGCACCACAGACGCCATTACCTGACTGCTGAAAATACTTCACGAGGAAATAGCAAGTACATGCATTACAAAGGGAAGAGGTAATTTGGTTTCCACACACACTACAAAGTAAAATGGAATTAGGTATCATGAGTCCAGTTTGAATGAATGCAGATGAACAAATTCTCATGGCTGCAACACAGAACAAAGGAAAATTCTATATTGCTAAAAACATGATGTGTAAAAAATTTGAGAAAATCAATGTTTAAAGAAGAAGGTACAGATCACCAATGCAACTGGTACACAATCGCGCAAATCACATAATCACCCGACAATATCCATAATAAAAGCTAGAAAATGTTTTCAGTTCTTTTACAAGAGAGGTGGAAAGGTAAAATAAACCATTTCTAGTCACCGATAGAAAACTTATATCTCTATATTGCCACACATGTGTGCATGTGAATTTTAACAGTTTATAAAAAAATAATAAAATCCTGCAGGAAATCCTCAAATACCCGATTCCATAAGTTACTCTGAATGAACGTTTTTTCAGAATATACTTGAAACACAAGAACCATGAATGAATCATGATTGAATGACACAGCTAGCGCATGCAACAAGAACCAGTCTTACCTAGTTCTAGCAAACAGCATTCTGAAACATCAAAACACCATCATATTCGCCCAGAATGTTTAAACTACACCGAAGGAGATGAAGAAGCAAGTGTTTAACTTCCTCCATTCAGAGCACATCGCTACTACTGAATTTGGCAGCCTGCCTTCTCGTTGTCTCACGCTGGTGGAAGTACCTAAACTAAGATGTAACACGTGGAGTGGCACAGAATTCTCTTTGCTGCTTGCCTATCGACACATAAGGCACAGTATACTTTGAAGCAATTGACTCACACAGAGCGATCTTGCATGGTGTAACATGGGATTCAGGTAGAGGTGGCTTCAATCTGGGAGTTACACAGACATGGGTTTCATTATTCTTTCCAGCATTTTATTTCCTGCGCAAAGACTTATTTAACTAAGCAGAAAACACTATTAAAATAAAATGAAGACTTTTTTAGACCCAAATACAGTTGAATGGGGCTTGAACAGCACAAAATATCTTCGTGAAATAATAACAATAATTAATATAAAACAATTCAATCACTTTACAATATACGGCCTTCGGCCTTCAATAGCTATGCCAATAGTAACAAATTATACCAGAAAATGTTCACATTTGTTAAAAGAAAACTCAGTGAAATCGCTACTAGCTGTTTCTCGCCTGGTGACTAGTAGCTACCCCCAATCACCATGACACCAACTCCCAATATACCACTCAACTACTTATGCTTACGTGTAAGTGATCAGTACACCAGTTACAAATGTAAAGAATTCGTTCATGCAAGGGAATATAGCAATTCACAATTCACATGAATGAACCACCGAGCATGGAACAGATCCACAGCTGTAACAAGATTTTAAATTACTTTTAATCTTTGTACAGTCACGTGCACTGCACGTTCTGATACCAACCAGACTGATTTGTGACATAATATTCAATTTAGGACGCCCCATTTGCAATAATGAGAACTGACTTAGCACGGACTGCATGCAGGTAGCTATAACATGCCGTAACTCAACGATGACAAATCTCGACCACTTGAGCTACAATTAACTTCAGTTAACACTTATAACACTGTCTCGACTTGAACACAAGAGCACCAGGATACAAACATTAACTCTAAAGCACTCCGATTGTGCTCCTTGCGGTCTACTGAAGGCGTTCCTTGCTTTCCTGCAACGCCATGCATGGGACAGGAGAAAACAGCACCCGATTCGACAGGTTGTTTTCCACACTCCATTGCTGTCTGTGCTGACCGTGTCCATCTGGTATCGATACACGCGCCAACTCCATCAGTACTTGGCTTCCTACTGACCTGCTTTCCTTGGTGTCCCTCCAGCAACCCTCATCACTCACGGTCCATCACAAGCCCGGATCGAGCATCGAGTCTTGGCCGCCGCCACAGACCTCCGCGTTGACTGTTGACATCTCTCTGCCAATCCCCTAACACTGCGCCCGTCTCCAACCACAGACAAAGATATTACTCCGTGCCTCAACACAGCCATGGCGGCGCTACCGATGGTCACATGTCTCGCAGCAGCCACAAGCTGGCAGCACCTGTACTACATAGCCAAGAACAAGATCATCGCTGTCGCCTGAGAACACTAGCCATGCGTCCGACACGGCATAGCAGAGTGTATGAATCACGAAGCAGGGCAGAGCACATGGTACCGACTTGTTTCAGTTGGTTTCCTGGAGTTTTTGTAACAGTTGTTATCTATTGGGCTGACATCCTGCAACGGAATATGCTCCTTTTCAATGGTGTATGAGAAACTGGGCTTTATATAATGGATCATAATGTCCAGCCACACTGGCGGACAGCTACCAGATAGGTGAAGACCTCGCGGCTTGCTGGCTTCTCTGGACTTAAATCTAACTGAAAGTAAATAGGGCACTCTATCACAAGTGACTGCACCTCTTCAACGACCACCATGGACCATTTATGACCTTCAGAGGGCACTTTGTCACTAATAAGAGGTATCAGCAAGAGTCATGATGGTTCCTGTGATCCACAGAATGGAAACATGTTCATCATTCTGCATTATCATGCAGTGGAATGACAGTTCTGTCAATATGTTTATCGCTGGCAGAGGGATACCGCACACATTAAGTGCTATCTATGACTCAAGGCATCTTGCAACTATGTTTCCAGACTACATAATAGTGCACTCGCTATACTCGAGTTACGTGCTGTGTCGTGGATCTCTGATCTACCTCACAGTCTACTGCCCGCTAGTAGGTATAACTTTATGCTTGACCTGGACACATTGCCTACTGCATGTATTTTAGAATCTCATTAAATCCAAACCACTGCTTTTAGCTTTTGATTGCTATTTAGAATTTAATATTTCTAACGTGTAAAATACAATTTCTGTTATGGTTACCTGATATAGTCATTCAGTGCAGGAGGCGACCTGCAATTGTGTACTGTAATCTTCTTTTGCAAACCAATTTCTTTGCGTATATGGCTAAGATAAAAAATTACTGGATTACTAGTTGCCATCCTCGGATCTATAAAAAGAAAATATGTCGAGGGTACATATAAAAATGTAGGAGAAGATACACAGCAGTTCAGTGATAAAAATTACACACCAATAAAACTGGAAATCGTACTCACATCATACAATGTTTACACCACTATGTCACATGAGGACTACGTAATATGCTGTAAAATATCTTACATAATTCTGTTCTTACAGACGGTTACAATACAAAGTCAACATTTAATAACGAATACAGCTAATAAATAAATTTTCAAATAAAAGCATACCATAAAAAGGCGAGGCACTAGAATGACATGCCCGGTGTGCTATCATAAAGTATGTAGAACTTGAAGTACGAATGGTACGAACAAGACAGACACAACCCACATGTTGCCGCTTTATGGTGTAATGCCATTGTGGCTGTGACAGAATAACTGACCACTGGATTTGAACGGAACCTAGTGCTCAGACGTACCATCAGATGGCGATCAGCACTGCATGACGTCAGTTACAACTAATGTAACATTGGCATTAACAGAAGGAATGTAACATGTCATTGTAAAGCCTCGAATTCTTTATGGTATCTTTTTATTTAAATTTTTTTTTATTACAGGTATTCGTCATTAGATGTTGACTTCGGATTGTATTCATCCATATGAGCAGAATTTTATGAGATTTAATACTTTATAGCATATTGTATAGTCCTCATGAGACAGAAAGGTGTAAGTATTATATGATGTAACTAGCACTGCCCGGTTTCATGGGTCTGCAATTTTTGCCATTAAGCCGCTGTGTATGCCCTACTACGCTCTTTTTATATGACTGTAGATCTGAGGATGCCAATATATATTGCCGAAACTAGTAATCCAGTAATTGTTAACATAGCCATCTGGGCAAATAAATTGGTTTTCAAAAGAAGACTACAGCACACAATTTCTTTTAATGCAAAAGCATGTCACTATTTTTAACGTACCAGAATGTACAGTTGCTGAAATTTTGACACGTCCATTTTTCCTACCATGTTATTGGGCACGTTAGTTTTAAATCTATCCAAGAAAGAAAGCGAAGCTGTGCTACACCTTGTAGCCAGTAGTCGTGTGATGAACTAACTTGGACCTGAACACATGGTTACTAAGATCTCATTCCCGGCGGGGTCAGGGATTTTCTCTGCCTCGTGATGGCTGGGTGTTGTGTGCTGTCCTTAGGTTAGTTAGGTTTAAGTAGTTCTAAGTTCTAGGGGACTGATGACCATAGATGTTAAGTCCCATAGTGCTCAGAGCCATTTGAACCATTTGAACTAAGATCTCATATAATTTTATCTACGTATTTCCGTACTAATTCTCCAGCTGAAGTCTTGGATTAATCTTCAGACAATAGGTACGTTTTAACAAAAAGTCGGGTTTTGCGGATAATCTTAGACTATGTCCTCTTGTTGGGGCAGAGAGCAAGCCGGTTAAGTTCAAACTCGGCGAAGAAGAGACAAATAACATCAGTCATACAAGTGTCGTGCTCTTACAAGGAAAGTCAATAGAGGCAGATTCTGTGGTTTCTCTCGAAGGGTCGAGCGTCGTTGTCTATCAGTGAAGTGTTTGACTGGGAAAAGAGGGGTTTCAGGATCGAATCCCGGTCGGATATTGAAGTTTTCAGTTTTAACCTATCCTGCACCTTTCAGCTACGAGAGGGGTCGCTAGAAACGGCACATGGTTCAGATTCCGCCTTAAACAGCAAGTCCCCTTTCTCCAGTTGTACAACTGTGGTAGGTTAGGAGCGGGCAAGTCACCGGCGTCCAAAAGAAGGACTTGCACCAGGCCAATGAGCCACACGACGTTATTATTATTATTATTATTATTATTATCATTATTGTAAATATTCTACATCTACATCTACATTGATACTCCGCAAGCCACCCAACGGTGTGTGGCGGAGGGCACTTTACGTGCCACTGTCATTACCTCCCTTTCCTGTTCCAGTCGCGTATGGTTCGCGGGAAGAACGACTGTCTGAAAGCCTCCGTGCGCGCTCTAATCTCTCTAATTTTACATTCGTGATCTCCTCGGGAGGTATAAGTAGGGGGAAGCAATATATTCGATACCTCATCCAGAAACGCACCCTCTCGAAACCTGGCGAGCAAGCTACACCGCGATGCAGAGCGCCTCTCTTGCAGAGTCTGCCACTTGAGTTTATTAAACATCTCCGTAACGCTATCACGGTTACCAAATAACCCTGTGACGAAACGCACAGCTCTTCTTTGGATCTTCTCTATCTCCTCCGTCAGACCGATCTGGTACGGATCCCACACTGATGAGCAATACTCAAGTATAGGTCGAACGAGTGTTTTGTAAGCCACCTCCTTTGTTGATGGACTACATTTTCTAAGCACTCTCCCAATGAATCTCAACCTGGTACCCGCCTTACCAACAATTAATTTTATGTGATCATTCCACTTCAAATCGTTCCGCACGCATACTCCCAGATATTTTACAGAAGTAACTGCTACCAGTGTTTGTTCCGCTATCATATAATCATACAATAAAGGATTCTTCTTTCTATGTATTCGCAATACATTACATTTGTCTATGTTAAGGGTCAGTTGCCACTCCCTGCACCAAGTGCCAATTATTATGACAAAAATTGTCTTGGCAACCTGGGAGGTGTCAGTGCAGCAGATTCTCTGAAGTCAACCATCAGAGAACGACAACGGTTTTCGGGGTGTAACAATAGCTCACTCTCAGTTTCGACATGAAAAATATTTTAAAATAAGTACAGGCAAATTAAAAAATAGCTTTAATTGTGCAGTGGTTAAGCGAAATCGAGTGATAACGAAAGAAAAAGCCAGGAAAATCTAAAGATTTAGAAACCGAAAATTGATAAAAACTTCTGTGAGGAGGAATGTTATGGCTGACTGTAGTGTTTCTTCGGGTAGATACACTTCTGGATAGCGGTAGTCTCAAGCTATTGTGGATAAAATAACTGAATATAGTTTACATAGTCTACAACAAAATTCAGAAGGTAGTAAAGAGTGATTTAAGGAAAGGAATTTGACTTATAAAGCTGTTAGAGCAATTTGGGACAGATCCTAAAACAAGAGAGTGAAATCCACTGCAGGCAAAATTTCAACTAAAACATATTAAAGGCTAATTGTGTTTGATAAAGATCTGTGGTGCCAATATAGACTCAGAAGACGAAGACAATGAACTTCATAGCACTGACCACATTAAAACAGAAAATCATGAAAACTCGTTAAAATAAAGTAAAACGAATAACAAGTGCATTAGGTAAAATAAACGCAAAATTGTTTAAATAATAGCATCTAATACTGCACAGTTGGCTGCAGTTAATGATAGGAAGTAAAATACCTGACAAGTCGAAAACAGTACAAGTAATATATTTGTTCAAGAAAGGTAATAATTAAGAAGTATAAAGCTCATGAGTTTAGTATATGAATTATATTTAATAAGATTAATTCCAGAAAGTATCCTCGATGAACAACACACTGAATTTAGAAATGGAAGATCAACTATAAGCAATGCGTTTATGTGAATTCAACAGAAAAACATGTAAAGCTTTTATACACTCTGTAAAATCTTTTTGTAATGGAAAAGTAATTAATAAAAGCTAGTGTAAGGAACTCAGTTTTATAATAAATACTGTCGAAACAAAGACTGGTGAAATTTTAGTAAATAAATGGGAAAACGAGGGTACTACATACTCTTTTTAATATTTCTGTCAATGATATTATGCAATTTTTGAAGCTGCATATACAAAAGGAAAGGAAGTATCATGTCTTGCTTGAACAAAAAGTTGTCTGACAACAAATATCTCACTACTTCAATAACTGCTAGAACCGCCTAGATTCGAAAATAAAAGTGGCATCAGCCATAATAGATTACAAAATAAGGCCAGTAAAGAAACAAAAGTAATATTTTATAAAATTGTCTCTGTTCTAGCGTTTCTTCTTGGAAGTGAATGCTGACTTTTTACAAAAAGAAGTTTAGGTAAAGTGTGAATGGCAGAAATAAAATTTCCGAGAGGAAGATTAGATTTGATTAGATTAGTACTTGTTCCATAGATCATGAACACGACACTTCGTAATGATGTGGAACGTGTCAGAAGTTTACTCAAGGCAAGACCCCGTACGAAACGAAACAGCCCGACAGGAGAATCAGTTGCTTGTAGAATAAACAGATTCTGCAGTATCTGTTATGTGCAACGCAGAGAGCAACACAGTATTTCGCAGACTGGCATTGGCTTTCAGACCGAGAAAGAAGTCTGATCCATAAGTTGTAATAGCAGAGCGAAGAAAATATTGAGAGCGGTAGATTATTACCGTTAAACCATCTACCAATCAGAGACCATTAGTTTTTTGTACAGACATCGGACTAACAAGAAAGGTCATTTGAAGAAGACCAGTGCTCTAGAAATTAAAGTGATTTAAACGTGTTTGTGTCACAACAAAAGGCCAAATCTGATGTCAGCAATTTTTTCTTCTGGGATATAGCAACGGACTATAAAACAACAATTAGGAAACATCATATGCAAGCTGTAACATCAGAATTACAACGGATAGAAAACGCCACAGTGCAAGCGCAGCGCAAAAATTAGTATGTCTGTATGGTAATGGCACTACAGGAGGTTTCGCTGCATTTTTTAACCATTAATAATAACGGCGTCATGGGCAATTATGTCGCGACGGAAAAAACAAGTGTATTTGCCCGCGCTTTGCCGGCCGCCTGTTTGCGCTTATGGCGACACGGGTTGATGTACCGTAAAAGTGAACGCTCGACCGCATATCAAACAGCACATTAAATCATGGGCGCGGCATTATTTACCGCGGCCAAATCTGTTTAATCCCGGTGCGCGCTAATTCAGCAATACTCGTATTTCCGGATGCACGCCGCTCCCCGGCCCGCACCTGCGCACTGGCCGGCGAACACGAAAAAGTGCGCCAGTGCAACCGCCAGTGTTTGCGAATTACAAATTATTTCATTTTTTCCCTAATGGTGACGTAATAAAATAGTTGGGCGATGGTGAAATACGTGGGCGTAGCAGGCATTGGTGTCTATAAATGTAATACACCACTGGCCATTAAAATTGCTACACCACGAAGATGACGTGCTACAAACGGGAAATTTAACCGACAGGAAGACGATGCTGTGATATGCAGATGATTAGCATTTCAGAGCATTCACACAAGGTTGCCGCCTCTGGCGACACCTACAATGTGGTGACATGAGGGAAGTTTCCAACCGATTTCTCATACACAAACAGCAGTTCACCGGCGTTGCCTGGTGAAACGTTGTTGTCTTGCGTCGTGTAAGGAGGAGAAATGCGTACCATAACGTTTCGGACTTTGCTAACGGTCGGATTGTAGCCTATCGCGCTTGCGGTTTATCATATCGCGACATTGTTGCTCGCGTTGGTCGAGATCCAGTGACTGTTAGCAGAATGGAATCAGTGGGTTCAGGAGGGTAATACGGAACGCCGTGCTGGATCCCAACGGCCTCGTATCACTAGCAGTCGAGATGACAGGCATCTTATCCGCATGGCTGTAACGGATCGTGCAGCCACGTCTCGATCCCTGAGTCAACAGATGGGGACGTTTGCAAGACAACAATCATCTGCACGAACAGTTCGACGACGTTTGCAGCAGCATAGGCTATCAACTCGAAGACCATGGCTGCGGTTACGCTTGACGCTGCATCACAGACAGGAGCGCCTGCGATGGTGTACTCAACGGCGAACCTGGGTGCACGAATGGCCAAACGTCATTTTTTCCGACGAATCCAGGTTCTCTTAACAGCATCATGATGGTCGCATCCGTGTTTGGCGACATCGCGGTGAACGCACATTGGAAGCGTGTATTCGTCATCGCCATACTGGCGTATCGCCCGGCGTGATGGTATGGGGTGCCATTAGTTACACGTCTCGGTCACCTCTTGTTCGCATTGACGGCACTTTGAACAGTGGACGTTACATTTCAGATGTGTTACGACCCGTGGCTCTACCCTTCATTCGATCCCTGCGAAACCCTATATTTCAGCAGGATAATGCACGACCGCATGTTGCAGGTCCTGTACGGGCCTTTCTGGATACAGAAAATGTTCGACTGCTGCCCTGGCCAGCACATTCTCCAGATCTCTCACCAATTGAAAACGTCTGGTCAATGGTGGCCGAGCAACTGGCTCGTCACAATACGCCATTCACTACTCTTGATGAACTGTGGTATCGTGTTGAAGCTGCATGGGCAGTTGTACCTGTACACGCCATCCAAGCTCTGTTTGACTCAATGCCCAGGCGTATCAAGGCCGTTATTACGGCCAGAGGTGGTTGTTCTGGGTAGTGATTTCTCAGGATCTGTGCACCCAAATTGCATGATAATGTAATCACGTATCAGTTCTAGTATAATATATTTGGCCAATGAATACCCGTTTAACATCTGCATTTCTTCTTGGTGTAGCAATTTTAATGGCCAGTAGTGTAGATTTCTTACTAGTACCTTCCAGCAACACGCAAGTGTTATGGAGATGCTTCGGGAACTCATATGGTAATCCCTAGAGGAAACCGACGTTCTTTCTGCAAAACACTACTGACAAATTTTAGAGAAGCGGTATTTTAAGCTGACTACAGAACGATTCTGTTGCCGCCAACATACACGAAGATAAAGCACGAGAAATTAGGGTTCATACGGAGGCGTATAGATAGGCGTTTTCCCTCGCTCTATTTGCGAGTGAAACAAGAAAGGAAATGACTAGTAGTGGTACAGGGTACCCTGCATTACACACCAATGGAAGAGAATGGTTTAACAGCTTTCGATTCTAGTAACCGAGACTACTGGAAGGAGAAAGCGGGAAGTCAAAGGAGAAGAATATGAAAATGAAATGAAGATGAGTGCTACATGAAGCTGGGCTAGTTGATGGCAAGTAGAGCAGGTAAATTCCTTGCTGAATTCCAAAAGAACCGGAGCTGACAGGCTAGTGAAAGACGGACAGATCACGTTATTAAGCATGTAAAAGCAACACTGATGGCTATGCACTACCCTCCATGTCTGCCCCGAGGATCAACAACGAACTTGAACAGATGTCATGGGACGTCCGCAACGACCAAAACACAACGATCATCAACGAACAAAATGAAAAAAATTATATATAAATATAGCCGAGTTGTCAGCGTGACGGATTGCCGTCCTATGGGCCCGGGTTCGATTCCCAGCTGGGTCGGGGATTTTCTTCATTCCCATCCGGCGCGCAGGTCGCCCAATGTGGCGTCTAATGTAATAAGACCTGCACCAAGGCGGCCGGACCTGCCCCACTAGGGGCCTCCCCGCCAATGACGCCACACACTCCTTTCCATTTTTACCACCCCCTCTAAGAGGTTTGGAAATATCTAGTGATTACAGATAATAGAAAGGAAATACATTATAAAATTGCATTTTATTGTTTTCTAAATGTTTATTAAGCTCAGACAATACATAGGTAAATGCAACTACTAAATTTTAGATCTCTCTAAATAGCCACCCTTTGCTTTAATCACTGCCTTGCGTGCTCTCGACCTACGATGAGTCAGTTTTGCCAAGGTTTCAGTTCTAATTAGTCGCCATACTTCCTGCGGAACCTCCCACGAGTGTGTCTCACTCATTATTCCCAGTTTTCGGATCCTCCTGCCCAACTCACCCCATTGCAGCTCGATTGAGTTACCCCAGAAGACTGAGGAGGCCATTCCCCGTTCTTCAAAATTTTCTGAACTTCTAGCGATGATACATAGTTCTGACACGAGCGGGACGTATGTTTCGGGTCGTTGTCCTGCTGCAAGACAGGCATTTTCCCATTCAGAGGCAAATCAGATGTTTTGGCATATCGCTGGAGAATGGCCGTCTCACTGTTAATACACTCACTGTACAATTTAACCGCTTGTCTGTTCCTCTTTAACAGGGTGAATCTTCCTAAAACTGTCTACCATCACTTCTCAAAAATGATAACGATGCGAACTAATTCCTAACTTAAACTCGCGTGCTGTGCAAAACTCTGGATGACACAAACACTTATTATTATTTGCTCGACATTATTCTACGAATCTGAAGTTATCGGTTTCTATAAAGATGCAATGCTACTCTGAAAGTAACCCGATTTCTGAAATAAATGCGCAACTGAACATGAACAGAAATTCGTGGTTGTAAACTGTGCTTTATTTACATCAATTCTTGACAAACATTTTTGCAGATTTCTCGAAAGCAGCGCACAGCATGCAGCAGCAAAACGATATTAAAAACTACGACTTAAAATTCCGTACCACAAAGTGCAATGTGCGTACGTACATAATAAACTGTATGAAGGGTTGGAATCTTAACTGGTAAGAAATGACTTCTGACAAAATTCAAATGAAACTCTGTATTTAATAGTAATGCTTTAAAACCAACTGAATGTTCACAATAGTATTTACATGGCGTGACTTTAATAAATAACTTTAAACAAGGGGAATCTCATCTTCCTATAAGAGCAATTCACATAACAATCCTACTATCTCAGCCTCTTTACTACTGTCTCAATAACACAAAACAATGTAACTTGCTTGTGTGCTAACCTCAATCTCTCGGCATTCCAGAAAAGGTCACAAATAATCTCCTAGGTTTCTCTCCATAACTGCACAGAAAATATTCATACTACAGTACCATCAATCTCGTTTCACACATATGAAGATTTCCGACCATTCTTCAAAATACATCTGTTACTCCACACTGCTCGTCTTAGAATGCGTGTAACTTTGCCTGCGCTCTCAGGCAGGGGCGATGTAGCAACACAAAGATATTGTAGCAATAGTCAAAGGTTGTTCACACATGTTTTTGCTTTGTATGAGCTATGTACACTACTGGCCATTAAAATTGCTACACCAAGAAGAAATGCAGATGATAAACGGTTATTCATTGGACAAATATATTATACGTGAACTGACATGTGATTACACTTTCACGCAATTTGGGTGCATAGATCCAGAGCAATCGGTACCCAGAACAACCACCTCTGGCCCTAATAACGGCCTTGATACGCCTGGGCATTGAGTCAAACAGAGCTTGGATGGCGTGTACTGGTACAGCTGCCCATGCAGCTTCAACACGATACCACAGTTCATCAGGAGTAGTGAATGGCGTATTGTGACGAGCCAGTTGCTCGGCCACCATCGACCACACGTTTTCAATTGGTGAGAGATCTGGAGAATGAGTTGGCCAGGGCAGCAGTCGAACATTTTCTGTATCCAGAAAGTCCCATACAGGACATGCAACTTCCGGTCGTGCATTATCCTGCTGAAATGCAGGGTTTCGCAGGGATCGAATGAAGGGTAGAGCCACGGGTCGTAACATATCTGAAAGTAGCTTACACTGTTCAAAATGCCGTCAATGCGAACAAGAGGTGACCGAGACGTGTAGCCAATGGCACCCCATACCATCACGCCGGGTGATGCGCCAGTATGGCGATGACGAATATACGCTTCCAATGTGCGTTCACCGCGATGTCTCCAAACACGGATGAGACCATCATGATGCTGTAAACAGAACCTGGATTCATCCGAAAAAATGACGCTTTGCCATTCGTGCACCCAGGTTCGTCGTTGAGTACACCATCGCAGGCGCTCCTGTCTGTGATGCAGCGTCAAGCGTAACCGCAGCCATGGTCTCCGAGCTGATAGTCCATGCTGCTACAAACGTCGTCGAATTGTTCGTGCAGATGATTGTTGCCTTGCAAACGTCCCCATCTGTTGACTCAGGGATCGAGACGTGGCTGCACGATTCGTTATCCGTTACAGCCATGCGGATAAGATGCCTGTCATCTCCACTGCTAGTGATACGAGGCCGTTGGGGTCAAGCACGGTGGTCCGTATTACCCTCATGAACCCACCGATTCCATATTCTGCTAACAGTCATTGGATCTCGACCAACGCGAGCAGCAGTGTCGCGATACGATAAACCGCAATCTTGATAGGCTACATTCCGACCTTTATCAAAGTCGGAAACGTGATGGTATGCATTTCTCCTCCTTACTAGAGGCATCACAACAACGTTTCAGCAGTCAAAGCCGGTCAACTGATGTTTTTGTATGAGAAATTGGTTGGTAACTTTCCTCATGTCAGCACGTTGTAGGTGTCGCCACCCGCGACAACCTTGTGTGAATGCTCTGAACAACTAATCATTTGCATATCACAGCATCTTCTTCCTGTCGGTTAAATTTCGCGTCTGTAGCACGTCATCTTCGTGGTGTAGCAATTTTAATGCCCAGGTGTATATTTGTCAAATAAAAGCTAGCGCTCTTGACCTCAGTGACTTCGAAGTCGACGATGCGCTCTGCTCCAACATTCCTGACTTGCTCGAAAGTACAGGCGCGGCGGCGGAGGTTTTCGCAGAATTTTGGATGGGCCCAGCCACTAGCGTTTCTCTTATTTCCTCGTCAGCTCCCACCTGTCCGGCGGTCCTTCCTTTTTCTGAAGCGGCACTCTCGACTGTGGCGACCCTTCGAGCCGCACAAAAGCCTAGTCGGCGCAGGCGGGCTCCCACACGCGCCCCGCGCACAGGAATGCCGCGGGCCCTAATGCTGACGCACGGCCGCCAAATTCCTGGCGCCAGCGCCGACACGCCGCGCAATGCGCACAAAAACGGCCGCCGGCGCCCGCACCCCGTCCAGTATTAGTTGGGCCCGAGCGCGGCCAAGACGTGCCAGAAAAAACCGCAACAGCAGCCAGCGCAATTATACGTGCCTAACAGAGTGCTCCTTCAGGAGGACGAAAAACCCTTGCTGGCGATTCCTCGGATTTCACTTCGCCTTGCGGTGTAATCATTATCACCTCTTCCTCTTTTGTTGCTTCTTAACGTCCAGTCGATGTCACCAGAGACCAGAATACTAATTAGAAATTAACTGCTGTGGGTTGGATCACAATACCTCGTCAAACGAGTGATCATTTCAGACCGAGTTGCATCTCACTGACAGACGGAATCGACCGGGACCTTATTAGAGGAACTACCTCAACACTGAATTTCGGGCTACTCAAAGATATGGAATCTACATCTACATCTATATCTACATCGATACTTCGCAAATCACATTTAAGTGCCTGGAAGAGGCTTCATTGAACCACCTTCACACAAAGTATTTATTACTCCACTCTCGAACAACGCACGGAAAAAACGGACACCTATATCTTCCCGCGCGGGCTCTGATTTTCCTTATTTTATTGTGATGATCGTTTCTCCCTATATAGGTCGGCATTAACAAAATATTTTCGCGTTCGGAGGAGAAAGTTGATGACTGAAATTCCGAAAGAAGATCAAGCTGCAACGAAAACCGGCTTTGTTTTTATGATTTCCACCGTAAATCCTGTATCATGTCCGTAACACTCTCTGCCCTATTTCTCGATAATACAAAAAGCGCTGAACTTTCTCGATGTACTCCGTCAGTCCTATCCGGTAAGGACCCCACACCGCGCAGCAGTACTCGAAAAGAAGCAGACAAGCGTATGTACGCAGTCTCTTTAGCAGATCTGATACCTTTTCTAAGTGCCCTACCAATAAAACGTAGTCCATTGTTAGCCTCCCCTACAACATTTTCTGTGTTCCTTCCAGTTTAAGTTCAAAAATGGTTCAAATGGCTCTAAGCACAATGGGACTTAACATCTGAGGTCATCAGTCCCCTAGATTTAGAACTACTTAAACCTAACTAACCTAAGGACATCACACACATCCATGCCCAAGACAGGATTCGAACCTGCGACCATAGCAGCAGCGCGGTTCCGGACTGAAGCGCCTAGAACCACTCGGCCACCACAGTTTAAGTAGTTCGTAATTGCAATTCCTAGGTATATAGTCGAATTGACAGCCTTAGATTTGATTGTTTTATCGTGTAACCGAAGTTTAACGGATTACTTTTGGCAGTCATGTGGATGACCTCACACTTTTCATTACTTAGGGACAATTTCCAATTTTTGCACCATGCAGATATCTTATCTGAATCGTTTTGCAATTGGTGTTGATCTTCTGATGACTTTACTAGGCGATAAAGGACAGCATTATCTGCCAACAACCTAAGATGGATGCTCAGATTGTCTAATAAATCGTTTATATAGATAAGGAACAGCAGAGGGCCTATAACAGTACCTTGCGGAATGCCAGAAAACACTTCTGTTTCACTCGATGACTTTCCGTCAGTTACTACGAACTGTGACCTCTCTGACAGGAAACCACGAATCCAGTCACATAGCTTAGACAATATTCCATAATCACGCAATTTGGTTACAAGCCACTTGCGAGGTACGGTGCCAGAAGCGTTTTTCGCTGCGGCAGTACCTTCTCATGAAATTTGAATCATAAGTTTCTCCTCAGAGTGTGAAAATAAATTGTTGGTGACCACGTACATAAGGAGAAATGATCATCATAATTCACACAGGATGGTCGGCAACCCTCAGAAAAGCTCGTAATGGTGTTACAGGGTAAGGTGTGCTGAGAAATAATTGCTGAGAAAAAAATCCGATACGTTGCGCTGTTTTCATGTTAATTAGCCTTGAGGTTAGCCAGTCAGGCTGTTGCGTGCGCAAATTCAAACGGCCCGCCCTAGACGGTGTTACCAAATGTATTCTTCGTTTGGTTTCCTAAGACCGAACAAAGGAGTAGCACAAAAACTGGTCATGGGACGTTAGTAAGGATCGAATCCGAGCCAAAGACTGAGCCGCCTCGTGAGCTATCATCTACGCTACGAGAACAACTAACACTAATTGTATCTGGCGAACCGCTTGAATTGAAGCACGCAACGACCTGATTGGCTAACTTCAACGCTAATTAACATGAGCCATCTTGGATACGTTGAGAGTGGCTTTGTGATTCATGCTTTTTGCGGTCAGGTGTTAGGCCATACAACATACTTTCTTTATATGGCGGAGAACTTAGTCACATTTTTACATTGTGTGAGAATGATCGAAAATGAACATCCTGGTCATACTTTTGTATTACTTTAACATACGTGCAAGATCCCATTTTCCGGTGCAGTATCAAAGTCTCACCCTCTACCGAATATTTTCATCCATAGAAATCAGGTCGCGTTGTTGTTCACGCATGAGCCAAATTTTTGTTGAAGAAGGGGAGTATTTTTACGTTACAAATACCGAAGTTATACCAGTTACGTACTCAGTTTTAATTTAAATAGGAAGTACGAGGCTTTCAAGACTTTTACTAACTCTACTGATTGATTTTCTTTGACTCTGAAGAAAACTATCTTCAGCTCAAAACTGCACAGGTTTCCGCGACCTGTGTCAGTTGACATAAAAGTTCCCTGGGTGTGGTAACGCGAACGCGTCGTTTTGTAAAGAAAAAAATAAAATAAAAAATATAAAAAAACTTTTACTGGTGAAGTCAACGCTTCGGCGATGGTTACAGTGGCCTTCTTCTGAGTCTACAGTAGCACCCAGACTTCGTCAGTAATAGTTTTTTTAGAGTACGACACGGCAGCACACTAGGAAACTTTTATGTCAGTTTTTCAGTTCGTCTTACATACTCATCTCTCGCAGTCGGCCCGTCTGACATCCTCTCAATTCGCCAATCCGCTCTATGTGCGACGCCGCATTTTCTTGACAGCAATACAAGCAGACTCGTTGAGAAAGCAATTCCTGGTGATATAGCTAGAGAAAATAAAAACCATGAGGATTACCTTTGACAGAGATACGTCCATTACGTCCAGTACGTTAAAATCGAAGTGGTTACGTAAAAGACACAAAAGAAACTTGAGATTAGACGGAAGTTACATTCCTTTTCCATTTTGCCAAATGTTTTTCTTAATGAGCGCAAAAAGAGTCTACAACGTAAAATGCTGTAATACGTATGACACTCCCACAAAAAAGTATAAGCTATAGGGAAAGACTAGTAACATTTAGGGTGACCTGAAAATCCGTTAACATCTGAAAATAGACTAATTCACGGAATAATGACATACATGCCTGAACGAGTGCGAAAACTGGCCGTCAGAGGGCGCTGGACAGCAACACGCCAGTGACGCTGTATGTGAATCGTGTATAAAACGAGCTGTAGTGAGAGACGGAATCAATTCCGCCAGCAATTTCTGCATGTTGACTTTACCAGAAAAGGCCCTGTTAGTGAAGCTTTACTACCAGAAAGGAGAATCCGCTGTTTCTGCTTTACGATGTTATCGCCATAAGAATGGTATTTGAACCGGGCAAGGTCTTGTGTAGCTGTGAAGAAAATGCTCACGAGGTTCGAAGCCCTGGGTTGTTTAGATGATCGGCCCCGTAGTAGGCGACCAGGCATAAGTGCTATTGCTGCTCGGACAGTTCAGAAAGAAATGAAGGGTTCAGCGCGTTCATCTCCGCATAGTGAAGTCAGCATTTGTGAAGTCGCATGTCGCACCGGCGTACCACGCATTACCGTTTGGACTTTGGAGAGCACTAAGGTGTACCCTCTAGTGCTATTCATACAGAATCCAGCGTCAACACGAACTGTTAACTACCTACTTTATGGGCATTTCAAAACATGGGGAAATATGACGATTTCTTGTCTAACCTGTTGTGGACCGACGAAGCACATGTCACACGCCAAGAGGCCGTCAACACCCACAACTGCAGAACTAGCTATCGAAAATATTAAAACTTTCGTGGAAACTCTATTCCGTTAGTAGAAAGTCAAGGTGTGGTGTGGACTTACATCAGTCGTGATCGGATCCTTTTTCTTCGAGAAAATGCGGGGTGCTGCTTCTGCAACTGTTTGCGTGACGCGTGCGAGGTACGCCGAAACGTTACAGAATCGCATCATCCCTAGCCAGTCTGATAAACACCTGCTGGAAGGTACGGCTTTTATGCAAGATGGCTGTCCACCCTATATTGCTACACGTGTGAAAGCTCTCTTGTGCACATCATTTGGTGAGAATCACGTGGTGAGCCGCCAGTTCCGTCATAGCTGGCCTCCCAGGCCACAGACGTCAGTCTTTGAGATGATTGGTTGTGGGGTTACCTGCAGTCTCAAGTCTACCACGATCGTCCGACCTCATCAGAGATGCTGAAGGCAACATCCGACAGCTATTTCTCACCGTACCTATGATACGCTGTACAGTGCTGTTCACAACATTGTCCTTCGACTTCAGGTATTGTTGATGAATGACGACCGACATCTTGAGCATTTGTTATAAAGAACACAATCTTCGCTAAAAATCAATTATTACGCTAATTATTGTTTTTGTATGATATGAAGCGCCATCTGTTGGTCATTTTGTGAATGTTCGTTTTGTTTCAAGCATATGTGTCAATCTTTATGTCTTTACCTACAGTATTCCCCGAAGTATTGAATTTTGAATTTTCAAATGTTGATGGACCTCTGGGTCACCCTGTACACTGACGGTCACAAAAAATGCAACACAAATGTGAGATTGGCCTGAAGAGTACTACAAGGTTCTACACGCAAATGTTCAGCGTGGCCAAACAAATTAAATAACAAAACGCCATCTACGCTCTATATACAAGGAAAAATATAGCGACGAATTTCTCATTCAGAGATTACATCTGAATGTTGGTTGTGAGAAGATGTGTAAGTAAGTGAAACGCCCACCAACAAGTATCAAAAAATTGAACAGTGGGAAGACCGTGGGCAGTTGAAACTGTGTTTTTTCGTTCCACGCTACTGCTGCTGACCGTGGTCGGGATCCCACGCTATCATGCAAATGTGGATTCCACGAGTGCTGGAGGACCACAAAAAAAAAAACACCATTAAGGATTTCGCAACGACCCCACGCGAGTAGGCACGAGATGATCAACATATTTTTCGCCACGGCACGTACCTTAAATCAGAACCGCAGAAATCAATGTGGGACGTACGACGAACGTATCCGTTAGGATAGCGTGGCGAAACTTGGCGTTAATGGACTATGACAGCAGAAGACAGACGCGAGTGCCTTTGTTAACAGCACCACATCTTCTGTAGAGCCTCTCCTGGTTCTTTACAAATATGACTTAATAATGGCCTTAAAAGCTTCAGCATTGTACTTGACAATGTCACAAAAGCGGAAATCCGAATCGTACAAAAGATAAATATAATAATAAACAGTCAAATGGCGATTTACTCTTTATCCATCATTTTGATTTGCAGCTCCTTGTATTGGCCATGTTTACAGTTAAAATTGTTGGATGTGAGGTCCGCCAGTTGCGCAAAACACCGTTTTTCTCAGTACCCAAACATGTTTCGGCACCACTGTACCATCATCAGTGGGTTTTCGTTTTTATTTATTCTGCAATGTGAACATTATTGTTAAGTTATTATAAAATTGTGTGCATTTTTAGTTCGAACAACAGATCGTTTCATTTGTAAATACCTTTACATTTGGTGTGCATGAATTGTACACATGCATTCCAATAAGTGAAACAATCAACATCATCACACAAACATTAAAACAACAAGGAAACATACCAGACACACACATCAATGAAATAACAACCATGCTCAAGACCATAACATCATAAAATTATTTTGTATTCAACAAAGAATTTTATTCTCAACACGAAGGACTGCCAATGGGATCACCAATCAGTGTCCTTCTAGCTAACATATTCATGAACAACCTGGAGAACATGATCTTCAGACACACAATAAAACCAAAGAAATATAAAGTTACGTACGGGTACCGTTATGTCGATGATATGCCTGATTGATGAACCACATAAACACACAGAACAGCTACACAATGAAATAAACAACTTACAACCAAAAATCAACTTCACCTTAGAAACAGAAACTAACAACACTCTACACTTTCTAGATCCCACCATACACAAAAACAAACAACATACACAACTTCACAATATTCAGGAAACCAACAATCACAAGCACCACGCCGGCCGAAGTGGCTGAGCGGTTCTAGGCGCTACAGTCTGGAACCGAGCGACCGCTACGGTCGCAGGTTCGAATCCTGCCTCGGGCATGGATGTGTGTGATGTCCTTAGGTTAGTTAGGTTTAAGTAGTTCTAAGTTCTAGGGGGCTGATGACCTCAGAAGTTAAGTCCCATAGTGCTCAGAGCCATTTTGAACAAACACCACCATTCACAACCTATCAAATCACCCATTGGCACATAAGTATGCAAACTTCAGATTCATACACCACAGATTAAACAGAACACACATTAACAAACAGAACTACACACAAGAACTAAACACAATAAAACAAATAGCAGTAGAAAATGGTTATATGGTAGACAAGTTAAAACAAAAAATATGCAAATAGTATAAAAATGAACATTCCACTCACACACAAATCCTGACCCAACACCGAACAACACAAAACAGAAACAATGACCACACACAAGACACAACAGAGCAACAACACACACACAAAACGAAATGGCACATACTGACCTACAATAACAAGTTTGTTCACAGAATAGGCAACATATTACAGAAACATGGAGTCCAAATAGGATACAGGACAGAGAACACAACACAGAAAGAGATCAGAACACAAGAAACTCCCATGGATAAATTGAACAGATCAGGAAAATATGAACTCACATGCAACACTTGCCAGTCAGTGTACATAGGACAGACATGCAGAAACTTCAAAACAAGATATTCAGAACATCTCAGAGGTTTAAAAAGTAACAATTCCCACAGCACATTTGCTGACCACCTTGTAGCCAACAATCACCACCCAACCACAATAGAAACAGAATACTAAAACCCAGCCACAGCCTATACAGAAAACGGACCATTGGGGAAAACTTCCATACACACAAAGCAATAGCAGAAGGAAAACAGGTATTAAACGAATACACTACACTCTGCAAGGGCACATTATTTACCACATTAAAGGAACTTTACAAATAAAAACATCGCAAACAGATAAAGTCTATACACACACACACACACACACACACACACACACACACACGAAAAAACGCTAAAATCTGCAAAGATGCACCATTTACACACAAAAGGAATACCATATAAAAGACAAGACACACAGCTAAGAAACGCACAGAAAACTCACACACACACACACACACACACACACACACACACACACACAAAAAGATAAAATGCAAACAAAAGTCAAATTTGGCACCGAACTCTCTGGTGAACAAATGAACACTGACTGGGCTGGGACACACAACAAACCACAATCACACTGTGTTCTGGTGAAGTGAAAAGCGTTTTAGTACGTTATTTGTGAAAAATACTTGTTATAGTTACGTGTGCATCACAACACCTCAGCATAATGCGGAAAATGGAAGTGCTTGCCACACGAAAACGTAGGTAAAAACGAATATAGGCGGGAAAACAAGGCGAAAAACTAAATTACATTCTGGAAGATAGATTAACTTACAGCAAAAAACTTTCTCATCAACATCGTTTGGTTGCAGATGACGGGCTACCTGTAGTAAATAACACACAAGTGATCCAGAAAATTTATGCACACCAAATGTAAAGGTATTTACAGAAAGAAACGATCTCTTGTTTGAACTAGAAATGCACATAGTTTTATAACCATTTAACAAAAATGTTCACATTGCAGAATAAATAAAAATGAAAACCCACTGATGATGGCACAGTGGTGCCGAAACATGTTTGGGTACTGAGAAAAAACGGTGTTTTGCGTAACTGGCGGACCTAACATCCAGCGATTTACTCTTTTAAAAAATATTGTATGACTGTGGCTCAACATGATTGAAAACTTTTTAAAGATTACATTGGGTTACTTAGAATCTCTATGCCGTAACATATCGACTATTAAAGTCTTCTGTTTGAAACACATCCGGTGTACAAGTACAAAGTATGACATATCGAATGAAAATATAGAGCTCACATCACTTTCCTTGAATACCAAAAATAAGCCAGAAACCTTATAAACTCTCAGTTCTCAGGGGATTTCTATGTGTAACACATGTAGCTCGTGGGTGGCTTGGATCTGTTTCTACGGACACTCTATTATTCTCTTGATGGTGAAGGTCTGTCGTGACGAACTCCATTGGTGCCTATGTGCAGTAATCAGTAAGAGTCATATAATAGTGGATGAACAACGTTATGGTAGGCTGCCATCTTCAGACACTATGCTGTATAATAAGTACAAGTGGGAGCAATCCGAGCAGCGGTTGAAATACACAAAAAGTGGTACTGCCTGCCAGATGCTTGCATATACCAGAGAAAAGCTGCGATTTCGAGCGAATAAAATAATCATACCTCGGTGGAAGCGTGGTGGTGGAGCTAGGTATGATGAAGGCACAGTTTGGCAATATAACGGCAGTCAGTACATTTAGTTGTTAGGATGCAAGTAAACAAAGCCAGTTTATAACAACGGTCAGCTTCTATACTACTTAAGTCCCAATGCGTTGAAGTGGGATGGCTGAAGACAGAGGGTGGGACTGTGACTGTAGATCAGAGCCGGCGCCAAATAGTAGATACGGGCCTCTGGATGAGGCGCGCTCTGCGTGTGATGGAAAACGATGATGCGAATGCTGAGACGGTGTACCAGGGGCTAGCTGACAATACGCTTCTGGACAGCTTCTATGATCTGTTGGGTATGCTGTAAGGGATGCAGCTCTTGTATGTGGCCCTTATGCTTGGGGTCAGTGATGTGAATAACTTGTTGTAAACTGTCCAGTGCTGCCAACTGTAAAGCAATAGCGGTGGCCCAGGTAGTCACACCCGCTCGATGAGGCGTGGACTGTGGGAACTCTCATCGTGGTGGCAGTGTAGTACTTAAGCCACCACAGCTCCAACTAAAATTTGTACGCATGTCTCACAAATAAAGTTGGCCAGCGATGTACAATTACAGCAGAAACTTCTTTAGCCTTTAGGTATCCACTCGTGATCAAAGGTCTCTTCCAAAGATTTCCATATAGACCTGTTCTGGGCAGGCTGGATACAGCTTTTTCCCGCATGTCGATGGATGTCGTCTCTCCACCTTGTCAGAGGCGTCCGACACTTCTCTTTGACTCCCTCGGTCGCCACTGCATGAGATTTTTGGTCCATTTGGTATTTTGTTGGCCTCCTCAGTCTCGCTATCCGCTCGCCAACGGCTTAGACACCTGTTCTTCTCCTTTTCTCTTTGATCTTCATACTGCAACAAAAAATTTTGATCACTTACCCAGTGATATAAAATGTCTGACAGACAGCAAAGTAAAATTTTAAAACAAACTGCGAAAGTTTCTCCTTGACAAATCTTTCCACTCTATTGCTGAATTTCTATTACTGTAACGCGTAAAAGGTGGTGTGTAGGAAGTACTAACTCATATGTGTATATCTCTTTTTCTTAAACAAAATTAAAAATTAAAAAACTTTGAAATGTTCAGCAAGTAACCATGTGCAAAATAATTTGCAAGGTGAATGTAAAATAACTCGTTCCACGTCATTACGATTTATAGTGCAAAATGATCCATGGAATATGAAACTAACTAACTAATCCGTCTCTCAGACACTCTATTGCCCTCTGACAAACCCTGAGTCGTTTTGCGCTCCTTATTTTGTCACTGTTTCGAGTAAGTATGTTGTTTCTGCCAGGCTGCATGTATCATAAAACTTCGTTTTTAAATTTATGGGGATAGTTGGTTTACAGAACATGTAATCAAGTTTCCCGAATGCCATCCAGATAAGGGCAGTTCGCGAGGTGATCTCCGCTGCCTGATTATCTTTTCTAAGTTTTATTTTATGTCCCAGATAAATGTGTTCATTCACTACTTCTAGAGCATGGTTTTCGATGGAGACCGTAATACAGACGGCTCACGACTTTGCTCTTCTAGAGGTTAATTTTGAGGCCTACATCTTTGGAAGCATCATTAAGTTCTCATATAATTGTTGACATTTAGTTTGTGCCACTGCTAAAGAGGATGATATCATCTGCAAAGCAAAGATGGCTGAGATGTTTTCCATCTGATATCTTTCTGTCTCCAGAATAGATAGTTGCACGCATCCTCCAAAGCCAAGGTGAATTACTTAGGTGAGATTGTGTCTCATTGTGTGACGCCTCTTCTCACAGGAAGTTATCCAGTCTTCGTTTATTGTATCGTGTAGAGTGTCACTGTCGTAAATATAGAGGATTACAAGGAAGGAAGGAAGACTGTGTTTAACGTCCCGTTGACACCGAGGTCATTACAGACAGAAGGATGGGGAAGGAAATCGGCAGTACGCTTTCACAGGAACCGTCCCAACATTTGCCTGGGCCGATTTAGAGAAATCACGGAAAACCTAGATCTGGACGGCAGAAGAGGGTCTGAACCGTCGTCCTCCCGAATGCGAAACAGTGTGCTACCCATTGCGCCACCTCGCACGGTTATAGTGGATTAAATGTTGCTAGGTCATTGTACAATAGCCTCGTGAATCAGTACTGAGAACTGTACGCACAAGTTGTCAAATCAGTGTTACATTGACAGCACACTTTGGGACTACGTTATCTCATTATAAAGTGCTTTGATGGGGCCTAATGGCACAGAAACGTTAAGCACTTGATAATGGGATAACGTAGTCCCGAGACATGTTGTCGTAAATTTATCACACATTTTTACAACTGGTGCCTATATTCTGAGTGCCGTTCACTGCCCTTAATACTGAGCAGGTTCCGATCGTGTAGAACGCCTTCCGGTAGTCTATGAAGGCCATATGAAGTGGGGCGTCATGTTCCGCACACTGTCAGTGTGAGTGAAGTTTGAATATGGTCAGTTGTACTGAAATCTTTTCTCATTCCCGCCTGTTCGACTGGCTAGTAAGCGTCAAATTTCAGGCCCTGATGGTTCGTAACGCTTTTTGTTAGCTGGCTGTAAAACAGTTAAAAGGCTAAGAGGTCTGTACTCTCAATGTTCGCGTTGACACCTTTTTTAAGTGGAGATTGACTTCTACATTTTTCCACGACTCCGAATCTTCTCTTTCTGGAGAATTAGGAGTGCTTCTTCAAGTGTCTCTGGTTTTAACCATCTCGCTCGTGATCTGCTTCAGTTCTTGAGATATTTAGACCTGTTTCCATTTCATTTTTATTGATGCGTTCCAGTTCTTCCGAGCCCATTTTCATTACAGGTCTTAGTGATTCATCAAGTATGCTTTGGCTTATCAGTAACTGTAGAGTTTCAAATAAAAGTCCTACACACTTTTTTATAATTTGCTCTGTATAGTTTTTCTTTCTCCTCGACCATTCCAAATTTTGTGGATGATCAACTTGCCTTTCGACTGACTGGAACCAAGGACTCTTATGTTCGCACGGTTTCTGGTTGTCTCTTCGATCAGTCATGTTTTCTCTGACGTCTTCTGATCACATTCTTAACTTTTTTTTTTTTTTTTTTTTTTTTGAGGCACTTATACCTGTGTGAGTGCGACAGTGTTTTTCCTTTCTTTTACAAGCTGTTCCGTTTGGACGCTGCGTTCCGGATTTTTCCGTCTTCGGAGTGCACTGAGTTGCTTTATTGCTGTTGGAATACTGTTGGTAATGTCTGTCGAGAAATATTGTCAGATATTAAGGATCGCGCCTTGGCCAGGGCAATATCAAAACGATTGGGAGATCTTTAGATATGATTGTATAGCAGGCGCTTAAACCATATGTCCATAGTCATACAATAACTTTGCAGAAATGGGGCTTCATATTTCATCGCTGAGAGTTTGCCATTGTGGTTGAATGATAAATTCTCTATTAAAAATGGAAACCAAAACTATAGTGAAAGTAAAATTGATCACATGATCTCCAAACAAACAAAAAACTAATTACGCAGCTTTTTCGAGGTGATAATTAAAATTTAATGACTACCTGTCGTAAGTTGTTGGTATAAGGTGTAAGTTGTTTACGTCAATAAAAAGAGGTAGACATTCGTTTCCCATCATAAGTTCCTTAAAGATCGTACGCCTACTGTCCGCATAGTTTTGCCCAAAGGTTGATCAAGAGCATAATGCGAAGACTCGAAATGTCCTCTGCGGAACCGTGACTTGGTCGCTTGGATATTTAACTCCAGCCGTGGAATGTTCCAGGAGCGAGGTCCTGCCGTACACCCTGAGCCTCCTCCATTTATCAGCAGACAATGTAGTGGGACGAAATTAAACGTCACCCATCCACCAAAGTCAGCCCAGTTTGCAGGTGATTATGAGTTTAATTTAGTTTTGTTTATGTGTTTTCTTATTATTTGTAATAAGTGTGAATTATCTAAAGGTTTTGTATTTTTTTATGTGTTTCATGTACGGAGGGATCGGCGCAACGAACGGGGACAGCATCTTCGTTGCCGCGACCAGAGAGGAAATTGCTGGCCGCTATACGTCGCGGGTCGACAGCCAAGGAGCAACAGAAGATCCTGGAACCGAGTTGTTGCGTCGTGTTTCTAAAAATTAAAAATGAATTTTTATACTCTTTTTGTACAACAATGACATCAAATAGATCTTAGTCTTATTGAAATGTTAGTCACTGTCTGTCAACGCTCAAGTTCACATCTGTATGTGTAGGAAGCTAATAAAATAGTGTATGTTACTAAAGGTGAAACACGTGTCTTGAAGATTTATTTATGAAGAGTTATGTGAACGGATTAATAATATATTTGACAAGATTATTGATTCAGACAGCGTTGGCCGAAACTTTGAATCTAAAAAGTTTATTTAATGTGTGATTCTGATATCGATTAGATCAAGATAACGTGTGTCGATATAATTTTCTGAGGAGAAACAAACGAACTTTAAATTCGAAAAAGTTACGAAAACCAATTGGCCCAAGTGATGTAATTCTCTGCACACGACTCAACTGATGTTTTACAGTTTCGTTCAAGAACCATTCTATGACAATTTAAAAAGAATATAAATCATTTTTGAAGTGGGTTGTAACTGACGTAGGTGACGAAGTCTGCACATGGTCATACATATATCAAACGAAAACTTAATACGTCGTTACACCGCACCGTGGCGACCTTAGAAACAGGACTTGTGTGTAACTAAGGCACACAGGTACGAAACAAAACATCAAGAGTCCTTCGGAAGTCAACGCGAGTTTTCGTGGAGCCTTCACCAGCCAGCGGCGACTTCGTGGGGGTGGGCCTCTGACGGAGCCGCAGCCAAGCAGTACGGTCACGCAGTTGTTCCACGAGAAGGCGCATCTGTTGGGCAGCAGCTGAACGCTGCAAACCTCGACAACCCTTTTTCTCCCTAAACTAATAGGCCCAGTACGTCAGCTGCGGGGCGTTCCTCCGGCTGGTATTAGAGGTGTTGCTGAGGGCTTCGCCTGTCTACGGCGGTGCCGGGCGTGGTTGCAGCCAGCGACGTTTCCGGTGTTCGACTCAGCGTCCGGCCGGTTGCGGAAGCGGGGTCGCAGCATCTCAGCGGCTGCATCGACGGCTGTTACATCTGCAGCCCATAGCAGCACACTGATCATCGAGAACTACAAATTACAATATTAGTGTCCGGTGAGTTTGTTTCAAGTTGGAAGTGGAGTGTTGTATATAGGAAGTGTGCTTTTATAGGATTGTTGATTCCAAGTTTGCGTGTGTAAATAGTTAATATCTTACAATAATGTCGGGAAGTGAAATGTCAGACGAAGAGCAATCTATGTCCGATAGGAGCATGAGATCCCTTTTTAGGGCGATCGCTAAATTAAAACAATCTAACGAGGAATCTACTGCTAGATTAAAAGAGGAATTGAAACAATCTAACGAAGAATCTACTGCTAGATTAAAAGAGGAATTAAAACAGTCAAACGAAGAATCTATGGCTAGATTAAAACAGTCTAACGAGGAATCTACTGCTAGACTTAAAGGGGAGCTAACAAAATCAACAGACAGGTTGCAGGAATATCTTAATGAAACCAGTCGAGAATTAAGTGATAAAATAGAGTCTTCTAAAGTTGAAATGCAAGAAAAATTAGTAGGACTTAGTAATAAGATTGCCGATAACTGTAAAAGGTTAGAAGAACATATCCAGGAATCGCGCGAGGAAAAAGCTCGCATGCGAAACGATATCACTGACTTAACCGAGAGACTAGATAGTGTCAATATCTTAGTTGTAAATGAAATACAGAAAAATAACGATATGTTACGAGATGAATTTTCTATGCAAACAGAAACTGTTCGCAGAGAATTATTGAAATCTATTAAAGAGGTCTCTACCAAACCTGTAGAGATTTCTTCAATAGATAATGTAGAATTAGAGACATTAACTCATCAAGTAGAAAAGGACCATACCGAAATCGAAAACATGAAATTTTTAATTACTGAGATATGCAGTAATCTTGAGACGGCCAAAGATAATAATATTGACGAAGGTACAGAGTGTTCACATCGTGAACACAGTGAAGAATCGATATTAGCTAATCGCGTATCCAATACAGAAATGCGGATACAGGAAATTACGAAACGGTTATCGGAATTAGATAATAACGAGAACATTTCAGGTAGCAGAGGTAATAACATAATCAGAGACAACAGTCGCATCGAATTTGCTAGCACGGATGGCAACAATATGAATAAGGCAGTCACGGCAAGCCAATCCGATGCAACTCCGTCTCTGCCAGCTAAACAGAATCCGACTATTTCTCTCGCAGAATGTCTGGATGACATAACAACAAATTCAAATGTAGCAAGTCGATTTCCTGTATTCAAACCAGGAGGCGAACTGCACCCTATAATCTTTATAAAAGCTTTTGAAACATCATTATCTCCTAAATGGAGTAATGAAAAACGCATTCAATTTGTAATAGGACATTTAGAAGCAGAAGCTGCGGAATGGGCAGTACTGGTGGGGAGGTTATAGGAATTATTTTGAATGGCATTTAAACCGTGCTAAATTAATTGAAGAACCAATTATTGAAAGTCATTTAATACGAGTCCTAATTAGTAGGTTACCGTATTACGTAAAGGAAAGAATGATAGAAAGAGAATGGTCACAGCCGTGCGAATTGTTAGGATATTTAGAGCAGTTAGATATACTTAATAGAGAAAGGGAAGACGAGAAGTTTAGATTTGGTAGAAATGACAATCCTCGAAATAATAATAATGATTCAGAACCACGAAAAGCTAATAACAACAATCATAGTCGGTTCTGTTATATAAAACGTCAATCTAAAGATAAAGAGAGCCAACAAAATCGTGGTAATAACTCTAAAGTGCGGAAATTACACAATAACGATCATGAGATAAATCATCCTCAAGTAATTAATGAAGGTCAAGTGGTAGGTGACGTCATCATAGAACGTTCGGAAAACTAGTAAAGTCCTTTAGTACGGGTCAACTAAAGGGAACTATTGGTCAAGATTATCCAAGACCCAGTTGCAATTTATCATTAAGCTGCCAAAAGGACGATGACTGGCAACAAGATTTACTTCAGGAAGACAATCAGATAAGGGAGAATGTAACATATAAACCCGTTATTAAAGGTTATATTAAAGATACCGAAGTAAATATTATAGTTGATTCGGGTAGCGAAGTAAGTATTTTATCCAAAGAATTATTTCAGCTTAAAAGAAAATATTGGAATTTCCCGACTTTACCTGTAACTGGGGTGAAAATTATAGGAGTTACTGGTAAAAGAAGTCAAAATATTACTGAAGAAGTTTATGTAACTTTTGAAATTGCTAAACAATTAATTGCTCACTCTGTACTCGTCGTAGCCAACTTAAATGTGGCCATAATTTTAGGTATAGATTGGCTGTGTAAATATAAAGCTATATTAGATTTTAAAGATTCTTCCTTAACCATCCATAAGGAGGCATGTACTTTTAAGGTGAGGTTCTCTAACAGTCAAGTACCTGAAAATTGCTACGAGTCCTTACAGATTAAGTACGCACCGACCATGAATCTATTAACAGATTTTAGTGATCTTGGGTATGCAGTATACCAATGTCAGGCTAGTAATATTATCGAAACCGAAGTGAAGGAAAAATGTTTATCTACGAATTGTCTATCCGAGCAAGAAAAGGAAGAGTTGGAATCTTTGATGTTAGAATTTAGAGCCGTCTTCTCAGATGAACCGGGGAGAATTAAAGATTACGTTTGTGAACTTAAGATTAAAGATAAGAAACCATTCTTTAAGAAACCTTATCCTATTCCAGTACAATTCAAAGAACCGGCTAGTAGAGAAATAAGTAAGATGCTAGAACAAAACATTATCGAACGATCATGTAGCGCTTTTAACAGTCCGTTGTGGGTAGTTAAGAAAGCTACTGGTGGGGTACGACTGGTTCTGGATGCCCGTGAATTAAATAAAATTATAGAGATGGAAAGAGACAGACCTATTCCTATGGAGGACGTACTTCTTAAGATCGCTGGTTCTCGTTATATGAGTACAATGGATCTAACCTCTGGCTACCACCAAGTAACATTACACCCGGATTCACGGCAATATACGGCTTTTCTTTTTGAAGGCAGATCATATCAGTTCCAAGTTTTACCTTTTGGGCTTAATATATCAGTGTCAACTTTCATTAGGGCATTAGATTCTGCTTTGGGTCAGCAATTGTTACAAAAGATTATTTTATATGTAGATGATATTTTGGTAGCTACTAAAACGTGGGAAGAACACGTAACGATATTACGGGAATTGTTTAACCGTTTAATTGACAGAGGAATTACTTTAAAATTATCTAAGTCTGACTTCGGAAAGGAGGAAGTGAGATTTTTGGGGCATATAGTGGACAGTAAAGGTATTAGGCCAGACCCAGCACGTATTGAAGCTATTGCTCGATGCCCGAGTCCTAGAAATCGGAAACAATTGAAATCATTCTTGGGAATGGTAGGATTCCTGAGGAGATTTCTTCCAGGGCAGGATATTGTTAATCCTAAATTACTAGATTTATTGAAAGAGAAGTCAGTATGGCTCTGGGGACAAGAGGAAGAGGAAGTTTTTAATAAGATAAAAGGAGCGTTAACCAAAGCCAAAATGTTATACCACCCAGATTTCGATCAGGACTTTGGTATGTGTACGGATGCCTCTGATTATGGTGTGTCTTGTGTAATATTCCAAGGTGATCTGACCAATGAAGAGGGATTATATCGGCCTATTGGATTCGCTAGTCGAACTTTAAATAAACATGAAAGAAATTATTTTGTATCCGAGAAGGAAGCTCTCGCAGTGGTATGGGGTTTTCAACGATTTAGAGGATTATTAATGGGAAGAAAAACAATTGTATATACTGATCATCAGGCTTTAATCTTTTTGAACAATTGCCGGTTACTTCACCGTCGGCTATTACGTTGGGTATTATACTTGCAAGAATTTCAGTACGAGATTAGGTATATAAAAGGATCTCAGAATGTAGTTTCAGATGCTTTGTCAAGGCTTCCCGTAGGAATGGAGAATATTAATATTGCAGAAGAACCAGGAACAAATTATCATGTTTATTTCCTTTTGACTAAGGAGAACGAACGTAAGGTTAAACGGATAGTAACTGCTGTTAGATGCAATCAAAGAAATGACGATCAATATAGGGACCTTATACAAAACCTTAATAATGGGGACGAAACAGTTAACACCCGGGGTGTGTGGTTATATTTTAACGACTTGTTGTATTGGAAAGCACAGAGGGAACACCAGAGATGGAAAATCTGCATTCCGGAAACTGTTGTGGACGAGTTAATTACTTATATTCATGAAGGTTACGGGCATTTTGGAATTCATAAATGTATTAAACATCTAATGAAGTATTATTATTTCAAAAATATGTCACGTATTGTGAGAAGTATTATTAGGGCTTGTGAAACCTGTCAAAAGGTTAAAGTTAATAACAAATCCAAGCGTTATAAATTATATGCTGTAATTCCTCGAGGTTTGTGGGATCTACTGTCATTAGATTTTTTCGGCCCTCTGCCTCGGAGTTCAGGAGGATTCACATATGTGTTTGTTGTAATGGAATGTTGGTCCAAACATGTGAAACTATATACTTTGAAACGAGCGAATACAGCAAGCGTTATACGCTGCCTCACCCGAAATTACTTTGTTAACTGGGGCATTCCTAAACGACTTATGTCTGACAACGGTAGTGCCTTTATTAGTCAAAGATTTCAAGATATGATAAAACAATATGGAATCAAACATATCTTAATTTCGAAATATCACCCTCAAAGTAATTTAGTAGAAAGAGTCATGAAAGAATTAGGACGATTATGTAGAACTTATTGTGCGCATAAACATACTCGGTGGGCCAAACTAATGCCTGAATTCGAAAAGATATTAAATGAATTGCCTCACCTAACGACGGGATTATCACCTATAGAAATTTTAGGCAAACGAATTATAGGTGAGCCTTTACTAGCTGCTTTACCTTGGCCACCAGTAAATGAGATACAACAAGATATTCCAGACGAAAAAGTTTGCGAACAGATTGTAAAAAATGCCGAACGGAGAATTAAAAGTTATAATCAACAGGCTGTAGAACCCTCATTTCAGGTAGGAGATCTTGTGCTAGTACGATCTCATCCTAAAAGTTCTAAGATCGATAAGGAATGTAGAAAATTCTTCTTTATCTTTGAAGGTCCATATGTTGTACATAAGATTGTACATCCCAAAGCATTACTTCTTATGGAACCTTCATCAGGTGTAATTAAAGGATTATATAGTGTTGATCAAATGAAACTCTTCATTCCTAAATAAGTTAATATTTAGTATATGTTACATACGGAAGAGCGTTCATAGTTTATTCATGTGAAGTTTTTCGTGATAGTTACGTGTTATTTCAAATAAATGACAGAAAGCTTAAACATGTGTTCTACAATAATCTACTGGTACTTCAAAAAGAGAAAGATAACCAAAAGGGGGATTTATATGGCGGAAACTTTGCTCTTAGGTCAAAAGGAATTTTGCATATTTTAAATTTACTCGGATAGTAGGAACCAAAGGGGATGGTTAATAGTTTTAGGGACCATGGGCGTCCAGAGCTATATGGCTCACGAGAACATAGCAGAGTGCCTTTAATAGAGGTTTGCAATAGTGTTAATATAGAACACACCAAACGGGGCTCTCTCGCTTGTTTCTCCTAAATAAATGGCCATTACCCAGCAAGGTGTCCGAAGGTAAAGAAAGCCGTGCCGAGATTCTAAAGAGAGTTTTGCTTGATTTCTTCTTGACCTCAGGCCTAAATAAGGCATTAGGGAAGAGAATGACGTAAAGTAAATAGTACTATTAGTTATTGTGAGAAACTTATTAGTAATGTACATTCTTGGAAAGAATAACTAGTAAATAAATGAAACTGAAACTAATCTATCACCGTTTGAACGCTCTGTCCTAATGTACAACGAACTTAAAGAACGTACTAAATTAGTATTTATTAGCAACTATTAACTGAAGAGGAGCAATCTCCCTATATTCGGTTACGAATTACCATAAGAGCACAATTAAGAAAAAATGACAAATAGTCACAACGATATCGTATTAAAAGGATGAAATCTATCTAATAGCAAGGACTCTAGGTTACGTAAAATGTGAGAAAAATGTATTAACAGTTAAATATTGTATATTGAAAAGTTTTAATTCGGTTAAAACCTGACAAACTGAGCTTGTGGGTGGGGTATGTAGTGGGACGAAATTAAACGTCACCCATCCACCAAAGTCAGCCCAGTTTGCAGGTGATTATGAGTTTAATTTAGTTTTGTTTATGTGTTTTCTTATTATTTGTAATAAGTGTGAATTATCTAAAGGTTTTGTATTTTTTTATGTGTTTCATGTACGGAGGGATCGGCGCAACGAACGGGGACAGCATCTTCGTTGCCGCGACCAGAGAGGAAATTGCTGGCCGCTATACGTCGCGGGTCGACAGCCAAGGAGCAACAGAAGATCCTGGAACCGAGTTGTTGCGTCGTGTTTCTAAAAATTAAAAATGAATTTTTATACTCTTTTTGTACAACAATGACATCAAATAGAT
Source organism: Schistocerca serialis cubense (assembly GCF_023864345.2). Lineage (NCBI taxonomy): Eukaryota > Metazoa > Arthropoda > Insecta > Orthoptera > Acrididae > Schistocerca > Schistocerca serialis. Next base: position 154,353,666 of record NC_064642.1, read on the forward strand.
CTTAGTCTTATTGAAATGTTAGTCACTGTCTGTCAACGCTCAAGTTCACATCTGTATGTGTAGGAAGCTAATAAAATAGTGTATGTTACTAAAGGTGAAACACGTGTCTTGAAGATTTATTTATGAAGAGTTATGTGAACGGATTAATAATATATTTGACAAGATTATTGATTCAGACAGCGTTGGCCGAAACTTTGAATCTAAAAAGTTTATTTAATGTGTGATTCTGATATCGATTAGATCAAGATAACGTGTGTCGATATAATTTTCTGAGGAGAAACAAACGAACTTTAAATTCGAAAAAGTTACGAAAACCAATTGGCCCAAGTGATGTAATTCTCTGCACACGACTCAACTGATGTTTTACAGTTTCGTTCAAGAACCATTCTATGACAATTTAAAAAGAATATAAATCATTTTTGAAGTGGGTTGTAACTGACGTAGGTGACGAAGTCTGCACATGGTCATACATATATCAAACGAAAACTTAATACGTCGTTACACCGCAACAACCAATGTGACGGCTGGTCCTTCCGCTGCCGGCAGTGCACTGTCTTATTCCTTCCTTCCTTCCTTCCTTCCTTCCCGCGCGCAGGCCATCGGACGCCGCTCGTTTATCACGGCACGCGTTTGCTCGGTCTCTAGTATCAATTACTTGTCAACACGCAATTCCTTCTCGTTGTACCTCTGCCTAGCAGAACCAAAAGGAACCGGCCCCCCGCGGCGCGCACTGACTCACTACAGTGTGGTGGCCACGTCGTGCTGAGTCCGGCGGGTGGAGAACAAAGCTGGTACACTCTTGCGGTTCACATGCAAGAGATGTGCTATTACAAAACAACACTAACAGCCAAGTTCCATCACAATTTATTTGAGAATCTGGAAACGTATACCAGGCAACCAGATTTCGTTTCATCACTACTACACAAATTAAATTGAATACAGGTAGTGCTATGACGCGAGAGACCTGCCAGGTTAGCCGAGCAGTTCGGCGCTAGCGGCCGTGCGAAACGGAGGTCCGATACTTCCGCCTGTGCGGCGTGTGCGAGTGTTTGTTTACTTGTGGACTTAGTCTGCGCGCGGGCTAGTAACAACGATCATGGCGAACAAGTACAGGAAAACTACATTACGATTCAATTTCTGCAAAGACTACGAACGACCAAAGGCGTTAGCAGTGGAACGATTCATTCGAGAGGACGTCAAGATACCGCCAAACGATATTGTCGGAATTCACCTGTCCATCGTTAGTGCCACGGTGTATGTTAAGATGGTAAATGACGCGGCGTGTGAGAGAATTCTACAGCCGACAAAAGCAGGTCTCCGATTTTGCCATAGTGACGGAAATGTCGGCACGGTAACTGTAGAACATGTTGGTCTTGGTGTACGGACAATACGTGTTTTTGAGCTGCCATTTGAACTCCCGGCTGACGAAGTTATCGAGGCTTTTAAGCCATACGGCACGGTACATGGTCACACAGCAGAACGCTGGACACAGTTCGCCACATACCCCGTTCTTAACGGAGTGCGGCAGATCACTATTGATCTTCAGAAGCATGTACCGTCCTATCTGACAATTGGTGGTTGTCGGGCGGTGGTGATTTACGATGGTCAACCACGTACATGTTCTGGATGTGGCCAGGAGGGACACCTCAGGTCGAACTGTATGCAACGGCGGATTACGCAACTGCCTTCAGATGTGCGGGAGCCGTCGCCGGCGATGACAGTACTACCGATCACCTATGCCAAAGTCCTCACTGCGTCCGCTGATGACCGAAAGGATACAGCCCCGATGGAAGATCAAGATGGCACTCTCCGAAACCTTGTAGCAGACGTCGGGATGACAGAGGATGCTGCTCCATCGAGCATACAATCTACGGCGACAACATCAGATGAGACCGAACTCTCACCAAGCACACCAATAGTACACGAAGCAGTTCCAGCCATTACGGATGCTGTTCCGTCTGGAACGCACTCTGTGACGACAACATCAGTTTCGACCGAACTCCCGCCAAGTACAACGATGGGACTCGAAACACTTCCAGTTCCTACGGATGCTTTTCTGTCGGGCAGCCGTGATTGACTACAATCTGAGGACACGGAAGGAAGATCACGCAAACAACGTTCCCCGAAAAGAAGGAAACGGCGTCGTCGCACGACATCTAATAGGGATGACTCCCCTCGTCCCGACGACGATGTGCCTGTGGACCAAGACGACACAACAACGCCGGCCGGTGTGGCCGTGCGGTTCTAAGCGCTTCAGTTTGGAACCGCGTGACCGCTACGGTCGCAGGTTCGAATCCTGCCTCGGACATGGATGTGTGTGATGTCCTTAGGTTACTTAGGTTTAAGTAGTTCTAAGTTCTAGGGGACTGATGACCTCAGAAGTTAAGTCCCATAGTGCTCAGAGCCATTTGAACCATTGACACAACAACCTCTACGAAACAGGATGAGGCAATGGAAACTGTTCGAGCAGACCCGCAGCGGTCTGTCACATTGACGGTACCGGGACGTGGTGATGCTGATGAGGAATCACAACCATTTGGCTCTCCAGACGCCGATGCTGTGGCTATGGATACGAATGTATCACTGCCTGCAAAGATGTGGTATGAGGATATTGAGGAGGCGCCGGACGTCATGCAGAGGCAGCCGACCCTCACGAAGACGGCCTAATAATTGCAGAAGGTGCAGGGAGAGGGGCGGGAGAACGTCTTCTAACTCAGCCCCCAGCGCCGATGCAGGGAGATGTTGTTACGCCTCGATAGAGTGAGATTCAACGCCATGCGAACCGTATTGCGACGTTAAATATAAATGACGTGCGTTCACCGGCCAAAATACACCTACTGAAGGAAACGATTTGGGCATCTGATGTGGATATTGCTTTGCTGCAGGAAGTCCACATAGCTGCACTCCCATACATCGCAGGCTACCAATCCTATTCGTCACATGGAGTGGGGTTGCAGTTTACGTGCGAGATGGCTTCCCAGTGGAACACGTGTGTTATCTTCCGTCGGCCAGGGGAATGGCTTTCACGACGTTTGGGACAATCTTTATGCACCGTCGGGAAACAACCGGCGGCGGGAAAGGGCGCGATTTTATGCAGAAGACATTGCCCCACTATTCCATGGACGTTATGAATGTGTAATAAGTGGTGGAAATTTCAACTGTGTTCTCATCCAGAAAGACCAATGGCCGCAAGCGAACATCAGCCAGGAGTTGCGAATCGTAGTCAACGACCTTGTACTTAGTGACACGTGGGAATTACGACATGGAGGTGCACCGGGATACACCTATGTGACAAGTCATTCGGCGAGCAGGTTGGACCGCATTTATATCTTACGGGCTCATGCAAATGATGTCCAGGACGCGGAACGCTGGCCATTGGCATTTTCTGATCACAGTGCTTACATCTGTACGGTGCTTCTTCCCCGTAGAGAGGTGTGGAACAGTAAGGCCCCGTGGAAATTAAACATTCAACATCTACATGATCCTGAATGCCGCCAACGGATCCTTGAGACATGGACGATGTGCGAGCGAAGGGTTGGAAGGTATGCGACGAAGCTTGATTGGTGGTTGACTTGTGCTAAACCGGCGCTTCGCTGTACGTTCATCTCATATAGCAGGGAGATGGCAGAATGGCGCCGCCGTACCACCGACTTTTATTTTGCAGCGCTGCGCGACCTGGATGATGGTCCGCCGGGACAGGACATCTGGATCGAACGCAAAAGGATAAAAGCTAAACTAGTGGCTTTAGCTCGGAAACATCGTCAGGGAGCCATGGTGCGCGCCAGATGTCATGATACGATAATGCACGAGATTCCTTCCATGCACCACGTCGTGAATGAACGAAAGCACCGACGACGCGTTTTGGTACGGGAATTTAATTACCCGCGAAGACCGAAGAGTGACGCGTCAAGCGGACATTGTCTCTGCATTCGTCGACCATTACCAATACATCTATCGGTAAGAAACAGCCCCTGTCGATGACCTCGAACGTATAGCCACGTACGTCTCCCGTACACTGACGGTGGAAGCCGCGGGAACCTTACTGGAAGCCATTAGCTGTGAGGAAGTACATGATGCGATCGCAAAGGGTGCGTTGAATCGGTCCCCAGGCATTGATGGACTTCATGCTGAATTTTATCGAGAATTTCGCAACGAAATGGCACCGCGATGGATGGAAATGTACAACGAGATGTTAAATTCCGATGCGCCTATTCCACCGGCTTTTATGGAAGGCCTCTTGGTGCCAGTACATAAACCGAAGCCAGGAATTACGGTCACACATTATCGCCCCATCACCCTGCTTAATGCCGACTATAAGATCTTTGCACGGTTGCTAGCGTCCCGATGTCGTATGTTAATTCGTAGCGTTCTCTCTCCAGAACAGACGACACCGGGTGGATCGGTGAATGTGCAAACAGCTACTGCCGAATGCCGTGATGTGATAGCGCTGGCGGAGGAGTGCCGGCTTAAAGCGGCAATGGTGGCGGTTGATTTTGACAGTGCTTTTGATAAGGTGCGCCACAACTATCTGTACGCTGTACTGGAACAAATGGGATTTCCAGACCGTTTTACTGGTCTCGTTAGAAGGATTTATGGGGGCGCACAATCCTTGGTACAGGTTAATGGGCGTTTAGCAGGGCCCATTCAAATTCGACGATCCATTCGCCAGGGCTGCCCTCTTTCGATGCTGCTGTTCGCGATAGCGTTGGAACCATTAATTGGGAGGCTAACAAATTCTCTTTCTGGGATGGAACTGCGGGGCTACACCTTCAAATGTCGTGCCTATGCGGACGACCTCCTGCTGCTCGTTCGTTCTGAGGAAGAGGTGAAGACGGTCCTTGAACTGTTGTTGGACCACAGTGTGACGGCGGGTAGTGCAGTGAACATGAACAAATCGGCAGCAATGCCGGTTGGAAGGGGCCTTACGCCGGAAGAAATCAGTCCGTTTTCTTATGTGCAACGGTTCCGCTATCTCGGCACAGACTTTACCTCATCTGTAAAACATACTGCGGCAGTTAACTACCGACGTATTTTACAGACAACACCATGGTCCGACAACATCTCCTACGGCGCCTTGATCCTTTGCAGCGAGTCGAATATCTGAACACTTATGTGGTTTCTCGAATGGTGCATATTTCGCAGATCCTGCCCCTACCACTCACGCTCGGACGTCGACTTCAATCAGCACTAGGCTATTTTGTGATGATTGGGTCGCCCCTCAAGGTGCGATACGCAACGCTCACGCTCCCTACGGAAAAGGGGGGACTCGGACTTACGGATGTTCACTGCCGAGCGACGGCGCTCCTTCTAGCCACGATGTACAAGCAATGGCGTAGCGGTCGTGATTCCCTTACATCGCGCCTACTGGATCTCCTAGTTCCAGCGTCCCTCACACCTCCGGTGGCGGTGGGCAACATTACGCCACAATTTGCGCATGTATCAACATTTATCGTGGAACTTCGTTATATCAGAGACGAGCTTCCGCGCACGAGACCGCCATGCGCGAAGGAATTTTATGTTTGGCTGCTTCGACGGATAAGTCGTAATGTCATTGAACTCAAACACCCCAAGTTGCATTGGCCGAAGATTTGGAGACATGTGCACCAAAAATTCCTTCCTACCTTTGTTCGGGCACTGTGGTTCTCTGTCGCCTGTGGCAAGTTCAACACCAACCAACGGCTCCATGCAATTGGACTAGTGGACGCTCCACTATGCCCGAAATGTCGCCAAGTGGATGACGACCATCACCGCTTAACTTGTATCGCGGTGGAGGACGTATGGCTCCTAGGAAGACAGATGGTGGCTTGCTACCTCCGTGTGACCCCGCAACATATTACACCTGCTTCCTTCTTACATCCGGAGAGTAACTACTTTCCGGCGACTAAATCACAGTCGATCATCTGGGTCAAAGGTTGGACGATCGCGTACCTCTATGGGGATGCTGCCAAGTCGCGACTAGACTTTTGGTATTTCTTGCAGCAAGCCCACAATGAGGTTCATAGATGGTCACACTATCGGAAAACCTTTGCCAACTATCTTCAGGCAGTCTTCCTCGACCCCTCACGCAGTTGGGATGTGCCGGGTGCAATAGGTGTGCACATTTGACAGCTGATAATGAACCTCACGCTTCTCTCACCGCTCAATATGTAATGTACATACTATACTATGAAATAATCTACATGTTCCTTTTAACAGAGTGATCTTTATGGAAAATAAATAAATAAATAAATAAACATCTCTGTTCCTTTAAACTTGTAAAAAAAAAAAAAAAAAAAAAAAGCGCGCTAACGCGCTGCTTCCTGGGCAAGGGTAGACGCGTCGGCCTCGGATCGAATCCGCCCAGCGGATTGCCGACGAGGGCCGGTGTGTCGACCGGCCTGGATGTGGTTTTTAGGCGGTTTTCCACACCCCCTAGGTGAATAACGGGCTGGTCCCCACGTCCTGCCTCATTTACACGGCTTGCAGACATCTGAACACTTTTGCACTCTTCCATGGATTACACTAGTCACAGACAGTTGGGGTACACTAACTCCTTACCGGGGGGTACGGGGTGGTAGCAGGAAGGGCATCGGACCACCCCTTCAACTAACATTGCCACGTCCGTTTAACCATGCCGACCTTGCGTATCCGCAGGAAACAAGGCACAAGCAAAAGAAAGAAAGACAAGAAAGTGCTTTGACGCGAGAGCGAGGTTGTGCTGGTTGTGACAATGCAGGTGGATCTTTCCATCTCTTATGTTTCTCTGCTATCATACATAATCTTTTCGCTAATTTTGGTCTTATTTTCGACATCTTAACCTACTGACGCGTTGAGTTTACTTAGAAATTTCAGTTCTCATTTAGAATGAATTCTACATAAATTTAACAATACTGTGAAAAAAAAGTTGTACTCACCATATAGCGAAGATGCTGAGTCGCAGATATACAACAGAAAGACTGTCACAAATATAGCTTTCGGCCAGTAAGGCCTTCGCCAAAATTAGACGATAAACACACACACACACACACACTCGTTCAAACGCAGCGCACAAACACATGAGTGCAGTATCAGGCATCTGTGGCCCCAGATGCCTGAGACTACAGTCCTGTGTGTGAGAGTTGCGTCTGCATGACGGTGAATGTGTGTGTGTGTTTGTCATCCAATTGTGACGAACGCCTTACTTGCCGAAAGCTGTATTTGAGACAGTCTTTTTGTTGTGTCTACCTGCGACTCAGCATCTCCGCTATATGGTGAATAGCTACTTTTCTTTTCACAATATTGTTACATTTCATCCTGGATTTTCTACTTAAATTTATTATTCAGATTATTATTTCACATGTTTGCATAGTTAGTTTTCATTAATGCTGTGCAAATTAAGTTACATTTAATTAGCACAACAGTTCGTTACATGCAGAAACCGACGAGTTAATTAACACAATAATAATAAAGTGTCCAACACCATTTCATAGTTAAGCGTTCCAACTTTCTTGTAAAGTATTTTAAATTGCCGAAAATTAATTATCTTCAGCAATAACTAGACTTGAAGTTCTAGACCAGTACACCTACGTCATACTACGTAAGCCACCTAATAGTGTGTGGCCGAGGTTTCTTCTCGTGCCACTAACTGATCCTTCCTTCCCCGTTCCACTTGTGAATGGCACGTGCGCAGAATGATTGTCGGTAAGCCTCTGTTTTGGCTGTCTCGAATTTTCTCGTCGTGGTCAAAGCGTGAGACGTCTGTGGGAGGAAGTAATATGTTGTCCGGCTCTTTCCGGAAAGTGCTCACAAGAAAAAACCGCTGCGTGATGTACAACGCATCTCTTGTAACATCTGCCACTGGACTTTATCGAGCATCTCTGTAACGCTCTCACGCCGACTAAACGAAACTGTGACGAAAAATGTCGCTCCTTCCAGTAATTTTCGGGTTTGCAGCCGGATCCCATCAACACGATTATTTCGGCCCAGAGACGTCCTGCCATCCTCAGGTGAGTAGACGAAGTCCTGGAGAGAGCTGATGCAGACATGGTATTCATAGCGAATTCCGCGCATGAGAATCGTACTGGCGAGTTACGGCGCTTGCGTTAGGTGATGACGTGCGCGGTCCAGCCAAGTTGCGTGTGCTACCCTCAGTGGTGAATTAAGAACAAACTAATCGCTGATTATCGACTGAGCATGTCGATTCCGTTGTGACCGCATCATTTTAATAATATGATTCCAATTTTTATCAAGCTGAAAGCCGTTTTCACGATTCATTAAATTATCAGCAAGACGTATTTCCACGGATTCTTTAATTACAGAGTCCCAGAAGCTGGACACCGGTGCTAAAATTTTGATATTATTGTATTCCATTGAATGTCCTTTAGAAATGTAATGTTCTGCCACTGCTGATTTTAAAGGTTGCCGCAGACGGGTGTGTCTTTCGCCTCCGGATGCCTCAATTCTAAATCGTCTTTAATGGATCCAACTAAGGCCCTGCTCTGTGCTGGTGGACGGAAGATGACATTTATATTATTCTTCCTAAGCAATCTGCCTATTTTAGACGACACGTTCCAGGCATATGGAAGGAACGCAGTTGATTTATAGTCGTCGTCAGTCTCTTCAGAGAGTTGCTTCCTGTTATTATAATTGTGCATGGCCTTCCGTATTTGACGCGAAGAATAGCCATCCTCTTTAAAAACCTTTTCCAGATGCATTAATTCTTCATAAAGGCTATCAGCATCCGAAATTACATGCGCCCGATGAATTAAAGTACTGAGAACACTGGCGGTTTGTGCTGGGTGATGGCAGCTGGACGCCTGAAAATATAGATCTATATGTGTGAGTTTTCTGTACACCGAATGTCCCAAAGACGCATTATTGTTATGGCGTACTAATACGTCTACAAAGGGTAAGTCCCATCTTTCTCAAACTCCATAGTAAACTTGATGTTCTCATGTAAAGAGTTTAAATGAGAAACGAATTTTTCTAGTTCTTGTCTGCCATGAGGCCATACAACGAAAGTATCATCTACGTACCTTCATAAAACCATAGGCTTTAAGACGGCAGCCTCAAGAGCTTTCTCCTCAAAGTCTTCCATAAAAAGATTGGCCACCACAGGGGACAAGGGACTCCCCATAGCAACACCGTCAGTTTATTCAAAAAATACGTTATTAAATGACAAATAAATTGACGAGAGAGTACGTTCAAGCAAAGCCGTCAAATCATCACTGAACAAGTTACCAATAAAACGTAGCGAGTCAAATAAAGGCACTTTAGTAAAAAGGTAGACCACGTCGAAGCTAACTAGTAAATCCGAGCTGCTCAGCTTAGCAGTCTTCAAACGATTGATAAAATCCTTTGAATTACGTATATGGTGGCAACATTTACACACATAGGGCTTGAGTAAGTAGGTCAGGTGTTTTAAAGTCGAATAAGTGAAGTACCAATATTACTCACTATCAATCGTAGTGGAACTCCATCCTTTTGAATCTTGGGCAGCCCATACAGTCTTGGTGGAACAGCATTGTGTGGTCTCAGCCTCTTGATAACTTTCATTCAAAAGAGTAACAGTTTTTCTGAAAATACGGCTTGTTGGGTCGTTATCGATTTTGCGGTACACAGAATCACTTAGTTGACTCTATATGTTCTCGTTGTAGGCTTCCCTTGTCAAAAGGACCTTAGCATTGTCCTTATCAGCAGGGAGTACGACCGTACCAATATCTTCACAGAGGTTGCGAAGAGCAGCTCTTTACGCTGTACTGATGTTACTCCGTTGCGGCGCACTTTTCAGCAGGTTCTACTCGATTATGGATGAACTTAGTCTGCGAATCCACAGGACTTCTCGCGGAGAAATCGTTTTACAATGCTACGATGTAGTGCTTGCGAAAGATTTAAACTTTGTTCCTTCACCTTCCTCACCTCCTTTAATGGATTTTATCTGTTGCGGAGGCTAGTAGACCTCTTCCATTACCCTTTCTAGACGTGTTAGTACACTGTAAGGATGATGGGGTCTTTGGGACTTTCGAGGTGTACAGTAGAGTGCTGCAACGCTCAGTGTTTGACCGGTCACGGCTCGCCTGTTGACGGGGGGACCGAGCAGCTCATGTCCGGCCCCATACAACTCGGATCGGTCACGTACTCGCTCTATGTCTGTTGTCCGGATTCCGGACACGCGGATAACCGAGCATGACCGGTCACCGCTGACGTCCCACCTCGCCTCGCCCCGGCTCGCTGCACTGTACTGTACTGTACAAATCCAACGCCTCTCTCTCTCTCTCTCTCTCTCTCTCTCTTTCTCTTTCTCTTTCTCTCTCTCTCACACACACAGTGTATTTATCTCTCTCTCTCTCTTTTAATACAAAAGTAACATTTCCAAGAACGGGTACGTGACACAGCTAAATTCATAAAGCACCTGGAAAGTAAAATGATATTTCAATACAATCGCGGATAGAAGACGAGTCTCATTTCCAAACAAAAGATATATTTTTCCTTTCATTTATAGGAAACATTAAATAAGTACTTTTCCTGTAATCTAGAAGATAACCGTTTTCGTAAAGAAAGCACACAAAGAACATTAAACATTTACAGGCGTAACTTGTCACACTTTTCAATTGTTTACAACATAAACAAAATTATAGTTATTGTTGATCAGCAGTAAATCACTAACGCGTTCCGGATTTAATTGGCTGCGGCAATTTGTTAGTAACATGTCGGCTTTACTAAAGCACCTTTCACTAGGTGCGCTTGTTGCTGGGATACATAAAATACGTCTTGCAACTGTAGCCAAATCTGGCAGATCTGTTTCATGTCTGCTCCACCACTTTAAGGTGTCATCATCATCTCCGGGGGGCATTAAAATGTACAGATCTATTTCATCTGCTGCGGATGATCTGTTGTCCCTCCATTCCTTGAAACGATCTCTCTTTCTGGGTGGTGAAGACACAGTACTTGAAGGATCTATGATAATAAACAAAAGAGACAACTAATACAGAACTGATATCGAAATCATCGAAACGTTCCCGTAAGACACCGATGACCTCGCTGTTTGGTCTCTACCCCAAAAAACCCGACCCCCGTTCCCATAAAAACGAGATGTTTTACGTTAATGAAATATTATACGAGTCACAACATTCCAGCTTCTCTATAAAACACTTCCCACTAACTATGCAAAAACGATTATGTTAATGATTGCATGTTGAACCTGCGTATGTAGCACACATCTGTCGCACATTGCTAAGAATTTACTGCTTTTCACTTATTTCAAGCATATTAAGATCACGGAAGAACGGCCAAAGAAACGATCTTTGTGAGGTTTCTTGCAACTGTGTTTCTTTAAATGAGTGGTTCCCGACTGGAAAAACAATAAAGTCGAGCTTTTTATGCACGATACGTACCCAGTAGACGCAGTGTTTCCATCTACAACCAACAGAAATGTACTCCATACTTGGCTTTTTAGACCTTCCCGTTTTTTAATGTGTAAACATTGATTTCAATCTTACGTCTTACTACACTGGCTTCCTCGCGCTGCATGATTACAGAGAGGGACACACCACAAATGAGAAGCCCGTACTGGCTGCAGTGTCACGCGGATAATAACAAGTGTAATGTGTTTGAAGTTACGAGCTACGTATTCGGTCACGGCTTCTATGCTCGGTCACAAGAACTAGTGCGGGTAGCCTATCCAGTTAGAGTGTGCTCGCCCCATCTCGTATTTTGTGCTCGCTTACTCGGTCATGCAGGACTCTAGTGTACAGAAAACCGACGCATACAGGTATCCAGCTGCCATCACCCTGCACAAACTGCCGGTGTTCTCAGTACTTTAATTCATCGGGCGCAGGTAATTTCGGATGCTGATAGCCTTCATGAAGAATTAATGCTTCTGGAAAAGGTTTTTAAAGAGGATGGCAATACTTCGCGTCAAATACGGAAGGCCATGCACAATTATAACAACGGGAAACAACGCTCTGAGGAGACTGACTACGACTATAAATCAACTGCGTTCCTTCCATATGCCTGGAACGTGTCGTCCAAAATAGGCAGATTGCTTAGGAAGAATAATATAAATGTCATCTTCCGTCCACCAGCAAAGAGCAGGGCCTTAGTTGGATCAGTTAAAGACGATTTACAATTGAGGGAGGCTGGCGTTTATAAAATTCCCTGTGAGTGTGGCTCTGCATATATAGGTCAGACGACACGAACGGTCCAGGAACACTGTGTAGGACACGAAAGACACACCCGTCTGCGGCAACCTTTAAAATCAGCAGTGGCAGAACACTGCGTTTCTAAAGGACATTCAATGGAATACAATAATACCAAAATTTTAGCACTGGTGTTCAGCTTCTGGGACTCTGTAATTAAAGAATCCTTGGAAATACGTCTTGCTGATAATTTAATTAATCGTAACAACGGCTTTCATCTTGATAAAAATTGGAATCGTATTATTAAAATGATGCGATCACAACGGAATCGACATGCTCAGTCGATAATCAGCGATTAGTTTGTTCTTACTTCACCACTGAGGGCAGCACACACAACTTGGCTGCCTCGCACGTGTCATCACCTAACGCAAGCGCCGTAAACCGCCAGTACGATTCTCATGCGCGGAATTCGCTATAAATACCATAACTGTCCAGCGATGTTTCCAGCAGCAGCGTTGGAGGAGGTGCGTAGAAGCTGAAGGAGACTTCTTTGAATGTGACAAGTGTCAGAAATTGTATACGAACGAAGACTGGCTTTATCAAGGAAAATCGGTTTCCGAATAGCTCCCGTACTTGCCTCAATTCTTAACTTCGCAAAATATTTCCCACTCTCTCCTCAGAGCGGAAATGATACAGCATCTCGTTCAAAGAGAATTGCCAAGTGTGAGTAGCAGTACCTTCATCCCCAGTACCGCGCCGCCTCCACCGGCTGCGTTTGCTCCGCAGCAGCGCTACTGCAACGAGAGGAAGGCGCGTTAATTTCCAACACGTGTCCTGCCGGTCGCCGGGCGACCTGTAATTAAGGGGGCAAGAGCGAAAGGAATCGCCGGCGGGAGCCCGATATCTGTGGGAGTCAATTAAAGTAACGAGCGCTGAGCGGCGGGCGGCCGCCTGAGAAAGCGCAGAGCGCGGCCGCTGTGTCAACAGCAGGCGATGCCCGCTGCAGATACCACGCAGCCGCAGCACGGAGCGGGACTGCATCTCGCGGCCGATCACCGCAGCGGGGGGACGGGGCAGCCGGTACCGCGCTCACTGCCTGCCAGCCGATGGGGCCGCAGACAAGCTTTTTGTTCGGCCTCATACGCTCTCAAAGAGCAACTCACGAAACTACAGCTCGTAAGCGTATCGTATCTACAGTGGCAAGTTCCTTGCCAGACAGACATACGCTGCAGAGGCGCTTTTACGAACAGGCTATAGAGGTCTTCACAACAAGATTTTTTTTAAAAAAACGTCTGTTTTAATATACAGGGTGGGCCATTGATAGTGACCGGTCCAAATATCTCACGAAATAAGCATCAAACGAAAAAACTACAAGGAACGAAACTCGTCTAGCTTGAAGGGAGAAACCAGATGGCGTTATGGTTGGCCCGATAGATGGCGCCCCCATAGGTCAAACGGATATCAACTGCGTTTTTTTTAAATAGGAACCTCCATTTTTTGTTACATATTCGTGTAGTACGTAAAGAAATATGAATGTTTTAGTTGGGCCACTTCTCTCGCTTTGTGATAAATGGCGCTGTAATAGTCACAGACGTATAAGTACGCGGTATCACGTAACACTCCGCCAGTGCGGACTGTATTTGCTTCGTGATACATTACCCGTGTTAAAATGGACCGTTTACCAATTGTGGAGAAGGTCGATACCGTGTTGACGTATGGCTATTGTGATCAAAATGCCAAACGAGCGTGTGCTATGTACGCTGCTCGGTATCCTGGACGACATCAACCAAATATCCGGACCAATCGCCGGATAGTTACGTTATTTAAGGAAACAGGAAGTGTCCAGCCACATGTGAAACGTCAGTCACGACCTGCAACAAATGATGATGCCCAAGTAGGTGTTTTAGCTGCTGTCGCGGCTAATCCGCACATCAGTAGCAGACAAAGTGCGCGAGAATCGGGAATGTCAAAAACGTCGGTGTTGAGAATGCTACATCAACATCGATTGCACCCGTACATTATTTCTATGCACCAGGAATTGCATGGCGACGACTTTGAACGTCGTGTACAGTTCTGCCACTGGGTACAAGAGAAATTACGGGACGATGACAGATTTTTTGCACGCGTTCTATTTAGCGACGAAGCGTCGTTCACCAACAGCGGTAACGTAAACCGGCATAATATGCACTATTGGGCAACGGAAAATCCACGATGGCTGCGACAAGTGGAACATCAGCGACTTTGGCGGGTTAATGTATGGTGCGGCATTATGGGAGGAAGGATAATTGGCCCCCATTTTGTCGATGGGAATCTAAATGATGCAATGTATGCTAATTTCCTTCCTAATGTTCTACCGCTGTTACTACAAGATGTTTCACTGCATGACACAATGGCGATGTACTTCCAACATGATGGATGTCAGGCACATAGCTCGCGTGCGGTTGAAGCGGTATTGAATACGATATTTCATGACGGGTGGATTGGTCGTCGAAGCACCATACCATGGCCCCCACGTTCACCGGATCTGACTTCCCCGGATTTCTTTCTGTGAGGAAATTTGAAGGATATTTGCTATCGTGATCCGTGAGGTAGACGGACATCATTTTGAGCATTTATTGCATTAATGTGGTATTTACAGGTAATCACGCTGTAACAGCATGCGTTCTCAGAAATGATAAGTTCACAAAAGTACATGTATCACATTGTAACAACCGAAATAAAATGTTCAAACGTACCTACGTTCTGTATTCTAATTTAAAAACCCTACCTGTTACCAGCTGTTCCTCTAAAATTGTGAGCCTTATGTTTGTGACAATTACAGCGCCATCTATCAAAAAGCGAAAGAAGTGGCCCAACTAAAACATTCATATTTCTTTACGTACTACATGACTCTGTAATAAAAATGGGTGTTCCTATTTAAATAAACGTAGTTGATATCCGTTTGACCTATGGCAGCGCATCTAGCGGGCCAACCATAGCGCCATCTGGTTTCCCCCTTCAAGCTAGACAAGTTTCGTTCTTTGAATTTTTTTCGTTTGACGCTTATTTGTGAGATATTCGGCCCGGTCACGATTAATGGGCCACCATGTATATGTCTGTCTGTGTGAGACACTTCTTCAGTTCGGGGGCGATCTGAAAGTTTCACTGATAAACCAAAAATTATCACCACTGCACACCTCGACGTTGCATTCCGCTTGGTGGCGTTGCTGACGCTTGACGCAATTCAAGTACAATTCAACAAAACATGTGCTTTACATCCTCACTAGATATTATTGACAAAAAATTACGAAATATTACTATTAATTTCTGAAGAACTGTCTAACGAGCGGGAGTGCATGCCACTTGAAAGCTTGGTTGATGAAATTAGAAATGAATGCTGATCCCGAAGTGTCCTAAAGAAGTCGAAAACGTGAACAAAGACCTAACGTTTCCACGCCAAATACGACTGCGAAATTTATCGTGAGAGGAAATTTAATTCTTCATGATCTGAAACGCCAAGTAATTTCCATCTCGTAAAGGCTCCAAGCCAGCAACAACCTCACCATAATCCAAAACGAAGTCTTTTGAATGCGTCCAGAACATCAGAACGATCAATTGTCGCGGCAGCAGATCAGAACAAGTGCCTCTTTGTGACCACGGAGCATTCCAAACCGAAATATGCCGCCCATGATTTTGATCGGCGAGCGAATTTCAAAAGTCGCCTGTCAAAGCTCGCTCCTCTCGTCAATGTATACCTTGTAGTTTCTACCCACAGTTGCGCCGCATTAGCAGACGGATGGTGACACCAGATCGACTGACAAATGACTGTGGTAGCGCGCACGAATCCGCTATGTGAGTAGCGTTCGCCCCAAAGCAGACGCCTCTGACGTTGATCAGACTCCACGTTGGAGCCCCTGTGGGTCAGGAAGCATTAACGGCAACTGTCCTTACGCCACGTTACATGGCTGTCAGTGCTTATACCATTCCTTGTAGATACGATGGACCGTCTCTGCGATACAACAACTAACTGGGCAACTTCGTTCAAGGTCATGTCCAAACACAATATCTCATTCTTCGTGAAAAAAATAATAAACAGTGAATCAATTGCAAAATGGAAGATTTATTTAAAACTTTTTAACGTGATTTCAACGCTTATAAAAACGTCTTAGTCAGAAGAACAAGTGTCTACAGCTGGGTTACATGTTGTTGCGGAGATATGTTAAAAAAATGGTCAGGTGTTAATAGGATTCGCATTCTGAGGGTTTTGTACAAATTTTATCATGCATATACACAGTTCACGCATCCCTAGAATCGAGAATCTAAATTATTTTTGCGTGTTACCGACGCTGATGCTGGCAATATATGAGTCCCGGGACCCATGCACCGTATGGTGGCTTGCGGAATATTTGTGTAGATGTAGATTCCAAGACTCTCGAGAATATTTTAAGCTATACGTTGGATAATAAAAGGCAAACTTTTTTACTTATGATACAATTACAAATTAATTGTTTCGGATTTAGTTCTGTTAAACTTTCCTTCTTACCAAATTATATGATTCTAGGTCAACTGGTTTTGGTGAGCGGGTTTATGAGTATCAAAATGTGCGACGCAAATCTCCGTATCTGTTGTTTACATTGTCTTAAAAACTTCAGTTGTTTTCACCAGCAAAGAACCGAAGACATTAGTATGCAACATAATTTTGAATTTGATATGTCTCCTCGTTCCTGACGAAAAGGGGTTTTAACAGACACAAAATTGACAGACAGACGTACAAAAAAGTTATCCTGGAACGGTTCCGTTTGTACCGTTTGAGCTACGGGACCCTAAAAATAGCCGAAAGACGTCTGTCAAATGTAAAATTTCAGTTACATAATATTAAAAACGTGCACACGTTTTGGTCGTCACCAGTGCACATCGCAACCATTATCTAATACCTTGGTGAGGTATTACTTAATCAAGACCACCACATTTTGCATGTTTTTAGCATTACGAAGGTGAAATTTTTTATTTCACTGACGCCTTCTGGCTTTTTTTAACGTAGCTCCTCTGCAACAGGAAACCCAGTTGTCACTAATTTTCTTCTCAAGAAGACGCTTTTATAAACTTTGAAAATACGTTTCAGGAGCTTAAATAAAACTTCCATTTTGCTGTTGATTGGCTGTTTATTATTTCTTCACGAAGATTTCATCCTACAGTCGCTGCTCCAGCCCCGTACAACATTTTAAAACGACAGCTCACTTCTGCCATCCTGTCATGACTTACCTCCACTTCAATCCATCTTACTGCCCGAATCCCATACATTCAACTGCCATATACACGCAGTTGTCACCGACGGAGGATCACGTGACAGCCTGGTACCAGTTCCAAACCACCTTCAGCGCTCCAAAACAACCAGCTCCCTCTTTTAAGGTTTAACTAATTTTTTGTCCGGTGAGCTTTTATTCACAATATGAGATTCAGAAAGCTACGGCTGAAAACCAATATGGAAATAAACTCTCTCTGTAGGGAAGGAAGAGTCGGTTCCAGATTCGAGTCTGGGCAGGGATGTCGTCGCAGTCTACTTCAGGTTCATTCCCCAGCATAACGCAGTGACATAAGCAGCCTTGGACTTCACTCTTTTGTCCCATCTTACCGTGCACTTGAGGAACCACCAGTTCCTGTGGCGGACGTGGAGTGCGAATTCCGTAACGTATGAGAGAGAGAGAGGGGGGCGGAGACGAGTACGAAGATGATAGCGACCACTGGGGAAGACCTAGTCTCCAGTTGCCCTGCCAATATTAATACAAAAACTTGACTTTGATATACGTGAATGTTCAACCTCAACATGGTTTGCATGCTATTACGAAATATATCAGTTTTGTCTGTCTGGATGATTTGAAAGTGGGTTCAGGTAACCCGAAACGAGTCATCAATTAAATAAAAAAACTACATCAAAATTCTTTCATATGTATTGTGGCCCTTATAAGAAAAGTAGCACACAAGAATGTCGTAAGTCAAACTGGAAGCAACACATTACGAACATTAGCAGTTCAAGGAATAAAATAGTCTGTCTCATTATCTATAGCAACGGATGAATCTATCTATTCGGAAGTTGTGTAGTCTCATCATTTTAATAACAGTCGTGAGTTTACATGAACAGTAATTTCTGTAGAAAAAGTAACTCCAGTTATAGATTAATTTCTAGATCAGTGTGATCGACACTAAAAAAAGAAAGGTTATGCGAGCCATTGGTGGAGAGCACTTAAGGTGGTGGTGACGTGTGTATGTAATAATGGTTTTTCGATATTATGATATAATATGATTAATGTTGTTTTTGAGACCACGCGAACTGTGTAGTGGATTGAGAGGATTAATGGAGCTACCTGCGAGGAATGCACTGAGACAGTGGCACTATGGTTTTGTGATGTATTAATACAAAGCTAGAAAAAGATTAACTCCTCAACGTGAGTATGAGAGTATGAAGTGTACAGTTCAAACCAATGGAAGGAGGTGGTAGGGACGAGATGTTCAAGAAAGTAATGTAACATATGAAACAGTTTTTGCAACGTAATCTTGTGTTATTATCAGTATTATTTATGTGTTTTCTGGTATGTCACAGAGAAACGAGCGTCCCGTAGTAACTACTACCTGAAACCATAACAGCAGACTGCCTGTCTTCGTGGGCGATCCCCAGGGGGAGACGCCAGGAGAACCCTTCTGCGATCCACGATGACTCGGCCACTCAATTATCTGTTCAGACGAAAACAACAACAAACGCATGTCAAATATGCACTGACAGAACTTGTTACTGATACTATGATGTGTTCATGGGATCTGGATTAGGACAACTAATATCTTGTTGCCGATGTGACACAATATACTGGATATGTCTTCCTCTCCGTAATTCCTTTGTGTCTTAATTCATAGTTGCTGATGGATGCAACTGGTGTACATTCTTTCGGACATATCCGGAAGGACAGACACCATATGCATAATATAAAAATAATGCAATATATATATATATATATATATATATATATATATATATATATACTACTGGCCATTAAAATTGCTACACCAAGAAGAAATGCAGATGATAAACGGGTATTCATTGGACAACTATATTATACTATAACTGACATGTGATTACATTTTCACGCAATTTGGGTGCATAGATCCTGAGAAATCAGTACCCAGAACAACCACCTCTCGCCGTAATAACGGCCTTGATACGCCTGTGCATTGAGTCAAACAGAGCTTCGATGGCGTGTACAGGTACAGCTGCCCATGCAGCTCCAATACGATACCACAGTTCACCAAGAGTAGTGACTGGCGTATTGTGACGAGCCAGTTGCTCGTCCACCATTGACCAGACGTTTTCAATTGGTGAGAGATCTGGAGAATGTGCTGGCCAGGGCAGCAGTCGAACATTTTCTGTATCCAGAAAGGCCCGCACAGGACCTGTAACATGCGGTCGTGCATTATCCTGCTGCAATGTAGGGTTTCGCAGGGATCGAATTTAGGGTAGAGCCACGGGTCGTAACACATCTGAAATGTAACGTCCACTGTTCAAAGTGCCGCAATGCGAACAAGAGGCGCCCGAGCCGCGCCACCAATGGCACCCCATACCATCACACCGGGTTATACGTCAGTACGGCGATGAGGAATACACGCTTCCAATGTGCGTTCACCGCGATGTCACCAAACACGGATGCGACCATAATGATGCTGGAAACAGAACCTGGATTCATCCGAAAAAATGACGTTTTGCCATTCGTGCACCCAGGTTCGTCGTTGAGTACACCATCGCAGGCGCTCCTGTCTGTGATGCAGCGTCAAGGGTAACCCCAGCCATCGTCTCGGAGCTGATAGTCCATGCTGCTGCAAACGTCGTCGAACTGTTCGTTAGTTAGGTTTAATTAGTTCTAAGTTCTAGGCGACTGATGACCTCAGCAGTTGAGTCGCATAGTGCTCAGAGCCATTTGAACCATTTTTTGAACTGTTCGTGCAGATGGTTGTTGTCTTGCAAAAGTCTCCATCTGTTGACTCAGGGATCGAGACGTGGCTGCACGATCCGTTACAGCCATGCGGATAAGATGCCTGTCATCTCGACTGCTAGTGATACGAGGCCGTTGTGATCCAGCACGGCGTTCTGTATTACCCTCCTGAACCCACCGATTCCATATTCCGCTAAAAGTCATTGGATCTCGACCAACGCGATCAGCAAATTTTGCGATACCTTAAACCGCTATCGCGATAGGCTACAATCCTACCTTTATCAAAGTCAGAAACGTGATGGTACTCATTTCTCTTCCTTACACGAGGCATCACAACCACGTTTCACCAGGCAACGCCGGTCAATTGTTGTTTGTGTATGAGAAATCGGTTGGAAACTTTCCTCATGTCAGCACGTTGTAGGTGTCGCCACCGGCGCCAACCTTGTGTGAATGCTCTGAAAAGCTAATCATTTGCATATCACAGCATCTTCTTCCTGACGGTTAAATTTCGCGTCTGTAGCACGTCATCTTCGTGGTGTAGCAATTTTAATGGCCAGTAGTGCATAAACATAATGCACTTCATGGACTAAGGAGAAGGTGCTTACGAGACAATTTATACTTATTGTGAAAGCATCCGTGAATAGGAATAAGCGACAGTTGGAAAGTGAGCGATTTAGGTTAATCATGTGAGAGGACATTTCCTATAAACAGCGGTAGGCATCTCGTGATGAACTACAAATAGGAGGCATGCTTCTCGACCAAGTACAGGGACATTATATTTTGTTCGAGTTGTTAATAAACGTTGTGGTCTTGTCAGCATGTTACACATTCAGTAGGCATGTTAAAGATGAGTGAAACCAAATCAAGTGATTGTGGATACTTAGCTAGTGGCTTGAACTCGTTGACAATGAGATGTCGGCGCGGTAATATACACACTGAAGACTATGAACTGTACGACGAGATGTTGGTCTCTGGAGGGAAAGATAGTGAAACTCTAAGCTGACCTGAGTCTTGCAAGATAATCTTGAACTACATGTCTTCGGTTAGACTCTGAAAACGAAATTCGTCTCATGCCCATGAACACTAACTGCGTGTCACTGTCTCGTCCAGACAAAGAGAAATTAACCAAGCTCGTGTTAAAAACAAAAAGTAACCTCCAAAGGTGATTAATAATGTGCATTAGTGTTTTATAGTTCAGGGACTGACCCTTATGTCTCGATAACTAATGGTGACGTTGATATATACAGATTACAGTAAATAACACAGCTGCCAATCTGATGTCACATTCTTAACAAAACAGTCACTGGTGTGATTTTAGAATTATGATTTTATGAAGTACAAAGTTTTGTATCTTTATTGCATATGTTATGAAATGTTGAAGCTCCCTGTGGAGAGTGTGGATTTTATGTATCAAATATCTTAGTTTAAACCTTACGCATTTTATTCACCATTAGCAATCTGATTTGCAACCTTTTGTGTACCTCAAACACCTATCTGAGTGGCTTTGTTTCATGAAGGTACATTGACAGTCTATGTAATTAAATTTATTATTATATTTGATGCCTTCAGTTATCTTCACCAAGTTGACTTTTAAGCGAATAAAATGCAGAATGTTCTCTTTTATTTCATAAGGCAATATCGTCAACAATTTTTCTTCTTTGGGGTCAATAGCAAAATATATGTCAGCTATTCGCAGGATTATTAGAAAGTTGCAATAGAATAGCTTCTTATAATAACTAATCTTTATTCACCTCAGACTGTTTCAGCATTTATCGCCATTGTCAAATACCTGCGAATACAATTTTGGTGAGAATGTGTATAAATGTGAATGTCATTTATATTAAAGTGTCTAAATTGTACTCACGTGTAGACTGATGTGACGTCCATACTGCGTCGTTTGTGAACTGTCTTATATCTGTCACTGTTTTTATAAAGATGTAAATGACGTAAATATATTGAAACAATACGTTAATTATGGTTTGATGGTAGTTTTACAGTTCAACTCTTACGATGCTACATGTTTACAAAAATTATGCAAATGAACACTGACATTATTTTATTAAATAAAATTTGTCACATTTGTCTTTGGTTGTTGCGTACGTTGGTTACGATTTATCCATTTTCGTTTCTAAAAGTTCAATAAATTTTTTGAGGTAATACTTGTGACTAAATTCTGTACGCTCGTTTAATATTTCTTGTGGATATTTTCTTGTGTGTAAACAGATTTCCATTTTACCAAGAACGTTCATTGCAAAAGCTTTTGCTATTCTGTGCGGAATCTGGAGGGCATTTTCATTTATAACTGCAGTGTGGTTTTGATTTTTCAAATGTAGAAGATGCTCGACTGATTATCTCCGCTCTCTCTAATGTGTTCCTTATATCTGACGCTAAAAGATCTTGGCTCTGAGCACTATGGGACTTAACATCTGTGGTCATCAGTCCCCTAGAAATTAGAACTACTTAAACCTAACTAACCTAAGGACATCACACACATCCATGCCCGAGGCAGCATTCGAACCTGCGACCGTAGCAGTCCCCAGGTTCCGGACTGAGCGCCTAGAACCGCTAGACCACCGCGGCCGGGGCTAAAAGTTCTTCCTGTTTCGCCAATGTAAAAGTTATTACAGCCGTCGTATATGATTTTTATATGTACCTGGGTTATCATATTTGAATGTTCTAGTGCTGGCTGAAAGTAACTTTATTGAAAGGTTGCCATCGGTTCGAAAGGCTAGTTGAATATTTGTGACTTTAAAAAATACATTAATTTTTTTGGAGAATGAGATACTCACCGACAGTCTACGGTAGAATCTCCAATAATAGCATTTCACTATAACTATCATCTCTGGAAGCTACGTACCGGTATCTACTTTTTCTCTTGATTTACTACATTTTTTTTATATCTTTTCATTATGCAAAAGTTTGTCAGAACATCGTATCCTCCACAATTACACAGAAGATGAATACAGCATGAACACGTCGCATGTTGTCATACTTGTGCAATCATTTGATGAACAGACGACGACAGGCTGGCCACCGGTGAGTTTGCTTATCAGCGTCAGCACCGGCGTGAAGGAGCTTCCAGCGATTAAGCAGTCACCCAGCATGTGTAGTTCAGATAATGTTAGTGGGCCAGTCAGTAAAAAATCTGAACGTGATGAGGATTTTTTTTTCATCAGTCTTCTGCCTGGTTTGATGCTGCCCGCCACGAATTCTTCTTCGATGCCAGCCTCTTCGTCTCAGAGTAGCCCTTGCAACCTACGTCCTCAATTATTTGCTGGATGTATTTCAATCTCTGTTTTCCTCTACAGTTATTGCCCTCTACATCTCCCTCTAGTACCATGGAAGTCATTCCCTGATGTCTTAACAAATGTCCTTTGCCGTACCGCGGCTCGCGTTGGTGCTGTTTGTGGGTTTCCACCCTCTATTGCACGCCAGACGGTATCATATAGTTGGCATGGTTGCGGTTGTTTTGTAACGTCCCCTTAGAAAAATTAATGAATTACTGTGCTGATAAACCTCTTACATTATTTGATTTTCAAACAGCTGAGCAGAACTGAACGTACTCAGACATTTCGCTCTTTACCTATTCTGATCAACACTAAACTGACACACAATATTTTTTGCGCAACGCAATCTGACTTTGAAAAATCCCTACAAAAGAATGGCCCTGACTAACAATAACCTATACCTTTCATGAATCACTTACCTCAGAAAAATCTTCGTTATTCGAACTACCGCAATACAGCGAGCGCCAATACTGCCAGCTAAATAAAAGATTCTAACTACTGAAGTCACAAATGAAAAATTTTGAAAGAGAACAAACAATGTATTTACCTTAATAGTGTTAAAAAGTCATTATATATATATATATATATATATATATATATATATATAT
Organism: Schistocerca serialis cubense; assembly: GCF_023864345.2. Taxonomy (NCBI): domain Eukaryota; kingdom Metazoa; phylum Arthropoda; class Insecta; order Orthoptera; family Acrididae; genus Schistocerca; species Schistocerca serialis. The sequence continues at coordinate 154,377,611 of NC_064642.1, forward strand.
ATATATATATATCAGTTCATGAAATCCAGTCTTGCAAATTTATTGACTCTGATGGACACACGTCCAGATCATCCGCTCTCAAAACTCCGCCATCTCTCTCCCCACATCCACCACTGCTGGCGGCTCACCTCCAACTATCCAACACTACGCACTGTTCACATCCAACTGCCCAACACTACAATAGCGAATATTCCAACAATGCTAACCAGCCACAGACTGCACACAGCACAGCCAGTGATTTTCATACAGAGCGCTACGTGGCGTTACCAATATAAAAACCTAAACAGCCTACTTACAGTTTGTCTTCTTCTCGTGGTGACTGGCGCCACTCGGTTTCGCAAGCGTTGCCTGTCCGCTAGTGGCAGCAGCGGCGGTTATCGATATGTAGTAACTGTTGCCCTATCTTTGGGGTGACTTCGTTGTTTTTTCGGGTCGTGTGACTGGGCCGGTTCGGTTGGAGACTCAGGAGGAGCCAGGTCCGCGCACTGCGGCAACACCCCAGGTTCGCTGGTGGCACACATGGACTGCCGGATGGAAGGGCTGTGATCACGAAGGTGAACGACCTCGTCGGAAGCCGTATCCAGCAAGCTTTAAGATGAGTGCATTTCAGTCCAAGTAGAGAAACCTCCACCACTGTGATACCTCGCAATTCTCCAGTGACTTGGGTTCGTGTTGCTGCTCGTAGTGTCGCCGAGGCGAAGAGCAGCGAGTGGAGTGCTTGGTGAAGGCGGATCTGATTAGCTTTCCTCGACTTCTTATTACTGTTTACTGCGCTCAACTTGTTACAATTTGTGAAGTTCAACCAGAGGTGCCGCGCGGGATTAGCCGAGCGGTCTTAGGCGCTGAAGTCATGGACCGCGCGGCTGGTACCCGGCGGAGGTTCGAGTCCTCCATCGGGCATGGGTGTGTGTGTTTGTCCTTAGGATAGTTTAGGTTAAGTAGTGTGTAAGCTTAGGAACTGATGACCTTCGCAGTTAAGTCCCATTAGATTTCACACACATTTGAACATTTTTTCAACCAGCGGTAATTTTCCTTGCCTGGTGGCCGCTAACGCCCTAGTTACCTGCCCTGGGGGTAAGTGTATGTAACGGCAGTGTACGTTTCCTCGCCTTGCTGCTGCTGTCCAGTAAGGCGTGTGGCTTTGACAGCTTTCTTGATTGTAGGCCGGTTGGTGATTCTTCTACTCTGGTGGTAGTGATTCCTTTCTCGTTCTGGGCGCTCTAAACACAGTATTCTGTGGACGTAGTGCAGACCGCCGGTTCCGGCCTTGGCGTATTGTTCCAGCATTGCATTTGGTTTATCGGACGTCAGGTAGCTTCAGCAAGATTATCATTAGTCATTCGTTAGACTGCCATTAGTCTGAGCTACCATCTTGTGAAGTGAATGCAACTCTTGGCTGCCTATCTCATCGCTCGCGGAAATGTTTGTTGCCGGACCTTCTCAGAGGTCGATACCTGGAGCACCGTCTGTGGCCCCTTGGTTCTTGTAAAACATGTGTGTTCTAAAAGGAGGTCTGATGGCCAGTAGTTCAGTGTAACGCTCCGTCAGTCCACGCCTTCTGTGGGTATAATCTGCCCTAGTACCCTCTAAAGAACTTATGTACTGGACCTTGTGTTTTATTATTGTATTATTTATTACAATACCTTATAGTGCATACATTAAAGGTTATATACGTCTAGTCAATAGTTCTGGTCGCCTTCCGGAATAAATCTAGCAGTGTACAGTGGACGTTAAGGGTTGTGTTACAAAGTTTACCATTTTTACCATTATCTTATTTCACCCGTTTGGTGATCAGTTTTTTTTTTAAATTAACCTTTGCTATTGTATTTGCTGTTTTACAGGAGGTTTCTAAATTTTTTTATATTATTGCCGTTCCTGCCGTGTAAGGCCTTCGGCCGTGATTGTGTTCATCTGCCTTAAAATTCTAATTTAGTATTTGTATATTAGCAGTAAGCCTTAAAACATTTACTGCCATTCCTGGCGCCTGATGCCTTCTGCTGTTTGTGGCGACTTGCCTTTAATATTCCCGTACCTGTAATTTGTGAGTTGCAGCGAGTTTTAAACAGTTCTTCATTTATTGCCATTCCTGGCGTGTAAGGCCTTCTGCCCAGATCACAGTGGCTTGCTTTTAAACCGTTATCTGCTGTATCTGTATTTAATGGTGATTTCCTAAATTGTAACTGACTGAAAACACTGTTATTTACACAGCTGTTTATTCCTTCATTAATAACGTGTGGTATTTTTTTTTAAATTTATTGTTGAGTCTGGAATTACTGGTTTAAAATAAACTGTGTGTAACTGTAAAAGGCAACCAATAGTAACTGATTACGGCCCCGTCCACAATCGTAGCCGAATCCTGCCTTCCCTTGACTATTACGTTTCAGTCCTTTCACCCTGTCCCTTCTCCTGGTCAGTGTTTTGCACATATTCCTGTCCTCTCCGATTCTGCACAGAAACTCCACATTCTTTGCTGTATCAATCCACCCAATTTTCAACATTCGACTGTAGCACCACATCTCAAATGCTTCGACTCTCTTCTGTTCCGGTTTTCCCACAGTCCATGTGTCACTACCATACAATGCTGTCCTCCAGACGTACATTCTCAGAAATTTCTTCCTCAAATTAAGGCCTATGTTTGCTACTAGTAGGCTTCTCTTGACCAACAATGCCATTTTTGCCAGTGCTAGTCTGCTTTTGATGTCCTCCTTGCTCCGTCCGTCATACGTTATTTTGCTACCTAGGCAGCAGAATTGCTTAACTTTATCTACTTCGTGACCATCAATCCACGTGTTAAGTTTCTCGCTCTTCTCATTTCTACTACTTCTCCTTAATTTCGTCTTTCTTCGATTTACTCTCGTTCCATATTCTGTACTCATTAGACTGTTCATTCCATTCAGCAGATAATGTAAATCTTCTTCACTTTCGCTCAGAATAACAATGTCATCAGCGAAGTGTATCACTGATACGCTTTCACCTTGAATTTTAATTCCAGTGCTGAAACTTTCTTTTATTGCCAGCATTGCTTCTTCGACGTACAGATTGAACAGTGGAAGGGAAAGACTACATCCCTGTCTTACACCCTTTTTAATCCGAGCAGTTCGTTCTTGGTCTTCCACTCTCATTATTCCCTCTTGGTTTTTGCACACATTGTATATCACCCGTGTCTCCCTATAAATTACCCCTATTTTCTCAGAATTTCAAACATCTTCCACCATTTTACATTATCGAACGCTTTTTCCAGGTCGACAAATCCGATGAACGTGTCTTGATTTCTCTTTAGTTTTGCTTCCATTATCAACTGCAACGTCAGAAATGCCTCTCTGGTGCCTTTACGTTTTCTAAGGCCAGACTGATTTTCATCTAGCACATCCTCTACTTTTTTCCATTCTTCTGTATATTATTCTTGTCAACAACTTGGATGCATGAGCTGTTAAGCTGATTGTGCGATAACTCTCGCACGTGTCAGCTCTTGCAGTCTTTGGTATTGTGTGGATGATTTTTTTCTGTAACTCAGATGGTATATCGTCGGGCTCATACATTCTACACACCAACGTGAATGGTCGTTTTGTTGACACTTTCCCCAGCGATTTTAGAAATTCTGGTGGAATGTTACACATCCTTGCCGCCTTATTTGGTCTTAAGTCCTCCAAAACTCTCTTAAATTCTGATTCTGATACTGAGTCCTGCTTCTTTTTCTCTCATATTCGACATTGAGACGACAACTACCTAGCACAAACACCTATGACCTTTTAAGACAGGAGGAGACATTTCACAGACTAAATACACTCCTGGAAATTGAAATAAGAACACCGTGAATTCATTGTCCCAGGAAGGGGAAACTTTATTGACACATTCCTGGGGTCAGATACATCACATGATCACACTGACAGAACCACAGGCACATAGACACAGGCAACAGAGCATGCACAATGTCGGCACTAGTACAGTGTATATCCACCTTTCGCAGCAATGCAGGCTGCTATTCTCCCATGGAGACGATCGTAGAGATGCTGGATGTAGTCCTGTGGAACGGCTTGCCATGCCATTTCCACCTGGCGCCTCAGTTGGACCAGCGTTCGTGCTGGACGTGCAGACCGCGTGAGACGACGCTTCATCCAGTCCCAAACATGCTCAATGGGGGACAGATCCGGAGATCTTGCTGGCCAGGGTAGTTGACTTACACCTTCTAGAGCACGTTGGGTGGCACGGGATACATGCGGACGTGCATTGTCCTGTTGGAACAGCAAGTTCCCTTGCCGGTCTAGGAATGGTAGACGGTGGGTTCGATGACGGTTTGGATGTACCGTGCACTATTCAGTGTCCCCTTGACGATCACCAGTGGTGTACGGCCAGTGTAGGAGATCGCTTCCCACACCATGATGCCGGGTGTTGGCCCTGTGTGCCTCGGTCGTATGCAGTCCTGATTGTGGCGCTCACCTGCACGGCGCCAAACACGCATACGACCATCATTGGCACCAAGGCAGAAGCGACTCTCATCGCTGAAGACGTCACGTCTCCATTCGTCCCTCCATTCACGCCTGTCGCGACACCACTGGAGGCGGGCTACACGATGTTGGGGCGTGAGCGGAAGACGGCCTAACGGTGTGCGGGACCGTAGCCCAGCTTCATGGAGACGGTTGCGAATGGTCCTCGCCGATACCCCAGGAGCAACAGTGTCCCTAATTTGCTGGGAAGTGGCGGTGCGGTCCCCTACGGCACTGCGTAGGATCCTACAGTCTTGGCGTGCATCCGTGCGTCGCTGCGGTCCGGTCCCAGGTCGACGGGCACGTGCACCTTCCGCCGACCACTGGCGACAACATCGATGTACTGTGGAGACCTCACGCCCCACGTGTTGAGCAATTCGGCGGTACGTCCACTCGGCCTCCCGCATGCCCACTATACGCCCTCGCTCAAAGTCCGTCAACTGCACATACGGTTCACGTCCACGCTGTCGCGGCATGCTACCAGTGTTAAAGACTGCGATGGAGCTCCGTATGCCACGGCAGACTGGCTGACACTGACGGCGGCGGTGCACAAATGCTGCGCAGCTAGCGACATTCGACGGCCAACACCGCGGTTCCTGGTGTGTCCGCTGTGCCGTGCGTGTGATCATTGCTTGTACAGCCCTCTCGCAGTGTCCGGAGCAAGTATGGTGGGTCTGACACACCGGTGTCAATGTGTTCTTTTTTCCATTTCCAGGAGTGTACATTGGCAAATGAGGTATCACAAAAAGTAATGACAACTTTTTTGAGAGACCTTCATGCTTAAGTAGATAGACAACACTGAATGCGACCACCGCTCCAATCCCATACCGCAGGTTCGTGGACAGGTCGACTTTACAGTTGGAATCCGCCATGACCAGGACCAGGGGGACTGGGGCAAATCCTGATAAAGACAACGCACCGATAATGACATAGATTAGGAAGTAGACTTAGTTTAATTAGAATAGGATAGTAAGTTAGGAGCCGGCCGCGGTGGCCGTGCGGTTCTGGCGCTGCAGTCCGGAACCGCGAGGCTGCTACGGTCGCAGGTTCGAATCCTGCCTCGGGCATGGGTGTGTGTGATGTCCTTAGGTTAGCTAGGTTTAAGTAGTTCTGAGTTCTAGGGGACTTATGACCTAAGATGTTGAGTCCCATAGTGCTCAGAGCCATTTGAACCATTTTTTGAAGTAAGTTAGGAACCTGCAGCGATAATTCAACCCTTGCCTGCCCTGTGCCAGGGGCTTGCTCATAGGGATTAGCTCTATGAGCAGGGCATCAAGTAGGTTTATATCATCAACTGGCACAATTGTAACGCTGCAGGAGTTAGTATTAACCTATCGTAGTAATTAGAAACTATGCTAGCTAGTAAACTAAGAAGTAGTCTGCCTAGTAGAAATCGTAGAACTGTCTGTAGTTAAGAAAAATGTTTAGCTGCTATTGTAAATCTACGTAGAAATATAGGACCCACTAATCATTAAGGTGGTGGGTCATTATTGTATAATTATTATGAAATGAAATAAAGATTTTAAAAAAAAAAAATCTTCCCGCTCATACACTCCTTCAATGAACTCTTTCCACCCATCCGCTCTCTCGTCTCCATTTAACAGCGAAATTCCCGTTGCACTCTTAATTTTACCACCATTGCTTTTAATGTCACCGAATGTTGTTTTGACTTTCCTGTATGCTGAGTCAGTCCTTACCATAGTAATTTTTTTTTCATTTCTTCGCTTTCTTCATGCAACCATTTTGTCATAACTTACCTGCACTTCCTATTTATTTCATTCCTCAGCGACTTGTATTCCTGACTTTCCCTGAACATTTTGCACTTCCTTCTTTCATCTATCAATTGAAGTATTTCTTCTGTTACCCATGGTTTCTTCGCAGTTTCCGTCTTTCTACCTACGGTTTTCTTCCCAACTTCTGTGATTGCCGTTTTTAGAGACGTCCATTCCTCCTCAACCGTACTGCCTACTGAGCTGGTCCTTATTGCTTTATGTATAGCCTTAGAGAATTTCAAGCGTGTCTCACCGTACATTCATACTTCTGTATCCCACTTCTCTGCGTATTAATTCTTCCTGACTAATCTCTTGAACTTCAACCTACTCTCCATCACTACTACATTGTGGTCTGAGCCTGTATCTGCTCCGGGGTATGCCTTACAATCCAGTATCTGATTTCGAAATCTCTGTCTGATCATGATGTAATCTAACTGAAATCTTCCTGTATCACACGGTCTTTTCCAAGTATACTTCCTCCTCTTGTGAGCCTTAAACAGAGTATTCGCTATTAATAGGTGAAATGTATTACAGAATTCACTTAGTCTTTCTTCTCTCGCATTCCTTGTCCCAAGCCCATATTCTCCTGTAACCTTTCCTTCTACTCCTTCCCCTACAACTGCATTCCAGTCCCCCATGACTACTAGATTTTCATCTCCCTGGACGTACTGTGTTACCCTTTCAATATCCTCATATAGTTTCTCTCTCTCTCTTCATCTTCAGCATGCGACGTCGGCATGTATACCTGAATTATCGTTGTTGGTGTTGATTTGCTGTCGATTCTGACACGAACAACCATATTACTGAACTGTTCACTGTACCGTACTCTTTGCCCTACCTTTCTATTCATAACGTATCCTACTCTGGTTATACAATTTTATGCTGTGGTGATGGTAGAGACGGTATTAGTGTGGCAGACAGTCCAAAATCGGAGAGGAGAAGTAAGCTTTCGGATAACACAACGTCATAATGAAAGAAAATTTTAATAGAAATGCAGTCTAGTACGGGGGCGTTGGGTACATAGCTGAGTTCTGTAAAAAAACAGAGCTAGGTTCAGTAGGAACGAAAACTGAGGCTGTAGAGATAAGTGTAGCACAGAAGTATCAAGTGCGAGGTGAGGAAAGTTAAATTTGATATAGTGGGGATGATTCATTCGAGTTAGAAGTTATAAGGGCAGATGTGGGCAAAAAATTTCTGAGGAGTTGGCTTGGTTAACACCAGAATCGATACAGTGGAAAAAGATTTGGGGACAGGTTGGAAAAAATACGGGACGAGCTGGGTCGTGACGTTAAGAATTGTGTGCTGAAGCAAAATACGCTTGAGGAAGTTACCCTAAATCGGTTAATACTTTGCCAGGCAGTGTAGTAGAATGTGAAAAGGAGGTGCTTAAAAACAGAGAACATTTTGAATCAGGATTAAATAAGGAAGTTGTGCTAAGCGATCAACAGATAAAAGACGCAATGGCAGAATTAAATTCTTTAGTAGCGAATCAGGCTACTACTGTGAAAGGTGTCCCATACATTAATTCAGGAACGATAAAGTGTTTTGAAAACGGACAATACCATCCAGTCCATTTTCGTTCTGCATCTAGAGATGGTTTTGTATGAGGAATGCCGGAATAGGCAAAAATTAAATTCGCGAAAAGACATCTTGAAGGCAATGTAAAATCGTGGACGAATTTAATGAATGCCCCGTTCCTGACCAAATTCTGGTGTGTAGCAAAGGAAACGTGACTTCAGGATGAGTTCATAAATGGGCCAAGTTTCAAACACGGAAGTGGGTTGATACAGGATTTCTGACTAAACTGACGCATAGAAATCTTCCGCCGGGAGTGTTGACGGAGATTACGACGCTCAAGAGGCGACTGCGGGAATTTTCACAATGGGACATTGTCCCCAATGCGACAAATTGCGTTGACGAGTTTTTAGGTTTTATCGAGAAATTCAAGCTACAAATGGGAACAGTAGACATTGAAATGTGTACCACAATAGGAATCATAAGGATCACATTATCATAATTTTTATTAAACTGGCAATTTTCAAAGCGGAAATGTAAACGGCATCTTTCATAACCGAAATCAAAAGCAGGAAATATGATCTGAAGGGCAAGAGCCTCACGAAATGCAACGCCAGAATACGAGGTTGGGAAATTAGAGTTCTCAGAATCTCAGGTCCAGAGCGGCAAGATAAACCGGCGTTGAAAAGCACAAGTTATTCTAAAAATTCTGTGGGTGTTGAAAATTCAGCAAAGAAGACACAAATGACAAATGATGGGGACACGGAGCTTATAAGAAATAAAAATAAAATGGGGAATAATTTTAAGCAGGGCAACCACAAAGAGGGCGCAGGAAATGTGGTAAAACGTGTTGAGAAATTCGATAATGGGACTATGGGGCTGAAAAATCTATTTTGTGGGGGGAGTGAACGAAGGAATGAGTGCTTGTTTGATGGAAAATTCTGCGATTAGAAGTGGGCCGAGGTGGACCTGAATTTGGTGGAAGTGGGATGTGTGACGTATTCTTATGAGGTATTAATTAGTCAGTAGCAACAACCATAATAATATATGTGAAAGTAACATACATGATCTTGTATCAGAGGAAATAGGTGAAGCTATCTGTAAAGGCAGCGAAACTGCAGCTTCGTCTAATGGAGACGACTTTTGTGGTGTACCAACGGAAGTATGCGGAGGTATCTGTGAAGGCGGTCTAGCAATATTCTCGCTCGTTGGTGACGAGTTTTATTATGTAACAGCGGAAGTGGATGATTTATAGTTGAAGAGAAGTAAGGACTGATTTCAACAAAACTTGGTACACATATCCCTTCGTATCATACAACAATCGTCGAGGGGGTAAGAACCAGCAACCTATCAGAGGTCAGGAAATATTACATCATAAACAATGAAATGCGTGAAAAACTGCCTCATCATGCACTGGGTTTAAATTTGTGACTTCTGTGCTACTAACTCTATTCGCAGTAGATTTTGAAGACGGTATCCACATATGTCGCTATATCCACCTCCAAAATTATATCGTGGTATCACACATAGTTCAAGAGATATTGTCTCATAAACACTGAGATTCGTGGAATACTGCCGCATCATACGTGAAGTTTCTATAAATTTATTATTATTACTAAGGCATTCCTAGAGTCGAATAAGCTTATGGTAATCCCTAATACCTGGCAGCACATTTGACAACTTTCAAATGCAAATGCAATCGGCTGTAGGCGTAAACAATAGCCATCTATAGAGTTAGTCCCAGCTGCAAAATACTAACTCAAATTCTTTACAGACGAATGGAAAAACTGGTAGAAGCCGAGCTCGGGGAAGATCAGTTTGGATTCCGTAGAAATGTTGGAACACGAGAGTCAATACTGACCATACGACTTATCTTAGAACAAAGATTAAGGAAAGGCAAACCTACGTTTCTAGCATTTGTAAACTTAGAGAAAGCTTTTCACAATGTTGACTGGAATACTCTCTTTCAAATTCTAAAGATGGCAGGGGTAAAATACAGGGAGCGAAAGGCTATTTACAATTTGTACAGAAACCACATGGCAGTTATAAGAGTCGAGGGGCATGAAAGGGAAGCAGTGGTTGGGAAGGGAGTGAGACAGGGTTGTAGCCTCTCCCCGATAGTATTCAATCTGTATATTGAGCAAGCAGTAAAGGAAACAAAAGAAAAATTCGGAGTAGGTTTTAAAATCCATGGAGAAGAAATAAAAACTATGAGGTTCGCCGATAACATTGTAATTCTGTCAGAGACAGCAAAGGACTTGGAAGAGCAGTTGAACGGAATGTACAGTGCCTTGAAAGGAGGATATAAGATGAACATCAACAAAAGCAAAACGAGGGTAATAGAATGTAGTCGAATTAAGTCGGGTGATGTTGAGGGAATAAGATTAGGAAATGAGACACTTAAAGTAGTAAAGGAGTTTTGCTATTTGGGGAGCTAAATAACTGATGATGGTCGAAGTAGAGAGGATATAAAATGTAGACTGACAATGGCAAGGAAAGCGTTTCTGAAGAAGAGAAATTTGTTAACATAGAGTATAGATTTAAGTGTCATGAAGTCGTTTCTGAAAGTATTTGTATGGAGTGTAGCCATGTATGGAAGTGAAACATGAACGATAAATAGTTTGGACAAGAAGAGAATAGAAGCTTTCGAAATGTGGTGCTACAGAAGAATGCTGAAGATTAGATAGGTAGATCGCATAACTAATGAGAAGGTATTGAATAGAATTGGGGAGAAGAGGAGATTGTGGCACAACTTGACAAGAAGAAGGGACCGGTTGGTAGGACATGTTCTGAGGCATCAAGTAATCACAAATTTAGCATTGGAGGGCAGCGTGGAGGGAGATCAAGAGATGAATACATTAAGCAGAGTCAGAAGGATGGAGGTTGCAGTAAGTACTGGGAGATGAAGAAGCTTGCACAGGATAGAGTAGCACAGAGAGCTGCATCAAATCAGTCTCAGGACTGAAGACCACAACAACAACAGAGTTATGAAGAGGCGTTGCAATAGAGGCGTTTACAAAATCGCGTTGTAGACACGAGAAGCTGCCGAGACCAGCGGACAGAAACTACTGTCCGGGACCATACCGCTTTATCTGGTATTGAGTTTACACATTTGTACATTTTGCATATTTCTTTGCACATCTGTTCTATAATGTGAAAGGTGTTTTCACGAATATACGGAAAAGAAATTTTTTCGATACTTCAGTACAGCCGCAGTTCATTTTTGTTTTCTTTTCTAATAGAAAAGGGGCGTAATGACTATTCAGCCAATGCCAGATGTGTCAGATAGTATTCTGAAATTGTTCACACCAGCGTGTTGTACGCGATTTCCTGTACTGACACACTGAATTTTCCCAGAACCTTTCCCGCAAGTGTAATCCTTGCTTTCGCCGTTCCTAACACTGTTCTTGGGTCCTTACCAGGAAAATCATACATTCTTATAATCCAGACTGACCTCCGTTCTTTTCCTGTGTCGTGGGGCTATTCTCTGGGCGAGAACACATTGATTGACTGCGAAGTGGTGCAATGGACTAAGGCCAGTAAAATATACAAGTAATTAGTATCGGATGTATACACTAATGTCAGACAGAATGGGTCCAGTAGAGAGTTCCACAGACTTCCGGCCACGTGGCGTGAATCAACAAAGCGTACCGCTCATACGTCTAGACGCTACCAATTGCAAAGTGCGTCGAGAAACTTTCCGCGGAACGCATTGTTTCAGCGACGGCTCTGACAGCGACCACACGACCCCTCCCGAACATTCCGGCGGCAGCTGCAAAACGCGCAGAGAGACAAGGGGAGAGTGGGGGTGTAACCCGTGGGCCCGTCCCCAAAATAAATCCAGCGGCGCGCGTTTAATTAAAAGCTGCAGCCGGATTAATTCGCAGCGGTAGCTAATTGTAGCGGCTCCTGACGCGCCCGCCGACGCCACCCGCAACACGCCACACCACGCTGTCAGCAACCTAGCACGTGGCACCGGTGCCGGATGTCCAGTGGCTGTACACAGCTTTCATCATAAGAGATAAACCTAATGTAAACAATACACTATGAATTCTTTCACGCTTGCTGGAATATCATTCGGTTTCGTTTCACTTGGAGCGGAAGCCAAGCTGTTTCGGGGATAGTCAAGTACGATAACAAGGATTCGTTTTATGCTGTGCTTACCCGCACATTGACTCAGTGATAATACGGGACACAAGCTTTACCGGTGCATTTAACCTGAAGAGCACTGGTCAGCCTGGTCCAACTAACATGTGATGATGAGTACAGTTGCAGTTAAGACGTAAAGAGAGACGAATAGTACAAGGCAAAACTCCTGCATAATGCTTGTTAGGGGACCTGACGGAAATCATTACACGCACTCGTTCTTAGCTAACACAATAATTTTATTAAAAACAAGAATGGTGAAACCTTCTAACTTAAACATAGGCTAATTTTTCTGCGTGACCTCGATGTGACGTAAAGGCGTATTGCAGGGATTTCTCCGTACAGTTAAGTAGCAAAGCGACTGTAGGTATTACTTACAGTCAGTCGTCTGGTAATCTCTGAACTACTTCCATATCCAAATCCGAGGAATACGTTTCAGTACGGAATTGTGATCTGCTAGGTTGATGACGAGACGATCAGCAACAGATTTCACTCGAAGCCACCCTAACGCCATATTATTTCCTCGTCTTTTATGGTGTGCTGTCCTGCATACGGCCAGCGTTCGGCAGTTACGTGCCAGTACGTTTCTCAGGTTAAATGTCTTGTTATTTCTCGCGATAAATCCCTTAACTTGGCTGAGTTCAGATTGCAGTGGCACGGTGGGTAAAAATGCAGCATTTGAAAGGTGTGCTAGATGTCGTGAAAATTGTTTTCATGTTTCTATGACGCTTATCACTCTGGCCCGTGTGAGACAATATCTGTCGTATAAAACAATGAATACAGTCGAAATAAAGACTATTTGATTTTTCATTTGTCCCAGAAATTTAATTTTTTATGTTTCTTTAATTTAAACAATATTTTATAAAGTATCAATAACTAAGCATTTATATTTTAGATCAAAACTGGAGTGTTACGTGTGATGTTTAATTAGAAACAAGCAGACGTGCGTTTTTCAGAAATGTTATAACTAAACATGTGTTAATTAGCATATTAGTCATGAATTTTATATTTAAACGATGTAGGTATTCGAAGTGACCGAAAAAAACTTAATTCCAAAGCAAGTTTCGAACCAGCGATCCATGCACTACATTCTTACCCTTCTCGGACGCTACAGGTTTAACCACGCATCTCGTTTAGATATTCGCCCTAACGTTAATAAATAATATCTCGGAAAACTTCAAAGCCGAATTTCCCAAAGAACTTGTGAAAAATATTAAGAACAACTGAGTTTTCGCCAGTTTTAAACGGTGCCCCAAGGACGTGTCTCCCTATGGAGCATGAAGTAATGTCAGCTATTTTAATAGTATGTATTGGTAGTGCAACAATGAGAGCACAACTAGTGTTTAAAGATTGCGACTGTACATTATTTTTGAAATAAAGTATGATTAAGAAAAACGTTGATGGTTGTTAATTCATAAGAAGATCTTAATGTTTCATTTAAAGTAACATAGTAATAAGACATCTAATACACAAGGAGGACCCACATCCAAGAGAGTAACGATACCATTTCAAGTTTTCTACGGCTGCTGACCAATCATCGCATTTGTGTCTGTGTACATCAGCGTTGTTCTTTGATGAACGAAGTATAGTAGTACCTCCTGCCACTGACTGTGGGTTACGTAACTGAAAATCGTGTTCCGCTTAGGATCTTCTCCAAACTGTTTTAGTACGTAACGAGATCAATTCAGCACATACGTTTTATGACTTTGCTGAAAGATCGTAATTAGGATTTCCACCTGCATTTTATAATAAAGTATTGTACGTTAAGTCGAGCAATTTGTGAGAACAGTAAAGCACGTAAGACTACTTTATTTCACGGATTTTGATTTGTTCTAGGAATCATTTTAGGTAAATCATTAAAAGACTACGAAATTTAATCGTATTGGGTTGGTGCATAACTTCGAAGCGGTTTTCCATAAATTTAATAAACATAACAGATACACATAACAGAGACTTTAATCATGTAGAATATATTCTCCTTCACCATTTACAACAGCCTGCCAACGCTCGGGTAACTTTTCGATTCAGCGACTGTAGAAATCATGTGGTTTTGGGGCAAAGAAGTCGTCGAGTCACGTTTGGAGCGCATTTTCATCCGGAAAGGAAGCTCCTGTATAGTGTTTTTTATCAGTCTAGTACAATGCGGGCGGCCATTATCGTGGGGTAGCATCACTTCATGCAATTGTTGTTCTTGGACTACTTCTACAAGGCATCTCAGTTGTTGATAAAAAAAAACGTCAGTGGTGTTGGTTACATCTCGGGGAAGCAATTCGTAGTACATCGCACTTTCGCTATTCCACCAGATACATAGCATTATCTTTTGTGGAAGTGCGCAGGTTTTTGCACTGGGAGTTGTTGCTTTGTTTGGGCTCAACCATTCCTTACTTTTCCTTATGATACAATAAAGACACAATTTCCCGCCACGATACAGGGTAGGAATAATCAGTTTTGTTCACGAACCAATTGATGACGAGCAAGCAGAGATGCACATATAACCACTTGCTGTTTTTTGTTTTTTTTTGTTTTGGCTGAGACCACGTGGTACCCACACACACTGTTTTTAACCTTCCCCATTGCATTGCATGTAAATGTCGCAATATAAAAGAATGATCACAGTTTACCAAATTTGCCAGCTCTCCAGTATACTGACGTGGATCATTGTGGATTAATGCGTTTAAACGAACTTCAGCAATCCCCGAGGGTATTCCTGAATGTGGAGAGTCACAAATGTCACAAAGATCCTCCTTAAAACGAGAAAACGACTTTCTTGCCTTACTCTGTTCAACGGCATTATCCCCATACACGGCTCAAATGCTTCTGGCAGCCACCTTTGCTGTCACCTCACAACTGAACTAAAACAGAAGAATATGTCAGACAAGTTCCGATTTCTCCACTTGGAACTCCATTTTCTAGTGTCCACAGATCCACTCACTATCTCCAGATGACAAAATGACAGTATGAAACTCAAACAGCTACAGTACAAAATAAAAAAAATAAAAAATGGGACAATCGATAAATAAACACATGTTGTTGTTGTTGTTGTGGTCTTCAGTCCTGAGACTGGTTTGATGCAGCTCTCCATGCTACTCTATCCTGTGCAAGCTTCTTCATCTCCCAGTACCTACTGCAACCTACATCCTTCTGAATCTGCTTAGTGTATTCATCTCTTGGTCTCCCCCTATGATTTTTACCCTCCACGCTGCCCTCAAATACTAAATTGGTGATCCCTTGATGCCTCAGAACATGTCCTACCAACCGATCCCTTCTTCTGGTCAAGTTGTGCCACAAACTTCTCTTCTCCCCAATCCTATTCAATACTTCCTCATTAGTTATGTGATCTACCCATCTAATCTTCAGCATTCTTCTGTAGCACCACATTTCAAAAGCTTCTATTCTCTTCTTGTCCAAACTATTTACCGTCCATGTTTCACTTCCATACATGGCTACACTCCATACAAATACTTTCAGAAATGACTTCCTGACACTTAAATCTATACTCGATGTTAACAAATTTCTCTTCTTCAGAAACGCTTTCCTTGCCATTGCCAGTCTACATTTTATATCCTCTCTACTTCGTCCATCATCAGTTATTTTGCTCCCCAAATAGCAAAACTCCTTTACTACTTTAAGTGTCTCATTTCCTAATCTAATACCCTCAGCATCACCCGACTTAACTCGACTACATTCCATTATCCTCGTTTTGCTTTTGTTGATGTTCATTTTATATCCTCCCTTCAAGACACCATCCATTCCGTTCAACTGCTCTTCCAAGTCCTTTGCTGTCTCTGACAGAATTACAATGTCATCGGCGAACCTCAAAGTTTTTATTTCTTCTCCATGGATTTTAATACCTACTCCAAATTTTTCTTTTGTTTCCTTTACTGCTTGCTCAATATAGAGATTGAATAACATCGGGGAGAGGCTACAACCCTGTCTTACTCCCTTCCCAACCACAGCTTCCCTTTCATGTCCCTCAACTCTTATAACTGCCATCTGGTTTTTGTACAAGTTGTAAATAGCCTTTCGCTCCCTGTATTTTACCCCTGCCACCTTTAGAATTTGAAAGAGAGTATTCCAGTCAACATTGTCAAAAGCTTTCTCTAAGTCTACAAATGCTAGAAACGTAGGTTTGCCTTTCCTTAATCTTTCTTCTAAGATAAGTCTTAAGGTCAGTGTTGCCTCACGTGTTCCAGTATTTCTACGGAATCCAAACTGATCTTCCCCGAGGTCAGCTTCTACTAGTTTTTCTATTCGTCTGTAAAGAATTCGTGTTAGTACTTTGCAGCTGTGGCTTATTAAACTGATTGTTCGGTAATTTTCACATCTGTCAACACCTGCTTTCTTTGGGATTGGAATTATTATATTCTTCTTGAAGTCTGAGGGTATTTCGCCTGTTTCATACATCTTGCTCACCAGATGGTAGAGTTTTGTCAGGACTGGCTCTCCCAAGGCCGTCAGTAGTTCCAATGGAATGTTGTCTACTCCGGGGGCCTTGTTTCGACTCAGGTCCTTCAGTGCTCTGTCAAACTCTTCACGCAGTATCGTATCTCCCATTTCATCTTCATCTACATCCTCTTCCCTTTCCATAATATTGTCCTCAAGTACATCGCCCTTGTATAGACCCTCTATATACTCCTTCCACCTTTCTGCTTTCCCTTCTTTGCTTAGAACTGGGTTTCCATCTGAGCTCTTGATATTCATACAAGTCGTTCTCTTATCTCCAAAGGTCTCTTTAATTTTCCTATAGGCGGTATCTATCTTACCCCTAGTGAGATAGGCCTCTACATCCTTACATTTGTCCTCTAGCCATCCCTGCTTAGCCATTTTGCACTTCCTGTCGATCTCATTTTTGAGACGTTTGTATTCCTTTTTGCCTGCTTCATTTACTGCATTTTTATATTTTCTCCTTTCATCAGTTAAATTCAATATTTCTTCTGTTACCCAAGGATTTCTACTAACCCTCTTCTTTTTACCTACTTGATCGTCTGCTGCCTTCACTACTTCATCCCTCAGAGCTACCCATTCTTCTTCTACTGTATTTCTTTCCCCCATTCCTTTCAATTGTTCCCTTATGCTCTCCCTGAAACTCTGTACAACCTCTGGTTCTTTCAGTTTATCCAGGTCCCATCTCCTTAAATTCCCACCTTTTTGCAGTTTCTTCAGTTTTAATCTACAGGTCATAACCAATAGATTGTGGTCAGAGTCCACATCTGCCCCTGGAAATGTCTTACAATTTAAAACCTGGTTCCTAAATCTCTGTCTTACCATTATATAATCTATCTGATACCTTTTAGTATCTCCAGGGTTCTTCCATGTATACAACCTTCTATCATGATTCTTAAACCAAGTGTTGGCTATGATTAAGTTGTGCTCTGTGCAAAATTCTATCAGGCGGCTTCCTCTTTCATTTCTTAGCCCCAATCCATATTCACCTACTACGTTTCCTTCTCTCCCTTTTCCTACACTCGAATTCCAGTCACCCATGACTATTAAATTTTCGTCTCCCTTCACTATCTGAATAATTTCTTTTATTTCATCATACATTTCATCAATTTCTTCGTCATCTGCAGAGCTAGTTGGCATGTAAACTTGTACTACTGTAGTAGGTGTGGGCTTCGTATCTATCTTGGCCACAATTATGCGTTCACTATGCTGTTTGTAGTAGCTTACCCGAATTCCTATTTTCCTATTCATTATTAAACCTACTCCTGCATTACCCCTATTTGATTTTGTGTTTATAACCCTGTAGTCACCTGACCAAAAGTCTTGTTCCTCCTGCCACCGAACTTCACTAATTCCCACAATATCTAACTTTAACCTATCCATTTCCCTTTTTAAATTTTCTAACCTACCTACCCGATTAAGGGATCTGACATTCCACGCTCCGATCCGTAGAACGCCAGTTTTCTTTCTCCTGATAACGACATCCTCTTGAGTAGTCCCCGCCCGGAGATCCGAATGGGGGACTATTTTACCTCCGGAATATTTTACCCAAGAGGACGCCATCATCATTTAATCATACAGTAAAGCTGCATGCCCTCGGGAAAAATTACGGCCGTAGTTTCCCCTTGCTTTCAGCCGTTCGCAGTACCAGCACAGCAAGGCCGTTTTGGTTATTGTTACAAGGCCAGATCAGTCAATCATCCAGACTGTTGCCCTTGCAACTACTGAAAAGGCTGCTGCCCCTCTTCAGGAACCACACGTTTGTCTGGCCTCTCAACAGATACCCCTCCGTTGTGGTTGTACCTACGGTACGGCTATCTGTATCGCTGAGGCACGCAAGCCTCCCCACCAACGGCAAGGCCCATGGTTCATGGGGGGGGGAATAAACACATAGCAACCCGAATACCATCATGCAAAACAAAAACGCTACGAACTTATGCACAAAGCCCATAATTTTCTGTGCAACGGACCTGAACCATGAACTGAGTACTCGTTTCTGAACGCAACATAACGTCAAAAGTCAGTATTGCCAATGTCAAAATGTCAACTGAAACAAAGTGAGAACCCCTTAATTTCATTGCTTTTCACTTACTATGTACCGTACATGAGTCTGCTAGACTATACAGGGTGGTCCATTGATCGTGACCGGGCCAAATATCTCACGAAAGAAGGGTCAAACGAAAAAACTACAAAGAACGAACCTTGTCTAGCTTTAAAGGAGAAACCAGATGGCGCTATGGTTGGCCCGCTAGATGCCACTGCCATAGGTCAAACGGATATCAACTGCGTTTTTTTAAATAGGAACCCCCATTTTTATTACATATTTGTGTAGTACGTAAAGAAATATGAATGTTTTAGTTGGACCAGTTTTTCACTTCGTGATGGATGGCGCTGTAATAGTCACAAACATATGGCTCACAATTTTAGACGAGCAGTTGGTAACAGGTAGGTTTTTTAAATTAAAATACAGAACGTAGGTACGTTTGAACATTTTATTTCGGTTGTTCCAATTTGATACATGTACCTTTGTGAACTTATGATTTCTGAGAATGCAAGCTGTTACAGCGTGATTACCTCTAAATACCACATTAATGCAATAAATGCTCAAAATGATGTCCGTCAGCCTGAATGCATTTGGCAATACGTGTAACGACATTCCTCTCAAGAGCGAGTAGGTCGCCAACCGTAATGTTCGCACATGCATTGACAATGCGCTGACGGATGTTGTCAGGCGTTGTCGGTGGATCACGATAGCAAATGTCCTTCAACATTCCCCACAGCAAGAAATCCGAGACGTCAGCTCCGGTGAACGTGCGGGCCATGGTATGGTGCTTCTACGACCAATCCACATGTCATGAAATATCCACCTGTCATGAAATACGCTAATCAATGCCCATTGGGCATTTTGATCACAACAGTCATACAGCAACACGATATCGACCTTTACCGCAACTGGTAAACGGTCCACTTTAACATGAGCTGTGTGCCGGACATCCATCATGTTGGAAGTACATCGCCATTGTGTCATGCAGTGAAACATCTTATAGTAACAGCGGTAGAACATTACGTAGGAAATCAGCATACATCGCTCCATTTAGATTGCCATTGATAAAATGGGGTCCAATTATCCTTCCTCCCATAATGCCGTACCATACATTAGCCCGCCAAGGTCGCTGATGTTCCACTTGTCGCAGCCATCGTGGATTTTCCGTTGCCCAATAGTGCATATTACGTCGATTTACGGTTACCGCTGATGGCGAATGTCGCTTCGTCGCTAAATAGAACGCGTGCAAAAAATCTGTCATCGTCCCGTAATTTCTCTTGTACCCAGTGGTAGAACTGTACACGACGTTCAAAGTCGTCGCCATGCAATTCCTGGTGCATAGAAATAATGTACGGGTGCAATCGATGTTGATGCAGTATTCTCAACACCGACTTTTTGACATTCCCGATTCTCGCGCACTTTGTCTGCTACTGATGTGCGGATTAGCCGCGACAGCAGCTAAAATACCAACTTGGGCATCATCATTTGCTGCAGGTCGTGGTTGATGTTTCACATGTGACTGAACACTTCCTGTTTCCTTAAATAACGTAACTATCCGGCGAACGGTCCGGACACTTGGACGATGTCGTCCAGGATACCGAGCAGCATACATAGCACACACGCCCATTGGGCATTTTGATCACAACAGTCATACAGCAACACGATATCGACCTTTATCGCAACTGGTTTTTTTGTTTTGTTTTCCTTTATTGTAATTTTCATCACCTGATACAGGCGGGCTGTCAGCAGCATAGTACGCTGCTCTTCAGCCTTAAGCGGAACAATAACAAGACATACGGGTGATACAGACACTACAGTAAAAACGGCGGGCAAGAAAAGGAGATTTAAAAAACAATAAACATGAAGCCGTTCACGCTGGACCCGAAAAAACAGGAAACACTTGGTGACATGGCGCACAGAACACGGATGACGGCGACGGCACACGTGAACAGTTGATGCGTGACGGTCACAGAACACTAAACACAAAATCGAGGCACACACACGACACACAGATGGCGATGATCTCCGGCGCGCGAATGTTCACTGAGCGTGTACGAGTCCGGGGACCTGCCAAGAGAGGAGGTGGAGGAGGAGGAAGGGGAGTGGGAGAGCGAGAGGGGAGAGCAGAGATGCCACGGGCAGGGGGGATAGGGGGGAGGGAGGAAGGGGGAGGGGAAGCCCGGGGGAAGAGGGGGGAGGGAGGGGACGGGGAAAAGGAAAAAGAAGGGAAGAGAAGAGAAGGGAGGGAGGGTGCCGAGAGGAAAGGACACCGGAAGTGGGGGGTGGGGCAGGGTCAAAGTTGATAGGAGGGATAGATGGAGGAGACGAGGACATCATCAGGGAGAGGGAGCTGGCGGAAGCCACCTTGGGAGAGGGTAAGGAGGGTGGAGAGATGGAGACCGGGCGGGACGTGGGAATACAGGCGCGGCAGCGGGCGGGGACGGGAGAGGATCGGGGATACGAGCGGGTGAGGTGGATCAAGTTTACGGGAGGTGTACAGGATCCGTATCCTTTCAAGGAAAAGGAGGAGGTGGGGGAAGGGGATGAGATCATACAGGATCCGCGTGGGGGAGGGGAGATGGATGCGATAGGCGAGGCGGAGAGCATGGCGTTCAAGGATTTGGAGGGATACATAAAAGGTAGGGGGAGCGGAGATCCATGCTGGATGGGCATAACAAAGGATAGGGCGGATGAGGGATTTATAGGTGTGGAGGATGGTGGAGGGGTCCAGACCCCACGTACGGCCGGAAAGGAGCTTGAGGAGACGGAGTCGGGAACGTGCCTTGGCTTGGATTGTCTGGAGATGGGGAGTCCAGGAGTGGCGACGGTCGAGGGTGACGCCAAGGTACTTAAGGGTGGGAGTGAGGGCGATGGGACGGCCATAGACGGTGAGATAGAAATCAAGGAGGCGGAAAGAAGGGGTGGTTTTGCCTACAATGATCGCCTGGGTTTTGGAAGGATTGACCTTGAGCAACCACTGGTTGCACCAAGCGGTGAACCGGTCAAGATGGGATTGGAGAAGGCGTTGGGAGCGTTGCAGGGTGGGGGCAAGGGCAAAGAAGGCGGTGTCATCGGCAAACTGGAGAAGGTGGACGGGGGGTGACGGCGGCGGCATGTCCGCCGTGTACAACAGGTACAGAAGGGGGGAGAGGGCGGAGCCTTGGGGCACACCGGCGGAGGGGAAAAAGGTGTAGGAATCCGTGTTATGGATGGTGACATAGGAAGGACGGCGGGAGAGAAAGGAACCGATCAGACGGACGTAGTTAATGGGAAGGGCGAAGGTTTGGAGCTTGAAGAGGAGACCGGAATGCCATACGCGGTCATAAGCGCGTTCGAGGTCAAGAGAGAGGAAGATTGCGGAGCGATTGGAATTGAGCTGTTCGGTAAGGAGATGAGTGAGGTGAAGGAGAAGATCGTCGGAAGAGAAGGATACCGCAACTGGTAAACGGTCCACTTTAACACGGGTAATGTATCACGAAGCAAATACCGTCCGCACTGGCGGAATGTTACTTGATACCACGTACTTACACGTTTGTGACTATTACAGCTCCATCTATCACAAAGCGAAAAAAGTGATCCAACTAAAACATTCATATTTCTTTACGTACTACACGAATATGTAATAAAAAATGGGGATTCCTATTTTAAAAAACGTAGTTGATATCCGTTTGATCTATGGCAGCGCCATCTAGCGGGCCAACCATAGCGCCATCTGGCTTCCCCCTTCAAGCTAGACGAGTTTCGTTGTTTGTAATTTTCTCGTTTGATGCTTATTTCGTGAGATACTTGGCCCGGTCACTATCAATGGACCATCCTGTATAAAGTAAGTCAACATCTCTCCGTAGATTAATTGTATCACGGCGTATTAGCCGACGGCTCCATAGTAATGCTTGTTACACATCGACATTAGTAGCAACATTTTAGTGTCTTATGAGACGACTGCTGCCAACCTCAGCGGTCTAGCAGTTGTCGCAGTATTGTAGCGTGGCAGAACCTTGCACTGTGTGCTCCAGTTCCTTTTGATGTGAGGCGGATTTAGTGCAATAAAGTTCGAGTATTTGGTTTTATAGCTTTATGAACAATGAATCTTGGATGAAGGCAGTTTTAGAGAACTGAGCACTCCCTCTAAATATACAAAACAAAGAAACAAAGCGTCTCCGAATTTGATAAAAGATGAATTATTTTCTTACCTTAACTTATATCTGACAGCAAAGATACTGTGACGCTGTTCACGAGTGACAGTAATTTTTTAAATACTGCTGAAAGCAATAAATAATATTTTTGAACGAAATAATTAAGCAAAATAAATATCACATTATTTTGATACATTACACTTTTTTCCTACCTTGAACAACCAATATAATACTTCATTTGTTGAAAAAAAAAAAAGAGGTGGCAACCCTAGTCTTAACTGTTTACCAGTTCCAACGTTGTGTAGCAACAGTGTATACACCACGGGGGTAATCATAAGATCAGACATGAGATTTCGGGAAATGTATTTTTGACCTCCGTATTGGGCGTATACAAGAACTGTCATATTATATGCTTACAATTGTACTGATTTTAGATGTGGTTGCATTTTGGATCATTTTAAGTACTTAAACGTTTCGGTTAAGCCGGACAGGCACAGGCACGTCTGAAGATGGAATTCTGAAATTGGTCGTGTGAATTAAATAGAATAAATAAAACAGCTGACTGGGTTATCCAATAATAGCTTATTAATGAGGCAGAGGTTCAGAAAGAGATTGTAACTTAAGGTTATCCCACAGTGATTGTAATTTCGTTTCATTCATTTCGTATTATTTAACACGAAGTCATCTTCAATGCTTTATTCCCAGTACATTCCTTCGAAACATCGGGTATTGGTTCTCAACAGCAGCAGTCATAGATTGGTAATTGCAGGGTAAAAATTTAATACTGTCGTGTCTTTTAAGCGTATTTGTCCATTTCTGAAACGCAGTGCAGTAGCAATTCTCCGTGATGTGGATTCTATAAGACGTATATGGAGATACGTGGCGACAGATGTCTAGGCTAAGGTCACGAAATTCCCACAAGTTACTGGGCTGTGGTTGGTGTGTGCGGAGCTGGTGCCCAGACGCGTTCCATTTGGTTTAGACAGGGCTAATTTGGTGGACGAGACATCAACGTAAGTTCACTACCATGCTTCTCAAACCACTGCAGTGGAATGGACAGTGGTGCTCCTGGAAGATGCCGTCGCCGTCGAGTTTGACACCAAACGTGAAGGGACGCAGGTGATCCATAATAAAAATTAACTTAGCCCACAGTTGCCATGTTCTTTTCGATTACTAACACAGGTCCCGTACAAGCCCAGGTAAACATCCCTCTCATCACAATACTGCCACCACTAGGCTGCGCCTGTAGCGCGTTGCATGTATCGAGCACCAGTTCGGATGGATTACGGAGCATTTGGACACGACCGTCGATGTGATGTAGCAAGTAACGTGACCGTCCCACCAGGCGAAACATTTCCACTGATTCACAGTCCAATATTGGTTATCCCACGCCCACTGAAATCGTCTTTGAGAAAATAAGGGAAAGCGTAGAAGTCGTCTACTGCGGAACCCCATTTTCAACAATGTGCGCTGAATGCTGTGTTCCGGAACATTTGTTCCTGCACCAGCATTGCACTCTGTCGTCAGACCTGTCCCAGATCGCCGCCTGTCTTACTGCACAGTGCGGGCAAGCCTCCGACCTTCTCATCCAACATCTTGTGGGCTACTCATGGTTTCACCATCCTACAACCAGTTTCTGTAGATGCTCACGACAGTAGCAATCCGACTAGCTTCACTGTTTCCGAGATCTTCGTTCCCTGTCGCTGGGCCATAACGTCTGCCGTTTATCAGAGTCGCTCACGTCAGTGAATCGTCCCATTTGCGGCTTGTATCGTCGCCAGAACGATTCCCCGGTCGTCTGTGCACTTCTTCTGTACTTTCCCTACCACGTCGCGTGCCCGCAACTCCAGCAGTCTCGTGGTGGACAGTTGGCTCATCAGAGCATATCTTCGCTGTGGCCGAGCGGTTCTAGGTGCTTCAGTCCGGAACCGCGCTGCTGCTACGGTCGCAGGTTCGAATTATGCCTTGAGCATGGATGTATGTGATGTCCTTCGGTTAGTTAGGTTTAAGTAGTTCCAAGTCTATGGGACTGATGACATCAGATGTTAAGTCCCATAGTGCTTAGAGCCATTAGAGCATATCTTCCTTATAATAAGTTTGTAATATATTGATTATTCCTTGCTACTGTAGTGTTATCTTGAAGCTGTGAGAAAGGAGAACAGGCGCTCCAAGGCGGGGAAACAGAGACGATGCTGAGGGCAGACGAAACTAGGAGAGATATTGTTACATGAAGTAAACCGTAAGGGGAGAGCCTTGCGAAAATGCAGACGCCCCCATACGCGGTCCCGGCGCGCCAGTTACTCTTCAAGGAATTAACAGGTAACTTCATATGTCGTCTAGACGCTGTCGTAGGTTGCCACCGTAGAACTTTGTAACCAACAGGCACGTATTAGCGATAAAGCCAGCTTCATACCAGCCCTGAGAACAGCAACGTCAGTAGGTTCACAAGGGTTAGAAAGAGAGCGAAAAAGCAACAAAAAAAACTGTTGACCTAGCAGTCCCTTACTCCGGAGAGCCCGAGAGGCGGGGTAAATGACGTATAACAATAATGTTGCAAGCCTTATTTGGCAGTGCAGTTACGTTTAGCTTTCAGCTGAAAAATGTTGATACCAAATACGGACTTAGTGCAACTGCATTAACATCCCCGCCTTAGGAGCAGTAGAGGGGACCTAACTAAACCGTGATTGGCAGGCGCCTGCACGAGACCTGCGGGATTGACTGGGTAGCCTTAAGTTGGAAAAACAGTGCACCCACGCGATTCTTTAAAACCCCTAGATTTTGCATTTTGGCAGAGTTCTCAGTCAGACGATCTGGGCGCCGAATCCGCGTCCGTCGACTCCAGCCTCGGTCCAGCTCCGCGTAAGTCTGCTCTCTCACTTGGAGTGCCTCAGTGAACAGCGTCACATTCGGTATGTTTTGTTTTGCAGCTAAGTTGTTGCCTTAAGATGCTGCTAGTGTTTGCTACTGTGGTTAGCATCCACTCCTGGGACTTCTGCACTGACTTCCATTGTAACAGTGTCATTCATGCTTTTTCTAACTCTGGAACTAGCCTCCAGTGTATTAGTTAGTCCCGTCTGGAATACATAACTATTTCAAAATCCTGTTTGTCAAAGAGTCTCCACAACGAGTTTCCTACCAAGTCTCACCATCTGCGTTTCTAGTAAATGCCTGTACCAGTGTTGGCTCAGATAGAAGAAAACAATCAAATGCCTTCACTGCGAATCGTCCTTTTGCCTTCTGCTCTGTATCACTCGGGAGCGCAGACTGACCAGTAACCCCTTTCCTCCCTCTCCCACCTACGTCAGGACACGACAAGTTGACAGATCCTGTGAAATGATCCTTGGACCTATAAATTACTAATACCACAAGGGGCGATCAAGAAGTTTCCTTCCGAAGGCTGTGCAGTCCGGAATCGGTATGCCAATCAGGTAAAATCGCTGAAAGCATTGTGGCACTCATCCCACCGACGCAACGGGTCGAAGGTACCGGTTGGTAAAACTCCACGTACTGCTGCTTGTAGAAGTCCGTAAATCCCCACAGGAATCGTCGACCCTTAAAGGCCTCTTTTTAAGGGACCGAAGGGGCGACAATCGCAGGGGAGAAACCAAGATTAAAGGGCTCCTACTTGAGCTGGCGTAACTTCTACATCTACATCTACATCCATACTCCGCAAGCCACCTGACGGTGTGTGCCGGAGGGTACTTTGAGTACCTCTATCGATTCTCCCTTCTATTCCAGTCTCGTATTGTTCGTGGAAAGAAAGATTGTCGGTATGCCTCTGTGTGGGCTCTAATCTCTCTGATTTTATCCTCATGGTCTCTTCGCGAGATATACGTAGGAGGGAGCAATATACTGCTGGATTCCTCAGTGAAAGTATGTTCTCGAAACTTCAACAAAGCCCGTACCGAGGTACTGAGCGTCTCTCCTGCAGAGTCTTCCATTGGAGTTTATCTATCATCTCCGTAACGTTTTCGCGATTGCTAAATGATCCTGTAACGAAGCGCGCTGCTCTCCGTTGGATCTTCTCTCTCTCTTCTATCACCCTATCTGGTACGGATCCCACACTGGTGAGCAATATTCGAGCAGTGGGCGAACAAGTGTACTGTAACCTACTTCCTTTGTTTTCGGGTTGCATTTCCTTAGCATTCTTCCAATGAATCTCAGTCCGGCATCTGCTTTACCGGCGGATCAACTTTATATGATCATTCCATTTTAAATCACTCCTAATGCGTACTCCCAGATAATGTATGGAATTAACTGCTTCCAGTTGCTGACCTGCTATATTGTAGCTAAATGATAAAGGATCTTTCTTTCTGCATTACGAGGTTTGCGGTTGGGAACTTGCGTTGTCACGAAGCAGCAGCACCTGTTGTCGGAGCTGGTTTTCGACAGAAATGCTGTCACATACAACTTCTTCATTCTCCTATTGATATGTACCGTGTTTCGCCGTTGGCAGCCAAGAAAAGAATAACAGTACGTAGGTCCTGCTCGGATGCGTCTGCTAATAACGTCACCATAGTTCACGTTTCCGCATTTATCTCACGCACGTTTTAAAGACACGAATACCATGCTAACCCATTGCCTACACGTAGGTGCTTGTATACCAGCATCGGAGTGGCACCATGTTGTGTCTACGCTACAGCAACGCCCTCAAACGAAAAATTTTTCATCGTCCCTTATACCAATGATTAATAGTGTGCTTCCGGATACATAGCCAAGCTATTGATTCCATCTAAAGCTCGACATTTCGATCACTGATCAAGTCGTCTGCTTCAGATGCTGAGAGTACACGTAACAGCAATAACTCGTAGGCTGTATAGAGACCAGGTAGCGAGTATACATATTAGCAAAACTTGAACACCTGAAGAAAACTACTGGGTCGATCGTCGAAATTTCGTGCATAAAATGAAAACAACAGCTCTTCTGTATACCCGGAAGCATACCATTAATCAATCGCCGAGAAAATGTGAGAGATGCACTACTAATGATGATGGTTGATACGTACTCTGGTTATCATTAACTTAGTCAGGCAGGACTGATAGAGATAACAGAGACGATTCAAAGAAGAGCAGCTCTTTTGTTTACAGTTCCATTAAGTAAGCACGAAATCTTCACGAAGATAATCAACAAACTCCAGTGGTAGCCGCTGCAAGAGAGGCGTTCTGCATCGCAGTGTTGTTTACTGTTAAAAGTTCCGAGACGTACAAATATATTGCTTGGTAATAAAATATTTAAACAGAAGTGGTATTCATAGGTGGTGACCGGTTTCGACCTGATGCGGATCATCTTTGCACCATACTAGGGTGATGACGCGTGGAGATGATTACACGGAGCAGGAACTAGGGATACCACCCACTCATGTCAACTTTTCGTATTGCATTCTCCTACGCGAAAGGAACGTGAAGATAAAAATTAGATTCGAGCCCACATGGAGGTTTACCGGCAATCATTCTTCCTGCAAATCAGGAGATGAGGGAAGTGTACCCTCCTCCACGCACCGCAAGGTGACTTGTGGAGTATTTATATACTCCGCAAGTCACACGCACACACACACACACACACACATACACACACACACACACACATACACACACACACATATATATATATATATATGTGTGTGTGTGTGTGTGTGTGTGTGTGTGTGTGTAAGTGTGTGTGTGTGTGTGTGTGTGTGTGTGTGTAGATGTTGAACTTTACTCAAAAACGTCTCCATTATTTTGGCCGAATACTGCCGAAGACATTGTTTTTACCACCAGGATATGATCTAAGTGCATTAGGATCTAAGGCCACATCATTAGCCTGCATAGCCTCTTCTTTGGAGCATTATGGCAGACAAAAATCCTACAGAACATACTGATGCTTGCAATTCGACGTCCAAGATACGTACGGCACGCAGTTTGAAAGTGATGCTGTTGTTCTTCCACATTACACACGCAAGTGTAGTGTGTGAAAGTGGCTACCATATGGCTTTTTGGTGTCTTAGTTACCCCCTGAGGTTGGAGTCCGCAGCTCGTGTCGCTCGGGGACTGGGTGTCTGTGTTGTCCTAATCATTATATCTAATCTTCATCACAAAGACATGCAAGCCGTGGGAGTTAGATACAAGCTCCAGGCACATTAATATGACCGCCGCCTGTGTTCGACGTTCAATAACTGCTCAGAGACGGCAGGTGGACGCATTAGCAGCGGAGGTTGTATTAAGTGTGTCGGGGAGGTGGAGGAGGGGGGGGGGGGGGGGAACGGAAAACAGCGCAGACGTTGTCGTAATGCGAAAACGGAGCTATTTATCTGACGTTCAAAAGAGCATGATCATTAGCTTTCCGGCCAAGAGTGGAAGCATTTCCGAAACTGTTATGTTCGTAAACTGTTCGCATTCCGCCAAGTTTAAAGTATAATATCCATAGCAAAATAGCGCTATACAAAACCGGCACGCCAGCCGCTGTGGCCGAGCGGTTCTAGGCGCTTCAGTCCGGAACCGCGCTGCTGCTACGGTCGCAGGTTCGAATCCTGCCTCGGGCATGGATGTGTGTGATGTCCTTAGGTTAGTTAGGTTTCAGTAGTTCTAAGTCTAGGGCACTGATGACCTCGGGTGTTAAGTCTAATAGTGCGTAGAGCCAAAACCGGCACAGAGGCAACTGTGATGCACCAAGGCCCGTAGGTGACAGGTGCGAACGACGGCTGCGGAAATGTGTACGGGCAAACAGACGTGCAAATGTTGAGCAACCGAACGTCCAGACGAGCCAATGGCCTACTGCCAGTATCTCTGTTCGACGAACGTTGCTCTGTATAGGCCTCCACAGCAGGCACCTGGTTTATGCATCCAAGCTGACTGCTGTTCATCGGCGGCGAAGGCTGGAATTTGCAAGCCAATGCCGCAACTGGACGTCCACTGATTGGCGACAGGTGGCCTTTTCGGATGAATTATGTTTCTTTCTCCATCTGACAAACGGCTATTGGTGTGTACAACGTGAAACATCTCAAACCAAACAAGGAGGCAGCGTTATAATCCTGGGAATGTTTTACTGACATTCCCTGGGTGATCTTGTCGTTATTTTTCCTTGGCACAATGGCATCTATCAGCAGGACAAATCAACCAGTCAAACAACTCGCACTGTACTTGCATCGTTCGAAGAGCACCAGGATGAGTTAACCGAATTCCTCTGGTCACCAGACTCCCACAATTTAACCACAATCGAGAATTTCCGGAACCACTTCGATCGGGATGTTCGCGCCACGTATCCTCAGAAATCTAGCGAAGCTGGCCACAGCACTGGATTCGGCATGGCTCCATATACCTGTCGGTACCTTCCAGAACCTCACTGACTACCTTCCTGCACGTCTCGCAGAGATCCGCATTGGCAGGTGGTCACATTAGTGCGACTGGACAGTATAGAAAGACTCGTACTAGGCGGCCTAATAACTCCAAGCTAATAACGCCATACGATAATGTCTCGTTTTCTGCAGTTAGACGGCATGACGGGTTTATGCAACACCTTACTTTCTACGATAATGATCGAAGCAGAACCCGGGGCGTCTTGCTTGCTAGGCAGAAATGCTAACCATTACACCACCATAGACTGATTGTCAACATTGCTGCACCAACTACCTAAGCTGATTGCCCTCCCCAACAAAGGGAAAAGAACTACCTAAGCTGAGTGCCCTCCCCAACACAAACTTCAATTCATTTTTCCCTTTGTTGGGGAGGACACTCAGCTTAGGTAGTTCGAGCAGCAATGTTGGCCATCGTGCTGTGGTAGTGTGATGGTTAGTATTTCTGCCTAGCAAGCAAGAAGACCCAGGTTCGAGTCCCTGCCCGCGACCATAACGCCACCAGTAACAGTCGGACACATCAAGCACCATCTCACGCACATTTCTGATTTCATCGTCGACTTCAGTTATGCTCACACACACACTTACCGACCACGCGTTCTCCTCGATCTAAAGATTTTTACACCCCACTGCTTCGTTCCATATCCAGCAACAATACCGAACTCACACATCCGTCCAAGCGGTGGCCCACGGTTTGGCGTCATATCCACCAGCCTTTTCTTCCCTCGAACGTCCGGGCAATATGGTACTAAGTCGCAAATGGAAAATTCGCCACAAATCAACGTCTTCACGCCATCGGGCTAACGGACTCTCCACTTTGTTCCATTACGTCTGAAAACTTGGCCGACAGTTCGTTGCCTGTTACATCCGCGTTCCGCCGGACTCGATTGACCCATCGACTTTTATCCATCCTGAGGATATTTATTTCCCCGCCACCAAAAATCATGCGGTTGTATGGGTCAAGGGATGGACGGTGACCTACATGTATAATGATGGCGACAAATCACGCCTTGATTTCTGGCAGTATTTACAAACCGCCCACAGTGAAGTCGAGCGCCGACCGCGCTACCGCCCCTTCTTCGCCAATTACCTACACCACGAGATCTTTACGTCACCCTCGCTCAGTTGGATGGTGCCACACGCCGACAGCACCCCCCACCCCCCCCTCCTGACATCTGAGACTCTCCGCGCTACTATCTATATTGTAACCCACAGTGGAGTAGGCGCATGGATACGCGCCTCCTTTCTTTTATGCACTATAACAGAACACGCTGGTTTTTCCCCCACTCTACTGTCTTTCGCTTCATACCTCTTAGCTTACATCAGTATCATTATTCTTTTTTTTCCTACACCTTGTTAATAAAAAAAATTGCTCGCCTTGTACGAGTGTAATGTCTTGTGTTATTTCCGCTGGAAGGATGGCATTTCTGTTGTATTTAAGCTTGTACCAATAAAGATATTTTGTTCATTTACCCTGTTCCTGGTAATAAATAAATAAATTAATTAAATTAAATTAATCAAACAGCTACTTTGAGGAAGTGATTCAGGGATGGGAGGGGGGAGGCATCGCGGCCAGGCCTCGGTTTCCGACCCCTGCCCACCTTGTCTCCACCTGCTCGTAACTGGCCACTCTACACCTTTTTTTTAAAAAAAAAAAAAAAAAAAAAAAAGGGCGGATGAAGCGACTGCCCTGTAAAAGCAAGTCCCGGCCGCAGCACAAATTTTAATTCATTTCGTCTGCTTCGATCAATATCGTAGATAATAAAGAGATTTAAATGTCTCAGGGAATCATTTAATTATAAGACCTTACTTTCTGCTGCATTTTTCTCGCAAAATGACCACGACGAGAAACTCAGAGAAACTTTAGCTCATAGGGATATTCATCGACAGCTGTTTTTGCCACGCAAGATTCGCGAATGGAACAAAGAAGGGGGAAAGCGATATTGGATTCAAAATTACAGTAATAACAGCACACACCGTAATGTGGCTTGAAGAGCAGTGAAGTATCGACGTAGGTGAAGGAGAGAATAGAATACCTCTGGAATCTTGATACAAAATTGATTTTCGGACTTCCAATAGCAGCTTCCGAATAAAAAAAAATAGTTTCTCCTTGAGTACGCCAACTGAGATCGTTGAAAATCTGCGCGTCGCTCCAGTCTTGCCAGACAAACTTGTCACGTATTCTGCCGGGCATCTTTGGAGTCCCTCGATCTCCTTCATCAGTTTGACTCCGGAGGAATTCTACGCGACTGAGCGATACGGCCTACTCAAGACTGCACTGCACGTGGGAATTTTACGTGGCAACCTGCAGATAAACCGCAGTTTCCCAGAATTCTTCCTACAAACATCGGGCTGCCGGTAGCCTTCTCCGCAGCTGCAACGTATAATTTTTTTCTAGTTGATATAGTCGTGCAGCATAATGCATTGCGTGCTTCCGAGAACAGGGAGACAGAATGGAATGGTATCCGCCATACGGCTATCAACGAACAATCGTGCAGGCCGGGCCAATCGAAAATAATTATGTACGCGAACTGATTAGCCATCAATGTTGTTGCGTCAGAGAACCGCAACATAACTAATAAAATATATAATGGCGCAGACCTCCGTGGCTAGACTCAGATAACATAGAAATCTTCTGGATGCGTAAATAACTACCAACAGCGTTTCGGCCACAGTCCCAATGGCCTTCTTATAGGTCTACTGGGAGACCCAGGAAAAGGTCACTGCAACCATGGCCGAAACTTCGGTGATGATTATTTCTAATGTGACGCAATACTATACCTGGAAGACTTTCATGTTCATCTCACAAACATGAAATCACGTGCTATATTACGATAATCAGTGTTGTGGTTTTCGGTTCAACGACTGATTTAAGGAAGTTCTTCAAGCTAACGTATCCCGTGCAAGTCTCTTCATGTCTCCATAACTGATAAACCCTGCACCCGTCTCGGCTCCCTATGTATTCAAACGTTGGTCTTCCTCTAAAATGTTTAGCCCTCCCACATTTCCCTCTGTTTTCAAATCAAGTATTTCTTAATGTCACAGAATGAATCTATCCCTTCTTTTAGTCTGTTGTACCATAAAGATTTTTTCTGCCCGACTTCGTTCTTTGCCGCTTCACTGGTAATTCGAACTACTGCACTTATCAAATTTTCAGCATTCTGCTGCAACACCACATTTCAAATCATACTTTTCTCTTGTGTGTACCGCTTATTGCGTATGTTTCACAACATAAAAATAACTTAAATTTATTTTCCGCATTAATAGTCTATATATTTCTCTTTTCCAGAAGAGTTATCATTTTGTATCATCTTCACTTCTGCCATAATTACTTATTTTTCTACCCAAATACTACAACTAGTTTACTGCTTTTAATGCCTCAAAGTCCGCAGCTCGTGGTCTTGCGGTAGCGTTCTCGTGTCCAACGCACGGTGTCCCGG
Organism: Schistocerca serialis cubense; assembly: GCF_023864345.2. NCBI lineage: Eukaryota > Metazoa > Arthropoda > Insecta > Orthoptera > Acrididae > Schistocerca > Schistocerca serialis. The sequence goes on from NC_064642.1 coordinate 154,410,918, forward strand.
GTTCGATCCCCGGCGGGGTCAGGGATTTTCTCTGCCTCGTGATGACTGGGTGTTGTGTGTTCTTCATTATCATTTCATCATCATTGACTCGCAAGTCTCCGAAGTGGCGTCAACTAAAAAGAACTTGCAATATTGTGGCCGAACCTCCCCGCATGGGCCTCCCGGCCAACAATGCCATACGATCATTTCATTTCAATGTCTCAAAATGGTTCAAATGGCTCTGAGCACTATGGGATTTAACATCTGAGGTCGTCAGTCCCCTTGAACTTAGAACTACTTAAACCCAACTAGCCTAAGGACATCACACACCTCCATGCCCGAGGCAGGATTCGAACCTGCGACCGTAGCGGTCGCGCGGTTCCAGAGTGAAGGGCCAAGAACCGATCGGCCACAGCAGCCGGCTTAAATGCCTCATTTCCTATTCTAATTCTCTCAGAATCTCTTCACTTTGTTAGACCACACTCTATTACCCTTGTTTTACTTTCGTTCCTGATAATTTTATAATCTCTTTCCAAGGAATTATCCATTCGATTCAGTTGATTTCCCAAACGCTTTGACGTCAGTAACAGAATAACTATGTCAGTAGCAAATCTTCGAATTTTTGTTTTAGTTCCTATTCCAACTTCCTCCTTGGTTTCTTTCAGTGCTTGCACGGAGCGAGGTGGCGCAGTGATTAGCACACTGGACTCGCATTCGGGAAGACGACGGTTCAAACCGAAGTTCGACCATCCTTGTTCAAAAAAAATAAATGGTTCTGAGCACTGTGGGACTTACCTTCTGAGGGCATCAGTCCCCTAGAACTTAGAACTACTTAAACCTAACTAACCTAAGGACATCACACACATTCATGCCCTGAGGCAGGATTCGAACCTGCGACCGTAGCGGTCGCTCGGTTCCAGACTGTAGCGCCAAGAACCGCTTGACCACCCGGCCGGCCATCCTTGTCTAGGTTTCCCGTCATTTCCGTAAACCACTTCAGACAAATGCCGGGACGGTTCATTATAAAGGGCACGGCCGACTTCCTTCCCCATACTTCCCTAATCCCATGGGACCGATGACCTCACTGTTTATTCCCCTCCGCCGGCCGCGGTGGCCGAGCGGATCTAGGCGCTTCAGTCCGGAACCGCGAGACTGCTACGGTCGCAGGTTCGAATCCTGCATCGGGCATGGATGGGTGTGACGTCCTTAGGTTAGTTAGGTTTAAGTAGTTCTGAGTTCTAGGGGACTGATGACCTCAGATGTTAAGTCACATAGTGCTCAGAGCCATTTGAACAATTTTTGAAGATTTGACGGTGCTCACACCTGTTAGCGTCTGCCTACTTTAGAACTGGGGTTATTGCGGTTTTCTAAAGTGCGATGGTATTTCACTTTTGTAATACACCCCGCACACTCATTGAAAAAGTTGTGGTTGGTGGTGCCAAGGATCTTAACAAGCCTGTTCAAATGTCAACTCCAGACATGTTGCGAGTAAGGAATTTTAGCATTCTTTCAAAGGCTTTTCGCAATTCGCATCCCCAATACATATCACAGTCTTGCTATATTTCCCTCCACCTTTAAGTCTTCCCTCCTTTACTTTGTACTAACTTGCCTTCTGAGCTCCTGACTCTGATACAGCTGCTGGTCGTTTCTCCAAACATTTCCGTAATTTTCCGTTTCGCAGCACTTAGCTTACCCGTAGCAAAGCATACTTCTACAGCTTTAAGTTTCTCATCCCGGCTTTTAACCATCTACATTCCCCTTCTGCTGCTTCATTTGCTGATTGTTTTTCATATTTTCGCTTTTATGACTTAAATGTAATACATCATCTGTTATGCAAGAATTTCGTTGAGCCTTGTCATTTTGTCTAGTTGTTCGTTTGCTATCCTCATTATGCCATCTATCAAAGCTACTCATTCATCTTTCATTCTATTTCTTTCGCCTATTCCAATCGGTCAGTCGTTGCTCAATCCTCCCTTTGAAATTCTCGACGACCTTTGGTTGTCGTGCATCTACACCAACACTGCGCAAACCACTGTGAAGTGGGGTGCTGGACATTTCTCAATTTACCACCTGTATGGGATTTCTTCAAGTCCCTTTCCCTTCGCGTTTGGAGCGCGGAGAGAATTACTTCATAAATCTGAAAACTGTAATTAGTCTAATTTTATATTTGCGGTTCTTACGTGGGAAAGACCTAAAAGGCTTCAGTACATCTGTAGATTGCTGAATACTGCTTCTTAAAACTTCGTAAGCAGGCTTTCACGTGACAAAAAAATGGTTCAAATGGCTCTGATCACTATGGGACTTAACTTCTAAGGTCATCGGTCCCCTAGAACTTAAAACTACTTAAACCTGACTAACCTAAGGACATCACACACATCCATGCCCGAGGCAGGATTCGAACATGCGACCGTAAAGGTCGCACGGCTCCAGACTGCAGCGCCTAGAACCGCTCGGACACCACGGCCGGCCTTTCACGTGACAACTATCTTTAAGCGCCTGCCGCTTCAGATTTTTCAGCATTTCCATAATGTTCCTCCGCGAGTCAAAGGTACCAGCGTTCTTTTGTATATGTTCAATATCCGCTCTTAGTCCTGTTTACCACGTAATAGTAATAGTAGTAGTAGTAGTTTTACTTATCTGTAGATCTCTTTGACAAGGATATTTGACATGTCTTGGTATTACAATTTAAGAACAACAAAAATAAACTATTTCACACACACAAACATTTTCAAACTTGCAGGTCTAGAATGATAAGGACAGGGCAGATAGTTGGCCGTGGCCTTATACTAGGAACCATCCTTGAACTTGACTGAAGTAATTTAGGGGGACCAAGTAAATCAGGACGACTGGATAGAAATTCCTGCCTCCAACCTCCCGAATATAACGACACTCTGTTTAAAACAGCGCTACCTCATTCGGTTTACCCCTAGTATACAATACTGTTTAACAAATAAGTTACAGGGTGACAATCATTGAACTATATGCAATAAAATCATCATAACTTCTGGACGGTTTGCATTAGGACGTTCAAACTGTACGGTTGACCGCAAGGCACGATGGGAATTAGTATGCGCATTGTTGTCTGGTATAGCGTCGAAGCCCACTTTCATTTGGATGGGTTCGTCAAAAAGTAAAATTGGTGCATTTGAGGGACTGAGAATCTAAATTTCGCGATCGGGAAGTCTCTTCACCCTCAACGGGTGACGGTGTGGTGTGCAATGTCCAGTCATGGAATAATCGGTAGAGTATTCCGTGATGGCACGGTGACTACCGAACGGTACGTGAAGGTTTTGGAAGATAATTTCATCTCCGTTATTCAAAGTGTCCCTGATTTCGACAAGATGTGGTTCATGCAACACGAAGCTCGACCCATCGAAGCAGGAGAGAGTTTGATGTCCAGGAGGAGCACTTCGGGGACCGCATTCTGGCTGTGGGGTACCCAGATGCCACTGGCATGGTCCTCGATTGACCGCCATATTCTCCGGATCTGAACACATGCGACTCTTTTTTGTGGTGCTGTATTAAAGACAAAGTGTACAGCAATAACCCCAAAACCATTGCTGAGCTGAAAACAGCCATTCAGGAGGTCATCAACAGCATCGATGTTCCGACACTTCAGCGGGTCGTGCAGAATTTCGCTATTCGTCTGCGTCACATCATTGGCAATGATGGCAGGCATATCGAACATGTCATAACCTTATCACATCATTGGCAATGATGGCAGGCATATCGAACATGTCATAACCTAAACCCGAATATCTGTAGTGACGTTTACATGTTGAATAGAGTGTGTGCACACGGTAGTTTGTAACTAATTTACGTTTTTTCTTATATTTCAATAACTGTAACCCTCTATTTATCAATAATAAAAGGCTAATGCTGTCCTATTCATTCATTTCTCACACCCAGTCACTGCACACACTACGCACTTTATACACACATTGTTGCATAACACTGCACGCACTATCAGGTGACGCACGCCACATTTTCCCATTAACTAGCCCGAAAAACTGTATCAGTAACTCTCCATAAAGAGTAAATGTTGTGGTGTCACCGCCAGACACCACACTTGCTAGGTGGTAGCCTTTAAATCGGCCGCGGTCCATTAGTATACGTCGGACCCGCGTGTCGCCACTGTCAGTGATAGCAGACCGAGCGTCACCACACGGCAGGTCTAGAGAGACGTACTAGCACTCGCCCCAGTTGTACAGCCGACTTTGCTAGCGAAGCTACACTGACCAATACGCTCTCATTTGCCGAGACGATAGTTAGCATAGCCTTCAGCTACGTCATTTGCTACGACCTAGCAAGGCGCCAGTACCAGTTGCTATTGATACTGTAATAACGTACCGTCAAGACCGACGTTCTTCATTAACGGATTAAAGTTAAGTATTCCACCATCTACGTCCGTTTTTTCTAAATTCTAATTTCCTTGTCCTGTTCCAGACCTCACGCCAGTCTGCGTGAGCTAAAACGCGTGCCTTTCGGCTTCCTCTAGTAACCCGATGTTGGCTCTCCTGCCAGCCACAACAGATGTTAAGCTCAGAAAGAGGATAAGGTGGTAGCATTATACACTGCATAGCTTCGGAAGTAAGTTTTTCCAGAAAAGAAAGGAAAAGAAGGAAAGAATATATTGTGAAACTGTTATGTGGGATGTCAGATGTTTTATCATCGTTATTTTTTTTGTTACACTTTTAGCAAAGCCCTAGTCTGTGTTACCTAAATAATCATTCAGTGAATACAGTGTTTGATATAATAGGTACTTTTCAACTGCCTTTTTAAATTATTGAAACTCCTTTGATAATATATTGTACAGTTTCATTCCTTGGTAGAAAATGATGTTTCGAGTTTCATGTTGATTCTTCCTTGATAAATGTAAGTTCATTCTAGATTAAGCGTGCTGAACCTTTAGTGCCCCGTGGGCCTGATTCACATACTTACGAGGGTCACTTCAAAAGAAAAACACACTATTTTTTTAAAAAAACATCTTTTATTCTACTAGTTTGAAAGTTTTACAATTTGTAGATACATCCTTTAGGAACAATATTTTCATTTCTCCACGTAATTTCCATCCCTCTCAACTACCTTACGCCATCTTGGAACCAGCGCCTGTATACCCGCACGGTAAAATTCTGGACCAACCTGTTGGAGCCACTGCTTGGCAGCGTGCACAAGGGAGTCATCATCTTCAAACCTTGTTCTACGAAGAGAGTCTTTCAGTTTCCCAAAGAGATGATAGTCACATGGAGCCAGGTCAGGATTGTAAGGCGGGTGTTTCAGTGTTGCTCATCCGAATTTTGTGATCGCTTCCATGGTTTTATGACTGACATGTGGCCTTGCGTTGTCAAATGGCTCTGAGCACTATGGGACTTAACATCTGTGGTCATCAGTCCCCTAGAATTTAGAACTACTTAAACCTAACTAACCTAAGGACATCACACACATCCATGCTCGAGGCAGGATTCGAACCTGAGACCGTAGCAGTTGCGCGGCTCCGGACTGAGCGCCTAGAACCGCGAGACCACCGCGGCCGGCCTTGCGTTGTCGTGCAACAGCAAAACATCCTGCTTTTGCCGATGTGGCCGAACACGACTCAGTCGAGCTTGAAGTTTCTTCAGTGTCGTCATACATGCATCAGAATTTATGATGGTTCCACTTGGCATGATGTCCACAAGCAAGAGTCCTTCGGAATCGAAAAACACCGTAGCCATAACTTTTCCAGCAGAAGGTGTGGTTTTGAATTTTTTTTTCTTGGGTGAATTAGCATGATGCCACTCTATTGATTGGCTCTTCGTCTCTGGTGAAAAATGATGTAGCCATGTTTCATCACCTGTCACAATTCTTCCAAGAAATTCATCTCCACCATTCTCGTACTGTTCCAAAAGTTCGCTGCATACCGTTTTTCTTGTTTCTTTGTGAGCCACTGTCAACACCCTCGGAACCCACCTGGCACAAACCTTTTTTAATGCCAACACTTTCAGTATTCTGAAAACACATCCTTCCGCTATCCCAAAGTAGCGTGACAATTCGTTCACTGTGATGCGTCTGTCAGCAGTCACCAATTCGTTAACTCTCTTCACATTGTCTGGAGCGTGTGCAGTACGAGGCCTGCCGCTGCGAGGACAATCCTCAATATTGCCGTGCCCGCTTTCATCACGTAACCTGCTTGGCCACCGACTAACTGTACTGCGATCCACAGCACATCTCCATACACCTTTTTCAACCTCTGGTGGATGTTTCCCACTGTCTCGTTTTCACAGCACAGGAATTCTATGGCAGCACGTCGCTTCTGACAAAAGTCAAGTGTAGCAGCCATCTTGAAGACATGCTGTGACGGCGCCACTCACGAGAACAGGTTGATCTAAGTTTGAAAACAAGTGGGAAGGATGTATCTACACACTGTAAAACTTTCACACATGCAGAATGAAAACTATATTTTTACAGAAATGGTGTGCATTTCTTTTGGAATGACCCTCGTACTTACGCTCGCGGGCTGGATAGGCACGTGAAGAGAGAGCAGCACTCCTTGTGAATAAAGTCCCGTGGTGATAATGTTTACGGGGTAAAGCACAGACACGAATGGCACCCCTTTCACGACACACCACGCCAAAAACTTTTGCCTCAAATACGCGTTTTTGAGATACACTCATTTTATCTTTATCTTTACGCGTCGTGGACATTGTTTCTTTATTACGATGTTTTAAAATAGCTGTCTCAAAAACTTCTGTTGTAAAATTCTGCAGTCCCGTTAGTAAAGACACAATGTTCACGAAATGTAGATAAATTTAAAACGTGATAGCAAACATCATGAAATATCGTCATGGAATAATAAACGCCCATAAAAGCAAATAGCTGTGGCTAATTCATTATAAATTAGCTTCAGTTTCAACTCATGCAGTGTTGAAATACGTCCGCAATGGACAAGAATTATTTACTAATGTTAAAACGAGAAAGACTCGAAAAATGGAATACGGCGATGAGAAGGACAATCCCACTCGATAGCACAGGCAAATCATTCTATTTTTTCCAGTTTAGTGTTTTAATATCCGCATACACTATTAGCAAGCATTTTTTGAATACTGATCCAAAAACACTTTTGATGGTTGACCGCATAGGCATAGGTTATTTCTGAAATGGTATACAAATTAAACCATTATTTCTTAGTTCATTTCAAAAAGCTTAAAAACCTAAATCACTCGATTTTAGCATTTATCCGCTGTATTACACACGTCAAACTAGAATAATGGCAACAGAAGAATGGCGAATATCCGAAAATGTTTCCCGGGCGGATTGCAATGCGAGCGCCCCTCTCTCTGTTCCACGAATTTCTTACACGGACCGCATTTTAACCAATCGGGGCATGAGCCGGTAGCCCACTCGTGACCTAACGCTTGTGCCACGGTCATGGAAATAACTGTTTGTGCTGTGAAAATGAAATGTCCGCTTGGCAAGGGCCTCCCGTAGGGTAGACCAGTCGCCTGGTCATCCTATTGGTTGACGCGATATCGGCGACTTGTGTGTCGATGAGGATGGAATGGTGATGAACGCAGCACGACAGTCAGGCCCCGAGCAGAGAAAGTCTCCAACATGGCCGGGAATCGAACCCAAGCCCCTCGCATAGCATTCTGCCGCGCTGGGCACTCAGCTATGGAGGCGGACTTTTGTGCAGTAGTCACTAATGTTATTTTCGTGTGTACAACTGTTTGGTAATTATATTCACACGGTACAGTTAAAATTCCCAATGTTTTGAACAGATCTTTACAATGAGCTCGACTACTGTTTTTGGTTGTCATTCTGATGATATTTTCTGCAATTTGAAAATTGTGTTCATATTTTGTGCATTTGATCCCCATGAAAGAATATCATAAATAAACACTGAGTGAGTATATGAGTACTATGTAACTGAAAAACACTGGCTGTTACACACTGATGACAGGAGTGTAGGGACGTAACATGGCATTTGTTTGGAAGTAAATATGTTTATGTGTACACACCACTTGAACTACGAATTAATATTCATTTCTAGAACTTTTGCATTTGTTACACTGGCTGTAGTGGTGCCATCTACATTTAATTTAATAGGATCATCCTCCATCTTCAAGCTGATATTCATGACATTTGTTTTCTTTATGTTCAGTGTCACTTAATTGCTTATTGACCAATTATAAACTTCTTTGAGGCATTCATTTGCTTTCTCTGCAAGGGATTTTTATTTTACCAGTGACTAGAATATTTCTGTCATCAGCAAAGAGAATTGTTTCCCCGTGACTAATACTACTGGGAAAGTTATCGATGCAAAAAAATGGTTCAAATGGCTCTGAGCACTATGGAACTTAACATTTGAGGTCATCAGTCCCCTACAACTTAGAACTACTTAAACCTAACTAACCTATGAACATCACACACATTCATGCCCGAGGCAGGATTCGAACCTGTGACCGTAGCGGTTGCGCGGTTCCTGACTGAACAGCCTAGAACCGCTCTGCCACCCCGGCCGGCTCATTGATGCATATCAGGAACAGTATCGGTCCTATAATGTTGTCCTGAGGAAATTCTATATTACCGTACACGGAAGACGCAAAGGAACTGGTACACCTGCCTAATATCGTGTAGGGCCCCAGCCAGCACGCAGAGGTGCCGCAACAAACACAGCATGGACTCGACCAATGTCTGAAGTAGTGCTGGAGGGAACTGACACTTTGAATCCTGCAGGGCTGTCCATATATCGGTAAGAATATTAAGGGGTGGAGATCTCTTCTGGACAGTACGTTCCAAGGCATCCCATATATGCTCAATAATGTTCATGTCTCGGGAGTTTGGTGGTCAGTGGATGTGTTTAACTCGGAGCCACCCTGTAGCAACTGTGAACGTATGGGGTGTCGCATTGTCCTGCTGGAATTGCCTAAGTACGTCGGAATGCACGATGGACATGAATGGATGCAGGTGATCAGAGAGGATGATTACGTATGTGTCACCCGTCACAGTCGTATGTAGACGTATCAGGGGTCCCATATCACTCCACCTGCACGCGCCCCACTCCTTTACAGAGCCTCCACGAGCTCGGACAATTCCCTGCTGACATAGAGGGTCCATGGATTCATGAGGTTGTTTCCATACTCGTACACGTCCATCCGCTCGATACAATTTGTACCTGTACTCGTCCCACCAGGCAACATGTTTCCAGTCATCAACAGTCCAATGTCGATGTTGACGGGCCCAGGCGAGGCGCAAAGCCTCGTGTCGTGCAGTCATCAAGCGTACACGAGTGGTCCTTCGGCTCCGAGAGTCCATATCGATGATGTTCCGTTGAATTGCTCGCACGCTGACACTTGTTGACGGCCGAGCATTGAAATCTGCAGCAATTTGCGCAAGGGCTGCACTTCTGTGACGTTGAACGATTCTCTTCAGTAGTCGTTGCTCCTGTTATTGCAGGATCTTTTTCCGGCCGCAGCGATGTCGGAGATTTGATATTTTACGCGCTACCAAATGTATGCCTATCACACCAGAAAGAAGTTGTTTCTCAGCTTTCAGTGAAATAATGCATGCGACTTCATAAATTGCGCTATTCCTACAACCAATTTCTTCACAGGCTGCATGCTTGCAAATTTAAGACAAAATGCTTCTTGATGTACAGAACAATGAATGTCTGTTGATCGTCGTAATTTTTTTTCTTCCATTATGAACTAAGTCTTTAATTCTTTCTGCATTGTATTCTAATACCGTTTCATAACAAATCTGGAGTACCCGTCTCTTATGCGACCGGATGGTATGTATTGAGAATTCTCATCCCTCTTTTCTGTCACTCCCATTCATTTTTGAAGGTCTGTGACGATAGACCGCCAGAGTATCTCTTTTTGTGCAAACAGCCACTGGATATGTGAATGTACTTCATACCACGAACAAACAGCGAAGAGTAAACAGTGCTGACACCTCGATTCTGCTGAACTGAAGGGAGTTCTGCCGACCGAAAAACGCCACACCCGCAATACTAAATGAAATGTAGCGCTGTCAGCAAGGAGCAAAGCCGAAACAGGCTGAGTCTTGGCCCTCACAAACCCTGCCTGCGTGAACTGTGGCACGCCGTGGCCAGCCCTGTGATACAGAACAGCAACCACCACATTTTACTTTTCATTAAGCAAGCGACTCAATACTTGTTCATTTTCGACGAGCACTGCTATGACATCAACGAACGGTATCATGATGATTTCAAGTTGATGACAAACATCCTCCCACATCGCGGTACTCGTTTATTTCACTCACTGCCATTTCAAACAGTTACAAGCGAAACAATAATTTTCTGTACTCAAGTGTGCTGCAGAACGACGAGGAACAGTTTACCTCAGAAGTGAATCAAATTAACTGCGAATGTCGAATTCGCTTATTATCCACTTGCTCAATCGCAGCCTGTACTTTACGTTGAACGAACAATGATTTAGCCGACGGCAGCGTGACAACTGAGAGGATCAAAAAAGTAATCTCTCGTATGGTTATAATTAAAGTGCAGCTGCTCACAGAGTTTCATTGTGGGCTTTAATTACAGTATGGCAGCGGAACTTGGTGGATATTCTGGTGCGTTGATGCGGAACCGATTTGCACTAGAAAAAATTAGTTCCAGTTTTGACCACCAGATCTGCCATTGTGAATGCAAGAAAGATGTACAGAAATGTTTCCATATGTAATGAATTAGGAACTGTCCTGGGCAAAAAAGTCAGACAACTGAGAAAGGCATAATGTTGATATTACTATTAACTTCCACTTACACAATTTATGCAATATGAGCACCAGAGACATCGAAAAGATGCTGTACAGCGCCAGATTTGAACCTGGTGGCCAAATTTGGTACTAACTTTTTTCCAGCATAAATCGATGCCACCTTAACGCATTAGCAAATCTACCACGTTTTGCTGCCGTACAATAATTACGCCCCAGACTGGACCTCCTTGTGTATCTGCACTTAAATTATAACCACCTGGTAGATTATTAAAGAGCTAACGCGGTTCAGGATTCGAGACCCCAGTTTCAGGTTGCCTATCTAACCCCTTTCAAGGGTAACGAAAGTTTTTCAGTATTTCATATAATTAGTGACCGAATTTAAACATTTAAAATGATATAATTTACTTATTAATGAATGTTATCTTTTGTTAAAGGTTTAACACAGTAAGACAAGTACTACAGTTTGAAACTGCGTGTATGTATCCATGCCGCATCAACTATGGTGCGCGGATTAACCAGACTATGACTACCAACAAACTTTACACATAATTTCAAACCTTTACGAAACTTTTTCTCACTGACACACTCCAATAAAGTAATTAAGGGACAGAAGTTTATAGGTTACTACACTAGCGCTGTTAATGAAGTGAAACTTCAAAATCAGTCACGACCTTTTAATTTATTACTTCTTTGCTACTCACTCTACGCAACAAGTTTTGCAGAAATCATCCACATATGTCACTGAAGGTACATACAAAATCATATCATTGTCCAACACAGAGTACAGGAGATATGACGTCATAAACATTGAGACGCATGAAAACCAACTTTTGCTTAAAATTATTCAGCTTATACCCATCCAGTGTTTGATAACGAGAGCGCAGGGAGTTCCAATAAACTTTAAAAATAGTTTCAGACGTGTGATTTTCTCGCTTACAGGCTCAACGTGAGATATTTAATACAAGAACTCACTCGTAACGTAATCAAATGTTGAAGCTCTTTTATTTACGGGAAATCGCGACTTTAAAGACTCGGTAGTGAGCGGGGGTGGGGGGTGGGGGAGGTTTGTTGGTCGTAAATAATGTGCGACTTCTCTTCACATGATATCATATCATGACGTGTAATCATTCAGTGTGCCGTGTTCCATCTATTCCTAAAGGCGTGGGAACCACAGCTGTACACACAAAATGGTTCATATAGCTCTGAGCACTATGGTACTTAACATCTGATGTCATCAGTCCCCTAGAACTTAGAACTGCTTAAGCCTAACTAACCTAAGGACATCACACACATCCATGCCCGAGGCAGGATTCGAAAATGCGACCGTAGCGGTCGCGCGGTTCCACACTGAAACGCCTAGAACCGCTCGGCCACAATGGCCGGTGCTGTACATACGATACTGTGTGGCAATGTTGCCTTTAACCCCGTCAATGCTGGACTGTGATTCGATAACTGCGACTGTTTGTGACACAAAATTCAAATTAAAACAATTATCCGTGTCATTCAACATTTATTTTCTTCCGTGGTGCGTTTCCAGAGCTTACAGCCTCCTCTGCAGGTACTTCAGTGTGTACTTCTAGATGCAGCCAGTAGTCCACCTAACGCTTTATTTCGATGTTCCAGCAAAAAATACACTGCAAATTATTATATATATACATTTTCCCACTGTTGTTTTATGTTTCTATAAAGTATTCAATGGTACAAATGTGTGTATATGAAGTGAGCATTTTGTTGTGAAATATTCGAAATGAAGAGTAGGCTACGGCAGACAACTGGGCAAATCCAATTAACGTAGCACCTGTATAAACCGATGGTCCAGTGGAAGAAAATAAAGTGACTGACAAAGACGACTATTTTGCTTACTCTTCTGTAATGTTGGCTTTGTTGTACGGAGTCATTTAAAAAATCTCAACCAAACTACATCTCACATACATCTACACACAATAAAGGCAAAATACTAAATTATAGTGCATGACTTTTTAGTCTGAATATTAAATATTATTAGTGGCTTTCGAGATTCTCATTAGCTTCATAAACCAATACGATACCATAACATAAAAAAATGTATTCCGTTAACTGACCATTTCGCTTATTAGTAGCGAAAGTCTAACCTCACCATTTCATTAGGTCAACAATGAAAAACTGTCTGTATATGTATAAGTAACAGCATTTGAAATACCTTTGTTCTTCCTTCTGCAGATGGAAATGTAAAATGTTATTTTCACTTTAGCCGAGTGACTGGGGCTGAACGAACAGAGCTGTGTAAGTGGATGTGCCATGCAACACAAATAACAACTGCAGCTCCAGTAGTTGCTGCTCATCAGCATGCGCAGCCCGATCTTCAGCTGTTCCCGCTGCGGCATGCAAATGGCTGCCGCATGAAGCTCTCTCTTGCCCCCTAGGGGAAAGACGAGCAACCAACCAACCCGCCGCTAGCGGAATTATTGCATAAGAGATGAGGGCGGTGGCAAAGTCGTTTCCGTAAAATTATGGTAATTTTAGAGGCAGTTTTAAAACAATTTTCGTAAACCGTAGACGTGCGGATTTCTCTCTCTGGTTAAAGTCTTAACTCATTACCGATGCAAATGAGATTCTTGAAGTCAAGTTGGGTTTGGGGGAACTGGTGTAGCGCGGACACCTCTCGGCGAAATTAGTGCGAATTCAAGGTGGCCGTGCTTAACTTTAGCTTGTGGGGTAGCTCGGGGAAGGAAGGTGGGTAACGTAGAATGAAGGGAAGGAAGGGGGTCGGGAGGGGGGCAAAGTGAAACAATGTTGCCGGCAGTCCAGCTGCCTGGCGGAAGTCGACACCCCCCATGCGTAACTTCCACCGGGAGTAATTATTGTTACACAACGTTCTCTGTTAGCAGCACGCTCGTCCGTTATTACTGAACTTCGTCTCTCACTACAGAGTGTCTTGAGCTTGCTGGCAGGCTTATCTGTTATTCGTATTATGCCCTAGGCCTCAATAGCTAACGGAAGAGACTGACGCACGTCTCTCGCAGACACGTGTTTTAAACCACTGCCATGTTGTTTATGACGTCTAGAGCTAAATTAATCTGTTTCATTATTTATTTTCCATTTCATTCCATGAGACCGTTATACCGCTGGCAGACGATCTCAGAGCAACTACACAGAACAATCAATTATTATTTAAGGTTGAATAACATGTATGTTTTTGTTCTACTGGTTTTAATTTCAAGCTAGTTTTAGCATACTGACCCATATTCAGGAAATAACTTACTAGCGTCTGGAAGCAGCACGTTATAAGCAAAGAATCAATCCACTTGCGTAGAGTGTTGTGCATCAAATTTGTTTCTTAACGTTGAAATTACACTTTACCCAAAGGACAATATTAAGCACAATAAATAATTAAACAATATAATATTACATGGTAAATGATGAAAACGCTAAAGTTCGTGAGGTCTTGACTTTGTCTGAGAAATTGTTAAACTGAGCACTCTTCAGTTATGTTGTGTAACAATCATGTTTTTTTAAGATTGTAAATTAAATTTTAGGTAATGGACAATATCGTATCAGTACAACCCCGCAGACTGCAACAGTATAAACTGCAAAACTGTAATATTGCGTATTTTAACCATGTACAGTGTTTAATATTGCCCATGGTTCAAAATGTAATTTACCAAGTTGTTATACAACATAAGTTACTAGCGCCCAGTTAGACAGTTCTCAACCAAAATCATGACCTCGCAAACTATGACATCATAACCATATATAACCCGTAATACTGTAATATTGTGTATCTCAGTTATTGTGTATAATACTGTCCATTGCCTAAAGTTTAATTTACAATGTCAAAAAAAAACTGTTCGTTACACAACATAAATGAAGAGTGCAACGTATAACAATTCCTCAGCCAATGTCAAGAACTCATAAACTTTAGCGTTTTAACCATTTAACCTGTAATATTGTGTAGTTTAATTATTTATTGTTTTTAATACTATCCATTGGCAAGTGTAATTTCAACGTTAAGAATCTAGTCTGATGCAGAGCACTCTATGCATATGGATTGCATCTTTGCTTATAATGTTTCGTTAGTGTACTTTCCAGAAGCTAACCATTTGTTTCCTGAAGATGGCTCAGTCAGCGGAAAACTAGTTTGAAACAAAAATCAATAGCGCGAAAGCAGTGTACTTGTTATTCAACCTAAAAATGGAGTTTCTCTACCAAGAAGTACGGAAGAATCCAAAAAACAAAACTAATTATTACAAAAAATGGTTCAAATGGCTCTGAGCACTATGGGACTTAACATCTATGGTCATCAGTCCCCTAGAACTTAGAACTACTTAAACCTAACTAACCTAAGGACATCACACAACACCCAGTCATCACGAGGCAGAGAAAATCCCTGACCCAATTATTACATATAACGAATATAATAATAATAATAAAAATAATATTTATATAGTTCACTTTAAATTAGCGATCGCTCTACATCTATATCCACAGAGAGTACATACCCCGCAAGTCGCCATATGGGAGGCCCCTGCACAGCAATGGTCTACCAGTTAATCCTTTGTCTAATCTACTCGTAATATGCTTCCGTAAGAACCCTGATTTCCCTTGTCTTCGCAGTTCTCATGTGAAATGAATGTTGGTGGCAGTTGTATCGTCCTGCAATCTGTTGAAAATGCCAGTTGCCTAAATAATGAAGTAGGGGTTGAAGCTCTTTCCTTCCGTGTTTGCTTTAACAATATGTATGATGGGAGCCGGTGTTTCTGCCCTGTTGTTCAGACAAGAGCGTTAAGGTCGAGGAAAGATATGAGGGACAATGTTCGTTGATAAGACAGTAGAGAAGACAGAAAGTACGGAAATCTCAGCACTTGTCTGCACACAGCCAGTACAGCTATGCATAGGGTGGTGAAACATTATCAAAGAGTCTAACGTCACAGATATAACGAACACAGGCATTCATCACCAGTTCCAGGCGCCATTTTCCCGAGAGAGGCTTTGCAGGATAATATCGCTGTAATCAATAATTGTAAATATAAGTGTTTGTACAAGTGTGTTTTTCAGTTTTAGAGTGGAGAGCTTTTTATATTTTTGTAGGACATGGAGAGATGCTGGTGCCTTCTTTCACAGGGCAGTTACTTCTCAGTCGAATTTAGATATTCACCTATTGTCACTGTTAGATACTTTGGTGAAGGAGAGAAATTAATATTTGTCCCATTTAAGGTTAAAGATCGAATGGATTCACGATATTTCGGGTTGATGAGTCTAGAATACCAACCAGTACCGCTTGGGTTTTGAATGAGTTAAGCTATAACCCTTATATCCTGCGCCCATTTTGATGGGGCACACATGTCGGTATGGAGAGTCTCGATAGCTGTTGATTTTGCATTTGATACCACTGAAGGGCATCAGCGTACACGTAGTGTTTGCAGTAGGACAAAACTGATGACACATCATTGACATACAATGAAAAGTGTGTAGGATCTAACACCGAAGCCTTGAGGACGCCTGATACTGCCTGCCTCCATTGTGACTTTATGATGCCGGACAGGACGCATTGCTGGCGAAACGTCAGCTATGAGCGAAATCACTGCACTGAACTGCGAGAAATGTAGGCTGCTAATTTTGGCAAGTAAAATATCGAAGTCGACACTATCAAAGGCTTTGCTGAAGTCGAAGAAGCACGTGGTAGTCACGTCTTGTTTATCCACGACACGTTCCATCCCGTGCCTTTATTAAGGCAGGGTTTATTAAGGCTTGGTTGGTATTCATAATAGGTAGTTTTTTAGCTGGTTGTGCACAATATATTCTAAGGCCTTGGACAGCACACCATGAATGCTAATAGATCGGTGCTGTGGCAACGTCCTTTTTGGGTAGTGGTTGGAAGAGCAGGGCGAGATCCTACTTTGACAGTGAGTTGATGTCATTTAGTTCCAGTACGATGGATGTGGAGGAACTATAGGCAAAATTTAAACTGATTGTAAATAGAAGTCTGGAGAAGTAAGTGGCAAGGAAGTGGATTAATGAGGGAAAAGACTCATCTTGGTTTAATAACAAAATTCGAAAATGCTAAGAAAACGTGAATTGTGGCACTTCCTGTTCAAAAAAGAGCGCCTAAATACTGATAGACAGAAGCTAGGGGAAATAAGTGCGTCTTACAGGCGTAAGTTCGATGCACGAAACATACAATTTCCACCGTCATACGTTAGCGAAAGACATTGGCTAGAATCCTAGAAAATTCTGGGACGATGTAAAATCGCTAAGCTGGCAGAAGACTTCTATTCAGTTGCTCGTAGACCAGATTGTTGTAGCGATAGAGGACAGCGAAGGGAAAGCTTAGGTTTAAACCTCGCAACTGAAAGAGTGAAAACAAGTCGCTAGGTCCCGATGGATAGTACTCCACAGCATTGACCCCATACTAATCTTGCATTTATCTTGAATCTCTACCCAGCTCAATGTCCTAAGTTCTTGGAGAAAAGCACAGGTGACGCCCGTATATTAAAAGAATTAAAGTACAGACCCGGAAAATTACAGAGAAATATCCTCAATGTTCTCCTTGAGGGAGAAAAACTTATATCCACAGATTAACACCGTTATTTCATATTACCGTTTTCTCACATGATATCTTGTGAACCGTGGATGAAGGGCAACAGGAAGACTCCGTATTCCTACATTTCCGCAAAGCGTTTGCTTAGGGATGCACTGCAAACTGTCAACGAGGTTCAGAGCATAAGGAACAGCTTCTCAGATATGTGAGCCACCCAGGAACCTTTTAAATAACTGATATACCCCTTTGTTATGGACGGCAAGCGTTCGTCAGAGACAAGGGTATCGTCAAATGTGCCCCAGGGAAATATGATAGTACCGCTCTTGTTATTGTGGTCTTCAGTCCGAAGACTGGTTTGATGCAGCTCTCCATGCTACTCTATCCTGTGCAAGTCTCTTCATCTCCCAGTTCCTACTGCAACCAACATCCTTCTGAATCTGTTTAGTGTATTCATCTCTTGGTCTCCCACTTCGATTTCTACCCTCCGCACTGCACTCCAATACTATATTGGTGATCCCTTGATGCCTCAGAATATGACCTACCAACCGATCTCTACTTCTAGTCAAGTTGTGCCACAAATTTCTCTTCTCCCCAATTCTATTCAATACCTCCTCATTAGTTATGTGATCTACCCATCTAATCTTCAGCATTCTTCTGTAGCACCACATTACGAAAGCTTCTATTCTCGTCTTGTCCAAACTATTTATCGTCCATGTTTCACTTCCGTACACGGCTACACTCCATACAAATACTTTCAGAAACGACTTCCTGACTCATACATCTATACTCGATGTTAACAAATTTCTCTTCTTCAGAAACACTTTGCTTGCCATTGCCAGTCTACATTTTATATCCTCTCTACTTCGACCATCATCAGTTATTTTCCTCCCCAAATAACAAAACTCCTTTACTACTTTAAGTGTCTCATTTCTTAATCTAATTCCCTCAGCATGACCCGACTTAATTCGACTACATTCCATTATCCTCGTTTTGCTTTTGTTGATGTTCATCTTATATCCTCCTTTCAAGACACTGTCCATTCCGTTCAGCTGCTCTTCCAGGTGCTTTGCTGTCTCTGACAGAATTGCAATGTCATCGGCGAACCTCAAAGTTTTTATTTCTTCTCCATGGATTTTAATACCTACTCCAAATTTTTCTTTCGTTTCCTTTACTGCTTGCTCAATATACAGATTGAATAACATCGGGGAGAGGCTACAACCCTGTCTAACTCCCTTCCCAACCACTGCTCCCCTTTCGAGCCCCTCGACTCTTATAACTGCCATGTGGTTTCTGTACAAATTGTAAATAGCCTTTCGCTCCCTGCATTATACCCCTGCCACCTTTAGAATTTGAAAGAGAGTATTCCAGTCAACATTGTCAAAAGCTTTCTCTAAGTCTACAAATGCTGGAAACGTAGGTTTGCCTTTCCTCAATCTATTTTCTAAGATAAATCGTAGGGTCAGTATTGCCTCACGTGTTCCAACATTTCTACGGAATCCAAACTCATCTTTCTTGAGGTCGGCTTCTACCAGTTTTTCCATTCGTCTGTAAAGAATTCCTGTTAGAATTTTGCAGCCGTGGCTTATTAAACTGATAGTTCGGTAATTTTCACATCTGTCAACCCCTGCTTCCTTTGGGATTGGAATTATTATATTCTTCTTGAAGTCTGAGAGTATTTCACCTGTCTCATACATCTTGCTCTCCAGATGGTGCAGTTTTGTCACGGCTGGCTCTCCCAAGGCTATCAGTACTTCTAATGGAATTCTCTTGAAATGCGGCAGAACGCCCTTATTCTCTATACGGGATAGTCAGAAACCGTCTGAACACTTGTAAGGGTGCTTGAAGGACAGGTTATGCTAAGAAATAACTGTTAAGGAAGAAAATGGATACGTTGCGCCTTTTCCGAGTTAATTAGCACTATAGTTACCCAATCAGGCCGTTGGGTGCAAATTCAAGCGGTCCACCAGAGTCTGTGTCGCCAAACACGTTCTTCGTTTGATTTCCTAAAACCGAGCAAGAGAGCGATACAAAAATTGGACATGGGACGAAGATAAGGATCGAAACCGAGCTAGAGGCTGAGCAGTCTCGTGCGCTATCAAGTACGCTATGAGAGCAAATGGTTCAAATGGCTCTAAGCACTATGGGACTTAATTTCTGAGGTCACCAGTCCCCTAGAACGCAGAACTACTTAAACCTAACTAACCTAAGGACATCACATGCGTCCATACCCGAGGCAGGATTTGAACCTGCGACCGTAGCGGTCGCGCGGTTCCAGACTGTACCGCCTAGAACCGCTCGGCCACTTCGGCCGGCCTATGAGAACATCTGACACTAGATCGTATCTGGCGGCAGCTTGAATTTGCGGACGCAACGACCTAATTTGCTATGTTCAGTGCTAAATAAATCGGAAACGGCGCAACGTGTAGAACTTGTTAACAATTATTTCCCAGCACAGCCAACCGCGCAACACACTTACAAGCTTTTCTGATTGTTTGTGGCCATCCTGTACACGTAAACTCTCTGAGGAAAGGGCAAGCAACAACAGGCGACTCTTTGATGATGACGCTGTACTGTAAGGGAAAGTGTCTTCGTTGAGTTACTGTAAGTTGACACATGATGACTTACAATTT
The DNA here is from genome assembly GCF_023864345.2 of Schistocerca serialis cubense. Lineage (NCBI taxonomy): Eukaryota > Metazoa > Arthropoda > Insecta > Orthoptera > Acrididae > Schistocerca > Schistocerca serialis. Next base: position 154,430,757 of record NC_064642.1, read on the forward strand.
CTGTTTAGTGTGATGAATGGCAGCTTGCTCTAAATGTACAAAATTATAAGTTAACGCAGATGAGCATGAAAAAGAATCCGCGTATTTTTGGATAAAGTATTAGTGGCGTACCGCTCGACCAATCACGTCGATATGAAATGGAATGAGTACGTAAGGACGGTAGCAGGGAAGGCGAATGGTCGACTTGGGCTTATTGGGAAGCAGACGTTCTTTTCGCGAAAAAACTATTGAGAAACTTTAGGCAACCGAATGTTTTTGGATAGGGTCCGCCTTTAGCAAAACACAAGTTTGTTTTTTAACCCAAACATGTTTCACTGCGGTTGCAGCATCTTCAGTAGGCTTTTATTTTTCATCTGTTAAAGATAAATAGTGTTCTTTGCTGTTTGTATACATGTAGCTATTATTTTTTAAATCGTAATTACAGATATTTGAAAAAACGCATAAATTACGTATTCATACCTTTTTACCACATGATGTGGTTTTTCTGATGTGTTGTATTTCTACAGTGACCGTTTTTTTGCACAGTTTGTCATCTGCAACCACTTATACCTTAAAGTAGATAAATTGTTTAAGCCAAAATTACGATTTGAAAACTTGTTATTTCTATGCCTGAAGTTATTTAATTCTATGTGTGTGTGTGTGTGTCTATTTGCATAATGTTTCACTTACATTTTCCTTTCAATCATCTTCATCACTATCAAACACTATATATTGAGTTGCCACTGTCACTGTCACTGTAACTGTTTCACTGCTTTACCGCCTGTAAAAACAAATGTGGCGGGCAGTAGAACAGTTGAATGTGTAAAAACAAGATGGCTGACAGTGGAACAGTTGACGGTGTTCCTGGCGGTTGTTCTGAATCTTTCAGAGGTGTCTGTGATTTTTATTCTTTTGTGTGTGTGTGATAGAATTAAATAATTTCAGGCATAGAAATAACAAGTTTTCAAATCGTAATTTTGGCTTAAACAATTTATCTACTTTAAGGTATAAGTGGTTACAGATGACAAACTGTGGAAAAAAACGGTCACTGTAGAAATACAACACATCAGAAAAACCACACCACGTAGTAAAAATGTATGAATTCGTAATTTATGCGTTTTTTTCAAATATCTGTAATTATGATATAAAAACTAATAGCTACATGTATACAAACAGCAAAGAACACTCTTTATCTTTAACAGATGAAAAATAAAAGCCCACTGAAGATGCTGCAACTGCAGTGAAACATGTTTGGGTTAAAAAACAAACTTGTGTTTTGCTAAAGGCGGACCCTATCCAAAAACATTCGGTTGCCTAAAGTTTCTCAATAGTTTTTTCGCGAAAAGAACGTCTGCTTCCCAATAAGCCCAAGTCGACCATTCGCCTTCCCTGCTACCGTCCTTACGTACTCATTCCATTTCATATCGACGTGATTGGTCAAGCGGTACGCCACTAACACTTTATCCAAAAATACGCGGATTATTTTTCATACTCATCTGCGTTAACTTATAATTTTGTACATTTAGAGCAAGTTGCCATTCATCACACTAAACAGAAATTGTAAGTCATCATGTGTCAACTTACAGTAACTCAACGAAGACACTTTCCCTTACAGTACAGCGTCATCATCAAAGAGTCGCCTATTGTTGCTTGCCCTTTCCTCAGAGAGTTTACGTGTACAGGATGGCCACAAACAATCAGAAAAGCTTGTAAGTGTGTTGCGCGGTTGGCTGTGCTGGGAAATAATTGTTAACAAGTTCTACACGTTGCGCCGTTTCCGATTTATTTAGCACTGAACATAGCAAATTAGGTCGTTGCGTCCGCAAATTCAAGCTGCCGCCAGATACAATCTAGTGTCAGATGTTCTCATAGGCCGGCCGAAGTGGCCGAGCGGTTCTAGGCGCTACAGTCTGGAACCGCGCGACCGCTACGGTCGCAGGTTCAAATCCTGCCTCGGGTGTGGACGTATGTGATGTCCTTAGGTTAGTTAGGTTTAAGTAGTTCTACGTTCTAGGGGACTGGTGACCTCAGAAATTAAGTCCCATAGTGCTTAGAGCCATTTGAACCATTTGCTCTCATAGCGTACTCGATAGCGCACGAGACTGCTCAGCCTCTAGCTCGGTTTCGATCCTTATCTTCGTCCCATGTCCAATTTTTGTATCGCTCTTTTGCTCGGTTTTAGGAAATCAAACGAAGAACACGTTTGGCGACACAGACTCTGGTGGACCGCTTGAATTTGCACCCAACGGCCTGATTGGGTAACTATAGTGCTAATTAACTCGGAAAAGGCGCAACGTATCCATTTTCTTCCTTAACAGTTATTTCTTAGCATAACCTGTCCTTCAGCACCCTTACAAGTGTTCAGACGGTTTCTGACTATCCCGTATAGAGAATAAGGGCGTTCTGCCGCATTTCAAGAGAATTCCATTAGAAGTACTGATAGCCTTGGGAGAGCCAGCCGTGACAAAACTGCACCATCTGGAGAGCAAGATGTATGAGACAGGTGAAATACCCTCAGACTTCAAGAAGAATATAATAATTCCAATCCCAAAGGAAGCAGGGGTTGACAGATGTGAAAATTACCGAACTATCAGTTTAATAAGCCACGGCTGCAAAATACTAACTGGAATTCTTTACAGACGAATGGAAAAACTGGTAGAAGCCGACCTCAAGGAAGATGAGTTTGGATTCCGTAGAAATGTTGGAACACGTGAGGCAATACTGACCCTACGATTTATCTTAGAAAATAGATTGAGGAAAGGCAAACCTACGTTTCCAGCATTTGTAGACTTAGAGAAAGCTTTTGACAATGTTGACTGGAATACTCTCTTTCAAATTCTAAAGGTGGCAGAGGTATAATACAGGGAGCGAAAGGCTATTTACAATTTGTATAGAAACCAGATGGCAGTTATAAGAGTCGAGGGGCTCGAAAGGGGAGCAGTGGTTGGGAAGGGAGTGAGGGTTGTAGCCTCTCCCCGATGTCATTCAATCTGTATATTGAGCAAGCAGTAAAGGAAACAAAAGAAAAATTTGGAGTAGGTATTAAAATCCATGGAGAAGAAATAAAAACTTTGAGGTTCGCCGATGACATTGTAATTCTGTCAGAGACAGCAAAGGACTTGGAAGAGCAGCTGAACGGAATGGACAGTGTCTTGAAAGGAGGATACAAGATGAACATGAACAAAAGCAAAACGAGGATAATTAAATGTAGTCGAAATAAATCGGGTGATGCTGCGGGAAATAGATTAGGAAATGAGACACTTAAAGTAGTAAATGAGTTTTGCTATTTGGGGAGCAAAATAACTTATGATGGTCGAAGTAGAGAGGATATAAAAGGTAGACTGGCAATGGCAAGGAAAGCGTTTCTGAAGAAGAAAAATTTGTTAACATCAAGTATAGATTTAAATGTCAGGAAGTCTTTTCTGAAAGTATTTGTATGGAGTGTAGCCATGTATGGAATTGAAACGTGGACAATAAATAGTTTAGACAAAAAGAGAATTGAAGCATTCGAAATGTGGTGCTGCAGAAGAACGCTGAAGATTAGATGGGTAAATCACATAACTAATGAGGAGGTATTGAATAGAATTGGGGAGAAGAGAAATTTGTGGCACAACTTGACTAGAAGTAGAGATCGGTTGGTAGGTCATATTCTGAGGCATCAAGGGATCACCATTATAGTATTGGAGTGCGGTGCGGAGGGTAGAAATCGATGTGGGAGACCAAGAGATGAATACACTAAACAGATTCAGAAGGATGTTGGTTGCAGTAGGAACTGGGAGATGAAGAGACTTGCACAGGATAGAGTAGCATGGAGAGCTGCATCAAACCAGTCTTCGGACTGAAGACCACAATAACAAGAGCGGTACTATCATATTTCCCTGGGGCACATTTGACGATACCCTTGTCTCTGACGAACGCTTGCCGTCCATAACAAAGGGGTGTATCAGTTATTTAAAAGGTTCCCGGGTAGCTCACATATTTGAGAACCTGTTCCTTATGCTCTGAAACTCGTAGACAGTTTGCAGTGTACCCCTAAGCAGACGCTTTGCGGAAATCTAGGAATACGGAATCTTCCTGTTGCCCTTCATCCACGGTTCACAAGATATCATGTGAGAAAACGGTAATCTGAAATAACGGTGTTAATCTGTGGATATAAGTTTTTCTCCCTCAAGGAGAACGTTGAGGATATTTCTCTGTAATTTTCCGGGTCTGTACTTTAATCCTTTTAATATACGGGCGTCACCTGTGCTTTTCTCCAAGAACTTAGGACATTGAGCTGGGTAGAGATTCAAGATAAATGCAAGATTAGTATGGGGTCAATGCTGTGGAGTACTATCCATCGGGACCTAGCGACTTGTTTTCACTCTTTCAGTTGCGAGGTTTAAACCTAAGCTTTCCCTTCGCTGTCCTCTATCGCTACAACAATCTGGTCTACGAGCAACTGAATAGAAGTCTTCTGCCAGCTTAGCGATTTTACATCGTCCCAGAATTTTCTAGGATTCTAGCCAATGTCTTTCGCTAACGTATGACGGTGGAAATTGTATGTTTCGTGCATCGAACTTACGCCTGTAAGACGCACTTATTTCCCCTAGCTTCTGTCTATCAATATTTAGGCGCTCTTTTTTGAACAGGAAGTGCCACAATTCACGTTTTCTTAGCATTTTCGAATTTTGTTATTAAACCAAGATGAGTCTTTTCCCTCATTAATCCACTTCCTTGCCATTTACTTCTCCAGACTTCTATTTACAATCAGTTTAAATTTTGCCTATAGTTCCTCCACATCCATCGTACTGGAACTAAATGACATCAACTCACTGTCAAAGTAGGATCTCGCCCTGCTCTTCCAACCACTACCTAAAAAGGACGTTGCCACAGCACCGATCTATTAGCATTCATGGTGTGCTGTCCAAGGCCTTAGAATATATTGTGCACAACCAGCTAAAAAACTACCTATTATGAATACCAACCAAGCCTTAATAAACCCTGCCTTAATAAAGGCACGGGATGGAACGTGTCGTGGATAAACAAGACGTGACTACCACGTGCTTCTTCAACTTCAGCAAAGCCTTTGATAGTGTCGACTTCGATATTTCACTTGCCAAAATTAGCAGCCTACATTTCTCGCAGTTCAGTGCAGTGATTTCGCTCATAGCTGACGTTTCGCCAGCAATGCGTCCTGTCCGGCATCATAAAGTCACAATGGAGGCAGGCAGTATCAGGCGTCCTCAAGGCTTCGGTGTTAGATCCTACACACTTTTCATTGTATGTCAATGATGTGTCATCAGTTTTGTCCTACTGCAAACACTACGTGTACGCTGATGCCCTTCAGTGGTATCAAATGCAAAATCAACAGCTATCGAGACTCTCCATACCGACATGTGTGCCCCATCAAAATGGGCGCAGGATATAATGGTTATAGCTTAACCCATCCAAAACCCAAGCGGTACTGGTTGGTATTCTAGACTCATCAACCCGAAATATCGTGAATCCATTCGATCTTTAACCTTAAATGGGACAAATATTAATTTCTCTCCTTCACCAAAGTATCTAACAGTGATAATAGATGAAAATCTAAATTCGACTGAGAAGTAACTGCCCTGTGAAAGAAGGCACCAGCATATCTCCATGTCCTACAAAAATATAAAAAGCTCTCCACTCTAAAACTGAAAAACACACTTGTACAAACACTTATATTTGCAATTATTGATTACAGCGATATTATCCTGCAAAGCCTCTCTCAGGAAAATGGCGCCTGGAACTGGTGATGAATGCCTGTGTTCGTTATAACTGTTATGTTAGACTCTTTGATAATGTTTCACCATCCTATGCATAGCTGTACTGGCTGTGTGCAGACAAGTGCTGAGATTTCCGTACTTTCTGTCTTCTCTACTGTCTTATCAACGAACAGTGTCCCTCATATCTTTCCTCGACCTTAACGCTCTTGTCTGAACAACAGGGCAGAAACACCGGCTCCCATCACAGCAAAATCCTCTCTGTTCCAATCCATTCCTCAGCCACTTTCTCGAAGTCCTTCTCAATAGCAGGAATCCGACTCTCGAACAACCACTCGTATTATATTAGAGAACTGAATAACATCTCCAGCTTCTGAAGACAGTTAACGATATATCTAATAAAGCAAAAATGATGATCACCATTGTTCCAGTACTTGCTCGTTATCATTGTACATCCTTCTTTCCAACCAGATGAATGATGCAGTCTCCTTAAATGTTCTTTGCCCAGAATTCGCTGTATCAGAAAATACCTATTTTTTACACCTATAAATTTGTCTTATATCTGACATTCTCATCATCGTTATTTTTGTCATTATCATTATTATTATTATTATTATTATTATTATGGCGTTCTACGGATCGGAGCGTGGAATGTCAGATCCCTTGATCGGGCAGGTAGGTTAGAAAATTTAAAAAGGGAAATGGATAGGTTGAAGTTAAATATAGTGGGAATTAGTGAAGTTCGGTGGCAGGAGGAACAAGACTTTTGGTCAGGTGAATACAGGGCTATAAATACAAAATCAAATAGGGGTAATGCAGGAGAAGGTTTAATAATGAATAAAAAAATAGGAGTACTGGTAAGCTACTACAAACAGCATAGTGAACACATTATTGTGGCCAAGATAGACACGAAGCCCACGCCTACTACAGTAGTACAAGTTTATAAGCCAACTATCTCTGCAGATGACGAAGAGATTGATGAAATGTATGATGAGATAAAAGAAATCATTCAGATAGTGAAGGGAGACGAACATTTAATAGTCATGAGTGACTGGAATTCGATAGTAGGGAAAGGAAGAGAAGGAAACGTAGTAGGTGAATATGGATTGGGGGTAAGAAATGAAAGAGGAAGCCGAATGGTAGAATTTTGCACAGAGCATAACTTAATCACAGCTAACACTTGGTTCAAGAATCATGAAAGAAGGTTGTATACATGGAAGAAGCCTGGAGATACTAGAATGTATCAGATAGATTATATAATGGTAAGAGTTTTCGAAATGTGGTGCTACAGAAGAATGCTGAAGATTAGATGGGTAGATCACATAACGAATGAGGAAGTATTGAATAGAATTGAGGAGAAGAGAAGTTTGTGGCACAACTTGACTAGAAGAAGGGATCGGTTGGTAGGACATGTTCTGAGGCATCAAGGGATCACCAATTTAGTATTGGAGGGCAGCGCGGAGGGTAAAAATCGTAGAGGGAGACCAAGAGATGAATACACTAAGCAGATTCAGAAGGATGTAGGTTGCAGTAGGTACTGGGAGATGAAGAAGCTTGCACAGGATAGAGTAGCACAGAGAGCTGCATCAAACCCGTCTCAGGACTGACGACCACAACAACAACATTATTATTGTTATTATTATCATTACCAGTATCAGTATCAGTACTAGAGGCAGCAGCTGCAATAGCACAAGTACTGCCAATGTTAACTTTATTAATTCATAGACATTATTATTTGCTCACATTGCCACTTCAGATACTGAAAATACTTTTATAGTATTTTTCATTTTAAAATTATTATTTCTTAGGGAAATATGATGTAAAAAAAGTACTGTATGAGTAAAACCCTGCTTCGACGTAAGAGAGGACCTAGTGGCCCTAATCAGATCAGGTTAAATAAATAAACATACAATGAAAGGATCAGCTTTTTTTACTGTCTTACTACTACTACTACTACTACTACTGCTACACGAACCTTAGTAACCATAGTGACTATGACAACAGGAGCACTAATCGCTGTCTTCATACTGACACTGCTGATGAAGTCAGCCATGTTTGTTGCTACGAGAATTAAAATGTTTCCATTGCTTGCGAGTTGCCTCACTAGTTTTCGGAGAATGCACTCAGAACTTCTTCGCAAGACAGTCTGTCCGTAAAATCTCTCCATCCCAGTGGTAAAGTCATCTTCAACTAATACTGCTTGACAAGGGTACTTCCACTCTACTGGCCTTGACGTTCTTTGAATGATTCTAAAATTATTACATCAGAATCGGGTGGACGGTATAAACATCCGATGAATAATTTGAGTTCACCTAGAACGGTTTATCGCTTCCATATAACTTCGCAGTCAGGCTCAAACTCGATTCCACTCGACTTAATATTTTTGTCGATTGCGATAAACACTCCCCATACTTTGATGTCTAACTTGTTCGATGTATGTTCCACCCCTCGTTACATATTTCGAATCTTTCTACTTAGATTTTCGCCCAGTTCTCGGTTCCGAATATAATTTGAGCGCAGAAGCTATGCAAGAGAACAGTAAATTTAGGGACTTTGTTGGAATCCTCCGCCAATTTTCTTTTAAAATCTTGGCATTAAAGTGTCTCTACCCTGTACGCAATCGATTTCACTCTGCATATTGACTGGCGAGTGTTTATCAGAGCACCTACAGCTATAGCCTAGCCTTAAAAAGAAATCTTGTTTGGCCTCAAATGATTTATGTATATTACGAAAAAATAGTGGACTTGAGGAAAATTCAAAATGAGGCACTTTAATACTGAAATACGATGCAGGAGAACTACGAAGAGAAATGAAATGGCTATACAGAAAAATTCCTTGTGTAACTAATTTATGATTCATATTCTTGCCATAGATGACTTGATTGTGATAAAAAAACGCAGTTTTCTTAACAACAAGACAAATAAACACTGTACCTTCACATCACGACAGACTAGATAATAAAATTCCCAGCAAGATTAGAAACATTTGTTCTTCCTTTTTCTCGTGCCTTTGTCCCGCATAAACGCAGAGCGATATGGTTGTTAACGGATTTAGCATGATTAATTGTAGGGGTGATCGGGTGCCCTTGTGCAACTAATTTAAGATCCGTATTCTCGTCATAGACGACTTAATTATCATAAAAACGTAGTACACTTAACAACATAGACTAATAAAAGCGCTAGTTTCACGTCACGACAGACTGGATAACAAAATTCCCAGCAAGATTAGAAACATATGTTGTTCTTCTTTTGCCTGAGTCCCACGTCAACGCATTGTCGACATGGTTATTAACGAATTTAGCATGGTTAATTTAAGGGCTGTGCAGATGCCAATCCTATCTCTACCTCCACCCCCTTTCCCTGTGGCGGAATATGTGTACCTCTTAATATTTGTGAGTAGTGTGATTCATGTGAAAGTGATCAAAAATTTTCTAAATGTTTGGGAATCGTGTAACTGAGGCGGGACTTCAGTGTCAGATTGGTATTCACCTAGGGGGATGTGGCAAACCGCCTAAAAACCACAACGAGGCCGGGCGGCACACCAATTCGCTAGGCGGATTCGATCGGAAGCAGGCACAGCGCTCCGTGCAGAAGGTGGCCGTTTAACGCGCGCAGCTGTCCAGGAGCGTATTAGAAACATTTGTTCAACTTCAAAATTACAACAGTTTGGCGCTAAATCAGTTCCAGACACTGAAAGATACTTTTAGGAAAAGCGACGATAAACGTATTTTTTTCGAATAACCATATGCTATTAAATGTTAACACCAACGGCCTTGCCGCAGTGGTAACACTGGTTCCCGTCAGATCATCGAATTTAAGCGCTGTCTGGCTGGGCTAGTACTTGGATGGGTGACCATCCGGTCTGCCGAGCGCAGCTGGCAAGCCGGGTGCACTCAGCCATTGAGAGGCAAACAGGGAAGCTACTTTATTGAGAAGTAGCGGCTCCGGTCTCGTAAACTGACATACGGCGGGGAGTGCGGTGTGCTGACAACATGCCTCTCCATATCAGCACCCAATGACACCTGTGGGCTGAGAAAGACACGACGACCGGTCGCTTCCGTTGGGCCTTTATGGCCTGTTTGGACTGAGTTCAGTTTAGTATTAAACGTTAATGAATTTTGTTGTATTTTATGAATCTCTCATTCTAGTTACAAAATCTTTGGGTTGGGTTGTTTGGGGGAAGAGACAAAACTGCGAGGTCATCGGTCTCATCGGATTAGGGAAGGATATCGGCCGTGCCCTTTCAAAGGAACCATCCCGGCATTTGCCTGGAGCAATTTAGGGAAATCACGGAAAACCTAAATCAGGATGGCCGGACGCGGGATTGAACCGTCGTCCTCCCGAATGCGAGTCCAGTGTGCTAACCACTGCGCCACCTCGCTCGGTTACAAAATCTTTAATGAAATGTTTCATAATTTTAAATAGCTCTTTTTCAGTGATTTTCATGTGTTTCTTTAGACATAGATTTCTGTTCGTAATCGAGCGATATAGGGGAAATTCCGATACTGGTCATCGGCATTTGCCTGGAGCAATTTAGGGAAATCACGGAAAACCTAAATCAGGATGGCCGGACGCGGGATTGAACCGTCGTCCTCCCGAATACGAGTCCAGTGTGCTAACCTCTGCGCCACCTCGCTCGGTTACAAAATCTTTAATGAAATGTTTCATAATTTTAAATAGCTCTTTTTCAGTGATTTTCATGTGTTTCTTTAGACATAGATTTCTGTTCGTAATCGAGCGATATAGGGGAAATTCCGATACTGGTCATCGGCTTTGATATAGAGACTATGTGACAATTGCCATAAACAACGTGGCGAATATGGCGACATAAGATTGGCGATATTTTGTAACATAAATAAGTCTGTTTTAATACGATATTTTACTACACTGGGTAAAATTGTAATTATAAATATTATCATCAAAAAAAATTAATAAGAAAAGCATTTCTTGGAAAGATATCGACTCGAGTATTGTAAAAAGACCTCTGCAGCTGTAGTGTAGACAAAGATACACAGTACGAACAAAAAAATATGTATTTATCGTAAATAATTCGAAGGTAGACAGGAAAATATACATTAGGTATGTAGCTCAAGTGATGATTGCAGTAACTAAGTTTGGCTACAATGTGAAGCTTACAATACACTTCATGCAAATCACATAACCAACTATACAGGGTGGTCCATTGATCGTGACCAGGCCAAATATCTCACGAAATAAGCGTCAATCGAAAAAACTACAAAGAACGAAACTTGTCTAGGTTGAAGGGGGAAACCAGATGGCACTATGGTTAGCCTGCTAGATGGCGCTGCCACAGTTCAAACGGATATCAACTGCGTTTTTTAAATAGGAACCCCCACTTTTTATTACATATTCGTGTTATACGTAAAGAAATATGAATGTAATTGGACCACTTTTTTCGCTTTGTGATAGATGGCGCTGTAATAGTCACAAACACATGGCTCACAATTTTAGACGAACAGTTGATAAAAGGTAGGTTTATTTAAATTAAAATACAGAACGTAGGTACGTTTGAACATTTTATTTTGGTTGTTCCAATGTGATACATGTACCTTTGGGAACTTATCATTTCTGAGAACGCATGCTGTTACAGCGTGATTACCTGTAAATACCACATTAATGCAATAAATGCTCGAAATGATGTCCGTCACCCTCAAGGCATTTGGCAATAAGTGTGACGACATTCCTCTCAACAGCGAGTAGTTCGCCTACCATAATGTCCGCACATGCATTGACAATGCGCTGACGCATGTTGTCAGGCGTTGTCGGTGGATCACGATAGCAAATATCCCTCAACAATCCCCACAGAAAGAAATCCGGGAACGTCAGATCCGGTGAAGGTGCGGGCCATGGTATGGCGCTTTGACGACCAATCCACCTGGCATGAAATATGCTATTCAACACCGCTTCAACCGCACGCGAGCTATGTTCCGGACATCCATCATGACGGAAGTACATTGCCATTCTGTCACGCAGTGAAACATCTTGTAGTAACATCGATAGAACATTACGTAGGAAATCAGCATACATAGCACCATTTAGATTGCCATCGATAAAATGGGGGCCAGTTATCCTTCCTCCCATAATGCTGCACCATACATTAACCCGCCAAGGTCGCTAATGTTCCACTTGTCGCTGGATTTTCCGTTGCCCAATAGCGTATATTATGCCGTTTTACGTTACCGCTGTTGATGAATGACGCTTCGTCGCTAAATAGAACGCGTGCAAAAAATCTGTCATCGTCCCGTAATTTCTCTTGTGCTCAGTGGCAGAACAGTACACGACGTTCAAAGTCGTCGCCATGCAATTCCTGTTGCATAGAATTATGGTACGGGTGCAATCGATGTTGATGTAGCATTCTCAACACCAACGTTTTTGAGATTCCCGATTCTCGCGCAATTTGTCTGCTACTGATGTGCGGATTAGCCGCGACAGTAGATAAAACACGTACTTGGGCATCATCATTTGTTGCAGGTCGTGGTTGACGTTTGACATGTTGCTGAAAACTTCCTGTTTCCTTAAATAACGTAACTATCCGGCGAACAGTCCGGACACTTGGATGTCGTCCAGGATACCGAGCAGCATACATAGCACACGCCCTTTGCGCATTTTGATCACAATAGCCATGTATCAACACGATATCGACCTTTTCCACAATTGGTAAACGTTCTATTTTAACGCGAGGCAAATACCGTCCGCATTGGCGGAATGTTACGTGATACTACGTACTTATACGTTTGTGACTATTACAGCGCCATCTATCACGAAGCGAGAAAAGTGGTCTGACTAAAACATTCACATTTCTTGACGTACTACAGGAATATGTAATAAAAATGGGGGGTTCCTATATAAAAAAAACCGCAGTTGATATCCGTTTGACCTATGGCAGCGCCATCTAGAGGGCCAACCATAGCGCCATCTGGTTTCCCCCTTCAAGCTAGAACAAAAAAATTATAAGGCATGTGGAGAAGATTAGGTTTTTGTTGAAATGTGGAAATATGCAAGTGACACAGTCAAGACCTCCTTACACATGGCTCCAACAAAAATTTGGGTAACAGAACAATTTCCCGAACATTGGACCACAGCCATCATCCACTCACTAACACAAAAAGGGAGATAAGAGCAACCCAGACAACTACAAAGGAATCTCTTTCCTAGACTGCACATACAAAATTCTATCCAAGATCCTATATGAAAGAATGAAGGAGCAATTAGAACAGGAGTTAGGGGAATATCAGGGAGGTTTCAGACCATGGAGAAGATGTGCAGAGCAGATAATTAGTTTAAAATTGATTATGGCATACTACAAGAAACGGAACAAACCTCTGGCAATAACATTTGTAGATTTTAAGAAGGCATATGACTGTCTCCACAGACCTTCAGTATTAAAAATTTTAAGAAATCTAGGACTCCATCCAAAACTAATTAAAATAATACAATTCACTCTAACCAACATCAAATCAAAAGTGAAGTATAGAGGAGAAATTTCGGAACCATTCCTCATAAAAACAGGCTTAAGACAAGGTGACTGCCTATCACCATTACTGCTCAACTGTGCACTGGAATACATAATGAGAGAATGGTACAAGGACAATCCAAAGATGATAAGAATTGGAAGTGCAGAAGATGATATTAGCTTAAACTGCTTGGGATTCGCTGATGATCTTGCTCTCCTAGCCAACACCGTTCAAGATGCCAGGCAACAAGTGAAATCACTACAAGAAATAGCAGAGAAAGTAGGCCGTAGAATATCATTGGAAAAACGGAGATTACGCTAACTGATCCACCACTTGCAAACAAAATTGCAATAGGAGAACAGGAAATCAAAATTGTTGATAAATTTAAATATTTAGGCGAAATAATAATATACAATCTAAATGAGAAGCCATCATAGCAGAATAGAATAAAAAAGCTGAACGACGCAAATTACATTACCAAAACTACATACAACAAAAAAAGCCTATCTATAGATGCAAAATTAAAACACTATATAACAGTTACACAACCAGAAATAAAGTATGCAGCTGAAACTATCTTCAGAACAACTAATATAGCAGAAACTGACGGAATACTAAAAATAGAAAGAAGAATAATTAGGACATGTATAAATAAACAGTATAAAATAAATGGACGTTGGAGAATAGCATCAAATGAGACAGTATATAAGAAAATAGAACCAGTCATGAGCACAATCAGGAAGAAACGCATCTCATTCTTTGGACATCTGATCAAAGCTCCAGAAAACAGAATTAGTAAAAAAATGATAAAAAAATGGTGGAATAGCAAGAGTGATATTAAATGGATCACAGAAATTAAGGAGGATATAAAAGAACTTCAAATTATAGTAGATGACCTAAAAAAACAAGACAGAGAAAACCAGAATGCTGCAAGACCCGCAAACCAGACTACAAATGAAAATCAATAAAAGGAGTACAGGAAGAGTGGTCTCAGATGAAGAAAGAAAGAAAATATCTGAAAGAATGAAGAAATATTGGGCAGACAGAAGAGCAAAACACCTTTCATATAAGAATAGACTCTAATAATTATATTATCTAAATATCATATTAAGTTATTGTTGAACCAGATTGTATCCCTGTGTAACAACTTGTTTACAACATTTGTATTTTTGACTAGAGTGGTCCAATGAAGGCCATAAAATAATAATAATAATAATAATAGTGAGATATTTGGCCCGGTCACTATCAATGGACCACCCTGTATAAATATTTGATGTCTGCTTTTCGGACATGTCCAAAAGAACAGATACCGCGTATTTATACAACTGATTCGCCTCGATCGGCAATAAATCCAGCACCTTCAGTGCGGATACACAATTACATCCGACCTCCTGCGGGAATCTCAAAGTAGCGAGCATGGAGGACACGGACAGGCCCTAGGTGGGAATGTGGGTCGGCCGAGGAGCGCGCAGAGACAGTACGCACATTTGCGATAAACACTGCGTCCAGGTGAACGTCCGCAAATCGAGCGCCATGGCTACAGCTGCGGCGATTCCTGCAGAAAGCGCTGCTCCATTGTGTGTAGATGCTACTTCGGATGCTTAGGACTCGACTTCGCAAGTGATCTGCAGCGCACGATTGGCCTCAACTGGCGGCGCCTACTTTCCCAGTTACGTACTGGGCTCTTAGATCAACGTTTACGAGCACTCGATCTTCTACAACGGAGGCAATATGTAAATGAATAATTGGCGTCGCGTGTGCTCCACTTGGCACAGACACTCCCTATTCGCCATTCGTGGCCCGCCGCATGCTAGCGGCACTGGGTTAATTTGTTTGCCACGGATTGCTCTTCAAGATAAGGTAAGAGATCCTCACCTTCCCGCCCTCCCGCGGTGCAGTGGTGGTAGTTTGTGTCTGTATCATGTGCCTGACAGAGCGATAGCCCTTTTCATTGGCTCTCGCACGGCGTTGTAGCGCCTTTGTCATACGCGCCGTACCAGCCTATTGCTGGAGGCCCTTGCGCCACTCTCTGTGTTTGCACCTATCCCACGTCCCGCCGCCCTTCTTTTACTTCCGCCATTTTTTCCTCGAACTGAGCTACGTCCGAACTGTGATAATGCCAACGCACTTTGACATCCACGGCCGGTCGGAGTGGCCGTCCGGTTCTGGGCGCTACAGTCTGGAGCCGGGTTCGAATCCTGCCTCGGGCATGGATGTGTGTGATGTCCTTAGGTTAGTTAGGTTTAATTAGTTCTAAGTTCTAGGCGACTGATGACCTCAGAAGTTAAGTCGCATAGTGCTCAGAGTCATTTGAACCATTTTTTGACATCCACGAAGGCGATCTATGGCTTTCTTCAGCAATACAGGTCACCAAATGTGGTTGAGGGGAAGCATCCCCACGTCAACTGGCGTGCCATTTGGTGATCGGTGTGCGCTCCTTAAGCTGACACTGGCGTCAAATCTGCATCGTACCTTACTGTCAGTTGGGAAGGAAGTATGCCGGCCGCGCCTACACTGGATTCACCTCGCAGACGCTCCGATGTATGTCGCCTGTGATGTTCTGTGCAGATCGGGAAGAGATGTCTGGTTACTGGTGCGACGGAAGTTGTTCCTACTTACCCGTAAGGCTCCTTATCGGGTACCTACTCAACTGCTCTTCTTTCCGAACGCGGGATACTTCCGGCAAGCGAAAACGAAATCCGTGAAGTGGATTAGTGGACACGTAGCTCACTACTTGTTTGGTGATGGCGAGAAAAGTATCCTTGATGATTGGCAGTTCCTTAATGAACGACAGTGTGCAGTTGTCCCCGACTCAAAATACAGACGATTTTTCTCCAATTTCCTTTGCAGTGTCTTCACTAACCCACCCCAGAACTGGGGTGTTCCTGTCATGAAGAGTTGATTCCCTCCTCTTCCACTCTTAGAACTGGAATGTTCTTCAAGGAAAAACTATATGTCGATAGTCTCCATGAGTCTGACGTCTTGTTGCGCCCTCCTCCTCGCCACGCAGGTTTCCCGCTATTCTCGGTGGTATTAAAGTAACTTAAAAAAAGAAAAAGGAAATAAGTAAATAAACCATTGGTGTTCATTGCACCTCTACTCCACGTTCCCTACGCTCTCCTTGGTTCCTGGAGAGTCGGAACGGGACGTGGTGGCCCGAACTCGGGTTGAGACCCATGCCCACTTTGCTCCCATACCGCCCTTTGATGCTGATTTCGAATCCAGGTCCGGTACACATTTCACTCGTCACCGCTGATTCCGCGTAAAGCCCCGATGCAGCTGACATGAGTAGCTCCTTGCCTTTCCTTTCTCCCCCTCCACCTTCAGTTTACATAAAACATAAACAATTCTCAGAAAGCATGCTGAACGGGGGTTCGGTAAACTATCACGGTCGGTTTAGTACATAACTAAAACAAATTCGAATGCATCTAAACAGGACAGCTCAAAGCCATTACATACATTACTACAAAAATTATATTTACAGTTATAGGATATTCAGCAGTATGTACCAGTACCAGCTGAGTATTTCCGCATAGCGTCACATACAATAATTCAAAGATAACGATTAACCTATTAAACAAAAAAATCCCCACCACTACAAAACGAAACAGGAAATAGTAGTGGTAGGATGCGTAAGTTCCTCAGCCAATTTTTTGCACAGTGAAACGCAAGGGAAGAATTTCACTTTCAGTACGCTCTCTTCAAAAATATCTTGTAAATCTGATGCAACATCAAAACCTGCAATGTCCTCCACATTTCGAAATGAAAGGTCTATTAAAACACGTTACGTTGCAATTAACGCCGATACCGAAGAGACAGTATTTTCTTTCTCACACACAGCACGCATTAAAAAGATAATTTATGTCCAAACCAACGATAAGTCCATTAGAAATTAATGGTAAAATCTAGCCTCTGTAAAACAACTGTTTCGACTACCGACGCAACGTCCTCTTTGCTTATATTCTGTACGGAACTTGCAACTGCGCATTTCAAAATCGGAATCAGTTCCAGAAACACGTAGTGTAAAATGTAAACAAAGGAAAATCGTTATTTTATGAGTTATTTCATAAAGAAACCGAACAATAATTTGATCAAATAGCATTTTTCCAGTGATTTACATATTTGAACAAACAAAAATTGCTGTCCGAAATTGAATTCCTTAAGTTTTTCGAGCGCACTGTAGCTTTGTCACTTGTATTTTTGGGAAAAAATGTGTATTTCAACAGCAGAATTAGCGATATGCACATGTAACTGAGATAAATTTCTTCTGCTAAACGTTCTGCGTATCAGCTTCGAGTGATTATGTGTACGCAGAAAAGTCATTTTCTTGGCGACATGGTAACGGATTCAGACAGCTGAAAACCAACAGCAGAATCCATGGTAACGCGTAACAGTAACAAAGTCCATTCCACTGAGGCAGACACGGGTCAAAATGGACAGAAAAAGTACTTGTGAGTGCAAATCAGAATCTCATGCGATTTCAAAGCCAAAAAGTAAGTCCACCCAATCCATAAAAAAGTGTCGGTCTCAAAAGGATGCAAAAGTCACCGAGAACAATCAACTGCGGAAGAAACCATTAGAGGACGGCAAGACGGAAGCATCAGGGGGAGCTGCAGACAAGACGGACGCTGCTGAGGACCAGGTACGCCACTGTCTAGCACACTATTTGCCCGTAGGCTCTTGGGGATGGGCTGCGGGGCTGATTCGTCATAATATTTAAAGGCGTAACATAACGTTCGGAGTATACGAGCAGGCTTGTGATCTTCAGTACAAATACTGGCTGGATGCACCTCTTCACGCTAGTCTCTCTTACGAAGTTTTTTCAAATTTGCGTAACTACTGCAGCCTATATCCACTTGCCCACGCATCTTTCCCTTCCCGAATCTATTTTTCCTTGAGTCCTCTTGTCCTACCAACTGACCTCGTGTTTTAGCTAAGATTTGTCATAAATTTCTTTTCTCTCTATTTCGATTGCAGCTCCTCATTACTTACCCGATCTACCCATCAAGTCTTCAGCATTATTATGTAGCGCCACATTTCAGAAGCTTGGCTAAACTTAAGTATTACTACGGAACAAAGGAGAATTAACAACGTTAGCTGGGGGCTGTAGTAGCACTTCTTACATGCAGACCGGCAAAAGTAGCGCCACTTTCGGTAAGTGTGGAAACTTGCAGAATTGATCTAGATGCGATGCGTTGATCTGTAGTGTAGCCCGATGTCTACATAAGGTTGAACTGTGACAGTTTGGTCGTTAAATGGCGAAGCCAACGAATGTGAGTAGAAGCAAAATGTAACTGTGGTGGATTGATCTGTAGCGTAGCCCGTGGTCTGGACTGGGTTAGGATGTGACAGTTTGGCCATGAATTAGCGAAGCCAACGAATGTGACTGGAAAATAACCAGCTGTGGCGACAAACTGATCTGTAGCGTAGCCCAAGGTGTGAAACAGGCTAGGTACCGAATACTTGTTTCAGAAATAAATAAAGTATGCTTCAGTTAAGTGAATTTTATCAGTCCAGTACTAACAGATCCCTGTAAGCACAGGGTCGGCTCAGAAACTCGGTCAAAACTCAGTATCCGTCTTCGTATCTGGGTGTAGTCGCCACCCATTTCATTCGTCCGAGTTCCGAAAATAAACGATAAAAATTAATAGGGGGCGTTACAGCTTCTACAACCAAGATTCCTGCTAAGTTATCCATCGTTGGGATAAAATGTGTCGCATTGAAGTGTGAATAAGCACTGTAGGAAATGTGCTTCCAATCCTTTTACTTGAACAAAAACACTGGTTACTAGTTCGGTACAGATTGAGAGTTCCGTGCACAATACAATCTTCTGGCTGGTGACAAATATCCAATGAATGAGCACTGAGATGCATTGTTAACTCTGAAAATTAAGCTCAAGTCAGTCTTGCTGCTATGAGGAATCGAGTCAGTCCAGAACCCCCCGGCTGCTACGGTCGCAGGTTCGAATCCTGCCTCGGGCATGGATGTGTGTGATGCCCTTAGGTTAGTTAGGTTTAAGTAGTTCTAAGTCTAGGGGACTGATGACATCAGATGTTAAGTCCCACGGTGTTTAGAGCCATTTGAACCATTTTTTTGAATCGAGTCAAACAACAAACATAACCCACGTTCGCAGCCTAGCTTGTCAACAAGAAGGTAGTCGGCGCATCTATACTAGCACTAAATGTCTAAAACTGTCGCCACTGTCTGTCTCTTTGAACACGCCTCCCCAGAACTACTAGACGAATTATCATGGAATTTTTGAAGGTAATTTGAGCATCGCTTGGAGCGCCGTATATGTTTTATTTCATCAAAATTCGATCATTGAGAAAAAAGATATCGTGACTGAAGTTTTATCTAAAATCACTGTAGTTGTCTGTTTGAACACGGTAATCTCTTTCGTAGGGTTTTCACAGGTAACTTGAGCATGACTTGGGACACCTTGTAGGCTTTATTTCACCAAATTCGCATCACGGAAAAGAAAAGATACCGGCAACGTAACTGAAAGTTTATCCACACTATTATTACAAATGCGAAAATAACTTTGTGTCACTTTCTCACGACTAACCAGCTGAACCGATTTCAACGAAATTTGGTACGGAGACAGCTTGATCCCTCAGAAAGGCCATAGGCGACTTTCTAAAGTGTGTAGTACAAGATACATATTGATTTGAAGAATATTACGGGAATTTTGGAAAAATATTTACTCTTTGAAAGAGTTATGTGTATTGTATTGTTTTAAACCGCGGACCTAGAAACGACCGAGAGGCCTCGTCCCGCCGTAGGCCTCAGTGGTTAATAACCCCACAACAGGGCACAGCAGTTCACCCGCCCCACCGCCGCCCCATATCGAACCAAGGGTTATTGTGCGGTTCTGCCCCCAGTGGACCTCCCCGGGATTTCTCATATCAGACGAGTGCAACCCCAGATTGAACAGTTCTCGTGTATCCGACCGGGTAGCGTCGTAATTTCTCCACAATATTTCGGCAGACGTACACGCTGCCATCCTCAGGTGGTTCCTGGCGAATGCTGTGCTGTTTTTTTTTTTTTTTTTAAAGAGGTGGAGCCCCTCCACGCCCACACCGGCATGATGGCCAACACAAAAGGTCTACTGCCATCTCTGCATAAGGGTTAGTATTCACTAAAGTGAGGTGTCGCAGGATGTGGGTACTGCGATGTTTGTGACGTCTGGTTAGGATTAACCATTAATACGCGCTCATCTGGAGATAGATTGGTCGAAATCTGACGAAGGGTAGCGGTTTGAAAGGCAGAGGAAAAAAAGTGCCAAAGCAAGAGCCAAGGGAAAGAAACCTCTGCGAAAGTTAGGTCGGGCGGCAAGAACAGTAGCGGTTGTCTTGCTGCCTGCGATAGGTTGTGCAAGGATAGGCTTTGTTAGTAGTGGGTATCATGCATGTCGATACCTTGACGTTGTGCGTTTGTGCTGCTCGGCGGCTGGCGCTGGGTGCTGGTACAGAGTCCTCGTTCAGCCTCCTGCAACCTGCAACAGTTAGGTTTGTTATCGGTCTTGTGTCCGATAGGTCATATACCGAAGGCACAGTGTGCTGTTCCTCTCGGCGCCCTATATATACTAGCCGTTACCCCCTCCACCTTTCCTCTCCTGGTGTCTTCGGTGCGGCCGGCGCGGCGGCTGCTGGAGGTGGTGGTGGAAGCGGCGCCTGGGTCTGAACTGGGGTCTGCAGTCTCCCCGCTGCCGCCGTCGGGGGCGGTCCTCGATCTCTGGGACCGCATCTTTCTCTCGAGGCTGAGAGCAGGGTTCCAAGCCTGACTAAGTAGAAAGTTGCTGTCTTTATTAATTAGATCGTCCTGCAGTCCGATTTCGATGGCCTCTTTAATAAAGACAGCGGCCTTCAACTTAGTCAGGCTTGGAACCCTGCTCTCAGCCTGGAGAGAAAGATGCGGTCCCAGAGATCGAGGACCGCCCCCGACGGCGGCAGCGGGGAGACTGCAGACCCCAGTTCAGACCCAGGCGCCGCTTCCACCATCACCTCCAGTAGCCGCCGCGCCGGCCGCATCGAAGACACCAGGAGAGGAACGGTAGAGGGGGTAACGGCTAGTACATATAGGGCGCCGAGAGGAACAGCACAGCATTCGTCAGGAACCACCTGAGGATAGCAGCGTGTACGTCTGCCGAAATACTGTGGAGAAATTACGACGCTACTCGGTCGGATACTCGAGAGCTGTTCAAATTGGAAATACGCCGGGAAAACTTCAGATTGCAACCCCAAATGTTTGCGTGGTAGAGTATTTGTGGTGTACGCGTACGTGGAAACGGTGTTTGCGCAGCAATCGGCAACACAGTGTAACTGGTTGGTTCAAATGGTTCTGAGCACTATGCGACTTAACTTCTGAGGTCATCAGTCGCCTAGAACTTAGAACTAATTAAACCTAACTAACCTAAGGACATCACACACATCCATGCCCGAGGCAGGATTCGAACCTGCGACCGTAGCAGCAGCGCGGTTCCAAACTGAAGCGCCTTTAACCGCACGGCCACACCGGCCGGCACAGTGTAACTGAGGAGGAATAAGGGGAACCAGCCCGCATTCGCCGATGTAGATGGAAAACCGCCTTAAAAACCATCCACAGGCTGGCCGACACACCGGACCTCGACACTAATCCGCCGGGTGGATTTGTGCCGGGGACCAGGCGCTCCTTCCCGCTCGGGAAGCAGCGCATTAGACCGCACGGTTAGCCGGGTGGTTAAGAGTTATTTACTCTTTGACTTTTGACCTTTATCATATTTCTGACAATGCTGTAACTGACTTATCCAGTCAGTAATCTATACTTCCACTCTGTTTGTTGGATCATGTACATTGTGTATAATGTACAGCTACTTCAGTAGCACGATGCATAGACGCACGCTCCTACCCATGCCCCTCTGTACGCACTGCTCGATAGCAACACTGCATTTACCGTTGTATCGTGCGTTGGGACAGGTAGGGAGGTGAAGAGTGGGAGAGTTGGTTCAAATGGCTCTGAGCACTATGGGACATAACATCTATGGTCATCAGTCCCCTAGAACTTAGAACTACTTAAACCTAACTAACCTAAGGACATCACACAACACCCAGCCATCACGAGGCAGAGAAAATCCCTGACCCCGCCGGGAATCGAAACCGGGAACCCGGGCGTGGGAAGCGAGAACGCTACCGCACGAACACGAGATGCGGGCAGTGGGAGAGTGGAACGCACATTACGAGTTATGCTTAGCCGAACAGGTAGACACGCGACGGCAGCTGATGTTATTGCACGAACGTCTCATTGAGATCGGGTGTTCTGACGGTGGTCCGCGTCTTCCCAACACGATATTTCGACGCTGTAACTCGGCGTCTTTATCAAGTGTTCCCTGAGGCAGTCGCGGCGAAAACCTGATGAAGACGTCGACTTACGGCCTCGAAATACGTTGTTGGTAAGATGCGGACCACCGTCAGATCACCCGAACTCAACGAGATGAAAACGAGTCGCCCAGAAAGCCTAAGAGATTACAGTAGCTTACTTACTAGCCGTCAGTCACCACAACAAAAGTACTGATATGCAAGGCAGCTATCAGGAACATTCAGAACATTGCAAGTATGTAGACTGGGTTGCTGTCACGGTGCGGGCAGCTGTATTCCGCACCAGGGACCAAAAGATCACGCCCAGTAAAGTGACGAGGCGAAGAAGGTCTTCTGCTGCCCGTATGTTGCGTCGCCAGTTCTACAACTACATCTACATCTACATGGATACTCTGCAAATCACATTTAAGTGCCTGGCAGAGGGTTCTTGTACAACCTTCACAATTCTCTATTATTCCAATCTCGTATAGCGCGGAAAGAACGAACACCTACATCTTTCCGTACGAGCTCTGCTTTCCCTTATTTTATCGTGGTGATCGTTTCTCCCTATGTAGGTCGGTGTCAACAAAATACTTTCGCATTCGGAGGAGAAAGTTGGTGACTGGGATTTCCTGAGAAGATTCCGTCGCTACGAGAAACGCCTTCCTTTTAATGATGTCCAGTCCAAACCCTGTATCATTTCTGTGACACTCTCTCCCATATTTCGCGATAATACAAAACGTGCTGCCCTTCTTTGAACTTTTTCGATGTACTCCGTCAGTAGTACCTGGTAAGGATCCCACACCGTGCAGCAGTATTCTAAAAGAGGACGGACAAGTGTAGTGTAGGCAGTCTCCTTAGTAGGTCTCTCACATTTTCTAAGTGTCCTGCTAATAAAACGCACCCTTTGGTTAGCCTTCCCCACGACATTTTGTATGTGTTCTTTCCAATTTAAGTTGTTCGTGATTGTAATACCTAGGTATGTAGCTGAATTTACGGCTTTATCTGACTGATTTATGGTGTAACCGAAGTTTAACGAGTACCTTTTAGCACTCACGTGGATGGCATCACACTTTTCGTTATTTAGGGTCAACTGCCACTTTTTGCACCATTCAGATATCTTTTCTAAATCGTTTTGCGGTTTGTTTTGATCTTCTGATGACTTCATTAGTCGCTAAACCACAGCGTCATCTGCAAACAACCGAAGACGGCTGCTCAGATTGTCTCCCAAATCGTTTATATAGATAAGGAAAAGCAAAGGGCCTATAACACTACCTTGGGGTACGCCAGAAATCACTTTTGTTTTACTCGATGACTTTCCGTCAGTTACTACGAACTGTGACCTCTGTGATAGGAAATCGCAAATCCAGTCACATAACTGAGACGATATTCTATGAGCACGCAATTTCACCACGAGCCGCTTGTGTGGTACAGTGTCAAAAACCTTCCGGAAATCAGGAATACGGAATCGATCTGAAATCCCTTTTCAATGGCACTTAACACTTCATGCGAATAAAGAGCTAGTTGTGTTTCACAAGAAAGATGTTTTCTAAACCCAGGTTGACTGTGTGTCAGTAGTCCCTTTTCTTCGAGGTAATTTACAATGTTCGAACACAATATATGTTCCAGAATCCTGCTGCATATCGACGTTAACGATATGGGCCTGTAATTTAGTGGATTATTCCTACTACCTTTCCTGAATATTGGTGTGACTTGTTCAGCTTTCCAGTCTTTGGATACGGTTCTTTCGTCGAGCGAACGGTTGTATATGATTGTTAAGTATGGAGCTAATGCATCAGTGAGTGAGTAAACAGTCTCGTTCTCTGAGTCGGTGGTCACAGCACACATCATCACAATGTTTAATGGAACCCGATTGTGTTTTTTCAGGTTCATAATCGAAACATCACGCTTAGCCCTCAGACGTGAGAAACAGTAGTGCACCTTGTGGTGGTCGATTCGTGATTTCTCTTCTACTATTTGCATTACAAATTGAGCAATGCCATCGCTGTGCTGTTGTCATGCCCACGACAGACGGCGACGGCGACGGCGAGGGCGGATGGTCGTCTGGCCGAGGTGGAGGCGCAGCTGCAGGCGCTGCAGGAGAGCTACCGCCAGAAACAATGGCGCCACTTCCGCTACCTGCTGCCCGGCGCCGCCGCCGCCACCGGTCTGGGCCCGGAGTCCGACCTGGCAGCCGCCGCCATCGTGTCTCTGAGGGACCAGGTGGACGCCCTCCAGCACACGCTACAGGTACGCAGCGCACGCCACTCAGGATGTTGTGTTCAGGACAATTCCAAATCAGTTCATTGCACAGCGATACGGCGATAACATTTAGAGAGAACGTACTAGGTTGGTGGATAAGTGCGTAGCGTTTTCCTTAAGCCGTTGGCACACGGACCGTGCTGTCGAACGTTAACGTTGAGCGTGCCAAGTTCAACATGCTGCTGAACGCTCAGGAACGATGCGACTTGTGCATACGGTACGTGGGCCCCAACGTGGTATACGCGATCGCAACGCACTCCAGCGGCAGTTGAGGGATCTTTCTAGTTCGTAAATAACACTGTTTACTCAACGGGCGCGCGTAAAATTCCCACGTTAGCTCTATTAAAAACGCACATTTCCTCCATCGTCCACGAAAAGGAAAGTACCATGTCCAACCCCGCATCTCGTGGTCATGCGGTAGCGTTCTCGCTTCCCACGCCCGGGTTCCCGGGTTCGATTCCCGGCGGGGTCAGGGATTTTCTCTGCCTCGTGATGGCTGGGTGTTGTGTGCTGTTCTTAGGTTAGTTAGGTTTAAGTAGTTCTAAGTTCTAGGGGACTCATGACCATAGATGTTAAGTCCCATAGTGCTCAGAGCCATTTGAACCATGTCCAATCAATAAGGACACAGGCTTATAAAATTCCATTACAAACAATGCGGTACAAATTTGGAATACTTCTCCGCATAAGATAAACATTATTTCATCATTCCCACATTTTAGTAAAACCCCAAGGTCAGTCTTACTTGAACACTGTTCCTACCCAGTAGCAGAAAAAGGAGTAAAATATCTTTATACAAGTAGCGCAAGTTGTCCTGTAGATTAAGCCAATCGAACAAAGTCACCCCTCAAAAAAAGGTGAACTTATATTCGCATAAAATCAAATATTATAATATATACTTATATTAAACTAATAATAAATTATCAGAACCTAATAAAAACGCGAATGTTAGGAAATTTTTTTTGGAAAAATCAAGACGCGAACCGCCGCCCTGACGAACAACTGATTGATGGACAGTAACGCTACTTATTAACCTTTTTTTTTAAATCTCATTTTGTTTGCTTTTGTTCGTTGCATCTGCTCGGGGCGGACGTCGTAAGACATCCGTTTAAGTTCGTTGGTGATCGATTAACTTAGTTTTTTTTTTCTAAACTTCCTGGCAGATTAAAACTGTGTGCCCGACCGAGACTCGAACTCGGGACCTTTGCCTTTCGCGGCCAAGGTCCCGAGTTCGAGTCTCGGTCGGGCACACAGTTTTAATCTGCCAGGAAGTTTCATATCAGCGCACACTCCGCTGCAGAGTGAAAATCTCATTCTTAGTTTTTTTTTATTACAGAGGGCAGCTAACCCTGGGACCGAACACGCTGAGATACCGTGCCGGCAAATAACAAATTGTACCAAAAACAACACGTTTTGGATGGATGTTCAGTGTGTCGTTGCCTTCAAATAGCCTACTCTCATAACACGCAAGTTACAATAATTCTTTTGCCACGAATATGATATTTCTCATTATTTTATTGGAACGAATCACACAGTTAACAAAGGATTTTCCAGTGATTCTCAATATGCTGGTGCTCAGAAACGGCATATATACATATAGGCTTGAAATGAATACCAATATTGCGCCTCACAACTCTTGTACTGAAGGGAGACGACGTGCGTGTGACGTAGGAGGACTCCCGAACCTGCTATTCCATGCTATGACGTCAGAAACTCGGCACGCTCAACGCTCAACGTTCGGATGCACGGTCCGTGTGCCGACGGCTTTATGCAAGTTGGTATTCCGGTCTATATGAGTTTATTTATCGATTGGCATTTTTTATTTATGGCCAATGGCCTTGCAGCAATGGTTACACCGGTTCCCGTCAGATCGCCGAACTTAAGCGCTGTCGGGCTGGGCTAGCACTTGGATGGGTGACCATCCGGTCTGCGAGCGCTGTAGGCAAGCGGGGTGCTCTCAGCCTATGTGAGGCAAACAGAGGAGCTACTTGGCTGAGAAGTAGCGGCTCCGGTCTCGTAAACTGACGCACGACTGGGAGAGCGGTGTGCTAACCGCACAGCCCTCCATATCTGTATCCAGTGACGGCTGTGGTCTGAGGATGACACGGCGGCCGGTCGGTACCTTTGGACCTTCATGACCTGGGGCGGAGTTCAGTTTAGTTTTTTATTTATAGTTCGCTGTTACTATTTGTATTTACATGCTGTCATTTGGAAGTAGTGGAGCCGCGTGTTGTGAGGCGCCTTGTCACAGTCCATGCGGCTCACCCCCCGTCGGAGCTTCGAGTCCTCCCTCGGGCATGGGTGTGTGTGTTGTCCATAGCGTAAGTTAGTTTAAGTTACACTACTGGCCATTAAAATTGCTACAGCAAGAAGAAGTGCAGATGATAAACGGGTATTCATTGGACAAATATATTATACTAAAACTCACATGTGATTATATTTTCACGCAGTTTCGGTGCATAGATCCCGAGAAATCAGTACCCAGAACAACCACCTTTGGCCGTAAGAACGGCCTTGATACGCCTGGGCATTGAGTCAAACAGAGCTTGGATGGCGTGTACAGGTACAGCTGCCCACGCAGCTTCAACACGATACCACAGTTCATCAAGAGTAGTGACTGGCGGATTATGACGAGCCAGTTGTTCGGCCACCATCGACCAGATGTTTTCAATTGGTGAGAGATCTGGAGAATGTGCTGGCCAGGGCAGTAGTCGAACATTTTCTGTATCCAGAAGGGCCTCTTACAGGACCTGCAACATGCGGTCGTGCATTATCTTGCTGAAATGTAGGGTTTCGCAGGTATCGAATGAAGGGTAGAGCCACGGGTCGTAACACATCTAAAATGTAGCGTCCACTGTTCAAAGTGCCGTCGATGCGAACAAGAAGTGATCGAGACGTGTAACCAATGGCACCCCATACCATCACGCCGGGTGATACGCCAGTATGGCGATGACGAATACACGCTTCCAATGTGCGTTCACCGCGATGTCACCAAACACGGATCCGACCATCATGATGCTATAAACAGAACCTGGATTCATCGGAAAAAATGACGTTTTGCCATTCGTGCACCCAGGTTCGTCGTTGAGTACACCATCGCAGGCGCTTCTGTCTGTGATGCAGCGTCAACGGTAACCGCAGCCATGGTCTCCGAGCTGATAGTCCATGCTGTTGCAAACGTCACCGAACTGTTCGTGCAGATGATTGCTGTCTTGCAAACGTCCCCATCTGTTGACTCAGGGATCGAGATGTGGCTGCACGATCCGTTACAGCCATGCGGATAAAATGCCTGTCATATCGACTGCTAGTGATAAGACGCCGTTGGGATCTAGCACGGCGTTCCGTATTATCCACCTGAACCCACCTATTCCATATTCTGCTGACAGTCATTGGATCTCGACCAATGCGAGCAGCAATGTCGCGATACGATAAACCACAATCGCGATAGGCTACAATCCGACATTTATCAAAGTCGGAAACGTGATGGTACGCATTTCTCCTCCTTACACGAGGCATCACAACAACGTTTCACCAGGCAACGCCGGTGAACTGCTGTTTGTGTATGAGAAATCGGTTGGAAACTTTCATCATGTCAGCACGTTGTAGGTGTAGCCACCGGCGCCAACCTTGTGTGAATCCTCTGAAAAGCTAATCATTTGCGTATCACAGCATCTTCTTCCTGTCGGCTAAATTTCGCGTCTGTAGCACGTCATCTTCGTGGTGTAGCAATTTTAATGGCCAGTAGTGTAAATTAAGTAGTGTGTAGGCTTAGGGACCGATGACCTCAATAGGTTGGTTCCATAAGACCTTAGCACAAATCTTTTTTGGGGGTAGCGAGTGGAACTATGGATGCTAGAAAATAGGGGCCAAGAGAAGAAATCGGAACATTTCCAACATATTCTTTGTCTGAGTTCAGTAGACGGATGACAGCAGCGCAGGCAGCCAGAAACATTTGTACCGTGTATCGGGATAATGCCATTGGACAGAGTTGATTAGAGCAATGCAAGAAAATGGTTTTCCCGTTTTAAGGAGGATCGTTTTAACATTTGTGACTCTTCATGTTCAGGAAGACCTTCTGGGTTTTATGAAGATGGTTTAAAC
Source organism: Schistocerca serialis cubense (assembly GCF_023864345.2). Classification (NCBI taxonomy): domain Eukaryota; kingdom Metazoa; phylum Arthropoda; class Insecta; order Orthoptera; family Acrididae; genus Schistocerca; species Schistocerca serialis. The sequence goes on from NC_064642.1 coordinate 154,459,634, forward strand.
GCATTATCCACAATGACCCACGACAGTGTACTCGAGAACTGTTAAATGTGACCATTCCACCATCGTGCGACATTTCCAGGCAATGGGAAAGGTTAAGAAAATCGGGTGTATGGGTATTGCATGCTCTGACCCAAAATCACACAAATCAGCTTGTGGCCATATGTGCATCTCTGCTTGTTCGTCATCAATTGCCTAGAGGAAAACGCCGACCATTCCTACCCTGTATCCTTACTGGTGACGAGAAATGACATATTTATGTTAACATACGGAAAAGAAAGGAATGCTTGAGCCCAAACATAGCAGCAACTTCCCGTACAACAACCTGCGCGCATCTGGTCGAACAGTGAAGTTGTGGTGTACTACGAACTACTTCCCTGAGGTATAACCGAAACTGCTGACATTTATTGTCAACAACTGAGACTTATTGCAGACACAGTCCAAGAAAGCAACCAGGGAGACTGCGTGAAGCGGCGTTACTCCACGATATCCTCGTCCGCATACTGCGAGACTCACAAAAGGCACCATACAGGATTAGGGTTGCGAAGTCATTCAGCACCCACCATGTTCAACTGATCTTGCGCCCTCAAAGTTTCATTGTCCGCTCTCTCTCGAACAGCCTTCCTTCCGGATGAAAATGCGCTCCGATCATGGATGGATGAATTCTTCGCATCAAAATCGAATCATTTCTACAGTCGAGGAGTCGAAAAGTTATCCTAGTCTTGGCAGAGAGTTGTAAATAGTGAAGGAGAATAAACTATTGACGAATAAAGTCTCTACTATTTGTATCTGTTGTAGTTATTAAATTTATGGAAAAACGCTACAAAATTGTGCACCAACCTTATAAAAGAAACTTCAGTATTTCATCATTGAGCTGTTTCAACAAACATTAACTGGAAATACTTGAGCAATGACTAACGCCACAGCGTGAAATGGATACCACGGATTACATATTTCAGCAAGATGGAGCATCACCACACTGATGTCTGGAGGTTCACACATTTGCATCTGACATCTTCCAAACCGTTGGATCGGTTATATTGGACAATACGGTGCGAAGTTCCGCTGTTTTGGATCTGATACCCACACACCAACGGATTTCTTTGTAACTACATATACACTGAAGAGGCAAAGAAACTGGTACACCTTCCTAATATCGTGTATGGCCCCCGTGAGCATGCAGAAGTTCCGCAACACGACGTGGCATGGACTCGTCTAATGTCTGAAGTAGTGCTGGAGGGTACTGACACCATGAATCCTGCAGGGCTGTCCATAAATCCGTAAGGGGTGCAGATCTCCTCCGAACAGCACAGTGCAAGGCACCACAGATATGCTCAATAATGTTCATGTCTGGGGAATTTGGCAACCAGCGGAACTACTTAAAATCAGAAGAGTGTTTCTGGAGTCACTCTGTAGCAATTCTGGACGTGTGATGTCGCATTGTCCTGCTGCAATTGCCCAAGGCCATCGGACTGCACAATGGACATGAATGGATGTAGGTAATCAGACAGGATGCTTATGTATGTGTCATCTGTCAGAGTCGTATCTAGACGTACCAGGGGTCCCATATCACTCCAACTGCACACGCCCCATACCGTTACAGAGCCTCCACCAGCTTGAACAGTCGCCTGCTGACATGCAGGGTCCGTAGATCCATGAGGTTGTCTCCACACCCGGACACGTCCAACCGCTCGATACAATCTGAAATGAGACTCGTCCAACCAGGCAAAATGTCTCCAGTCATCAACAGTCCAATGTTGGTGTCGACGGGCCCAGGCGAGGCGTAAAGCTTTGTGTCGTGCAGTCATGAAGGGTACACGAGTAGGCCTTCGGCTCTAAAAGCTCATATCGATGATGTTTCGTTGAATGGTTCGCACGCCGACACTTGTTGATGGGCCAGATTTGAAATCTGTAGCTATTTGCGCTAGAGCTGCACTTCTGTCACGTTTTCGATTCTCTTCACTTGTTGTTGGTCCCGTTCTTACAGGATCTTTTTCCTTTCGTAGCGATGTCGGAGATCTGATGTTTCATCGAATTCCTGATGTTCGCGGTACACTAGTGAAATGGTCGTACGGGAAAATCCCCACTTCATCGGTACCTTAGAGATGCTGTGTCCCATCGCTCGTGCGCCAACTAAAGCACCACGTTCAAACTCATTTAAATCTTGATAACCTGCCATTGTAGCAACAGTATCCGATCTAAAAACTGTGGCAAACACTTGTTGTCTTATATAGGCGTCGCCGACCACAGCGCCGTATTCTGCCTGTTTACATATCTTTGTATTTGAATACACTTGCCTGTACCAGTTTCTTTGGCGCTGCAGTGTTGCACAAAACACCATACGGTGCATGACGGAGGATACCACACACCACTACAAGTCATTTCCTTCCCTTTTTCACTCTCAAATACAGTAAGGAAAAAATTAGTGTCTAAAAGCCTCCGAATGACCCCTAATTTCTTGTATCTTCCTTCATGGTCCTTACGCATAATGTACGTTGGTGGCAGTACAAATGATTTGCAGTCGACCTCGGAAGCCTGTTCTCAAAATTTTCACAATAGTGCCTCTTGCAAACAGTGTCGTCTTGTGAGGTAATGGACGAATTGTGGCGCCCTGAAAATATTCTAGTTCGGAGTTGGCGTGGCCGCACAGGCTGCTCGGCAAGCCGGGGCTCGTCAGCAACCGCGTGGTTCCAAACATTAGCTGGAGCAAGAGGGGTAACCCCAGCGCTTGGTCCAGGCCAACCGCGTGGCTGGGAATTCCATATTGACACTGTGTCGATGAATGGGCTTTGTGTCACTGAAGGAAATTTGTATGTCGGGAGTGCCAGAGATGGCGGACTTTGTGAAACCATAATGGCAGAAATTTCACAGTCCATGTAGAAATTAATAATAGCCAGAGGAATCATTATACCTCAAAAAGAAATATGTACATTACCATTATGCGCATCACGAATCTGATGGTGTAATCAGATTTTCAATATCTTTATTAGTTTAAAGTTTGTATCTGACTGTAAAATATACAAGTAACACCCAGCAACGAATTTCCAAAATATAAACGGTTCATCCGATTTTGTCGATCGACATGGCTTTAGAAAGCTGTTAGTGTAAACCCAAATTGGTATGAATTACAGGCATGTAACTTGAATTGTACATGAGTTATTGCCTCGTGGGATTAGCCGGGCGGTCTAGGGCGCTGCAGTCATGGACTGTGCGGCTGGTCCCGGCGGAGGTTCGAGTCCTCCCTCGGGCATGGGTGTGTGTGTTTGTCCTTAGGATAATTTAGGTTAAGTAGTGTGTAAGCTTAGGGACTGATGACCTTAGCAGTTAAGTCCCATAAGATTTCACACACACACATGAGTTATTGGAGGTCAAAGTGGCCAACTACTATTGATTGCGTCAGGCCGTAGGTAATTCACAGTTACACGAAAAAACGGTAGCAGCATGCTTATAAATATATGTATTCGTCTATATCTTTGCTTATATCCGATATATACTATTCATGAAGAAATTGGTCAAATATTTATTGTGTTTTAGAAAGCACAGAGACATTAGGCTTCTGGCCTACTTTTGTTTCTATTCCATTGATATATGTTTATTTAATTTTTTATGTATTTAATAATATGTGTTAGAGCGCGTTTATGGTCCAGCCATAGGAATATTTATTTAATTTCAAGTTATTTAAATGTAAATTCAATATTTCGTACGTATTTCAATATGTTTGTGTGTGTTTTGGCTTGGAGACATGGCGGGAGCGCTCTAGCCAATCACAGCGCTCGTTACTATGGTAGGCGACTACCGAAGTCAACGGAGAAACTGTATGAGAGTGGGGGAGGAGCATCGGGTGACAGAGGACATGGGGGAGAGTTGGACGGGAAGGCGCAATGGACGGTCGCAGGAATTACTTGGAGAGTGTTGAGCAGTTTGCGCGTGGTCGCGGGAGATAGAAATGTATCGTAGTGCAGATTTGTGCACTTGTGAGATTCCCGTGGCTTCTGCAGGGAAGAAGTATGCGTTTAGAAGTGAATATCTCGTGAGCTACGTTGTTGCTCATAACTAATTACGTGAAGTAGGAATCTATTGTTTCCCTGTTATTCAACTTATATTTTATTCAATTGGTGAACCATCGACACCAATAAGTGTTTTGCAGTAATAAAAGCATTCTTAAAGGTACTTCTGCTACGGTACTCATCATTTAAAGTCGTTGAACGACTTGTACCTTCAGATTTTATTTAATTGCAATCTCTCATTTATAAATTTCTATGTTACATTCAAAATTTGCAATTGCCGAGTGATAGGAACCTTCGACCATTCGATTCATGTGTATATTCACATTGTATTCTGTAGACGCAGCTGTATTTGGCCTGTAATGTGGCAACTACGTATCCAGCCCCTACACAACTAAACCAGCCAAAACTTTTAATATTTCAACTCTGTGTCTGAGGGTACGTAGTTGAGGGTCACATCATTTTTTTTTGAAAGCCTTCAATTGGGGGCTCATCCAGGATTTGTTTCCTGCAAGGCGGTAATTCCTTTGCTCTCTGTTATTCAGCATACTATGCGAAGTGTAAAAATCTTAGCAAAACCAGTAGAGATTTCTGCTGAGTGAACCTCTCACAAAACACAGTGGGAGATCGATTTTTTTCCGCAAGTAGGTTTCTGGAACTAGTGAAATTACGCAGTAATTTTTATAACTAACACATGCTATCTATAGAGGTCCTAATCTGTTGAGCAAATTTTTTGTAAAGCAGATTTTTTTTTAAGCCGACAGTCTTCCCTCCAGGGATTCCCAATTTCACTTCACGAAGCATCTCCTTAATACTTGCGTTCTGATCGAATCTTCCGGTAACAAATGTAGCAGCACGCCTATGAACTGGTTCGATGTATTCCTTTAATGCTAACTGGTCGGGATTTCAAATATTCGAACACTCCTCAAGAATGGGTCGCACTAGTGTTGTAAAGCCGCCTCCTTTGCAGATGAGCTCCGCTTTCCCAAAATTCTCCCAATAACATGAGGTCGAGCATTAGCCTTCCTTTCCACCAACCTGACGTGCTCATTCTAGTTCACATCGCTTTGCAACATGACGCCTAGATATTTAATCGATGTGACTGTGTCAATTTACTTTCAGGCTGCTGGTTTCAGCGATATAATATACATTCATCAGGCTCTCTATCGTTGACCGCGGCTAAATTTTCCATTGACTGCCATATGGATGTCGTATGTGAAAATAACCAATCTGTGCACCAGCTTATGCACATGCAACATTAGCACAAGACAACATCTCGATGTCTGATGATGGCGTATTATATCGCTGAAACCGGTAGCTTTTAAAATAAATGGTAGATGAAACTACAGCTGAGACTGTTCTCGATAGTTTTTTACGGGCAGATCGGCAGTTGTCCTACCATTCAGCAAAGCAGGAATGGATGCACCTAAGAAAGGTAACAATTGGTCATCAAGAATTTTCGAAAATCCTGGTTCACGTCCGCAGTAATCTGAACGAGTGGTCCCAAGCCTTGGTGAGAGAGACACCGTCAAAACATCACAGAATCGTCCTGAATGGCACTCTTCACATAACGCCTCATTAGAACGTTGGTGCAGTCGACGCCGTAAATCATCCAGACAGCTACTACACAGTTGCTGAGTTATCTGCCAACTGAAGACGCGATGCTTCATGTGCCGCTGTGAGGAATGGCCATTTTCGGGGTACCCGACTCAATATGTCTATTGCTTGTAGTTCCCTTCACAACGTTCGCTCGGAATATGGTTGATATGGACCTGCATTTGCTGACAGCAGCAGTCACTGTCGGATTTGAAACCGCTTGTCATTTTTTTTCCGACCACTGTTCTTACGCATTGTTACATATCTGCGAGTGGTACACCATTCCTTGTAGACGCCATAGGCAGTTCACGTCGTTGCAGCAGCAAATTGGACAACTTCATTCAAGGTGTGGTCTTCGGACATCTAGACACGGTAAGTCCTTTCAGCCGTTCTGTCGCGTCTCCACGTCCACTCCTTTCACTGCGTTGATTCCGTAAAATGGACTGACACTTTCACTCCGCTTCGCTGCCATGACCTGCGTCAGTGGCGGAGGGCTGCATGGGCGCCTGCTGCCAGTTCTACAACAACTACAGCCTCCAAAGTGACCACTGTGTTCTTTTAACGTGGGACTAATATCTTGTCCGATGAGCTTATTTTACGTCTCGCATAGATGTGCGGGGTGTTTAGCACAGCGGTTCCAAACTTTGAGGAGAGAGAGACAGAGAGAATAAACCTAGCCGACGGAAAATCACATAGCAACGCATGGTGCTTGGGCGGTAGTGACGACGCAAAACACAAGAAAGGTAGGACACACGACCAGAGTGAGAAAACAGTTCATTATGCTTATGAGGAGAACGCAGAAACTTCGCCCAGTGAAGAGGAGTCAAAGTCAGTGAACACGTGTATTCATTTATCCGTAGATACTAGAACCTTTCTGGGAAAACAAAGATCAATGTTTTCGAGGTACTGTACGAGCTTGTTGGCGGGGGATTACTTCAGCCGAAATAGTGGCACAGTGGCTGCTTAGCGGGCTCTCAATTATATGCCCCGCGCTCGAAACTCGATTAATATTTTTATTTGTTTACTTTGTGTTCATTTACCTACTCAAGTCCGTAGAAGGCTACTACGCAAATGTTTCTTATCTAGTTAGTGCATACGAGATCGTCATATTAATTGTAAAATTCCAGCTTGGTTTCACAGTAAGTGCTATTTACTTATTATATATGTGTTTATGATATTTGAAGGGGTCAAACTCTTTTTAAATTTTCACATTTTTATATTAATTCTTATCTTAATTCTTATATTTGATTTTTATTTTTATTCTTCACGAAGACTTGGTGAATTCCCTTGGTTGACATCGATCGTAGAAACATTCGAAACATACAAATTCTGAACACCTCGAGCATCGCTCGAAGACAGATTTGTCACAGCGACATTTCTGCAGGCGAATCTCACTATGGAAAGAAATCTCGTTAATACTGCTGATGATTTCACGCGTTGGAAATAATTTCGCCGGCCGGAGTGGCCGAGCGGTTCTAGGCGCTACAGTGTGGAACCGTGTGACCGCTACGGTCGCAGGTTCGACTCCTGCCTCTGGCATGGATGTGTGTGATGTCCTTAAGTTAGTTAGATTTACGTAGTTCTAAGTTCTAGGGGACTGATGACCTCAGAAGATAACGCCCATAGTGCTCAGAGCCATTTGAACCTTTTTTTAAATAATTTCGCGGAAAACCACGCATAATGGATCACTTCATCAGAAACTGGCGCTTGCAGCTGATTATGAATCATGGTACACCGCAGGAATTTCACCGAAAAACAGTTTCAAACAATTATCTTATTCATTTATTTTTTCAAAATTCATTCACCAGACATACACTATGTGATCAAAAGTATTCGGGCACCCCCAAAAACATACGTTTTTCGTATTAGGTGCATTGTGCTGCCACCTACTGCCAGGCACTCCATATTAGCGACTTCAGTAGTCGTTGGACATCGTGAGAGAGCAGGATGGGGCGCTCCGCGGAACTCACAGACTTCGACATGGTCAGGTGATTGGATGTCACTTCTGTCATTCGTCTGTACGCGAGATTTCCACACCCTTAAATATCCCTAGGTCCACTGTTTCCGATATGATAGTGAAGTGGAAACGTGAAGGGACACATACAGCATAAAAGGGTACAGGCCGACCTCGTCTATTGACTGACAGAGACCGCCGACAGTTAAAGAGGGTCGTAATCTGCAATAGGCAGACATCCATCCAGACCATCACACAGGATTTCCAAACTGCATCAGGATCCACTGCAAGTACTATGACAGTTAGGCGGGAGGTGAGACAACTTGGATTTCATGGTCAAGCGGCTGCGCTTAAGCCACATATCATGCTGGTAAATGACAAACGACGCCTCGCTTGGTGTAAGGAGTGTAAACATTGGACGATTGAACAGTGGAAAAACGTTGTGTGGAGTGACGAATCACGGTACACAATGTGGCGATCCAATGGCAGGGTGTGGGTATGGCGAGTGTCCGGTGAACGTCATCTGTCATCGTGTGTAGTGGCAGCAGTAAAATTCGGAGGCGGCTGTGTTAAGGTGTGGTCGTGTTTTTCATGGAGGGGGCTTACACCCCTTGTTGTTTTAGCGTGGCACTATCACAGCACAGGTCTGCATTGACGTTTTAAGCACATGCTTGCTTTCCATTGTTGAAGAGGAATTCGGGGATGGTGAGTGCATCATTCAACACGATCGAGCACCTGTTCATAATGCACGGCCTGTGACGGAGTGGTTACACGACAACAACATCCATGTATTGGACTGGCCTGCACAGAGTCCTGACCTGAACCCTATAGAACACCTTTGGGATGATTTGGAACGCCGACTTCGTGCCAGGCCTTACCGACCGACATCGGTATCTTTCCCCAGCGCAGCACTCCGTGAAGACTGGGCTGCTATTCCCCAAGAAACCTTCCAGCACCTGATTGAACGTATGCCTGCGAGAGTGGAAGCTGTCATCAAGGCTAAGGGTGGACCAACACCATGTTGAATTCCAGCATTGCCGATAGACGGCGCCACGAACTTGTAAGTCATTTGGAGCCAGGTGTCCGGACACTTTTGATTATATAGTGCACTGTTACTAGACGAATAAGGACTTTATTTCAATGTACATTGGAAACATTCGTCTAGTAGTGTGTAACATACATGGGTAGATAAATGAAAAAGAAATTAAAATAATAATCGGCTTTCGAACAAAGAGACGAAACTGTAAAGTCGTGACGCTAGAACTGCGCCACAGCTTCAGTGAACTATTTACTCCTTAAAAGGCACATAAAGCACCTAGAAAACTTTGACCGTCGTTTTCTCGGAAACGGTCGAGTACCTACGGATAAGACGAGACACGTGTTGCCTATTTTGACCCCTCTTCCACTGAGCGAAGTTTCTGAAAAATCAGGTTATAGCATTTGTCCTGTTCTCCTCGTTCGTACAGCTGAAATGCTGGGAAGGCTTTGGTTGAAATACGCGGTAGACGGCACTATGAACACCGCAACCTCAGATGACGCGGCATATGTGTGATCGTTGCGGTCGGACCGAGCGAGGTGGCGCAGTGGTTAGCACACTGGACTCGCATTCGGGAGGACGACGGTTCAATCCCGTCTCCAGCCATCCTGATTTAGGTTTTCCGTGATTTCCCTAAATCGTTTCAGGCAAATGCCGGGATGGTTCCTTTGAAAGGGCACGGCCGATTTCCTTCCCCATCCTTCCCTCACCCGAGCTTACGCTCCGTCTCTAATGACCTCGTTGACGACGGGACGTTAAACACTAACCTCCTCCTCCTCCTCCGTTACGGTCGGCGCTCACTATGAAGCTTCATTTCGCCGGCCGACAGGGCTGAAGTAGGATGGCACATTACACGAACACGGAGCTCGCTGATATGCACGTAGCATATGGGGCCGCTAATTGCACTAGGCGAGGGACACAGCGGTTGTTTGCCCAACATTCCCGCACGAGGCAAACTCCCTGTCTCACCTTCTTTGCACACTCGCACAGGAGATTGTCCAAAAGGGGTTCTTTCAGCGAGGGGAGACAACAACGTGAGCGGCCAGTAACAACTGTAGCCAACAAGGACACTGTGCTGGGGCTGGTGCAGAACTTTCGCCGGTGCGAGTAAGCGGGCAATAGACAGTCACGTCGGAATTTCTCCCAGCAGCATCTGGCGGATCCTCCATGATGGTCCATTCACCAGTGCCAGACGCACCACGAAGACGAAGACGACTTTGCCCCAAGAGTGGCCTCTGCACGGTGGCATTCACCCATGCACACAACAAATGCCCGTTTCCTAGTCACCGACGGAGCGGTTTTCATGAGCGAGTGAATGTTCAACGCACATAACACCCATGTCTGGTCGGAGGAGATCTCATACGCAACAAACATCCGTGCATCCTAAAGACAGTTTTCATTCAATGTGTGGGCCGGCAATATCGGGGACCACTTCGTCGCGTCGTACTTGTTGCCCCAACTTTAAAGTGCAGCCTATCTCATCTTTCTTGAGCAAGTATTGCCGCAGCTATTGGACGAGGCATACATACCCACTGTGATGCGTTCTACCACATTGTTTCAGCATGACGGGCCTCACTTTACGACCTTGATGTGTGTCGCCACCTAAATGCATTCCGTCTTCAGGCCACAAGTGGCCTATCGGGACCATCCGACAGTCGTGTCATCCTCAAACTGAGGATGCGGATAGGAGGGGCGTGTGGTCAGCACACCGCTCTCCCGGTCATTATAATGGTTTTCTTTGACAGGAGCCGCTACTATTCAGTCTAGTAGCTCCTCAATTCGCATCACGAGGCTGAGTGCACCCCGAAAAATGGCAACAGCGCATGGCGGCTGGACGGTCACCCATCCAAGTGCCGGCCACGCCCGACAGCGCTTAACTTCGGTAATCTCACGGGAACCGGAGTATCCACTGTGGCAAGGCCGTTGCCCCATCTAAATGCAACGTATCGCAAATATTGGATCAGACAGGGTGGTCCAGTGCCTTGGCCAGCGAGATCGCCAGGCCTCATTTGCCTTGACTACTTCCTATGGGGATACGTCAAGATACTGGTGTACGAAACTCCCATTGATAGTGCTAAGGAAATTGTTGCACTCCTGGTGGCAGCTGCTGGGGTATCCCAGGACGACCCCATTATCGTCCAGAACATTAGATCTTCCATGTGCCAAAGATGTGAGACCTGCATCACGGTCCGGGGTTGTAATTTCGAACACCTCCTTTGATGACGATCTTTGCCTGTTTTTGTTTTTATTTGTTGGTTTCCACTGTACTTACTTACGTACTGGTCGGCCCTATAGTCCTTGTAGAACCTTGGCCTCCTTTGTCACTTGCCTCTCTTCTTTTCTATCCATCGCCTTCCTTCTCCAATGTCTGACTCCCACTGCTTTGAGGTCCTCTTCCATATCTTCAAGCCACTTTTTCTTGAGTCTTCCTCTTCTCCTTCTGCCTTCGAGCATTCCTATAAACACTTTCTTAACACTTCCAATTTCTGGCATTCTTTTTAAATGTCCAGGCAATCTCATTCTTGCTTGGTTTTAACAACAATATTCAGTTTCCCATAAAGTGTCTGTAGTTCTGCATTTGTCCTTATTCTCTAGTTTCCTTCCTCTTTCAACGCCCCAGATGTCTTCCTCAAAATCTTCCTTTCCCATCTCAAAAACCAGCCTTCCTCCTTCGTGGTCATCACCCAGTCTTCCGATTCATGCATTACTATAGGTCTTAATATAATGAACAATGTTTTGATTTTTGTGATCCTACTAACATTTCTGTACTTGAATAGATTCAGCAAGGAATAGTAACATCGGTTTCCACATGCCATCCTTTCCTGAATTTCTGCTGCTGCCCTATTACCTTCTGTTATTATCGAACCTAGGTAGTTAAACTTTTCTATACTTTGTTTTATCCACATTAACTACCAGTCTTAACTTCCAAGCTGCTCCTTCCAAAATTATCCTTCAAGGCTTTGATATTCCTTGCAATTAATGCTACGTCATCATCGTATGTCCTACTTGGACCTGCTGGTTAAATATCGTTGCTCCTGGCTTTGTTGGCATTTGCCGAATTATCTTCTCTAGTGCGAAGTTACATAGTAACGCAGAGATCACATCTCCCTGCTGCAGCCCACTCCACTCACGGAACTCTCCCGACAACTCTTCCTTTATTCTGACTTTGCATACTGTTGCCTTCATGGTCATTTCGATCAACCTCACTAGTTTCAGTGGGATTTTAAAATCCTTCATACTTTGGAGAATTTTATTCCTGTCTATGCTGTCGTATGCTTGTTCAAAATCAATGTACAACTGATGTAGCTGCTTGTCATATTCATAAAATTTCTCTAGCACTTGTCCCAATAAAAAATGTCTGATCTAAAGATGGAAACTCTGTTGAAGTTCAAAGCGAAGCTTCGAGAAGACGGCTGGAGTATTTTGCTGAGTTACTTGGTGGAAAGGTGGGAGGGAACAGAAAGGAAACCTTGAATGAGAAAAAGGAGGAACTGAACTTGGAACTGGAATTAGAATAAGAAGCAGAGGAGCAGGAAATCGAACCACCAGACTGAGAGGAAGTGAAGAACGCAGTTAAAAACTTAAAGAATAATGAAGCAGCAGGAGAAGATGGCATAGAGGTCGAATTATTAAAGTTTCGATAAAGACAATATTTCCTTTATTAATGAATTAATAAAGGAAATATGGATAAAGGAATAAATACCTAAGGATTGGAGCATGGAAATCATCTCTCCATCACATAAGAAATGCGATAAGGCAGAGTGCAGCAATTGTCGCGATTTCTGCTGTACTAAACATAATAAAAGTGTTTCCTCACCTTGTTCATGTCTTACCTTTCTTGCGTTTTGTGCCGTCACTACTGCGCCAGGAACTTGTTTTCAGCCATGCGCTGGTATGTAATTTTTCATCATCCAGGTGTACTCTATCTCTCTTGAAAGTTTGTAACCTCTGTGCTGAACACTCTGCACATTTCTAGCAGCGGCTCCTGTTTCTTTTTCTTTATATTCTGGCAATTAGTATCTTCCATCAAGACCAAGGCCCATTCCGCTACAAACCGTAGTCCAACACAGCCAAAGCTAAGTTCCTAAAAATTTCTACGGCGACGAGTACAACTGACAACATGAATTACTTGCAGGAGATTCAGGAACGAGGTGAAGACTCAGACGTGGTACCTTTGAAGACCGAGGTGCGCCGCCTGCGGGAAGAGAAGAACAGGCTGACCGACAGGGTTCAGAAGGCTCTGGACATGGCCAACACTTATCGCCAGCAGCTGGAGGAGGCCGACGGCCAGCTGGAACGAGCAAACAAGCGCCAAACCGAGCTGGAGCGCGACTACGCCCTGGCGCACAAGTAAGCTGTCCTTGGCCACTTCTCCAGTGTAGCTCGATACTGTACACTATTTGATCAAACGTATCAGACACATATCAGTGTTGATAAATATGAAGTGTGTCCACCCTTCCCCTTTACATTGAGGTGAGAAAAGTCATGGTATAGCGATATACACATATACAAATGGCGGTAGTAACGCGTGCACAAGATATAAAAGGGTGGTGTATTGGCGGAGCTGTCATTTGTACTCGGATGATTCATGTGAAAATGTTTCCGACGTGATTATGGTCGCAAACGGGAACTAACAGATTTTGAACGCGGAATTGTAGTTGCAGCTAGACGCAAGGGACATTCCATTTCGGAAATCGTTAGGGAATGCAGTATTCCACTACCCACGGTAGTGTGCCGACAATACCACATTTCAGACATTACCTCTCACCATGGACAACGCAGTGGCCGACGGCCTTCACTTAACGTCCGAGAGTAGCGGCGCTTGCGTAGAGTTGTCAGTGCTAACAGACAAGCAACACTGGGTGAAATAACCGCAGAAATCAATGTGGGACGTATGACGTCAGTAGCCGTTAGGACAGTGCGGCGAGATTTGCCGTTAATGGGCTATTGCAGCAGACGACCGACACGAGTGCCTTTGCCAGCAGCACGACATTGCCTGCAGCGCTTTTCCTGGTCTCGTGTTCATATCGGTAGGATCCTAAACGACTGGAAAACCGTGCACTGGTCAGACGAGTCCCGTTTTCAGTTGGCAAAAGCTGATGGTAGGATTCGAGTATGGCGCAGACTCCACGAAGCCATGGACCCAAGATGTCAACAAGGCTCTGTGCAAACTGATGGTGGCTCCATAATGGTGTGGGCTGTGTTTACATGGAATATACTGCGTTCTTTGGTCTAACTGAACCGATCATTGACTGGAAATGCTAACGTTCAGCTACTTGGAGATCATTTTCAGCCATTCATGGACTTCACATTCCCAAACAACGATGACAGGCCACAGTTGTTCGCGACAGGTTTGAAGATCATTCTGGGTAATTCGAGCGAATTATTTGGCCACCCAGATCGCCCAACATACGAGGATCACTCCAAAGAAATGCACACTATTTTTGTAAAAATACAGCTTTCATTCTGCATGTGTGAAAGTTTTACAGTGTGTAGATACATCCTTCCCGGTTGTTTTCAAACTTAGTTCAACCTGTTGCCGTGAGTGGCGCCGTCACAGCATTTCTTCAAGATGGCTGCTATACTTCACGTTCGTCAGAAGCAACGTGCTGTCATAGAATTCCTGTGCTGTGAAAACGAGACAGTGGGAAACATCCACAAGAGGTTGAAAAAGGTGTATGGAGATGCTGCTGTCGATCGCAGTACAGTTAGTTGGTGGGCAAGCAGGTTACTTGATGAAAGTGGGCACAGCAATATTGAGGACTGTCCTCGCAGCGGCAGGCCTCGTACTGCCCACACTCCAGACAATGTGCAGAGAGTTAACGAATTGGTGACTGCTGACAGACGCATCACAGTGAACGAATTGTCACGCTACGATGGGATGGGGGAAGGAAGTATTTGCAGAATACTGAAAGTGTTGGCGTTAAAAATGTTTGTGCCAGCTGGGTTCCCAGGATGTTGATAGTGGCTCACAAAGAAACAAGAAAAACGGTATGCCGCGAACTTTTGGAACAGTACGAGAATGGTGGAGATGAATTTCTTGGAAGAATTGTGACAGGTGATGAAACATGGCTCCATCATTTTTCACCAGAGGCAAAGAGGCAATCAATGGAATGGCATCATGCAAATTCACCCAAGAAAAAAAATTCAAAACTACACCTTCTGCTGAAAAAGTTATGACTACGGTGTTTATCGATTCCGAAGGACTCTTGCTTGTGGACATCATGCCAAGTAGAACCACCATATATTCTGATGCATATGTGACGACACTGAAGAAACTTCAAGCTCGACTAAGTCGTGTTCGACCACATCCGCAAAAGCTGAATGTTTAGCTGTTTCAGGACAATGCACGGCCACATGTCAATCAAAAAAAAAAAAAAAAAAAAAAAAATGAAAGCGATCACAAAACTCGGATGGACAACACTGAAACACCTGCCTTACAGTCTTGACCTGGCTCCATGTGACTATCATCTCTTTGGAAAATTGAAAGACTCTCTTCGTGGAAGAAAGTTTGAAGATGATGACTTCCTTGTGCACGATGCCAAACAGTGGCTCTAACAGGTTGGTCCAGAATTTTACCGTGCGGGTATACAGGCGTTGGTTCCAAGATAGCGTAAGGCAGTTGAGACGGATGGAAATTATGTGGAGAAATGAAGATATTGTTCCTAAAGGATGTATCTACACACTGTAAAACTTTCAAACTTGTAGAATAAAAGAAATATTTTTAAAAAATGGTGTGCATTTCTTTTTGAGTGACCCTCGTATATCCCATAGAACATCTGTGGAACACAGTGGAGAGGGCATCCGTGAACAAAATACTGCACCGGCAATACTCTCGAAATTCTGGACGGCTTTAGACGCAGCTTGGGTCAGTATTTCTGCAGGGGACTTCCAACAACTTGTTGAGTCCAAGTCACGTCGAGTTGCTACACTACACTAGGCAAAAGGAGGTCTGACACGATATTAGGAGGTATTCCACGACTTTTGTCACCTCAGCGTATGATGGCGTTACCTGTGCTTGGGACACTTTTAATGAGGTGTCTTAATGTCTTTGGAGGAGTGGCAAACCAGTCTTCCTCGAGAGCTGAAACCAGAGAAGACAGTGACGTTGGACACTGGGTTCTGGATCAAAGTCGGCGCTCTAGCTCATCCCAAAGGTGTTACATTGGTTTCACGTCGGGACACTCGCCAGGCCAGTCCAGTTCAGGAATGTTATTCTCAACAAACCATTATCTCATATACGAGATGCGACAATCAAGTAATGAGACTGATTTTCTTTGCAAGATGTGGCAACCCTGCAGGCTTGCGTATGCACAATATCTTTGACCTTGGACTATAAGCTGCTTCTAGTCCAAGTGGCACATCGGTGCAACTGCTCAGTCGTGAGTTGTGACGTAATAAGTTAACACGTGTTTGTGTCTCTCGTCACGGAAGTGGAACCGCATAATATTGCGCAACGGTATACCATTTCTTTTTGCGTTAAATTGGGTGAAAAAGTGACGACGACTTACGGTAAACTTCAGAAGGCTTTTGGAGAGGGGGTTATGTCAAGAGCTCAAGTTTTTCGTTGGCATAAAATGTTTAGTGAAGGCAGAACGAATGTTGAAGATGAAGACTTCAGTGGACGACCACCAACCTCACGGACGGATGTCAACTTGGCCAGGGTGCGTGAACTCGTACGATCTGATCGAAGATTATCCATGAAAATGATTGCAGAAGAACTGAACATCAATCGAGAAATGATTCGTCTAATAATAACTGAAGATCTTGGTATGACAAAGATTTGTGCAAAAATGGTCCCAAAAAATCTCACACCACAACAGCGGGAAACACGGAAAAATGTGGCAGCCGATCCGTCAGAGCAAACGGAAATCAATCCAGAGTGGTTGAGCCGTGTTATCACTGGTGATGAAAGTTGGTTTTTTCAGTACGATCCAGAGACAAAACGCCTTAGTTCGCCATGGTGCTCAAAGGGATCACCTAGACCAAAAAAAGCTCGCATGTCAAAGTTAAAAGTGAAATGCATGCTTGTGTGTTTCTTTGATTGCAAGGGAATTGTTCATAAAGAGTGGGTGCCTCCTGGACAAACAGTTAACCAATATTAGTACAAAGAAATTTTGGAAAGACTTCGTAAAAGAGCTCTTCGTGTCCGTGCCAACATTACTGATAATTGGATTCTGCATCACGATAATGCGCCATCCCATACTCTTCTGTCAGTACAGCAATTTTTGACCTCAAAACAAATTTCAGTACTACCACAGCCGCCTTATTCACCAGATATCGTACGGTGCGACCTTTTTCTATTTCCAAGAGTCAAAACGGCGGTCGAGGGACACCATTTTCAAACAACACAAGATGCCCAAAACGCTGTGACGAGGGTCTTGGAGGATATTACAGAAGATGAGTTCCAGAAATGTTACCATCAATGGCAGAAGCGCGGGAAAAAGTGTATGTAATCAGAAGGGAACTACTTTGAAGGAGACAACACTAAACTTGACTAAAACGGTAAGCAACATTTTTTTCCACATCAGTCTCTTTACTGTATTGTCGCTCCTCGTATAATGCTTCGTGACAGGATGCACTATATGCTGATACAACCAACATCTCCGAACTGTCTCTCTACTGTACACAGTACGCAGTGCTGTTAAATGTCTCCGTATCCTTCCGCATTAGCATTTTCTTAAGCGCAATAAGGGAACCACAACCTAACCTCAAAAAACCCACCTATTCGTAACACCGCCTTCTCCATACTGCACTATTGCTATCACACTTGATGCTAGGTAACGTTCTCCAAAGCCGGCCATGTTGGCCGTGCGGTTCTAGGCGCTGCAGTCTGGAACCCAGAGACCGCTACGGTCGCGGGTTCGAATCCTGCCTCGGGCATGGATGTGTGTGATGTCCTTAGGTTAGTTAGGTTTAATTAGTTCTAAGTTCTAGGGGACTGATGACCTAAGATGTTAAGTCCCATAGTGCTCAGAGCCATTTGAACCCATTTTTTGAACGTTCTCCAAGCATTCGCCAAACCCAAACCTTCCATGGGATTGCCGCAGGATATAGCGTGATCCATTACTCCGAATCATTCGTTTCCAGTCATCCAGTGTCCAGTGGTGTCGCTCTTTATACCACCTCAAGCGTCGCTTAGTAACGACTACAGAAATGAGTGGCCTATGGGGAGCTGATCGATCATTGTACCCCATTATGTTTAAGTCCCTAAGTACAGTCGCTGTACTAGCTGCATTGCTGGTAGCACTAAGGCACTCACGAGTGGTTCCTTCTACTACTTTCATGCGACTTTTACAACCACGCTCCGCAATGTTCAATGGTCCCTCTGCGTCAGTACATGACGTCTACCTGGTCTTGGTTTAGTAAAAAAACAATGTATATTTACGGCGTCTGATCGAATAGCGCGTGCTTTCAAAAAATGGTTCAAATGGCTCTGAGCTCTATGCGACTTAACTTCTGAGGTCATCAGTCGCCTAGAACTTAGAACTAATTAAACCTAACTAACCTAAGGACATCACACACATCCATGCCCGAGGCAGGATTCGAACCCGCGACCGTAGCGGTCTCTGGGTTCCAGACTGCAGCGCCTAGAACCGCACGGCCACTCCGGCCGGCGCGTGCTTTCACGGCAGCTATTTTACTGACGATTTTTTATAGGGAAGTTGGTGGTGGTGGGGTGGGAGAAGGCTGCTATTTTATATGTAGCCTAGGATATATTTTTTCGCTCAACTGTTCGTCTTTTGCTGCTACAACTATCTTCGGAAGTTACAGAGATATACGGATACATTCCTTGGCGTCCAACGCTTCAAAAGTGATTACATGGAGAGCTTATTGGACGAAATCCTCATCCAAACGTTGTCGAACATTAGTTACGACGATACGGGACGACTAGGGTCATCTGGGATTGTTTCTAATGGTTGGATCAATAAAGTATGGGAAGTGTTTGCTTCTAGGAGCAATTAGCTCGCTATCACCTTAGCCTCTGAAGATGTCTCTCGCACTGAAACACGAGTAGTTAGCCAGAAAAATATGACTTTATTGTGCCCTCAAAGACTGAACACACTTGAAACACTGTCAGATTACAAAAAAAATGGCTCTGAGAACTAGGGGACTTTAACTTCTGATGTCATCAGTCCCCTAGAACTTAGAACTACTTAAACCTAACTAAGCTAAGGACATCACACACATCCATGCCCGAGGCAGGATTCGAACCTGCGACCGTAAAGGTCGCACGGCTCCAGACTGAAGCACCTAGAACCGCTCGGCCACCTCGGCCGGCGTCAGATTACAACTGTGGTGGACCGGCACTCTAAACTGGGACCTTCGCCTTTCGCTGGCAAGCGCTCTACCGACTCCACTAAGCATGACTCAGTCGGTAACTTAGTTGTTAGAGCACTTGCCAGCGTTAGGAAAACGTCCCATATTCGCCGGCCGCGGTGGCCGAGCGGTTCTAGGCGCTTCAGTCCGGAACAGCGCAACTGCTACGGTTGCAGGTTCGAATCCTGCCTCGGGCATGGCTGTGTGTGATGTCCTTAGGTTGGTTAGGTTTAAGTAGTTCTACGTTCTAGGGGACTGATGACCTCAGATGTTAAGTCCCATAGTGCTCAGAGACATTTGAACGATTTTAAAGCTAACAGAAAGCTTCAAATCAGCAAACACTCCGCTGCAGAGTGACAATTAATTCTGGAACCTAAACACAGTCCTCACCATAAAATATTTACGAATTAAGGTTGCCAGGAGACGGCTCCTTTTGTCACGTGTCATGTTGATACATTCAGTAAAATTTTTGCAGCTACTTCGTAATCTACGTATTCCGTGACTATTTCTTTAACGAATCAATGTCGTAGTAAACAAGTCTCACCTTAATCTGAAATGTTTCGCTGTCCTAATATAAAATTGACTATTGCATTAAAAAATGTGTTTCACTGGAAGGTGCACGTCAAGAGAAAACTGAAATATTCAAATTGTGCATAGAACTCATCAAAAGTGGAGTGCAAGTTACACAAAAAAAGTAACAGAATAAATTTCAGGACAGCTTCCTTTATATGTCAGCTACAATTAGGCCGATCTGCTACTTGGTTACATCGGTAGGAGGCTGGAATGGTTTCCATCAACTTTATCCCGTCACATCAATAACCAGGCAGAGAAAACACATCTTATCATCCACGTGCCCAAAAACTGGAAAAGTGGATTTTACTTTTATTTAATTCAAAGAAATATTTTACGAGTACATTTTGTGTCTGTTCATGTACGTACGTTTGTACCGGTTCCAAGTCACCTATCTTGTATTAATCTCTTTACCACCCCATCACACCTCTAACCTGAAAGAACCTAAATACCTTCTTTTATTCTTCGTCGACTGCTACGTTTCCTCTCTCTCCAGCTTAGCAAGTATCCTTAGATGCACGAGCAAATTTCTGTCTAACTTTTCTTTTTGTGAGGAGTTCTCGTAGACTTCATTCTTCCTCTGTAATTTCTAGTAACTCTGTTCAAATAATTTTTAACAATTTTTCGTTAGGAACATATTTAAAATAACTGTGGTTGTTCCTTCGAGGCAGCTTGAGAAGGGTTGGAATGTCCTTGGTGGATTTTTTACTCAGACGACTACTCCTCGTTCTAAGTCACTTAGTTCTCGTTTTCTACCCATTCTGCCGTTACTGCTTCTCTACTTACAACACGGTACTCCCTGTCTCCATTTCTAATGTCGAGTCCCCTTCTCGTGACGTCTAGTTGTCTATTCCGCGTTACATAGGGCAGTCTGAACAGTTTTGATCGCGTAGCGTAGATGCTCTCTCTTCTACCATGCAGCTGTTTTCAAAGTAAACCTGTAATGTACTATACGTATGAAACTTCCTGGCAGATTAAAACTGTGTGCCCGACCGAGACTCGAACTCGCAGGAGAGCTTCTGTAAAGTTTGGAAGGTAGGAAACGAGATACTGGCAGAAGTAAAGCTGTGAGTACCGGGCGTGAGTCGTGCTTCGGTAGCTCAGATGGTAGAGCACTTGCCCGCGAAAGGCAAAGGTCCCGAGTTCGAGTCTCGGTCGGGCACACAGTTTTAATCTGCCAGGAAGTTTCATATCAGCGCACACTCCGCTGCAGAGTGAAAATCTCATTCTACTATACGTATGTTTTTGGGTACGGTCCACCTTTAGCAAAACACAATTTTGTTTTTTAACCCAAACATGTTTCACTGCAGTTGCAGTATCTTCAGTGGGCTTTTATTTTTCATCTGTTAACGACAAAGAGTGTTCTTTGCTGTTTTTAAATCGTAATTACAGATATTTGAAAAAACACACAAATTACGAATTCATACCTTTTTACCACATGGTGTGGTTTTTCTGATGTGTTGTGTTTCTACAGTGACCGTTTTGTTACACAGTTTGTCATCTGCAACCACTTATACCTTAAAGTAGATAAATTGTTTAAGCCAAAATTACGATTTGAAAACTTGTTACTTCTATGCTGAAATTATTTAATTCTCGCCCTCTCTCCCTCTCCCTCTCTCTCTCTCTCTCTCTCTCTCTCTCTCTCTCTCTCTCTCTCTCTGTGTGTGTGTGTGTGTGTGTGTGTGTGTGTGTGTGAAAAGGGAGGGAGAAAGAGAGTGTGTGTGACAGTAGATTTTAGATTTTTTTTGTGTGCGTGGGGCGGGGAGGCTGGGATGGGAGGGGGGGTGAGAGCTCTATTGGTTTGTCTTGTCTAATAATTCTTTGAGGGCAGAGAACAGAGTGCCATTGCAGAGAGCTGTGTATTCATTTATCACTTGTTTGCCTGCCACTATGGCTTTTTGTATCTGATAGTTTTCTTCAATTATTAGTTTTGTTTTTACAGCTAGTAAAGCAGTGAAACAGTGGCAGTGATAGTGGCAACGCAATATATAGTGTCTGACAGTGTGGAGATGATTAAAAGGAAACAATATGTAAACACACACACACACACACACACAGAATTAAATAATTTCAGGCATAGAAATAACCAGTTTTCAAATCGTAATTTTGGCTTAAGCAATTTATCTACTTTAAGGAATAAGTGGTTCCAGATAGCAAACTGTGGATCAAAACGGTCACTGTAGAAACACAACACATCAGAAAAACCACACCATGTGGTAAAAAGGTACAAATTCATAATTTATGTGTTTTTAAAAAAAAAGTAATTACGAATTACAAACTAAAAGCTAGATGTATACAAACAGCAAAGACACTCTACATCTTAAAGAGATGAAAAATAAAAGCCCACTGAAGATGCTGCAACTGCACTGAAACATGTTTGGGTTAAAAAACAAAATTGTGTTTTGCTAAAGGCGGACCCTATCAAAAACATACGTATTGTTAAAGCAAACACGGAAGAAAAGAGTTTCAACCCCAAGATGATAGTAATGTACTATTAATAATAACGAAATCTACAGTTCAAACGTTTAATACACTACTGGCCATTAAAATTGCTACAACACGAAGACGACGTGTTACGGACGCGAAATTTAACTGATAGGAAGAAGATGCTGTGATATGCAAATGATTTGCTTTTCAGAGCATTCACACAAGGTTGGCGCCGGTGGCGACACTTACAACGTACTGACATGAGGAAAGTCTGCAACCGATTTCTTATACACAAGCCGGCCGAAGTGGCCGTGCGGCTAAAGGCGCTGCAGTCTGGAACCGCAAGACCGCTACGGTCGCAGGTTCGGATCCTGCCTCGAGCATGGATGTTTGTGATGTCCTTAGGTTAGCTAGGTTTAACTAGTTCTAAGTTCTAGGGGACTAATGACCTCAGCAGTTGAGTCCCATAGTGCTCAGAGCCATTTGAACCAAACCATCTTATACACAAACAGCAGTTGACCGGCGTTGCCTGGTGAAACGTTGTTGTAATGCCTCGTGTAAGGAGCAGAAATGCGTACCATCACGTTTCCGATTTTGATAAAGGTCGGATTGTAGCCTATCGCGATTGCGGTCTAGCGTATTGCGACATTGCTGCTCGCGTTCGTCGAAATCCAGAATATGGAATCGGTGGGTTCAGGAGGGTAATACGGAACGCAGTGCTGTATCCCAACTTCCTCGTATAACTAGCGATCTAGATGACAGGCATCTTATCCGCATGGCTGTAACGGATCGAGCAGTCACGTCTCGATCCCTGAGTCACCAGTTGGGGACGTTTGCAAGACAACAACCAACTGCACGAAAAGTTCGACGACGTTTGCAGCAGCATGGACCATCAGCTCGGAGACCATGGCTGCGGTTACCCTTGACGCTGCATCACAGACAGGAGCGACTGCGATGGTGTACTCAACGACGAACCTGGGTGCACGAATGGCAAAACGTCATTTTTTCCGATGAATCCAGGTTCTGTTTACAGCATCGTGATGGTCGGATCCGTGTTTGGTGACATCGCGGTGAATGCACATTGGAAGCGTGTATTCGTCATCGCCATACTGGCATATCACCCGGCGTGATGGTATGGGGTGCCATTGGTTACACGTCTCGGTCACCTCTTGTTCGCATTGACGGCACTTTGAAGAGTGGACGTTACATTTCAGATGTGTTACGACCCGTGGCTCTGCCCTTCATTCGATCCCTGTGAAACCCTACATTTTAGCAGGATAATGCACGGCCGCATGTTGCAGGTCGTGTACTGGCCTTTCTGGATACAGAAAATGTTCGACTGCTGCCCTGGCCAGCACATTCTCCCAATCTCTCACCAATTGAAATCGTCTGGTCAATGGTGGCCGAGCAACTGGCTCGTCATAATCCGCCAGTCACTACTGTTGATGAACTGTGGTATCGTGATAAAGCTGCATGGGCAGCTGTACCTGTACATGCCATCCAAGCTCTGTTTGACTCAATGCTCAGGCGTATCAAGGCCGTTATTACGGCCAGAGGTGGTTGTTCTGGGTACTGATTTCTCAGGATATATGCATCCTAACTACGTGTAAATGTAATCACATGTCATTTATAGTATAATATATTTGTCCAATGAATACCCGTTTATCATCTGCGTTTCTTCTTGGTGTAGCAATTTTAATGGCCAGTAGTATACTTGGAGAAACTCAGAGAGCTTGCGATATGAACCGTAACTACTCGGTAAGGTTTCCACTACGCAGGTCGTAAGTAGGTTGTTTTTCTAACTGCAGGGCCCTGGAGTCGGTGATTTGCGATGCCAGCGACCAGGAGTACGCGGTTAACGTGGCGCATGCTGGGCGGCGTAACGCAGACATCATCCTGCAGCTACAGGCAAGTTCTCGCCAGTGGCAAATGCAGTGATTATTCATGTTTATCATATCTCAACGAAGCAATCCAATGAAAAGAAAGACATTCAAAAGAGTATCAGAACAGTCGAAACTCATTGCTCAAAGAAAGGAACTGCCACACCAAATACTAGAGCAGTATTTTAACGATGTCCATGACTGTCATCGTTAGGGACTAGCAATTGTCTGTTGAGTACACAGTTGAATTATTGTTTTCCGCTCAATAATCAACCTGTGATTGTGAGAAATACTTCATTATGATGTCATAAAACTAGATGGAATTTTGCACATGATGTGATGATGAACAGAATACTGCCTCACCCCGGAAGATTAAAATTAACTGAAGCACCTGCGCCAATGATAGTTTGTGACGCCATCTCTCACGTCAAAAACTAAATTTCTGCCTGTCCGCATAAAACGATCGCGTCTGTGCGCCACTATATGTCTAGATAATTCCTTTGCTGTAGCTATTGGACCATATTATACATTGCGCAACAGAACTAAAGGATCATTTTTTCTAAACCCCGTATTTGCCTCCCATTCCAAAATATGAGTTTTAAATTTGGGTCTAGGGTGCCTGCAACCTTCCTCTGTAGTCATGTAAAAGCGCGGCGCCCTACGACATCACCCTCTGACTCGACGACGTTTCAAACAGCAAGCTGTCGACGCATCCGGAAGAAAGGGCAGGGCTCAGAAGTTTAAAATGGGTTAATTATGTCACACTGGCACCAAATTTCACCACAATGCTGCCAAGCGCCACTGCGGACGTGTCTCACGATAGAAAGGTCATCACAGCCCTTCTTACACACATTACACGCCTTCTGATGGCGCCCTGAAATCACGCCGTTTTGTTATGGTTTGTCGAGGTAAACATTTCAAAGCATTGCCGTTCAGAATTTAAACGCAAAGGTCTCAGAGGGATACCATAAAGTGCGTCAATGAGACCAGTGACGGTGGTCCCATACATTTCGCGACCGAAAACGACAGTTTTCAGTGTGATGAGCAATGGGAAGACATTCTTCAAAACCTTTGATGCTGCTGATACCCTCAGACGTTTCAACCCTTCTCTGTAGACACTGGGGGCCACATCCCCAATGAGCATGAACGCACCCCTTTGGAGTACACTGTGACTGCAAGTTTTACTCTCGTGTACAGACTTGAACCACTAAAGCCCGTTTAAAACCACTCGACGAAACCTGAACGTGATCTGAGGCAGCAAAGGGTCATTAAGATTTTCAGTGGTCCTTTGTCACACCCTCCTATGGCTTGATAATGGAGGGGCATAACATTGACACATGCGATAATATAGCAACAAAGGGTCCTTCTAAGACCCCCCAGTTCAGAAAAACACTCGGAAGCAGCTGCCCACATTTATTGAGAATTTTAAAAACGTACCTCTACAGAGAAAACCTGCAAAGTATCCCAAGGCGCCTGCAAGTAGGCAACCACTAGATGCACCTCTGAGATCAGCTGCCTGCCTGCAAGACCCTAGGAGGATTACTCTACAGGGTATTTCTCTTTGGTCCAGAATCATGAAATTTGAGAAGGAGCAAGGTTTCACAGTACAAGTAAAGGAAAAAATCCAAAAATTGTGAATTTGTAATTATGTCACATCAGTTTTTTTTGTCATTTGATATGATTGTCTGTCTGTCTAACTTACTATTAAGACCCCTTTTTCTTAGGAACGTGCTAGCTGAAATGTGTTATATACTGTGGTCTATGGTTGCTTAATATTTTGATACCAGCAAACTCATTGGTCTAGAACCATGAAATTTGGCAAGAAACAGGGTTCCACTGTAGAAATAATGGAAAAAATCCAAAAATTGTGAATTTATAGTTATATCACATCAGTTTTTTTTGTCAGTTGATATGATTGTCTATCTGTTTGACTTACTATTAAGACCCCTTTTTCTCAGGAACGTGCTAGCTGAAATTTGTTATATACTGTGGTCTATGGTTCCTTAACATTTTGATACCAGCAAACTCACTGGTCTAGAACCATGAAATTTGGCAAGAAACAGGGTTCCGCTGTAGAAGTAAAGGAAAAAATCCAAAAATTGTGAATTTGTTATTATATCACAATTGTCTGTCTGTCGGTCCGTCTGTTAAGCCCCTTTTTCTCAGGAATGGGTAGACGTATCAGTTTGAAATTTATGTGACGAACTAAGGTCTGTGGTTCCTCGGCCGTGTAATAAATGTAAGATTCTCAGTCAATGCAGTCAAAAGATACGACCATTTATGTCTTATGTTCTTATACATGCAAACTCTCTCATCGAAACTCGTGGTATTCTTCCCGTAGACCTAGAATGATGAAATTTAGCAAGAAGCGAAGTTTCACAGCACAAGTAAAGAAAAAAATTAGAAAATTGTTAATTTGTAATTATATCACACGGAAAAAATATTTATTTTGTCATTTGTTATCCTACTTAAAACTAAAAATTAAAACATTCTCAAGTCTTGGAATTCCAATGATCGATACCGTGCCAGTATCGCTATCGATAACAGGCAAAACTCGTCGAGATTCTCGATTCCTAGTATGAACGAAATATCTATATACAAAATTAACCTTCAGAGCCGAGTCCTACTCGCACATGGCCAACTTTTTAGCCTGTTGAATGTCTTTATTCCCTCATGAAATATCACGAGTAATCTGAACAACACAAAATGTCTCAAAAGCACCCCCTCCCCTAGAATGTGTACCTGTCGCCAAGCCGCTCATCGTTCGGCGCGCGCCGACTCCCGCCTCGTAAATAAGCAAATCATCACGTGACCGCTAGCTGTCATTCTGCTGCCATACTGCTCATACATATCGACACGTAGTCTTGCGAAGATTCCACCTTGTTACGTTACAGTCTATGTTCGTAAACCTTAAAACTTCTGTTTGAATCTACATCGAAGCGCCAAAGAAACTGGTATAGGCATGCGTATTCAAATACAGAGATATGTAAACAGGCAGAATACGGCGCTGCGGTCGGCAACGACTATATAAGACAACAAGTGTCTGGCGAAGTTGTTAGATCGGTTATTGCAGCTACAATGGCATGTTATCATGAGTTAAGGTAGTTTGAACGTGGTTTTGTAGTCGGCGCACGATTGATGGTGGACAGCATCTCCGAGGTAGCGAGGGGGGGGGGGGGGGGGGAATTTCCGGTTCGACCATACACGAGGGTACTGTGAATATCATGAATCCGCTGAAACATCAAATCTCCGACATCGGTGCAGCCGGAAAAAGATCCTGCAAGAATGGGACCAACGACGACTGAAGAGAATAGTTCAACGTGACAGAAGTGCAACCCTTCCGCAAATTCCTGCAGATTTCAATTCTGGGCCATCAGCAAGTGTCAGCGTGAGAACCATTCAACGAAACATCATCGATATGGGCTTTCGGAACCGAAGGCCCACTCGTGACCTCACGATACAAAGCTTTACGCCTCGCCTGGGCCCGTCAACACCGACACTCGACGGTTGATGACTGGAGACATGTTGCCTGGTAGGACGAGTCTCGTTTCAAATAGTATCGAACGGATGGACGTGTACGAGTATGGAGACAACCTCATGAATCCATTGATCCTGCATGCCAGCGGAGGACTGTTCAAGCTGGTGGATGCTCTGTAACGGTGTGGAGCGTGTGTAGTTGGAGTGACATGGGACCACTGATGTGTCTAGACACGACTCTAATAGGTGACACATAGGTAAGCATCCTGTCTGATCACCTGCATCCATTCGTGTCCATTGTGCGTTCCGACGTGCTTGGGAAATTCCAGACGGGCAATACGACACCCCACACGTCCAGAATTTCTACAGAGTGGCTCCAGGAACACTCTTATGAGTTTAAAAACTCCCGCTGGCCACCAAAGTACCTAGAAATGAACATTGCTGCAAAATGCTGTTCAGAAGAAATCTCCAGTGCCTCGTACTCTTACGGATTTATGGACAGCCCTGCAGGATTCGTGGGGCCACTTCCCTCCAGCACTACTTCAGACACTTATCGAGTCCTCCGCGCCACGTCGTGTTGCAGCACTTCTGCGTGCTCGAGGGGGCCCTTCACGATATTAGGCAGGTGCACCAGCTTCTTTGGCTCTTCAATGTATATATACTGCCTTACAAAAGAGTGAAGCACCCAGGAGAACAGAAAAGAAATGAAACTTCACGGATTGAGAGGGTATGTAGCACTATTTGAGTGATTACGATGCCGATACTTGGCAGTAGGAGCCCACTTATTAGTATGACGTTACGCTTGACATGGATGCATGAACCGATACAGTTGGCAAGGGTGTCATAAAGCCATTGTGTCCACTCCTGCCGTGAGGGGTAGCCGCGTGGTCTAGGGCGCCTTGTCACCGTTCCCACGGCTCCCCCCGTCGGAGGTTCGCGTCCTCCTTCGGGCTTGGGCCTGTGTTGCCTTTTGCGTAAGTTAGTTTAAGTTAGATTAAATGATGTGTACGCCTAGGGACCGATGATTTCAGCAGTTTGGTTCATAGGCACTTACCATATACTATACTGTTCACTCCTAAGGCAAGCTGGTCCCTCATATCCTGAAAACTGGGAATAGTAAGGAGTTGACTTATACGATGGCCCCAAACACGTTCTGTAGGAGACAGATACGGGGCTCATGCTGGGCATGGGAGTGTGTCATCACCACACAGACAGTTCATAGAGAAAAGTGTCATGTGTGGACGAGCACTATCGTGTTAGTAAATGGCACCGCGATACTGTCGCATGAGAGGTAGCACATGAGGACGCAGGATGTCCGTGACGTATCACTGTGCATTTAGAGTTCCCTCGGTCACTAACATCCGTGACGACCTGAAATCACACAAGATGGCTCTCCACACAATGACGCTAGTAACAGCACCGCTGTGCCTGTCCAAACGTTGGAAGAATGGGGCCTCTCGCCACGTCTCCGTCATACTTGTCAATGGCGGTCATCCAGGGTAGTGCAGAACCGCGATTTGTTGCTGAACATATTGAGACGCCAGTCATCAGCAGTTCATGGTTCCTGTCATGGCACCACTCCAAAAGGTACAATTTGTGTTGTGTTATAAACGGCAGCCTATGCAACGGACGGTAATTCCCTAGCTCAGGTGTTGCAGGCCTCCAACTAGTGACGTAGCATGAGACAGAATGCTGCAGGGAATCCTTGTGCTCGAATGGCAGGCGCAGATGTGAAGTGGTAACGATGAGCCTGGTGCACAACTCGGCGATCCACCACTGGCGTTGATCAGACACCGCCGGCCAGAACCTTGATGACGACTATGCTTGCCCTCACATTCCCAGGCAGTCCAACACAGGGCCACTGTCACATACGAATTCCCTACAAATCTGGATGCTGCACAACTCTGCCAGCTGACCAAATGCACAGCGATAATGAGGCCCTTTTTCAACTTTGTCAGGTACTGATAATCCTGACTCGCACGTGCACACGATATCCCCATATCCTTCAAAGCGATCACTTTCACGAGCGAACATGTTTTCTGTGTGTTTCACCTGTTTTGCCCAGCAGTGCAGATAACTCATATGCAATTTATATTTCATGAAATGAATATAACTTTGAGGATAAGACCGCTTCAGCTGTAAGTCCTTTATTTATCAGCTCGACTGGTTTCGTAGCATTAGAGCTGCATCATCAGGTGCAGTCTGTACAAATTAACAGACAAAAAGTCATATAAGACTAGAAAACGTAAATTTTTGGAAATTTGTGGTAAAGTCTTGCGGGACCAAACTGCTGAGGTCATCGGTCCCTAAGCTTACGCAATACTTAATCTAACTTAGACTAACTTACGCTAAGGACAACACACACACCCTTGCCCGAGGGAGGATTCGGAACTCCGACGTGGGAGCCGCGCGGATAATGACAAAGCGTCCTAGAACCGCGGGAAAACGTAACTAAAGCGAAAGATATACGGGATGAACATACAAAATCAAGTCATGTTCGGATCGAGTAAAAAGAATAGGATGATACAGTGTTCGTAGTTAGCAATTTTTCGTTAAGTAGCGGACGCCAAATAAAAATAGCGTAAAATAACATAGAACGCTCCCGTTTTACGCTCCCGTGATACGCTTCCGCAATTCCCAGAAAGGACGAAAACTAAAAATAAGAAATTCCTAGTAAAACACCATCAGCTAGTAAAAAACTACTAAATACCACTCACCACGTGTTACAGCATCTGGTGAACTAATGGGTCCCCGTATACTGACAAAAAGTGATCAAAAACCGACCTATATCATCATCTATGGGATTATGTAATCTTAATCAGCTCACGGTCCCTCATTTACCCAAAACGCACTGAAAAACATACTGGTAAACCCCAGTTATTCGCTCTTAGACTGTGGTTCATCCCCCAAAAAAATCCAACATAAAACTATTTTAAGGCTTAGCACGAAACTGACATGAAGTGAAAAATGATTGAATATCATGTCGTACCTAAACACCTCAATAGGCAGAAAGCAACACACTGCAAAGTCAGGTGGCAAAGGCTGCAGTTACCGCCCTAAGTGTGCGCACTGGATGTGTCCTGACAGGCGGCGTGCCAGGACGGAACTGTGGAAACACCATTTAGTGACATGGAGAGAAGGTTCGTGTGGAGCGTGCACGCGCATCCGCGAATAACTAGACATGTAGAACTGTGACCGGGCTGACGAGATGAAACATCCCCTTAGAAACTTTTTACAAATGACAGTGCCGGAAAACTTCTACGTTATTCGATTTTCAAAAATGTTCAAATGTGTGTGAAATCTTATGGGACTTGACTGCTAAGGTCATCAGTCCCTAAGCTTACACACTACTTAACCTAAATTATCCTAAGGACAAACACACACACCCATGCCCGAGGGAGGACTCGAACCTCCGCCGGGACCAGCCGCACAGTCCATGACTGCAACGCCATAGACCGCTCGGCTAATCCCGCGCGGCATTCGATTTTCAAATAGTTGAGGAAAACTGAACGTACTCGGACATTTCTCTCTTTACTTATTCTGATCATCACTAAACTGACACACAATATTTTTTTAGCGCAACGCAATCTGATTTTCAATAATCCCTACAAAAGAATGGCCCTGACTAACAACAACCTATACCTTTCATGAATCACTTACCTCACAAAAATCTTCGTTACTCGAACTACTGCAATACAGCGTGCGTCAATACTGCCAGCTGAGTAAAAGATTCTAACTATGAAGGCACTAACTACTGATTGGCATAGTTAGCAAATGAAAGATTTTGATAGAGAACAAACAATGTATTTACCTTAATAATGTTCAAAAGTCATTTTATATATATATATATATATATATATATATATATATATATATATATATATATATATCAGTTCATGATATCCAATATTACAAATTTACTCTTTCTGATGGACACACGTCCAGATCGTCCGCTCTCAAAATTCTGCCATCTCTCTCCCCACATCCACCACTGCTGACGGCTCATCTCCAACTGCGCAACGCTACGCTCTGTTCGCATCCAACTGCCCAACACTACAATAGAAAATATTCCAACAATGCAAACCAGCCACAGACTGCACACAGCACAGTCAGTGATTTTCATACAGAGCGCTACGTGGCGTTACCAACAAAAAATCTAAACAGCCTACTTACAGCCCCCATGCTCCCCACAAAAATTTTACAAACTGTTTTGGGCAGTGGCCAATACAGATTTGAAAAAAATTTTCATAATTACTATAACAAAGATATCAAATGCACACACTTATTGATACACTGTTGGTCAAAAGCAAAGATTTTCTCACAGTCCATAAAGACAGTCCTGATCATTCATCACAGTAGTAATTGCAGTTTTTCTTCACAAAGTCTGAGCAGTAAAAGAAAATGCACACGGAAGTAGTGGATTTCCATGCAGTCTTGAAGAAGTAGTGTTTTATCCTTCCAACGGAAAGACAGTGCTAACTCTTGACATGCAGACAGGTAATGGGCCACAACAGAGCAAACACACAGCAGAGTCAGTCGAAGTTTTGAAGAATATTGGTAGATGGTACTGGTGGGCCATCACAGGTGGAGACCCACTGCAGTCCTTGTAGAGATAATGGTATTGGAGGGCCATCAAAGGTGCAGGCCAACAGTAGTCCTTGTAGAGATGGGCAGCAGCCATCTGTTGCGACTGTGCGGGTGCACAATCACCATCAAAGAGTCTTGCAGACAATATAGCAAGTCCATAAACCACCACTTGTGCACTCACAAACTTTTTGGAATGTCCTTAAAACCAGCAGTGCTGTTAACCAGTCCCTTGCTGAATTATCAACACATGTGCAAATGCTAACAGTCCCCTTTTTTTTCTTACATATCGTGCATGTACTATGACCAACAAAAACGTGTGCAGTGAAATGAAACTTAATTTGAAGAACTGGTGTCTATACAATTATAAATTTACAACATGAGAATACAATTACAAAGGTACAAAATACATCATCAAATAACATAACAATACGGATAACATTTGTAGTAGTACAGGCTTTACAAAAGAATAGAAATAAACATATACATCAGTGTTACAGGAATTATGACATAAGTAAATAAATAAAATAATGAGAATAGTTTTCGAAACATTAATTTCACACATGAGCATTGAAACAGAACAGAATTAATAATGTCTAAACATCTTTACAAAGTAAATAACATATTACAAATAAAATTCTACAACATAACTCTGTTCAGATAAACATATAAAGACAGGAAGGACACAAATACACAAGGATACACAAACACATTGCGGAATAACACAAAATGAAAGGACAGGGTTTGTTTTACTGCAGTATTTTGCAAACAAAACTTTCTTTACTTCTTGGAGATCTCCCTTCGTTCATCATTATTGCCAAAAAGTCCTATCTATACCTGCTTTCTGTGTTCTATTCATATCCTCTTTCAAAATAATTATTCTTCATTGTACAGTACCTTTTTTTACAAACTTTTTTCGTATAACTTCTCAATGCATTTCCTCCAATTCATCGCAACTCATTCTCTTATATAGCCTACCCCCTCTTAAGCTAACTTAAATCTACTGAGCTCAGATGCATAAACTAAGGGACGAGGCAATGCAGCAGCACAAAACAATTAATATTAACAGCAATGACAAAAAATGCAAATTGGCAAAGCTAGCAGCAATAAATATAAATTAGCAAAGCAAATGCAACATTACAACTAATATGTGCCAATGTGCAGCAACAAGAAAAATAAATCAGTAGTAAAACTGGTTTAACACAAGGTAAAATTCAGTAGGACAATGCCTGACAAACAACAGCAGCAAATGCAATAACTTATACCTAAACATGACAAAGCTCGACCAGAAAAATATTACAGTAAAGATAGGAAATGTCTAATGCCTATGTCAGGTCTTAACACTAGAGTGATGCATCATAAAAACTTACTCTGCAAAAAAGTTACCAAATCTTTGAAAAAATTATGTATGCAATTCCTGTGAAGGGAAATGTCTATTTGTGCTCTCTTTTCTAAGAAAATAGATCATAAAATTATTCTTTACTGGTTCTGTAGACAGAAAATAGTGATATTAGTACAAATAATATTTTAACCAATTCTGAAGTGCAACTAGAAACTAGATATGAAACAAAATGAGCAAATATATACATTACAGAGAGAGCTGAGTGATTGTTTCTAATGTGTTAAAACCGACGTAAATTCGTAAAAACTATTATTAGTGCCAACATTGACCATGAAAAGCACCATGTTAATGGTTGTAAAATGGTTCAGGGGTTTACTAAAATTTTTAAACTATGACACACAACGATAATTTATAGTAAAAAACCGTGATCTAGACTAGCGTGATGTGGTTTACACTAATTGTTCTTGAATTAAAATTTAGTAAGGGGATGAAAAACGTGCTAATAAACAATGGACTTACAATTGAAGCGGTCTTATCTACAATGTATCCGTGCTGTGGTGCTCTGACTACAAAGTCCGTTAAAGTAAATAATAGTTTATTTGGGTCTACCTTTTTGAACAAGCAGAAGCGCCATCAACAACCATATCGACGCTATCCAGCTTTCGTGATTCTTTTTTCCATCGGGCTCACTGGAGTACTCTCACCGTAGCTGCGTGTGGCCGAGCTAGAGAAGGAACTGCAAGCGGAAAAGGCGGCTCGCGCCCAGCTGGAGGCGGAAGCTGCAGAGAGGGTACGGCCGCCTCCACCGCCCCCACAGCCATCCGCGCTGTCCGTCAAGCGCGACGCCAAGAAGGCGGGCAGCCCAGGCACCAAGAAGGGGAAAGGCGGCGACGGCGAAGATGGGCCGACGGTCGAGGAGTTGATGGAGCGCCTGCACACGGTGACCGCAGAGCTGCAGGAGGCGAGGGCGCTGCTCGAGGAGGCTGAGGCCACGCGGAAGCGGCAGGCCGCCGACTACGCCGTCCTGCGCGAGGACGTGCGCGACCTGCACTCCAGGGTGGCGGCGGTAGGTGCTCGGCGGCTGCGCGAGGCCCCCTGACACTAGCCTGCTTTCATACTTGCCTCTTATGCTCTTATACTGACGAAAACGGAAAGTGTTACGCCGCAAACTCCTTGAGCCAACTCTACTGATACTACAGCATTTACACTACTGGCCATTAAAATTGCTACACCAAGAAGAAATGCAGTGATAAACGCGTATTCGTCGGACAAATATACACTCCTGGAAATTGAAATAAGAACACCGTGAATTCATTGTCCCAGGAAGGGGAAACTTTATTGACACATTCCTGGGGTCAGATACATCACATGATCACACTGACAGAACCACAGGCACATAGACACAGGCAACAGAGCATGCACAATGTCGGCACTAGTACAGTGTATATCCACCTTTCGCAGCAATGCAGGCTGCTATTCTCCCATGGAGACGATCGTAGAGATGCTGGATGTAGTCCTGTGGAACGGCTTGCCATGCCATTTCCACCTGGCGCCTCAGTTGGACCAGCGTTCGTGCTGGACGTGCAGACCGCGTGAGACGACGCTTCATCCAGTCCCAAACATGCTCAATGGGGGACAGATCCGGAGATCTTGCTGGCCAGGGTAGTTGACTTACACCTTCTAGAGCACGTTGGGTGGCACGGGATACATGCGGACGTGCATTGTCCTGTTGGAACAGCAAGTTCCCTTGCCGGTCTAGGAATGGTAGAACGATGGGTTCGATGACGGTTTGGATGTACCGTGCACTATTCAGTGTCCCCTCTACGATCACCAGTGGTGTACGGCCAGTGTAGGAGATCGCTCCCCACACCATGATGCCGGGTGTTGGCCCTGTGTGCCTCGGTCGTATGCAGTCCTGATTGTGGCGCTCACCTGCACGGCGCCAAACACGCATACGACCATCATTGGCACCAAGGCAGAAGCGACTGTCATCGCTGAAGACGACGCGTCTCCTTCGTCCCTCCATTCACGCCTGTCGCGACACCACTGGAGGCGGGCTGCACGATGTTGGGGCGTGAGCGGAAGACGGCCTAACGGTGTGCGGGACCGTAGCCCAGCTTCATGGAGACGGTTGCGAATGGTCCTCGCCGATACCCCAGGAGCAACAGTGTCCCTAATTTGCTGGGAAGTGGCGGTGCGGTCCCCTACGGCACTGCGTAGGATCCTACGGTCTTGGCGTGCATCCGTGCGTCGCTGCGGTCCGGTCCCAGGTCGACGGGCACGTGCACCTTCCGCCGACCACTGGCGACAACATCAATGTACTGTGGAGACCTCACGCCCCACGTGTTGAGCAATTCGGCGGTACGTCCACCCGGCCTCCCGCATGCCCACTATACGCCCTCGCTCAAAGTCCGTCAACTGCACATACGGTTCACGTCCACGCTGTCGCGGCATGCTACCAGTGTTAAAGACTGCGATGGAGCTCCGTATGCCACGGCAAACTGGCTGACACTGGCGGCGGCGGTGCACAAATGCTGCGCAGCTAGCGCCATTCGACGGCCAACACCGCGGTTCCTGGTGTGTCCGCTGTGCCGTGCGTGTGATCATTGCTTGTACAGCCCTCTCGCAGTGTCCGGAGCAAGTATGGTGGGTCTGACACACCGGTGTCAATGTGTTCTTTTTTCCATTTCCAGGAGTGTATTATACTAGAACTGACATGTGATTACATTTTCTCGCAATTTGGGTGCATAGATCCTGAGAAATCAGTACCCAGAACAACCACCTCTGGCCGTAATAACGGCCTTGATACGCCTGGGCATTGAGTCAAACAGAGCTTGAATGGCGTGTACAGGTACAGCTTCCCACGCAGCTTCAACACGATGTCACAGTCCATCAAGAGTAGTGACTGGCGTATTGTGACGAGCCAGTCGCTCGACCACCATTGACCAGACGTTTTCAATTGGTGAGAGATCTGGAGAATGTGCTGGCCAGGGCAGCAGTCGAACATCCAGAAAGGCCCGTACAGGACCTGCAACATGCGGTCGTGCATTGTCCTGCTGAAATGTAGGGTTTCGCAAGGATCGAATGAAGGGTAGAGCCACGGGTCGTAACACATCTGAAATGTAACGTCCACTGTTGAAAGTGCCGTCACTGCGAACAAGAGGTGACCGAGACGTGTAACCAGTGGTACCCCTCACCATCACGCCGGGTGATACGCCAGTATGGCGATGACGAATACACGCTTCCAATGTCCGTTCACCACGATGTCGCCAAACAAAGATGCGACCATCCAACCTGGATTAATCCGAAAAAATGACGTTTTGCCATACGTGCACCCAGGTTCCTCATTGAGTACACCACCGTAGGCGATCCTGTCTGTGATACAGCGTCAAGTGTAACCGCAGCCATGGTCTCCGAGCTGATAGTCCATGGTGCTGCAAACGCCGTCGAACTGTTCGTGCAGATGGTTGTTGTCTTGCAAACGTCCCCATCTGTTGACTCAGGAATCGAGATGTGGCTGCACGATCCGTTACAGCCATGCGGATAAGATGCCTGTCATCTCGACTGCTACTGATACGAGGCCGTTGGGATCCAGAACGGCGTTCCGTATTACCCTCTTGAACCCACCGATTCCATATTCTGCAAACACTCGTTGGATCTCGACCAACACGAGCAGCAATGTCGCGATACGATAAACCGCAATCGCGATAGGCTACAATCCGACATTTATCAAAATCGGAAACGTGATGGTGCGCATTTCTCCTCCTTACACGAGGCATCACAACAACGTTTCACCAGGCAACGCCGGTCAACTGCTGTTTGTGTATGAGAAATCGGTTGTAAACTTTCCTCATTTTAGCACGTTGTAGGTGTCGCCACCGGAGCCCACCTTGTGTGGATGCTCTGAAAAGCTAATCATTTGCATATCACAGCATCGTCTTCCTGTCGGTTAAATTTCGCGTCTGTAGCACGTCATATTCGTGGTGTATCAATTTTAATAGCTAGTAGTGTACATGACTGCGGGTACGTTAATTAAAAGTTCATCATTTGCGAGTTTATTTTCAGAACGGAAACATTCCTACAGACGAGGAATGATGTGAGTACATGACGGCTATTGGATGTGTCTAACGTTACTGGAACATTTCAGGGGCATACCGCAGCACATCGTGCCCAGACCTCGTGCACGCTATATCGATGGCGCTTGCTCCGAACGTCTCTCTCGCGTTTCGGCTCGGGTGAGCTAGAGCTTTAGTTTGAAAGACTTGCTGGTTTGATCTGTCACGCGCAGGGTAAGCAGCTAGTGCCTTCTTGTAAAGTGTAGAGCTCCGGGGGCGGCACCGAGGCAGAAGGTTTTTGACGAGTGTGCTTCGGTGCGCTGTGCTCTGGGGCACCTCGAGGTTGCGCTGGCTCTTCCGTTCCTTGCAAGGTAGTTCAAATGGCTCTGAGCACTATGGGACTTAACTTCTGAGGTCATCAGTCCCCTATAACTTAGAACTACTTAAACCTATCTAACCTAAGGACATCACACACATCCATGCCCGAGGCAAGATTCGAACCTGCTACAGTAGCGGTCGCGGGGTTCCAGACTGTAGCGCCTAGAACCGCTCGGCCACCCCGGCCGGCTGCAAGGTAGCTCCTTGACGGTTGTCTTGAGTGGCTTTAGATCAGCTGAGCAGTCACTGTGTTTCTTTGAGTGGCTTTAGATCAGCTGAGCAGTCACTGTGTTCGTTAGCTTTTTAGCAGTTTTGTTGCTTAAATTGCCCAGTGGTTTTAGGTACTGGGGAGATCAGCTGGGCAGCTGTTGCATTCGTTTCAGTTGTTTTAGTTGTTGATTAAATTTTCATTTGATTTTAAGTGCTGCACGGATCAGCTAGGCAGTCATAGTGTTCTTTAGCTTTGTAGCAGTTGGTTGTTTAAATTTATTAGTGGTTTTAGGTGCTGCTCGCACTGAAACCTTCAGATGTCAGACACTCAGATCGGCATCAAACGTAAGTCGACAGAGTATCAATCAAAACACCGATTTAGTTCGTGCTGTGTGCTGTCATCCTATTGAACAAACGTAGACGGTAATTAAAAGTAACACCAGAACTACAGAGAACAGGAAATGCTTATCTGTGAACAACAGCTTTGCAGATCTCTCGTGGGTGGGTCGTATTTAAGGTCCTGCATTTAGACCCCGCTGATGACAATTTTTTTACGCGTGAAAGTGTTATGTGGGAGAACATTTTCCTGACACGTAAACGGTCTTTTCGGAGGTTGTAGAAATGTTATTTTGGCAGTCTGCTTTCGCTTTGATAGTTGACAGTAGCAAACGTACAGAGTACGTTTGTATACGAGAGTGATCTCAAAAGTAAGGTCTCCTATTTTTTTATAAGTACAGTTGGTCACACTGTTATGAACAGAGCTTCACGCGCTGTGTGCAAAGATGCGCACGCCGTGCTGAGGCGCTCAGTCTTGGCTTGGCAGCCGTTGAGAGTGGAGCTCCCGTTGGATGTTACCGCCAAGTGCGAATTGCGCGCAGTTATTCGGTTTTTGAACGCAAAATGCACTGAGCCGATTGAAATCCATCGCCAATTGACGGAACTGTATGGTGCGTCGTGCATAGATGTCAAAAATGTTCGTAAGTGGTGTAGAGAGTTTGCAGCTGGTCGGACCGAAATTCACGACAAACAAAGGAGCGGGAGACCATCAATTTCTGAGGAGACAGTGTTGAAGGCTGAGCAAAGCATGCGTGAAGATCGGCGGATCGCCCTGATGATCTCTGCACGTTGGTTCCTGAGGTTTCCCGAAGCACCGCTCACAGAATTTTAACGGAAACATTGAACTACCGGAAGGTGTGCGCAGGGTGGGTGCCACACATGCTGACTGAGGACCACATGCGGCAACGAGTTGATGCTTCCCGCGCATTTCTTCACCGCCTTGCAGCCGAACAGGACAACTTTCTGGACTCAATTGTCACGGGTGACGAAACCTGGGTATACCAGTTTACACCTGAGACCAAGCAACAATCACGCCAGTGGCGGCATCCTTCTTCGCCAAAGCCGCGGAGCTGGCGGCGAGCTGGTATGACATGGGCACACAAAAACTGCCACAGCGTCTACAAAAATACATCGACAGAAATGGTGATTATGTCGAAAGATAGCTAAATGTTTAAGCTGTAAACTGATGTAAACTATTGTAGAAATAAACAGGTCTATGTACTTGTAAAAAATAGGAGACATTACTTTTGGGATTACCCTCGTAGATAGGCGTGGTGTTCTGTCGGACATCTGCAACAGAAAAGACACCACTCGTGACGAAACAGTTAGTGCGTCTGTAGTTTCACAGAATAAACCTA
This sequence comes from Schistocerca serialis cubense, assembly GCF_023864345.2. NCBI lineage: Eukaryota > Metazoa > Arthropoda > Insecta > Orthoptera > Acrididae > Schistocerca > Schistocerca serialis. The sequence continues at coordinate 154,499,158 of NC_064642.1, forward strand.
AACAATCGGAACAGTAGAATAAAGAAACGTCTGCCTCACACGTGTGGTAGTATTAATAGTCCCATGTAACACTTTCACGCATAATACAATAAAAAAGTCACTATTGGGATTTGAGCCCAAGACCCTTAGTACGACGATCTACAAACTTCCCCACCGAAGCTATACGCATGCGTTACTCATAGTTATGCTTTCCCTGTGCTCCGTAGTTCCGGCGTCACTTTTAATTACCGTTTACGCATGTTCTACTAGACGACAGCACACAGCATGAACTAAATCGGAGTTTTGGTTGATGCTCTATCGACATACATCGTTTGGTACCGATCTGAGTGTCTGACATCTGGAGGTTTGGGTGTCAGATCACCTGGACAGCTGTTGTGTTCACCTGAGTTGTTGCTGTTGTTGAATGAATTTTCGTGGGTTGTAAACGCTGCACATGTCAGCTGGTCAGCCATTCTTGTCGCCAGCTTTTTAGCAGTTCTTGTTGTTATTATCGGTGGTTTTAGGTGCTGCTCAGATCAGCTGGGCACCTGTTGAATTCGTTTCAGTTGTTTTAATTGACGATTAAATTTTCATGTGGTTTTAAGTGCTGCACAGATCAGCTAGACAGCCATTGTGTTCTTTACCTTTGTAGCAGTTGTCTGTTTAAAGTTATCAGTGGTTCTTCCATCTCTCCAGTTCTTCTGGAGCTCCGATGTGCGCTCCAGTATCCGGCTACCTGCTGATATAGCTCAGATCAGCTGGGCACCAGTTGAATTCGCTTAAGTTGTTACTGTTGTTGATTGAATTTTCGTGGGTTTTAAGTGCTGCACACATCGTCTGGGCAGCCATTGTGTTCGCTAGCCTTCTAGCAGTTCTTGTTGTTGTTATCAGTGGTTTTAGGTGCTGCTCAGATCAGCTGGGCAGCTGTTGAGTTCGTTTGTATTGCTGTGATTGCTTACTGAATTTTCACGGGTTTCAAGTGCTGCACAGATTATCCAGGCAGCTTTTGGAGTGGTTGATGTTGCTGCAGATTTTGTTTGTTATATATTAATGCGAATATTTTTGCTGCGCAGCTCAGGCTAACAGCTTTTGAGTTGATTAGCGAGGCTGCACGTTGACTTTGGTGTTCCTCATGGCAGTTGTGAACTGAAGGGAGCTAACGCCGATTTTTCTGTTAAGGCCGTACTAGCTGTCGTTGGTCTCAATGGAGGTTATTCTTCAGCGATTACGAAATCGTCCATTATTAGCGGACAGAAATCCGTTTAGGTCGAAAGGCGCTGATGTTTATAGTTTTAGAGCGCTGTGCAACAAGTATATCCTTGAGCTTTGCATGTCTACATTTAGTGGGCGCCCTAGTGGTCCAAGTGGGCTGTCTGTTCTGGCCCCTCATTTGGTTGCTGAAGTATGTGGTTGTTAAGGTATTGTAAATGGGATAATCCTCCAGCCCTCCACTCAAGAATTACTTGTGGGATCGAGTGCGTGTTACAATGTGCAGCCGGCCGGAGTGGCCGAGCGGTTCTAGGCGATACAGTCTGGAACCCCGCGACCACTACGGTCGGAGGTTCGAATCCTGCCTCGGGCATGGATGTGTGTGATGTCCTTAGGTTAGTTTGGTTTAAGTAGTTCTAAGTTCTAGGGGACTGATGACCTCAGAAGTTAAGTCCCATAGTGCTCAGAGCCATTTGATCCATTTTTACAACGTGCACTTTTCAGACTTTGAGAAACGTCGAATCATTAGCATGAGGGACATGAGAGATTGCACAGACAGTTGGCTGCCGTGCAGATGATTGATGAACGAGTGGTGATATTGTAGCCTCAGGACAACAGTCTGGTATTGGGCGCCACGGAGGTTGAGTGCTCGCCAGAGGAGATGGACTTATATGGCCGTTAGGGGGTACCGCAGCCTCCCGCACTGTGATCGCATGGCGAAAGCGCTATCATCTCGTCTCGTGAATACGGCGGTCAATAGCGTTCCTCGCAGACGATGTATAGGTGGTCGCCCAGCGCACAGCTGTTCAGTGCAGTACTCGCGCTTGATATTGTCGGGTCTATCTCCGACTGCTTGATAACTACCTTGTTCGCCTCCCGGTTGCTCCCTTTGATCGTATCTTGGACTTGTTTTGTCACTGCTCTTGATCTTGTTGTCATCATTGTGGTGAAGGTGTCGCTTAGCGCCTCGTTGTCATCTAGTTTGATTTTCCTTGTCCTAGTCTGTTGTCTTGTCCTCAGTCTTTATGTCGCATTTCGCTCGCCTATCGTTAGTTGGAATTACTCTTCCGTAAGGGGTTCTCCCGTCTTGCAGCTTCTTCCATCTCTCCAGTTCTTCTAGAGCTCCGATTTGCGCTCCAACATCCGGCTACCTGCTGATATAGCAAACGGTGAGGCAAAGAAGAATAGGCACGAGTTCTTGCAGAAAGACTACGCCGCGAGAACATCATAAAATTGTATTATTGGCTCTGACTATGAGACAGCTAAAATCTGGGGGAAGGTTACAGGTGGAGCGCCACCACCAACCATCGGGAGCGGATTACTGGAAGCTGGATTGAGATATCTACCTGCCGTGCGTCGTTCACCACTGACAGCATACTAGAGACAACAGAGACTTGCATGGCGTAGAGACTGAGTCCAGTGGGAGTGGAATTGTGTTGCGTTCGGAGATGAGTCTTATTTGTGCTTGCTGCAGTCGACGCCATCCTGTCCGTAGATGACGCAGACAGGTAACACGAAGCAGCGGCTCTTGAGATTCATACCTCTCCAGTTCCTGAAGTAATGGTGTGCACTAGCATTGTGTATGATAGCAGAACTGATTTGGTGATTGTTAAAGGGAAGCTGATGCTGCCAGTATGTGTCAAAAATGAAAAACTGTCTTGTCATACCCTTCAAGGCAAGGATATCAAATCGCATGCTCCAACAGGACAATACAAAACCCCACACAGCAGTTCACGCCACAAATGCTATGAGGAATCTATGGATCTTTAATTGACTTGTTCAATCCCGTAATTTGTCACCCGTTGAGCATCTCCAGAATGTGGTGGAAATATGTATACTTTCACGTCAGCCTCTAGCTGATAGTCCTCATGAACTGATACAGTAAGTGTTTCAGACATGGCACGCCACGATCTGTACAAGGGTATATTCAAACGTCTGGGGAATACACTTCATACTGACGTTGCTGATGGGCGTCAGGTCCGAATGGAATGGAAGTATCCACTAAGTAGAACATCCCGCCAAAGTTTGCTAAATATCGGTCTGGTACTGCATGGTCTAACACTTTCCATTTCCGCCAGTGTACACTCTAAAGAAAAAAAAAACAACAAAGCACCACGAAGGAATTATCCAAATGGGGAAATCGGTAGATGTGAGGTACATGTACAAACAACTGAGTACAATTTCAGAAAATTTTCAAGATTTATTCAAGAGAATGAGGTTCACCAACTGAGCAAGTCAATAACGCGTTGGTTCACTTCTGGCCCCTATACAAGCAGCTATTCGACTTCGCATTGATTGTTACAGTTGTTGGATGTCCTCCTAAGGGATATCACATCAACTTCTGTCCAATTGGCGCGTTAGATCTTCAAAATCCCGAGCTGGTTGTAGGAGCTTGCCTGTAATGCTCCGAACGTTCTCTAACTCTCTCATCCTATATGGGCAGACATTATCTTCCTGAAATGTAAGCGCAGGATGGTTTTCCACGAAGGGCAACAAAACGAGGCATAGTGTTGTGGCGTAACAAGACTGCTACGCCACACTGAAGTAGCCGAAAGGCACGTGTAATCTCACGTAGGCTAGATAGAGGTCTCAAACAGGATACGTAATGAATGGTAGCAAGAAAAGTACGTAGCTGCTATTATACTTAACTTTTAATCCTTGTTGTGAATACAGCATTCCTTGATGATACAAGTGAGACTCTATCTTAAAATGGTTAATGGCGCCTTGCTAGGTCGTAGCCATTGACTTAGCTGAAGGCTATTCTAACTGTCTCTCGGCAAATGAGAGAAAGGCTTCGTCAGTGTAGTCGCTAGCAAAGTCGTCGTACAACTGGGGCGAGTGCTATTCCGTATCTCGAGACCTGCCTTGTGGTGGCGCTCGGTCTGCGATCACACAGTGGCGACACGCGGGTCCGACATGTACTAAATGGACCGCGGCCGATTTAAGCTACCACCTGGCAAGTGTGGTGTCTGGCGGTGACACCACACATAGAATATCGTCGAGGTACCACTGTCAGGTAAGAGCGCCATGAATGACAACCAAAGAAGTCATGCTATGAAAAGAAATGGCCCCACTGGTCGTGGGGTAGGCGACAAATGACACTACCATATTGATGGCACACATCAATGTATGATTCGAGTAGTCAGCAGTTGTACCTGACGCATGGAATCCAATCGCTCTTTTCCTTTGTTTTTAGGTAATCCTCTCCATAACCAATGCACTCCTCCTCTGTGTCATAAACATCATCACTCAAGTCTTCCTTGTACTGCATTCCCTCTGATGAGTCTAAAGTCACTTTAGCCTCCTGCTTAGTTCTTTTTGGATTTTTTTATGTGACAGACAAGTCGTTCTTCATTGAGTAAACCCAGCAAGCAGTTTGACCCATTGCAGTTTTTGAATCACAACCGGTTTTTATTTTTTCCCTCTAAGATTTTCCTTAAAATATTAAACTCTTCATAAGCTTTTCTGATTGAATAATCATCAGTTTTTACTTTATTTATAGCAATTTGAAGATCTTCTTCTCCCCATCTGTCTCTAGTAGAACCAGTCTTGGGTACATACTTAGTTGGTGTCTGTAAAAAAATGAATTCCCGTTAAAACTAAAAAATAAAGTTTTACGAGGTGGCTAACTATCCCAAAGACGGTGTGGCCATCTCTCCCAATCGGCAGGGAGCGACAGCCATAGTGCGTCATCAAACATGATGGACGAGGATATAAAGAGAAACAACATGACGGTTTGTAGCTAGAACTACAGAGCCCTGAAATGTAAGTTACTGGAACTACTCATAATCTGACTTACGGAAAAACGGAAAAGTATTGGCATTTTATATAATATTAAGGTATATTAAAAACTAATTTTTGTTTAAATAGTCAATGGAGGCATCAACGTTTCACTCGTGACCAAGGCTCGCTATCAACAGACCGGCAGCGCTGTAAAGCGGGTAGTTGGAGAACTACAGCCGTTAGCCCTCTCTCCCGTCTCACTATCTGTGTTTTATCTTCCATTACCGGTTGTAAGCATCGTCTCTGCAACTGTCTATGTCAGCAGGAACGTGAGGTAGATGACAACAGTGAACAAAATGGAAAGCGCCACCAACATCATTAAACAGGGTTATTCAAAAAGAAAGAACAGATTTCAAACATTTACTGCTAGATAGAAACACAATTGCAACGTTCCTGCAAAGAGAAAAGTTCAAGTTTTTATGCATTCAATGTGTGCACCTTGTGTGACGCGACAAATATCAAACCGATGGCTCGTTTCCTGCCACACAAGAAGCAGCTGGTCTCTCCTTATCGAATTCACAGCTTCAACAATGCGATGTCGGAGACTTTCAAGAGTGTTAGGCATAGGGGCGATAAAAACGCGGTCTTTCACGCAACCCCACAGATGAAAGTCACAAGGTGTGAGGGCTGGAGACCCTGGAGGCCACCGGCGATGAAGTTCATCTTCTGTTCCTTTTCTTCCAATCCAACGTCCTTGAACAGTGTCATTCAGGTAACGTCGGACGTGCTTAGAGATCATATGTATGTGATGTGGCGCCTGTTCTTCCGAACATGTCCGGAAGAACAGACACCACACACCTATCATTAAGGCTATGACGGCCAGTGGACATAGCCAGAAGAACAGACACGACAGATACAATTAAGGCGAGGATGGCCGATGACCCCTCCGGTGCAGAAGCACACCGAGCTCGAACTCTAACGGGAATCGGCGAGGAGCCACGAGTAATGAGAATAATGAGCGGGGTCACTACATCAGTAGTGTGTAGGTGAGTTGAGAATTTGGGTCTGACAGGAGCTATGCTATGGTAGTCCATGCGGCTGTGGTAACCACTATCTCCAGATGGCGTACTGGTCAAATCCTAATCTGGCATAAATTTTCAACTTTCCCACTGATTTACACTGAAGAGCCAAAGAAACTGGTACACCTGCCTAATATCGAGCAGGGCCCCAACGAGCACACAGAAGTGCCACAACACGATGTGGCGTAGACTTGACTAATGTCTAAAGTAGTGCTGGAGGGGACTGACACCATGAATCCTGCAGGGCTGTCCATAAATCCGTAAGAGTACGAGAGATGGAGATCTCTTCTAAACAGCACGTTGTAAGGCATGCCAGACATGCTCAATAACGTTCATGTCTGGGCAGTTTGATGGGGAGTTTGGTGACCAGCGGAAGTGTTTAAACTCAGAAGGGTGTTCCTGGAGCCACTCTGTAGCAATTCTGGACGTGTGGAGTGTCGCATTGTCCTGCTGCAATTGCTAAAGTCCGCTGGAATGCACAATGGACACGAATGGATGCAAGTGATCAGGCAGGATGATTACCTGAGTGTCACCTGTTCAGATTCGTATCTAGATGTACTCTCAGGGGTCCCATATCACTCCAACTGCACACGCTCCACACCATTACAGAGTTTCCACCAGCTTGAGCAGTCCCTTACTGACATGCAGGGCCCATGGATTCATGAGCTAGTCTCCATACTCGTACGCGTCCATCCGCTCGATACAATTTGGAACGTAACTCGTCCTACCAGGCAACATGTTTCCAGTCATCAATAGTCCAGTGTTGGTGTTGACGGGCCCAGGCAAGGCATAAAGTTTCGTGTCGTGCAGTCATTAAGGGTACACAAGTGAGCCTTCTAACAATACCACCACTTGCAAAGTAGGTTAGAAATCAAATTAATAACGTTGTTCACACACCATATGTTCGCTTTATCGGGCAGCAACAAAGTTATTGACTGTGGGTCGTATCGTCAGAATGGAAATAATTAAGTCACTGTAAAAAAGTCATTAATTTTGGCACTTATCTTGAATGGATTCCCACGTAGATTTCGTCGAAGTTGTTATGGCTCATCTTGTTGATTCTAGGGTGATTCCACTTTGACTGCTAGAAGGTCCAGATCTGTATTTTAGCAATATTTGAAGACCTAACAAATGCGTTTTTCAGGAAATTCTTAATGATCAAACAATCCCAGAGCAGGACAATGGTATGGTAGAAATAATTTTTGACTTGCTGTTCACGATCCACATTTTTATTAAACTTCTTGTAAATTCACATATACTTCTTATTAATTATCATATCATCAAGAAAACAGTTTTTCATCAATCTTCATATATATAATTTCCACTTTAACCAAACACAAGACTTGACTGTTCTTTTACAACGCGAAATAACAACTTAACTTCTGCAAAGTGAAACAAAGACTGCTCTGTGCGCATTCGTGCCAAAACGGTTACAAGTAAGTCCAAGATTATGACAGTCTCACAGAAATGAATACACACAAGAACCATATCACTGTAATATATCGATACATCGGAGTACGTATACCTTAATAAAACCAAATGTGAATATTGTCACAAAAATATGTCTGTTACTTCGAAGAAAAGTAGTACGACATTGCTGGTATCTTGAACTGGGGTTGGAGTGCCGTAATGGTTACGTAAATAAAGAACCATTACAGCCTTCAGCTCCAAAAGAAGATGTTTCGTTGAATGGTTCACAGGCTGACACTCATTGATGGCCAGCATTGAAATCTGCAGAAATTTGCAGAAGGGTTGTACTTCTGTCACTTTGAACGACTCTCTTCAGTCGTCGTTGGTCCCATTCTTGCAGGATATTTTTCCGAGATTTAATGTTTTACCGGATTCCTGATATTCAAGGTACACTCGTGAAATGGTCGTACGGGGAAATCCCCATTTCATCGATACCTTGGAGATCAAACTTACTTAAATCTTAATAACCTGCCACTGTAGCAGCAGCAACCGATCTAACAACTGTGCCGGATATTTGTTGTCCTATTTAGGCGTTGCCGACCGCAGCGCCATATTCTGCCTGTTTACGTATCTCTGTATTTGAATACGCATACCAACACCAGTTCCTTTGGCGCTTCAGTGTAGATCAATGCCCTCTGGTAGCTAACATCCTTAATTGTACCTTAAGCTTATTATCTGATTGGCTGCTGAGCTGTAAATTACTTGCTGACAATCAGTTTGTTAATCTAAACCAGATGTAGACAACCCGGCAGTAGCATAATGAACAGAAATACGCCAGCCTTAAGCCGCATACTCTGCATCGAGTGGTCTCGCTCCAGCAGGTTACGCAGCTCGCCAAGCGGGAGCGCACGTTCTCGGACGCGCTGAAGGAGGCGCTGGAGGACATGGAGGTGCAGTGGCGGAAGCAGTTCGAGGACGACGAGGAGCAGCTGAGACAGGCGGAGCGCCGCCAGAAGGAGGCAGACCTGAAGCTGGAGGCGGCCGAGGGCGCGCTGGTCTGCTGCCACCGCGAGGCGGCCCGCCTCGCCGCCAGCCTGGAGGTCTGCCACGAGAGGGCGGCGGCGCTGCGCCGCCAGCTGCTGGCCGCGCTCCCGCAGCCGCCATCAAAGGTCCAACCCTGCTCCCTGAGCTCACCGGCAAAATGTTGAGAGCCTACCGCGTGGCATTACTGTCACATATCACAAGGCGATATTGATTCATCTTTGATACCATTTCGTGATTATCTTCAACAGAGTGTATGAAGATATTCTTCCAGTGTCGTTACTGTGTCCTCTTTGTCCGCAGAAGGCAGTCAGTGAATCTCATTAGGAAGGGTGAATGTCCTCTGGGAGCTGGGTTGTTTTCTCTAAAGTAAGGTTGCAGCCCACTTTGTGCATTTACCGGCAGAACCGGTACCTCTACTAGGCCAGGGTGAAGGGCGCCGTGCCACCACTGGCGTCCCTAGAGAATAACGGAGCACAACATTTTTGCTTATTCTGTTTCGACATCAAAGGATGAGACACCGAGATGCCGCCTGACCAGTATGAGGAGGTCCATCGCTTTCACTGCAAACTTTGGTGTAACTAGTAGAACTGAGTCGTTCCACCACTGAGGTTGGTGCATAGAAGCCAACCAATCTACAGGACACTGCCCATCACAGTACCAACCTCTTACTTGACAGGGTGCATTTTGTATGCGAAGAGTTGGAAGTTTCCGCAGAGTTCCGCCATTCTCTCATAGAATAAGCCGTATTCTCGTCCATCACATTGGCAATAGCATTGAGTTGTTCCCTCCGTATAGAGATACATGAAATACAGACTTGGGAAAAAAAAGGGAAGGAATGGATGGGAATTCGTGACTTCCAGACACACGGTAATAGTGGTAATGCAGAGGCGAAAGTTGAAAATTTGTGCCAGAGTGGAATTTGAACCCGGATTTGCATCTTCTCATGAGTGGTTGCATCAACTGCTAGTTTTTTTTGCTTAGTTTTTTTCTTTTTTTTGGTTCACAAAATTGCTGATCCATGTTCTCGGCCACTTTTCTTTCATATACACTACTGGCGATTAAAACTGCTACACCACGAAGATGACGTGCTACAGACGCGAAATGTAACCGACAGGAAGAAGATGCTGTGATATGCAAATGATTAGCTTTTCAGAGCATTCACACAATGTTGGCGCCGGTAGCGACACCTACAACGTGCTGACATGAGGAAAGTCTCCAACGGATTTCTCATATACAAACAGCAGTTGACCGGCGTTGCCTGGTGAAACGTTGTTGTGATGCCTCGTGTAAGGAGCCGAAATGCGTACCATCACGTTTCCGACTTTGATAAAGGTCCGATTGTAGCCTATCGCGATTGAGGTTTATCGTATCGCGACATTGCTGTTCGTGTTGGTCGAGATCCATTGACTGTTAGCAGAATATGGAATCAGTGGGTTCAGGAGGGTAATACGGAACGCTGTGCTGGATCCCAACGGCCTCGTATCACTAACAGTCGACATGACAGGCATCTTATCCGCATGATTGTAACGGATCCTGCAGCCATGTCTCGATCCCTGAGTCAACAGATGGGGACGTTTGCAAGACAACCATCTGCACGAACAGTTCGACGACGTTTGCAGCAGCATGGACTATCAGCTCGGAGACCATGGCTGCGGTTACCCTTGACGCTGCATCACAGACAGGAGCGCCTGCGATGGTGTACTCAACGGCGAACCTGGCTGCACGAATGGCAAAACGTCATTGTTTTGGATGAATCGAGGTTCTGTTTACAGCATTATGATGGCCGCATCCGCGTTTGGCGACGTCGCGGTGAACGCACATTGGAAGCGTGTATTCGTCATCGCCATACTGGCGTATCACCAGGCGTGATAGTATGGGGTGCCATTGGTTACACATCTCGGTCACCTCTTGTTCGCATTGACGGCACCTTTAACAGTGGACGTTACATTTCAGATGGGTTACGACCCGTGGCTCTACCCTTCATTCGGTCCCTGTGAAATCCTACATTTCAGCAGGAAAATGCACGACCGCATGTTGCAGGTCCTGTACGGGCCTTTCTGGATACATAAAATGTTCGACTGCTGCCCTGGCCAGCACATTTTCCTGATCTCTCACCAATTGAAAACGTCTGGTCAATGGTGGCAGAGCAACTGGCTCGTCACAATACGCCAGTCACTACTCTTGACGAACTGTGGTATCGTGTTGAAGCTGCATGGGCGTCTGTACCTGTACACGCAATCCAAGCTCTGTTTGACTCAGTGCCCAGGCGTATCAAGGCCGTTATTACGGCCAGAGGTGGTTGTTCTGGGTACTGATTTCCCGGGATCTATGCAGCCAAATTGTGTGAAAATATAATCACATGTTAGTTCTAGTATAATATGCTTGTCCAATGAATACCCGTTTATCATCTGCATTTCTTCTTGGTGTAGCAATTTTAATGGCAAGTAGTGTAGTTTTTTGGTGGAAAAAAGGGGAGATGGCAAAAATAAATACTTCATTTCTTCTACCTCTTGATGAGAAAACGAAACAGTAAATTAAAAACAAATGCATCGCCCGGGAATCGAACCCAGGCCGCCTACCAAGATATTTTTTATTTTGTTTTTTACATATTTATTTATTTATTTATTTGTTGTTTGAGGAGCATAGTCAGTGGCAGGCTGGAGGAGGCAAGGCAGGCAGGGGTCGAATTCCGAGGCCTGGCCACGATGTCTCTCTCGTCGTAACACTAAAGTGCACCATCACATTTTTTGTTTTTAATATAATAAGCAACAAAAAACAAAGGAGCCACACGCCAAAAGTTATGACGATAATGTGAACAAAAAAGGGCCATCTTGCCCGCTGGGATCTCCTTTGAAGCGGTCGGCAAGTAAGAGGCGGTAGTCATTACAATGGGCATCACTAGTTATCAACCGCTGGAGTGTCCGAGGCCGCTGCACACAGACAGGGACTGTTTCTGTTACTGTAGAGGAATCGTGGAAATATCACGTCTGCAAGTCAACTTCCTCTCGCAGCCGGCACACTTCAGCTGGGCCATGGGTCCATGAATGACGACCCCAAAAAGTTAGCAAAAAGGTTCTGGTATTGAGTTCTGTTTGTTAGGATCAGGAATTCGTCAATCATGCACTGCCACAAATCGAGGACTTCCTTCTCGCCGTCGCAGTAGATGTAGTTTATCGGTATTCCTTGAACCCAACTGAGCGAATTCATCCGGGTCATCGGGAAATAGACTGCGTCGGGATGAAAGAGGTCCAGGGACACAGTCGAAATATAGAGGCGGCGTAGCAGGAAAGCCAGTATCTGACGGATCAGTTTTCAGTACTCGCGGGCGGGGCCACAGTTCGGTCTGTGTTCGTCCGTATCTACCGTCGCGCAATGGGGGCACATGGGGTCGTTAGTTAGGTAAATGGCATGTAGACTTCGTCGGGTCGGAAATTTCTCGTTAGTGACCACATACCACGTCGACTGCACGAAAGTGGACAGGAAGGGCGCGTAGATGGTTCGCCAAACCAGCGTCCAGTCGACCGTGGGGTGGCGTGGTACAATGTTGTTAGCCGGATTCCATCGTTAGAGAACACTATAATAAATCTTTGCTGTCGGATTCCGTGTTCCCAGTACAGCCTCCAACATATAGCTGTGGTCCACGAAAAACGTCCTAATTCGTGATAGCGAGGGCGATATATGTCCAGCGGGTACCTCTGCTATCAGGATGTCAGGAAGACAGTCTGTTGGTGAAATCCAGAGTCGCCGCATTGAGCGAAGGCTTCCTTTGTGGAAGGGTAAAGTAAGAGTAACAAAACGGATCTTAAAAACTGCACCAGCATTTACCACGTGTCCGAACACTGCCTGTATCCTGGAAGCCACCGTGTCTGTCATCGGTAATGCATGGGCGTAATGGTACATTACGTACACTGATGTACTGAGTGCATTGCAAAATGTCCAACGATCTAAATTTTTTGAGGCGTGCCTCTATGTGGAGTCGTCGTTAGACCTTACAATACGTAAAGGCTACTGTACATTGTATCTGTCGATGGAGCGATATCCCTAAACATTTGAGCATTGAGACTTTTGTCAGGGGTACATCCAGTTCTGCAGGCATGCCTCGTCCCACCTCCATGTAGCTTGATTTCCAGAGGTTGATCACACGGCCTGCCACCGCCCAATACTGTTGGAGCCAGGAAAGCGCCATTCGTATTTCGTCATCAGTCCGTGCTAAGAACATGACATGATCGGCGTATGCGCCACACTTTCGAGCGTCTCTGCAGTCCTTGAAGAGCTGGCTCGAGGGCAATGGTGAATAACATGGCAGAAAGAGGACAACCCTGGCTGACAGACCTGTTGATACAGACGGGGGCAGACAAATAGCCGTTTACCATAATTCTCGTTACCACCCCATGGATCAAACAAAGCAAAACAGATGTCGTCATGTGTGGTACACCAATGTGTTCCATAACTGCACACAGAAAACCGTGTTTGACGAAATCAAAAGCGTGGTTTAAATCCAGTGTAACAAGAGCACCGTGGAGACGGCATGTTTGTATCAGCGCCACCACATCTCTATGCGTGCTCAAAGTCGTAAACACATTAGTGTAGCATCCAAGGCAGGTTTGATTGCTTTGACCATCCAGACATGGTCCCCGACCAACTGGGACATGTCCAACCGAACAGACACCATGTTCAGATGGCCGATGCAGTTAGGGCAATCACTTATGAGAAGCAGTAAATCCGGGTTTGAGTCTTGATGTAGCGCAAATTTTCAACTTTCGCCATTGCATTAAGGCAATGCTCTGTGCGGCTGGAAGTCACGAATTGACACCAATCCCTTCCCTTTCTTTCCCCATTCTCTATTTCATATACATGTATGCACTAGCCGCGTCATCACGAGTGGGGTCTGTTTCATTGGACATGTCCAACAGAACAGATACCAATAAAATATTATATAGCCTCCATAGAGAGTTTTTTCTTTTCTTTTTAGTGGACACGAAACATATATCTCCCTCCACAGCTCCCTACCCTTTAAAAAAAAAAAAAAAAAAAAAAAGGTAGGGAGTTGTGGAGGGGGATACATGTTTCGTGTCCATTCGATCACGTCTCCTCCCCCCATCTCCCACACCACATGAGGGTCACTCGTCTCCTTACCACCATCTCGTGCCAATGGACACACAGTTTGCTGATTTTGGGGTAAATGTAAGCGTCACAATTGCTGTAGTGCAGTCCATATTCTCACAGCTCGTTACTTGCTGAGACTGCCGCACAACTTATGTTGCTTGATTTGGTTACAATTTGTGCCATATTGTTACACTGTTAACTTTGATTTCTTGAGCTGTCATGATGGTCACATCCATGTTTGGCGACATCACGGTGAACGCACATTGGAAGCGTGTATTCGTCATCACCATACCGGCGTATCACCCAGCATGATGGTATGGGGGGCCATTGGTTACACGTCTCTGTCACCTCTTGTTCACATTGACGGCACTTTGAACAGTGGACGTTACATTTCAGATGTGTTATGACCTGTGGCTCTACCCTTCATTCGATCTCTGCGAAACCCTACATTTCAGCAGGATAATGCACAACCGCATGTTGCAGCTCCTGTACAGGCCTTTCTGGCTACAGAAAATGTTCGACTGCTGCCCTGGCCAGCACTTTCTCCAGATCTCTCACCAATTGAAAACGTCTGGTCAATGGTGGCAGAGCAACTGGCCCGGCACAATACACCAGTCACTACTGTTGATGAACTGTGGTATCATGTTGAAGCTGCATGGGCAGCTGTACCTGTACACGCCATCCAAGCTCTGTTTGACTCAATGCCCAGGTGTATCAAGGCCGTTATTACGGCCAGAGGTGGTTGTTCTGGGTACTGATTTCTCAGGATCTAAGCACCCAAACTGCGTGAAAATGTAATCACATGTCAGTTACAGTGTAATATATTTGTCCAATGAATACCCATTTATCATCTGCATTTCTTCTTGTAGCAATTTTAATGGCCAGTAGTGTACATGACATGTAAAACCTCAACCGATTTTGAGATCAGAATAAAAAATTCGGAGGCATTACATTCCAGCACACCCTCGTGTTATACATGCAAAGGAAAATTTTATGTGTGATCTCTCTTTTCCTGCCAACAATATTTGAAACAGATTGAAAATATCGTTGAATCAGAAATTATAAAAGAATATAGGTGTTAAATGACAATGCTTGCTTCTATTAACTGTAGTTGTTATCTCAGTTATATTGTATTTATGGTGTGGACATTACTTTTACGATGTTGGCAAACATTCCTATATATTTCGCATTTGTCATAAATTTCCAGTGATCATTCTCAATGTGGGACAAATAGACTATAAGGGGTCGGGCAGTAAGGGCCACAATCACCATGTGAACCACAACATTGAATTTAAGGACTATGGGACTGCATACTGTACTGATGCTATTTAAGAATATTGGGGGCTGTCAGGTCTGTTATTGGGAGGAGGCAAAAGCACTATTCTGTCGTGCATACTTATTTTGATGAATACTGCTGGCAGAAGAGTGTTCCTCAGGTTACGTATTTTACGGGGCTTGTGGGGAAAATATATAGACCCTGTTTTGTAAGGTTAATTTGAGTCATTGACAATCTGTCTTTTTTGAGCAGGAAAGGGGATGACTTTGGTTTGGGTTTGTTTCATGTATGCCCTTGTTCATTTTTTTTAGAAAATTTAGTTTTGTGTTTTTATTATTTTGGTTTTTTAATTGGTTGTTAAGTTGCATTATTTTACTATGTTCAACCACTTTTTTTTGTCCATCGGTGTTATTTCTGTTCATGAGCATCGATACTTCTTTCATGAAAAATTTTATGTTTGGGAAGTTTGATTCTTTGTATTTTTAAAGTTGTTTCTGTTGTGTAAACTTTTGGCCTTCTGCATTGGTATCAGTCTTTTAAATTGAGCAATACAGGTCAATTGATGTTATTGATACCACCTTTCGTTTGTTTTCATTATTTTTTAGCTACGTCTATTGCTATCACCTTTTGGCATTTTGTACTGCCATCTGATTTTGGATTTCTGTATCAGTATTTGTCTTTTATGTTGAGTTGCAGTTGGTTTCTGCTAATTTTCTGGTTTTAACTTATTTTCTGGTTTTAACTTAAAGCTGTATCATGTTTATCTGGTTGTTCCATTTTGTCAATTTTTCTACTATCATTATTTTGCAGTTGTTATTTTAGAATTTACTTTATCCTCACCAAAACCTCCATCTCCCATGGTTGTTCTGTTAGATTCAATACTTATTATTAAAAATTTCTAACAGGCTGCATTTGATGTTTACATTTTCACACCATTTTGAAATCGTGTTTGTGTAGCATCGAAGGGCTTCACAAGCCCTATGGCATGCCTCACAGTACATGACACAACATCTCTTAAGCCGTATCTATACATGCAACAAAAGTGTTGCCACAGCTCATTGTATACTGAAGTTACATTGCAGCTGCATGTGTGAATTCCCAGTTTTCAGTGGTGCAACTTAAGAGATGCAACTTTTGTCACACCACAAAAAGTTCATGTTGGTTGTGCTTTGTTACACCACTTCCCTTTCACCACTGCTCCCTGGTAGCTGTATTCTGATCACGGTTATCATAGAGTAATTGCTGCTGTGCTCTATTCAATTTCAGTGTATTTTCATTTTATTACAAAAATGTCGAAACAGTAGTCGGCAGGTACACTTCTGCAGGTTCTACAACTAAAGAATAAAAACTTGTGTTTTGCAAACCAATGATGTAGGCCTATTCCATAATATTGAAAGATTTTGGGATGACAAATAAATAAATTTAATGAGTTACCAAAGAAAGCGAGTCATACAAACTTTGTGATTTGTGAGACCAAACACTGTCTTAATAGTGGATTATACATGGGAAATAGCCTAGGAGTGTGGTGTGGCAGCTCTAATGCCATAACCTGCACTATAACATTAACACTCACCCAGATGTTTTCAGTGATGCCGTGATAAAAGTTGTGTAACTATGTAGAATTTGTGGTGTATTGTATGAACATAGCTCACTCTACCACTACAGAAAACCACAAGCAGTGGTGTCACGTTAGTTGCATGTGTGAACCTGGCACTATGTGTAGCAGTGACCGCCTCTGGAAGGGAGCATGTGACTATTTGACAAGATTAGTGGAGTCAAGCTTTTACGATGTATCTCAGGCAATGCAATTAGTGTGGCGTCAGAAATTCTTTGCAGGGACTCTTATTTCCCATAATGGCTTGATATGATGTCATTTGTCAAAGCCAACAGGTAGTATTGATTGGTTTTATTTATCCATTGTTCTCCATAGTCCTTGACATACTATCGATCTTGATTTATCAGTTTCTGAAAGATGGTTGGTACACTTATCAGACTTTTGCCACTAGCCACCCCTGTGATAAAAGTTTAATATATTTTCTTATTCAGTTTTTAAATGATGGCATTCATGTTTTATGTGCTGAAGTCGCTTGCAGAAATTACAAGAAAAAATAATCCGAGAAGGAAAGTTGCCACTCACCATATAGCGGAGGTTCTGAGTCACAAGAGGCACAAAAAAAACATTTTCACACTTAAAACTTTCGGCCAATGGCCTTTAACAACAATACACACACACACACACACACACACACACACACACACACACACACACACACACACAAACACACGAGACTGTAGTCTCAGGCAACTGAAACCACACTGCAGATAGACAGAGAGAGAGAGAGAGAGAGAGAGAGAGAGAGAGAGAGAGAGAGAGAGAGAGAGTGTGTGTGTGTGTGTGTGTGTGTGTGTGTGTGTGTGTGTGTGTGTTGACAAAGACCATTGGCCAAAAGCTTTAAGTGTGAAAATCTTTTTGTTGTGCCTATTGCGACTCATCATCTACACTATATGGTGAGTGAAAACTTTCCTTCTCATAATATTGTTACATTCCATCCTGGATTTTCCATTGTTTGATAGAAAAAAATCAGTATTTAATAGTCTATCTGTTACATCACTACCCTGCTACATGCCAGTAACCAGTTAACTGAGTACAAGTAAGCTTAAGTATTATCAAGTTCAATACATTTTGAAGACAAAGCTATTTGACAGTAACACAAATTTGCATTTTCAAGATAGATAAAATTGTTAAGACATTAAAGGAACTCAGTACATTTGCAAGTATCACACATTCCATGGTAAAAGACCTTCCAAGGTACAAGAAAGTGCACGACGAAAATCAGGTTATATAAACAGTTCTAAGAATATATAACATTTTACTCACCATAAAATCCTGTAGATAGCTGAAGAATTAACAATTTATTCCAAATAGCTTTAATCTATTAAATGCGTGAAACATGACATGAAACATGAAATATTCGCAAATGCCGTGAAAAACAAAACCTCGTATCTAACAACAACAAAATATATTGAAACTGCCTATGGCTGTCTCTACTGTGCATTCCTTCACATGAGATTATAAAATCAGTCACTGGACTGAAGTATCAACTAAGAAATATCATGTGCTCCTAGATACACTACCCTCTGGATAAAACACACTCTCCTGCTTTATGGGTGTGGAAAATTCAGTAATCTCTTATGGGCCCATAACTTATCATGTATTGACTCCAATCAGTCCTTTAAAAAAATTACAAAGTTGATTTAGAAATGAATGACATTGATGTATATCTCCACCATGTTCCTGGGAACACAATAAACAGCATCTGAGTAGTTTAAGTAAAGAAACAGTGATCCTTTTTTTTCCCCAAATAAGCCATTTTCTCTTAATATGCTTATGCTAAAGTAACTATAAGTGATTCTTACAATAGTCACTGTGATATGAGTATCACTAGATGCAATTTATTTTTAGTTCGTGTATTGTTAATACAATGTAGATGTTATGTTCTGTGCTTTGCTTGACTTCTTTTATTGTGCACCTTGAATCATTTCACATCCCTGAAGATTCTCCTTATTTGATGGGATCTAGAGAACAGAATGAATGAATAGTTACATTTATTTCTACTCGAAATTAATTGTCCAGTTAACCTTTATTTATTTATTTAGTCCTTCAAATCCTACATGTATAGAATATATACAAGGATACTGGATATGGTTAGTTATTTACAAGATAAAACCTCTTATCTAATACATTCTGAAGTAGACCATACCATGCGTGGTGTGGCCATATGAGAGGCAACACATCGGTCATAACCATGTGTGACTGCCCCTTCTTGTTGTGTGAATCCTGAAACTCTGCACTTGCATGTTTCACAGAAAGCTTCATCCAAAGTTTGTTGCTTCTCTCAGAGAGTGAAACAATCTTCACATTAGTGCAACAGTGTTCTCAGTTATGTGATTGTCATCATTCTTAGCTAAGTGGTTGTTATTGTAGTCCAATCTGTACCTGCCTCTCCTCGCCCCCCCCCCCCCCCCCACCCCTTCCCCAACGACACCACCAAAAAGAAAAAATATGCTACATTAAGTTCTTTGTCAAAATATCTCCCCAGGAAGCTCAACTCACAGGTGATATCTCTGGGTCTTGCGCTGGGCTTAAAGATAGAAATTACGTGGTATTCATTACTCAGGAATTTTTGTACTAATTTTGGCATTCCCCTCCTATGACTAATAATACCTAGGAGAAGGACATTCCTTGTCTTTTTGTTTCATGTTTACTATTACCCCTGAAATGCACTGTTTACCCTGTTGTCTGATTGTGGATACTTTCTTCCACAGTTTCTAGAGCACCAAAACTGTTCAAGACATCTAGACTAAAGCTAGCAGACTTGCAACATCTCATAAACTTCATGAGTGATTTGGCAGTTCTGGTCATGAAGTTCTATCTTCTAACCCAGTCCTAACTGTATTACTACCAACCACAGCTCTCACTTGCTCCTATTCTACTTTTGCTGCTCCAGGAGCAGCTATGAGATTCAAAGTCAAATGTTCATCCTTCATGATTTTGGAGCTATAAGTATAACTACTACACTGCAAAAAGGCCAGCCACATTGCCTTCCAAGCATGTTTCATGTTGCTTCACAAAATTATATTTGGAAAAAGTGTATCCATTGTTCACACTTGTTTATTCTCTCAGTATTTATTCTTTGTTTTTAGATAGTTTTCCAGTTCCTCTCTTGTGTTGCTGCTGCTACTGCTGCTGCTACTACTGTCTTCGTTAACAACTGTTTGCAGTCTAGTCTCATGAAACTTTGTGATGAAATTTTATGTGTAATTGCTTTAGTATTTCACATCTCTCTCTCTAGTGAACTTGTGCATTTTGTTGTCAAGTATTGTTCTTCTCTTTCATTTTGATAACTCTCCCTTCTTGCATGCTTTGTGTTTAGTAATGTGTACAACACCACAGTAACAAAAACAATTCAAGTTAGTGTGGTGGAATATGTCCAATATTCTTCTATGAGTTGTACTGTCCCTGTGACAAGAATAAGTGTTTATTTGCCAATTGAGTGATGTTGGTGAACCTCTTCTCCAGTATTCTAAGCATCTCCTGCTAGTTAGTAATTTAGAAATTCAACTTTTTAGTTAATCTGAATGGGCTTTTCTGCACTGTATGATCATGTCCACATTACAATAGTGAATGTGTGCTGTTTCAGATGATAGAGTTTCTTGGGAAAAAGCTAGATGAAAAAGAACGCGAACTGGAGGAGGTGCGGAATCAGCTTCGAGAAGAACAACAAGTGTCTGCCACTCTAGAAGCAGAGCTATGTGACTATGATGACTACTTCATTGATGGTACAGTGACAAGTTACAGGATGGCACTGTCATTTGCTGGAACAAGGTTTGCATGTGACAATATGGTGACACACATTACTTAAATTGCTTAATTGCCAACATTCAAATGTTAATCAAACAATGGAAACTCCAGGTAGGAATATCAACAATCTAGGAAAAGATAGACTGCTACTTACCGTAAAGAAGACACGTCAAGTTGCAGACAGGCACGACTAAAAGACACTCACATAACACACACACACACACACACATACACACACACACACACACACACACACACACACACACACACACACACACAACACACACACACACACACACACACACACACACACACGAACACCAACGCCAGCATCTCGGGCCAGAATGCAACATCATGTGGGATGCAAGCAGAAATCTGAAGAGGGTGGGGAAGGGGAAGGGATAGCAGTGTACAGGTAGGGAGAGAGACGGAAGTGTTAAGATGCTAAAGTGTCTTACACGTTCATGATGGGAAAGAATTGTAAAAGTGAATCACTGAAGTCTTCCATAGGCATAATAATAATTTTATATGATCCTGTGAGAATGTACTGTAAATGAATCAGGTCAATTTTGCATGTTATCTTACAGTTTTGTTTCACAGTGTTACAAAAATAATCTTGAGATGGCACTTTTTGCTCTTAAACATAATTTGTTGTCAGTATCTCATAACCTACAACACATTTTGAATACAGTATTGTTGTTGTCTTCAGTCAGAATACTAGACTCATGCAGCTGTCCATGCTGCTGTATCTTGTGCAATCATCTTCATTTCCTCCCAGCTACTGCAACAACATCCACTTGAACGCATCTGTCATAGTAAAGCACAAAAATTGTAGAGGGAGACTATGGTTGTACTTTAGTCTCCCTCTACAATTTTCACACCTGACACTTCCCTACATTAATGGATTAACTCTTCCTTGATGTTCCAGAATGTGAGCTACCAACCTATCACTTCTTTTATTTAAGGTGCGCCAAAAATTCTTTTCTCTTCAGGTTCATTGAGTACATCATCATTAACTGAGCTACTAATCGAATCTTTAGCATTCTTCTGTAGCAGCTTGATTCAGAAGTTTGTTTGTCTTTTGTCTATACTGCCTATAATCCATGTATGCCTTTTCATGTCTCACTTCCTAATGTGATTTCCTGATCATGATGAACCATGGACCTTGCCGTTGGGGGGGAGGCTTGCGTACCTCAGCGATACAGATAGCCGTACCGTATGAGCAACCACAACGGAGGGCTATCTGTTGAAAGGCCAGACAAACGTGTGGTTCCTGAAGAGGGGCAGCAGCCTTTTCAGTAGTTGCAAGGGTAACAGTCTGGATGATTGACTGATCTGGCCTTGTAACAATAACCAAAACGGTCTTGCTGTGCTGGCGTTGCGAACGCCTGAAAGCAAGGGGAAACTACAGCCGTAATTTTTCCCGAGGGCATGCAGCTCTACTGTATGGTTAAATGATGATGGCGTCCTCTTGGGTAAAATATTCCGGAGGTAAAATAGTCCCCCATTCGGATCTCCGGGCGGGGACTACTCAAGAGGATGTTGTTATCAGGAGAAAGAAAACTGGCGTTCTACGGATCGGAGCGTGGAATGTCAGATCCCTTAATCGGGCAGGTAGGTTAGAAAATTTAAAAAGGGAAATGGATAGGTTAAAGTTAGATATAGTGGGAATTAGTGAAGTTTAGTGGCAGGAGGAACAAGACTTCTGGTCAGGTGACTACAGGGTTATAAACACAAAATCAAATAGGGGTAAAGCAGGAGTAGGTTTAATAATGAATAGGAAAATAGGTATGCGAGTAAGCTACTACAAACAGCATAGTGAACACATTAATGTGGCCAAGATAGATACGAAGCCCACACCTACTACAGTAGTACAAGTTTATATGCCAACTAGCTCTGCAGATGACGAAGAAATTGAAGAAATGTATGATGAAATAAAAGAAATTATTCAGACAGTGAAGGGAGACGAAAACTTAATAGTCATGGGTGACTGGAATTCGAGTGTAGGAAAAGGGAGAGAAGGAAATGTAGTAGGTGAATATGGATTGGGGCTAAGAAATGAAAGAGGAAGCCGCCTGGTAGAATTTTGCACAGAGCACAACATAATCATAGCGAACACTTGGTTTAAGAATCATGAAAGAAGGTTGTATACATGGAAGAACCCTGGAGATACTAAAAGGTATCAGATAGATTATATAATGGTAAGACAGAGATTTAGGAACCAGGTTTTAAATTGTAACATTTCCAGGGGCAGATGTGGACTCTGACCAGAATCTATTGGTTATGACCTGTAGATTAAAACTGAAGAAACTGCAAAAAGGTGGGAATTTAAGGAGATGGGACCTGAATAAACTGAAAGAACCAGAGGTTGTACAGAGTTTCAGGGAGAGCATAAGGGAACAATTGACAGAAACGGGGGAAAGAAATACAGTAGAAGAAGAATGGGTAGCTCTGAGGGATGAAGTAGTGAAGGCAGCAGACGATCAAGTAGGTAAAAAGACGAGGGCTAATAGAAATCCTTGGGTAACAGAAGAGATATTGAATTTAATTGATGAATGGAGAAAATATAAAAATGCAGTAAATGAAGCAGGCAAAAAGGAATACAAACGTCTCAAAAATGAGATCGACAGGAAGTGCAAAATGGCTAAGCAGGGATGGCTAGAGGACAAATGTAAGGATGTAGAGGCTTATCTCACTAGCGGTAAGATAGATACTGCCTACAGGAAAATTAAAGAGACCTTTGGAGAAAAGAGAGCCACTTGTATGAATATCAAGAGCTCAGATGGAGACCCAGTTCTTAAAGAATGGAAAGCAGAAAGGTGGAAGGAGTATATAGAGGGTCTATACAAGGGTGATGTACTTGAGGACAATATTACGGAAATGGAAGAGGATGTAGATGAAGATGAAATGGGAGATACGATACTGCGTGAAGAGTTTGACAGAGCACTGAAAGACCTGAGTCGAAACAAGGCCCCCGGAGTAGACAACATTCCATTGGAACTACTGACGGCCCTGGGAGAGCCAGTCCTGATAAAACTCTACCATCTGGTGAGCAAGATGTATGAAACAGGCAAAATACCCTCAGACTTCAAGAAGAAGATAATAATTCCAATCCCAAAGAAAGCAGGTGTTGACAGATGTGAAAATTACCGAACTATCAGTTTAATAAGTCACAGCTGCAAAATACTAACATGAATTCTTTACAGACGAATGGAAAAGCTAGTAGAAGCCACCTCGGGGAAGATCAGTTTGGATTCCATAGAAACACTGGAACACGTGAGGCAATACTGACCTTACGACTTATCTTAGAAGAAAGATTAAGGAAAGGCAAACCTACGTTTCTAGCATTTGTAGACTTAGAGAAAGCTTTTGACAATGTTGACTGGAATACTCTCTTTCAAATTCTAAAGGTGGCAGGGGTAAAATACAGGGAGGGAAAGGCTATTTACAATTTGTACAGAAACCAGATGGCAGTTATAAGAGTCGAGGGACATGAAAAGGAAGCAGTGGTTGGGAAGGGAGTAAGACAGGGTTGTAGCCTCTCCCCGATGTTGTTCAATCTGTATATTGAGCAAGCAGTAAAGGAAACAAAAGAAAAATTCGGAGTAGGTATTAAAATCCATGGAGAAGAAATAAAAACTTTGAGGTTCACCGATGACATTGTAATTCTGTCAGAGACAGCAAAGGACTTGGAAGAACAGTTGAATGGAATGGACAGTGTCTTGAAAGGAGGATATAAGATGAACATCAACAAAAGCAAAACGAGGATAATGGAATGTAGTCGAATTAAGTCGGGTGATGCTGAGGGAATTAGATTAGGAAATGAGACACTTAAAGTAGTAAAGGAGTTTGGCTATTTGGGGAGCAAAATAACTGATGATGGTCGAAGTAGAGAGGATATAAAATGTAGACTGGCAATGGCAAGGAAAGCGTTTCTGAAGAAGAGAAATTTGTTAACACTGAGTATAGGTTTAAGTGTCAGGAAGTCATTTCTGAAAGTATTTGTATGGAGTGTAGCTATGTATGGAAGTGAAACATGGACGATAAATAGTTTGGACAAGAAGAGAATAGAAGCTTTCGAAATGTGGTGCTACAGAAGAATGCTGAAGATTAGATGGGTAGATCATATAACTAATGAGGAAGTATTGAATAGGATTGGGGAGAAGAGAAGTTTGTGGCACAACTTGACCAGAAGAAGGGATCGGTTAGTAGGACATGTTCTGAGGCATCAAGGGATCACCAATTTAGTATTGGAGGGCAGCGTGGAGGGTAAAAATTGTAGAGGGAGACCAAGAGATGACTACACTAAGCAGATTCAGAAGGATGTAGGTTGCAGTAGGTACTGGGAGATGAAGAAGCTTGCACAGGATAGAGTAGCATGGAGAGCTGCATCAAACCAGTCTCAGGACTGAAGACCACAACAACAACAACAACACTCCATTTTACCCTAGATCTGTTTTTGTTGCTTTTAAACTTTTAACTGCTTTTCTAGATACTATCCCTTTCTGTTGAAAAGATCTGACAAATCCTATGTTGCCTTTAACAGGATTACAAGCCATCAACAAATGTCAAATGCTATTTTTCGTCAACTGGACTTTAAAATTCCATTCCCAAATTTGACCTTGGTTTTCTTTATGTACTTAATGTACAGATCTGATAACAATCAGGAAAGGCTGCATCTCTCTCTCACTTCCTTCTTAACTGCTGTCTCCCTTCACATTCTTTGACTCTTATAACTACATTCTGATTTCTGTTGAAGTTGTAGATAGACCTTCTGTGCACCCTATTTTTTATTCCTGATAACGTCAGAATTTCAATTAATGTATTCCATTCAGCACTGTCAGAAGCTTTTCCAGCGACTGAATATGTTAGAAACTGATCATCAACATCTACCAGTTATTACATTATTCTGTAAATGATTCAAATTAGTATTTTGCAGCCATGACTTATTAAACTATTTCGAGTAATACATATCAGTACCTTTTTTTGATAGTGGCATTATTACAGTTGTCTTGATTATTGATAATATTTTTTCTGTCTTATATGATCTCCACAACAACTGAAACATAGATTGTTCTCACAAGAATCTTAACAGTTTGAAGGGAGTGAGATCTACCCCAGGTGCCTTGGTCTGAATTATGTTTTTCAGTATTCTGCAAAATTCTTCTCGCAGAATCGCATCGCTTACTTCATCTGCATTATCTGTTTCCTCTTCCACCTTCCTATCACTGCTTAGTAATGAGTTTCCATCTGAGCTCTTGATGTTTATACAGCTTCTTTTTTTTATATGTAGTGTCCATGTTTCCTATGGTCATGCAGGCACCTACGGTTCAGGAAAAGAAAGCACTATGTACCCTTATACATGCAGTGATTATGGAAGAAGAAAATAAAAAAATCTCCACAAGCAAAACATATCTCCGCTTGAATGGCTCCAGCAATCTGATCCTGATAATTTACAGGCTCAAAATACCCTAAATGAAACAGTTAACAATAAGACATTTGTTTAGAAGCCTTCAGATCATTTTTGGGTGAACACAAAATACTAAAGGAGTGACAGTTTTTCACCAAAGTCTAAGAGGACTCTCAAGTAAAGTACATCAAATTTCTCTTTTCTTGGAGGACTCAAAAGGGATAAAAGATGCTGATGCTGATGTTGTCTGTTTCAATGAGCACTTTGTCATTTACACCACCAGTTCTCTCCAGATTTTAAACTATACTCCAGCAGCGTAACCTATAGAAATAATATGAGGGAAGGAGGACTAGAAATTTTTGTCCCCTTCAAAGGACTTGACATCAGGAATAATGCCCAGAGCAACACTTTGAGCCATGTGCAATTGAAATGATGGACTTTTTCACTGTAATAACTGTGGCCATTTGTAAAGTTCCTTCTGGAAACTCTGGTACTGTATCAAATAGATCATCTGCTGATGCATCTTTTAATCAGAACCAAATGATACAGTAGTTCTTCGTCATTTTAACATAAATTTTCTAACAGACCCACATCATTAAGCTGATCTTTAACACAAATAGATCATCTGCTGATGCATCTTTTAATCAGAACCAAATGATACAGTAGTTCTTCGTCATTTTAACATAAATTTTCTAACAGACCCACATCATTAAGCTGATCTTTAACACATGATGTGTTCTTTTAACCTAGTAGTGGTAGTTAATTTCTCTGCCAGAATCACTGCCAGTTCCAGAGCACTAATTGACAACATCTTTGTAGACAGTGACAAAACTGACAACATTTCTGTTGGACAAGGCAAAAGTTGCCTTTCTGACCAGGATCGGCAAATGTTGAGTCACCACCTACAGCATATCTCAGATGCTGTGGGATCCTACTGGTGAACAAGCAGGCTCACCAATGATGTTACAATTCAGAAGTTTAAACTCTACCCTCAGGAAGTTGATTGGGCGCCTATTTATTAAGAACCTGATACCAATATCTAAATGTAATATGTTTAGTGATGAAAATCCATATGCCTGCTCATATAACATAATGCGCAACACACTAGGTTATGAGACAGGAAGCTGAGCCACACCAGGATCGAACCCATATGGTAGATTACTGAACACGGCTGGTCCACCAGACAGCCTGAGTGTGATTTTCAGTTGGTTTCCATACTCATTTAGGCAAATGCTGGACTGTTCCCCACTTTCTATCTGAAAAAAATATTATATACAAAAAATTAAAATACAGTCATATACAGAACATAGTTTATACAACACAAAGACAACTGGTACATCCAACTTTCCTCCCTTGGATAAATGGCAACTGCAGCAAAAGAAAGGGCATTTGATCACACAGTTGAAATAATATACTTATGCAAAATCTTGAGTGCAGCAGCAATGAAAAGAATGAAAGAAAGAAAGTAATGAAATTGCATTTTTGCTTGAAAATAAATTCTCAAGAAGAATCTGCAAACTACACAACAAACAATTACATGAGAGCCATGGATCAGTTTTGGCATCAAAATGTCCTGTACAAGGAAATGAGAACAATACAATGAATGCACATTTTAAAATAATGCTACTAAACAAAAGAACTTATACAAAATGAATTGTAAGATTCTAAACAAGTTGACTGAAAAAGGTAAGTGATGAAATTGATCATTCAGGTAACAAAATCAACAGGATATGCAATCCTTCCTTGTTTATGCATATAAATCAGAATGTATGTGTATATCTTTAGCATATCCCTCTAAACCAAATTTAATATCCATACTACAGTATGACAATCAGCACTGTGGGGTTAGAAAGTCCTAATTCCATAGAAGCAGAGATATGGAAATAAAAGGGTTTTCTAACCCTGACATGTATGCTGCCGTGTACAACATGTGTGTTGTGAGGTTAGAATCAGGAAGCCTTGCAGAGTTACATGTGTGAATGGGCATGGTAAAGCACAAAGTGGAAATGGTTACTGAGAGAGGATGAGGTGGATACAGAAAATTATGGGAGGAGTAGACTGACAAGGAAAGGGGGAAGAGGGGACGAACAGAGAGAGGGGCAGGAGAGTGTGATGGACAGATAGAGGGATGAGGATGGAATGAAGAGAGAGGGAGGGGTAGATGAGATGGACAGAGAGAGTAAGGAGGAGGAGATGGAGGGGACAGGAGGGAGAGGGAGAGAGAGAGAGAGAGAGAGAGAGAGAGATGAGATGGCCAAAGAGCGTATGGAGGAGGAGGAGACAGACATAGGGAGGGCAGAGGAGATGGATGGAGAGGGGCAAGAAGGGAACATACATCAAGAGGGGGAAGAGGAGATGAGCAGAGGGGAGTGCATGAGATGGGCAGAGATAAGTGAAGGAGGAGCTGGCCGGAGTGGCCGAGCGGTTCTAGGCGCTACAGTCTGGACCGCGCGACTGCTATGGTCACAGGTTCAAATCCTGCCTCGGGCATGGATGTGTGTGATGCCCTTAGATTAGTTACATTTAAGTAGTTCTAAGTTCTAGGGGACTGATGACCTCGGAAGTTAAGTCCCATAGTGCTCAGAGCCATTTGAACCATTTGTGAAGGAGGAGATGGGCAGAGATTGGTAGAGGAGGTAAGGAAAGAGATGGGAGGAGGAATATATGGTCAGATAACAGATAAAGGGGGCGGAGGAGATGGACAGAGAGAGTGAGTAGGAGGAGATGGGCAGAGAGAGTGAGGTGGAAGAGATGGGCAGATAGAGGTGGGAGGATGAGGTGGACTAAGAAAAGGGGGGAAGAAGAGGTAGACAATGAGAGGGGGGTGGAGGAAATGTGTGCAGCATATCAGTCTCAAATGCTAACCTGGTTGAAGCTGCAGGAATATATACAGGGTGGTCCATTGGTAGTGACCAGGCCAAATATCTCATGAAATAAGTGTCAAACGAAAAAACTACAAAGAATGAAACTCGTCTAGCTTGAAGGGGGAAACCAGATGGCGCTAGGTTGGCCCACTAGATGGCACTGCCATAGGCCAAACGGATGTCAACTGCGTTTTTTAAAATAGGAGCCCCCATTTTTTATTACATATTCGTGTAGTAAATAAAGAAATATGAATGTTTTAGTTGGACCACTTTTTTTGCTTTGTGTTAGATGGCGCTGTATAGTCACAAATGTATAAGTACATGGCATCATGTAACAATGTGCCCGTGCGGATGGTATTTGCTTCGTGATACATTACCCATGTTAAAATGGACTGTTTACCAATTTCAGAAAAGATCTATATCATGTTGATGTTTGGCTATTGTGATCAAAATGCCCAACGGGCATGTGCTATGTATGCTGCTCGGTATCCTGGATGACATCATCCAAGTGTCTGGACCGTTTGACAGATAGTTACATTATTTAAGGAAATAGGAAGTGTTCAGCCACATGTGAAACATCAACCGTGACCTGCAACAAATGATGATGCCCAAATTGGTGTTTTAGCTGCTGTCGCGGCTAATCCGCACATCAGTAGCAGACAAATTGTGCGAGAATTGGGAATCTCAAAAACGCCGATGTTGAGAATGCAACATCAACATCGATTGCATCTGTACCATATTTCTACGCACCAGGAATTGCATGGCGGTGAATTTGAACGTAATGTGCAGTTCTGCCACTGGGCACAAGAGAAATTATGGGACAATGACAGATTTTTTTGCACGTATTCTATTTAGCGACGAAGCATCATTCACCAACAGCGGTAACGTAAATCGGCATAATATGCACTGTTGGGCAATGGAAAATACACGATGGCTGTGACAAGTGGAACATCAGCGACCTTCGTGGGTTAATGTATGGTGCGGCGTTATGGGAGGAGGGATAATTGGCCCCCATTTTATCGATGGCAATCTAAATGTTGCAATGTATGCTGATTTCCTACATAATGTGCTATCGATGTTACTACAAGATGTTTCACTTCATGACAGGATGGCCATTTACTTCCAATATGATGGATGTCCGGCACATAGCTCGTGTGTGGTTGAAGCGGTATTGAATAGCATATTTCATGACAGGTGGATTGGTCGTCGAAACACCATACCATGGCCCACACGTTCACCTGATCTCACGTCCCTGGATTTCTTTCTGTGGGAAAAGTGATCCACCAACAATGTCTGACACTGTCAATGCACGTGTGAACATTACGGAAGGCAAACTACTTGCTGTTGAGAGGAATGTCGTTACACGTATTGCCAAATGGATTGAGGTTGACGGACATCATTTTGAGTATTTATTGCATTAATGTGGTATTTACAGGTAATCATGCTGCAACAGCATGCGTTCTCAGAAATGATAAGTTCACATAGGTACATGTATCACATTGGAACAACCGAAATAAAATGTTCAAACATACCTACTTTCTGTATTTTTAATTTAAAAAACCTACCTGTTACCAACTGTTCGTCTAAAATTGTGAGCCATATGTTGGAGACTATTACAATGCCACCTATCCCAAAGTGAAAAAGTTGTCCAACTAAAACATTCATACTTCTTTATGTACTACACGAATATGTGATAAAAAATGGGGGTTCCTATTTTAAAAAATGCAGTTGATATCCGTTTGACCTATGGCAGCGTCATCTAGCGGGCCAACCATAGTGCCATCTGGTTCCCCCCTTCAAGCTGGACTTGTTTTGTTCTTTGTAGTTATTTCTTGAGATATTTGGCCCAGTCACGATCGATAGACCACCCTGTATATATATATGTGTGTGTAAGAGTATATGTCCAGTATCTCCTCCTATACCACTAGACTGATTTTGACTGCAACTGATGCACATACTGCTTGTTGTATCAGAATCAGCACTGTGGGGTTAGAACTTCCTAGTTCCCATAGGAGCAGAGATATGGGCAAAAATTATTTTCTACTCCTGAGTTGTAGGCTATCCTGCACAATAGGTATGTGGTGTGTGTACTTGCATCCCTTGCAGGGCTACACATATAGATGGGCACAACTGAACAAAGATAGATAGGTGAGGAGGTGCATAGTGAGAGGGGTGGTGGAGGATGAGAGGTTACAAAAAAAGGTGGGAAGTGGAGACGGTCAGACAGAGAAGAGGGAGAAGGTGAGAGAGAGAGAGAGAGAGAGAGAGAGAGAGAGAGAGAGAGAGTGGGGGGGGGTGAAGGGAGGGAGGAGGTGATGGACAGAAAGAAGATTGAGGAGGGGATGGAGAGGGCGGAGAGAGTAAGATGGATAGTGAGAGCAGAGAGGAGAAGAGAGGGGGGGCAAAGGAGATGGACAAAGAGAGTGTGGAGGAGATGGAGGTAGAAGGGAGCAGAGTAGGCAGTCAGAGAGAAGGGCAAGGAGGGTACAGACACTGAGAGGAGAAGCAGGAGATGTGCACAGAGAGAGGAGGAGGAGATGGACAGAAAGAGAGGTGAGAGGGGGGGAGATGCAGGAAAAGTTAGGTGAAAGGTATAGGGGGTAGTGGGCAGTTGGAAAAGAAAAGAGGGGATAGGAGAAGATAGGCACAGAGAGGGGGAGGAGGATATGGACAGAGAGGGGATTAGGAAGATATGTTCAGTGAAAGGGGGCAGTGGAGATGGACAAAAAGAGGGGGATGGGCGAGATGAAGAGACAGAGTGAGCGGGTAGGAGATGAATAGGCAGAGGTGGGAATACAAGCTGGACAGGGAGATAGGGGGAGGAAGAAGTGAGCTCACAGGAGGGGGGCGGGAGAAGATGGAAGATGTGTGCAGTATATTTGCCAAACAATGGAAAATCCTGGATAGAATAATGACAATATAATGAAAAAAATAGATTACTACTCACCATGTAGTGAAGATGAGTCACAAACAGAACCTGTCCATGATTCAACATTTCCACTATATGCTGAGTAGAAATCTATCCTTTTCATAATGTATGTGTCAAATGCATATGCAGGTGAAGTTGCAGGGAGAAGGCCAGTGTAATAAAAGTGAGGCAGGCCTTCCTATATTGTCCTTAACCTCCTCTCGCCCCCCCCCCCCCCCCCCACACACACACACATGCACACACAATTATCCAGCTACATTGTGCCAGCTGAACACATGATGCGGGGATTGCATTTTGGCAAGTAAATTGAGCTGAGAGATTGTGTTGGGTGGGGTGAGTAGTGGCAGAAAGAAACAGGAATTCTGAGAAACTGTTGCCTGGGGAAGAATCCAGATGGTGTGTGTGATGAAACGGGCACCAACGTCATGACTGTCACATCGTAAAGCATGCTCAGCAACAGGATGTTGTGTGTTACCATTATATACCCTCTGTCTATGTCTGTTCATCATAACTAATAACATGGTGGAAGTATTACCAACATAAAAGGCCAAACAATGTTTATAACAGCTGGTACATGACGTGTCATTCACAGGTCGCCTCCCTGTGACAGTGTATGTCTTGCTAGTTACAGGGCTGGTATATGTGGCAGTTGGAGGATGAATGGGAAATTCTTACAGGTGGATGGTCACAAGAATAGGGGGGAAAAGGGTGCAGAAGGAGTGTGTGTCTGACCAGGATACTGTGGAGATTTGGGGGGGAGGGGGGGCATCAAAAAGCTATTTTAGGTGTGGTGGGCAAAATGTTAGACAGAATAGACTTCATATCAGGGTATGACTTTAGAAGTCATAGCCTAGTCAAAGTAGCTGATTAATACATTCAAGACCATGACAACACTGAGTGAATAGAGATATATATACACTCCTGGAAATGGAAAAAAGAACACATTGACACCGGTGTGTCAGACCCACCATACTTGCTCCGGACACTGCGAGAGGGCTGTACAAGCAATGATCACACGCACGGCACAGCGGACACACCAGGAACCGCGGTGTTGGCCGTCGAATGGCGCTAGCTGCGCAGCATTTGTGCACCGCCGCCGTCAGTGTCAGCCAGTTTGCCGTGGCATACGGAGCTCCATCGCAGTCTTTAACACTGGTAGCATGCCGCGACAGCGTGGACGTGAACCGTATGTGCAGTTGACGGACTTTGAGCGAGGGCGTATAGTGGGCATGCGGGAGGCCGGGTGGACGTACCGCCGAATTGCTCAACACGTGGGGCGTGAGGTCTCCACAGTACATCGATGTTGTCGCCAGTGGTCGGCGGAAGGTGCACGTGCCCATCGACCTGCGACCGGACCGCAGCGACGCACGGATGCATGCCAAGACCGTAGGATCCTACGCAGTGCCGTAGGGGACCGCACCGCCACTTCCCAGCAAATTAGGGACACTGTTGCTCCTGGGGTATCGGCGAGGACCATTCGCAACCGTCTCCATGAAGCTGGGCTACGGTCTCGCACACCGTTAGGCCGTCTTCCGCTCACGCCCCAACATCGTGCAGCCCGCCTCCAGTGGTGTCGCGACAGGCGTGAATGGAGGGACGAATGGAGACGTGTCGTCTTCAGCGATGAGAGTCGCTTCTGCCTTGGTGCCAATGATGGTCGTATGCATGTTTGGCGCCATGCAGGTGAGCGCCGCAATCAGGACTGCATACGACCGAGGCACACAGGGCCAACACCCGGCATCATGGTGTGGGGAGCGATCTCCTACACTGGCCGTACACCACTGGTGATCGTCGAGGGGACACTGAATAGTGCACGGTACATCCAAACCGTCATCGAACCCATCGTTCTACCATTCCTAGACCGGCAAGGGAACTTGCTGTTCCAACAGGACAATGCACGTCTGCATGTATCCCGTGCCACCCAACGTGCTCTAGAAGGTGTAAGTCAACTACCCTGGCCAGCAAGATCTCCGGATCTGTCCCCCATTGAGCATGTTTGGGACTGGATGAAGCGTCGTCTCACGCGGTCTGCACGTCCAGCACGAACGCTGGTCCAATTGAGGCGCCAGGTGGAAATGGCATGGCAAGCCGTTCCACAGGACTACATCCAGCATCTCTACGATCGTCTCCATGGGAGAATAGCAGCCTGCATTGCTGCGAAAGGTGGATATACACTGTACTAGTGCCGACATTGTGCATGCTCTGTTGCCTGTGTCTATGTGCCTGTGGTTCTGTCAGTGTGATCATGTGATGTATCTGACCCCAGGAATGTGTCAATAAAGTTTCCCCTTCCTGGGACAATGAATTCACGGTGTTCTTATTTCAATTTCCAGGAGTGTACTTAAGCTGTTATTTTGGAGGGGTCAGCAGTACCAGAACTGGATATGATAGCCTGGGAAATCTGCTTTTGAACTAGGCTGGTGGGATAATTACATGCAGTGAAGACTGAGGTGAGAATGGTATTGTATTGGTGTAAAGAATCTGCACCTGAACAAATATGTTTGCCTCAAATTCCAAGCTGTATGGGAGGAAACATTTGATACAGAAAGGATGACAACTGTTGAAATGTAAGTACTGTTGTTTGTTAGTAGATCTAATGTGAAGAGAAGTGTGTAGCTGATCCTAGGCGAGGATGAAGTCAAGATCAAGGAAAGTGGCATGGGATACAGAATAGGATCGTGTGAAATTTAGTTTGCAGAATGTATTTAGAGATTCCAAAAATTTTAACAGGCCAGCCTCACCTTGAGTCCATATGGCAAAGATGTCATCAATGTGTAGCGATCGTACAGTAATAACCTGTACTTCCGTGCATACCTATGTATATGTCTTTGCTATATTTACGATCTTTGGGTCTGCTTCGCCAGAGAGTTGGAGGAGTCAAGTGTTTACTCTTGCACTGTGATGTTAACCTGTGAACGTTATCCAAATAAATCGTTATTGTGCTGTAAGAAGTTGGTTTATGGGACTCAATACCTATCAAAACTCTACAAATGTATCTAAACGATACTATGGGCTGAAAGCTTAAGGATCCCAGGAAATCCTCCTATAACTGACCCAAGAAAAGGCTGGCATTGGAAGAAACCATCATTGTTCCCATGGCCAAGCCTCTGAACTGTTTTATCTCTGATGTGTGCCCCTCAGAGTGGGTAAGCATAAAGTTGATTAAGGTGAGCAGCAAGGGATCAGGTGGATGCTGATCAAGGTAATTTTGAGCAGCAGACAGATCATGTACATGGAGGATGTTTGTATGAAGGGAGCTGGCATCAATGGTGACAATCAAAGTGTGTGATGGGAGTGGGATGGGCACAGATTCCAGGTGGTCTAGGAAATGGTTGGTGTCAATAAATACAAGAGGGAAGTCTTTGTACTATAGACTGCAAATATTGATCAACTAAGGCAGATATATGTTCATTGTGTGCTTCAAAGCCAGAATCTGTGGGGTGGCCAGGGTGATTGGGTTTGTAGATTTTAGGAGGAAGGTAAATGTAAATGTCATGCGACTAGGGCCTGCCGACGGGTAGACCGTTCGCTGGGTGCAAGTCTTTCAATTTGACGCCACTTCGGCGACTTGCACATCAATGGGGATGAAATGATGACGATTAGGACTACACAACACCCAGTCCCTGAGTGGAGAAAATCTCCGACCCAGCCAGGAATCGAACCCGGGCCATTAGGTAGACATTCTGTCACGCTGACCACTCAGTTACTGGGGGCAGACAGGAGGAAGGTAAAAGGCAGTGATAGGTGGTTTGGGTGGGGTAACAAGTTCTATGGATTGAGGTATTAGTCCCTTTGAGGGTCTGAGGTTTTAAGGAAGGAGCTATAGGTGATATATGTAGAAGTGTCAAACAGCTGGTGTAGAACCTTGCTTATATATTCCCATCGGTCAAGTTCCGTAGTAGTAGATTGCTTTTCACTGGGAGGATAATGATGGAGTCAGCAGTTTCTAGGGACTGAAGCGCCTGGAATTCTGGAGAGGACAGGTTAGGGTAATGTTGAAGGGACCTGAGAAAGGGTTGTGTAGCAATACTGAATGTTACGAAATCTTGAAAGGCTTATAAGGAGTGTTTCTGAGTTAGTGGTGGCAGGTCAAGTTGGAATTGTACGTTCAAGGGAGAGTCAGATTTCCTGTTGAGAGGTTTTGTGATTGGGTTGCACAGTGATATTTCCAGTTGACATTATGTGTGAAGGAAAATAGGTCCTTCACTAAAGCAGCATGATGATGTGCGGGTTTAGAGCAGAAAGTGAGACACTTGCATAATACATGCAATTCAGGATAGGACTGTGAATTAGATGACTGGCTGAGAACACTGTAACTTTGTAGCTAGTTCGTGTGATCATGAGTTGATCCATCATGCTTATTTCCCTATCTTCCACCTTTAAACTCCCAGGTTTTCAAATCTCATCCAATGCAGTCCCCAATAATTGGCCTTTCCTTCTCATCCCATCCAATAAGACTTCCCTGCCATTGGATTCTGGTCAGCTTTTCCAAACTCTCCCCATTTTCCCAACCCCACCAGCCCTTATCATTCATTTTATAGGAACACTTTGTTGTCCATCTGTCTGTCTGTCTGACCATTAAGAACCTTTTACTTAACAACCATTAGATATACTGAGTCCCAAATTATGTCACATACTAAAATCTATGGTCCCTCGGCAGTGTAAAAAAAATTAAGCTTCTAAGTCAGTGCAAACAAAAGATACCACCATTTAGATCCCATATTTTGATACTCGCAAACCCACACATCAAAACCTATAACGTACTCTTGTTGACCTAGAAGCATGAAATTTGGCAAGAAACAAGGTTTCACAGAACAAGTAATAGGAAAAATCCATATATTGTTAATTTGTAATTGTATTATTTGTTTGACATTTTTTATCTGACTGTCTGTCTAACTGTTCTGAACCTTTTTTTCTCAGGAACAGATAGACATATACAGTTGAAATTTATGTCACATAGTAAGGTCTATCTTTCCTTGGCAGTGTGAAAAGTTTAAGCTTGTAAGTCAGAGTATTTAAAAGATACAGCCATTTATGCCACATATTTTGGTACTCACAAACTCACTCATCAAAACCTATAGTGCAGTTCCTATTGACTTAGTATCATTAAATTTGGCATGAAGCAAGGTTTCACAGAAGAAGTAAAGCCAAAAGATCTGAAAATTTCTAATTTGTAATTATATCACACGAAAGTCATTGAATTCCCAGGACTAATATCTTGCCAGTACCAATATTGATAACAGACAAAAATGGTAGAGATTCTTGTTTCCCAGAATGGATGAACTATCTACACACATAACTAAGTTTTTACAGAACCCACAGAGTGCAAGTCCTGCTTACAACTGGTAAATTTTATATGAATGATCTGCATGTGTATCTATACTCTGCAAACCACTGTGAAGTGTATGGCAGAGGGTATTTACCATTGTACCAGCTGTTAAGAGTTTCTTCCCATTCTATTCATGTATGGAGCATGTAATTATTCTAATCTTATTCTTGTGATCCCTATGTGAGTGATACAAATGGGGTTGTAGTATATTCCTAGAGGCATCATTTTACATTGGTTCTTGAAACTTCGTTAATAGACTGTCTTGGGATGGCTTACATCTATCTTCAAATCTCTTCCAGTTCAGTTTCTTCAGTATCTATGAGACACTCTCCTATGGATTCAACATATCTGTGACCATTTGTGTTGCCCTTCTCTGTATATATTCAATATCCCCAGTTGGTCCTATTTGGTACGGGTCCCACGCACCTTAGCAATATTCTAGAGCTGGTCACATGAGTGATTTGTAAGCCATCTCCTTTATAGACTGATTGCACCTCCCCAGTATCCTACTAATAAACCAAAGTCTATCACATGCTTTACCCAAGACTGAACCTATGTGATCATTCCATTTCATATCTCTACTAAGTCTTATAACCAATATAATGGAAGGAAACATTCCACGTGGGAAAAATTATATATAAAAACAAAGATGAGGTGACTTACCGAACAAAAGCGCTGGCAGGTCGATAGACACACAAACAAACACAAACACACACACAAAATTCAAGCTTTCGCAACAAACTGTTGCCTCATCAGGAAAGAGGGAAGGAGAGGGGAAGACGAAAGGAAGTGGGTTTTAAGGGAGAGGGTAAGGAGTCATTCCAATCCCGGGAGCGGAAAGACTTACCTTAGGGGGAAAAAAGGACAGGTATACACTCGCACACACGCACATATCCATCCACACATACAGACACAAGCAGACATATTTAAAGACAAAGAGTTTGGGCAGAGATGTCAGTCGAGGCAGAAGTGTGGAGGCAAAGAAGTTGTTGAAAGACAGGTGAGGTATGAGTGGCGGCAACTTGAAATTAGCGGAGATTGAGGCCTGGCGGATGATGAGAAGAGAGGATATACTGAAGGGCAAGTTCCCATCTCCGGAGCTCGGATAGGTTGGTGTTGGTGGGAAGTATCCAGATAACCCGGACGGTGTAACACTGTGCCAAGATGTGCTGGCTGTGCACCAAGGCATGTTTAGCCACAGGGTGATCCTCATTACCAACAAACACTGTCTGCCTGTGTCCATTCATGCGAATGGACAGTTTGTTGCTGGTCATTCCCACATAGAATGCATCACAGTGTAGGCAGGTCAGTTGGTAAATCACGTGGGTGCTTTCACACGTGGCTCTGCCTCTGATCGTGTACACCTTCCGGGTTACAGGACTGGAGTAGGTGGTGGTGGGAGGGTGCATGGGACAGGTTTTGCATCGGGGGCGGTTACAAGGATAGGAGCCAGAGGGTAGGGAAGGTGGTTTGGGGATTTCATAGGGATGAACTAACAGGTTACGAAGGTTAGGTGGACGGCGGAAAGACACTCTTGGCGGAGTGGGGAGGATTTCATGAAGGATGGATCTCAAATCCTGCCCTGAAATGAGATCCATCCTTCATGAAATCCTCCCCACTCCGCCAAGAGTGTCTTTCCGCCGTCCACCTAACCTTCGTAACCTGTTAGTTCATCCCTATGAAATCCCCAAACCACCTTCCCTACCCTCTGGCTCCTATCCTTGTAACCGCCCCCGATGCAAAACCTGTCCCATGCACCCTCCCACCACCACCTACTCCAGTCCTGTAACCCGGAAGGTGTACACGATCAGAGGCAGAGCCACGTGTGAAAGCACCCACGTGATTTACCAACTGACCTGCCTACACTGTGATGCATTCTATGTGGGAATGACCAGCAACAAACTGTCCATTCGCATGAATGGACACAGGCAGACAGTGTTTGTTGGTAATGAGGATCACCCTGTGGCTAAACATGCCTTGGTGCACAGCCAGCACATCTTGGCACAGTGTTACACCGTCCGGGTTATCTGGATACTTCCCACCAACACCAACCTATCCGAGCTCCGGAGATGGGAACTTGCCCTTCAGTATATCCTCTCTTCTCGTCATCCGCCAGGCCTCAATCTCCGCTAATTTCAAGTTGCCGCCACTCATACCTCACCTGTCTTTCAACAACTTCTTTGCCTCCACACTTCTGCCTCGACTGACATCTCTGCCCAAACTCTTTGTCTTTAAATATGTCTGCTTGTGTCTGTATGTGTGGATGGATATGTGCTTGTGCGAGTGTATACCTGTCCTTTTTTCCCCCTAAGGTAAGTCTTTCCGCTCCCGGGATTGGAATGACTCCTTACCCTCTCCCTTAAAACCCACTTCCTTTCGTCTTCCCCTCTCCTTCCCTCTTTCCTGATGAGGCAACAGTTTGTTGCGAAAGCTTGAATTTTGTGTGTGTGTTTGTGTTTGTTTGTGTGTCTATCGACCTGCCAGCGCTTTTGTTCGGTAAGTCACCTCATCTTTGTTTTTATATATAAGTCTTATAACCAGGTATTTATGTGAGTTGGCTGATTACAACAGCGATTCATTGCTATTACAATCATAGGATGCATGTTCTTTTCCTTTTGTGAAGAGCACAATTTTACATTTCTGAACATTTAAAGCAAGTTGCCAATCTCTGCACCACTCTGAAATGTTCTCGAGATCTGAGTGAATATTTATGCAGTGTCTTTCAGACATACTTCATTACTGATAAGTGCATCATCTGCAAAAAGTCTAAGGTTATCATTAATATGGTCTGCCAGGTCATTAATATACAGTGTGAACAGCAAGGGTTCCAACACACATCCGTGGGACACACCTGACGTTACTTCTACATCTGATGATGACTCTCCATCCAAGAAAACATGGTGCAACCTTATAACATGCTGCTACCATCTTACGAAAAAGGTCCTCAATTCAATCACAAATGTCACTTGATGTCCCATATGATTGTACTTTGGACAGTAAGTGTAGGCATGGTACTGAGTCAGATGCTTTTCAGGAATCAAAAAATACTGCATCTACCTGACTCCCTTCATCCAAAACTTTCAGTATGCCATGTGAGAAAAGTACAAGTTGGGTTTCACATGACTGAAGTTATCGGATTCCATACAGTTGGCATTGAAGGATGCCGTTTTGTTCAAGACATCTCATTATGTTTGAGCTCAGAATATGTTCTAAGATTCTACTACAAATTGATGTCAAAGATATTGGACTGTAGTTCAGTGGATCACTTCTATTACCCTTCTTGTAGATAGGTGAGACCTGTGCATTTTTCCAAGTACTTGGCATAGATTTTTGTTTGAGGGATCTACAATAGGTTACAGTTGAGAAGAGGTACTAACTCAGCTGCAAATTCAGTATAGAATCTGACAGAGATTCAATTGGGCTGTGGAACTTAATTCAATTTTAATTATTTCAGATGTTTCTCAACACAACTGACACTAAAAACTTGTTTCATTCATCTTTTCAGTGGTATGAGGATTAAAATGGGGCAATTCTTATGGGTTTTCCTTTGTAAAAGAACATTTGAAAACAGTTAAGCAAGTCAGCTTTTGCTTTGCTGTCCTCAGTTTCAGTTTCTGTCTCATTCTCTAGTCACTAGACACTAACTCTGATGACACTAACAGCCCTTACATATGAGCAGAATTTCTCTGGGTTTTATGAAATATCATTTGACAATATTCTGTCACAATAGTCATTGAAGGCATCAGACATTGCTCTCGTGACAGTAAAATATGTTTCATTCAGCATCGCTCTGTCTACAGGCCTATGCTTTGTTTTACACCTATTATGCAGTAATCTCTATTTCTTTAGCAGTTTCTTTAGAGTTATTGTATGCTATGGAGGTTCCCTCCAGTTATGAACCATTCTATGAGTATATACGAGGGTCGCCCACAAAGTAAGTTCTGTTGGTTAAATAACAAATGTGTGCAGATACAGAAAAAATATTTATTGTACAAAACTCTACAACTGTTAAACTACTTTTCTACATAGCTTCTGAAATTTTGTAGGCACTTGTCATAGCGTGGCACAAGTTTTTGTATGCCTTCTTCATAGAAGGTTGCCACCTGTGTATTCAACCATGTGGTAACATGTTCTTTCAGTTCGTCATCATCATTGAAGTGTTGACCACCAAGGACAGATTTTAGGTGTAAGAAAAGATGAAAGTTGCTAGGAGCGAGGTCTGGGCTGTACGGAGGATGATCAAACGCATCCCAGTGAATTTCCCGCAAGAGTTGTTTGGTCACATTCACCGTGTGAGGTCGGGCATTATCATCCTTCATTGAACAGTCAGACCCATCTTCCAACCATTGAATCATTTGCAGCATTTTGTCTGTAAACCTCGCAGGTTTACCGATGAATTTCCTTTGGTTTAACTTTCTTTGCATTTAGAAAACGAATCACAGATCTTATTTCACACATGATGGCATTTTCAATTATGGCTGACATTATAAAGAAGCACTACAAAGCACATGTTGGCAGCAGCAATCTGAAAATGATGTACATGTCTTCTCCTTGAGTCAGAATACCTGCCGCGCATGCTTGGAACTGCGATCATAGCACTGCCGTGGATAGAAATAGAAATGGAACTTACTTTGTGGACGACCCTCATATCTGTTAAGTGCATGGTTAACTATTCTTTTAAACCTGAACCACAGTTCCTCTATGTGCTCCTGACCTGTGAAAATTTCAAGTTTCTCATTGAGATATGACATTACTGATTTTTTTTATCTAGTTTACATATAAATATCTTTCTACTTGGTTTAGCTATCCTTTGTATTTCAGTAATCATTGTTGCCACAACTGCATCATAGTCACTGATACCAGTTTTGATATGGACATCCTCAAGGAGGTCAGGTCTGTTTGTTGCCATTAGATCAAATATATTTCCATCATGGATGGGGTTCCTAACTCTCTGTTGTAGGCAGTTTCCAGAGAAGGCTTTTAGTAATGTTTCACAGGATGTCTTATCACACCTACGACTAACAAAACTGTTATTTTCCCAATAAATTGTTGGATGATTGAAGTCTCCACAGATAATTACAATATGTGTTGGGGAACTTACATACAAGTGAAGTGAGGCTTCTTTAAAGTTTTCCACTACATAAGAAGATGAGTCTGGAGGGCAGTAGAAGGATCCAATTATCATTTTATGCTGACCCCTGATAGAGTCTTTCCAAAACAATTCTCACATGCAGCTTCAGTTTCTATCTCGGTAGTTTAGAATTTCTTGTGTACTGTGAC
Organism: Schistocerca serialis cubense; assembly: GCF_023864345.2. Lineage (NCBI taxonomy): Eukaryota > Metazoa > Arthropoda > Insecta > Orthoptera > Acrididae > Schistocerca > Schistocerca serialis. The sequence continues at coordinate 154,541,158 of NC_064642.1, forward strand.
AAATACACCACCTCCATCCTCATTAGCTATCCTTTTGATATAACTTAAATTTTCCCCCAAAATCTCACTGCTGTTGATTTTAGTTTGCAACCAGCTTTCTGTGCATAATATTATATGAGCTTCACTGTTTTTTGTGACCACTTCAAACTCAGGCAGTTTGTTGTGAATGCTTCAGCAGTTAACCATTAGGATTTTAATACTCTCATCTTTGGGGGCATTTCATTTGATCTTACACTGATACTTCTGAGTTTTATACAGCTATCGTTATCTTGATCGGATGGAGAGTTGCCTAACCTAAAAAACCCTTGTGTGTGTCCCACACACAGTCTGCTACCTTAGTTGCAGCCTCTGGTGTGTAGTGCACTGACGCATTTAGGGGGCCCTTCAGTTCCCAAACCTATGGCACAAGTTGAGAAAGTCACAGCCTAGCAGTCCTTCCACTCATCTCAGAACCAAAGAACCATGATCAGTTCTGGGGATAATGCTCCAAATTGTGAGCTTCTTTGGAACTCCACGCATAAGGCTGGTCTTTTAAGACCTCTCTACCAGTCACTGTAATGAGCCAAGCATGACCTCAGATGACAGGTATCATATGTTCCAATTTGTCCCACAATCTGCAGTTGGTTGCACCCTGTTCCCTTAGTGGCTGCTGGAATAGCCACTTAAACATGTTGAATGAGGCTCCGAGGCATACACACTGAGTGCACATGGTGTCCTTTCCTGTCCATTGCTGCCATTTCCGTAAGGGTACCTTGATCTGCCATCATATATCCAAGTATCCAAAAAACTCTGCCTGACAAAAGAAGTGAATATGACATGGTTGAATGTCATTGGAACTTTGTACATACACACCATCTGCAGATGTGTAAATGGGTAGACTTAGAATTCTTTGTGACAGATAGAACAGCCACAGAGTGCATTAGTGTTGTTCACATTTAGTGTTTTTACCAGGCCTGATACGGAACATAAAGTGCATGAACAGTGTCAGATGCTGAGCGAAGGATATAGAGATTCTGCATGCTCATGTGATGTGGCATTACCAGCACCTGACAGAGTTCTGAAAGGAGTGTAATTGTTGCATTGTTGCAGTGCATGGGGATGTGAGGGCAGGCATATTTGTTGTCAAGGTCTGGTCAACCATGTCTGACCATGACATGGGAGGATGACCATATTGTGCACCAAGAACACCGTAACCCCTTCCTGCCTGCTCCTGCCATCCAAGCGAGAGTAATGGACCCCCTGCAATATTCTGTCTCATCCCACAAAATTGTTTGGAGACCAGCTGCAGGTAGACTAGGAAATTACCATCTCATACAGTGGTTGCCATTTCCTCTACAACACAGACACTATGTTTGGACTGTTAGCATGCCTGGGAAGCATGGACTGCTAATGAATGGCATTACATTGTGATGAGCAATAAATAACAGTTCTGCAATATTGTGGGCCACCACCATAGGTGAGCATGACAGCAACTTGGGGAGAGGTCCCAGTCTCCAATGTTTAGGGAAGTCACAGTAGTTTTACTCCTGGTGGTACGGTACAGGGAGCCATTGGATATGACTTCTGGCCACACCTGGTAGTAATTGAAGGATATATGACAGCACAATGCCACATCAAGGACTTCCTGTTCCCTCACGTGTTGTCTCTCATGCAACGGTGAAGTTGTGCCATTTCGCAGCAGAACAGTGCTCATCTACACACAGCAAATGCCTCTATGTATTGTCTATGTGATACTGATATACTCCCATGGCCAGCAAGATCCCCAGATCTATCACTGGTAGAAGGCGATAGGACCAGAATGGATTTCAACTCCACCTCAGTGCCAGTATTCCAGATATCAAGGACCAGTTACCACAATTGTAGGACAGATTGCCTCAGGAGAGGGTAAAATTTCTGTATGACACACTCCAATCGAATGAGTGCATACATTCAGGCCAGAGGGGGTGCAACTTCATACTGATCAGTGGGCTCGTATCATCAAGTTATTTGTAAATTTGACTCAGTATTATAATCCCTGAAGTAACATCATGCATTCTTTGAACCCAGGAAGTTTCATGTATTTTTCCATATACCCTTCTGTGTGCTACACTTTTCTTTGTCACGCAGTGTAGTTCTGTTTGTTGATGTATTATTACTGAGCCTTATGATGAATCTTCAACATACAAAAATGTATTTTCTATAATTTTCTTGTATGTTATAAGGGCTGATCAACCAAGATAGACTGATTTTTTTGTGTAGTTTCCATGATAGTGTCCTATCCAAGCCATGAGTATTTGAAAAGAACAGGTTTTTTGCACAATGTCCATAGGTGGCAGCACTTTCGTATTGGTAGGTTGGTAGTAATGCTCTATTTTGCAGACTCTCTTTGCATTTCACATACCAAACAGTGGAGGTGATTTGAGAGAAGCAGTACAGCGTAATAAAATTCTATGTTCATTTAAACCATGCAGCCACTGGAACATGAAAATCTGTAGCAAGTTTATGGTGAAGATGTACTACCTCATGTAACAGTGTTTAGGGAGTTCAAGGACTTCAAAGAAGGTCAGCTTGTCTGTGTTAAGCAAGGTGGACCTGGTGTTTTGGCTTCTGCTGTGATTGAAGTCAACATCAATACAGCTGATGTGATTGTCTATGAGGGTTGGTGGGTAACATCATCTAACCTCAATGAACTGTTGAGAATTCCATATGGCAGAAGTAAAACTGTGAGGACAGGTCGTGAGTCAGGCTTGGGTAGCTCAGTTAGTAGTGCACTTGCCCGTGAAAGCAAAGATCCCGAGTTTGAGTCTCGGTCCGGTATACAGTTTTAATCTGCCAGGAAGTTTCAAAATCAGCACACACTCTGCTGCAGAGTGAAAATTTCATTCTGGTTCCATATGGCAGTTTCTTTATGATTATGCTTTATCGTCTCTGTACGACTCGTGTTTGTGCCCATGGGGTGCCCTTACTGTTGACTCTTGAACAAAAGGCTGTACAAATGGAGACAAGCTATGATATGCAGCTATCTTTGCTGGTGGAGGGGATACATTTCTGGAATCAGTTCTCACCGATGGTGAGTCATGGTTGCAGTGTTATGATTTTGAAGGAAAATGAGCCAGAACAGAGTGGAAAACCATCAGACAAAAGTTGTTCCATCTGCAGGGAAACTGGTGATCACATTTTTTACTGTCGTGGAATAATTTACCAGCATGCTAATCCCCATCACACTACTTTTGCAGCAGCTGAGGAAGCACATTGCAAGGAAATGACCAAAACTTTCTCGAACTGGGTAGCAACTTCATCATGACACTGCATGGCCTCATGTCACAAATCAAGTCATGCAGTTTCTGGCTGAATTCAACATAGCCCCAATCTTGCTCCCCTTGATCTTTTTTTTTTATTTTTTCCCCTCAGACACTAAATGCAAAGCTTCAGGGCTTTCGATTTGAGAACTCTGAAGCAATGCTCAAGGGAAGTGAGATGATTCTCAAGAACCTGGCAAAAAATGTATTCAAGGACTGGCAGAGATGAACACATTCAAGCAAGTGGAACCCATCCACATATGGCTAATGTCATATATAGATGCTAAGACTTTGTTTGAAAGCTGATCAGTTCTTATTGTCTGGAGACAACAGTAGTTCGTTTGTCCGTGTGTGTGTGTGTGTGTGTGTGTGTGTGTGTGTGTGTGTGTGTGAAGAACTATGTACAAAAGTTGAATATTTCTAACAATCTCAATCTTTTCATGGTTACTACGTATATCACTAGTCTTTATAGTAGTGCAAGGATTACCCTGGGCAGTACTTCTGTCTGTTCATTTGTAAAGTAACATGTGAAAATGGACTTCAGAAATTTTGCTTTTGCTTTCCTACCAACAATTTTAGTTCCTGTCTCATCCTCAGATGTCTGAAGATGAACTTTGGTGCCATTTGTGATAAACCTTTTGCATTTCCTTTATGTTTTCGTCTTCCTTAAAGGCAAAGAGACAAGATGAAGCGGTAGCCCATCATAGAGCCTATGCCTACCGTCATGTATTTTTTGACTTTCAGTTGTTAATAAACAGAGGATTTTTTCTGGTACCGGTAGGAGGAAGGAGGGATTCATGCTCAGCTAGTGAAAGAGTGAGAAGCACGTCAATTTTTTAGCGAGTAATTGTAGACCGCCATTTTGGGGTCGCTATGAATAAGTGAGGAGTGTGGATTTCATATGTGCACCGTTTAGAAAAATACAGTATTGTTTTATTAACAGAAAGGTCATGTGAGTTGTTCTTTCAAATAGTACAATAATTACAATAACTGAAGCCCACCTGTGTATTTTGGAAAATTACGAAGATCCGATAAGCTTAATAGGAACACGGTCAAGACTTCAAAGGTGAACGCGGCGACTAAACGTAGTATTATAAAGAATGGTAAGCACAAATCTACAGCGGAGAAAGAAACTACTCCGCCCTGCAAAATAATATGAACTAATACGGACTTATTTCCAGGCATAGCTCAGCTTATTGTGCTTGTCATTCACGCCGAAAAATTAATCTCATTAATTCAACACATTTTAAAAAGCCACGCATTTTATTATCATCTATTCCATTATTTTATTATACTATACATTGATGCCCTTTACATATGACTAGAATTTATTTGGGTTTTGTAAGAGATCTTTCAATAAGGCTCTACTATGGTAATAATTGAAGTCATCATGTAATGCTCTTCTGACAGACAAAAATGTTTCATTTAGCTCCTACATATCTACAATCTGATCTTAAAGTGTTGCACCTGTAGTGCAGAGTTGCTGCTTCTTTACAAATTCCTGTGCATTGTTTGTGTACCTGGGAGTGCCCCTCCCATCATGAAACTGCTCCACTAGGTACACTTGGTCAACTTTTTTTCTAAATTTGGCTGCAGTTCACCAACATGCACTGAATTAAATGTTTAATTTTAGTATTGTTTTCAAGGATGTCTTGTCATGGTCAGCACTTACAAAAAAGTAATTTTTACAACCAATAGTTGGATGATTTAAGCCTCCAGTAATGATAGTGCAATTAGGGAACGTGTAATAGCAGGCTGAGGCATTCTCTTAAGTTTTCATTTACATCTGAGGCATTCTCTTAAGTTTTCATTTACATCTGAGGAAAAGTCTTCTAATTTATAAGTCCCTCACAATATTTCAGACAGATTATATAATCTAAAAATTGGTTTCTGAATTATGTAGACAACACTAATATAATAACAACTTTATGCTTATTGCTTCTATCAGTTAAAAATACAAGCTCACTTTTCAATTTGCATCCACTCTACAAGACTGCCAGAGATCACACGAACACCATATTCATCCTTTTTTTAAAAAAATTTGTCATTATACAATGACAAGGGAAAATTACTTGGCACCAAAAATATATTTTGTTCAAGTAAGTGCTTAAATCCTGTATATTGAGGGCTTTTCAGCAACATGACCTTCAAATACACAATTAAAGCTGCAGAAGTCATGGCACCAAGACCACGATACACAGGTGGATGAATACCATCCTGAGTGAATATAGGTAGAACCCATCATCTTGGATGTGAAAATGATCATTACCACTATAGGGTGTCGACAAAGTGGGATCTTGACCTCACTACTGTGGAAGCTAAAGGTGAAAGGGCTCATAAAGAGCTAAAAGCTAATGATAAACTTTGCCAAGGATATGCAGTCAGTTTAGTCATAGTAACATCATAAGTAATACTTGGCAAACTTGCAAGTACTTTTAGAACACTGGCACAATGCAATCTGAACACTGTGCAAAACGGAAGTAGGAAACAGTATCTTAGGCTTAGTCCTAGGAAAACTGTTGGAGCACCACTCATGATGAAGCATATCTAGGACACATACTGAAATCTTAGCTCTTCGCCAAAATTCTACCAACAGAGGTGGTGGTGAAGTAGCTAGAGGTGCAAAAGATGCTCTATCTACACCATTAGGGTCTGTGGAAGACACTAGGGTCTTACTCCCAAGAACATTCATTGGATCTACACCTCTGGGTTAAGACTTATGATAATTTTGGAGCTACAGTGTGGTGGAATAAACTAGAACAGAAGGTGGCTGCTAAGGAGCTAAAGAAGGTACAGAAGCTGGCCTGCCTAGCCATAATGAATGCAATTAGCAGCACTCCTGCTGTTGGGTTGGAGACCTTGTTGGACATGCCCCCACTATATCTTTGGGTTACAGTTGAGGCAGTGGCAGGGGCATACAGGTTAAAACTGGAATTTTTTAGGATTTCTAGAATCCCACACCAATATAATGAATATAGTAAGCATAGGAACTGTTGGAGAAATGCCAGCTTGTGACAAAGCAGGTGGAGTCTCCCCATCTGTTTTGTTTTTCTATGCCCACAAATAACCAAATTGTTTTTCACTCATTTTTATCTTATTTCCAATACATTTACTTACTGATATGTGACACTTATTTGGGAATCTCAAGTTCTTGTTCACACCAAATTTCACTGGAATTTATTATTCAGGTTCCATTTCCATTTGTGTAATTATTTTGTGTTAGGGCATTGTTAATTAAAAGTGACAATTAATTGAATTTATCACAATAGTTTGCTACATGCAAAACCCCGTGAGTTAATAATTCTATTTACATAAAGTGTCCTACAAAGTTTGGAAGTTGAGCATTCTGACTTTCCTCTAACTTATTATCTTCTGAAATAATTAAACTAGAAATTCTCAGCCAGTACCATTTTCCTTCGCAGGTTTTGTCAACGCCATCATTAGATTCTGGACTTCGACTACTTACTTTCATTACCTTGATTTTTCTATACCATCTGATCTACAGCATTGATTAATTAATGCACTAATTTATAATTTCATGTAATTCACTTTGATTTGCAATGTGCCATTTATTCATGTAAACCAGGGGATTCACAATGCAGAAGAAAAATAGTGCTGATGTATTTTTATAAATTTGTAACCAGCAACATTTTTTGTAATACAAAATTCTGTTGGTTCTTGTAGGTCATCAGAAACAGTAAATTTCAACCTAACCACTTTTCAAAGCATAATGTAGCTTTCAAAATAACAGTTTATCTTTGCACCAGACTGTAAGTAGTCGGATGTCACACAAAACAGTCACCAGTTTGACAGCTAGCAAGTAATACCTATGCCAGACATGCTCTCATTATTGACTCACATTTACATTATGTACATTCTGCACATGGGAATACACACACTGTAAACCATGAAACTCATGAACTTTAATGTTTAATTACTGTTGACTAAATTCAATATGTAAAATTAATGAATATTTTCGTGAACTGTGTTCTTATTATCAACAGTATATAATATTATTGTCATTGAAACTAGCTATTATTGGACTCAGTGAAAAAATGAAATGAAATGGCCATATGGCATTGATGCCCAGCAGTCCCACCAGGGGAAGGAAAGGAAATGTCTAACAGTTGTGAAAGACACCTTCTGCCGTGCCTGTGGAGAATATACATGTAGCTGTAGAATTCAGTCAGACAGTAATGTTTCTTCAATTCCAAATAGTATTTGACTCAATACCACAACAACATTTATTAATGAAGTTTGGTCATATGCGGTATCAAGCAAAGTTAGTGACTGGATTGTGTATTTATTGTTAGTGTGGGCATAGCATGTTGTTCTGCATGGACAGTCACTGACAGGTTTAGAAGAAACTTCATGTGTGTTCCAGGGAAGTTTGTTAGAATTCTTTCTATTAATTTTGTATATTGATGACCTGACAGATATATTAATAGTAACCTCAAACATTTCAGAGGTGATGCTGTCAACTATAATTAGTGCTATCTGATAAAAGCTGCATAGATATTGAATCATTTCTTGATAACATTTCAAATTGCTCCAAATACTGGGCTTTAAATGTTCAAAAATGTAAAATTATGCATTTTACAAAATGAAAATTATGTAGTGTCCTATGATTATAATGTCAGTGATCAGTCAACCATACCAAAAACTAGACATAAAAATAGATAGGGATGTAAAATGGGATAATTACATGAGCTCAGTTATAGATAAAGCACATGATAAAATTTGTCTCATTTGTAGGAAACTGGGAAAATACCATCAGTTTACAAAGGAAATTCCTTAACAATTCATGCACACCATCCTGTGATATTGCTCCAGTGTGTGGGACCCATACCGAAAAGAACCAACAAGGGACATTGAAAGTATGCAAGGAACAGTGTATGAAAGGTTACAGATTTGTCTGATGATGGGAGAGCATCACAGAAATGCTGAAAAATCTGGGCTGGCAGATGCTTGATTGATGCCACCTAACCTGTGAAAGCCCATTTAAAGATTTTGAATAGCTTCAATTGAAGAATGTAAGAGTATCAACAAAAGCCCTAAGTATTGCTCTATTAGGGACTGTGAAGACATAGACTAATTGCAGCATGCACAGAGGCATTTAAGGAATCATTTTTCCCACTCTACAGATGCAAATTGAATGCAAAGAAACCGTAATAGGTTTTTACAATATGGAGTACCCACTGCCATGCAATTTATAGTGGTTTGCAGATTACAAATACAGTTTGCTCCATGGTTATGGAGGAAAAGCAGCTGATCTTAAAATTCAGAACTGATCTGACAGTAGCACAAGCAGAATGAGAACAGTTGAGGGCTGCAGTTGTTAACAGTAAATTTAGGAATAGGGTAAATGACTGGACTATAATCAGACCAGCCAGATAGGGCAAGTGGTTCAAGAGAAGCTGGAAGTCTGCTAGCTTCACTTCAGATATCACCAACAGCTTCACTGCTCTGGCAACTGGATAAAAATGTGTTAACAATCGCAGGCCGCAGTGGCCGAGCGGTTCTAGGTGCTTCAGTCCGGAACCGCGCGACTGCTACGGTCGCAGGTTTGAATTCTGCCTCGGGCATGGATGTGTGTGATGTCCTTAGGTTAGTTAGGTTTCAGTAGTTCTAAGTTCTAGGGGACTGATGACCTCAGATGTTAAGTCCCATAGTGCTCAGAGCCATTTGCACCATTTTTGTTAACAATCCAAGGAATTAAAGAGCACCTTGACAGAATATGGAAAAAAGTACAAGCCAGTGTTAATGGTAATTGTAGGCTCAAAAAGACCAAAAAAGTCCTATTTGGCGTTGTGGAAGAGGAATGTCTGAACTAGTACGAAACTTCCTGTGTAGTGAGGACCAGATGAGGCATGTAGCATCTCATTTGGGTTGGACATGAATTGATTAATGAAGGTTTAATATTGTTCTTCTTTGGCTCTCAGTTACTCAACTGTGGCCTTCAATGTGGCAATGGAAGACTTGGTCTGCTCCATGCTTGATTATTGCTATAAGGAAATGTAATATTATCACTTTTTCTTTTCTTATATTATTACACCAACACCTTTCGTATATATAATCCATATATTGTCCACAAACATATACAGAATCCTTTGGATAACACCAAACATCAAATCAGAATGTCCAACACAAAATCTCTACATCCAAAAAGTAATAGATTCAGAATGACATTTTGTATGAGTAAACTACTGCCAAGAGTATATGTATTCTCCGAGGGCTTCACGCTTCTCACAAGTAGGCCAGCAGGTCTAGGAGCTTCTATAACAATATCCATCCAGAAACTTTCTCTCACAAAGTGACTACAATCATATTGAAGACACACATCATCCCTCTGCGTGATTCTCCAGATGCAAAATAAAATAACAAATCCACACAGTATTTGTCCCTCCTGTATGTTAACTATTTTATAGTTTTCACCCATGAGTATCATTCATCAGTAAGAATACTTAGGGTATGCATTATTCCTCTGGACTGTCATGTAACATCACAAATTCCCCCATTTAGACAAATGATCTCACAGTAAATATATTCATGAGAACACAATTGATTCTGGCTGCACTATAGTTTGACAGTTTTGTTTTAAAAACAGTCTAGGTGGTATTACATTCTGAGTACTTAGAAATTTTAAACTTCCCTACAACACATATGTCATAATTCTTTTGTCTCTTAAATCTCCATTATTTTAACCATACAAACTTAGGTGCTCTTTACATTTTTATTAATTTCCTATTTAATTATTTATCAAGCTACTACAAATAAGGCAGGTTTCCTTCTGCACAACATTAGAGAAAGTCTCAAAAATATCAGTATTTCATCCTCATTGAAATTACCTCACACACCTCTGTCCTCAGACATACTTCTCTTACTTCACCAAACATTTCTCCCTTCCCTTACAGAGATAGTGTCCCTGTATACGGGATGTAAATGATAATTGTTTACAATGTACCACAGTGGTGTAGAGAAAGTGGAGACTAACAGTTTGAAACAGGACACTTTTCATTTATCACCTTGGGAAACCACTTCAAATTGGCCTGCAAAACCCACATATTCTATAGCAAAGACATTTACTTAAATTTTTAAGAAATATTTCGATTTCATAATACTACATTGACCCCAGTAAATAAGCGAGATCTTAAACTTGACAGTTTGTCAAATCTAGATTTAGAAATGGTTTAAAGACATTACCTGTTTCCCATCTGTCTTGCTATTTTTTTCAGCAATGAATATCAAGAAACTTTTTTTACAAAAACTATTCATCTGGAGAATGAAATACAGCAGTTAAAGGAACAAGTGGAACAGTTGCGAGTCGAAAAGCTATGCATAATACAGCAGTGTGCAGAGGAACTGACTACTTCAAGATATCTTTTTGAAGAAGCGTTCAACCAACTGATACCAAAAGCCTGTCATTCTGAATATCAGAAATCTGTGAAATTAACTCTGTGTCCAAGGGATGAAAGTGAAAAGCTCTTCATAAAACAGGAAACCACAGAACAAACAGCTAAACACTGTTTAGAAGGAACAACAAAGCCATCTGTATGATTTTCTGTGATTGATGTTAGAGTGTGTCACTTACTGCTATAAAGGCACAAATAGTTTATTCCAATTGCTTGTCTCCATGTTATTTGTTTTCTCAAAATGATTACAGTATTTTACTGGTGAGAATCAAAAATAAAATTATCAAAAAGTAAAGATTATGCACTGCACTCTTGTGAATGAAAACCAGACTCACATTATTCTTCAGGAATGTGAAACATATAAAAACATGCACCACTCTTAATATTCTGTTTTGAAGAACTACATTTTGTGAACTACATTACCATCATAGTTAAAGTAGGTTTATGTTAATTATTCAAAGTGAATTCATATTTTAAAAGGGTACAATGAGTGTGCATTACATATTAAATGACTGAACAATTGAAATTTTCAACAGCAAAATTTATACTTACCTAATTATATTATTGACATGCTGTTCAGTCTTCCAAAGTACCAAAATTAAAAATAACATTAACTTCATTGTATTTACTGACAAAAGTAGAATTTGCTTCTTAGAGCACTTAAATACTTCCTAGAAAATCAACAGCATTTGTGAAGCTTAGTGCTCCTTTATCCAAAATAAGAAAACTTGTCTCCTTATCAGAAATCAGTAAGTAAACTCTCAATAACTTTCTTGTGTTGTTTGGGATGTCAAAGGACATCTTCAGAAAAGAAACCTGAAACACTGCCAAAGAATTAGAACAATGGTTTATTCATTTATCAAACAATGGCAACTCCAGGTAGGAATGCCAACAATGTAGGAAAAGATAGATTGCTACTTACCGTAAGGAAGACATATCAAGTTGCAGACAGGCACAGTCAAAAGACACACATAGATTGCAGCCCCAGTCTTTGTCACAAAGTGGAGCACACACACACTCACTCAAACACACACACAAACACAAGCAAGCACACCTCAGACACACACAACTGCCAACTCCAGCATCTCGGACCGGAACGCAACATCACCTAGGATTGAAGCACCAATCTGAAGGAGGTGGGGAAGGGGCAGAGGAAGGGATTGTGGTGTACAGGTAGGGAGGGGGGAGAGAGAGAGAGAGAGAGAGAGAGAGAGAGAGAGAGAGAGAGAGAGAGAGAGAGAAACGCTGTCTGGTGGAGTGTGCAAGGACTAGACTACCAACAGGTGCAGCATCAGAACATTTTGGGGCAGGGAGGTGGGGAAAAAAGGAACAAAAAAGGAGATAAGTGGGGAAAGATGGGCAGATGTGTTGGCAGAGGGCTACAAATAAACAGGGTAGTGGATGAGAATGGGGAGCAGATGACAGGACAGAGGGGATGGAAACTGTTGGCTGGAGGATGTGGGGAGAGTATGTTACCATAGGTTGAGGCCAGGAAAATTACGGGAGCAGAATTGAATTGAATTGAATTTTATTTGATCCTGTAAGATTACATTGTGTACAGCAAATGTATGTGTAATATAGGACATGTCAAAGTGTTAACACTCTTTATCACTTATTTTTCTACATCTTTAGCTTACATATTTACATCACTGATAATGAGAAAGAATATATACAAATTTAAAGGCATAAGTATTCTGCAACACTGTAAAACTCTTTTTCAATGAGATAGTCTTTAAGACGGCAGCAGAGAATGTGTTGTAAGGATAACTCCCATCTTCACAGTGCAGAAAAGCTGCTGGTGGAGGGAAGGATCCAAATGGTTCAGGTAGTGAAACAACCATTGAAATCAAGCATGTTATGTTCAGCTGCATGTTGTGCCAGAAGGTGGTCTACTTTGCTCTTCACCACAGTTTGGCAGTGGCTGTTTATCCTGCTGGACAGCTGGTTGGTAGTCATACCAATATAAAAAGTCATGCAATGGTTGCAGCAGAGCTGGAAAATTACATGGCTGCTTTCACAGGTGGCTAGGCCCCTGACGGGGTAGGATAAACATGTGACAGGACTGGAATAGGAAGTGCTGGGTAGGTGGATTGGGCAGGTTTTGCATCTGGATCTTCTACGGGGATATGATCCTTGTGGCGAGGGGTTGGGATTGGGACTGGCATAGAGATGGACTAGGAAGTTGTGGAGGTTGGGTGGTTGATGGAACACCACTTTAGGAGGGGTGGGAAGTATCTCAGGTAGGATGTCCTCCATTTCAGGGCATGATGATAGGTAATCAAAGCCCTGGTGAAGGATGTTGTTCAGTTGTTCCAGTCCTGTGTGTTGTACTGGGTGACAAAGGGGACACTCCACACTCCTTTGTGGCTCATTTTTGGAGGTGGTGGGAGTATTGGGGCTGTGAGGGGAAATGGCATGGGAGACCTGTTTGTGGACCAGGTTCGGGGGATAATGCCTGTCTGTGAAGGCATTGGTGAGACCTCAGCATACTGAACAAGGAACTTTTTGTCACTGCAGATACACCATCCCCAAGTATCCAGGCTATATGGGAGGGATTTTTTGGTGTAAAAGGGATGACAGCTGTTAAAATGCAGGTACTGTTGGTAGTTGGTGTGTTTTGTGGTGGAGTTTTGAACTTCATTGTCGCTAGCAAGGATACGAATGAACACGGTAACGGCTGGGTCACCGTTGCTCTTGTACATGGACCAAAAGTCGATAAAGTAAAAGGGCTAGATAATTTCAATTCATGTGATGTCATCGCTTATCGGATGTTTCAGATTTGTGAAGTGTACAACAGAGATAAGGGTTCATCATATTACATGTCGACTATGCCTTTGGTTCACAGGACCTGGAATCATCGTAAAATAAATTATTTGGAATCTGTCTCAGTGTGGGTGAAAGGTGTTGTCAATTGTAAAAAGATCGCACTCATTGGTGATCTGACTCATTGTTATAGAAATTAAATAAAGTTCCCTTCTTTAAAGCAATGGCCTTGCCGCAGTGGATACACCGGTTCCCGTGAGATCACCGAAGTTAAGCACTGTTGGGCGTGGCCGGCACTTGGGTGGGTGACCATCCAGCTGCCATGTGCTGTTGCCATTTTTCGAGGTGCACTCAGCCTCATGATGCCAATTGAGGAGCTACTCGACCAAATAGTAGTGGCTTCGGTCAAGAATACCATCATAACGACCGGGAGAGTGGAGTGCTGACCCCATGCCCCTCCTATCCACATCCTCCTCTGAGGATGACACGGCGGTCGGATGGACCTGGTAGGCCACTCATGGCCTGAAGATGGAGTGCTTTTTTTTCTTTTTTCCTTCCTTATCCTTAATCCTTATCTACTAAAAAAAACTTCACATTGATCTCGCCAGAAGCCAAGAATCGATTCTTCTTGGAGTTGTAGCTCTCTGGGGCACCCTGGAATGCTCTCTCTGGCCACACACATTAACGCAATGGCTCAGCATAAAAGAGAAATAACTAATGTAGGAATATTATTAACAGTGTAATATGTTGTTTAATTTAGCCCGACATGTATAAGCACTCAGTAAACTAGCTCAGTTCTCAGGGTAGTTACGTAATCATTGATAAATAATTGTGCTTTTCTTATTTACCCAACACTACAGATATTATTCCAGGCTCATGAGAAGTCGTGTGCTTATTGCACCAGAGAATATTTGCCAAGTCTGTTTGATATACACTACTGCAATACGTAACTTAACATCGTGGTTTCATCTTGATTCCCCAATATAAGATACCAAGAGTAGCATCTACAAATGAAATCCTATAATGGAACTGGAATTCTGTGACCAGACCTTTTCTGCCTGGGATATTATCTTGTTATATAAAGAAACTCTGTAAGTAAAATTGTTAAATTATTAGTAGCTGCCTCTGGTCTCGTGGGATCTGAAATAAAGTTAATTGTCCTAACCGATGGCACGACTTGTAGATGAGCTGAAAGAAAAATGTTAAAGATTTTTCTAATACGGCGCCTAACAATGAAAATTCTTTGTTAAGGCCCATATCTGCTTAAGACAATCCAGGTATCAGACTACCATTTGAATGACCACATACACAAATTCTTTTGACAAAATAGCCATTATATTTTTCAGGTTTTAAGTACAACTTACATTATAAGCTGCTACAGCAAGATGAGTTTTCCACAAGAACGTCCCCTTAGGTCTGAATCCAAGCAGATAAGATAAGTGAAAGACAAAGGAAAGATAAGTCCACTCAGGAGAAACAGTACAGTAGGAATATCAACAATGTAGGAAAAGACAGATTACTTTCTTACCATAAAGAAGACATGTCAAGGTGCAGACAGGCACAATTAAAAGACACTCAATATAGCTTTTGGCTACAGCCTTCTTCAGCAAAGAGGGACAGACACAACATTTATTTATTTGTATTTCGTTTTGTATGTAGTCATCAAATGATGGCTTTTGCAAACATCATTTTGTTACAAAGTTATAGTAAATATATTTGTGTACAAAGTTTTTATACATAACATTTTTAACTATGAACATTGGCCATTTTAGTGTCGATGGACATTACACATCAAGTAATGACCTGCCAGCCAAAATAATATTTGATAGATTTTTTAATCCATTCTTGACCCTATTTAACCACAGTATTCCCATAAAGAAAATCAAAAAAATGGATAGCAGTCACAAATCCAGATCTCAAAACAGACAAAATGTGTGGTACCCTAAACAGCTGACAGACCTAAAAAAAAAAAAAAAAAAAAACAAGTTTTGTTACTGTACAACATATACAATAGTATGAAGTCTGACAATGCCAAATCAGCCTATTTGGAATGCAGGAATGAATACAAAAAAGCCATCCTGCACGCCAAAGAAACCTACAATGCCAACAGCATACGTAATTCTACCAATAAATGCAAAACTGCTTGGAAAATAATTAACAGTGCTGCCACAGATACTAAAAATGACAAAATTAATATCCCAACTCAAACACTCAATGAGCTTTTTATTAATTCAGTGAAAGAAATAGGAGATACAATTATCAAACCAGACATTAGTCCATAAGAGTTACTCTCTCAAAATTGGGGTATACAGTCACTAAACACAAGCTTGCTAATCTTCTCCAAAGTATCACCTAGATTTGTACAAGACATCATAAAACAACTGAAATCATCTGATAGCTTAGATATATATGACATATCATGCAAACTGCTAAAAAAATGTGAGACTGCATTCTGTACCCTTTAATCCATTGCATAAACAAGTGCTTACTTGAGGGATATATTCCTGATGAATTAAAACTGTCTAGGATCATCCCAGTATACAAAAAGGGAGATAAAGACTCTCCATCTAGTTACAGGCCTATTTCAGTAGTACCCGCATTCTCCAAGATAATAAAATGCATCATGTACCAACAATTATCATCTCACTTTGTGAACATAGGAATAATTAATGTTACTCAAAAAGGGTTTAGGAAGAATCTGTTGACCATTGATACAACTGACACAGTAGTCAGTTACATCCTCAAAGTTTTTGAGGACAAGGGCTTTGCTCAGGTCCCATTTTGTGACCTAAGCAAGGCCTTCGACTGTGTTGAGTACACACCGCTACTAGAGAAACTAGAATTCTATGACATCAAAGGAAACAGTCTCAGACTATTAAAAGCTTATCTCAGTAACCATAAGCAGGTATTTTGTGTTGGTAAGGAAATGTCAAACATAGAAAATGTTAAAGTAGGTGTGATTCAGGGATCTGTACTGGGCCCCTTCCTGTTTCTGATAATGATCAATGACCTCCCCTTGTTTATTAACTCCACCATTGTATCGCATGCAGATGATATGACTTTTCTACATAGCAGCAACAATCTTAAAGATCTTAAAACCTGTGCTGAAAATACACTCACTCATGCAGCATATTTGTTCAGAGCAAATGGTTTCTTGCTAAATGAAAATAAAACTCAACAGATAATCTTCACTCTAGGAGACAAGCCACTATCTAATGACCCTATTTCTGTTAAATTCCTGGGAGTTTATTTAGACGAAAAGTTATCCGGGGGCCAACATGTAAACTACGTTAGTAGTAAGCTAACTAGAGTAATTTATTTATTAAGACAACTCAGAAATTGTGTACCTGACACATACGTCAGATCATCTTATTTTGCATTTTTCCAAAGTATAATATCCTATGGCATTATCTTGTGGGGTAATTGTAGTCATATACATGACATCCTATTATTCCAGAAGAAAGCCATTAGGATAATTACAAATTCTCGACATAAGGCTCACTGCAAACCCTTATTTACTGAACAAAAAATTATGGCAGTAATAAACCTCTATATATGCAATGTCTTAATATATACAAAGAAGAACCTACAAGGAATAGAAAAGCAACTGGAATCACTCAACAGAGGAAAGTCCACTGGACCTGATGGGATACCAATTCGATTCTACACAGAGTACACGAAAGAACTTGCCCCCCTTCTAACAGCCATGTACCGCAAGTCTCTAGAGGAGCGGAAGGTTCCAAATGATTGGAAAAGAGCACAGGTAGTCCCAGTCTTCAAGAAGGGTCGTCGAGCAGATGCGCAAAACTATAGACCTATATCTCTGACATCGATCTGTTGTAGAATTTTAGAACAAGTTTTTTGCTCGAGTATCATGTCGGTTTTGGAAACCCGGAATCTACTCTGTAGGAATCACAATGGATTCTCGAAACAGCGATCGTGTGATACCCAACTTGCTTTATTTGTTCATGAGACCCAGAAAATATTAGATACAGGCTCCCAGGTAGATGCTATTTTCCTTGACTTCCGGAAGGCGTTCGATACAGTTCCGCACTGTCGCCTGATAAACAAAGTAAGAGCCTAAAGAATATCAGACCAGCTGTGTGGCTGGATTGAAGAATTTTTAGCAAACAGAACACAGCATGTTGTTATCAATGGAAAGACGTCTACAGACGTTAAAGTAACATCTGGCGTGCCACAGGGGAGTGTTATGGGACCATTACTTTTCACAATATATATAAATGACCTAGTAGATAGTGTCGGAAGTTCCATGCGGCTTTTCGCAGATGATGCTGTAGTATACAGAGAAGTTGCAGCACTAGAAAATTGTAGCAAAATGCAGGAAGATCTGCAGCGGATAGGCACTTGGTGCAGGGAGTGGCAACTGACCCTTAACATAGACAAATGTAATGTATTGCGAATACATAGAAAGAAGGATCCTTTATTGTATGATTACATGATAGCAGAACAAACACTGGTAGCAGTTACTTCTGTAAAATATCTGGGAGTATGCGTGCAGAACGATTTGAAGTGGAATGATCATATAAAATTAATTGTTGGTAAGGCGGGTAACAGGTTGAGATTCATTGGGAGAGTCCTTATAAAATGTAGTCCATCAACAAAGGAGGTGGCTTACAAAACACTCGTTCGACCTATACTTGAGTATTGCTCATCAGTGTGGGATCCGTACCAGATCGGGTTGATGGAAGAGATAGAGAAGATCCAAAGAAGAGCGGCGCATTTCGTCACAGGGTTATTTGGTAACCGTGATAGCGTTATGGAGATGTTTAGCAAACTCAAGTGGCAGACTCTGCAAGAGAGGCCCTCTGCATCGCGATGTAGCTTGCTCGCCAGGTTTTGAGAGGGTGCGTTTCTGGATGAGGTATCGAATATATTGCTTCCCTCTACTTATACCTCCCAAGGAGATCACGAATGTAAAATTAGAGAGATTCGAGTGCGCATGGAGGCTTTCAGACAGTCATTCTTCCCGCGAACCATACGCGACTGGAACAGAAAAGGGATGTAACGACAGTGGCATGTAAAGTGCCCTCCGCCACACACCGTTGGGTGGCTTGCGGAGTATAAATGTAGATGTAGATGTGAAACATAGAGAAAATGTACATTGTTGTAATACAAGAAGCATCAAACACATATACATGCCTTATCACAGATTATCAAAATCAATAAATAGCTTTGAAGTCTATAGCATCCCCAGTGAAATAATACGAAAAGACTTAAAAAACAGTATTTATAAAGAAGAGACATTTAAAAATTGAATAACATACATTTTTCTCATGTACTCATATTATAATAATTTCTCTGTATAAGTTTCGAGGGCAAAGAAATATAACAAAATGATCTAAAGAGACAACAAGATACCCTCTTTTGTTAATTTTTTAGTCGTCTTCACTTCTTCTCTTGTCTTGGTTGCATGTAGATAGACATCTTGCGAGTGCTGGCAAATGTAAGCATATTTGCACTAATTAAGCAAATAATATATTGATTTAATATTATTGTGCACTATTAATTTGTAAGAGGTGATCCCGATTTCATGCCCGCCTTTTTTGAATTAACCTGCATTCGAGTAATTTACAGTGCAACAATCACAGCGGCCAATGCAGCCAACAACGCCATTATGTGGTGATATTAACTTATAAAAATTAGCGGAAGTAAAAAACTCGCCCGCTATTAACATAATATACATTTTTCTCCACAGCTGCCCAACGTTGCAGAAAATACGTAGCTTTAAGATTCTTATTTAAAGTACCACAGCCAAGAGCCAGAGCCAGGACTCCGACTACAATGCAATGGTTAACAGAGGTAAGAAGAAATACTCTCGTACGTGTGTGGGCCACAATTGTAATTAATAACTAAAGATTTTTTGCTTTAAAGTGAACTGACTAGCCGAGGAAATTAATATGAAAAGTTTATTCCATTGTTCAACTTATATGTTCATGTTTTAAGATTCAGTGAGTTTAACGTTCACTAACGTAAAAAATAATTTCCACTCAAGCTTAATATTGTTAAAAAAAGAGAACTTCACAAAAGCATTTAATTGTAAATCAAAATTGAATGAAATATCATTTTGATTCAGGCCCACGACATAAGTCGGCAACAATCAACATTACCAATCAATTTCTGCAATTAAATTATGACGGCCAATGGACGCAAGATCTGTGTGCCCCTTCAGTTGAGTCATTGTTTGTTGTGGTCTTCAGTCCTGAGACTGGTTTGATGCAGCTCTCCATGCTAATCTATCCTGTGCAAGCTCCTTCATCTCCCAGTACCTACTGCAACCTACATCCTTCTGAATCTGCTTAGTGTAGTCATCTCTTGGTCTCCCTCCACGATTTTTACCCTCCACGCTGCCCTCCAATGGTAAATTTGTGATCCCTTGATGCCTCAGGACATGTCCTACCGACTGATCCCTTCTTCTAGTCAAGTTGTGCCACAAACTTCTCTTCTGCCCAATCCTATTCAATACCTCCTCATTAGTTACGTGATCTACCCACCTAATCTTCAACATTCTTCTGTAGCACCACATTTCGAAAGCTTCTATTCTCTTCTTGTCCAAACTATTTATTGTCCATGTGTCACTTCCATACATGGCTACACTCCATACAAATACTTTCAGGAACGACTTCCTGACATTTAAATCTACACTCAATGTTAACAAATTTCTCTTCTTCAGAAACGCTTTCCTTGCCATTGCCAGTCTACATTTTATATTCTCTCTACTTCGACCATCATCAGTTATTTTTCTCCCCAAATAGCAAAAATCCTTTACTACTTTAAGTGTCTCATTTCCTAATCTAATTCCCTCAGCATCACCCCACTTAATTCGACTACATTCCATTATCCCCATTTTGCTTTTGTTGATGTTCATCTTATACCCTCCTTTCAAGACACTGTCCATTCCATTCAACTGCTCTTCCTGACAGAATTACAATGTCATCGGTGAACCTCAAAGTTTTTATTTCTTCTCCCTGGATTTTAATACCTACTCCAAATTTTTCTTTTGTTTCCTTTACTGCTTGCTCAATACACAGATTGAATAACATTGGGGAGAGGCTACAACCCTGTCTCACTTCCTTCCCAACCACTGCTTCCCTTTCATGCCCCTTGACTCTTATAACTGCCATCTGATTTATGTACAAATTGTAAATAGCCTTTCGCTCCCTGTATTTTACCCCTGCCACCTTTAGAATTTGAAAGAGAGTATTAAAGTCAACATTGTCAAAAGCTTTCTCTAAGTCTACAAATGCTAGAAACGTGGGTTTGCCTTTCCTTAATCTTTCTTCTAAGATAAGTCGTAAGGTCAGTATTGCCTCACGTGTTCCAACATTTCTATGGAATCCAAACTGTTCTTCCCCGAGGTTGGCTTCTACTAGTTTTTCCATTCGTCTGTAAATAATTCGCATTAGTATTTTGCAGCTGTTACTTATTAAACTGATAGTTCGGTAATTTTCACATCTGTCAACACCTGCTTTCTTTGGGATTGGAATTATTATATTCTTCTTGAAGTCTGAGGGTATTTCGCCTGTCTCGTACATCTTGCTCACCAGACGGTAGAGTTTTGTCAGGACTGGCTCTCCCAAGGTCGTCAGTAGTTCTAATGGAATGTTGTCTACTCCGGGGACCTTGTTTCGACTCAGGTCTTTCAGTGCTCTGTCAAACTCTTCACGCAGTATCGTATCTCCCATTTCATCTTCATCTACATCCTCTTCCATTTCCATAATATTGTCCTCAAGTACATCGCCCTTGTATAGACCCTCTATATACTCCTTCCACCTCTCTGCTTTCCCTCTTTGCTTCGAACTGGGTTTCCATCTGAGCTCTTGATATTCATACAAGTGGCTCTCTTTTCTCCAAAGGTCTCTTTAATTTTCCTGTAGGCTGTATCTATCTTACCCCTAGTGAGATAAGCCTCTACATCCTTACATTTGTCCTCTAGCCATGCCGGCTTAGCAATTTTGCACTTCCTGTCGATCTCATTTTTGAGACGTTTGTATTCCTTTTTGCCTGCTTCATTTACTGCATTTTTATATTTTCTCCTTTCATCAATTAAATTCAATGTTTCTTCTGTTACCCAAGGATTTCTACTAGCCCTCATCTTTTTATCTACTTGATCCTTTTGTAACATTACGAGTCAAGATAGCTGTAACGGAAATTGAATAGCGTAAAGTTATCATTAAAAACGCACGCCGCACGATTTGTGACGATTTGGTTGGTCATAATAGTAGTAACATGCTTTTGAATACAATTAAAATATAACGGCGATACTTGTTTAGTGTTATTGGAAATAATATGTAGTAAATTAATGAGTAAGGTAGCCGATCCTATAAGAAGAGGTGAAATTGGGCATATTAAGGTGTTTTGCTTTATGTCGACTAAGCTGATGATATGACGTCTTTTTTTCCGTTTACTCTTAGAAAAAAAAAAAAAAAAAGTAACGAAGTGCTAATTGTGCGTTGTGATAAATATAGGGGCGAATTTTAAATAGCTACAGTGTATAATCAGACTAACAAATGGACATTCAGTTATGCGAAATAGCGGACAGCGAAGTGTGGTCATTAAACTGAGTACACCTACAGGGCGGTCAATTCCGTGATAAGTCTATTCGCATCTCACGAGGGACGCAGTATTGAGACCGGTTTTTTTTTATTATATCACGGAGAGCGGGCTTCAATTTATAAAAAGGAGAAAAGCTGTATCATTATCATTGACTGTTGGTGTTAAGCAACCAAAACTGCTCATCAAAGGGTTTCAGTGAATGAGTGGTGAATGCGAAATGAAACTGTGAACGAAGTTATGTTAAATAAAGCAGAAGAGACAAGACACTTTGGTCGTATCTGTTATTATTCCATAAACCGTAACATTTCTTCTCGTTGTACGAAGCCTTTATAGATGATCGTTATGACAATTTGCTTTGAAGGGATCTCGTTACGAGTTAAGTTTTGGGGACCTGGTCAACAGGGGATAGTTCGTAGATCTTAACTACTGCAGCTATTCTGGAATCAGGTGCTACCGTGACCGTTGTGTGTTGTCAATGGCTTAAGGTCATCATATCTCATGCTCTAAGATCGACGCGCCTTTCCTCTTGGTATAACGGTGTCTCACGGTAACAACGACAACGCCGACGGCGAAGGAAGATACGGCAGATACGGAAGATACGGAAGATACGCCACAACGTGCGGCTCGATCGAGGAGGATTGCTGCATCGAGTCGAGTGTCATCCAGATTCACGAACCCTAGAGTTGGAAAATATTGTAGCAGCCAGTTAGTCTGTCCAATGAAAGAGGTATTCTTCAATAATCGCTAAAAGTGAGCGATACTACCAGGTATGATTAAAATAACTGTATAATTATAAAAAAAAAAAAGGAAGTTGAGACTTGTGATTTCGGTAGATAAATATATATAAATACATAGTGAAAATAAGTGTATGTCTTGGTAGTGAATAATCATGTCAAAACGAACAAAAAGAATACATGATAATGTGCAGTTGAGTAGAGTAATGAGTAGAGAGAGAGAGGAAAGTGAAGAGGATAGGGATGATGCATCCCATGAGCTCAATGTGGGACAGGAGACATGTACAGATAATAATACAGTTATTGATTTAGAGCCATTAGGAGATTCAAATACAATGATAAGTAAGGTAAGCA
Organism: Schistocerca serialis cubense; assembly: GCF_023864345.2. Lineage (NCBI taxonomy): Eukaryota > Metazoa > Arthropoda > Insecta > Orthoptera > Acrididae > Schistocerca > Schistocerca serialis. The sequence goes on from NC_064642.1 coordinate 154,564,273, forward strand.
GCGTGGGAGAACATAAAGATCTTGAGGTTTCGGAAGTAGATCAGCAAGTTGATCCTCAAAATGGAAATATTAATCAAAAAATGTTTGATATGCTGGTATCAATAAATACTCAAATGGGTGTAATGAATGGAAGACTTGGTTCACTAGAAAAAGATAATAAGCAACTAAAAGAGGACAATCAAAAGTTAAATGAAAAATTTGAGGCCAAATTTGGTTCATTAGAAGTTAAAATGGATTCTTTGGAAAGCAAACTGAACACCTTTGATTATAAACTGGAAAATACTAAGAAAGAATTAAAGGCAGACTGGGAGACTCAATTAAATGCGAAATTTGGAGAACTAGATGTAGAGTTTTCTAACACCTTGGAAAGGCAATATAATAATTTAATGGGAAAACTTCATGACGTAGAAAAGAAATATGAGGTAGTTTCGAAGAGTTATGATGGCCTGTCCAATAGGATGGTTAAGTGTGAAAGCAGCTGTTTCAATGCTAGCACACAGATAGAAGAGCTTTCGAAACAAATAGTCGAGTTTGAGTCCGATGCTCGTAAGGGGATTGACAAGTATTTAGTAGATCAAACTAAAAGACTTGACAAAGATCTATCTGAATGGATAGAAATAAAAGGTAATGAAATTGTAGACAAGGTTAAGACTACTATTGGATCCCAGCCAAATGAAAATATCAATGGGCACCTAAGTAGAAATGATGAATTAATTAAGCTCTTCACTAGCGAAATTCAGAAAATAAAAGAGAAAATAGTTGATGAGTTACCTAAATGGCAAAAGGAAACCAATCATAAATTGGCGGAGTTAGAACGAAAGTCATCACAAAATTTGTTGACAGAGGACGAACGTTCGGAGAATAGGTCGAAAAAAAACGAACATGTGATAATACGAACTACAATTGTGGTGAAAATTTGCATTGGGAAGTTGATGATTCGGTTGGTAAAGATGATGATTCTTTTGGTCAGCGAGGATATTTGTCTTCTTTAAAGGTGGAGAACAGCATTTTTAAAAGTAGACAATTCCCAACATTCTCCACTGAAAAGAACAACCTGCATCCGAAAATCTTTATCAATAATTTCAAAAGAATATTTCCACGTAGCTGGTCAGAACATGACCGACTTCAATTTATAGTATCCAAAATTACTGGAGAAGCTGCATTATGGGCCGCCAAAGTAAGTGAAAGTTGCCATACTTGCGCTGAGTTTGAACAACTTTTTTTGGCTAAATACTGGTCGTCGAGTAAACAAGAGAAATTAAGAAAAGAGGTTTACCAACCTGAGTATTTTAACAGTAAAAGGAGTACTTTAAGGCAATATTTTGAAAAGTACATAAATAAGACACGTTATTGGAGTGATCCAATTTCTCACAAGGAAGTGATCAGAATTTTGAAGGGAATGTTGCCCATAAATATACGTGAAAAGTTAATAAATGTTCCTGACCACGATGTAGAACAGTTCTTGTCGGTGATTGACTCTATAGATATGATTATGGAAGACGCAAGACAAATGAGTAGTAATCAAATGTCGACTCACACTCATAGTAATGCGAATAATTATAATAATAATTTAACATATGATAATAATAATACCGAAAACCAGGTCAAACCCGCATCACAGGAGCGTGGACAATCTTCATCCTATAGTTGCAATAAAAACAATGATTATAATAAATATAGAAGAGATACTTACTGTGCTAGAGGTAAACCTCGATATGGTGACGCGAATGTGCATAGTAGTGATATTAATAAGAGTAACAGATACCCAAGTGATGAACCCAATTGTATTCAACCTTGGGAAGATAATTCGAAGCATAATGTTCATCGGCAGGATGGAACAAATGCCTCGAGTCCTCATCCAGCACAAGGAGTTATACCAATGGGCGAAGGAGCCTCCAATGTGCGACGGGGTGAATACCATAACTCAGATCATACTGTGCGGATTGTGGAAGTTCATGAACCCCCACCGATGACTCAACGAGATAGATTAAACTAATACCAGTCACCAAATGCCTTCCTAGGATGACTGGCAAGGAGAAGGAAGGCAGGCATCAATTTGAACTGAGAGTATTAAGGTACAATAATGATCAGGATATAAGGAATGAATTAACTGAAGAAAAACCTGAAGTTTCTAATAAATGTGGACAAATTTTACAGGCAATAATTCCAACAAGTATAAATAATGTTGATGTTGAAATATTAATTGATACTGGAGCAACTATTAGTGTCATGACGCTGGACTGTTTAAAACAGATAAGCCGAGGGGTAAAAATGCCCACTTTTCCTATCACAGGATGTACCGTGTCTGGCGCGTTCAGCGCAAAAATGCAAAAAGTTGTGAAACAGGTACGTGTCGATGTTACAATACGGGGGGCTCAAATAGAAAGTACATTCCTGGTTGTTCCTAAAATGACAGTACCATGTATCTGGGGTTTGGATTTTTTATGTGAGACCGGTGCAATTATTAATTTAGAGAAAGGTGAATGTATATTTAATTCCAATGGTAATGTTTTGACAGCCACCCTGAGAAAGGGCCGAGTAATTCCAAATCAGTTGTGTATGAATCTAATGGTAAAATATGTCAGTATTGATGATGAAAATGTGTATGATATATGCCTTATTGAATGTTCTGAAGAAATGATTGATAAAATGTCATTGCAGGAAAAGGTGTTAGAATCAGAATATTTATCTGTTATCCAAAGGGACGAACTGTACTACTTGTTGGAAGCATATCAGTCGATTTTTAGTAAACGTCCGGGTATAATAAAAGACTTTGAATTCCATATAAAGACGTATGCACATAAACCCTTTTGTCGTACTTCCTATTCTATCCCATGGACAAAGAAAGTAGTAGTCAGAAAGGAAATCAATAAAATGTTAGAATCGGGTATTATTGAGCCCTCAGATTCCGAATATTGTAACCCTCTTGTGGTGGTAATTAAACCCAATGGTGACATCAGATTGGTGTTGGATGCCAGAGAGATCAGTAAGATCATTATACCTGTACAAACGCGACTGGAGAACCTAGAAGAGTTAGTACAAAAGTTTTATGGTGCCCGCTTCTTAACTTCTTTGGATATGCGTAGTTCATATTGGCAAACTAGAATATCGAAAGAATCTAGAAAATATACTGCATTCGTTTTTCTGGGCCGAAGTTACAGTTTACCGTCATGCCATTTGGGTTGAAAATAAGCGGTGGTGTTTTCATATCGGCATTAGATACCGTACTGGGCAGAGACCTTTTGAATGAAGTTACTTTATATGTGGATGATTTGCTAATTGCTTCTGAAACTTGGGAGGAACATATGGACTTATTAAGAAGAGTTTTTGCGAAATTTTTGGAATACAGAGTTACTGTAAATTTGAGCAAATCCAAGTTCGCTCATAACCAATTGAAATTTCTTGGACATATAATCACTCCTGAACGGATAAAACCAAATCCTAAAAAGATGGATGCGATTAACAGATGTGCTTATCCAAAAAACAGGACGGAATTAAAGTCATTTATCGACTTAGTTTCATTTTTTCGACGATTTTTACCCAATCAGTTAGGAAGCCAAGACTGTTTGTTACGGTTGTTAAGAAAAAATGTCATGTGGGAGTGGAATTCCGAATGCATGCAAGCTTTTGATAACATCCACAATGCTTTGACTAATGCTCCACTGTTACATCATCCGAGACGTGATCAAGATTTTTATATTGCTGTGGATGCTTCTGAAACAGGATTGGGTGCCACTCTTTTCCAGATGGACAATCCAGAAGATATCAGTACCATCAAAATAATTGGGTTTGCCAGCAGAACACTCTCTAGCTGTGAACGTGCATATTGTACTACTGAATTGGAAGTACTGGCCGTGGTCTGGTCCCTTCGAAAGTTTCGCTATTTTGTATATGGAAAGAAGATCGTTGTATTCTGCGACCACAAAGCTTTATCTTTTATTTTAACAGGAAGGATGTTCCATTCACGTTTAACCCGGTGGGCCTTGCTACTGCAAGAATATGATATTACGCTCAAATACATCAGAGGGAAAGACAACATGATAGCCGATGCTCTTTCAAGACTACCGAAAAGAAAGAATGACGACGAGTGTGAAGAACGGACTATTGACTTTAAAGTCATGAATTTATCAAGGCAATATTGTGAGAGGCATATTTCACAGCTATGTCGAAGTCTTCCACAACTGCAAGAAGATGATAAGTTGTGGAAAGCCATTAGGCATGCTGTAGAAAGCAAAACACTAAGTCACTCTCAAGAACAGTATCAATTAAAATCCGGAATATTGTATCGGAGGAAGGATGAAGAAGATGTTTGGAAAGTTTGTGTTCCAAATAAATATTTAGAATCACTAGTATGGTACACTCACTTGAATTGGGGTCATTTTTGTGCCGCTAAATGTACAGCCAAAATAGCACAATACTGCTATCATCCAAATTTGGGACGTATAGCTACAAATATTCTTAAGAAGTGCAAAATATGTCAGAAGGCGAAACCCATAAACTATTGTCGGAAGATAGAATTACATCCTATCATCCCACAACAACCTTTAATGTTGGTGTCATGTGATGTCTGTGGGCCATGTCCCATGACACGTGGACAGTTCAAATATGTATTGGCTTTCTATGATCTCTTTTCAAAATATGTGAAATTATATCCTTCGAAAAATCTCCACGTTCGACCCATGTTACGCAAATTTATCAACAACTATATAACTGAGCTTGGCAAACCTATAATGATCTTGACAGACAACGCTGCTTATTATACAAGCAAAGTACGGAGAGACACTATGAAAGAACAAGGAATCCAGCACATTTACGTCTCAAGATTTTACCCTTGTGGGAATCCGGTTGAGAGAATCTTCCGAGAGTTGAACCAATTTTTACGGACGTACATACCCAAACAACATTATAAATGGATCGATTGGATTTATGAATTTGAGAAAGTGTATAATGACTTACCACACTTATCGACAGGTTATTCACCTAACCAAATAGTATTTGGTGAAAGTATTGTGCCAGAATGGATGAAGAAATTACCTGTGATAGAACTAAAGATTACCAAGAAAGACGATATGGTGAAGAAGGTCTACGAGAACCTGAAGCATCAAGCACAATTGAGAAAAACCTGTTTTGATAAAAATGTGAAGAAAGTAGTCACATATGAAGTAGGGGAAGAAATTTTATTGAGAAATCACCCAAAAGCATCAACCAGGAAAAGACTGAATAAGAAATGGCAATATTTATGTACAGGTCCATACAAAATAATGAAAATACCTCATGGAGGGAGCTACCTCCTGGCAGATTGTGATACTGATGTAATTAAAGGCTTGTTCCCTCACATAGACCTGAAGAAGTATTATCAATAATGAGCAAAATATAGATTCAAGAAACACTGAATGATACCAAGACTACACTCAGTGGACTAAATAAAAGCACCAGTGGATAAATACGTACTTATACTAACTTACAAAGAAAATTAAAGAATGTGCCGACGATTTCCATGAGATACCTTCTTGGTATCAGCAACAATGTCGATGCTGAAATACGATTTATCCTCTCACCGAACAGCGAGGATGGATGATTTAAAAGTGGAATTAAGAGGAAAAGAAAAGGACCAAATCCTCTCTGGTTAAACAAGTGGCCTAATAAGGGTTTTGGCCTAGGATGCCAATCGTCGAACCTGGCTGTGATCCCTGGCTTGCACAGTCGGTTGAAGAACTGAGGGCTTCATCCAAGAAAAAAAATGTGGTGTGAATATGAAGTGATTAGTGCGAAGTGTTTCTCAGACAACCTATAAACAAGTGTGGAATTTAGTTAAGGGCATTTTGTCTAGGCCCATTAACTCAACTTAAATATTGTAGAATGTATGTACTGACTTGTTGAGTGAATCTGAGAGTGAGTGTATTCGCCAAAACAAATACCCTCTCCAGTCACTGTACAAAAAAAAAAAGGCCTGTTCTGTCTGGAACCCTCTTCAAGACATCACAGTCTGGGGGGCCGTGTAACATTACGACTCAAGATAGCTGTAACAGAAATTGAATAGCATAAAGTTATCATTACAAACGCACGCCGCACGATTTGTGACGATTTGGTTGGTCATAATAGTAGTAACATGCTTTTGAATACAATTAAAATATAACGGCGATACATGTTTAGTGTTATTGGAAATAATATGTAGTAAAATAATGAGTAAGGTAGCCGATCCTATAAGAAGAGGTGAAATTGGGCATATTAAGGTGTTTTGCTTTATGTCGACTAACCCAATAATATGGCGTCTTTTTTTCCGTTTACTCTTAGACAAAAACAAACAAGTAATGAAGTGCTAATTGTGCGTTGTGAAAAATATAGGGACGAATTTTAAATAGCTACAGTGTATAATCAGACTAACAAATGGACATTCAGTTATGCGAAATAGCAGACAGCGAAGTGTGGTCATTAAATTGAGTACACCTACAGGGCGGTCAATTCCGCGATAAGTCTATTCACATCTCACGAGGGATGCGGTATTGAGACCGGTTTTTTTTTAATTATATCATGGAGAGCAGGCATCAATTTATAAAAAGGAGAAAAGCTGTATCATTATCATTGACTGTTGGTGTTAAGCAACCAAAACTGCTCATCAAAGGGTTTCGGTGAATGAGTGGTGAATGCGAAATGAAACTGTGAACGAAGTTATGTTAAATAAAGCAGAAGAGACAAGACACTTTGGTCGTATCTGTTATTATTCCATAAACCGTAACATTTCTTCTCGTTGTATGAAGCCTTTATAGATGATCGTTATGACAATTTGCTTTGAAGGGATCTCGTTACGAGTTAAGTTTTGGGGACCTGGTCAACAGGGGATAGTTCGTAGATCTTAACTACTGCAGCTATTCTGGAATCAGGTGCTACCGTGACCGTTGTGTGTTGTCAATGGCTTAAGGTCATCATATCTCATGCTCTAAGATCGACGCGCCTTTCCTCTTGGTATAACGGTGTCTCACGGTAACAACGACAATGCCGACGGCGAAGGAAGATACGGTAGACTTTGCTGCCTTCACTACTTCATCCCTCAAAGCTACCCATTCGTCTTCTACTGTATTTCTTTCCCCCATTCCTGTCAATTGTTCCCTTATGCTCTCCCTGAGACTCTGTACAACCTCTGGTTTAGTCAGTTTATCCAGGTCCCATCTCCTTAAATTCCCATCTTTTTGCAATTTCTGCAGTTTTAATCTACAGTTCATAACCAATAGATTGTGGTCAGAGTCCACATCTGCCCCTGGAAATGTCCTACAATTTAAAACCTGGTTCCTAAATCTCTGTCTTACCATTATATAATCTATCTGATACCTTTTAGTATCTCCAGGATTCTTCCATGTATACAACCTTCTTTTATGATTCTTGAACCAAGTGTTAGCTATGATTAAGTTATGCTTTGTGCAAAATTCTAACAGACGGCTTCCTCTTTCATTTCTTAGCCCCAATCCACATTCACCTACTATGTTTCCTTCTCTCCCTTTTCCTACTGTCGAATTCCAGTCACCCATGACTATTAAATTTTCGTCTCTCTTCACTACCTGAATAATTTCTTTTATCTCATCATACATTTCTTCAATTTCATCGTCATCTGCAGAGCTAGTTGGCATATAAACTTGCACTACTGTAGTAGGCATGGGCTTCGTGTCTATCTTGGCCACTATAATACGTTGACTATGCTGTTTGTAGTAGCTTACCCGCACTCCTATTTTTTTATTCATTATTAAAGCTACTCGTGCATTACCCCTACTTGATTTTGTATTTATAACCCTGCATTCAACTCACCAGAAGTCTTGTTCCTCCTGCCACCGAACTTCACTAATTCCCACTATATCTAACTTTAACCTATCCATTTCCCTTTTTATATTTTCTAACCTACCTGCCCGATTAAGGGATCTGACATTCCACGCTCCGATCCGTAGAATGCCAGTTTTCTTTCTCCTGATAACGACGTCCTCTTGAGTAGTCCCCGCCCGGAGATCTGAATGGGGGACTATTTTACCTCCGGAATATTTTACCCAAGAGGACACCATCATCATTTAGCCATACAGTAAAGCTGCATGCCCTCGGGAAAAATTACGGCTGTAGTTTCCCCTTGCTTTCAGCCGTTCGCAGTACCACAACAGCAAAGCCATTTTGGTTAGTGTTACAAGGCCAGATCAGTCAATCATCCAGACTCTTGCCCCTGCAACTACTGAAAAGGCTGCTGCCCCTCTTCAGGAACCACACGTTTGTCTGGCCTCTCAACAGATACCTCTCCGTTGTGGTTGCACCTACGGTACGGTTATCTGCATCATTGAGGCACACAAGCCTCCCCACCAACGGCAAGGTCCATGGTTCATTGGGGGAGGAGTTGAGTCATAAGGCACAAGAATTTTGAATTGTCATCAGTGACATGGTACAGTTTGAACAAGTTCTCCACTAGTGCAAACCACATTGCTGGGTTGTCCTCGGATAGTGGGGGTAGGGTTGGTAAGTAGTCTGCTGGTGGTGACGAAGGCTCAGCTAGTTCTGTATCTGACTCCCTCGTATCACTCGTATGACATGGGTGCTGGACCGACGCAGATGGCACTGCGTAGGGTGTGAGCGAGCAGTCTGTTGGAGTTGATGAGAACGGCACCAAAGCATGAGGAAATGATGCTGTAGAACTGTCTGATGCAACATTCGCAGCGTGAAAGTTTGACGCAGAAGGAATGGCTGGTGCCACGTGAAAAGTGAGTGGGTGAACAGCTGCAGCCAAAACCCCCTGCAAGTTTACTTGTGGTGGCGGGAAGGGGGTGGAAGAGCAGACGTGCGCGGAGCAACACATTAAAATGTTCCCACTGGGCTGTTGACGAGCTGGGACATATTTGGAGGGGCAGAAACCACAGTTAGTATCACTACGCAGGACATTGTTCACATCAGGTGGGGGCCTGTAAAAGTACGCTGAGGAGCCAAATGGTCACTGGAAGTGGAAACTGGACTGGAAATGTTCGTGATACACACTGGGCATTGTCCATTTCATAAACCAATGATGCAGTAAAGCACTCGGGTGTTGCAGGAGCACAATTGGTACACATGGTCTGTCCTAACTAAGGCAAGGTTGCACACGGCACTGTTGTAACAGTTGCCCAGGCAGCCAGCGTCTGATATATGGTTTGTGCACAAAATGCAGAATCCATGTCAGCAAGATGAAATGTAGGAACTTTGCCCTCTTCATTATCATTTTTGAAATGTGTATGTCAATGCACACTCACTAGAGAGTCTGCAGTCACATGTTGCAGTGTCAAGTGGTGAAAGTGTTGAGGCGACGAAACTGCAGGAAATGTGTTGTAGAATCCGGGTGGTGGTGAAGAAACAAAATGTCCCATTGTAGGTGCAGAGCTTCAATATCCACATACTGTGCAGCAGGATACATGGTAGTGCCAAACAAATGAAGGATTAAACAAAGCCAGTGTGGTAGACGTGAAAATACTTGCAATATGAAGAAACGGTGTGCAAATTCTTACTCAGTGTCACCACTGTGGGATTGTGTGCTCAAATCATGTCAGGATCACCATGGTGGGATTTCTGTTGGGTTGCAGCCCATGGAAACACGCTCGTTACTACAAGACTTGGTATATTTCATACAGACGTCTACACTACAACAAATCATACATTGAACTGAACAACCAAGATGGTGTGGGACATTAGGTTCAGAGTCAAAGAACTTGCGATGCCGGAGATATATCATTCGTACTTGCAATACCACAGATCCATTATTGTGATGTTAAGTTATTCTCACTGGAATCAGTCATATCTATTAAATATTTGGGATTATGCAGATGATACAATTAGGAATTAAATTAACCCATAAAACTACTAATGGGTAGATAGATTCCAGACTGACATTCATCAGCAGAATGCTCAGGATGTGTAGTGTACCAAGGCAGGATATGGCTTGCAAAACCCTCATGTGACTGATACTTTAATATTGCTTGTCAGTCTGGTACATTTCCCAGATAAGACTGATAACGGAAATATAGCAAAGATACACAAAAGATCAGCACATTTTTGCCAAATTTATTTAGTAAGCACAAAAGTATAATGGAGATGCTCAGGGAACTCCAGATACTTCAAATGAGGCATTATGCATCATAAGGCATATTCTACAAGAAAGGTGTTGTGTATAGTGATGTGGTTTACATTTAAAATTCTAAGAGCCTATGTTTCTCAGGAGTCAACTAACATTTTGCTAATTCCTATATATATATCTCATGAAAAGACAATGGAGGTACAACTAGAGATATCTGAACTCAAATGGAAGCTATCAACAGTCATTCTTCCCTTGCATCATTCAGAACAGGAAATGGAGAAAATGACAGTGATACATGAAGTACCCTATACTAACACTGCAAGGTGGCTTGCGGAGTATAAATTTAGATGTAGATAATGAGTAATAGCATCATACACTGCATGATTCAATTCCTGCATTGTGCTCTATAGATTCCACCAAGAAGACAATCTTCACAACATATGGGACTTTCTCGAAACAGTCTCAGTGACATGCCTCTCCTTTCCAACCTTCCCCAGTGGTTGCCTTATTTCTCCCTGAGGAAGGAAGACATGAGATCCAATAAATAGGTGTATTTATTTCCCATTTTAAGTTTTTCTGTCAGAAGTGCTAACAATTTGATTTGATGAAGGTAATTATCAGAAGTACTAAAAATTTGATCAGGTGTAGGTAATCGCTGGTAAGCCAATTTTGTTTCCATTGTCATAGTGTGGATGGAATACCACAGTGCAGAGGAATTTCAGGATCAGACAAGGGCAATCACTTTTGTCTGCTCCAGCTTGATGTAATAATAAAGAGTTTGACTGTAATCTGCCTCTATGGCTGCGCTCACCTTCAATAGACTTGCCTCCCTTACCTATCAATCAAACTCACAATGCCCCAGTGGAGAGTAGCTAGGCCATCCCAACAGACCAAAGCAATGCTCATCTACCTCTGAAGTAGTGGACAGTTGTAACCAGGCTGCTGCTTCGAAGGTCTGCCAACCATTTCAAATGACTGATACGGATATTTATGGATCCATCACACAAACATCAAGTGTGGAATTTGTATGTTTTAATTCACTAATCATTTCTAGTGTTACATAATTGCTCTATGAAATCAGCAAGCAGAGATAGTGGTTCAGACATTGGTTAACCATTAGATTTTGAAATTTGGGACACCATAAATCCTGCTAACCAAACAGGAAATTAATTTTATATCTGAACTGATGAAACAATTAGGCTGGCTCCTGTGAATTCAGAAGTTATGGACAAGTGCACTATCCTGCAGTGTTCAAATATAAGATTTAATTAATATTCCTTTCACCACTTGGTAGGCGAGGCTTATACTTTATAACTTGAATGACGTTGGGGCAAATGGCACAGCTACAAAATGATGTAAATTCTCATATTTCTCTCTTTCAAACAGTTTAATCTGAATCTTAAGATCCCAGTTAATTATTATTTTGCTATGGGTTTTTCACATCATTGATGAGAACAGAGAGAATCTTCATAATTTAAATTCTTCTAAATCTTATCTCTGGTATTAGTTAAAAGCAAAATCATGGAGAAACTCGCCAAAGACAAAGTATTCCAATGTCCATAGCGCTTTGTTAAGTTGATAAAATAAATATTCCTCTCCATTTACATTCCATTACTACCTCATCACTAGCAGGTCATGGAACATGTATTGGAAAGACAGAATAGATGCCATAGGAGTGTTCATTGTAGCTGAGAAAAATATTGTCTGTATTGAGTTTGAAGCTGAGTGTGACAGTGAAGCTGTCTGGTTGCTTATAACAGGTCTAGGTGAAACCAAGTTAATTGTTGGATGTCTTTATTGGCCACTCAATTCCACTGCGGAAGTTCTAGAGTCATTCACAGAAAATCTGTGGCCAGCAGCACAATACCTGTAGGGATGACTTTAACCTACTGAGAATACATTGGATTCATTGCAAGAGGTACAGACAGACAGTCTTGTGAAGTACTTTTGAACACATTTCCTGAAAACTGTCTTGAGCAACTGGTTTGGCAACCCACATGCAAACCTTGTAGCTAAAAACAGGCCAAACCTTATCGACAGCATCAGTATAGAGACAGGGATAAGTGATCGTGATGTCATCATAGTGATTATGGTTACAAAAGTTAATAAATCAGTCAAGAAGACTAGGAGAATGTTTCTGCTAGAAACAACAAATACGCAGTTATTAGCATCTCACTCAGACAATGAATTGACGTCATTTAGTTCCAGTAAGATGAACATAGAGAAAATATGGGCAAAATTTAAACAGATACTAAATAAGTGGATTATGCCAGAATGAAATTTTCACTCTGCAGCGGAGTGTGCACTGATATGAAACTTCCTGGCAGATTAAAACTGTGTGCAGGACTGAGACTCAAACTCAGGACCTTTGCCTTTTGTGGGCAAGTGCTCTACCATCTGAGCTACCCACACAGAAGATAGGAGACAAGGTACTTGCAGAATTAAAGCTGTGAGGACCAGTCGTGAGTCGTGCTTGGGTAGCTCAGATGGTAGAGCACTTGCCCACGAAAGGCAAAGGTCCTGAGTTCGAGTCTCAGTCCGGCACACAGTTTTAATCTGCTAGGAAGTTTCAAGTGGATCATGGATGGAAAAGATCCAATGTGGTCTAACAATGAAATTCGGAAAATGCTGAGGAAGCAAAAGAAGTTCCTCTCTTGGTTCAAAAGAAAATGCCCAATTGACACAAGCAAAGGTTATGAGAGATTAATGCATCTGTGAGAAAATATGTTTGAAGCATACAACAACTATCACCCTCATACCTTAGCAAAACTGGGAAAATACGAAAATTCTGGTCCTGTGTAAAATTGCTAAGTAGGTCTAAGGCTTCCATCCAGTCACTTGTTGACCAGATGGTGTGGCAGTTGAAGATAGCAAAATGAAAGCCAAAGTTTTAATTTTTAAGAAAATGTTCATGCATGAGAATCATACAAACATACCATCATTTGACCATCAAACAAACTCCTGTATGGACAATGTAAACATCCCTGGCATAGAGAAACAACTGAAAGAGCTGAAAACAAATAAGCTGCCAGGTCTGAATGGAATTCCAATTTGGTTTTACAAAGAGTACTTTATGAAATTGGCCCATTATTTAGCTTGAATTTATAGTGAATTTCTCACCCAGCACAAAGCCTGAAGTGACTGTAAAAAAGAACAGTAACTCCTGTATATAACAAGGGTAAAAGAAAGGACCCAAAAAATTACAGACCAATATCCCTAACATTGGTTTGCTGCTGAGTCCTTGAACACATTCTCAGTTTGAACATAATAAATTTCCTTGAGATTGAAAAGCTTATGTTCACAGATCAGCACGATTTTAAAAAGCATTGCTTACATGAAATGCAGCTTGGCCTTTTCTCACATGATATACTGCCAATTATGAATGAAGGGCAACAGGCAATAAGGGTTAGAACATAACATTGTGGAATTCAAGCACATAATAAACGATGCATTGTAAATTCCTTACATACTCATCCGAATAATGTGCAATGGGTTTCTTGAAAATGCAGTCAGTGTCTTGTCCTGGGCATCAGCTTAAAGTAAAAGTGTAGAAATGATCTGTACTACCCCATCAGTAGAAAAACACTGGCCTGCACTGGCATAAATTCATGCACACAATATGAATAGAAAAGACACAATTTTTTTTAATAGTTGACATATAAGTAATTACCTCACATTGCTCAGCAGGGAAGACATCTTTGTTAGAGAGAATATTCTGCCACAGTACAACCCAGGAGCTAATGGAACAACAGAGTGGTTGCACAACATCATGAGTAAAATATTGAGTGACTTTATAACCATCACCATACAAACTGGGATGGCTCAAATGGCTCTGAGCACTATGGGACTTAACTTCTGAGGTCATCAGTCCCCTAGAACTTAGAACTACTTAAACCTAACTAACCTAAGGACAGCACACACGTCCATGCCCCAGGCAGAATTTGAACCTGCGACCATAGCGGTCGCGCGGTTCCAGATTGTAGCACCTAGAACTGCTCGGCCACAAACTGAGATGCTTTGCTACAATATATACCATATTTACTCGAATCTAAGCCGCACCTTTTTCCCAGTTTTTGTAATCCAAAAAACCGCCTGCGGCTTAGAATCGAGTGCAAAGCAAGCGGAAGTTCTGAAAAATGTTGGTAGGTGCCACCACAACTAACTTCTGCCGTCGAATATATGTAGCGCTACACAGGCATGCTTTGTAGGCACAAAGGTAAATACTGGCACCAAAACCAATGTGTCAGTAAATAAATTAAAAAAAAAAAAGATGGAAGACGAGCTTTTTTTCTCGCCCCGAGTTTCGACCACTGCATTTTCATACATTATCCAAAGAAATAATACAAATTCCGAATTGTTCATCTTCGAATGTAGCAGAATTTCAATGTACTACGAAAATCCGACTGGCAAGACTGTTTGAGATGTTTGTCAATATGGCCAACTCTAAGTTCTGAATTTTTTCCTACCTGTGAGAAGAGATGGTTGCTAATAGGAACCTGATGAAATGTGAATCACATGCAGTATTCTTTTCACCATAAGAGTAATACGAATATAAACATTTTACCATGTATTCTTTCGTGTTTCCTGCTATCTCATTTAAATCCTGTCTGCCTAATAAACTACGAAACTAGAGACAACAGCAAACGCGGAAGAATATACGTATCGTGTCATGTTTATATATTATTCTTATGCCTAATAGTGGTACAGTCAGAAATGAAGCACAGCAACTGACTAGATTTTTAAATCTAAGACGACTCTAATTTCTGTGCAGAATTTGACGTACTAAAGAAGCGGCCGCAAAGATTTTAAAACGGGGAAAAATTTTCGCCCAACTCTCGTTCAGAACATGTTCTATCATACGCAGTCCATTATTTGGTTCTTGTTGATCATTATCAAAGAAAGCAGCAGTGTAAGTAACAACAAATAGCAGTCTCTTGCCATTGTTTCGCTAATGAGACGATTCCTCTCTCTTGTTTTTAATTGTAAGCGGCGGTAGCGCGCACAAAAGTAAGCCATGCCGAGAGCGGCGACAGGCCGTAAACACGCACTATCAGAATGCGACAAACAATGTATGACACAGCGCAGTACTGCATTTTCAGCTTAGAGTGACGTAAACACCTATAACAAAGAAAACGGGACTTATCAGATCAAAGCAAAATAAGCAATCGATCCAAACCAGACGAAGCACGTGAAAAAGGAAGGGTACCCGTATAAATACGGACGGAGCGCCTGACGCATAGCAATGGCTACGTGGTAAAGCTTAACTGCTAAGCTTACGACTCGAACTTTTTTTTCCCTTTATTTTGAGTCTCATTTTTCAGGTGCAGCTTAGATTCGAGTAAATACGGTAGTGGCAACAGACACCTCAAAGAGGCATGAAAAGACAGGACTGTCACCCTGTGAGGTTGTCTGTGGGCAGAAATTCCTTCCCCTTTTGAGTAATGTAGGGTACCCCTGGGGAACATGTATCAGCCATCTGTGGTTTTACAAAAAATTTGGGAGATGGGTGGCATCAGATAAGGGCAGCAAATACCTATGCCCTACAGCAGCAAAAAAGCACACAAAAAGAGCAAACCAAACTGCCTATGTTCTGTATCAGATAATGAGTAATACTAACCAACCCTTATGTTTATAAGGATAAAAACAAAAAATTCATTATGCAGTACATTGGGTAGTTGAGGTGACATCCTCAGTCAGTGTGAAATTACAGCTCCTGATGTGCATGTGAAGTGAATTTATCCATTCAAAGGCACCCCAGTACATCCAACAGAGTATCAGCATCTATTCCTTACATTAGGAACTTGTACTTCAGCCACTTCTTAGTCTTGACCATAAGCATTATCTACATTGCCACAAGCACAGGGTCATCCAAATCCCACCATCTATCCTTCCTCCTACAGGCCTATACCAACAGTGTCAATGCCCATGGAGAAATGGCACAAAAACTTGGAAAAAACCAAAGCAGTCTTCATAAATATTTAATGGTTCGATATGCCCAAGTGAAGTATGTAATTCAACAGTACTCACAAGCACAGGAGACTTGCCTGTCTGTATAGACTATAATGTGAAGCTGTGGTCAGTGAAAATAAGGAACTCAAGATTCAATAAAAACTGAAAATGTGTTCAGTATGAACTGTCTGTGAAGTAAACAGTCATTGTCCAGACAGTTACAAATTCGACAACAGCACAGAATTTGGGGGCCAAATTCTTCAAAGAGAAAAGAAATGTAGTGGCACTGGCTGCACATACCACCACTGTTAATAACCACATTGATACTGGTGCCACATTTTGCAATTATAGCTGACATCAGTAGATTGGTACCATCAACTGTCAGCAAGCAGTGGTTTTGTTAAATCCATGATGCTTCTGCAACATTGCAACAGATGAGTTGTGTGATGCCTAGGACATTTGCATGTCAGTACTCATGGCCCTGGAATGCAAAAAAAGTACTAGCTGCCCACCCAGCAAAAGGCTTCAAGTCAGCAACAACTGTGGAGTGGTTCCACATGGCCTGGAGAAGTATCATCACTCTACCATTGTCTGCTGGTGCAATCACCATTGTTTATCTTATACAGGACCATACACCATATGGTGTAGCATTAGCTTCAACGGGCAGAGAGTCAAACTAGCACTCTTCAAGGCATCAGTCCACTTACCATCTGTTGTCTCCAAGTTAAATATTGGAGACCTGGGTTCACTCCCCAGATGCCATAGCTTTCATCACTGCTGCTCCTGGGGCAAGCAGCATCTCCTGCATGCGGCATAGCCGTACAAGTCTGTGGAGCCAACTACTGAGGTAGCTCCACCACAGGCTGAGAATGCCTACCTCACAAAGCTGCTACACTCTTGGGCTACACTAAGGCTTGCTAGTCATAGGCAAGAACTATGGATTGACACCCACCCATGGCCTGTTGGATGTAGGTTATTGGATCTCCCATGTTTGGTGAACCCAAGAAATAAATCAACTAGTTTAAACCCGTGTGTGACTGGATTTGCTACTGCCCCAACAAGAGAATCTGCAGACATGGGGTGAAGGGGTCATTCCAGATGCAATGACAAACTGTTTCCATTCCCATACATAACCAAATTTTCTTGCTATTTTTTAACTTATTTTCAAACATTTGTCTCTTGGCATGTAACACATGAAAATCTTAAGACTGAAATGGGACAATGTGGGATTCCCTTATTTAGGGTTGTAACTAAGGTTCCCCCCATGAACCATGGACCTTGCCGTTGGTGGGGAGGCTTGCGTGCCTCAGCGATACAGATAGCCGTACCGTAGGTGCAACCACAACGGAGGGGTATCTGCTGAGAGGCCAGACAAACGTGTGGTTCCTGAAGAGGGGCAGCAGCCTTTTCAGTAGTTGCAAGGGCAACAGTCTGGATGATTGACTGATCTGGCCTTGTAACAATAACCAAAATGGCCTTGCTGTGCTGGTACTGCGAACGGCTGAAAGCAAGGGGAAACTACAGCCGTAATTTTTCCCGAGGGCATGCAGCTTTACTGTATGATTACATGATGATGGCGTCCTCTTGGGTAAAATATTCCGGAGGTAAAATAGTCCCCCATTCGGATCTCCGGGCGGGGACTATTCAAGAGGATGTCGTTATCAGGAGAAAGAAAACTGGCGTTCTATGGATCGGAGCGTGGAATGTCAGATCCCTTAATCGGGCAGGTAGGTTAGAAAATTTAAAAAGGGAAATGGATAGGTTGAAGTTAGATATAGTGGGAATTAGTGAAGTTCGGTGGCAGGAGGAACAAGACTTCTGGTCAGGTGACTACAGGGTTATAAACACAAAATCAAATAGGGGTAATGCAGGAGTAGGTTTAATAATGAATAGGAAAATAGGAATGCGGGTAAGCTACTACAAACAGCATAGTGAACGCATTATTGTGGCCAAGATAGATACGAAGCCCACGCCTACTACAGTAGTACAAGTTTATATGCCAACTAGCTCTGCAGATGACGAAGAAATTGAAGACATGTATGATGAAATAAAAGAAATTATTCAGATTGTGAAGGGAGACGAAAATTTAATAGTCATGGGTGACTGGAATTCGAGTGTAGGAAAAGGGAGAGAAGGAAACATAGTAGGTGAATATGGATTGGGGGACAGAAATGAAAGAGGAAGCCGCCTGGTCGAATTTTGCACAGAGCACAACATAATCATAAGTAACACTTGGTTTAAGAATCATGAAAGAAGGTTGTATACATGGAAGAACCCTGGAGATACTAAAAGGTATCAGATAGATTATATAATGGTAAGACAGAGATTTAGGAACCAGGTTTTAAATTGTAAGACATTTCCAGGGGCAGATGTGGACTCTGACCACAATCTATTGGTTATGACCTGTAGATTAAAACTGAAGAAACTGCAAAAAGGTGGGAATTTAAGGAGATGGGACCTGGATAAACTAAAAGAACCAGAGGTGGTACAGAGATTCAGGGAGAGCATAAGGGAGCAATTGACAGGAATGGGGGAAATAAATACAGTAGAAGAAGAATGGGTAGCTTTGAGGGATGAAGTAGTGAAGGCAGCAGAGGATCAAGTAGGTAAAAAGACGAGGGCTAGTAGAAATCCTTGGGTAACAGAAGAAATATTGAATTTAATTGATGAAAGGAGAAAATATAAAAATGCAGTAAGTGAAACAGGCAAAAAGGAATACAAACGTCTCAAAAATGAGATCGACAGGAAGTGCAAAATGGCTAAGCCGGCATGGCTAGAGGACAAATGTAAGGATGTAGAGGCCTATCTCACTAGGGGTAAGATTGATACCGCCTACAGGAAAATTAAAGAGACCTTTGGAGATAAGAGAACGACTTGTATGAATATCAAGAGCTCAGATGGAAACCCAGTTCTAAGGAAAGAAGGGAAAGCAGAAAGGTGGAAGGAGTATATAGAGGGTCTATACAAGGGCGATGTACTTGAGGACAATATTATGGAAATGGAAGAGGATGTAGATGAAGATGATATGGGAGATATGATACTGCGTGAAGAGTTTGACAGAGCACTGAAAGACCTGAGTCGAAACAAGGCCCCCGGAGTAGACAACATTCCATTGGAACTACTGACGGCCGTGGGAGAGCCAGTCCTGACAAAACTCTACCATCTGGTGAGCAAGATGTATGAAACAGGCGAAATACCCTCAGACTTCAAGAAGAATATAATAATTCCAATCCCAAAGAAAGCAGGTGTTGACAGATGTGAAAATTACCGAACTATCAGCTTAATAAGTCACAGCTGCAAAATACTAACACGAATTCTTTACAGACGAATGGAAAAACTAGTAGAAGCCAACCTCAGGGAAGATCAGTTTGGATTCCGTAGAAACACTGGAACATGTGAGGCAATACTGACCTTACGACTTATCTTAGAAGAAAGATTAAGGAAAGGCAAACCTACGTTTCTAGCATTTGTAGACTTAGAGAAAGCTTTTGACAATGTTGACTGGAATACTCTCTTTCAAATTCTAAAGGTGCCAGGGGTAAAATACAGGGAGCGAAAGGCTATTTACAATTTGTACAGAAACCAGATGGCAGTTATAAGAGTCGAGGGACATGAAAGGGAAGCAGTGGTTGGGAAGGGAGTAAGACAGGGTTGTAGCCTCTCCCCGATGTTGTTCAATCTGTATATTGAGCAAGCAGTAAAGGAAGCAAAAGAAAAATTCGGAGTAGGTATTAAAATTCATGGAGAAGAAATAAAAACTTTGAGGTTTGCCGATGACATTGTAATTCTGTCAGAGACAGCAAAGGACTTGGAAGAGCAGTTGAATGGAATGGACAGTGTCTTGAAAGGAGGATATAAGATGAACATCAACAAAAGCAAAACAAGGATAATGGAATGTAGTCTAATTAAGTCGGGTGATGCTGAGGGAATTAGATTAGGAAATGAGGCACTTAAAGTAGTAAAGGAATTTTGCTATTTGGGGAGCAAAATAACTGATGATGGTCGAAGTAGAGAGGATATAAAATGTAGGCTGGCAATGGCCAGGAAAGCATTTCTGAAGAAGAGAAATTTGTTAACATCGAGTATAGATTTAAGTGTCAGGAAGTCATTTCTGAAAGTATTCGTATGGAGTGTAGCCATGTATGGAAGTGAAACATGGGCGATAAATAGTTTGGACAAGAAGAGAATAGAAGCTTTCGAAATGTGGTGCTACAGAAGAATGCTGAAGATTAGATGGGTAGATCACATAACTAATGAGGAAGTATTGAATAGGATTGGGGAGAAGAGAAGTTTGTGGCACAACTTGACCAGAAGAAGGGATCGGTTGGTAGGACATGTTCTGAGGCATCAAGGGATCACCAATTTAGCATTGGAGGGCAGCGTGGAGGGTAAAAATCGTAGAGGGAGGCCAAGAGATGAATACACTAAGCAGATTCAGAAGGATGTGGGTTGCAGTAGGTACTGGGAGATGAAAAGGCTAGCACAGGATAGAGTAGCATGGAGGGCTGCATCAAACCAGTCTCAGGACTGAAGACCACAACAACAACAACAACTAAGGTTTCACTTCTCATTTGATCTGTCACTTCAATGCTATTCACAATGAAAGTTATCCTATTCAGGCTTGATGATCACCTTGATGACACTGTTGACCTGCTATTCAGTTCCACTAATTACATTGTGCAGACTTTTTCGCCATATGCAGAGGACTGAGAGCTGTAAGAGAGCTCACAACTACATCAATTCGCTACAAAATGAATTAACTACCTTTGAACGAAGTCTCCCAAAGTGTTTTTTTTTTTTTTTTTTTTTTTTTTTTTTTTTTTTTTTTTTTTTTTTTTTTTCCCCAAATGAAACTATTACACAGTTAGGTGAGCAAATCTCAAATCAAGCAGCATTTATGCAATGAATCTTATGATGTCACCTCAAAGAATACACCAAGGCAAGTTGCATATCAGATTGTTTTCTTGGGTGTTGACATTATAGACAGTGCCCCTTTTTCTATGCCACCCAAAACACTGCCAATCTATAGCAACAAAGCATAAGTGACCCCTTCACAGCAGGTGGAGGCACACAATTTTCATAGTGCTTTCCCCATGTCTAATGTCCACACTTTGTTCATTATCTCTGCACATATCAATATAAAACATTCACAGTTGCATTTATGCTATCTACAAACTATGTGAAATACATTTTCTACTTTCACAAGCATCTTTCATCAGCCTAAGAGGATAATAGTGGAATATATTATTCCAGATACTCTCATGTTCACTTCAGATTCCCCCACTTAGACAAAAGATGTCATGAAACTCAATTTACAGAATTAATTACAGTCTTTTTCTAATCTACAGGTTTTGTCAAAGATTATCTCATTCTTCAACTTCAACTTTCAAAAGAACAAGCTTCATTTTACACTATATCACATGGTTGAGCATGTTTCAAAGCTCAGTAATTTTTACTCACAATCAATTTGGTTTGTTTTTCCATTCTATAGAAATATTTAGCATGTACTCACACTAACTTAGTTAAAGTATAAGGAGTCTCATTTACAAGTTAATTCCTTCTTAACATACTTAAGTTTGACTTGCTACTAGGTATTTAGTCAATCTGAGATTTGTCTGACATGTAAAAATAATCCATGGAAGCTATTTGTCCTTTTGCATCAGGCTAAAACATGTTTTCATTTATTTTGCTCAAAGGTAATCAGCTTTAAACCATGGTACATAACATTACTAGGTTCTCAAATGTATTTAGGTAGAAACAGGAACATGTTTTTATTTACCATAAGGAGTTACATACTGACATTTTGCTATCTACTGCTTTCTTCAATCTCAGATTTGTCATAAACCAACATGTGCAGACATGAAGATTCAAAGAATTAATCATTGCTCATAAATCAACATGTGCAGACATGAAGATTCAAAGAATTAATCATTGTTCATGTTAAGTCCATTCACTTTTGACTACTTCGGAGAATACTTTATTAGCACGACTAACAGTCACATTACAAGTTCATACCTTTGTAAGAACTGCATTCACACCTTACCTTCAGTCAGATAATGTGTGCATACATTGTTGTCTTTGTGATGTGGATGCCCTTTCCTTACAACTCTGCATTAAAGAATGGCTTAGGTCATGTCTTACATGGATGCACCTGACCCAGATATAGGTCATCCCTTCCTCTGGGTTCATCTATCCTTTCACTATTCCACCATCATAATACATTACAGGCCATTCCTCAGGCTCAGTTCTTTGTTTACTTTTTGTTTCATCACATAAGCAACACAGGTTATATTGTCTTTGTTTCTCCAGAAGTTATGAATTAGTATCCAACCTTTAGGCCCAAACTTTCTAAGAAATTTAATATATTAATTGAGTAATCTATGAAGTTATTCTTGTTTTAACTCAGACTAAAGCTAAAATTAATTTGCCATGTGTGAGAAGTGTATGACTTGCTGTGGGATTGTTAGTTATGGGGTGTGGTGTGAGGGTTGTTGCAGTTTCTTTCATGTGAGTGACTGCAGCGGTGTGGGAATTGGGGAAATAAACAATACTCATTGGTTGTATAGGATTTGCTGTAGAGACAGGAAGATAGTGGAACAGGGGGTGAAGATTGCTGCCCTTCAGGCACAACTAGATAAATTGAAACAAGATCTGGAAAGGTTAAGGGGGGAGAAGGGAAAAGAGAGGTGGGAAGTGACAACAGGTTATAAAAGAAATAGGAATAGGATGTTCTCAAAGAATGTGGTTGTGAATATGGAGAACAGGTTTGATGTGTTGTCACAGTTGGAAACTGATAAGCCACAAATAGATGTAGGAGTAGACAGGACACTACAAACTTTCAAAAAGTGTTTGAAAAGTAAGAAGTCACAAAAAGCTGTGAAGAAGAAGGAAGTTTTGTTGTTAGGTAGTTCACATGGTAGAGGTGTTGGCCAACTGTTGCAGGATAAACTAGGGTCATGTTACCAGGTCACAAGCTTCTTTAAACCTAGTGCAAGTCTGGGTCAGGTGATAGAGGATGTAGGTTTGCTTTATAAAGACTTCACAAAGGAAGACACTGTGGTAAGAGTGGGTGGTGCAGGCAACAGCATAGATAGGAACCCTAATTATTCAACTGAAAGTGACCTGGTAAAGATAGCTTCAGCAACAAGACATACTGGTGTTGGGCTTGTGTCTGTTCTGAGGCGCCATGACCAGCCTCATTTAAACGCTTCTGTTAGGAGAGTTAATTTAGAGGTGGAACTGCTGCTTGGATCAGATATGGGGTATCATATCAGTGTGATTCCTGTTGATTCTATCCGCAGGTGGGACTATACTAGGCATGACTCTCACCTCAACAGAAAAGGCAAGGGAAAACTGTCTGGGCTAATAGCAAATAACTTAAGGGAGGCACTGTCATGAGTGGTAAAGTACTACTGGTTACAGGTGACAGATCAGCAGTTTTTTTAGGGTAGGGAGGGCAGAAACAAAAGATGTTCAGAGACAGCCTGAAAATGACATTCACATTGATAAAACAGGCAGCCAGAAAGCAAATTTTAATGTACACAACTCATACAGACAGTCTCTGATTGAAATTAGAGATACTCAAAAATTGGCAGGAAAATTAGGTTCATCCACTTGTAATTCAGTCATTGCACAAAATCAGTTATCACTATTGCATCAAATATCCAAGGACTATGGGTTAAGCTTAATGAGTTGTTTATTTGTGTTAAAGAATTAGAGTTGAGCAAACCAGTTGATATAATCTGCCTCTCTGAACATCATGTGACCACTGGTACAGATATGTTAAATGTTACAGGATTCAAGTTAGCTTCTTATTTCTGTAGAGAGAATATGGAGAAAGGAGGAGTTGCCATATTTGTCAGAAAATGATTTGATTTCAAAAACATTGATATTAATAAAATTTGTTAGAGCAGCACTTAGAAGCTTGTGCAACAGAATTAGTATTTCATAATAAGTCCTTTATAATAGTAGGTATATACAGGAAATTTTAACCTCATCATAAAGAATCTGGAAGCTCTGCTGTCCCATCTCATGGTAAAAAACAAGAAAGTAGTCGCTGCTGGGGATTTTATGTGGATTTATTGAAAAGCTCTGTCAGTGAACAATTATTGCAGTCAGTAACACTATCATTCAATTTAGCTCCTACTGTGAACTTTGCTATTAGGATACGTAAATGCTCTGAGACTGCTATTGATAATATCTTTGTAGACATATCTAGGGAAAAAAGTCATATCACAAAACCAATAGTAAACGGGCTATCTCATAATGACATGCAGCATCTTGTGCTAAATGTTGAAACATGTCAGGATAAAAAAAATCTATTAAATCTGAGTACAGGAGGGTAACAAATAAATCAAAAATTGAGAAATTCAGGAAATTGCTCAAAGATATGAACTGGATAGACATTTACAATACTTCTGACTCAAATAGAAAATACAAAGCATTCATTAATAAAGTTTGCTCCACTTTTTAAAATTGTTTTCCCCTGAAGGTAACTCAAATAAGACAAAAGTCAAAAAATAAACTGTGGATTACACAAGGCATAAAGATATCATGCATGAGAAAAAGGAGACTGTATGTACTATCTAGGAACAGCTCTGATGTTAGAATTATAATGTATTACAAAGAAGACTGCAAAATATTGAACCAAGTAATCGAGAAATCGAAACAGCTTTATTATGAGAAAAGATAATTACATCAGGTAACAAAATAAAAACTGTATGGGATATAGTGAAGACAGAGACAGGTGGGGCCAAAAAGGAAGAGGAGCAGATAGCTCTAAAAATAAATGAGACATTGGTAACAAGTACATGTAGTGTTGCAAACCTCTGGAACAAGTACTTCATTTCTGTTACTGACAGCTTGGGGTTACCAGGTTTGGTGAACAGTGCAATGGAGTATCCGAGACCAGTCTATAAAAATAACTTCAGTAAAATGGAAATGACACTCACGTCTCCCAAAGAAGTAGCATCCATCATAAAAATTCTCAAAAACTAAGTATTCCAGTGGGTATGATAACATTTCAACAAAGTTAATCAAAGAGTGCTCATGTGAGTTTACTTCTATCTTAAGTTATTTGTGTAATCAATCTCTTATCAATGGAACATTTCCAGACTGGCTAAAATATGCTGAAGTTAAGCCTCTTTACAAGAAGGGGGATAAAGAGATGCCATAAAACTATCAACCAATTTCACCTTTGCCAGCTTTCTCATAAATATTTGAAAAGGTTGTGTTCAAGCCTCTCCTTAAGCATCTGACTGCAAATAATATATTGTCCGAGACACAGTTTGGATTTCTTAAGGGCTCTGATATAGAGAAAGCTATTTACGCGTACAGTGAGAACGTACTTAATTCATTAGATAATAAATTAGAGACTACTGGCATATTCTGTGACCTGTCAAAAGCCTTTGACTGTTTGAGCCCCAGCATTCTCTTAAGTAAATTAGAATATTGTGGTGTCACCGGCAATGCTGCAAAATGGTTTGAGTCTTGTCTATCTAACAGGAAACAAAGGGTGTTGTTTCAAAATACCTGTGCAGTAAGCAGTCAGTCTTCATCTGACGGAATTAACTACATGTGGTGTTCCTCAAGGTTCCATCTTCGGTCTATTGCTTTTTCTTGTGTACTTTAATGACCTCTCATCTGTTACATTGCCAGATGGTTAGTTCGTTTTGTTTGCAGATGATACAAACATTGCAATAAGTAGCAAGTCAAGTACAGATTTAGAAATAGCTGCTAATCAAATTTTCACTGACATTAATAAGTGGTTTAAAGCTAATTCACTGTCATTAAATTTTGAGAAGACCCACTATATGCAGTTCAGAACATGTAAGGGATTTCCTTCCATCATGAGTATAACATATGAAGACATGCAGATTGAAGAGGTTGACAGTGTTAAATTTCTGGGATTACAACTCGATAATAAATTCAGTTTGGAGGGGCATACTACAGAATTGCTTTAAGCACCCAAACAAGTCTGTATTTGCTGTGAGATGGTGTCAGATGTAGGAGATATAAATACAGAAAAACTTGCATACTTTGCTTACTTTCGTCCTATTATGTCACTTGGGATCATATTCTGGGGCAACTCACCAAACCAAGCAAAAGTTTTTAGGGTGCAAAAGCATGTGATACGAATCATGTGTGGTGTAAATTCAAGAACATATTGTAGAAACCTGTTCAAGGAACTTTGTATTCTAACCACTGCTTCTCAGTATATTGATTCCTTAATGAAATTTTTTGTAAGTAATACATCTCTATTTCCAACCAATAGCTCAATACAATGTATCAATACTAGGAATAAGAACAATCTACATAAAGACCTAAAATCACTTACCTTGGTCCAAAAAGGGGTCCAATATTCAGGAACACACATTTTCGATAAATTGCCAGCAACAATTAAAAACTTGGTTTCAGGTAAAGCATGGTTTAAACAGAGTTTGAAAGACTTTTTGATAGGCAACTCCTTCTGCTCCATAGATGAATATCTTAACAGAGACTGTTAAGCCAGCTTAAGTAAAAATATCTATTAGATTTCAGTTTTGACAACACTTGGTCACAACAGTCAATATTAGGTATTTTGTGTATGATAAATTTATTAATAGTGCATAACAGTGTTTCATTCTGACAATGTGTTAATTCTGTAAATATTAGCTGTTCCATTTTACTGCCTTGTATTAACCTATTTCAAATATCCCCTGACAAATGATCAGGGTAGTAAGTATTACATTCAAATTTTTTATGTTTTTATGTTGTAGTTTCTGACATGTTCCACACCCACAAGAATTATCTCATTTTTTGGGTCTATGGAACGAAAAACGAATCTAATCTAAAATGATCTGGATGCACCTGACCACACATTAGACAATCCTCTTTCTATTGGTCTGCCTATCCTTTACTCTACAACACCATAAAATTAGGTCCATGTCATCTTAAATCTTTGAAACTATGTGCACAATTTAATACCCTTATTCTTATAAAGTCTCCAGGTGAAGTTTCTCCATAGCCTATTGACTCTCCTGAGCTATTATGAACATTAGTTTACTAACACTTTCTTTGTCATTATGCACTTTGCAGCACCATATGGCTTACATTACTAACATATTTCATCCTAGCTTTTTGCTTTATTAAACTTTGTTCATTTAGAACCTGTGTGTTCTTACTGGATTACAATATTTTGTACCGCTCAATATTATTAACATGATTATAAACCACTTAGTTTTAAAAATTAGGTAGAAATCTAGTGGTCATTATCTTTGGTTCTCTACATTTCTTTAGCAATACCATCTGCATATATATGAAAGCCTAACTTACTAAATCTCTTTAAGAATATTTCTTAGTTAGCTGTTAATTTGTTTTTTAATTCCTTTTGATAATCATCAGGTATAAAACCTTTACTTAAATGCACTTTAGATAGTTTACTGTATCAAAAAACACACAAGAAATTAGTAATTCTCACCTTTTCCTTACATCTACTTAAATCTTATATACAGGAGCACTCTCTTCCCATAGATGACGTGAGTTTTTAGAGTGATTTCTCACCTCATTTGTTAAGACAGCTGATAAGCACACTCTTGCCGATAATTTAATGCCATCCATAATTGCATCCGTATTTCAACATTGTAGTACCTTGAGAATTTTGGGGTAAATTCTAGAGACACTTGCATTTTCACCGTCTCGAACATGTGTTATTTTTCAGATGAGTGTGTGAACGTGGAACTGTGTCTAGGGTGCCATGATTATGTGTGTGCTGGACTGGCGTGTATCAGATGGTTGATCAGCCTGGGCTGGTAGTCACAGCACTCGCCTCAGAAGTTACACGCCCAGCACAAGGAACAAATGCAACGTACTCGGTGATGGTGCTACGTCAGTCAATATTGAGAACAGTTGAATGCTGTTAAAGAAAATCAAAGACACTTAGTTATTCACTTACTTACATTATGTCTAGATGGTGGACTTGCTAGAGCTTTCTAGATTGTATTTGTTATAAAGTATGCAAGAGTATCTGTCAGACCAGTAATTGTTGGGCTTACAAAAAAGTGAATCATTTATATGGTGTCTTGTTTGTGGAAGTGAAAATATAGTGACATTGGTTTAAAAGTATCCTGAGTGTACAGAGTTACTTTAAGAGTATAAAAAATTCCTCCAAAACAGCATCTTATCTTTGGAGAAGAAGTTGGGCAGACAATTGCAGCCGGCTATCCTGAAAAGATCAGTGAAGGAACTCCACGTAAGCTCAATAATAAAGTGGGAGTGGGAGTCTGGCACACAAGTACCACATTGCTCCCTCTAGTCGCCGGAAACCGCCAGAATGTGGCGACCATTACAGGACTCAAAAGGACTCAAAAAGGAGGAACTTTTCGGAGTAGATTGAGACAAGAAGAAGTTGAGAGTTGCCATAGCAACCCTTAGTAACAAGATGGAGAAATTGGTTTGTAGGATTCGATTAAGAAGATTTGGGTGTAGGAAGGAAGCAACCCTCACACATGCAGTAACCAGCTGACATCGACACAGTGACCAGCCACTGCCGACACTGATACAGTAACTCGCCACTGTTACTGGCTGCCATTTGAGTTGCTGGCTTCACGCACACCGACGCCACGACCAGTGTTTGGCGCTACCAGCGCTCATGCTATTCATCAGTGCCAATTCTACACCTCACCGACGCAGCTTAGAACTCTATGCCAGGTGAGCTAAAGACAATAACTGTTTGAATGTAAAGTAGTGTGGCCATTATTCACAGAGGTGATTTTTTTAATGATCTCAAGGTCCAAAAATAATAAAGATATGGAGCAGGAACAACAACCTACAGAAACTTCTGAACTGGGCATGGCCATAAGAATTAGTAGAGAGATCTCAGATTGGACTAAATTATCAAATTTAATAACTGCTAAAATTTCCTCTTTAAGTGAAAAATTAGGTGGAGATTCAGCTTCTTTAGGACAAGAACTAAGTGCTCAAAATGCTTCATTAAGGGAAAAAATAGAGAAACAAAGTGTAGCTGCAACTGCTCAAAGTGACTACTTGTGAAATGAAATAAGTACAAATTTAAGTGAAAAACTAGAAGCACAGGGTGAAGTTTTAAATTCTAAATTTGAGGTGTTAAATGATAAAGTGGAAAATCAGTAGATTTAAAGAATTAATTAAGTAATTCTTTAACTGTACAAATAAATCAAATGTTCATGGACTTTAACCAAAAGCAGGATGATCAATTTCAGCAGTTGACCCAAAAATTAGAATTTGATATTGGAGACAAGTGTAACAATATAGAGTCTGAATTTAATGAAAAATTCGATACAGTGAAACAAAGACTACACACCTTAAATGATAGTATGGAAAGACAGGATAAACTGATGCCTTTTGTCCAGTCACAAACTGCAGGAGTCAACACTAGAGTAAATGATGAGGAGAGAAATTTCAAGGAAAAGCTAGAAACCTCAGACACCATAAATATAAGCGGTCTGGATGAACAGGTTGAGGAGTTGATAGATTGAGAAGTTACTGAGAGTATAATACCTGGAAATGTTTCAACTGTTGCTTTTTCCAAACTTAATGATAATAACAATGTTAGAGATAACTCATGGAAAGAATTCAAACTTGTCCAGGACAGATTAGAACATAGAATAACTTTACTTAATGTCATGCTTCCTAGTGAAAGGGTAATTGTTTTGCTGTGGGGAGACTTTCACTCAAAATTTAATGAGAAGTACTGGTATGCACTTGCTCAAATGAGGTTAATATCAGATCCATGGGATCTGGGCGGAGTCACATTTGTTCCCCAGGGATGTTAACATTGTGTGTTAACGGGCAGAGTGACGACCGTCGGATCCCGAATTGGGTTCGGTGTTACTTCCATTTTCTTTTTCCAACACCGAATTCTCTTCAAGTATTACACTATCCTGTATCCCGTTCTCATCCTCGTATACTGTCCATATAGTTTACTACTTCAGCATACTCATCTTGAAGTGGCATACAAGCAAGAGTTGCAGCAAATCACTGATATGATATGAAGGTCATACTGCTTCTTGTGGACATAGCAGTAAGTGATCTTGTCATTATACGCAGTCTTACTTGTTTTACAGGTGCTAGGATCCCCAGTTATGTAATCACTTTGATGGATTTGTTGTTATATCGAATCTAGACTGAAGCATTTGGTAATGCCTCGTAATACGTAAGTCAAATGCATGCTCTGCTCTAGTCTCGATGTGAAAGTGAATTGATAGCATGCTCAGCTCTGGTCTCAATGTAAAGGTGAGTGGACGTCATGCTCCGCTCTAATCATCGAGGCTCTCGAATTTGATGATAGTTAGGTTTTATTTTTGCCAAAAGTAGTCCTTGAAGATAATCTCTCCACCAGTTTTCCATATGAACCTGTGTGCAGAGGTATTCATGGATGGCAACAGAAAAAAAATTATACCTGCTGGGGACATTTTATATCATCCTTGGTTATTCCAGGTTATTGCTGGTCTTCGTGACTTGTCCTGGGGTCTTGATTGTAGTGTCAACAGCAGCCGATGCAGTCTCCATGGGTTGTTAGGTCATTTTTTTGCCTAACCATCAGGATAGCCGGCTGCGATTGTATGCCCAACTTCTTCTCTGAAGATAAGATGCTGTTTTGGAGGAATTTTTATACTCTTAAAATAACTCTGTACACTCAGGATACTTTTAAACCAATCTCGCTATGTATTCACTTCCACAAATAAGACATCATATAAATGATCATTTTTTGGAAGCCCAACAATTACTGGTCTGACAGATACTCTTACATACTTTATAACAAATACAATCTAGAAAGCTCTAGCTTTTCCACCATCTGGACCTCACTAAAGACACAAACAGAAAAGACAATGTGAGAACTGTCACATGTTGGAGGGGGAAAATTGTGCACATAATGATGGGTATGCGCACATGGTTATATGAGGTAATGGTTCCACATCACATACAGGTATATATTTATATATGTAAGAACTAAGAGTATTCATGGTTGTTATGATGGTATACATTGTGGTTCATTATGCTACATCGTATACCTAAGTGTACAGAAATATATTCGGATTTGATGTCAGTCTAACAACTATTCTGACGAATTGTAGGATAGTGGGACAAGTAGGATATAAAATAGAGGGAAAACATTCCACGTGGGAAAAATATATCTAAAAACAAAGAGGCTGTAACTTACCAAACGAAAGTATTGGTATGTTGATAGAGCCACTAACAAATACACACACAAATTTCAAGCTTTCGCAACCCACGGTTGCTTCATCAGAAAAGAGGGAATGAGAGGGAAAGACAAAAGGATGTGGGTTTTAAGGGAGAGGGTAAGGAGTCATTCCAATACCGGGGGAAAAAGGGACAGGTCCCTTTTTCCCCCTAAGGTAAGTCTTTCTGCTCCCGGGATTGGAATGACTCCTTACCCTCTCCCTTAAAACCCACATCCTTTGTCTCTCCCTCTCCTTCCCTCTTTCCTGATGAAGCGACCGTGGGTTGCGAAAGCTTGAAATTTGTGTGTGTGTTTGTTAGTGTCCCTATCAACATACCAATGCTTTCATTTGGTAAGTTACAGCATTCAGCATTGATTGGACAGAAAAGGGCAGGCAGGCAGATCCAAGAAGGGCTGACCTATACTGTGTGGTCAAGGGCACCAAGAAGGGGATTGACCTGTACCATAAAACAGAAGGAGGGAATGCATTCATAGTATCAACCCATATGAAAGGTATAGCTACTGTGCCTAAAAGGAAAAAGGCAGTATCATGACAAAAGTCACACATTTTGTAGAGATTATTCTAGTAAGTTTGAATTTTCTTTTCCACTCGCATTGTTATATGGGTCATGCACACTAGGAATTTACGACTGGAAAAGGGAGCAGAAAACGGAAATATTCTTGTCCTAATGAATTTTAGATTTTGAAAGAGCTGGCTCCAACATTGATCAAAAGGATCAAGTTTTATAATGGTAGTAAAACGGAAAAAAGGAGAGCTATAGATTAAGTACACAACTGTTGAAAGGAATGTCATGCAAACTGATCGAACTATAAATTAATGTTATATGAATATGATAGTGATGTACATAATAAACATGTATAAAATATCGCATGTCCGAACTAAGGAGAGGGATATGAATATGTAGTGCTTCGAGAATTTCGATGTAAATTCTAGAGACACTCGTATTTCCACCATCTCGAATACGCGTTATTTTAAAGATGAGTGTGTGAAAGTAGAACTGTGTATACTGCACCACGATTATGTGTGTGCAGGAATGGTGTGTATTGGACGGTTGATCGGCGCGGGCAGGTAGTCGCAGCACTCACCTCAGAAGTTACACTCCCAGCACAAGGAGCAAACGTGACATACTCCGTGATGGTGCTACATCAGTCATTATTGAGAACAATTGAATGTTGTTAAAGAAAAGAAAAGACACTTACTTATTCACTTACTTTCGTGAGGTCTGGATGGTGGACTTGCTAGAGCTTTCTAGATTGTATTTGTTATAAAGTATGTAAGAGTATCTGTTGGACTGGTAATTGTTGGGCTCACAAAAAATGAATCATTTATATGGTGTCTTGTTGTGGAAGTGAAAATATAGTGAGATTGGTTTAAAAGTATCCTGAGTGTACAGCGTTATTTTAAGAGTATAAAAATTCCTCCAAAACAGCATCTTATCTTTGGAGAAGAAGTTGGGCAGACAATTGCAGCCGGCTATCCTGAAAAGAAGATCGGTGAAGCAACTCCATGTAAGCTCAGTAATAAAGTGGGAGTGGGAGTCTGGCACACCAGCACCACTGCTCCCTCTAGTTGCCGGAAACTGCCAGAACATCCTGTATTTGTGTTCTTACATGCTTGTTCAAACATCAGTTTTTCACTATTCATGTTATCTGTCTCCCTCTTTCTTCCCCTGTTCAGTTGACATTACTAACAAGTATGCTTTTACTATTCTATTCACATATGTCCCATCACTGTAGCATTGGAGACATTCTGATCATTCACAACTTCACTACAGCTTGTCACCATCGTCCCAGTGCTGTTTCGGTGGCCGCTCACCCAATCAATGCTGATCATCACTGTCTGCTGTCTTAGATCACCCCGCAACATCTGGCATCTACACCTATCCTTCGCCTGCTGGCATCGTCACCCCCTACAACTGTCCTCCCTTACCAACAGTATCCTCTCCAACCACAGCAGTAACACATGCGTCTCTCTCTGTCCCCAGCTCCCCCATCTTTTTTCTTTCAGCCTCGACTTATCAGCCACCACTGCTGCATACATAACTGCCAGCTGAGCTACAGTTGCCTCAGATGACATCACTTCATCAAGCTTCACCACACCACCTAACACCTGCCATGCTGAGGGATCTGCATAACTCTCAGGTAACCCTCAACAACACCACACCACACCACACTCCACCGCACAGCCATCTTATCCTCCGACAGCCATTAAAATCCAACAAAATGTCGAAATACCATCAGTCCCATGCACACACCGAAAAAACCACAAAGTGATGCCAACGGCACTCTCCATATGGACACAACTCCTTTCCCCTCCCGATCATCTTCCCCTCCCATCTACTGCTTCATCCTCTCCAACCCAGATCCAGAGTTCCTCAAACCCAAATTCCTCACCCTTAAAATAAAAAAAAAAATACCTACCCAGTCTCCACATCCTACAAATCATCCCTAAAAAGACTCTGTATGACTTAAGTCCCTGAACCCCAGCTTCCAAAGTAATCTTCTCCCCAAAATTCATCACATTACCTTTGGTCTCAAAGCCTCCTTAACATCCTTACCACAATACCACATGTCAAACAACCCCAACCTCTCTTCCATCCTTCCACTGCATGACCTTGAGATCATGGATGAGGAAGTGGTATCCAAACTGAACAAGAAGCCAAATTTAGAAGTTCAGAAAGCCCTTCAGATCAACAATGATAATGGCCCCACTAGCCTTTCCCATGTCTTTACTGAGTCCACCTCCATTACAGACCTCCTTAATGAGGGAGCCCTGATATATCACAACTGCCACAAGGTCGCATCTTCCAAGTCCCATCCCCAGTCCTACCACTGTCAAATTGTCGTCACTACAATGACCAGCTAACTGCAGATTGTAAAAGCCCACCCACTTGTCCACATTGCAAAGACTCCAATTTCGTTGAACAGTGCTTACCCTCATACCCGTAATACCTGTGACGATTCCCACCCCACCCATTCCACAAAATGCAAAGCTAAGCCTCAACCAACCAAAACTGAACTCGCTACTCAATCTGTCCCGTTGATACCCCCATTCATCCCAACAATTCCCTCCAAAATATTGATCCATTCCATCGTCACACACCCTGTTATGACAAAGTCAAGTGTCGGCATGCCAGTTGGGAATGATAGAGAAGAGATGGCTGTCAGAAGACGTCAGCCAATCGCGCGCTGACTGACTCCTCGCCAGGATGACAACACGGCAGCAGCAGCCCCTATGTGGAGAGGACACAAGTGCCACAACTGACTGGTGACACCCAATTTAATAGCAGCTTCAAGACTAGCAACTTGTATTACAGCGGAAACGCTAGTGACTTTGGTTGAAATCTCCACTGTTTACACTGAAGAAGAGTCATTATTTCATACGTCGCCCTTTGCTTGTGCGACACATCTGTGTAATTGCAGAAGTATTGTAACTGTTCATTTTGTAATAAAACTCATTAAAACGATTTGTCTGAATGTTTGTCTAGTGAACCAAGTAAGCAGGCTTCCTAGACACCACATATTTGACGATGTGTAGGGCACCGTACACCAATGTGACAACCGAGAGCTGGGCTGCCACAATTTTGATTTGTCATGGGCTTTTATGTTTTTCAGGCTCCTTATTTTTACCTTGTCTTTTCTTTGCAGGGGTCTGTTTACATGTTTTAACATTGACTTTTATAGTGTTTTCGCTATTCAGAGTTTTCAGGTGGCGGTTGCAGAAATTTTCTTTGCTTGTGTGCATATTTTTATTGCTTGCCTTTTCTGTTCTTTGCATTTTCCTATTCCAAAATGAGCAGCCCACCTCTCCCACCCAGCATTGCTCACAAAGTACCAGGTACTGTGAAACTACATTATTTTTTGTCAATGGTAGGAAATGCAGTTTTTCGCCTCGTTCAGAAATTGTTCCCTAATTCCATGCCGTGTGAACTTTCCTATGATCAGGCTATAGGTTCTCTAACTATTATGGCCAACAAGTGAATGTGGTGGCAGTTAGGTACCAATTCTTTCATTGCAAAAAAAGGTCAGAACAAACTTATCACAAGTGGGTAATAGATTTGCAGGGCATGATGACATGCAAATTCCAATGTGCTTGTGATGCTTATCTTCAGATGAAATGTTGCGTGATGCGATTGTGTACAGTGTAACTAATGTCAGACTTAGAAAACAGATTTTGAAACAGTCAGATCCATCATTTCAACAAGTAGTGCAAATACTAGATCAGTATGATTCGGGTGCCGTAGCGCCCAATAAATTTGAGTGGCCACAAATTTGTCGTGTAGAGTCATCCCTTGCTCACAACCGGCCCATTAGGCAGCAACAGCCAGCACACGCCATGTTGCATAAACAGTTCTCTAAAAAGGTGAACAGAATTAAGTTATGCCCTCGGTGCTATTCATGGCACAAATGCCAAGATTACCTGTCCAGACAATCACAGTGTTATGCTTGTGGCAAGAACCGTCACGTACAATTCGTATGTTTGCAATGGAACAAACATAAGAATTCTGCCCACTCACAAAAATCTAGTCACAAGATCCATGTAATCAGTACAGTGCATTCAAAGCCTGCCGCAGATATTAGCAAAACTAGCAAGCAAACAGTTTCTTCGGTGCTATGCCAGTCCAACAAACTTTTTGTTCATTTGCATATTAGTGGAAAACAAGGGATATTTCAGGTGAACACAGGTGCCTCTGTTACATTGATGAATTGTAAAACACGTGAACTGTTAGGCTTCCAACACCTGTCTAAAACTAGCACGCACGTGATGGCTTATAATGGACAAGACATTCCTGTTCTCAGAAAATGTACTTTGTTTGCCATGTATCATTCATATACACTAACTGTGACTTTCATTGTGCTACAATCACACGATTGTGAGAACATATTTGGCCCTGATTCGTTTGATTTGTTTGGCTTTAAAATTCAGGACAATGTGTTGTCAGTGACTGCTTTTAATGCCAAAGACAGTGTAGCTAGCTTTCTGAAAGAATTCCCTAAACTCTTTTCTGAAGGTTTAGGCAAGGCTAACAGTTTTGTTGTACATATTACAATGAAAGACAATGCTCAGCCAAAAAACTGGCTGGGCCAGACATGTTCCCATTGCATTACGGGACAAAGTGAGTGCTGAACTTAGAGAATTACAGGATAACAGAGCTATTGCGCCCATTCATGTCCGCTGGTTTTGCTCGCCAAACCTTCAGGTCACATTCCCCTCTGTAGTCAACTCACAAACTGTGATTGATAACTCATGGACAGATTAGGCACTGGTCGCCACTTTTCAAAAATTGATTTGTGCGACACACATCTTCAAACACCACAAGATGAATAATCTCAAGCCATGTGTGTTGTGAACACTCCTTTGAGCTTGCTTAAATATTTGTGTTTGCCTTTTGGCAGTGCTTCTGCTCCCGCCATTTTCCAATGGTACTTGGAACAGCTGACTGCTCAAGTATCAAACTGTTCAAACTATTTGGATGATATTGTCATAGCAGGTCATACACCTGAAGAACACATTGCAACTTTGCATGATTTGGTTCGTGTATTATCTGATGCAGGTCTAAATTTTAGACTGTAGAAGTGTGATTTTTTTTTAAAACCTGAGTTGCAGTATCATGGTCATGTCATAAAAGTCAAGGTGAACATCCTCTTCAGTCACATTTGTTAGCCATACATGACCTGCCAGTTCCTCACAGTATCACAGAATTGCAGTCAGTCTTAGGGAAAATGTACTATTATATTCGGTTCATACTGAATGCTGCACATATCGCAGCTCCATTGCATTGCAAGAATGTCCCCTTTGTTTGTACAGACAAGAGCCAAGAAACTTTTCGAAGACTTAAAGATGCATTGCTCAGTGATCGATGCTTGGTTCACTCTTATCTTGACAAACCAGAGGTGTTGCAAGTTGATACTTCCTCTTATGGAATCAGTGCAGTGCTTTCACACAGATTTGGTGATAAAGACAGACCTATTGCTTTCACATCAAAAGTGTTGCCCAAGGCACAGTGTAATTATTCACAAATAGAGAAAGAGGCATAGGCTGTTGTATATTGTGTCAACAAATTACACCACTTTTTGTATGGCAGAAAATTCTACTTAGTGATGGATCACAAGCCATTGCAGGCCTTGTTTCATCTGCTGAAGCTGGTTCCTGTACGATATGCCCAAAAACTGCAAAGATGGGCTTTGTTGTTGTCTCGATACCAGTAAAAGATTGTGTGTCATCCGACAGCTCAACATGGTAATGTGGACACTCTTTCATGTCTCCCGATTGGCCCTGATACAGACTCTGATGCTTCTGCTGCATCTTGTTGTCAAATCGATGCTCACAATTCTGAATTGCTTCAATCCTTTCTTCTGAACTACAGGAAAACTGCATAGACCACACAGGATGACACTCGTACTATCAAAGCATCACAATTTAATTCTTCCAACCAGCATTCCAGTTCTGTAAGTTTATTTTTAAGTGACTGAACATTAATATGCAAGGAAAACACACTTTCTGCCTTGTCGTTTTGTGTCAGTTTTACTGGCTGGTTGGAAACAAAATTCTTGATTACCGTCACCCAATCGCCCCAAGTGAAATTTATCAGATAACCTAGTCTGCATCTCTCTTGGGTGGCTCACCATAAAAAACAGAATTTCCTTCCTAATGCACGTCAGGTGAGGTGTTTGTTCTGCTAGTGTTATTGATGATTGAGTTGTCAGTGTTATGTTAGCTGTACTTTGGGAGTGCCAGTTGGATGCTATTTCAGTTTTGGGTATCTGATTCCTGTTTGTTGATATGGTTTGTATTTTTAATGAGCAGGTTTTTTCCTAGGCTATTTAGGTGTAATCCAAGAGAACTGTGGAACCAGTGGACAATATTCCTGACATTAAGGATTTTTGCATTTTTGAAGTGCTCACATTACATTGATGTTTGTTCATTGGCAGCAGAAATTTCCTTGTTTACCCACAACCACAATAAGTCATATTGGCATCAGATATTCAGCACAAAAACAGTTGTGTGTGCCAGCTGCCCTAAGCACTTTTTTAATTTCAGTTTTGCTTTGTAATTCTTTTTTGTTTACATTGTTTGTCCCACCACAAAGCACATCAATCTTCTGAGGACAAACTTATTACATCTGTGGACTGTGCATGGTTATATATTTCAGATATAGGTGTGTCAGGCTTTATGAAGGCACTTGCATTTATCGTGGGCTGTTCAATAACAAGAGGAGCAAATCCACAACCATCAGCCATTACAATTGTTTTATTCCTCTGCTCAAGATTCTTAGCACTTTTAGATCATACACTTGTATAATTATTATCAACAACATGTACGTTTTTTGGAAATTTACTTTCACTGTTGCCATTTTCAACTAAGGCTAGCATTTATTTGATAGTAAGATATAGTCATGTTTCTGGAATTTTGTTGGAACACAAAATCAGACTCATCATTTTCAAAATTCATTCCATTCAAATCTGATGACACCAACTGATCATCACTCACGCCAATACTCAAGTCACTCATTTTGATCATGTAACTGTTTTTGAAGACCTTTAATTGTTTCACTTTGCATTTCCAAGTCTAATTTGTACGTATGTTCAGCTTCATCTAGACTAATGCCATTTACCACTATGATCTTGTTATAGCTATTGTTGGATTCCAAAGGTTGACTAGATTTCTTTGTTACTTTAATTTTTCTAAACAAAATGACATGCAGCACTGTTTAACTCACTAATTAATAATTTCATATAATTGACCTAATTTGCAATATGCACTCATAATATAAACAAGGAAAACCACATTGCAAAAGTATAATAGTGTCCTGTATTTATATTTCTAACTGCAACATCTTCTATAAGCCAAATTATGTTACTTCTGGTAGTTCATCCAAACAGCAAAATCCAGCCTAGCCGATTTTCAAAGCATGATGTAGTTTGTGAAAGAATAGTCTATTCTTACACCCATCTTTAAGTAGTCAGCACCACCCAAAATTGTGGTTTGAAAGCTCACATGTAAGACTTATGTCAGGTATACTCCCAGTGTTGACTAACACTTCTAGTATGCCAGTTGTGTAAAGAAAAATATGCGCACCGATATATGCGAAACCCAATAAGGCTAATGTTTAACAACTCTCAAGTGGTTTCCGTGCATCAGATAAGTGAACATTTTCAGCGAATTGTGTTGTAATTTACAGGAAGTTGTAATGAGTTTGTCATTGGAACAAGCTGTTTTTGGACATGATGATTCTCATTATGGACTTAATTGAAGTATCACAGGCCATTTTCCTTTGATAATTATTACAGGACATTGCTAAGTGTCAACTATAACTTTCATCTAAATATGAACAGTGTTTCGTGCCTAAAATGGAACAATTAACTTCGTCACTGAACTGTTGGTAGTCAAATGTAGGTGCTTGTCTGGTTCTGTGCGCCAATAGTTTTTTGTAGTAGAGTAACTGATCTCATCACTAATAACTGAACTTTGCAAGGAATAAATGTGTTTTAATATAAGATTAAACAGCCAACTGGTTGCACAAAAACATTAGG
Source organism: Schistocerca serialis cubense (assembly GCF_023864345.2). Classification (NCBI taxonomy): domain Eukaryota; kingdom Metazoa; phylum Arthropoda; class Insecta; order Orthoptera; family Acrididae; genus Schistocerca; species Schistocerca serialis. The sequence continues at coordinate 154,604,043 of NC_064642.1, forward strand.
TACATTGACCTAGGTTTCAACACCTACTAGGGATGTCTTCATCAGACTGAACAGTTGCTAAATCATAAAACTACACTGCTAAAAAGCAATAGCCAGGGTTTGGAGCAGGGGAGAGACTACAAGAATCATATCAGTAATGCTACATTTGGTGCCTTATAGGATCTGACTCCACCTGGCACAATGAGAGCTCGTGTGTGTGAGGACTGATAAGACACTGGAACAATTAAAAAGAATTCGCACTGGTGGGGACAGTGTACTACTTATTTACAGTGGTGAAGTGACTGTTGAACAATGAAGTATATTTTATGTGGGACAAAGGGACTAAAATTATGTACAGACTGCAAACAAGAAAGTGTATGGACAAATTTTGGGATAGCGCAAATTATATTGAATGAAATAAGGCAAGAAGTGGAGACCATTACAGAGAGGACTTCGACCAATGGTAGGACAAGACTGCCTGACAACACCACCATCTTGAGCAGCAGCCAATCAGCACAAAGTCCAGCAGTATACAAACCAGTCTGCCACAGAACTACAACCTAGCTGGCATGGGATTTGTGGGCAGAAGCAGTAAGCAGATGGCAGCTACAAGCTGCAGCAGTAACAGATTTCAACAGTATTAATGACTGGCACTGTAACAATTTGAAAGTAAAGTGTTTTGTCAGTGAATGTAACTATTTGCCAAAATGAGTGACAAGGAAAGAAAAATCAGTGTATTTGACAGAGAGACACAGGTAGTAAACAGTGGGAGTGAGCCTGGTGGTATTGTGCTTAAAGATACAAACGAGAAACTAAAATTTGTAAGTTAACATAAAGTAGCCGCTAAAAGTGAACTTGAGAGTGGGGTAAAATTGGAGGAATTTTTATGGACAAAATGTCAAGGGCTTCACCCACTGCTCTCTGTAGTGTGAATGGGGAAGCAGAGAGTTTGGAGTTGCTGAAACAAATTAACATTAAACAGGAGTTGTGTGAGGAGAGTACCAACATTCGGGAAATGTCAGAAAAAGGACAATTTTCAGTTGATAATGAAGTAGTTTATGAAAGACTTGCATTCAAAAGTAGACAAAAGGTGGGCTGACATTAATGGTTTAAGAGAAGGAATGAACAAAAACAGCAGTAACATTAAAAAAGACACAGATAGTTTTAAAACAGAACTGAAACATTATAAATATTATACTAATTTAACATCAGATTTGTACAAACAAATAGAACCAGTGAAAAACTGCTTCTGGAAACAAATTATGAAAGGCAACTAAATGATAGATATAAAAATAAAGACTTCTAGCAAAGGCTGTGAAGCTGAAAGCAGTGGAATTATAAAATGAAGATGGAAGTTGTTGCTGGTTACTGTCAGAAATCTCTGGTAGCATCCAAAAAATCTTGTTCTAAAACTAAGGACAACGTGGAAGCTGAAATTGTACAAACCAAGACATATCTAGACAATAAAATATGAACAGTAGAAAGAAAAATTGAAAAGTAGTGTGATTACTAGTGGAAAGAAAAGGGATGAGGTCAATGAAAATGTAGATTTTAAGTTAAATTAGAAAGAAAGTTAGTAAAGTTCAAAATGTCAAATAAAGTGTTTGTACTGCATATAAATGAGATTCTTTTATTAGTTGTGAAAAGTTTAGCAATTTTGAACCAACTTCTTTTCGTTGTTGGGCAGTTGAAGTTGCAGGCTCATGTAATTGATGGGAAGAGTTAACAAAATTATTTTTGGAGAAGTATTGGTCTAAGGATGAGCAGCAAAGGATTTTGTAAATTTTGGAATGGTGATAGGCATGATCCAACAAGAATTTGCAGATGGGACAAAATTATCCCATCACTCAGTAATGAATTTTTTTTTATTTCCCAACTTTGGCCAATCATGATTTCAAGAGGAAATGCAAATGAAAGGAATCCTGAAAATTAAAGGTACCAAGAGAGTTTTAACAAGATCAACTAGCTGCCTTAACAGCTTTGTATACTATTATGCCAACTGTTAATCTGAATGGTAAATTGGCTGGAAAGCTATTTATTGTGCTGCAAGAAGTTGGAGCTGCTCTGACCCCTACAATTCTTTCTCATGTGCATGATCTTGCACGGGCAGTAAGGAATATTTACATCACAGCATGAAAGAGTGGGAAAATGGGCATAAGAGAACTATGACTATGGTAGGAGCACTGCATTGGGCCAATAGCTGGTCAAAATAATTTTCTTTTGCACCATTCCTGATCTGAATACAAAAATCACATTCCTGTAGAGCAAACTACCCCTCCTGAAAAGTGTGTGACATTGCAATTCATACCACCTGGAACCTCCAGAAAAGTTCAGCCTCTGGATGTTAGTTTTTTTCCATGCCTATAAATCATTATCGCACTATCTACAGCTATGTCTTAAAGGATAGGCAGTTTCACATTAATCTCCAAGGCAAACTATTTCATATTCCATCAATTCTCATCACCCAATTACACAAATACGACTACATGCATTCTTTAAGAATGGATACTTAGCTTAATGTCCTGCACAGTAACTCCCAAGGAGTTCACCTTTGATATTGGTGGTATGAACCTTTGTGATCACTTTGACACACCATTTTTCATTTGGTGTTCATGGTGCAAGTTAATGGTTTGTTTTAACATATTTCAAACATCGAAGATGACCATTTTGTGAAGCATAATACAACTATCCCTCAGAAGACAGATCTTTGCACCTCCCAGACATTTTCTTTCGCCCTCATGATGCATGACACAGCTAATATTTCCTCGGTCATAATTGTTCACACAACACTTTCAAATGAGTCTTACTAAAGCCTCAACTTGCGATCTCACACTCAAGGGGTTCCTTGTGATGTTTTCAGCCGATCACTGCAATTACTTGCATATTTTTATATTAATTTGTTTATCAGTATTTCCAATACTGTCAGCTCCCAATCTAATCATTTGTAACAACTACTGTACTAAACCAGTTCACTAACGAAAATATTAATCACTGCATAGATGCTGCCTTGATATGTGGCGAACATCAACACCGACACAGGACTGCTGACTGGAAACGTGTTGCCTGGTCAGACAAATCTCAAACTGTATCGAGATACAGAGATAACCTAAAAATCCACAGACCTTGCATGTCAGCAAGGGGCTGTTCAAGCTGGTGGAGGCTCTGTAATGGCGTGGAGCACGTACATTTGGAGTGATATGAGACCCCTGACACATCTAGATACAACCGACAGGTGACACATACATAAGCATCCTGTCTGATCACCTGCATCCATTCATGTCCAATGCGCATTCCTACAGACTTGGGCAATTCCTGCAGGACAATGCGACACCACACTCATCCAGAATTGCTACAGAGTGGCTCCAGGAACATACTTCTGAGTTTAAACACATCCACTGGCCACAAAACTCAGACATTAACATTATTGAGCTTATTTAGGATGCCTTGCAACATGCTGTTCAGAAGAGATCTCCATCCCTTGTACTCTTATGGATTTATGGACAGCCCTGCAGGATTCATGGTGTCAACTCCCTCCAGCACTGCTTCAGACATTAGTCAACTCCGTACCATGTTGCGTTGTGGCACTTCTGCACGCTCACGGGCACCCTACACGGTATTAGGCAGGTGTACCAGTTTCATTGGCTCTTCAGTATATAAACTTACAGAGCAGTCACATTTCTCATTGCTAGTGAAGTCAATAAACAAAAGAAATCAAGATGGCTACTTTATAAGGTACGAATCATTCTTACTAGCTATGGGAAGAAATTTTAGATTTGCAAAGCACTGGGTCCCAAATTAAGGTAGCAGAAGAAAAATTGGTTTACTACATGAACACTAACGATGGCAAACTTAACAACTTCAGATCAGCCTCATTTGCTGTGTAAACAATCCATCACAACTACTCTGAAAAATGTGACAATGTATAACTCTGAGGAACAATTTATCAGTACTCATCCCTTCACTCGGGTGTATTATACCGCAAAAAATTCAGGCCAGAGCTTAATGGCACAGCAAAAACTTCGCATTCTATACCAAACTGATTTTTCCACTTTCACTACTATTCACAAAAGGTTAGCCCAACAGTGCTGATTTCATATAATCGCATTGAAATAGTAAATTAATGGATACTATTGGTTTGCAACCTCACTCTGAACACCATCCACTTTAGTTTCTGAGCCTTCCAATGGCCAAACTGGAGTCACTGGATTTCTTCACCATGTCTTAAGTGGAAACAAATTTAACATTTATTCTAGTATTAAATATCTGACAAACTTGTTCTAGTCAGTTTATTGTAACTTCTGTTCCATATCATGACCATAATTGGTTTAAGAAAATATGACAAAATGCATAAAATTAATCATACTGAACTGAGGAAATCAAAGTATGCCTATACTGAAATTGCCCAAGTAAAATCTTTCTGTACACAGTAAGAGCCCCAGAACATTAGTGACATGATCTGTTGCTTTTTTTTTAAAACTGGACAATGATGTAACCAAATTCTTGTGTTCCAACAAGCAGTCACTGTTCCTCAAACTGCTCAGGCAGAAACATTTGTGATCAACTTACCTCTCACATTTATACTGAAGTTGTCAGTGGAAAATACATATATTGGGGGCAGGTGCACACACGCCCCGACCCCCCCCCCCCCCCCCCCCCCACACACACACACACCTCTGCAGCATTAAATTTCTTAAGTTGTTTTTGGCATGATTCAATTTAGAGTGGAAAAACAACCAGAAGTCTGGATACCTTCCCATTAATTTACAATATTATGTAACAAAACGATATTAATGCTATGAGGTGTGATTGCTTCAAGTAACGGTAGTGGTTGAGCCAGAACTACTTTGTTTACAACAGTCAAATGCAACCAGCAACTGTGTGGTACTGTAACAGTTACCAAATAGTTTTTGTTGTGTTCTCATTCTGTTCCTGCTTTGAAATGAATTTAGAGACAAATTATGAACCTCAACACCAGAAGGGATTGGCAATTCCCATGACTGCCAGTTCTGTTTTCACAGAAACATGGGAGTACACTGCTTCCCAGTGAGCAGGCTGTAGGGCTTGTTTCCCCATATGGCTCCTCTCATCTCCGGCAGAGTTCGTTTATACTGGCAGTTGACTGCCAGTTCAAAGTGCCAACACACTGCACTGTAGCAAGCTACTGGAAAACAAAACTTGTCAACATATCTCAACCACTTCGGAATTCTTCCCTTAACTTGCAAAGAGTTCTTCTCGATTCTACTTCTACACTAAGTACCTCATTGGTTCTATCTGTAGCATGTCAAGTAAGTTGCAAAGCTACAAATGTCCACAAAATGTCAATGTTCTGCGGACTATGTAACTATCAAATTGAGTGAGAAAAAAGAATTAATGTGGAGGGACACCTTAGAGAAGCACTGATCAGAAAAAAAAACTACTACTCCTCTACAGAAACAATCATTTGTTGTAGCTTTGAGCCAAAACAAGAAAACATGCAAACATCATTTTGGAAAACTGTTGAATTTACTGCAAATGCAAACACTCCAGTCAAAATGCTTGCCAATCACCACTTTCTTTTAGTCAATTTCTAAGTACTATGGCTTCATCTACTGGCACATAGTACAAAGTATTAAATATGTACATCTAATTACCTACAAAAAAATTAGATGTTTACGTCACCAAAAATAGATGCTAAATTTTCCAGTTCCAACAATTACAGGTAAAAGCAAAGTATGTTTCAAACAATGAGGTCCAAGGAAATCTATGGAGAACAACCTATTACTGTGTGAGGCACATTACAGCAAGGCAATCCGTCTTACTTACAGTAATTTAACAATTTGGAATCAAATAGCTTTATTTATTTATTTTTGCAATTACGCAACTGATCAGGCTACAAACAGAAAGAAGGCCCCAGAATGCTTCATATTATTTGGAGCAAGAATGAAGTTACATGTGTCAAATCTTGAAGAAATACGACTTGTTTCAGAAATAAGGAGAAAAACACAAAAACTTGAACACTATATGTATGTCAATACATCAGCAAGTGTTGAACTGACAGAAAGCACAGTTAAATGCAGTATTGGCCCCACCTTCCATCATATGTACATACACAGCATACTGTAAGGATTTTATTGGACAACACACCCTAGGTTTCCTTTTCACAAAATCTATCAACATTGTTAACACCACAGTGTGTGTAGTATCCAAACTGCAATAGAACTAATTATTTCTCTGAATACATCAGTTATAAAATGTGTTAGAACTGAATGAGATTTTCACTCTGCAGCAGAGTGTGTGCTCATATGAAACTTCCTAGCAGATTGAAACTGTGCCGGACCGAGACTCGAACTTGGGACCTTTGCCTTTCGCAGGCAAGTGCTCTACCATCTCAGTTACCCAAGCACGACTCAAGACCTGTCCTCACAACTTCAAGTTTGGAAGGTAGGAGATGGGGTACTGGCAGAATTGAGGATGTGAGGACAGGTCATGAGTCGTGATTGGGTAGCTCAGATGGTGCAGCACTTGCCCGCAAAAGGCAAAGGTCCCGAGTTCGAGTCTTGGACCGGCACACAGTTTTAATCTGCCAGGAAGCTTCGTACTGCGTTAGAACTAATGCTCCACTGTACCACCAATAGATACAAATTAAAGTTTTTTCTCAAAGGAGGAGATTCAGTGCCTAAACCAGAACTTGAGAAATAAAACTTCTGCCAGCAGCTAAAATTTTGAAATATGTCTGCATCTTATAAGTTTTCTTGCTGGGTCATTCCATGCCAAGTGGTCTAGAGGCTCCCACATGACCCTAATATATTTTGATGAAATTTTGTATCAACATTCACACATGTTCTTAATGAACACTGGTAAAGTTTCAGTTTCAGAAATTCAATACTTTTGGAGATACAGTCACTTGTTTAAGACCATAGCACAGCTTTCTATAGTGTGCCTTTTAATTTTCAGCAACTTTGAGATGAGATATCTCTAAGTATTTGCATGAAAGAAACAAAACTTGGTCATCTTATACAACTTTTAGAGCTCTTTAAAGTAAAATATTAAGAAAAGGATTTCTGAGCAATTTTCATATAGATAATTTGAAGCAAAGTTGGGCAAAAAAATAGCTGTTTTTAAAAAATGCGAACTTTAGTTTTTTATATCTCCAAAAGTAATTGTGGGATGCACATGAAATTTGCACACCATAAGTCACCAACACAAGGTCTTAGAATATAAAATTTCATTCTCCTATTGTTTTCCATTATTTCACAAATCTAGGGTAAAGTTGACGATTTTTCAAAAAGTGCTAAAAATGGGTATTTTTAGTCAAATTTTTCAAAAAAGTGTTTTCTCCAAACTCTTCTAAACTATGGTCATTAGAAAGAGCATATTCTAAACTATGTAGAAAAGTGGATTTGGGGGGATTCCATTGTCACGGGTGGGGTTTTTCAACGGTCAGATGCTGATGTAACAAATTATAAATAGAAATAAAGTAAAAATTGACTGGTTGCCTTACAAATAATTGTTTTACCTTCCCTTTAAATCTGAATGTCAGAAGTTTACAAATTGAGCTGTTGTTCATCTTTAAAACTTTGTCACGGGTGGGACAGCAAATAGACGTAGCATTGAATAACCACCAACATTTTAGAAGAATTCTGTGATTTATGCACTTATTTTCTTTTGAAAATATTGAATTAACATTAATAAAACAATTCTCTAGATGACATAATATCAATAAATATTAGATTAGTAATACTTACATGCAATAATTGCAATCAAATACTGTCACGGGTGGGACAAGGAATTGTCACGGGTGGGACTCATGTGAAGTACAATCTCTTTTTTTTTTTTTTTTTTTTTTTTTTTTTATTTAAACTGATTTTATTATGTCAGTTAGCTATGAATCAGTAGGTAACATATACTTAGAGGGCACTTTAAGTTTTAATAACTTTGTAGAACATTTTTGTTGCTTATAAATAATATACATTTTGGTATTGTATTAGTTTACAATTATGAGTACTTAATTATTTCACTTGAAGAATGTACCACTTTGAAAAAATACACTTGACCTCTCACCCACTTTCGAAAATGTCTAAATTGCCGGGAAACTCATAATATAAGGTGTCTCTAACATGTTTGACATTTGGATTCGGGAGAATAGCAAGAACTTGTTTAAACTCTATGTAGGATACATCCTGCTCGTCAGCTTTAAATACCTTTTCTGAGTCCCCAACAGATCGCGTACACACAATCTATATTTCCCCATTGTCTTCTACACTTCTCTGTGCAATTGCAGCATATCTGTATGTAGTGGATTTCTTTCTTGCAGTTTGGAACTCAACTAAAATAAATGTTCCTGGCATGATTTGTTCCACAGCTGGTTCTGAACCTGTAACTTCTTGGGAATTGGGTGTCAACAGGACATCAGGATATGATTCCTCATCACTCATCTCTGAATCTGTGTAGATTAGTGAAAGTGGGAAAACCTCCACTTTCTCTAAATCTGATTTTAGGAAAGTTCTACCACATACTAGGTTACAGGTATTGTAACCGTTGAAGTAATGCTTGCTGCGAATATCTTTTATTTTTTTAACAGCTTTCCAGCGGCCATCCAGAAGGTCTCTGTTTTCATCAATGTGATCTTTTATCAGAAGAAGAAAGTTTATTCCAGAAACAGATGATTTGGCACAGTCTAAAAATTCCTGTGCATTGCTGATGATGACTTTTCTTTGCTTAACTTTGTTCCAAACAGCCCTTTTTGTTACAGCTCCAATGCCATCCCATGTGATGTTGCAAAGAGAAACCATTCTCCAGACACTCCAAAGTCTTGCATCATGTACCAGAGGTTAGAAATGGTGAATTTATTCTTAAATTGACCTGCGCAACCATCAGAAAAAATTTGTATAGAGGTCAAATTGGGAAGCTCTTGTTTCAGCTTACTTCTTATACTCTTCAAACATGCATAAACAGAGTACTTGTCTTGGCACAGTTCATCGCTCACAATTGCAAATGACTGTAGCCCTGTTTTCATCCAAACACAAATAGTGACCACTGTAATCTGTGTATGACTCCAATGGGCACTTTGTATCTCATCTTGTGCCAGTGCTGCATAGTTTTCTGCAAAATCTATTTGCAATATCACTTCATCATCACTAACTGATGCTTTCACAGTCTTGAAAGCTCCAGATTGCATCCTTTTGACAAAGAAGTGCTCCTTGAACGTTTTTAGTTGAGACTGAAGTTCAGAGAGAGCTTCACAAAGTGTTCCACTGGTAGTAGTCTGTTTAGGGTGACACTCATGTTCGGTCCATTTTCTCCAAGATATTATGTCACACAAATCAAACTTTCCATCTATTAATGTGTGTAAATTGATGATGCATTTCTTGCATTGACTTGTCATGCATATTGCACTTTCTATATCACAGCAAACAAGATTCATAAGGTGAGTGTGAGTAGCAAGGAAACTAGCTATTTCTTTGTGAATGGCTTCAATGAAGAAGTTGAAGTTAGCATGATATCTGCACACACATACATTGTGAGGCATTTGAGACGTTAGAACAACACTTTTAGGCCGCAACTCGTAGAATTTTGAAATCTTGATATTAATATCTGGATTGTCTTGCTTAAAAAGAAAAAAAATGCTTCCTTAACTGTCATATTCATGTGATGTTTCTGCAAGCTAACTCTTTTCCCAGTTTCATGGTCTACAATAGACTTTACATCCTTTATACCAGGTGTCTGCCTGCTGATTTCATCATTTGTGAAAAAAATTTTTATTTTGAGCAGATTATCACCTGTAAGTTTACGAGATGTTTTCTTCACTACTGGGAAAATCTGCTTTACTACCTTTTTAGGTAAGCTTTCACTTACAAGCTTTTTTATTACTCCTGATTTTTTTGAGGGGCTTGAAGGAAGCACCTTCTTTACCCGAGAAACAGCTTTGCCAAGGGACTGAGGACATTTATATGATCCTAACTGGGAAATACAGGTCTCAGACTGATCTTCAATTAATACAGATTTTAGTTTAAGTCTGTACTTCCTTTTTCTTTCAGTTTCCTTCTTTCGAGATTCCAATAAAGATTTTCCACTGGAGGATACCTTCATCATCATATTTTCCCTTCTTCTCTTATCCCGCTCTCTTTCTTTTTCTTTATGGACATTGTACTTGCTGGTATCTTTCTTCAGTTTTTCTCGAAGTTTTCTCATACGCTCTGCTGATGTTGTTTTCCCCATTTTCTGAATAAACAGTAAGTTTTTATTTAGTGTAAACCATCAAAGCACTTGTTATATCAACCAATTTAACTTAACAATAACAAGAAGTGTTAAATGGTTTAGATTTGAGTAACATCCAAAAAACTGTCACGGGTGGGACACAATTTCTTTTAAGATTTATAAATGATCATTTACAACTTAGAAGGTGCCTTATGGTTCATTGGATGTTTTTATTTGTTTTTCTTACTTCTAACCTAAAATATATAGAATTACTATAATTGCTGAGTTAGAAGGTAAACTTTTTCATGTTTTTTGTCACGGGTGGGACACTAAATACATAGTAACTTTTGTAAATTAGTTGCATACTTAATAACTTACCTTTCTTTAAAAACTGAAGTTTGTCAGAAAGATAAGATTCTGCTCTTGAAATTTAACAATTAAAACATCAACAATCGCTGCAAGCCAAATTTAAACACCTGCCAACACAAAAAGCAAACTTTTGTTTTCCATCCTCATCTGTAGAATCGCCAACTTTGTTTAACTATATTTCCTCAGATAATTATGTAATTTTTATAATTTTTTCAGGACAGTAAAATTCAACTTTTGTAGATTCTAAAAACTATAACATTGTTAAATTTGGCGTTTTTCCAAAAACTAAGCCTCAGGCTCAGTTTGGCATGGAATGACCCTTTGGTTTTGCAATGCAAGCATATAAGGCCCTAAAAAGTAGCATCATCAAAGAGGCGCACTGGAAGTTTGAACACTTTTTCTGGCACTCAAATTATACCTGAAATCTTTTATTTTGCCTTATACATGTTTATTAATGTCTGGGATAAGTGAAATAAGAAGTCCTGATGAATAGGACCTAGCTTAAGTCCAAATAGCAAAAGAATAAAAATAGAAACAACGTTATTTCTTAATTGTCACCCCCCCCCCCCCCCTAAACACACACCCACACACTTATTAAGAATGAATGTAAATCGTAAAATTTATTTTCATAATCATCTAATTATTAGTTGCCTGTTTAATTAACAACACCAGCTTACTGATGGAAAAGGAGTGTATAAATGAGTTGCTATGGTCCATGGTGGCTTAACCACTGCTAGTTTCATTTCACCTGAGAAAACCAGCACTCCCATTGCCATAGGGACCACACCCTATAGCTTAGCAACAACAGCCACGGGTGGGTTTCTTTACCACAGGATCCCAAGCCTGATAAGGGTTTCTTTACACAGGTTCCCAAGCCTGATAGTAAAATTATTTAAGTGCCCTCTGTAAAATTAGAAGGCACTCTTGGGTTCCTTAGATTGTTTCCTCTAACCTATTTCAATTTTTAATATGCTACATTAATTTTCTGATGAATATCAAGAGGAATGATGTATTGCCGGCCAGACAAATTTACTGATGGAGCTGGAATAACTGCAATAATGTGGTGTTCCGGAACCCAGCACTTGTCACTTCTTGGTGGCCAATAAAATGAATTTGCTGGACCATGTGGGTGCATAAAGTTTATTACTACATCCCTTTGCTCTGTGGAGGTCTCACAGATATTCCCAGTCCACCACACGTTTTCGTAGCTGCATGCAACATATTGTCCTGGTTGGAGAGCAGACATTAATATGCCTTTCATTACTGTGACCCATTTTAGCTAGAAAAGATGAACAATGATTTGAAACTCTGCTGACCTGAATTGTTGTTTCATCAATAGGTAAAAAGTGATGATTTTCTCTAGTGCCTGCTACAGTTTGTCCATGTTTAAAACTCTCTTCTTGTGACAATATTTTTTTCAATTTCATCGTTACTGACGAAAACAAATTTAATCCCATTAATGTTTTCAGAGCAGAAGTGAAACATATCTAGTGGAGTAAGAATTTGTCCATTAAGTAGCCGTTGCAAGCTTGCTCTTGCTGCTAACCGCTTTGTTGTACCTCCAATCCCATCACAAGGTGATTTCCCGTGACTAGTAGCAAAAAAATTCCATTCGGCTGCCATTCCAAAATCACTTATGACAGCACAAATTCAGGAAATTTTTATATTGAGCACTGGAGCCAGCACTGAAATAATGAATGTAGGATATCCCTCTAAATGTGGACAGATATTTCTCAAACAAAACAATTGAAATGGAGGGAAAGATAGGACATAACTACATTAATATTCTGGATGAAACCATAAACGTTTTAGAAATTCATTTTATTGGATAACATTACAATCTATGATCTAGGTCTTTCTTTCTTTTCTTTATATAAGGCCAGAAGTGACACGTTGGCAACTTTCACAACCTTGAATCGAACACCTGTAATAAAAGAAAACATACATCATTTTTAAATTGATGACAAAATTAATAAAAAGAAAACATACATCATTTTTAAATTTATGACAAAATTAAGTAAATACAGAAATACACTAATTAAAGTGTACCACCATGCCAGCTTTATTTTTATCAGCAGAGCCAAGTGGTCTATTCAAAGCTACGCAGTAATTTTTGAATAAAAATGAAGGAAATCAACATGAGAATTTGCACCTAACAAATTTCCTGTAGATTCAGTTTTCATTTAGACCCACAAGTGAGATGATTCTTGTGGGTGGGGAACATTCCAAAATGTTTATTATAAAACATCTGAATAGAATATTCACTACTCTGATCATTTGTCAGGATATTGTCAAAATAGCCGAATACATTACAGTAAACTGGAACTGCTAATATTTACAGAATTAGTACATTGACAGAATGCAAGTTATGTACTTTTAATAAATTTACAATACACAAAATACCTAATGCGGACTTGACTTTTTAAACTGTTCATACTTTCAAAAGTGATCACCTTAACTGTTAACACATTTATCCCACTGTGACAAGACGGTCGCCGACTTCATAGAGAATGTTTGCAGTTGCCCACTGACTCATGACTGCACCCTGGTGTGCACCTTTTTGTCCGATGCAAATCGAAGGGCACATATCTTCCGAAACAGCTCCAAAAATATGGATATCGCAAGGGGAGATATCAGATTTATATGGAGGATGTGCAAGGGTTTACCAGCAAACTTCTGTAGGGAACTCTAAACAACCTTGGCAAAATGTGTGGGGGCCCACAGAGTGGGAAAAATTAAGTTATTGTAATTATTTTTAAATTAAACAGTTAATTCTTTCCCATCTGTCTCATCTAACTGCCCCTTACAGTTAAGTGAAAAGTTTCAGACATTTCAGCCACAAGAATTAAGACCAACAAATGGTTAACTCCAACTTACCAGGAATGTCACCAACAGCATGACCTTTACGGCCAAAACCAGCTACCAACACTTCATCGTTCTCCTCAATGTAGTTCAAGCAACCATCTCGAGGAACAAATGCTGTAATCTTCTTTCCATTCTTAATAAGTTGTACTCTTACACACTTTCGAATGGCAGAGTTGGGCTGCTTAGCTTCCACACCACTATAAAAAAAAAATATTTCCATAAAAATTTGCAAAAACAGAAAAATTTGAAGGATAGCAAGTTTGCAATTCCCACAAGGCAAGATGCAACATCTCGAGTTCCAACATATTGCTGGAACAGCTAACATACATTTATTGAAGTCTCTGGTGCACAGTACTTTCCGATATTCGACTAAGTTACAAAATGAGTCGTGCATCACAAGTGGTGCCTGTGGAAGACAGACGACAGATGGTTGAGTATGGTAAATTGAACATTTAAGCGGAGCCAGCTGACGTGTTGTCTATTGGTTATGTTTCTGTGTCAGTAATAATTAGACCTGTCATATTTAGTCTTGTTGACTTGAATTATAGTGAACAGTCTATTAGTGAGGATAATGAGAGCAATCATTAAAAAGTTTTAAAGCCTTACTGGGAAATCAAGCACTGAATACTAGTAAATCACCATATGGTAAACAGGTAAATCACATGCCTGATTTAATTGGCATAAAAATTACTGTACGCACATTAGTAAATACCATTTGCCTAAGAAACTTAACCAAAGTTACAAAATCAAAGGAAGTTTAATGACTTCCACCAATAGTCACTGCCAAATTTGTTTAATGCAACTGAACAAGCGGGACAAGTTCATTGTAAAAATGTGTGTTGTTAATTTAAATCTTACTTAATGACAAATTAGCCCAAGAACATTTGAGGTGTACCTCAACTTGTCTGTTGTGTTCTGCTCCAGGCAGTTTGTTATTGTTCTCAGATGTTATCGTATAGTAACCAATGAGAATCACTATCTTATAATCTTGGTTACCACAAATACCTGAATTTTTTTCTAACGAGTTAGGTCACAATTTGAAGGGCTGTAGTTTGGTTGAGACCCGATAGTTCTGCGTAAATTGCTGTGAATGAGACAAACTACCGACTAAATTAACTTGCTTATCACGGTAAATTATGAATAAGCAATATGATCAGCTACCCATATCCAATTGATTCATGATTAATGTTCATTTGCCTTCATTCGCCAAGACAAGTGTTACCAATAACAGCACACAACAGAAAACTCAGTACACTCTGTGAGTGTAGTTTTCCAACAAATTAAATGCAGAAATACGTTTACTTGCTGAGATTGGTGCAATCTGAAATCAGCCAATAATGCCCTGTCCAAGTAATCTACTCCCACTATCTTAATATACCAACAGGGTGCCAGTCTGAATGGTTCATGTTAGAGGAAATAATTTCAAAATCCATCAATAATCTGTATTTGGGATCTTATCCCATGTAGCATGAAAACGTTGGTGAGCTGGAAAACTTAATTACTGCCATATGAAAGTTCACTGACATATCAAATCAATAAGAAACTAATTCAAGACAATAAATATCAAATATTTCTACCCAACACACAATGAGAAAACATTTTGGAACTAGAGGCTGATGCTGGACAATCCCTGAAGTCATGGGTTTTGGTGGAGACATTCAGCGTGTTTCCAATAATGGATCCTGTACTTAAAATTAAATAACTGACATTTAAGAGTAGAATGGTAGGCAGTTTTGCATCATGCAACCACACTATCAGCCTCACTGAGCTTATTTATGTTGCATGTCTTACAGAAATCTCCAGTCTTGCAAGGAAAGCACTACACATAGGGGAGAGGAAAGTAGCCAGCAATGCAATGACCTGCTGCTCAAGTCAATCAAAATGCTAGTTTGAGCTGCAAAACATTTACTAGCTGTTGTCACTTAACTACAAACTTTCCTTTTCTCTCACAATCACCCTCTCTTTGTTAAATACACTTAACATACATGCAATCCTTACATTCCATATCAAAGCATAGTGAGCAGAATTTAAGCATACATTGTGGCATGCCAACATAATCCCTCTGTGCGACAAATGTTTTACACAGTGCTCAACGTTCTCTCACAAGACTATTTATCAACTTCAAATGCCAAGATGCAGGGGCCATCCAGCACCTACAACATATGCTCATATGGATTTTGAGATTAAAATCCACCAAAATAAACCGCACAAATATCATGAATGAGCATTTTTCACATAAAATACCGAAAATAAGCTACAGATCACCATGTTCATTTATCGGACACTTCGCGTGCATTCAGCAGTTTCTCCAATCCACGGTAGTTATTTCTCAATAAAGTGAGAACAAGTCATCATTTACGGGAACAAGATATATGGTAAACTATTTTAGGTAAGTAAACATCACTTCTACTTACACTTTTTCCAAGACAATTCCTTTCGCGTGGGACGCACCACCAAATGGGTTAGCCTTCCATCTAGTACCAAGATGAGCTTTCTTATAATCGTTATCTGCCCACCTCTGTTCTCGCCTGTGATTTACATGCTTGCGAGCAGTACGAAGACCGCGAGGTTTACCTGCACGAAAAATGTTAAATTATATACACGAAATCAGAAACAAGCATGACTCCAACGAATACAGCCACGTGGTTGAATCAGTGGAACAATTACATCTGTTTCCCTCAAATCAAGCAAGAAAATATTTTCCACGTCCATCAGAATTAATATAAAATACGTTTGCGTTGTGAAACAATATAAAAATAAAACATACACAACACTTACCCATTCTCCCAAATAGAACAGACCCACACCTCCGGACGCAAGGAACTGAAAGATAGAAAATGAAAGATACTGCTAAACGCTACTTGGAACGCCTAAGATCTTTGGTATAGCACTACTACACCAAAGAGCTAACAACATTCCATGCACAAAGACTGTGCACACTGCACATCGTATTTGCACAGAAAGACTTACAGCGTGGGGACAGGAGGTTAGCACATATATACGTTGAGTGCAAACGTGAAATTTGGAGAGTTGAGCAAAATTCCTCATAAGTGCACAGACAAATCGTGGAGTGTGGACAGAAGACTGCCGCAAGCATGGTGCACTAAACGCGTTTGAGTCAATTATGGTTTAGTATAGTTTTCCTCATTCTTGGGTACACAGTAAAATCTAAAATGGTTGATTCGCGTCAGTGCTTCAGGGTGCCTATTACCACAGTCTAACATAACAGTCGCGACACTCACTGCTGTAAAAGTTGTTGCCGTTTGACAGATGGAGCGACACTAGCGCTCCAAGCGGCAGGTAAGGTGAACGTCAGACGCGTTGTAAGCATAATGTTTGTTTCCATCCATTACCTACGTAATTTCCGAATTATTCGAGTTATTTTCTTGCCTTCAAGAGTTTGTTTAGTATCGGAACGCATATATGTTTCTATTAATGATTCTAAAATAAGCGCAAGTATGGACAAAAACCATGAATAGAGTGGCAAGCTACAACACATTCGTGAAGAAACACTTGTGACATTGGACAGAATTGCTGCTTACCACGTTGATATCAAAAGAATATAAACACACAGATTCACATGTAAGAAGCACAGACATGTACCTCTACATGCAAAAGCGATCGACAGCTCGTTTATCGTTCTGTAGGCCTACTGTGTGTCTCACTGTTGTCGCCTGTTGCCACAAGTACGACCTTCATCTTTATATGCCAAATAGTGGCAGAAATATGCTGAAAACATTATAATGAGCTGATTACATTACATTTCACGAAAAACCAAATATTTGAGTAATTTTCAAACAATCTGTCTGTTGGCACTTTCCTTGCCCCGTAATAGTTTCGCTCGATCTGCACATTCTGACACTTCACACGCTTTTGTAAGACATGACCAGCTGCACTTAATCTAACCACTTTATCGTCAAAGCACGTCTGTGGTGACGATTCGCACGAATCTGGCACTGATACATGGAGAGCTGAACTGGCTGCTTCTGTGTCATACGACTGTTTTACAGCTTTAGATTGACTGTCGAATCTTTGTGGCAGTTTCCTCTTCATCGTCAGTTGAGGTGGCTTATTTAGGATGTCAAACAGTGTGGGTACTGCATTCCACACGAGTTTGTTATTGTCTGCGTTTATGAACTGGTTTTCTTCGAAATGTAGCGGACAAAACCTAACATTATTATTCGGGTAAACTGGGTCTTTCTTCATAAGGTCTTCTCGTCTGCTATTAACAAGCCATTTTCTGCTCCTAAAACGATACATTCATCATTTATACACATACAGTTTGCAAGTGAATCCTGACGATACAGTTTAGTAACATGATGGTATATACGTCTCAGGATCCTTAGGAAACCTAAAAAGAGACAGCTGTGGTGTCTTCCTCCTGTTGCTGCTGCAATTTATTGCGCTACAAACGCTCCCGATGGTATAAACCATTGTATAAATCAAAATACTCAATCACTATTCGCTTTCACGATCGCGCCGAACTCACAGTTCAACCTACCAGCCGCTTGGGGCGCTGCTGGCGCTGTAGGCAACAAAATCGAGGCGAAGTGTCGTGACTGTTATGTTAGACTGTGCTATTACTGAGTTTATTGAAATAATAGGAGTCAAGCATGATTGTGGAAAGTTAGGACCAAGGAACACAGCAATCGAGATAAGAAAGTGGTTGCTTATTATTCTTTAATAGAGGATATAAGAGAAGTTGATACTACGACAAATGAAGAAACTTTAATTTTAAAAAAATCGTTGCAGGATTAACCAAAATTATTACTCACTCGATGCTGTCTTTTGCCGTAATCTTTGATGGTACTGTAGATAAAATAATAGTATCTGCACTAGGGAACAGTCCAATCAAATTGCTGTGTTCACTTGACAAAGTTAAAAAATGTTGACATCTCATTGCTGCACCATTAGCTCATCCTTTTAAAGGTTCTTTTCAAACTGGACAAATCAAGAAAACTAAAAAGAACAAAGTGGCTAATTTCAGGCCCAATGCTCCACTATCTATATTCTGAAATATCATAGAAAAGATTTTTGGAGAAAAGTAGCAGATTTCCTCGAAAAGTTTAGATAACTATCTATAGCACAGCATGGTTTCATGAAGGGCTGATCAACTGATACAGCAATTTTTGAACTTTTAAGTAAAATGCTTCAAAAACTACATGGAACATCAACGGAATATGTTTACATCTGTCTAACGTTTTTGATATCATAGATATGCTAAACTATTGCTTACGCCTGACAACATCAAGGAATTTATCATGAGAATTAAAGGAAGATTCAACAACTGCAAAAATCAGGAGTAAGCAGATGAAAGCAATTGTTGAAGTATGTAACCACAATTTAATATTACTCATCCCATGAAGCCTTTAAATATGGAGTGCCATAAGGCTCAGCACAATGACCTCTTCTATTTCTATTGGACATTGAGACTGATCACCTCAACAAATTCTGTAAGAGCATGATTCAGTTTGGTGACAATGCTAGTGTGCTAGTTAATGGGAAAGAAATAGAAGGAGTACAATCAAGTTATCTCATGGTTATTTCAAACTGTAAAACAATTAACAAGGTTCTCTGCAAAGGCAAGAAACTGCAACTGGCTATTCATATTCTACTCTTGCAATGAATGTAGCCATGTGGACGGTTAACAATGACACTTAAGAAAAACAGCGAATGTCACTCAATTACATTAAGAATGTAGATAGTGTCATCCTTAACCCTAAAGAAACATGTGAAGCATTGAAAAACCATCACTGCAACACACAACCCAAATTGGTACAGCAACGACCCCCCCCCCCCCCCTCGATCAGACCACACGCCATCTTACCAGGTACATTTGCTTGATCCAGTCCCACTAGGTGAGTATTATAAAACAAAAACCAAATTCTCATGTGGTTTTGATGGCATATCTGATAATCTGTCCAGAAAAGTCTATCAAAACACTAAATTGTGCATACTTTGCACATTCACTCTCATATTAGATTTCATTTTGGGGCATCTCAGACCAAAACCTATTCTGTATGTAAAGAACAGAACAGTGTAAGACACGTGGGAGCTTTACATACACAAGTGACCAAAAACAAAGAGACAGAAAGATTCAGAGAAAGTAAAAAACTTCAAGAATTTCTATGTAGCAAAATAATTAATTGATAAGTAAAATAAAATGAGTGTTCTTTAAGTGTTTTTACAGCAGTTCATTACTTATGAACATAAAATCAAAAAAGAAATACAGGTTCCAGTAACTGTGGTACAACAGCTGATCACTATGTTTTATTTCAAGAAATAATAACAATGAAAGTTTACGGAAGCATTTCTTTTGAGGTGCTGATAATTTATGAATCACTAAGTTTCATCTGAATGCAAACCCACCCAAATTTACGAGCCTTCAGTTATGTAAGCAACAAGTCATTCTCTAGAGATTGCATCAAAATGATACAGTATTTGTAATCATTATACAATGAATTGCTCAACATATAAATTCAGAATACATGAAGTCTATTTGTATAAAGACATTACAATTATACAGTGAAATATGGATTAATCTATCAATGATTCTATAAACAATGATAAGGATTTTTCATAATAATAAAATGAAGGACAGCTCAAAATATACAGACAGAATATATAAAGTTTATTTGCAAAAAACATTACAATCATACAGTGGATTATGAATTAATCTGTCAGACAAGGAATTATATAAAATAATAGACTTCCTTTAGATCATCTGAGTTATTTGTACTCTTGAAATGTTCGTCACAACAGCAGTGCATTTAATGATATGACATCATCTGAATAATGAGTAATTATCCAAGTTTATGAAAAACATGACATCTGTAAAATTGGCAGCAAAGTTTTAATTACTTTAATATGAGCATTTAGAAACAATCCTTTACACCACTTAGAAAGACAGTACCTAAAGTGCTATAACAAGTGTGTTACAACATTTTTAGGACCTTTTCTTATCTTGCTGCAAAGGCACATCTTTCAACACAAACAGCACATTGTATATTTAATGTAAGTGAATCATTAGCCATGACTCACGGCCAGAGGTGGGATTAAACAAACTTGGCCCATATTTCTTGCCCCACATACGAAGATGCTCTTTGTGAAATCAAAGAAAAATCACAGATAGGGCCTTCAAACCTCTGATATCAATAAATATTGCAGCAAAGTCTGGTACTTCTGCACACTCAGCGCATTTTTTAAAGTTTTAGTATGAATCTCAAACATACATTCATGGTTTACAAAGGTAGAATGTTTGTGTTTCAAATCAACTTCATTATATCATGAGCAGAACAGTATAGTCAGTTGCATAGTTTCCTTTACTTTTGGAAATAGGAGAGTGATAGCAATAATGAGTTCATTGCCAAGTGAATGAGAACCCTTCATGGTGAATCACAGCAAAATGTAGATCAGATATAGAATGGTAGTTGGTTGCAGTTGTCATGAATAGGCCAGCTGAAGGTTGATATCAGTAAAATGACCCTCAGGAAGGATCTGCAACATCTCAGAACAGCCCATCTAGTACATGAAACATTTGCAAATACATGAACACCACACAAAATCTGAATATACCTACAAAATTAACATCATTAGTAGAGGCAGGGGTACCTATTTTTACAAAATCAATGTTATAACCAAATAAAACTGCAATTGGTCCAGGAGACCCAGGGAGGGGGGGGGACATATTAGTTTTTACCAGATCACTGCATGCATTTCAATGACTCAAAACTTCTGCTTTAGAGTATTAGTGCTCTTCTGTAATTCTAAAGTACCGGGTGATCAAAAAGACAGTATAAATTTGAAAACTGAATAAATCATGGAATAATGTAGATGTTGTTGTTGTTGTGGTCTTTAGTCCTGAGACTGGTTTGATGCAGCTCTCCATGCTACTCTATCCTGTGCAAGCTTCTTCATCTCCCAGTACCTACTGCAACCTACATCCTTCTGAATCTGCTTAGTGTATTCATCTCTTGGTCTCCCTCTACGATTTTTACCCTCCACCCAATGCTAAGTTTGTGATCCCCTGATGCCTCAGAACATGTCCTACCAACCGATCCCTTCTTCTAATCAAGTTGTGCCACAAACTTCTCTTCTCCCCAATTCTATTCAATACTTCCTCATTAGTTATGTGATCTACCCATCTAATCTTCAACATTCTTCTGTAGCACCACACTTCGAAAGCTTCTATTCTCTTCTTGTCCAAACTATTTATTGTCCATGTTTCACTTCCATACATGGCTACACTCCATACAAATACTTTCAGAAACGACTTCCTGACACTTAAATCTATACTCGATGTTAACAAATTTCTCTTCTTCAGAAATGCTTTCCTTGCCATTGCCAGTCTAAATTTTTAATCCTCTTTACTTCGACCATCATCAACTATTTTGCTCCCCAAATAGGAAAATTCCTTTACTACTTTAAGTGTCTCATTTCCTAATCTAATTCCCTCAGCATCATCCGACTTAATTCGACTACATTCCATTATCCTCGATTTGCTTTTGTTGATCTTCATCTTATATCCTCCTGTCAAGACACTATCTATTCTGTTCAACTGCTCTTCCAAGTCCTTTGCCGTCTCTGACAGAATTACAATGTCACTGGCGAACCTCAAAGTTTTTATTTCTTCTCCATGGATTTTAATACCTACTCTGAATTTTTCTTTTGTTTTCTTCACTGCTTGCTCAATATAGAGATTGAATAACATTGGGGAGAGGCTACAACCATGTCTCACTCCCTTCCCAACCACTGCTTTCCTTTCATGCCCCTCGACTCTTATAACTGCCATCTGCTTTCTGTACAAATTGTAAATAGCTTTCGCTCCCTGCATTTTACCCCTGCCACCTTTAGAATTTGAAAGAGAGTATTCCAGTCAACATTGTCAAAAGCTTTCTCTAAGTCTACAAATGCTAGGAACGTAGGTTTGCCTTTCCTTAATCTGGCTTCTAAGATAAGTCGTAGGGTCAGTATTGCCTCACGTGTTCCAATATTTCTACAGAATCCAAACTGATCTTCCCCGAGGTTGGCTTCTACCAGTTTTTCCATTTGTCTGTAAAGAATTCGTGTTAGTATTTTGCAGCTGTGACTTATTAAACTGATAGTTCGGTAATTTTCACATCTGTCAACACCTGCTTTCTTTGGGATTGGAATTATTATAGTCTTCTTGAAGTCTGAGGGTATTTCGCCTGTCTCGTACATCTTGCTCACCAGATGGTAGAGTTTTGTCAGGACTGGCTCTCCCAAGGCCGTCAGTAGTTCTAATGGCATGTTGTCTACTCCTGGGGCCTTGTTTCGACTCAGGTCTTTCAGTGCTCTGTCAAACTCTTCATGCAGTATCGTATCTCCCATTTTATCTTCATCTACATCCTCTTCCATTTCCATAATATTGTCCTCAAGTACATCGCCCTTGTATAAACCCTCTATATACTCCTTCCACCTTTCTGCTTTCCCTTCTTTGCTTAGAATTGGGTTTCCATCTTAGCTCTTGATGTTCATGCAAGTGGTTCTCTTATCACCAAAGGTCTCTTTAATTTTCCTGTAGGCAGTATCTATCTTACCCCTAGTGAGATAAGCCTCTACATCATTACATTTGTCCTCTAGCCATCCCTGCTTAGCCATTTTGCACTTCCTGTCGATCTCATTTTTGAGACGTTTGTATTCCATAATGTAGATAGAGAGGTACAAATTGACACACATGCTAGGAATGACATGGGGTTTTATTAGAACCAAAAAATACAAACGTTCAAAAAATGTCCGACAGATTTCATGTTATTTAAACTTATTCAAAGTTTTCCAGTCAGTTGAGCAATTCTCACTAATTACAGTAAGTGTGATAAAGCATGAATAGGATTTGTGATCAACCTAAAAATATTAAAACACATATAACAAACAAGTAAACAGTGAAGATTCCGAGAACTACTACAAATAAACTCAAACACCAATGAAAACACAACCAAAAAATATAACGCCATCAGCGAGTCATGAAGTATGAAGCTTAAAGGGCATAAAAACAAAGCATGTTAAGGATATTAAACATTTGCAGAACTGTGTAAAAATGCACAGAACCAGCAAAAAATGCATCTGGAACAAAGAACTACCAGAACATTGGACTGTGGCTACTATATATCTGTGACAAAATGAAAAAAAAAGATCATAACTAGAGTGATATCCTTCTTGGATCGCACACCAAGTTTAGTCAGTTTTGTACAATCACTGCACATATGAAGTTGGAAAGAAACTAAGAGATTCCCAAGGAGTTCATAGACCCTGGAGAAGCTAACAACAACATTATTTTGAAATTAGTAATGGATGTCTACAAAAGATGACTGAAATAAGTGATAACCTTTGAAGGCCTCAGTAAATCTTATAAATACACCCGTATCTCTTGAAATATTGGACATACAAATTTAGAATTTAATCCAAAATTAGTCAAAATTATAAAATAAATCTTCATAAGCATAAAATATGAAGCCAAGTCCAGGAGAACTATCAGAGCCATTAATGATTAAAACAGGGTGATGGTCTATCACCATTACTCCTCAGCCATTTGTAGCACTTAGTGAATAATACAACAAAAACCTTAAGAAAATACAAATTTGAAACAAGAAATATCAAGCACTTAAATTGCTTGGGATTTACAGACTATTCGCCATTACTTGCTATTAACATAAAGTCCAGAGACAGAGATAAAAATATAGCACAAAATCAGGCTCCCAGATATCACTGGAAAAGAATATGATGGTGAGAAACACTAGTAAAATAAGAAACAGAGGTGAAAATAGTGAAGCAATTTGAATATCCTATTTAGGAGAAATTATAACATACAACTTGTACAGAAAACCTACTTGGCAAGAAAAAACCAATACAATTGTAATGGCTCAAAAACTACTATGGTCTATATTTAATAATAATAATAAAAAACACTAAACAATTATGACAATGCAGTAGCTCATCTACAGAACATACACAAGTCAAAATTTTTTAAAAGTCTTTCAGAGACTCGGAACCTCTAGATAACACTGCCAGACAATATGCCTATAATTTAAATAGCTGAGCTGAAACCAGATACTTAAAGAGTTCCAGTATTACATTCTTTATTTGTTTCTTAAAGCAATTATTCAATATGGAAATACTTTAACTGATTATTGTGTCTAAAACTTTTACTTCAATTTATATGCCTTAGCTGTTGATTATTCTGGGACAGCTCTTCATTCATCGTCCATAGCCTGTAGTTGGCTTTCTTCACAATGAGCTTCCGTGTGTTGTTCACGACAGCGTATCCTAACATCCATATCAATGATACTATCTACAGAGGGAAAAAAATCCAAATGTATTGCAACCTCAGTAAAGGATGTTTTATGCTTCTGTCAGTCAAGGAACTGATGAGTATAAATATCTTATTGTCAGTGCACCTTGCTCTTTTTTCACTCAGTCTTAACATATGGCCTCATATTCTGCGGCCACAGTTCTGAGTCCAATAAAATATTTAAGCTCCCAAATAAAGCTCCCTGGATCAAGTTATTTCAAAATCAAAGAGACTATTCTAAACAACTATTCCTAAAACTAGGTATTTTTCCACTTCCATGCCATTACATATTGGAGATACTAATTTTTACCAAGCTAAATATTGGCAACCTGAAGCAGAATCTGGACTATCACCAGTACAACACTAGAGGGGAATACCTGCTGACACAGTTGCCCCATTCCACCAAATTATATGCTGATAGGGTAAAATGCATGTGGATTAAGCTTTATAATCATCTACCACTAATCATAAAAAACCACAATCCAGCACATTTTAAAATAAGGCTTAAATCGATATTATTAAAATACTGTTTTTATAACTTACATGAACATTTTGAATGCTATTTTTCTATGTAATGTATCTGCACACTTATCTTTCTATACTATAATTTACCTTCAAAATGTAAATTTCAATAAGGCCTAACCAACTGTTAAAAGTTGATCTACTTGTATGTACTTCTTATATTTATCTAGTAAATCTTAACTATTGTAAAAATTATGTAATGCTTATCTGTACTTAATTTAATTTTAAATGTATCCACAAATTTTAATTTTAATTTGGCATTGTTGACCTTAATTTTGAACAACTTGTGAATATACTAATACTATATCCTGTAATCTATAATTATTATACAATTGTGTAAGTCTAGGTGTATTTAATTTTGTGTTATGTACTTTTTAAATGTTTAACGAGTATAATGATTTGTCCCATATCATGTACTCTCATCATCATCATTTTTGTGAGGCTTCATTCCTACAGCAATGCAGGGTCGGCATGGTTACTATTGATTTGGTGGAGTTAGTTGCAGAGGGTGGCCGGATGCCCTTCCTGCCATCACCCCAAATGCCCTGCGACGGAGTTAGTGTACTCCAGCTGTCTGCGTCTAGTGTAAGCCATGGAATAGTGCGAACATGTTTCAAATGTCTGTGAGTCATGTACCTCAGGCGGAATGTGGGGACCAGCCAATGTTCACCTAGTAGGATGTGAAAAACCACCTAAAAACCACATTCAGCCTGGCTGGCATTCTGACCCTCGTCATTAATCCTCCGGGCAGATTTGATCCAGGGCTGGCGCACCTATCCGACTCCAGGAAGCAGTGCAGTAGTGCTCTCAGCTACCCTGGTGGGTATATCATCTACTCTCTGTACACAAAATGATTCAGTGGATCAATAAAGAATGAGTGTATGAAATTCTTAGACACTGAACATTAAACCTTCAGATTTGTAGTAGGGTTTTAAATACATTTGTTGCCATATGTCGGTGATGGGGCATCTGGTCCTGCATTTACATTTGTTCCTCTTTGCAATAAAGCTTTTGTCATCTCTGTTGTAGAAGTCAACTGCTGGTTCTTCAGCTGGTGCATCAACTTGTTCACCTGAGTGGATCAGATACTTAATACACTCAAAAGAATAACAAGTTAATGGTATATTAAGCTTATGTCAGTAGCGTTTACAAAATTATTATAAATGTAGTAAAACAATGAAATGATACAGTTATTGCTGTATGTGCCTCCGGTATCCTCTATCTCCAAGTTATCTTCCACGGAAAGTGTTTTGACTTAGGTCTTTCAGTGCTCTGTCAAACTCTTCACACGGTATCATATCTCCCATTTCGTCCTCATCTACATCCTCTTCCATTTCCATAATATTGTCCTCAAGTACATCGCCCTTGAATGGACCCTCTATCTACTCCTTCCACCTTTCTGCTTTTCCTTCTTTGCTTAGAACTGGGTTTCCATCTGAGCTCTTGATATTCAAGTGGTTCTCTTTTCTCCCAAGATCTCTTTAACTTTCCTGCAGGCAGTATCTATCTTACCCCTAGTGATATACCCCTCTACATCCTTACTTTTGTCCTCTAGCCATCCCTTCTTAGTCATTTTGCATTTCCTGTCGGTCTCATCCTTTAGACATTTGTAATCCTTTTTGCCTGCTCCATTTACTGCATTTTTATTTTTCTCCTTTCATCAATTAATTCAATGTTCCTTCTGCTACCCAAGGATTTCCACTAGCCCTTGTCATTTTACCTACTTGATCCTCTACTGCCTTTACTATTTCATCTCTCAAAGCTAATCATTCTTCTTCTACTGTATTTCTGTCCCCCATTCTTGTCAGTCGTTCGCTAATGCTCTCCTTGAGACTCTCTACAACCTCTGGTTCTGTCAGTTTATCTCGCTCCCATCTCCTTAAAGTCCCACCTTTTTGCAGTTTCTTTGGTTTTAATCTACAGTTCATAACCAATAGATTGTGGTCAGAGTCCACATCTGTCCCTGGTAATGTCTTACAATGTAAAACCTGGTTCCGAAATCTCTGTTTTGCCATTATATAGTCTATCTGAAAACCTTCCAGTGTCTCCAGGCCTCTTCCATGTATACAACCTTGTTTCATGATTCTTGAACCAAGTGTTAGCTATGATTAACCTATGCTCTGTGTAAAATTCTACCAAGCGACTTCCTCTTTCATTTCTTACCCCCATTCCATATTCACCTACCACGTTTCCTTCTCTTCCTTTTCCTACTATCGAATTCCAGTCACCCATGACCATTAAATTTTCGTCTCCCTTCACTGTCTGAATAATTTCTTTTATCTCATCATACATTTCATCAATCTTTTCGTCATCTGTTGAGCTAGTTAGCATACAAACCTGTACTACTGTGTTATGCATGGGCTTTGTGTCTATCTTGGCTACAATAATGTGTGCACTATGCTGTTTGTAGTAGCTAACCTGCAATCCTATTTTTTTTTCATTATTAAACCTACTCCTGCGTTATCCCTACTTGATTCTGTATTTATAACCCTGTATTCACCTGACCACGAGTCTTGTTTCTCCTGCCACTGAACTTCACTAATTCCCTCTATATCTAACATTAAGCTGTCCATTCCCCTTTTTAAATTTTCTAACCTCCCTGCCTGATTAAGGGATCTGATATTCCACACTCCAATATGCAGAACGCCAGTTTTCTTTCTCCTGATAACGACGTCCTCCTGAGTAGTCCCAGACCAGAGATGCAAATACCACTGGAATATTTTACCCAAGAGGACGCCAACATCTATTAACCATACTGTAAAGATCCATGCCCTCAGGAAAAATTATGGGCGTGTTTCCCCTTGCTTTCAGACTTTCGCAGTACCAGTACAGCAAGGTTGTTTTTGGTTAGTGTTACAAGGCCAGATCAGTCAGTCATTCAGACTGTTGCCCCTGCAACTACTAAAAATGCTGCTGCCCATCTTCAGGAACCACATGTTTGTCTGGCCTCTCAACAGATACTCCTCAGTTGTTGTTGCACCTATGGTAAGACGATTTGTATCGCTGAGGCACGCAAGCCTCCCCACCAATGGCAAGGTTCATGGTTCATGGCGGGAGGCTTTTTCACTTAAAAAAGGTTATTTATTGAAAATCGCATCATCAGTCTATGCTATTTACACATAGCATAGGCATCGCCTCTGTGAAGTTAGAGTGAAACCTAAATCATTTCTTATGGAATAACATTCAAAGCAAAAAAAGCCAAGTCGTGGCGAAACACTTTGCAGTAAATCACGAAAAAATAAAGCAAAATAACAAAAGAAAGACTAAGAAGATGCAAAAGCACTAAATTATTTTTATTTATTTAATCATGCCAGTAGAATCAAACAGAATATGTATAACAACAAACAATACGTGATATATAAAAACATATTTTTTAAAACAATAAACTGTGTAGAGGAATCACACTATGGCTCACCGTCCACATGCCTTTATTGGCAAATACTTCATGAGAGGTACTGTTAAAGTCTAACATAAACAGTCGCAACACTCACTGCTGTGAAAATAGTTACTGTCTGACAGTTGGACGACACTAGCGACACTAGCGGCGAGAAAGCAGCGGTAAGATTAACCTTCGTTTTTAATTATGTTTCTACTTAATTAACAAAATATTTACTACATTTTTGTATCTGAGAACTAGTAAATTACCGATAGACATGAATGATACTGAAATAAATGTAAAAACAGCCAAATCTTACTGATTCAGCGTGATAAGCTACAACTTATTCATGAAGAAATACTATGGACTTTTTCTCGCCACGTTTATACTGTGGTTTATTTCAGTGTGTTAGTGAGATTTATTGTACAGAAAACTCCCTTTCCATTTAGGTCAGCGGTGGGACGACTGGCATACAGACAAGGGATATTCTATTGAAATAGAAAATACGCTTGTTTTTGGCATTACTTGGTACCTAGAAGGAAAAGAAAACCAGAATGGAAAAAAAGAAATAAGCCCTGTGTTTTACCTTGTAAATATTCCTTTCTATGTTCTCTGTATATTTTTTCTTTAATAAATAAATGTCGACGTTTTGAAAAGTATTGTATCAGTATTTAGCTGTTCATCACACTAACTTTGCCAAGACCATCCATCACAAATATGAATTTTGTTTTGTATAGTAATATAACTGTATAATCGATATATCCTTTAATTCTGACACTGTATATCGCCTTATTTGTGTAATGTAACTTTAACCGTTTTGCACTGGGCTAAGCACACTGATGAGGTTGTTTTGATGTTCTGCCTAGTGTGGATACACCACGATTTGAATGTGATGTTGCCTTTAGCTACACTTACATCCAGTGTCAATCTGGTTTGAACACCAAAACAGAATCTATAACAGAATACCTTGAGCTGCATTTTCACAAAAAAAAGATAGTGTACCTATATCCCTCCACCACCACAGTGACTATACAACTTGCCTCTGGAAACTTGTTACTGACCCACAGTTGGACGACCCTAGTGTCGAGAAAGCAGCCGTAAGATTTTATTTATGTTTCTACTTAATTAACGAAATAGTTACAACATTTTTGTATTCTGAGCACTAGTAAATTACCTATAGACATGAACGATACTGAAATAAATGTAAAAAGGGCGAAATCTTACTGATCCAGTGCCATGAGCTACAACTTATTTGTGAAGAAATATTGTGGAATATGTCTATAATTTCAGCTTAATCCGCTGAAATAAGAGAATATAAACACACATATCATGCATGAAGAACATATATTTGTGTTGTTGTCTGCTATGACACGCAATTTCTTAATACATAACCATTCTGTATGGGGTCTAACGATTTGCACATTCTTAGATTTTACTCGACTTTCCAATGCACAAATATTTCTGTAAAAGTAACTGCTTTTGCTTCTAAAGCGAATGTGCTGATTTTTGCCATTTGCGACACAGAAACTGCCCATTTCATACTAGAATTGGTTTCTTCTGGTACGTTGGGAAATAGTTTTAATACTTATGACGTTTTATTGTCACATCTGTATTATTTTCTCTTCCAATACAGCTGTGATGGTTTGTTTGGCACGATATATGATGTATATATTGCATTCCATACAAGTTTTCTACACTCCATATTCAGTGATTTGAATGGAAGTTTTCAGTGAAGAAAACTACACGTTGTTGAGTAGATATACGACATCTTTGTGCAAAAAGTCTGGTATTCTACTGTTTACTAGCCATTTATCGTTCTTAAAAGAAAATAATATTATTCTTTAAATATCTTTAGCTTACAAGAAAATCGAAAATAAATTTTTCTTCAAAGTACTATTTCATACGTCTCAAGGTCCTTAGTTAACTAACGAAAGACAAATGTTAGTCATTTCATAGTTATTGACGATTTTTATGGCACTACATACTATGTAAACAAAGCAATATAAATTACAATATAAATTACAAATGAATATAAATTACTCATCCGGTTCCGTATTCGGAAATGTAACTTACAGGCCGCCTGGAGCGCTGCTGTCACACTGTATAACAAAAATGAGCAGTAGTGTCACGACAGTGTATATTTAGACTGTAGTACTGTGGTTGCAGTCCTCAAAAAGATATACACTCCTGGAAATTGAAATAAGAACACCGTGAATTCATTGTCCCAGGAAGGGGAAACTTTATTGACACATTCCTGGGGTCAGATACATCACATGATCACACTGTCAGAACCACAGGCACATAGACACAGGCAACAGAGCATGCACAATGTCGGCACTAGTACAGTGTATATCCACCTTTCGCGGCAATGCAGGCTGCTATTCTCCCATGGAGATGATCGTAGAGATGCTGGATGTAGTCCTGTGGAACGGCTTGCCATGCCATTTCCACCTGGCACCTCAGTTGGACCAGCGTTCGTGCTGGACGTGCAGACCGCGTGAGATGACGCTTCATCCAGTCCCGAACATGCTCAATGGGGGACAGATCCGGAGATCTTGCTGGCCAGGGTAGTTGACTTACACCTTCTAGAGCACGTTGGGTGGCACGGGATACATGCGGACGTGCATTGTCCTGTTGGAACAGCAAGTTCCCTTGGCGGTCTAGGAATGGTAGAACGATAGGTTCGATGACGGTTTGGATGTACCGTGCACTATTCAGTGTCCCCTCGATGATCACCAGTGGTGTACGGCCAGTGTAGGAGATCGCTCCCCACACCATGATGCCGGGTGTTGGCCCTGTGTGCCTCGATCGTATGCAGTCCTGACTGTGGCGCTCACCTGCCCGGCGCCAAACACGCATACAACCATCATTGGCACCAAGGCAGAAGCGACTCTCATCGCTGAAGACGACACGTCTCCATTCGTCCCTCCATTCACGCCTGTCGCGACACCACTGGAGGCGGGCTGCACGATGTTGGGGCGTGAGCGGAAGACGGCCTAACGGTGTGCGGGACCGTAGCCCAGCTTCATGGAGAAGGCTGCGAATGGTCCTCGCCGATACCCCAGGAGCAACAGTGTCCCTAATTTGCTGGGAAGTGGCGGTGCGGTCCCCTACGGCACTGCGTAGGATCCTACGGTCTTGGCGTGCATCCGTGCGTGGCTGCGGTCCGGTCCCAGGTCGACAGCCACGTGCACCTTCCGCCGACCACTGGCGACAACATCGATGTACTGTGGAGACCTCACGCCCCACGTGTTGAGCAATTCGGAGGTACGCCCACCCGGCCTCCCGCATGCCTACTATACGCCCTCGCTCAAAGTCCGTCAACTGCACATACGGTTCACGTCCACGCTGTCGCGGCATGCTACCAGTGTTAAAGACTGCGATGGAGCTCCGTATGCCACGGCAAACTGGCTGACACTGACGGCGGCGGTACACAAATGCTGCGCAGCTAGCGCCATTCGACGGCCAACACCGCGGTTCCTGGTGTGTCCGCTGTGCCGTGCGTGTGATCATTGCTTGTACAGCCCTCTCGCAGTGTCCGGAGCAAGTGTGGTGGGTCTGACACACCGGTGTCAATGTGTTCTTTTTTCCATTTCCAGGAGTGTACTTTGGATTTCTCGAAGGCATGAGTAGATGTCCCTGTTGTCGAGGTATCATCGTGACTGTGGTAGCAAGTCCAGCAGGCGAATTAAAGCAGAAGTTATTTATATGTTTAGCTGCTGCGTTCACAGCGAATTTCGGGACTATTGCTGTCATTTCTTTCTTTGAAAGCGAAAAGCTGCCAACTTCATACTCGTTATTTAGATAGCAGTATGTAGTATGAGAAGTACTTAGAAAACTCCCCCAATGTTAAATAAATGTGCTGGGTGTGTGAAGTGTATTTTAATTTGTGCTAAAAGTTACGACTTTTGCTGTATTACCGTTCTTTTAAAGTGAGTACCTGTCAACTACATTTTAGTTACTTACAGAATGGCATGTGTCACAAAAAGTACTTAAAAAAGGAGCGCTCTACTGCTAAATAAATGTGCTGGTTGTGTGAAGAATGTTCTAAATTGTGCGACAAACTGCTGCCATTAAAGCAAATTCTTTCCTTTGCTCATGAAAGTAACTGAAACGAGGAGAAACAATACCAGCAGGTACATGCCTGCACAATACCAGAATATATTTCGTCTGTATATTTTCCTTATCTGAAGACGTTTTGGCTGGAAAAGAAATTTCCTAAAAATAACTAACTTGTAAATTTTCTGGTATACTTCATAGGTGGCTGCTGCCACCTTTCAATTCTTTCACACATGGGTCAGTTCTCATTATGTTTCTTGTTCTGACAATGAATGGTAGTTTGTTTTTACCAGTCAATCAACGTATTTTGAATATCCGCTCGCGCTTCCGTGTTACATGC
This sequence comes from Schistocerca serialis cubense, assembly GCF_023864345.2. Classification (NCBI taxonomy): domain Eukaryota; kingdom Metazoa; phylum Arthropoda; class Insecta; order Orthoptera; family Acrididae; genus Schistocerca; species Schistocerca serialis. The sequence goes on from NC_064642.1 coordinate 154,637,037, forward strand.
TTAATTTGAAAATTACTGACAATTACAAGTAATAGCGTGACAGGTATATTTTCGTCGTGTAGAGCTACTCGTACTTAATAAATACTCAAACAAGCACTGAAAATATACTTGAACGGTTTATTACTTGGTATTACAGCAAAAGAAGCACAGTTGCTATAGCTAACTTGTAAAACAACAAATACAGTAACTAAGGAACAGAATAACCATAAAACCTAAAGTTATAAGTCCAAAGAGTAGGCAAGAACACTATTCAGCATTCCAGGCGGCGGATTCAAACTTGGCGGTTTACGCCATTCATTTGTTGCCATGCAGTCACTGAATTCTGGACACAACTGTATCTATGGATGGCGCGAACGGAACTAACGTGTGCGGACGCAGCAGTCGACGTGAGTAACGGTCGGTACAGGAGCCGCCTTGGTGGAAGTGGGGCATGGTGCGTCTTCTCTGAACGTGGCCGGGAAATGGACATGTCGTCCGGAATGGGTGGTGCATGTTGGTTCTGCATCGATGTGTTGTGGCGGCGGTGCTGGAAGTCGAGGTGTTGCATCTGTCAGGCGATGAGCTCTTGACCATAAGGATGGTGATGCCTCCTTGAAAATGTAAGCTGGCTTCACTCTGCTGCTGGCCGGAGTGGCCAAGCGGTTCTAGGCGCTACAGTCTGGAACCGCGCGACCGCTATGGTCGCAGGTTCGAATCTTGCCTCGGGCATAGATATGTGTGATGTCCTTAGGCTAGTTAGGTTTAAGTAGTTCTAAGTTCTAAGTTCTAAGGGACTGATGACCTTAGAAGTTAAGTCCCATAGTGCTCAGAGCCATTTGAACCATTTTCACTCTGCTAATAGACATGGTGGCCTGTTTGCCATTTACTATGATGACCATCGTGTGTGTGTCTGCACAGGACATGATGGACTCCAGTATACGGTGGCTGCAGTGGTGGCTTGACGTAGTCTGTATGTAACGTAATGTGTGTACAGCTTTTGAGGTTGTTATGCAAAAAAGTTGTTGGACAACCATGCCTGGAGGCCTTTGTGGGTTTGATTTGGCTTACATGTTCCTTTAACTTGCAAAGGAACTGTGGATGGTCGTCCATTTCTGACAGTAGGCCTGGGTCGACAAACTCCCCTGGTAGGCGCAGAATCTCACCAGAAACCAATTCAGGTGCCAAGGCCCCTATATCTGGTTTGTATGTGACTCGTAGACCCAGCAGGACTATGGGTAGTGCAGACGTCCAAGATGTCCCATGGCACATTAGCGCAGCCTTCAGCACTTGGTCCAAAAATGGTTCAAATGGCTCTCAGCACTATGGGACTTAACATCTGAGGTCATCAGTCCCCTAGACTTAGAACTACGCAAACATGACTAACCTAAGAACATCACACACATCCATGCCCGAGACAGGATTCGAACCTGCAACCGTAGTGATGCCTGATATGTAGTGGATGTCTGTACTAAACTGGCTAATAAATTCCTATTGGCTGTATTGTCGTGGAGAGCAAGTGTTGCTGTTTTTCGTGAAGGCATATGTTAAAGGCTTGTGGCCAGTGTATATCACAAACTCTTGTGCCTCAACCTGTGGTCGAAAGTAGTTGATTGCTTGATATATGGCTAAAAGTTCCTGATCATATGTGCTCCATCTTTGTTGTGCAGGTGACAGCTTCTACGAGAAATAAACCAGTGGCTGCCAGGTATTGTCCACCCATTGTTGGAGGGCAGCACCAATGGCAAACTGGCTGTCATCCACCACTAATGCCAGTGGAGCTTCGAACTTGGGGTGCGCCAGCAGTGCTGCTTGTTCTAGGCTCTTTTTGGTTACTTCGAAAGCTGCATTCATCTTTTCGGTCCACTGTACAGGAGAACTGCTCTTAACCTTGAGACAAGCCAGTGCTGCGTTCAATGGCGCCTGTTATTTAGCAGTGCAAGGTAAATGATGGCAGTAAAAACTGAGCAATCCTATGTATCTGCGTAGCTCTTTTATTGTAGATGGCTTGGGTTATTGCAATATGGCTTCAACCTTCTCAGTGAGTGGTAATGAGTCTGATGAAGATATTCGATGACCCAGGAAATCGACTTGATGTTGGCCAAACACACATTTAGCTGTGTTTAACTCCATGCCATACTTCTCGAAAAGCTCAAAAACTTCTCTCAGGTGCTGGCGATGTTGCTCCTTGGATGATGAATACACTAACACATTGTCCAGATGGGCAAAACAAAAGTTCAACCCATGCAAGATAGACTCGATGAACCTCTGCCAGATTTGAGCAGCATTACTCAGGCCGAAGATCATAAACTTGCTTTCATACAACCCAAATGGTGTAATAATAGAGGTCTTTGGAATGTCCTCTGTTGCCACGGGAATCTGGGTATACGCTTTTGCTGAATACAGTGGTTCCATGCAGTGCATGGCTATAGTCTTTTAGTAGTAGCACTGGGTAGCGATCAGGCATGGTCCATGAGTTGAGCACTCTGTAATCGCCACACGGGCGCCAGACTCCTCCCTTTTTGGGTACTAAATGTAGTGCAGGTGACCATGGACTACTTGAGGGTCGGATGATACTTTTTCGTAACATAATGTCGAGTTCCGTTTTAGCAATGGCAAGGCATCCTGGAGCCAATCGTCTCGGCCAGCAAGACACAGGCGACCCGTCTGTAGTTTTTATGTGGTGGACCGTATCGTGCTGTGGCGCGCCTGGATGCCTCGTTAAGGTCGGGAACTCATGCAGCAGCGAGTGATACTCCTCGTCTGCAACCTGTATAACTTTGATGTTGTATGTTCTGGCATCACGATGATACCCAGTGGTTGTAAGTCTGGAACATTGTCTATTAGGCGGGAATTCGCTACATCTGGTAGGAGCTGACAATGAGCTAATAAATCAGCACCGATTATTGCTTTGGCCATATATGATACAGTGAAGTCCCATGTGAATTAACAGTGGAGCCACAAATCCAATTCTTCATGCTGCGTGCCATACGTCGCAATTGCTGAATTATTTGCGGCAGACAAGCTAAATGTAGTGGGTGGCCTGCAACAGTGCAGTGACGTTCTTGGCAGGATACTAAGGTCGGACCCTGTGTGTATTAAATACTTCTGGCCTGACACCCTGTCAGTAATGAATAGGCGACAGGATGTAGTTGAGCAGTCAGTGGCGCCTACGTCCAACTGCTGTATGCATTTGGGTAGGTACTGGGGCTAGTGCACCTTTTAGCCTGCTCACCAAATCTTCTGTGGTACCAACAAGTGGTCGCACCAGCATCTGATACAGACTGAGTCGAGGAACGGCTCCTAGATAGTCTTCTAGAGCGACTAGGATCTTCTTGTGACAACAGTGTGCCAATCTGTACGCTCAGTGCATCAATTTGGCGGACAGAGCATCGTAATCTGCGCGTGAAACGGGAAGGGCCACGGACGCGACACTACCAGACATTGTCGCAGAATTAACCTGTTAATCCGGAACAAAGGCAGCTTGGATGCAGTCAGCCAGTTCCGCAACAGCGTCCAGGGACATCTCTGTCTGCAATGCGACGATCGCCTTTACGTGTGGTGGCAGATGGCTGCTCCATAGTGTATGCAGAAGATTGTCGGGCACTGTTCCGATGTCCACCATGCTGCAAATCTACGAATAAGCTCAGTCTTTAATCTTTCGTATGCATTCTTGGTTATTGGTGCCATGATTATATCTTGAACTTCGGAAGCGTAGTGTTGCTCTAGCTGACTCACTATTGATGCAAACTTAGTCGCATCTGCTGTAATTCCGGAGTAGCAAAAGCTGGCCTCAACCTGCGCGAATCATAGAACTGGATTATGTGGCCAAAATGGCGGGAGGCGAACAGCTAGTCTCGATACTGCAGGCGATCCCATTCTGTAATCAATCTTGGCGCGGTACCGGTTTTCTTCGAGCGAATCACGTCTGGGTCACAACTGACGGGTATATTTTCGTCGTGTAGAGCTACCCCTACTTAATAAATATTCAAACACGCACTGAGAATATACTTGAACGGTTTATCATTTGGTATTACAGAAAAAGAAGCACAGTTGCTTTAGGTAACTTGTAAAGTAACAAAACCAGCAAGTAAGGGACAGAATAAACATAAAAACAAAAGTCATAACCCCAAGGAGTATGCAACAACAATATTAAGCGCTCCAAGCTGTGGATTCAAACTTGGTGGTTTACGCCATTCATTTGTTGCCGTGCAGTCACTAAATTCACGATGCAACTGTATCTATGGATGGCGCGAACGGAACTAACGTGTGCGGACACAGCAGTCGACGAGTGTGTATTACAAGCACATCTCGGAAATGTATAGATGAATAACAAAATTCTTGCCGACGGCAGTACGTGACCACAGTGCTACTATACAATTTGGAACTTAGCCCTCTGTCATTTGCCTTCCGAAAACTTTATACGACGATAATTCATTATCTGATATTTAATATCAATAAATTGTATCTTTTCTAGAGGTTGGCACTGTGGTAATGTGTTGGGAAAACATTTATTTATAGGACATAAATTACAACGTGGTTATAATATAAAACACTCCAAATACAAGCTTGACTAAATCCAATATGGCCTCTGCGAGATGCTTCCGTCAATATATATCTTTGAAAGGAGCACAGCCACAGTACCTCTCGTAACGTATACGCAAATAAAGGAACTTTCACTACTGTGTCAGCTGACACTAAAGCCAGGTTCATACACGTGATGGAAGTATTACCACATCTATGATATACTGCAGTTGCATGTGTGAATTCACAGTTTAGTGGCGCAACTTAAGAAACGCAACTTTTTTCATGCCACAAAAAGTTCAGCTAGGTTGTACTGCCTGGTGGAAGTATTTCGAAACATGAGCATTTGTCACAGTTATCGCGGTGTAATTGAGACTGTATGTCCATTTAAGACTCAAAATCGCTGTATTGAGAGAGCGTTGTGAAGAGCCCAATAGTCGTAAGTGTAAAATGTCCAGAAATTCAAATATCTATGTGTCCTAAGTTTAAATCCACACCAGTTGGAGCCCACTGGCTACCGTAAATTTAGAACTCAAGAGCTCACATGTACAAGGGTTGGTCCAAAAGTAAGGTTCCCGAAGAGCTCCAGCCACACAGGAAGGTGCTAGGCAAAATCAATTGACACCACTGTGCGTGGCAGTTCCCCCGCTCTCGATTCCGTCCGGATGCTCTTCGCTGCGCCGTTCAGTATAGTCTCAGCAGCCGCCCGCGATGGAGGTGCCCATTGTTGATTCTGCCAAGTACGAAATTTGTTCTGCAATTCGGTTTTTGTGCGTGAAAGGGACTCCACCTGTGTATATTTATCGTCAGTTCACACAAGTGTATGGCGACAAGTGTATGTTCATTCAACATGTCCGAAAATGGCGGGGGAGGTTAGTGCTTGTCAGAAGGATGTCCACGATGAAGAATGGAGTGGAAGACCTTCAGTTTTTGAGGCATTTATCAAGATGGACCAATGCAAAATGCTTCAAAACAAGAGGGTACCATCCGGGAACTTGTTGCTTGGATTCCTGGGAGTTCTTATGGTACAGTTGAAAGACCTTTGACGGAAAAATTGGGGTATCACAAGTGTTGCGCTCAACGAGTACCATGGAGAAACGTCTTCACTGCACTTGCCAATTTGTCCAAAAGTGACAAGAAGATAAAGAAGGATTTTTGGGCTCCATTGTTACGGAAAACGAAGTATGGGTGTTTCATTTCACTTTCGAAACGGAAGAAAAATCCAGACAATGGCGTCACTCAGGATCACCAGTCACAAAGAAGTTCAGGCAAACTCCTTCTGCTGGAAAAGTCATGACCACTGTGTTTTGGTATCATAAGGGGATACTGGTGATTGATTTCATGCAACCTGGGATAACAATCAACTCAGATACTTATTGTGAAACACTACGAAAACTAAGGCAAGCTATCCAGAACCACCGGAGAGGACGACTGACAGAAGGTGTAAAGTTAGTTCATGGTAAGGGCTGACCTCACGTCTGCTTCCCAACCCAGGAACTTCTGACAAACTTTGGTTGGACTGTCGTGCCCCACCCACCTTACAGTCCGGACCTCACACCTAATGATTATCACTTGTTCCATGCCAACGCTTCCAGAGAGATGATGAAGTCAAAGAAGAGGTGAAACGCTCCCTCAATGGGTTAGCAGCGGAGTTCTAGGACATGGGGTTACAGAAGCTGGAACACCATCTAAAAAAATGCATAGAAAACGGTGACAATTATGTAGAAAAATAGAGCTAAGTAACAGTTTATATGAGAATGAACAATGTTGTCATATTTTTAAAAATGAAGGGAACCTTACTCGTGGATCAAGCCTCATACTAAGTTTCAAATGGTGAGATGTTTAAAAAAATCGACTTTTGTTAGTTTAAAATGGGGCGAAACTAAAAAAATTCACAAGTCCTAAGATTGAAATGGTAGAATATTTAAAAAATTCACCTGTGTAAGTTTAAAATGGGGTGAAACTCAAAAAACTCACAAGTCCAAATTTTAAAATGGCGAGAAATTCAAAAATACACCTACCCTGAATTGAAATTGGCTGGAAGCCCACTCGTGTAACCTTCATGGTTGACAGAACTAGATCACTATGTTTAAAACTGTATGGATCACTGGTGGTTTGTCAAATGATTATTATTGCCATGTATGTGTGTAGTAGGACAGAATAGGAATATGGGGAGATATGCACTTGTGTTTTATTTGTTTAAACATTTGCCATTCACACCACTCAGCTTGCAGAATTCAGAAGGACTCTGCATCTGCCGCTGTCATCAGGGTCAGAAAGATTACAGTGCACGGTGTTATGTCCTACCATTACAACACCATATTCATAACTAAATATGAGTAGTAGTATGGTGAGGTCCCACTCACTATCCCCTCCAACACACCCAGGCCATGTGGTCCAGCATACCTAGCTGCTTTTGCCTGCATGGTACATATTGGAGTTCACAAGGTGTTTGTCTTGCTATGCCACAGCATGCAGGCTAGAATTTGGGCAGATGCCTATCGCTATGGGCAGAGGTGAAGCTTTAAAACACGCTTCTAAGGCTACACGAATTTGCACTTCACCCCACTCTAATTTTAGAAATGGATAGCATCCTACTTTGCTAGAGGAATGAAGTGTTATGGTATTACATAGCTGACTCAGACTGCTTGGTTGTTTGCAGGCAGTAATTCAGTTTTCAGCCAGTAAACATTTGCTACAAGCTAAATAAAATATATTTATTTGACGATTTGATACCACAAGTAATGCAACATACGTTTTTCTCGACCAATTTCATTTTAGAAAATCCGACATTTGTTGTGAGACATCGTGGATAACTTCCGCTGCAGCCCCTATTGTTTTGTGAAGTTCCAATGGTGGCAGCACTATACAGTGCCTTCAAAATGGCGTCTGTAACGGAGAAGCATTCTAAGCAAATAGCTGTCATTGAGTTTTGTAATTATTCATAGGTATTTGCAGAATGCCTGTGGAGACCTGGCAGTGTACAAAAGCACGCTAAGTTGTTGGGTGAGGTGTCTGTCGTCGTTGCAACGATGTCATACCAAACTGTCCGATCTCTCGCATGCCAATTGCCCACCCACAGCTGTGACTCCCGTAATGTTGGAACATGCAGACACTGTCATTTGAGGTAACTGACAGATCACAATCGGACACCTCACTGCTCAACTGGACGTTTTTGTTAGTAGTGCCAACCAGTGTCGTAGCGTGAGGGGAGACTTTGAGACTTAGTCTCCCCTGTATTCGTGCATAAAAAAAGATGCAATAGTAATTCATAACGAAAATATAAACAGCTTTGTACTAAGGGCACTAAATGTGCGAAGACATCAGTTTTGTAGCCCGTGCCGCCGCACCCTGAGTATTGGTGTATCTGCCTGCTTGGGACTCGACTGCTCTCAGTCTCTGCCTCCCTTCCCTTACCTGGCTGTGTGCACTTGAGCGTTCTCGGCTCCCCTCCACTTCCCCTCTTCCACGAAGGCCGGTGCGCTGCACTTGATAGCAGGTATCGAGACTAGTCTCTGCTGCTTCTATGCTGGCTTTTAACATGGAAGTGAACGGTCACACGGTTTGTGTTCATAGTCATTCTTGGGTGAATTTAGTGCATATTTTCGTTGTGTCGCCAACATGAGTGAGCCAGCAACTGTACTCCTTATAGAATTTTTTATTATAAACGCCTTTTTCTACATTAACGTACAAAAAATAGTGCGAATTGAAGGACAAACGAACTACTCCTATACTCAGTGTAGTTTTAAGTGAAGCCAAACAAAAACGCTCTTTTCAGACAGCCTGGTACGAAAAGTATGCTTGGCTGACTGCGAATGCAGTTAATAACAGATTATATTGTTATATATGTCTTCTGTTTGGTGGTGAAAAGGAATGATGCAATGAGGGCATTTGTACAATAAATAACTTTAGTCAGGAAAGCACAAAAACATCAGACATCAAAAAGTCACCTGCACAACAAAGAATCATTTCAGTCATTGGGCAAAAGTAAAATTGAGCACGGCCTTTCTGAAGCCGCAGGTCTGACAGCAATAAAATACAATGAACAAGTTGCATCCAGCAGGAGAGTATTGGCTCGTCTTATTCAGGCAATTGTATTTCTTTGTAAAGAAGAACTAGCCTTTCGCGGCCATCGAGAAGACGAATCCTCCAGCAACAAAGGTAACTATCTGGAATTGTTGTATTTGCTAGCTCAAGGAGAGCAGTTAATCCGAGACCATCTGTCATCATCCTCAACCTTTAAAGGAACGTCACCAGATATACAGAATGATGTAATAGAAATGATAACTCTGGCAGTTAATGAGAAAATAAAATCTGAAATTCAGAACTGCAATTTCATTTCGATTCAGGCTGATGAAACATTAGACGTATCATGTAACAGTCAAATGAGTATAATATTCAGGTACTGTATTGCAGACAAAATTGAGGAAAGATTCGTTGGATTCTACGATGTTTCTGGAGATAAAACTGCTGAAGGTTTGTCAAACATTGTTCATGCAGTATTGAAAGAGTGGAATGTTGAAGTAAAAGTGGTTAGTCAAACGTATGATGGCGTTTCAGTAATGGCGGGCAGAGAAAGATGCAGGGGCCATCCAGCACCTACAACATATGCTCATATGGATTTTGAGATTAAAATCCACCAAAATAAACCGCACAAATATCATGAATGAGCATTTTTCACATAATATACCGAAAATAAGCTACAGATCACCATGTTCATTTATCGGACACTTCGCGTGCATTCAGCAGTTTCTCCAATCCACGGTAGTTATTTCTCAATAAAGTGAGAACAAGTCATCATTTACGGGAACAAGACGAGATAAATATGGTAAACTATTTTAGGTAAGTAAACATCACTTCTACTTACACTTTTTCCAAGACAATTCCTTTCGCGTGAGACGCACCACCAAATGGGTTGGCCTTCCATCTAGTACCAAGATGAGCTTTCTTATAATCGTTATCTGCCCACCTCTGTTCTCGCCTGTGATTTACATGCTTGCGAGCAGTACGAAGACCGCGAGGTTTACCTGCACGAAAAATGTTAAATTATATACACGAAATCAGAAACAAACATGACTCCAACGAATACAGCCACGTGGTTGAATCAGTGGAACAATTACATCTGTTTCCCTCAAATCAAGCAAGAAAATATTTTCCACGTCCATCAGAATTTATATAAAATACGTTTGCGTTGTGAAACAATATGAAAATAAAACATACACAATACTTACCCATTCTCCCAACTAGAACAGACCCACACCTCCGGAGGCAAGGAACTGAAAGATAGAAAATCAAAGAGAGTGCTAAACGCTACTTGGAACGCCTACGATCTTTGGTACAACACTACTACACCAAAGAGCTAACAACATTCCATGCACAAAGACTGTGCACATCGTATTTGCACAGAAAGGGGGACAGGAGGTTTGCACATATATACGTTGAGTGCAAACGTGAAATTTGGAGAGTTGAGCAAAATTCCTCATAAGTGCAGAGACAAATCGTGGAGTGTGGACAGAAGACTGCCGCAAGCATGGTGCACTAAACGCGTTTGAGTCAATTATGGTTTAGTATAGTTTTCCTCATTCTTGGGTACACAGTAAAATCTAAAATGGTTGATTCGCGTCAGTGCTACAGGGTGCCTATTACTGAGTTTATTGAAATAATAGGAGTCAAGCATGATTGTGGAAAGTTAGGACCAAGGAACACAGCAATCGAGATAAGAAAGTGGTTGCTTATTATTCTTTAATAGAGGATATAAGAGAAGTTGATACTACGACAAATGAAGAAACTTTAATTTAAAAAAAATCGTTGCAGGATTAACCAACATTATTACTCACTCGATGCTGTCTTTTGCCGTAATCTTTGATGGTACTGTAGATAAAATAATAGTATCTGCACTAGGGAACAGTCCAATCAAATTGCTGTGTTCACTTGACAAAGTTAAAAAATGTTGACATCTCATTGCTGCACCATTAGCTCATCCTTTTAACGGTTCTTTTCAAACTGGACAAATCAAGAAAACTAAAAAGAACAAAGTGGCTAATTTCAGGCCCAATTCTCCACTATCTATATTCTGAAATATCGTAGAAAAGATTTTTGGAGAAAAGTAGCAGATTTCCTCGAAAAGTTTAGATAACTATCTATAGCACAGCATGGTTTCAGGAAGGGCTGATCAACTGATACAGCAATTTTTGAACTTTTAAGTAAAATGCTTCAAAAACTACATGGAACATCAGCGGAATATGTTTACATCTGTCTAACGTTTTTGATATCATAGATATGCTAAACTATTGCTTACGCCTGACAACATCAAGGAATTTATCATGAGAATTAAAGGAAGATTCAACAACTGCAAAAATCAGGAGTAAGCAGATGAAAGCAATTGTTGAAGTATGTAACCACAATTTAATATTACTCATCCCATGAAGCCTTTAAATATGGAGTGCCATAAGGCTCAGCACAATGACCTCTTCTATTTCTATTGGACATTGAGACTGATCACCTCAACAAATTCTGTAAGAGCATGATTCAGTTTGGTGACAATGCTAGTGTGCTAGTTAATGGGAAAGAAATGGAAGGACTACAATCAAGTTATCTCATGGTTATTTCAAACTGTAAAACAATTAACAAGGTTCTCTGCAAAGGCAAGAAACTGCAACTGGCTATTCATATTCTACTCTTGCAATGAATGTAGCCATGTGGACGGTTAACAATGACACTTAAGAAAAACAGCGAATGTCACTCAATAACATTAAGAATGTAGATAGTGTCATCTTTAACCCTAAAGAAACATGTGAAGCATTGAATAACCATCACTGCAACACACAACCCAAATTGGTACAGCTACGACCCCCCCCCCCCCCTCGATCAGACCTCACCTTCTTACCAGGTACATTTGCTTGATCCAGTCTCACTAGGTGAGTATTATAAAACAAAAACCAAATTCTCTTGTGGTTTTGATGGCATATCTGTTAATCTGTCCAGAGAAGTCTATCAAAACACTAAAATGTGCATACTTTGCACATTCACTCTCATATTAGATTTCATATTGGGGCATCTCAGACCAAAACCTATTCTGTATGTAAAGAACAGAACAGTGTAAGGCAAGTGGGAGCTTTACATACACAAGTGACCAAAAACAAAGAGACAGAAAGATTCAGAGAAAGTAAAAAACTTCAAGAATTTCTATGTAGCAAAATAATTAATTGATAAGTAAAATAAAATGAGTGTTCTTTAAGTGTTTTTACAGCAGTTCATTACTTATGAACATAAAATCAAAAAAGAAATACAGGTTCCAGTAACTGTGGTACAACAGCTGATCACTATGTTTTATTTCAAGAAATAATAACAATGAAAGTTTACGGAAGCATTTCTTTTGAGGTGCTGACAATTTATGAATCACTAAGTTTCATCTGAATGCAAACCCACCCAAATTTACGAGCCTTCAGTTATGTAAGCAACAAGTCATTCTCTAGAGATTTCATCAAAATGATACAGTATTTGTAATCATTATACAATGAATTGCTCAACATATAAATTCAGAATACATGAAGTCTATTTGTATAAAGACATTACAATTATACAGTGAAATATGGATTAATCTATCAATGATTCTATAAACAATGATAAGGATTTTTCATCATAATAAAATGAAGGACAGCTCAAAATATACAGACAGAATATATAAAGTTTATTTGCAAAAAACATTACAATTGTACAGTGGATTATGAATTAATCTGTCACACAAGGAATTATATAAAATAATAGACTTCCTTTAGATCATCTGAGTTATTTGTACTCTTTAAATGTTCGTCGCAACAGCAGTGCATTTAATGATATGACATCATCTGAATAATGAGTAATTATCCAAGCTTATGAAAAACATGACATCTGTAAAATTGGCAGCAATGTTTTAATTACTTTAATATGAGCATTTAGAAACAATCCTTTACACCACTTAGAAAGACAGTACCTAAAGTGCTATAACAAGTGTGTTACAACATTTTTAGGACCTTTTCTTATCTTGGTGCAAAGGCACACGGCCAGAGGTGGGATTAAACAAACTTGGCCCATATTTCTTGCCCCACATACGAAGATGCTCTTTGTGAAATCAAAGAAAAATCACAGATAGGGCCTTCAAACCTCTGATATCAATAAATATTGCAGCAAAGTCTGGTACTTCTGCACAATCAGCTCATTTTTTAAAGTTTTAGTATGAATCTCAAACATACATTCATAGTTTACAAAGGTAGAATGTTTGTGTTTCAAATCAACATCATTATATCATGAGCAGAATAGTATAGTCAGTTGCATAGTTTCCTTTACTTTTGGAAATAGGAGAGTGATAGCAATAATGAGTTCATTGCCAAGTGAATGAGAACCCTTCATGGTGAATCACAGCAAAATGTAGATCAGATGTAGTATGGTAGTTGGTTGCAGTTGTCATGAATAGGCCAGCTGAAGGTTGATATCAGTATAATGACCCTCAGGAAGGATCAGCAACACCTCGGAACAGCCCATCTAGTACATGAAACATTTGCAAATACATGAACACCACACAAAATCTGAATATACCTAAAAAATTAACATCATTAGTAGAGGCAGGGGTACCTATTTTTACAAAATCAGTATTATAACCAAATTAAACTGCAATTGGTCCAGGAGACCCAGGGAGGGGGGGGGGACATATTAGTTTTTACCAGATCACTGCATGCATTTCAATGACTCAACACTTCTGCTTTAGAGTATTAGTGCTCTTCTGTAATTCTAAAGTACCGGGTGATCAAAAGACAGTATAAATTTGAAAACTGAATAAATCATGGAATAATGTAGATGTTGTTGTTGTTGTGGTCTTTAGTCCTGAGACTGGTTTGATGCAGCTCTCCATGCTACTCTATCCTGTGCAAGCTTCTTCATCTCCCAGTACCTACTGTAACCTACATCCTTCTGAATCTGCTTAGTGTATTCATCTCTTGGTCTCCCTCTACGATTTTTACCCTCCACCCAATGTTAAGTTTGTGATCCCCTGATGCCTCAGAACATGTCCTACCAACCGATCCCTTCTTCTAATCAAGTTGTGCCACAAACTTCTCTTCTCCCCAATTCTATTCAATACTTCCTCATTAGTTATGTGATCTACCCATCTAATCTTCAACATTCTTCTGTAGCACCACATTTCGAAAGCTTCTATTCTCTTCTTGTCCAAACTATTTATTGTCCATGTTTCACTTCCATACATGGCTACACTCCATACAAATACTTTCAGAAACGACTTCCTGACACTTAAATCTATACTCGATGTTAACAAATTTCTCTTCTTCAGAAATGCTTTCCTTGCCATTGCCAGTCTAAATTTTATATCCTCTCTACTTCGACAATCATCAACTATTTTGCTCCCCAAATAGCAAAATTCCTTTACTACTTTAAGTGTCTCATTTCCTAATCTAATTCCCTCAGCATCACCCGACTTAATTCGACTACATTCCATTATCCTCGATTTGTTTTTTTTTTATGTTCATCTTATATCCTCCTGTCAAGACACTATCCATTCTGTTCAACTGCTCTTCCAAGTCCTTTGCCGTCTCTGACAGAATTACAATGTCATTGGCGAACCTCAAAGTTTTTATTTCTTCCCCATGGATTTTAATAGCTACTCCGAATTTTTCTTTTGTTTTCTTCACTGCTTGCTCAATATAGAGATTGAATAACATCGGGGAGAGGCTACAACCATGTCTCACTCCCTTCCCAACCACTGCTTCCCTTTCATGCCCCTCGACTCTTATAACTGCCTTCTGGTTTCTGTACAAATTGTAAATAGCTTTCGCTCCCTGTATTTTACCCCTGCCACCTTCAGAATGTGAAAGAGAGTATTCCAGTCAACATTGTCAATAGCTTTCTCTAAGTCTACAAATGCTAGGAACGTAGGTTTGCCTTTCCTTAATCTGGCTTCTAAGATAAGTCGCAGGGTCAGTATTGCCTCACGTGTTCCAATATTTCTACGGAATCAAAACTGATCTTCCCCGAGGTCGGCTTCTACCAGTTTTTCCATTTGTCTGCAAAGAATTCGTGTTAGTATTTTGCAGCCATGACTTATTAAACTGATAGTTCGGTAATTTTCACATCTGTCAACACCTGCTTTCTTTGGGATTGAAATTATTATATTCTTCTTGAAGTCTGAGGGTATTTCGCCTGTCTCGTACATCTTGCTCACCAGATGGTAGAGTTTTGTCAGGACTGGCTCTCCCAAGGCCGTCAGTAGTTCTAATGGCATGTTGTCTACTCCTGGGGCTTGTTTCGACTCAGGTCTTTCAGTGCTCTGTCAAACTCTTCATGCAGTATCGTATCTCCCATTTCATCTTCATCTACATCCTCTTCCATTTCCATAATATTGTCCTCAAGTACATCGCCCTTGTATAGACCCTCTATATACTCCTTCCACCATTCTGCTTTCCCTTCTTTGCTTAGAACTGGGTTTCCATCTTAGCTCTTGATGTTCATGCAAGTGGTTCTCTTATCACCAAAGGTCTCTTTAATTTTCCTGTAGGCAGTATCTATCTTACCCCTAGTGAGATATACCGAGCGAGGTGGCGCAGTGGTAGCACACTGGACTCGCATTCGGGAGGACGACGGTTCAATCCCGTCTCCGGCCATCCTGATTTAGGTTTTCCGTGATTTCCCTAAATTGTTTCAGGCAAATGCCAGGATGGTTTCTTTGAAAGGGCACGGCCGATTTCCTTCCCAATCCTTCCCTAACCCGAGCTTGCGCTCCGTCTCTAATGACCTCGTTGTCGACGGGACGTTAAACACTAACCTAACCTAACCTAACCCCTAGTGAGATAAGCCTCTACATCCTTACATTTGTCCTCTAGCCATCCCTGCTTAGCCATTTTGCACTTCCTGTCGATCCCATTTTTGAGACATTTGTATTCCATAATGTAGATAGAGAGGTACAAATTCACACACATGCTAGGAATGACATGGGGTTTTATTAGAACCAAAAAATACAAACGTTCAAAAAATGTCTGACAGATGGCGCTTCATCTGATCAGAATAGCAATAATTAGCATAACAAAGTAAGACAAAGCAAAGATGATATTCCTTACAGGAAATACTCAACATGTTCACCAAAGCATGTCTGGAGCTATGGTGAGGCATTGGCGTCGGATGTTGTCTTTCAGCATCCCTAGAGAGTCGGTCAATCACGATACACTTGCGCCTTCAGGTAACCCCAAAGCCAATAATCGCACGGACTGAGGTCTGGGGACCTGGGAGGCCAAGCATGACGAAAGGTGCGGCTGAGCACACGATCATCACCAAACGATGGGCGCATTAGATCTTTCATGCGTCTAGAAATATGGGGTGTTTTTTTTCGGTTCTAATAAAACCCCATGTCATTCCAAGCATGTGTGTCAATTTTTACCTCTCTATCTACATTATTCTGTGGTTTATTAAGTTTTCAAATTTATACTGACTTTTTGATCACCCGGTATTTACATTCTACAAGAACTTACCTATGACATTTATGCTACATAGTTTCTTTTATTATATCTGATATATCACAGAAGCATTATCAGCACACATTCAGCAGTATTACAATACTGTCATGGTGTACGTAAGTAAAAAGAAATATACAACATTAACCAGACTCGAATAACTTTATTTCTTACCAGACAAACAGAAAATATCAATTAGTGTTCACAGTTGGTAATACATTTGTGATTCTCTTATATTATTTCATGTTATTCAAACTTATTCAAAGTTTTCCAGTCAGCTGAGTAATTCTCACTAATTACAGTAAGTGTGATAAAGCATGAATAGGATTTGTGATCAACCTAAAAATACTAAAACACATATAACAAACAAGTAAACAGTGAAGATTCCAAGAACTACTACAAATAAACTCAAACACCAATGAAAACACAACCAAAAAATATAAAGCCATCAGCGAGTCATGAAGTATGAAGCTTAAAGGGCATAAAAACAAAGCATGTTAAGGATATTAAACATTTGCAGAACTGTGTAAAAATGCACAGAACCAGCAAAAAATGCATCTGGAACAAAGAACTACCAGAACATTGGACTGTGGCTACTATATATCTGTGACAAAATGAAAAAAAAGATCATAACTAGAGTGATATCCTTCTTGGATCGCACACCAAGTTTAGTCAGTTTTGTACAATCACTGCACATATGAAGTTGGAAAGAAACTAAGAGATTCTCAAGGAGTTCATAGACCCTGGAGAAGCTAACAACAACATTATTTTGAAATTAGTAATGGATGTCTACAAAAGATGACTGAAATAAGTGATAACCTTTGAAGGCCTCAGTAAATCTTATAAATACACCCATATCTCTTGAAATATTGGACATACAAATTTAGAATTGAATCCAAAATTAGTCAAAATTATAAAATAAATCTTCATAAGCATAAAATATGAAGTCAAGTCCAGGAGAACTATCAGAGCCATTAATGATTAAAACAGGGTGATGGTCTATCACCATTACTCCTCAGCCATTTGTAGCACTTAGTGAATAATACAACAAAAACCTTAAGAAAATACAAATTTGAAACAAGAAATATCAAGCACTTAAATTGCTTGGGATTTACAGACTATTCACCATTACTTGCTATTAATATAAAGTCCAGAGACAGAGAAAAAATATAGCACAAAATCAGGCTCCCAGATATCACTGGAAAAGAATATGATGGTGAGAAACACTAGTAAAATAAGAAACAGAGGTGAAAATAGTGAAGCAATTTGAATATCCTATTTAGGAGAAATTATAACACACAACTTGAACAGAAAACCTGCTTGGCAAGAAAAAACCAATACAATTGTAATGGCTCAAAAACTACTATGGTCTATATTTAATAATAATAATAAAAAACACTAAACAATTATGACAATGCAGTAGCTCATCTACAGAACATACACAAGTCAAAGTTTTTTAAAAGTCTTTCAGAGACTCGGAACCTCTAGATAACACTGCCAGACAGTATGCCTATAATTTAAATAGCTGAGCTGAAACCAGATACTTAAAGAGTTCCAGTATTACATTCTTTAACATTATTTGTTTCTTAAAGCAATTATTCAATATGGAAATACTTTAACTGATTGTTGTGTCTAAAACTTTTACTTCAATTTATATGCCTTAGCTGTTGATTATTCTGGGACAGCTCTTCATTCATCGTCCATAGCCTGTAGTTGGCTTTCTTCACATTGAGCTTCCGTGTGTTGTTCATGACAGCGTATCCTAACATCCATATCAATGATACTATCTACAGAGGGGAAAAAATCCAAATGTATTGCAACCTCAGTAAAGTATGTTTTATGCTTCTGTCAGTCAAGGAACTGATGAGTATAAATATCTTATTGTCAGTGCACCTTGCTCTTTTTCACTCAGTCTTAACATATGGCCTCATATTCTGTGGCCACAGTTCTGAGTCCAATAAAATATTTAAGCTCCCAAATAAAGCTCCCTGGATCAAGTTATTTCAAAAGCAAAGAGACTATTCTAAATAACTATTCCTAAAACTAGGTATTCTTCCACTTCCATGCCATTACATATCGGAGATACTAATTTTTACCAAGCTAAATATCGGCAACCTGAAGCAGAATCTGGACTATCACCAGTACAACACTAGAGGGGAATACCTGCTGACACAGTTGCCCCATTCCACCAAATTATATGCTGATAGGGTAAAATGCATGTGGATTAAGCTTTATAATCATCTACCACTAATCATAAAAAACCACAATCCAGCACATTTCAAAATAAGGCTTAAATCGATATTATTAAAATACTGTTTTTATAACTTACACGAACATTTTGAATGCTATTTTTCTATGTAATATATCTGCACACTTATCTTTCTATACTATAATTTACCTTCAAAATGTAAATTTCAATAAGGCCTAACCAACTGTTAAAAGTGATCTACTTGTATGTAATTCTTATATTTATCTAGTAAATCTTAACTATTGTAAAAATTATGTAATGCTTATCTGTACTTAATTTAATTTTAAATGTATCCACAAATTTTAATTTTAATTTGGCATTGTTGACCTTAATTTTGAACAACTTGTGAATATACTAATACTATATCCTGTAATCTATAATTATTATACAATTGTGTAAGTCTAGGTGTATTTAATTTTGTGTTATGTACTTTTTAAATGTTTAACGATTATAATGATTTGTCCCATATCATGTACTCTCATCATCATCATTTTTGAGAGGCTTCATTCCTACAGCAATGCAGGGTCGGCATGGTTACTATTGATTTGGTAGTGTTAGTTGCAGAGGGTGGCCGGATGCCCTTCCTGCCATCACCCCAAACGCCCTGCGGTGGAATTAGTGTACTCCAGCTGTCTGAATCTAGTGTAAGCCATGGAATAGTGCGAACATGTTTCAAATGTCTGTGAGTCATGTACCTCAGGCAGAATGTGGGGACCAGCCAATGTTCACCTAGTGGGATGTGGAAAACCACCTAAAAACCACATTCAGCCTGGCTGGCATACTGACCCTCATCATTAATCCTCCACGCAGATTTGATCCAGGGCTGGCGCACCTATCCGAGTCCAGGAAGCAGTGCAGTAGTGCTCTCAGCTACCCTGGTGGGTATATCATCTACTCTCTGTACACAAAATGATTCAGTGGATCAATAAAGAATGAATGTATGAAATTCTTTGACACTGAACATTAAACCTTCAGATTTGTAGTAGGGTTTTAAATACATTTGTTGCCATATGTCGGTGATGGGGCATCTGGTCCTGCATTTACATTTGTTCCTCTTTGCAATAAAGCTTTTGTCATCTCTGTTGTAGAAGTCAACTGCTGGTTCTTCAGCTGGTGCATCAACTTGTTCACCTGAGTGGATCAGATACTTAATACACTCAAAAGAATAACAAGTTAATGGTATATTAAGCTTATGTCAGTAGCATTTACAAAATTATTATAAATGTAGTAAAACAATGAAATGATATAGTTATTGCTGTATGTGCCTCCGGTATCCTCTAACTCCAAGTTATCTTCCACGGAAAGTGTTTTGACTTACGTCTTTCAGTGCTCTGTCAAACTCTTCACACGGTATCATATCTCCCATTTCGTCCTCATCTACATCCTCTTCCATTTCCATAATATTGTCCTCAAGTACATCGCCCTTGTATTGACCCTCTATCTACTCCTTCCACCTTTCTGCTTTTCCTTCTTTGCTTAGAACTGGGGTTCCATCTGAGCTCTTGATATTCAAGTGGTTCTCTTTTCTCCCAAGATCTCTTTAACTTTCCTGCAGGCAGTATCTATCTTACCCCTAGTGATATACCCCTCTACATCCTTACTTTTGTCCTCTAGCCATCCCTTCTTAGTCATTTTGCATTTCCTGTCGGTCTCATTCTTTAGACATTTGTAATCCTTTTTGCCTGCTCCATTTACTGCATTTTTATTTTTCTCCTTTCATCAATTAATTCAATGTTCCTTCTGCTACCCAAGGATTTCTACTAGCCCTCGTCATTTTACCTACTTGATCCTCTACTGCCTTTACTATTTCATCTCTCAAAGCTAATCATTCTTCTTCTACTGTATTTCTGTCCCCCATTCTTGTCAGTCGTTCGCTAATGCTCTCCTTGAGACTCTCTACAACCTCTGGTTCTGTCAGTTTATCTCGCTCCCATCTCCTTAAAGTCCCACCTTTTTGCAGTTTCTTTGGTTTTAATCTACAGTTCATAACCAATAGATTGTAGTCAGAGTCCACATCTGTCCCAGGTAATGTCTTACAATGTAAAACCTGGTTCCGAAATCTCTGTTTTGCCATTATATAGTCTATCTGAAAACCTTCCAGGGTCTCCCGGCCTCTTCCATGTATACAACCTTGTTTCATGATTCTTGAACCAAGTGTTAGCTATGATTAACCTATGCTCTGTGTAAAATTCTACCAAGCGGCTTCCTCTTTCATTTCTTACCCCCATTCCATATTCACCTACCACGTTTCCTTCTCTTCCTTTTCCTACTATCGAATTCCAGTCACCCATGACCATTAAATTTTCGTCTCCCTTCACTGTCTGAATAATTTCTTTTATCTCATCATACATTTCATCAATCTTTTCGTCATCTGTTGAGCTAGTTAGCATATAAACCTGTACTACTGTGTTATGCATGGGCTTTGTGTCTATCTTGGCTACATAATGTGTTCACTATGCTGTTTGTAGTAGCTAACCTGCAATCCTATTTTTTTTTTTTTTCATTATTAAACCTACTCCTGCGTTATCCCTACCTGATTTTGTATTTATAACCCTGTATTCACCTGACCACGAGTCTTGTTTCTCCTGCCACTGAACTTCACTAATTCCCTCTATATCCAACATTAAGCTGTCCATTCCCCTTTTTTAATTTTCTAACCTCCCTGCCTGATTAAGGGATCTGATATTCCACACTCCAATATGCAGAACGCCAGTTTTCTTTCTCCTGATAACGACGTCCTCCTGAGTAGTCCCAGACCAGAGATGCAAATACCACTGGAATATTTTACCCAAGAGGACGCCAACATCTTTTAACCATACTGTAAAGATCCATGCCCTTAGGAAAAATTACGGCTGTGTTTCCCCTTGCTTTCAGACTTTCACAGTACCAGCACAGCAAGGCTGTTTTTGGTTAGTGTTACAAGGCCAGATCAGTCAGTCATTCAGACTGTTGCCCCTGCAACTACTAAAAATGCTGCTGCCCATCTTCAGGAACCACATGTTTGTCTGGCCTCTCAACAGATACTCCTCAGTTGTTGTTGCACCTATGGTAAGACGATTTGTATCGCTGAGGCACGCAAGCCTCCCCACCAATGGCAAGGTTCATGGTTCATGGCGGGAGGCTTTTTCACTTAAAAAAGGTTATTTATTGAAAATCGCATCATCAGTCTATGTTCTTATTTACACATAGCATAGGCATCGCCTCTGTGAAGTTAGTGTGAAACCTAAATCATTTCTTATGGAATAACACTCAAAGCAAAAAAAGCCAAGTCGTGGCGAAACACTTTGCAGTAAATCACGAAAAAATAAAGCAAAATAACAAAAGAAAGACTAAGAAGATGCAAAAGCACTAAATTATTTTTATTTATTTAATCATGCCAGTAGAATCAAACAGAATATGTATAACAACAAACAATACGTGATATATAAAAACATATTTTTTAAAACAATAAACTGTGTAGAGGAAACACACTATGGCTCACCGTCCACATGCCTTTATTGGCAAATACTTCATGAGAGGTACTGTTAAAGTCTAACATAAACAGTCGCAACTCTCACTGCTGTGAAAATTGTTACTGTCTGACAGTTGGACGACACTAGCGACCCTAGCGGCGAGAAAGCAGCGGTAAGATTAACCTTCGTTTTTAATTATGTTTCTACTTAATTAACAAAATAGTTACTACATTTTTGTATTCTGAGAACTAGTAAATTACCGATAGACATGAATGATACTGAAATAAATGTAAAAACAGCCAAATCTTACTGATTCAGTGCCATAAGCTACAACTTATTCATGAAGAAATACTATGGACTTTTTCTTGCCACGTTTATACTGTGGTTTATTTCAGTGGGTTAGTGAGACTTATTGTGCAGAAAACTCCCTTTCCATTTAGGTCAGCGGTGGGACGACTGGCATACAGACAAGGGATATTCTATTGAAATAGAAAATACGCTTGTTTTTGGCATTACTTGGTACCTAGAAGGAAAAGAAAACCAGAATGGAAAAAAAGAAATAAGCCCTGTGTTTTACCTTGTAAATATTCCTTTCTGTGTTCTCTGTATATTTTTTCTTTAATAAATAAATGTCGACGTTTTGAAAAGTATTGTATCAGTATTTAGCTGTTCATCACACTAACTTTGCCAAGACCATCCATCACAAATATGAATTTTGTTTTGTATAGTAATATAACTGTATAATCGATATATCCTTTAATTCTGACACTGTATATCGCCTTATTTGTGTAATGTAACTTTAACCGTTTTGCACTGGGCTAAGCACACTGATGAGGTTGTGTTGATGTTCTGCCTAGTGTGGATACACCACGATTTGAATGTGATGTTGCCTTTAGCTACACTTACATCCAGTGTCAATCTGGTTTGAACACCAAAACAGGATCTATAACAGAATACCTTGAGCTGCATTTTCACAAAAGAAAGATAGTGTACCTATATCCCTCCACCACCACAGTGACTATACAACTTGCCTCTGGAAACTTGTTACTGACCCACAGTTGGACGACCCTAGTGTCGAGAAAGCAGCCGTAAGATTTTATTTATGTTTCTACTTAATTAACGAAATAGTTACAACATTTTTGTATTCTGAGCACTAGTAAATTACCTATAGACATGAACGATACTGAAATAAATGTAAAAAGGGCGAAATCTTACTGATCCAGTACCATGAGCTACAACTTATTTGTGAAGAAATATTGTGGAATATGTCTATAATTTCAGCTTAATCCGCTGAAATAAGAGAATATAAACACACATATCATGCATGAAGAACATATATTTGTGTTGTTGTCTGCTATGACATGCAATTTCTTAATACATAACCATTCTGTATGGGGTCTAACGATTTGCACATTCTTAGATTTTACTCGACTTTCCAATGCACAAATATTTCTGTAAAAGTAACTGCTTTTGCTTCTAAAGCGAATGTGCTGATTTTTGCCATTTGCGACACAGAAACTGCCCATTTCATACTAGAATTGGTTTCTTCTGGTACGTTGGGAAATAGTTTTAATACTTATGACGTTTTATTGTCACATCTGTATTATTTTCTCATCCAATACAGCTGTGATGGTTTGTTTGGCACGATATATAATGTATATATTGCATTCCATACAAGTTTTCTACTCTCAATATTCAGTGATTTGAGTGGAAGTTTTCAGTGAAGAAAACTATACGTTGTTGAGTAGATATACGACATCTTTGTGCAAAAAGTCTGGTATTCTACTGTTTACTAGCCATTTATCGTTCTTAAAAGAAAATAATATTATTCTTTAAATATCTTTAGCTTACAAGAAAATCGAAAATAAATTTTTCTTCAAAGTACTATTTCATACGTCTCAAGGTCCTTAGTTAACTAAAGAAAGACAAATGTTAGTCATTTCATAGTTATTGACGATTTTTATGGCACTACATACTATGCAAACAAATCAATATAAATTACAATATAAATTACAAATGAATATAAATTACTCATCCGGTTCCGTATTCGGAAATGTAACTTACAGGCCGCCTGGAGCGCTGCTGTCACACTGTATAACAAAAATGAGCAGTAGTGTCACGACAGTGTATATTTAGACTGTGGTACTGTGGTTGCACTCCTCAAAAAGATATACTTTGGATTTCTCGAAGGCATGAGTAGATGTCCCTGTTGTCGAGGTATCATCGTGACTGTGGTAGCAAGTCCAGCAGGCGAATTAAAGCAGAAGTCATTTATATGTTTAGCTGCTGCGTTCACAGCGAATTTCGGGACTATTGCTGTCATTTCTTTCTTTGAAAGCGAAAAGCTGCCAACTTCATACTCGTTATTTAGATAGCAGTATGTAGTATGAGAAGTACTTAGAAAACTCCCCCAATGTTAAATAAATGTGCTGGGTGTGTGAAGTGTATTTTAATTTGTGCTAAAAGTTACGACTTTTGCTGTATTACCGTTCTTTTAAAGTGAGTACCTGTCAACTACATTTTAGTTACTTACAGAATGGCATGTGTCACAAAAAGTACTTAAAAAAGGAGCGCTCTACTGCTAAATAAATGTGCTGGTTGTGTGAAGAATGTTCTAAATTGTGCGACAAACTGCTGCCATTAAAGCAAATTCTTTCCTTTGCTCATGAAGGTAACTGAAACGAGGAGAAACAATACCAGCAGGTACATGCCTGCACAATACCAGAATATATTTCGTCTGTATATTTTCTTTATTTGAAGACGTTTCGGCTGGAAAAGAAATTTCCTAAAAATAACTAACTTGTAAATTTTCTGGTATACTTCATAGGTGGCTGCTGCCACCTTTCAATTCTTTCACACATGGGTCAGTTCTCATTATGTTTCTTGTTCTGACAATGAATGGTAGTTTGTTTTTACCAGTCAATCAACGTATTTTGAATATCCGCTCGCGCTTCCGTGTTACATGCTTAATTTGAAAATTACTGACAATTACAAGTAATAGCGTGACAGGTATATTTTCGTCGTGTAGAGCTACTCGTACTTAATAAATACTCAAACAAGCACTGAAAATATACTTGAACGGTTTATTACTTGGTATTACAGCAAAAGAAGTACAGTTGCTACAGCTAACTTGTAAAACAACAAATACAGTAACCAAGGAACAGAATAACCATAAAAACTAAAGTTATAAGTCCAAAGAGTAGGCAAGAACACTATTCAGCGTTCCAGGCGGCGGATTCAAACTTGGCGGTTTACGCCATTCATTTGTTGCCATGCAGTCACTGAATTCGGGACACAACTGTATCTATGGATGGCGCGAACGGAACTAACGTGTGCGGACGCAGCAGTCGACGTGAGTAACGGTCGGTACAGGAGCCGCCTTGGTGGAAGTGGGGCACGGTGCGTCTTCTCTGAACCTGGCCGGGAAATGGACATGTCATCCGGAATGGGTGGTGCATGTTGGTTCTGCTTCGATGTGTTGTGGCGGCGGTGCTGGAAGTCGAGGTGTTGCATCTGTCAGGCGATGAGCTCTTGACCATAAGGATGGTGATGCCTCCTTGAAAATGTAAGCTGGCTTCACTCTGCTGCTGGCCAGAGTGGCCAAGCGGTTCTAGGCGCTACAGTCTGGAACCGCGCGACCGCTATGGTCGCAGGTTCGAATCTTGCCTCGGGCGTGGATGTGTGTGATGTCCTTAGGCTAGTTAGGTTTAAGTAGTTCTAAGTTCTAAGGGACTGATGACCTTAGAAGTTAAGTCCCATAGTGCTCAGAGCCATTTGAACCATTTTCACTCTGCTAATAGACATGGTGGCCTGTTTGCCATTTACTATGATGACCATCGTGTGTGTGTCTGCACAGGACATGATGGACTCCAGTGTACGGTGGCTGCAATGGTGGCTTGGCGTAGTCTGTATGTAACGTAATGTGTGTACAGCTTTTGAGGTTGTTATGCAAAAAAGTTGTTGGACAACCATGCCTGGAGGCCTTTGTGGGTTTGATTTGGCTTACATGTTCCTTTAACTTGTAAAGGAACTGTGGATGGTCGTCCATTTCTGACAGTAGGCCTGGGTCGACAAACTCCCCTGGTAGGCGCAGAATCTCACCAGAAACCAATTCAGGTGCCAAGGCCCCTATATCTGGTTTGTATGTGACTCGTAGACGCAGCAGGACTATGGGTAGTGCAGACGTCCAAGATGTCCCATGGCACATTAGCGCAGCCTTCAGCACTTGGTCCAAAAATGGTTCAAATGGCTCTCAGCACTATGGGACTTAACATCTGAGGTCATCAGTCCCCTAGACTTAGAACTACGCAAACATGACTAACCTAAGGACATCACACACATCCATGCCCGAGACAGGATTCGAACCTGCAACCGTAGCGGTCACGCGGTTCCAGACTGGAGCGCCTAGAACCGCACGGCCACACCGGCCAGCTCAGCATTTGGTGCCAACGTTCAAACATGCCATTGCTGGCTAGATGATAACTGGTCGTTTTGTGACGAACATAGCCACATAACTTTGCCAACTGTGTGAACAAATCTGAGTCGAACTGTTGGCACCTGTCGATGGTGATATGGAGCGGACAGCCGAATCTCGACAGCCAGGTTGATGTGAAGGTGGTGGCTAGCGCTTCCCTGGAGATGTTGTCCGTAGGTACTGCTTCAGGCCATCACGTGTATCTGTCAATCATTGTGAATATGTACTGCTGTGCTGGTGGCATCCAATGGAGGAAACGGTCCTACCACATCAAGATGAAGATGGGCGAAGCATGAAGAAATGTCTGGGAACTCTCCTATTGGGGGATGAATGTGGCGAGTGATTTTGCAAATTTGGCAACGCTGTCAAGTCCTCGTCCATTTGCGGAAGTCTCTTTCTATCCCTGGCCACACGAACCTTTGAGACACTAGCTTGAATGTCGACCGGACTCCTGGGTGGCAAAGATTATGTAAGGACTCGAATACTGGCCTGCAAAATGCAACAGGCTCAAAAGGGCTTAATCTGCTATGTGACACTTCACAGTACAATTTCATGTTCTCGCCAGGAATGTCGACTTGCTGTAACTTGAGTGCTGCAGTGTCGTCATGCAATATGATGTGTAGCTCGGAGTCTTCTTGTTGCTCCCTGGCAAGCGCCATGATGTCCACAGGCTGTGAGACACTGGCCACTCTAGACAGGCAGTCCGCAAGCACATTAGTGATGCCTGATATGTGGTGGATGTCTGTACTAAACTGGCTAATAAATTCCTATTGGCTGTATTGTCGTGGAGAGCAAGTGTTGCTGTTTTTCGTGAAGGCATATGTTAAAGGCTTGTGGCCAGTGTATATCAAAAACTCTTGTGCCTCAACCTGTGGTCGAAAGTAGTTGATTGCTTGATATATGGCTAA
This sequence comes from Schistocerca serialis cubense, assembly GCF_023864345.2. Lineage (NCBI taxonomy): Eukaryota > Metazoa > Arthropoda > Insecta > Orthoptera > Acrididae > Schistocerca > Schistocerca serialis. Next base: position 154,664,111 of record NC_064642.1, read on the forward strand.
AAGTTCCTGATCATATGTGCTCCATCTTTGTTGTGCAGGTGACAGCTTCTACGAGAAATAATCCAGCGGCTGCCAGGTATTGTCCACCCATTGTTGGAGGGCTGCACCAATGGCAAACTGACTGGCATCCACCACCAATGCCAGTGGAGCTTCGAACTTGGGGTGCGCCAGCAGTGCTGCTTGTTCTAGGCTCTTTTTGGTTACTTCGAAAGCTGCATTCATCTTTTCGGTCCACTGCACAGGAGAACTGCTCTTAACCTTGAGACAAGCCAGTGCTGCGTTCAATGGCGCCTGTTATTTAGCAGTGCAAGGTAAATGATGGCAGTAAAAACTGAGCATTCCTATGTATCTGCGTAGCTCTTTTATTTTAGATGGCTTGGGTAATTGCAATATGGCTTCAACTTTCTCAGTGAGTGGTAATGAGTCTGATGAAGATATTCGATGACCCAGGAAATCGACTTGATGTTGGCCAAACACACATTTAGCTGTGTTTAACTCCATGCCATACTTCTCGAAAAGCTCAAAAACTTCTCTCAGGTGCTGGCGATGTTGCTCCTTGGATGATGAATACACTAACACATCGTCCAGATGGGCAAAACAAAAGTTCAACCCATGCAAGATAGACTCGATGAACCTCTGCCAGATTTGAGCAGCATTACGCAGGCCGAAGATCATAAACTTGCTTTCATACAACCCAAATGGTGTAATAATAGAGGTCTTTGGAATGTCCTCTGTTGCCATGGGAATCTGGGTATACGCTTTTGCTGAATACAGTGGTTCCATGCAGTGCATGGCTATAGTCTTTTAGTAGTAGCACTGGGTAGCGATCAGGCATGGTCCATGAGTTGAGCACTCTGTAATCGCCACACGGGCGCCAGACTCCTCCCTTTTTGGGTACTAAATGTAGTGCAGGTGACCATGGACTACTTGAGGGTCGGATGATACTTTTTCGTAACATAATGTCGAGTTCCGTTTTAGCAATGGCAAGGCATCCTGGAGCCAATCGTCTCGACCAGCAAGACACAGGCGACCCGTCTGTAGTTTTTATGTGGTGGACCGTATAGTGCTGTGGCGCGCCTGGAGGCCTCGTTAAGGTCGGGAACTCATGCAGCAGCGAGTGATACTCCTCGTCTGCAACCTGTATAACCTTGATGTTGTATGCTCTGGCATCACGATGATACCCAGTGGTTGTAAGTCTGGAACATTGTCTATTAGGCGGGAATTCGCTATATCTGGTAGGAGCTGACAATGAGCTAATAAATCAGCACCGATTATTGCTTTGGCCATATATGATACAGTGAAGTCCCATGTGAATTAACAGTGGAGCCACAAATCCAATTCTTCATGCTGCGTGCCATACGTCGCAATTGCTGAATTATTTGCGGCAGACAAGCTAAATGTAGTGGGTGGCCTGCAACAGTGCAGTGACGTTCTTGGCAGGATACTAAGGTCGGACCCTGTGTGTATTAAATACTTCTGGCCTGACACCCTGTCAGTAATGAATAGGCGACAGGCTGTACTTGAGCAGTCAGTGGCGCCTACGTCCAACTGCTGTATGCATTTGGGTAGGTACTGGGGCTAGTGCACCTTTTAGCCTGCTCACCAAATCTTCTGTGGTACCAACAAGTGGTCGCACCAGCATCTGATACAGACTGAGTCGAGGAACGGCTCCTAGATAGTCTTCTAGAGCGACTAGGATCTTCTTGTGACAACAGTGTGCCAATCTGTACGCTCAGTGCATCAATTTGGCGGACAGAGCATCGTAATCTGCGCGTGAAACGGGAAGGGCCACGGACGCGACACTACCAGACATTGTCGCAGAATTAACCTGTTAATCCGGAACAAAGGCATCTTGGATGCAGTCAGCCAGTTCCGCAACAGCGTCCAGGGACATCTCTGTCTGCAATGCGACGATCGCCTTTACGTGTGGTGGCAGATGGCTGCTCCATAGTGTATGCAGAAGATTGTCGGGCACTGTTCCGATGTCCACCATGCTGCAAATCTACGAATAAGCTCAGTCTTTAATCTTTCGTATGCATTCTTGGTTATTGGTGCCATGATTATATCTTGAACTTCGGAAGCGTAGTGTTGCTCTAGCTGACTCACTATTAATGCAAACTTAGTCGCATCTGCTGTAATTCCGGAGTAGCAAAAGCTGGCCTCAACCTGCGCGAATCATAGAACTGGATTATGTGGCCAAAATGGCGGGAGGCGAACAGCTAGTCTCGATACTGCAGGCGATCCCATTCTGTAATCAATCTTGGCGCGGTACCGGTTTTCTTCGAGCGAATCACGTCTGGGTCACAACTGACGGGTATATTTTCGTCGTGTAGAGCTACCCCTACTTAATAAATATTCAAACACGCACTGAGAATATACTTGAACGGTTTATCATTTGGTATTACAGAAAAAGAAGCACAGTTGCTTTAGGTAACTTGTAAAGTAACAAAACCAGCAAGTAAGGGACAGAATAAACATAAAAACAAAAGTCATAACCCCAAGGAGTATGCAACAACAATATTAAGCGCTCCAAGCTGTGGATTCAAACTTGGTGGTTTACGCCATTCATTTGTTGCCGTGCAGTCACTAAATTCACGATGCAACTGTATCTATGGATGGCGCGAACGGAACTAACGTGTGCGGACACAGCAGTCGACGAGTGTGTATTACAAGCACATCTCGGAAATGTATAGATGAATAACAAAATTCTTGCCGACGGCAGTACGTGATCACAGTGCTACTATACAATTTGGAACTTAGCCCTCTGTCATTTGCCTTCCGAAAACTTTATACGACGATAATTCATTATCTGATATTTAATATCAATAAATTGTATCTTTTCTAGAGGTTGGCACTGTGGTAATGTGTTGGGAAAACATTTATTTATAGGACATAAATTACAACGTGGTTATAATATAAAACACTCCAAATACAAGCTTGACTAAATCCAATATGGCCTCTGCGAGATGCTTCCGTCAATATATATCTTTGAAAGGAGCACAGCCACAGTACCTCTCGTAACGTATACGCAAATAAAGGAACTTTCACTACTGTGTCAGCTGACACTAAAGCCAGGTTCATACACGTGATGGAAGTATTACCACAGCTTTGATATACTGCAGTTGCATGTGTGAATTCACAGTTTAGTGGCGCAACTTAAGAAACGCAACTTTTGTCATGCCACAAAAAGTTCAGCTAGGTTGTACTGCCTGGTGGAAGTATTTCGAAACATGAGCATTTGTCACAGTTATCGTGGTGTAATTGAGACTGTATGTCGATTTAAGACTCAAAATCGCTGTATTGAGAGAGCGTTGTGAAGAGCCCAATAGTCGTAAGTGTAAAATGTCCAGAAATTCAAATATCTATGTGTCCTAAGTTTAAATCCACACCAGTTGGAGCCCACTGGCTACCGTAAATTTAGAACTCAAGAGCTCACATGTACAAGGGTTGGTCCAAAAGTAAGGTTCCCGAAGAGCTCCAGCCACACAGGAAGGTGCTAGGCAAAATCAATTGACACCACTGTGCGTGGCAGTTCCCCCGCTCTCGTTTCCGTCCGGATGCTCTTCGCTGCGCCGTTCAGTATAGTCTCAGCAGCCGCCCGCGATGGAGGTGCCCATTGTTGATTCTGCCAAGTACGAAATTTGTTCTGCAATTCGGTTTTTGTGCGTGAAAGGGACTCCACCTGTGTATATTTATCGTCAGTTCACACAAGTGTATGGCGACAAGTGTATGTTCATTCAACATGTCCGAAAATGGCGGGGGAGGTTAGTGCTTGTCAGAAGGATGTCCACGATGAAGAATGGAGTGGAAGACCTTCAGTTTTTGAGGCATTTATCAAGATGGACCAATGCAAAATGCTTCAAAACAAGAGGGTACCATCCGGGAACTTGTTGCTTGGATTCCTGGGTGTTCTTATGGTACAGTTGAAAGACCTTTGACGGAAAAATTGGGGTATCACAAGTGTTGCGCTCAACGAGTACCATGGAGAAACGTCTTCACTGCACTTGCCAATTTGTCCAAAAGTGACAAGAAGATAAAGAAGGATTTTTGGGCTCCATTGTTACGGAAAACGAAGTATGGGTGTTTCATTTCACTTTCGAAATGGAAGAAAAATCCAGACAATGGCGTCACTCAGGATCACCAGTCACAAAGAAGTTCAGACAAACTCCTTCTGCTGGAAAAGTCATGACCACTGTGTTTTGGTATCATAAGGGGATACTGGTGATTGATTTCATGCAACCTGGGATAACAATCAACTCAGATACTTATTGTGAAACACTACGAAAACTAAGGCAAGCTATCCAGAACCACCGGAGAGGACGACTGACAGAAGGTGTAAAGTTAGTTCATGGTAAGGCCTGACCTCACGTCTGCTTCCCAACCCAGGAACTTCTGACAAACTTTGGTTGGACTGTCGTGCCCCACCCACCTTACAGTCCGGACCTCACACCTAATGATTATCACTTGTTCCATGCCAACGCTTCCAGAGAGATGATGAAGTCAAAGAAGAGGTGAAACGCTCCCTCAATGGGTTAGCAGCGGAGTTCTAGGACATGGGGTTACAGAAGCTGGAACACCATCTAAAAAAATGCATAGAAAACGGTGACAATTATGTAGAAAAATAGAGCTAAGTATCAGTTTATATGAGAATGAACAATGTTGTCATATTTTTAAAAATGAAGGGAACCTTACTCGTGGATCAAGCCTCATACTAAGTTTCAAATGGTGAGATGTTTAAAAAAATCGACTTTTGTTAGTTTAAAATGGGGCGAAACTAAAAAAATTCACAAGTCCTAAGATTGAAATGGTAGAATATTTAAAAAATTCACCTGTGTAAGTTTAAAATGGGGTGAAACTCAAAAAACTCACAAGTCCAAATTTTAAAATGGCGAGAAATTCAAAAATACACCTACCCTGAATTGAAATTGGCTGGAAGCCCACTCGTGTAACCTTCATGGTTGACAGAACTAGATCACTATGTTTAAAACTGTATGGATCACTGGTGGTTTGTCAAATGATTATTATTGCCATGTATGTGTGTAGTAGGACAGAATAGGAATATGGGGAGATATGCACTTGTGTTTTATTTGTTTAAACATTTGCCATTCACACCACTCAGCTTGCAGAATTCAGAAGGACTCTGCATCTGCCGCTGTCATCAGGGTCAGAAAGATTACAGTGCACGGTGTTATGTCCTACCATTACAACACCATATTCATAACTAAATATGAGTAGTAGTATGGTGAGGTCCCACTCACTATCCCCTCCAACACACCCAGGCCATGTGGTCCAGCATACCTAGCTGCTTTTGCCTGCATGGTACATATTGGAGTTCACAAGGTGTTTGTCTTGCTATGCCACAGCATGCAGGCTAGAATTTGGGCAGATGCCTATCGCTATGGGCAGAGGTGAAGCTTTAAAACACGCTTCTAAGGCTACACGAATTTACACTTCATCCCACTCTAATTTTAGAAATGGATAGCATCCTACTTTGCTAGAGGAATGAAGTGTTATGGTATTACATAGCTGACTCAGACTGCTTGGTTGTTTGCAGGCAGTAATTCAGTTTTCAGCCAGTAAACATTTGCTACAAGCTAAATAAAATATATTTATTTGACGATTTGATACCACAAGTAATGCAACATACGTTTTTCTCGACCAATTTCATTTTAGAAAATCCGACATTTGTTGTGAGACATCGTGGATAACTTCCGCTGCAGCCCCTATTGTTTTGTGAAGTTCCAATGGTGGCAGCACTATACAGAGCCTTCAAAATGGCGTCTGTAACGGAGAAGCATTCTAAGCAAATAGCTGTCATTGAGTTTTGTAATTATTCATAGGTATTTGCAGAATGCCTGTGGAGATCTGGCAGTGTACAAAAGCACGCTAAGTTGTTGGGTGAGGTGTCTGTCGTCGTTGCAACGATGTCATACCAAACTGTCCGATCTCTCGCATGCCAATTGCCCACCCACAGCTGTGACTCCCGTAATGTTGTAACATGCAGACACTGTCATTTGAGGTAACTGACAGATCACAATCGGACACCTCACTGCTCAACTGGACGTTTTTGTTAGTAGTGCCAACCAGTGTCGTAGCATGAGGGGAGACTTTGAGACTTAGTCTCCCCTGTATTCGTGCATAAAAAAAGATGCAATAGTAATTCATAACAAAAATATAAACAGCTTTGTACTAAGGGCACTAAATGTGCGAAGACATCAGTTTTGTAGCCCGTGCCGCCGCACCCTGAGTATTGGTGTATCTGCCTGCTTGGGACTCGACTGCTCTCAGTCTCTGCCTCCCTTCCCTTACCTGGCTGTGTGCACTTGAGCGTTCTCGGCTCCCCTCCACTTCCCCTCTTCCACGAAGGCCGGTGCGCTGCACTTGATAGCAGGTATCGAGACTAGTCTCTGCTGCTTCTATGCTGGCTTTTAACACGGAAGTGAACAGTCACACGGTTTGTGTTCATAGTCATTCTTGGGTGAATTTAGTGCATATTTTCGTTGTGTCGCCAACATGAGTGAGCCAGCAACTGTACACCTTATAGATTTTTTTATTATAAACGCCTTTTTCTACATTAACGTACAAAAAATAGTGCGAATTGAAGGACAAACGAACTACTCCTATACTCAGTGTAGTTTTAAGTGAAGCCAAACAAAAACGCTCTTTTCAGACAGCCTGGTACGAAAAGTATGCTTGGCTGACTGCGAATGCAGTTTATAACAGATTATATTGTTATATATGTCTTCTGTTTGGTGGTGAAAAGGAATGATGCAATGAGGGCATTTGTACAATAAAGAACTTTGTCAGGAAAGCACAAAGACATCGGACATCAAAAAGTCACCTGCAGAACAAAGAATCATTTCAGTTATTGGGCAAAAGTAAAATTGAGCACGGCCTTTCTGAAGCCGCAGGTCTGACAGCAATAACATACAATGAACAAGTTGCATCCAGCAGGAGAGTATTGGCTCGTCTTATTCAGGCAATTGTATTTCTTTGTAAAGAAGAACTAGCCTTTCGCGGCCATCGAGAAGACGAATCCTCCAGCAACAAAGGTAACTATCTGGAATTGTTGTATTTGCTAGCTCAAGGAGAGCAGTTAATCCGAGACCATCTGTCATCATCCTCAACCTTTAAAGGAACGTCACCAGATATACAGAATGATGTAATAGAAATGATAACTCTGGCAGTTAATGAGAAAATAAAATCTGAAATTCAGAACTGCAATTTCATTTCGATTCAGGCTGATGAAACATTAGACGTATCATGTAACAGTCAAATGAGTGTAATATTCAGGTACTGTATTGCAGACAAAATTGAGGAAAGATTCGTTGGATTCTACGATGTTTCTGGAGATAAAACTGCTGAAGGTTTGTCAAACATTGTTCATGCAGTATTGAAAGAGTGGAATGTTGAAGTAAAAGTGGTTAGTCAAACGTATGATGGCGTTTCAGTAATGGCGGGCAGAGAAAGATGCAGGGGCCATCCAGCACCTACAACATATGCTCATATGGATTTTGAGATTAAAATCCACCAAAATAAACCGCACAAATATCATGAATGAGCATTTTTCACATAATATACCGAAAATAAGCTACAGATCACCATGTTCATTTATCGGACACTTCGCGTGCATTCAGCAGTTTCTCCAATCCACGGTAGTTATTTCTCAATAAAGTGAGAACAAGTCATCATTTACGGGAACAAGACGAGATAAATATGGTAAACTATTTTAGGTAAGTAAACATCACTTCTACTTACACTTTTTCCAAGACAATTCCTTTCGCGTGGGACGCACCACCAAATGGGTTGGCCTTCCATCTAGTACCAAGATGAGCTTTCTTATAATCGTTATCTGCCCACCTCTGTTCTCGCCTGTGATTTACATGCTTGCGAGCAGTACGAAGACCGCGAGGTTTACCTGCACGAAAAATGTTAAATTATATACACGAAATCAGAAACAAACATGACTCCAACGAATACAGCCACGTGGTTGAATCAGTGGAACAATTACATCTGTTTCCCTCAAATCAAGCAAGAAAATATTTTCCACGTCCATCAGAATTTATATAAAATACGTTTGCGTTGTGAAACAATATGAAAATAAAACATACACAATACTTACCCATTCTCCCAACTAGAACAGACCCACACCTCCGGAGGCAAGGAACTGAAAGATAGAAAATCAAAGAGAGTGCTAAACGCTACTTGGAACGCCTACGATCTTTGGTACAACACTACTACACCAAAGAGCTAACAACATTCCATGCACAAAGACTGTGCACATCGTATTTGCACAGAAAGGGGGACAGGAGGTTTGCACATATATACGTTGAGTGCAAACGTGAAATTTGGAGAGTTGAGCAAAATTCCTCATAAGTGCAGAGACAAATCGTGGAGTGTGGACAGAAGACTGCCGCAAGCATGGTGCACTAAACGCGTTTGAGTCAATTATGGTTTAGTATAGTTTTCCTCATTCTTGGGTACACAGTAAAATCTAAAATGGTTGATTCGCGTCAGTGCTACAGGGTGCCTATTACTGAGTTTATTGAAATAATAGGAGTCAAGCATGATTGTGGAAAGTTAGGACCAAGGAACACAGCAATCGAGATAAGAAAGTGGTTGCTTATTATTCTTTAATAGAGGATATAAGAGAAGTTGATACTACGACAAATGAAGAAACTTTAATTTAAAAAAAATCGTTGCAGGATTAACCAACATTATTACTCACTCGATGCTGTCTTTTGCCGTAATCTTTGATGGTACTGTAGATAAAATAATAGTATCTGCACTAGGGAACAGTCCAATCAAATTGCTGTGTTCACTTGACAAAGTTAAAAAATGTTGACATCTCATTGCTGCACCATTAGCTCATCCTTTTAACGGTTCTTTTCAAACTGGACAAATCAAGAAAACTAAAAAGAACAAAGTGGCTAATTTCAGGCCCAATTCTCCACTATCTATATTCTGAAATATCGTAGAAAAGATTTTTGGAGAAAAGTAGCAGATTTCCTCGAAAAGTTTAGATAACTATCTATAGCACAGCATGGTTTCAGGAAGGGCTGATCAACTGATACAGCAATTTTTGAACTTTTAAGTAAAATGCTTCAAAAACTACATGGAACATCAGCGGAATATGTTTACATCTGTCTAACGTTTTTGATATCATAGATATGCTAAACTATTGCTTACGCCTGACAACATCAAGGAATTTATCATGAGAATTAAAGGAAGATTCAACAACTGCAAAAATCAGGAGTAAGCAGATGAAAGCAATTGTTGAAGTATGTAACCACAATTTAATATTACTCATCCCATGAAGCCTTTAAATATGGAGTGCCATAAGGCTCAGCACAATGACCTCTTCTATTTCTATTGGACATTGAGACTGATCACCTCAACAAATTCTGTAAGAGCATGATTCAGTTTGGTGACAATGCTAGTGTGCTAGTTAATGGGAAAGAAATGGAAGGACTACAATCAAGTTATCTCATGGTTATTTCAAACTGTAAAACAATTAACAAGGTTCTCTGCAAAGGCAAGAAACTGCAACTGGCTATTCATATTCTACTCTTGCAATGAATGTAGCCATGTGGACGGTTAACAATGACACTTAAGAAAAACAGCGAATGTCACTCAATAACATTAAGAATGTAGATAGTGTCATCTTTAACCCTAAAGAAACATGTGAAGCATTGAATAACCATCACTGCAACACACAACCCAAATTGGTACAGCTACGACCCCCCCCCCCCCCTCGATCAGACCTCGCCTTCTTACCAGGTACATTTGCTTGATCCAGTCTCACTAGGTGAGTATTATAAAACAAAAACCAAATTCTCTTGTGGTTTTGATGGCATATCTGATAATCTGTCCAGAGAAGTCTATCAAAACACTAAAATGTGCATACTTTGCACATTCACTCTCATATTAGATTTCATATTGGGGCATCTCAGACCAAAACCTATTCTGTATGTAAAGAACAGAACAGTGTAAGGCACGTGGGAGCTTTACATACACAAGTGACCAAAAACAAAGAGACAGAAAGATTCAGAAAAAGTAAAAAACTTCAAGAATTTCTATGTAGCAAAATAATTAATTGATAAGTAAAATAAAATGAGTGTTCTTTAAGTGTTTTTACAGCAGTTCATTACTTATGAACATAAAATCAAAAAAGAAATACAGGTTCCAGTAACTGTGGTACAACAGCTGATCACTATGTTTTATTTCAAGAAATAATAACAATGAAAGTTTACGGAAGCATTTCTTTTGAAGTGCTGATAATTTATGAATCACTAAGTTTCATCTGAATGCAAACCCACCCAAATTTACGAGCCTTCAGTTATGTAAGCAACAAGTCATTCTCTAGAGATTGCATCAAAATGATACAGTATTTTTAATCATTATACAATGAATTGCTCAACATATAAATTCAGAATACATGAAGTCTATTTGTATAAAGACATTACAATTATACAGTGAAATATGGATTAATCTATCAATGATTCTATAAACAATGATAAGGATTTTTCATCATAATAAAATGAAGGACAGCTCAAAATATACAGACAGAATATATAAAGTTTATTTGCAAAAAACATTACAATCGTACAGTGGATTATGAATTAATCTGTCACACAAGGAATTATATAAAATAATAGACTTCCTTTAGATCATCTGAGTTATTTGTACTCTTTAAATGTTCGTCGCAACAGCAGTGCATTTAATGGTATGACATCATCTGAATAATGAGTAATTATCCAAGCTTATGAAAAACATGACATCTGTAAAATTGGCAGCAATGTTTTAATTACTTTAATATGAGCATTTAGAAACAATCCTTTACACCACTTAGAAAGACAGTACCTAAAGTGCTATAACAAGTGTGTTACAACATTTTTAGTACCTTTTCTTATCTTGGTGCAAAGGCACACGGCCAGAGGTGGGATTAAACAAACTTGGCCCATATTTCTTGCCCCACATACGAAGATGCTCTTTGTGAAATCAAAGAAAAATCACAGATAGGGCCTTCAAACCTCTGATATCAATAAATATTGCAGCAAAGTCTGGTACTTCTGCACAATCAGCGCATTTTTTAAAGTTTTAGTATGAATCTCAAACATACATTCATAGTTTACAAAGGTAGAATGTTTGTGTTTCAAATCAACATCATTATATCATGAGCAGAATAGTATAGTCAGTTGCATAGTTTTCTTTACTTTTGGAAATAGGAGAGTGATAGCAATAATGAGTTCATTGCCAAGTGAATGAGAACCCTTCATGGTGAATCACAGCAAAATGTAGATCAGATGTAGTATGGTAGTTGGTTGCAGTTGTCATGAATAGGCCAGCTGAAGGTTGATATCAGTATAATGACCCTCAGGAAGGATCAGCAACACCTCGGAACAGCCCATCTAGTACATGAAACATTTGCAAATACATGAACACCACACAAAATCTGAATATACCTAAAAAATTAACATCATTAGTAGAGGCAGGGGTACCTATTTTTACAAAATCAGTATTATAACCAAATTAAACTGCAATTGGTCCAGGAGACCCAGGGAGGGGGGGGGACATATTAGTTTTTACCAGATCACTGCATGCATTTCAATGACTCAACACTTCTGCTTTAGAGTATTAGTGCTCTTCTGTAATTCTAAAGTACCGGGTGATCAAAAGACAGTATAAATTTGAAAACTGAATAAATCATGGAATAATGTAGATGTTGTTGTTGTTGTGGTCTTTAGTCCTGAGACTGGTTTGATGCAGCTCTCCATGCTACTCTATCCTGTGCAAGCTTCTTCATCTCCCAGTACCTACTGTAACCTACATCCTTCTGAATCTGCTTAGAGTATTCATCTCTTGGTCTCCCTCTACGATTTTTACCCTCCACCCAATGTTAAGTTTGTGATCCCCTGATGCCTCAGAACATGTCCTACCAACCGATCCCTTCTTCTAATCAAGTTGTGCCACAAACTTCTCTTCTCCCCAATTCTATTCAATACTTCCTCATTAGTTATGTGATCTACCCATCTAATCTTCAACATTCTTCTGTAGCACCACATTTCGAAAGCTTCTATTCTCTTCTTGTCCAAACTATTTATTGTCCATGTTTCACTTCCATACATGGCTACACTCCATACAAATACTTTCAGAAACGACTTCCTGACACTTAAATCTATACTCGATGTTAACAAATTTCTCTTCTTCAGAAATGCTTTCCTTGCCATTGCCAGTCTAAATTTTATATCCTCTCTACTTCGACAATCATCAACTATTTTGCTCCCCAAATAGCAAAATTCCTTTACTACTTTAAGTGTCTCATTTCCTAATCTAATTCCCTCAGCATCACCCGACTTAATTCGACTACATTCCATTATCCTCGATTTGTTTTTTTTTATGTTCATCTTATATCCTCCTGTCAAGACACTATCCATTCTGTTCAACTGCTCTTCCAAGTCCTTTGCCGTCTCTGACAGAATTACAATGTCATTGGCGAACCTCAAAGTTTTTATTTCTTCCCCATGGATTTTAATAGCTACTCCGAATTTTTCTTTTGTTTTCTTCACTGCTTGCTCAATATAGAGATTGAATAACATCGGGGAGAGGCTACAACCATGTCTCACTCCCTTCCCAACCACTGCTTCCCTTTCATGCCCCTCGACTCTTATAACTGCCTTCTGGTTTCTGTACAAATTGTAAATAGCTTTCGCTCCCTGTATTTTACCCCTGCCACCTTCAGAATGTGAAAGAGAGTATTCCAGTCAACATTGTCAATAGCTTTCTCTAAGTCTACAAATGCTAGGAACGTAGGTTTGCCTTTCCTTAATCTGGCTTCTAAGATAAGTCGCAGGGTCAGTATTGCCTCACGTGTTCCAATATTTCTACGGAATCAAAACTGATCTTCCCCGAGGTCGGCTTCTACCAGTTTTTCCATTTGTCTGCAAAGAATTCGTGTTAGTATTTTGCAGCCATGACTTATTAAACTGATAGTTCGGTAATTTTCACATCTGTCAACACCTGCTTTCTTTGGGATTGAAATTATTATATTCTTCTTGAAGTCTGAGGGTATTTCGCCTGTCTCGTACATCTTGCTCACCAGATGGTAGAGTTTTGTCAGGACTGGCTCTCCCAAGGCCGTCAGTAGTTCTAATGGCATGTTGTCTACTCCTGGGGCTTGTTTCGACTCAGGTCTTTCAGTGCTCTGTCAAACTCTTCATGCAGTATCGTATCTCCCATTTCATCTTCATCTACATCCTCTTCCATTTCCATAATATTGTCCTCAAGTACATCGCCCTTGTATAGACCCTCTATATACTCCTTCCACCTTTCTGCTTTCCCTTCTTTGCTTAGAACTGGGTTTCCATCTTAGCTCTTGATGTTCATGCAAGTGGTTCTCTTATCACCAAAGGTCTCTTTAATTTTCCTGTAGGCAGTATCTATCTTACCCCTAGTGAGATATACCGAGCGAGGTGGCGCAGTGGTAGCACACTGGACTCGCATTCGGGAGGACGACGGTTCAATCCCGTCTCCGGCCATCCTGATTTAGGTTTTCCGTGATTTCCCTAAATCGTTTCAGGCAAATGCCGGGATGGTTTCTTTGAAAGGGCACGGCCGATTTCCTTCCCAATCCTTCCCTAACCCGAGCTTGCGCTCCGTCTCTAATGACCTCGTTGTCGACGGGACGTTAAACACTAACCTAACCTAACCTAACCCCTAGTGAGATAAGCCTCTACATCCTTACATTTGTCCTCTAGCCATCCCTGCTTAGCCATTTTGCACTTCCTGTCGATCCCATTTTTGAGACGTTTGTATTCCATAATGTAGATAGAGAGGTACAAATTCACACACATGCTAGGAATGACATGGGGTTTTATTAGAACCAAAAAATACAAACGTTCAAAAAATGTCTGACAGATGGCGCTTCATCTGATCAGAATAGCAATAATTAGCATAACAAAGTAAGACAAAGCAAAGATGATGTTCTTTACAGGAAATACTCAACATGTTCACCAAAGCATGTCTGGAGCTATGGTGAGGCATTGGCGTCGGATGTTGTCTTTCAGCATCCCTAGAGAGTCGGTCAATCACGACACACTTGCGCCTTCAGGTAACCCCAAAGCCAATAATCGCACGGACTGAGGTCTGGGGACCTGGGAGGCCAAGCATGACGAAAGGTGCGGCTGAGCACACGATCATCACCAAACGATGGGCGCATTAGATCTTTCATGCGTCTAGAAATATGGGGTGTTTTTTTTCGGTTCTAATAAAACCCCATGTCATTCCAAGCATGTGTGTCAATTTTTACCTCTCTATCTACATTATTCTGTGGTTTATTAAGTTTTCAAATTTATACTGACTTTTTGATCACCCGGTATTTACATTCTACAAGAACTTACCTATGACATTTATGCTACATAGTTTCTTTTATTATATCTGATATATCACAGAAGCATTATCAGCACACATTCAGCAGTATTACAATACTGTCATGGTGTACGTAAGTAAAAAGAAATATACAACATTAACCAGACTCGAATAACTTTATTTCTTACCAGACAAACAGAAAATATCAATTAGTGTTCACAGTTGGTAATACATTTGTGATTCTCTTATATTATTTCATGTTATTCAAACTTATTCAAAGTTTTCCAGTCAGCTGAGTAATTCTCACTAATTACAGTAAGTGTGATAAAGCATGAATAGGATTTGTGATCAACCTAAAAATACTAAAACACATATAACAAACAAGTAAACAGTGAAGATTCCAAGAACTACTACAAATAAACTCAAACACCAATGAAAACACAACCAAAAAATATAAAGCCATCAGCGAGTCATGAAGTATGAAGCTTAAAGGGCATAAAAACAAAGCATGTTAAGGATATTAAACATTTGCAGAACTGTGTAAAAATGCACAGAACCAGCAAAAAATGCATCTGGAACAAAGAACTACCAGAACATTGGACTGTGGCTACTATATATCTGTGACAAAATGAAAAAAAAGATCATAACTAGAGTGATATCCTTCTTGGATCGCACACCAAGTTTAGTCAGTTTTGTACAATCACTGCACATATGAAGTTGGAAAGAAACTAAGAGATTCTCAAGGAGTTCATAGACCCTGGAGAAGCTAACAACAACATTATTTTGAAATTAGTAATGGATGTCTACAAAAGATGACTGAAATAAGTGATAACCTTTGAAGGCCTCAGTAAATCTTATAAATACACCCATATCTCTTGAAATATTGGACATACAAATTTAGAATTGAATCCAAAATTAGTCAAAATTATAAAATAAATCTTCATAAGCATAAAATATGAAGTCAAGTCCAGGAGAACTATCAGGGCCATTAATGATTAAAACAGGGTGATGGTCTATCACCATTACTCCTCAGCCATTTGTAGCACTTAGTGAATAATACAACAAAAACCTTAAGAAAATACAAATTTGAAACAAGAAATATCAAGCACTTAAATTGCTTGGGATTTACAGACTATTCACCATTACTTGCTATTAATATAAAGTCCAGAGACAGAGAAAAAATATAGCACAAAATCAGGCTCCCAGATATCACTGGAAAAGAATATGATGGTGAGAAACACTAGTAAAATAAGAAACAGAGGTGAAAATAGTGAAGCAATTTGAATATCCTATTTAGGAGAAATTATAACACACAACTTGAACAGAAAACCTGCTTGGCAAGAAAAAAGCAATACAATTGTAATGGCTCAAAAACTACTATGGTCTATATTTAATAATAATAATAAAAAACACTAAACAATTATGACAATGCAGTAGCTCATCTACAGAACATACACAAGTCAAAGTTTTTTAAAAGTCTTTCAGAGACTCGGAACCTCTAGATAACACTGCCAGACAGTATGCCTATAATTTAAATAGCTGAGCTGAAACCAGATACTTAAAGAGTTCCAGTATTACATTCTTTAACATTATTTGTTTCTTAAAGCAATTATTCAATATGGAAATACTTTAACTGATTGTTGTGTCTAAAACTTTTACTTCAATTTATATGCCTTAGCTGTTGATTATTCTGGGACAGCTCTTCATTCATCGTCCATAGCCTGTAGTTGGCTTTCTTCACATTGAGCTTCCGTGTGTTGTTCATGACAGTGTATCCTAACATCCATATCAATGATACTATCTACAGAGGGGAAAAAATCCAAATGTATTGCAACCTCAGTAAAGTATGTTTTATGCTTCTGTCAGTCAAGGAACTGATGAGTATAAATATCTTATTGTCAGTGGACCTTGCTCTTTTTCACTCAGTCTTAACATATGGCCTCATATTCTGTGGCCACAGTTCTGAGTCCAATAAAATATTTAAGCTCCCAAATAAAGCTCCCTGGATCAAGTTATTTCAAAAGCAAAGAGACTATTCTAAATAACTATTCCTAAAACTAGGTATTCTTCCACTTCCATGCCATTACATATCGGAGATACTAATTTTTACCAAGCTAAATATCGGCAACCTGAAGCAGAATCTGGACTATCACCAGTACAACACTAGAGGGGAATACCTGCTGACACAGTTGCCCCATTCCACCAAATTATATGCTGATAGGGTAAAATGCATGTGGATTAAGCTTTATAACCATCTACCACTAATCATAAAAAACCACAATCCAGCACATTTTAAAATAAGGCTTAAATCGATATTATTAAAATACTGTTTTTATAACTTACACGAACATTTTGAATGCTATTTTTCTATGTAATATATCTGCACACTTATCTTTCTATACTATAATTTACCTTCAAAATGTAAATTTCAGTAAGGCCTAACCAACTGTTAAAAGTGATCTACTTGTATGTAATTCTTATATTTATCTAGTAAATCTTAACTATTGTAAAAATTATGTAATGCTTATCTGTACTTAATTTAATTTTAAATGTATCCACAAATTTTAATTTTAATTTGGCATTGTTGACCTTAATTTTGAACAACTTGTGAATATACTAATACTATATCCTGTAATCTATAATTATTATACAATTGTGTATGTCTAGGTGTATTTAATTTTGTGTTATGTACTTTTTAAATGTTTAACGATTATAATGATTTGTCCCATATCATGTACTCTCATCATCATCATTTTTGAGAGGCTTCATTCCTACAGCAATGCAGGGTCGGCATGGTTACTATTGATTTGGTAGTGTTAGTTGCAGAGGGTGGCCGGATGCCCTTCCTGCCATCACCCCAAACGCCCTGCGGTGGAATTAGTGTACTCCAGCTGTCTGAATCTAGTGTAAGCCATGGAATAGTGCGAACATGTTTCAAATGTCTGTGAGTCATGTACCTCAGGCAGAATGTGGGGACCAGCCAATGTTCACCTAGTGGGATGTGGAAAACTACCTAAAAACCACATTCAGCCTGGCTGGCATACTGACCCTCGTCATTAATCCTCCACGCAGATTTGATCCAGGGCTGGCGCACCTATCCGAGTCCAGGAAGCAGTGCAGTAGTGCTCTCAGCTACCCTGGTGGGTATATCATCTACTCTCTGTACACAAAATGATTCAGTGGATCAATAAAGAATGAATGTATGAAATTCTTTGACACTGAACATTAAACCTTCAGATTTGTAGTAGGGTTTTAAATACATTTGTTGCCATATGTCGGTGATGGGGCATCTGGTCCTGCATTTACATTTGTTCCTCTTTGCAATAAAGCTTTTGTCATCTCTGTTGTAGAAGTCAACTGCTGGTTCTTCAGCTGGTGCATCAACTTGTTCACCTGAGTGGATCAGATACTTAATACACTCAAAAGAATAACAAGTTAATGGTATATTAAGCTTATGTCAGTAGCATTTACAAAATTATTATAAATGTAGTAAAACAATGAAATGATACAGTTATTGCTGTATGTGCCTCCGGTATCCTCTAACTCCAAGTTATCTTCCACGGAAAGTGTTTTGACTTACGTCTTTCAGTGCTCTGTCAAACTCTTCACACGGTATCATATCTCCCATTTCGTCCTCATCTACATCCTCTTCCATTTCCATAATATTGTCCTCAAGTACATCGCCCTTGTATTGACTCTCTATCTACTCCTTCCACCTTTCTGCTTTTCCTTCTTTGCTTAGAACTGGGGTTCCATCTGAGCTCTTGATATTCAAGTGGTTCTCTTTTCTCCCAAGATCTCTTTAACTTTCCTGCAGGCAGTATCTATCTTACCCCTAGTGATATACCCCTCTACATCCTTACTTTTGTCCTCTAGCCATCCCTTCTTAGTCATTTTGCATTTCCTGTCGGTCTCATTCTTTAGACATTTGTAATCCTTTTTGCCTGCTCCATTTACTGCATTTTTATTTTTCTCCTTTCATCAATTAACTCAATGTTCCTTCTGCTACCCAAGGATTTCTACTAGCCCTCGTCATTTTACCTACTTGATCCTCTACTGCCTTTACTATTTCATCTCTCAAAGCTAATCATTCTTCTTCTACTGTATTTCTGTCCCCCATTCTTGTCAGTCGTTCGCTAATGCTCTCCTTGAGACTCTCTACAACCTCTGGTTCTGTCAGTTTATCTCGCTCCCATCTCCTTAAAGTCCCACCTTTTTGCAGTTTCTTTGGTTTTAATCTACAGTTCATAACCAATAGATTGTGGTCAGAGTCCACATCTGTCCCAGGTAATGTCTTACAATGTAAAACCTGGTTCCGAAATCTCTGTTTTGCCATTATATAGTCTATCTGAAAACCTTCCAGGGTCTCCCGGCCTCTTCCATGTATACAACCTTGTTTCATGATTCTTGAACCAAGTGTTAGCTATGATTAACCTATGCTCTGTGTAAAATTCTACCAAGCGGCTTCCTCTTTCATTTCTTACCCCCATTCCATATTCACCTACCACGTTTCCTTCTCTTCCTTTTCCTACTATCGAATTCCAGTCACCCATGACCATTAAATTTTCGTCTCCCTTCACTGTCTGAATAATTTCTTTTATCTCATCATACATTTCATCAATCTTTTCGTCATCTGTTGAGCTAGTTAGCATATAAACCTGTACTACTGTGTTATGCATGGGCTTTGTGTCTATCTTGGCTACATAATGTGTTCACTATGCTGTTTGTAGTAGCTAACCTGCAATCCTATTTTTTTTTCATTATTAAACCTACTCCTGCGTTATCCCTACCTGATTTTGTATTTATAACCCTGTATTCACCTGACCACGAGTCTTGTTTCTCCTGCCACTGAACTTCACTAATTCCCTCTATATCTAACATTAAGCTGTCCATTCCCCTTTTTAAATTTTCTAACCTCCCTGCCTGATTAAGGGATCTGATATTCCACACTCCAATATGCAGAACGCCAGTTTTCTTTCTCCTGATAACGACGTCCTCCTGAGTAGTCCCAGACCAGAGATGCAAATACCACTGGAATATTTTACCCAAGAGGACGCCAACATCTTTTAACCATACTGTAAAGATCCATGCCCTTAGGAAAAATTACGGCTGTGTTTCCCCTTGCTTTCAGACTTTCACAGTACCAGCACAGCAAGGCTGTTTTTGGTTAGTGTTACAAGGCCAGATCAGTCAGTCATTCAGACTGTTGCCCCTGCAACTACTAAAAATGCTGCTGCCCATCTTCAGGAACCACATGTTTGTCTGGCCTCTCAACAGATACTCCTCAGTTGTTGTTGCACCTATGGTAAGACGATTTGTATCGCTGAGGCACGCAAGCCTCCCCACCAATGGCAAGGTTCATGGTTCATGGCGGGAGGCTTTTTCACTTAAAAAAGGTTATTTATTGAAAATCGCATCATCAGTCTATGTTCTTATTTACACATAGCATAGGCATCGCCTCTGTGAAGTTAGTGTGAAACCTAAATCATTTCTTATGGAATAACACTCAAAGCAAAAAAAGCCAAGTCGTGGCGAAACACTTTGCAGTAAATCACGAAAAAATAAAGCAAAATAACAAAAGAAAGACTAAGAAGATGCAAAAGCACTAAATTATTTTTATTTATTTAATCATGCCAGTAGAATCAAACAGAATATGTATAACAACAAACAATACGTGATATATAAAAACATATTTTTTAAAACAATAAACTGTGTAGAGGAAACACACTATGGCTCACCGTCCACATGCCTTTATTGGCAAATACTTCATGAGAGGTACTGTTAAAGTCTAACATAAACAGTCGCAACACTCACTGCTATGAAAATTGTTACTGTCTGACAGTTGGACGACACTAGCGACCCTAGCGGCGAGAAAGCAGCGGTAAGATTAACCTTCGTTTTTAATTATGTTTCTACTTAATTAACAAAATAGTTACTACATTTTTGTATTCTGAGAACTAGTAAATTACCGATAGACATGAATGATACTGAAATAAATGTAAAAACAGCCAAATCTTACTGATTCAGTGCCATAAGCTACAACTTATTCATGAAGAAATACTATGGACTTTTTCTTGCCACGTTTATACTGTGGTTTATTTCAGTGGGTTAGTGAGACTTATTGTGCAGAAAACTCCCTTTCCATTCAGGTCAGCGGTGGGACGACTGGCATACAGACAAGGGATATTCTATTGAAATAGAAAATACGCTTGTTTTTGGCATTACTTGGTACCTAGAAGGAAAAGAAAACCAGAATGGAAAAAAAGAAATAAGCCCTGTGTTTTACCTTGTAAATATTCCTTTCTGTGTTCTCTGTATATTTTTTCTTTAATAAATAAATGTCGACGTTTTGAAAAGTATTGTATCAGTATTTAGCTGTTCATCACACTAACTTTGCCAAGACCATCCATCACAAATATGAATTTTGTTTTGTATAGTAATATAACTGTATAATCGATATATCCTTTAATTCTGACACTGTATATCGCCTTATTTGTGTAATGTAACTTTAACCGTTTTGCACTGGGCTAAGCACACTGATGAGGTTGTGTTGATGTTCTGCCTAGTGTGGATACACCACAATTTGAATGTGATGTTGCCTTTAGCTACACTTACATCCAGTGTCAATCTGGTTTGAACACCAAAACAGGATCTATAACAGAATACCTTGAGCTGCATTTTCACAAAAAAAAGATAGTGTACCTATATCCCTCCACCACCACAGTGACTATACAACTTGCCTCTGGAAACTTGTTACTGACCCACAGTTGGACGACCCTAGTGTCGAGAAAGCAGCCGTAAGATTTTATTTATGTTTCTACTTAATTAACGAAATAGTTACAACATTTTTGTATTCTGAGCACTAGTAAATTACCTATAGACATGAACGATACTGAAATAAATGTAAAAAGGGCGAAATCTTACTGATCCAGTGCCATGAGCTACAACTTATTTGTGAAGAAATATTGTGGAATATGTCTATAATTTCAGCTTAATCCGCTGAAATAAGAGAATATAAACACACATATCATGCATGAAGAACATATATTTGTGTTGTTGTCTGCTATGACACGCAATTTCTTAATACATAACCATTCTGTATGGGGTCTAACGATTTGCACATTCTTAGATTTTACTCGACTTTCCAATGCACAAATATTTCTGTAAAAGTAACTGCTTTTGCTTCTAAAGCGAATGTGCTGATTTTTGCCATTTGCGACACAGAAACTGCCCATTTCATACTAGAATTGGTTTCTTCTGGTACGTTGGGAAATAGTTTTAATACTTATGACGTTTTATTGTCACATCTGTATTATTTTCTCATCCAATACAGCTGTGATGGTTTGTTTGGCACGATATATAATGTATATATTGCATTCCATACAAGTTTTCTACTCTCAATATTCAGTGATTTGAGTGGAAGTTTTCAGTGAAGAAAACTATACGTTGTTGAGTAGATATACGACATCTTTGTGCAAAAAGTCTGGTATTCTACTGTTTACTAGCCATTTATCGTTCTTAAAAGAAAATAATATTATTCTTTAAATATCTTTAGCTTACAAGAAAATCGAAAATAAATTTTTCTTCAAAGTACTATTTCATACGTCTCAAGGTCCTTAGTTAACTAAAGAAAGACAAATGTTAGTCATTTCATAGTTATTGACGATTTTTATGGCACTACATACTATGCAAACAAATCAATATAAATTACAATATAAATTACAAATGAATATAAATTACTCATCCGGTTCCGTATTCGGAAATGTAACTTACAGGCCGCCTGGAGCGCTGCTGTCACACTGTATAACAAAAATGAGCAGTAGTGTCACGACAGTGTATATTTAGACTGTGGTACTGTGGTTGCACTCCTCAAAAAGATATACTTTGGATTTCTCGAAGGCATGAGTAGATGTCCCTGTTGTCGAGGTATCATCGTGACTGTGGTAGCAAGTCCAGCAGGCGAATTAAAGCAGAAGTTATTTATATGTTTAGCTGCTGCGTTCACAGCGAATTTCGGGACTATTGCTGTCATTTCTTTCTTTGAAAGCGAAAAGCTGCCAACTTCATACTCGTTATTTAGATAGCAGTATGTAGTATGAGAAGTACTTAGAAAACTCCCCCAATGTTAAATAAATGTGCTGGGTGTGTGAAGTGTATTTTAATTTGTGCTAAAAGTTACGACTTTTGCTGTATTACCGTTCTTTTAAAGTGAGTACCTGTCAACTACATTTTAGTTACTTACAGAATGGCATGTGTCACAAAAAGTACTTAAAAAAGGAGCGCTCTACTGCTAAATAAATGTGCTGGTTGTGTGAAGAATGTTCTAAATTGTGCGACAAACTGCTGCCATTAAAGCAAATTCTTTCCTTTGCTCATGAAGGTAACTGAAACGAGGAGAAACAATACCAGCAGGTACATGCCTGCACAATACCAGAATATATTTCGTCTGTATATTTTCTTTATTTGAAGACGTTTCGGCTGGAAAAGAAATTTCCTAAAAATAACTAACTTGTAAATTTTCTGGTATACTTCATAGGTGGCTGCTGCCACCTTTCAATTCTTTCACACATGGGTCAGTTCTCATTATGTTTCTTGTTCTGACAATGAATGGTAGTTTGTTTTTACCAGTCAATCAACGTATTTTGAATATCCGCTCGCGCTTCCGTGTTACATGCTTAATTTGAAAATTACTGACAATTACAAGTAATAGCGTGACAGGTATATTTTCGTCGTGTAGAGCTACTCGTACTTAATAAATACTCAAACAAGCACTGAAAATATACTTGAACGGTTTATTACTTGGTATTACAGCAAAAGAAGTACAGTTGCTACAGCTAACTTGTAAAACAACAAATACAGTAACCAAGGAACAGAATAACCATAAAAACTAAAGTTATAAGTCCAAAGAGTAGGCAAGAACACTATTCAGCGTTCCAGGCGGCGGATTCAAACTTGGCGGTTTACGCCATTCATTTGTTGCCATGCAGTCACTGAATTCGGGACACAACTGTATCTATGGATGGCGCGAACGGAACTAACGTGTGCGGACGCAGCAGTCGACGTGAGTAACGGTCGGTACAGGAGCCGCCTTGGTGGAAGTGGGGCATGGTGCGTCTTCTCTGAACCTGGCCGGGAAATGGACATGTCATCCGGAATGGGTGGTGCATGTTGGTTCTGCTTCGATGTGTTGTGGCGGCGGTGCTGGAAGTCGAGGTGTTGCATCTGTCAGGCGATGAGCTCTTGACCATAAGGATGGTGATGCCTCCTTGAAAATGTAAGCTGGCTTCACTCTGCTCCTGGCCGGAGTGGCCAAGCGGTTCTAGGCGCTACAGTCTGGAACCGCGCGACCGCTATGGTCGCAGGTTCGAATCTTGCCTCGGGCATGGATGTGTGTGATGTCCTAAGGCTAGTTAGGTTTAAGTAGTTCTAAGTTCTAAGGGACTGATGACCTTAGAAGTTAAGTCCCATAGTGCTCAGAGCCATTTGAACCATTTTCACTCTGCTAATAGACATGGTGGCCTGTTTGCCATTTACTATGATGACCATCGTGTGTGTGTGTCTGCACAGGACATGATGGACTCCAGTATACGGTGGCTGCAGTGGTGGCTTGGCGTAGTCTGTATGTAACGTAATGTGTGTACAGCTTTTGAGGTTGTTATGCAAAAAAGTTGTTGGACAACCATGCCTGGAGGCCTTTGTGGGTTTGATTTGGCTTACATGTTCCTTTAACTTGTAAAGGAACTGTGGATGGTCGTCCATTTCTGACAGTAGGCCTGGGTCGACAAACTCCCCTGGTAGGCGCAGAATCTCACCAGAAACCAATTCAGGTGCCAAGGCCCCTATATCTGGTTTGTATGTGACTCGTAGACGCAGCAGGACTATGGGTAGTGCAGACGTCCAAGATGTCCCATGGCACATTAGCGCAGCCTTCAGCACTTGGTCCAAAAATGGTTCAAATGGCTCTCAGCACTATGGGACTTAACATCTGAGGTCATCAGTCCCCTAGACTTAGAACTACGCAAACATGACTAACCTAAGGACATCACACACATCCATGCCCGAGACAGGATTCGAACCTGCAACCGTAGCGGTCACGCGGTTCCAGACTGGAGCGCCTAGAACCGCACGGCCACACCGGCCAGCTCAGCATTTGGTGCCAACGTTCAAACATGCCATTGCTGGCTAGATGATAACTGGTCGTTTTGTGACGAACATAGCCACATAACTTTGCCAACTGTGTGAACAAATCTGAGTCGAACTGTTGGCACCTGTCGATGGTGATATGGAGCGGACAGCCGAATCTCGACAGCCAGGTTGATGTGAAGGTGGTGGCTAGCGCTTCCCTGGAGATGTTGTCCGTAGGTACTGCTTCAGGCCATCATGTGTATCTGTCAATCATTGTGAATATGTACTGCTGTGCTGGTGGCATCCAATGGAGGAAACGGTCCTACCACATCAAGATGAAGATGGGCGAAGCATGAAGAAATGTCTGGGAACTCTCCTATTGGGGGATGAATGTGGCGAGTGATTTTGCAAATTTGGCAACGCTGTCAAGTCCTCGTCCATTTGCGGAAGTCTCTTTCTATCCCTGGCCACACGAACCTTTGAGACACTAGCTTGAATGTCGACCGGACTCCTGGGTGGCAAAGATTATGTAAGGACTCGAATACTGGCCTGCAAAATGCAACAGGCTCAAAAGGGCTTAATCTGCTATGTGACACTTCACAGTACAATTTCATGTTCTCGCCAGGAATGTCGACTTGCTGTAACTTGAGTGCTGCAGTGTCGTCATGCAATATGATGTGTAGCTCGGAGTCTTCTTGTTGCTCCCTGGCAAGCGCCATGATGTCCACAGGCTGTGAGACACTGGCCACTCTAGACAGGCAGTCCGCAAGCACATTAGTGATGCCTGATATGTGGTGGATGTCTGTACTAAACTGGCTAATAAATTCCTATTGGCTGTATTGTCGTGGAGAGCAAGTGTTGCTGTTTTTCGTGAAGGCATATGTTAAAGGCTTGTGGCCAGTGTATATCACAAACTCTTGTGCCTCAACCTGTGGTCGAAAGTAGTTGATTGCTTGATATATGGCTAAAAGTTCCTGATCATATGTGCTCCATCTTTGTTGTGCAGGTGACAGCTTCTACGAGAAATAATCCAGTGGCTGCCAGGTATTGTCCACCCATTGTTGGAGGGCTGCACCAATGGCAAACTGACTGGCATCCACCACTAATGCCAGTGGAGCTTCGAACTTGGGGTGCGCCAGCAGTGCTGCTTGTTCTAGGCTCTTTTTGGTTACTTCGAAAGCTGCATTCATCTTTTCGGTCCACTGCACAGGAGAACTGCTCTTAACCTTGAGACAAGCCAGTGCTGCGTTCAATGGCGCCTGTTATTTAGCAGTGCAAGGTAAATGATGGCAGTAAAAACTGAGCATTCCTATGTATCTGCGTAGCTCTTTTATTTTAGATGGCTTGGGTAATTGCAATATGGCTTCAACCTTCTCAGTGAGTGGTAATGAGTCTGATGAAGATATTCGATGACCCAGGAAATCGACTTGATGTTGGCCAAACACACATTTAGCTGTGTTTAACTCCATGCCATACTTCTCGAAAAGCTCAAAAACTTCTCTCAGGTGCTGGCGATGTTGCTCCTTGGATGATGAATACACTAACACATCGTCCAGATGGGCAAAACAAAAGTTCAACCCATGCAAGATAGACTCGATGAACCTCTGCCAGATTTGAGCAGCATTACGCAGGTCGAAGATCATAAACTTGCTTTCATACAACCCAAATGGTGTAATAATAGAGGTCTTTGGAATGTCCTCTGTTGCCATGGGAATCTGGGTATACGCTTTTGCTGAATACAGTGGTTCCATGCAGTGCATGGCTATAGTCTTTTAGTAGTAGCACTGGGTAGCGATCAGGCATGGTCCATGAGTTGAGCACTCTGTAATCGCCACATGGGCGCCAGACTCCTCCCTTTTTGGGTACTAAATGTAGTGCAGGTGACCATGGACTACTTGAGGGTCGGATGATACTTTTTCGTAACATAATGTCGAGCTCCGTTTTAGCAATGGCAAGGCATCCTGGAGCCAATCGTCTCGGCCAGCAAGACACAGGCGACCCGTCCGTAGTTTTTATGTGGTGGACCGTATCGTGCTGTGGCGCGCCTGGAGGCCTCGTTAAGGTCGGGAACTCATGCAGCAGCGAGTGATACTCCTCGTCTGCAACCTGTATAACCTTGATGTTGTATGTTCTGGCATCACGATGATACCCAGTGGTTGTAAGTCTGGAACATTGTCTATTAGGCGGGAATTCGCTATATCTGGTAGGAGCTGACAATGAGCTAATAAATCAGCACCGATTATTGCTTTGGCCATATATGATACAGTGAAGTCCCATGTGAATTAACAGTGGAGCCACAAATCCAATTCTTCATGCTGCGTGCCATACGTCACAATTGCTGAATTATTTGCGGCAGACAAGCTAAATGTAGTGGGTGGCCTGCAACAGTGCAGTGACGTTCTTGGCAGGATACTAAGGTCGGACCCTGTGTGTATTAAATACTTCTGGCCTGACACCCTGTCAGTAATGAATAGGCGACAGGCTGTAGTTGAGCAGTCAGTGGCGCCTACGTCCAACTGCTGTATGCATTTGGGTAGGTACTGGGGCTAGTGCACCTTTTAGCCTGCTCACCAAATCTTCTGTGGTACCAACAAGTGGTCGCACCAGCATCTGATACAGACTGAGTCGAGGAACGGCTCCTAGATAGTCTTCTATAGCGACAAGGACCTTCTTGTGACAACAGTGTGCCAATCTGTACGCTCAGTGCATCAATTTGGCGGACAGAGCATCGTAATTTGCGCGTGAAACGGGAAGGGCCACGGACGCGACACTACCAGACATTGTCGCAGAATTAACCTGTTAATCCGGAACAAAGGCAGCTTGGATGCAGTCAGCCAGTTCCGCAACAGCGTCCAGGGACATCTCTGTCTGCAATGCGACGATCGCCTTTACGTGTGGTGGCAGATGGCTGCTCCATAGTGTATGCAGAAGATTGTCGGGCACTGTTCCGATGTCCACCATGCTGCGGAGGTGACGCAGGTACTGAGACGGTTTTCTGTCACCTATATCTTCCTGAGTCAGCACTTGTCTGATATGGTATTCCTGCGATGCTGCAAATCTACGAATAAGCTCAGTCTTTAATCTTTCGTATGCATTCTTGGTTATTGGTGCCGTGATTATATCTTGAACTTCGGAAGCGTAGTGTTGCTCTAGCTGACTCACTATTAATGCAAACTTAGTCCATCTGCTGTAATTCCGGAGTAGCAAAAGCTGGCCTCAACCTGCGCGAATCATAGAACTGGATTATGTGGCCAAAATGGCGGGAGGCGAACAGCTAGTCTCGATACTGCAGGCGATCCCATTCTGTAATCAATCTTGGCGCGGTACCGGTTTTCTTCGAGCGAATCACGTCTGGGTCACAACTGATGGGTATATTTTCGTCGTGTAGAGCTACCCCTACTTAATAAATATTCAAACACGCACTGAGAATATAGTTGAACTGTTTATCATGTGGTATTACAGAAAAAGAAGCACAGTTGCTTTAGGTAACTTGTAAAGTAACAAAACCAGCAAGTAAGGGACAGAATAAACATAAAAACAAAAGTCATAACCCCAAGGAGTATGCAACAACATTATTAAGCGCTCCAAGCTGTGGATTCAAACTTGGTGGTTTACGCCATTCATTTGTTACCGTGCAGTCACTACATTCACGACGCAACTGTATCTATGGATGGCGCGAACGGAACTAACGTGTGCGGACACAGCAGTCGACCTGTGTGTGTTACATGCACATCTCGGAAATGTATAGATGAATAACAAAATTCTTGCCGACGGCAGTACGTGATCACAGTGCTACTATACAATTTGGAACTTAGCCCTCTGTCATTTGCCTTCCGAAAACTTTATACGACGATAATTCATTATCTGATATTTAATATCAATAAATTGTATCTTTTCTAGAGGTTGGCACTGTGGTAATGTGTTGGGAAAACATTTATTTATAGGACACAAATTACAACGTGGTTATAATATAAAACACTCCAAATACAAGCTTGACTAAATCCAATATGGCCTCTGCGAGATGCTTCCGTCAGTATATATCTTTGAAAGGAGCACAGCCACAGTACCTCTCGTAACGTATACGCAAATAAAGGAACTTTCACTACTGTGTCAGCTGACACTAAAGCCAGGTTCATACACGTGATGGAAGTATTACCACAGCTATGATATACTGCAGTTGCATGTGTGAATTCACAGTTTAGTGGCGCAACTTAAGAAACGCAACTTTTGTCATGCCACAAAAAGTTCAGCTAGGTTGTACTGCCTGGTGGAAGTATTTCGAAACATGAGCATTTGTCACAGTTATCGTGGTGTAATTGAGACTGTATGTCGATTTAAGACTCAAAATGGCTATATTGAGAGAGCGTTGTGAAGAGCCCAATAGTCGTAAGTGTAAAATGTCCAGAAATTCAAATATCTATGTGTCCTAAGTTCAAATCCACACCAGTTGGAGCCCACTGGCTACCATAAATTTAGAACTCAAGAGCTCACATGTACAAGGGTTGGTCCAAAAGTAAGGTTCCCGAAGAGCTCCAGCCACACAGGAAGGTGCTAGGCAAAATCAATTGACACCACTGTGCGTGGCAGTTCCCCCGCTCTCGATTCCGTCCGGATGCTCTTCGCTGCGCCGTTCAGTATAGTCTCAGCAGCCGCCCGCGATGGAGGTGCCCATTGTTGATTCTGCCAAGTACGAAATTTGTTCTGCAATTCGGTTTTTGTGCGTGAAAGGGACTCCACCTGTGTATATTTATCGTCAGTTCACACAAGTGTATGGCGACAAGTGTATGTTCATTCAACATGTCCGAAAATGGCGGGGGAGGTTAGTGCTTGTCAGAAGGATGTCCACGATGAAGAATGGAGTGGAAGACCTTCAGTTTTTGAGGCATTTATCAAGATGGACCAATGCAAAATGCTTCAAAACAAGAGGGTACCATCCGGGAACTTGTTGCTTGGATTCCTGGGAGTTCTTATGGTACAGTTGAAAGACCTTTGACGGAAAAATTGGGGTATCACAAGTGTTGCACTCAACGAGTACCATGGAGAAACGTCTTCACTGCACTTGCCAATTTGTCCAAAAGTGACAAGAAGATAAAGAAGGATTTTTGGGCTCCATTGTTACGGAAAACGAAGTATGGGTGTTTCATTTCACTTTCGAAACGGAAGAAAAATCCAGACAGTGGCGTCACTCAGGATCACCAGTCACAAAGAAGTTCAGACAAACTCCTTCTGCTGGAAAAGTCATGACCACTGTGTTTTGGTATCATAAGGGGATACTGGTGATTGATTTCATGCAACCTGGGATAACAATCAACTCAGATACTTATTGTGAAACACTACAAAAACTAAGGCAAGCTATCCAGAACCACCGGAGAGGACGACTGACAGAAGGTGTAAAGTTAGTTCATGGTAAGGCCTGACCTCACGTCTGCTTCCCAACCCAGGAACTTCTGACAAACTTTGGTTGGACTGTCGTGCCCCACCCACCTTACAGTCCGGACCTCACACCTAATGATTATCACTTGTTCCATGCCAACGCTTCCAGAGCGATGATGAAGTCAAAGAAGAGGTGAAACGCTCCCTCAATGGGTTAGCAGCGGAGTTCTAGGACATGGGGTTACAGAAGCTGGAACACCATCTAAAAAAATGCATAGAAAACGGTGACAATTATGTAGAAAAATAGAGCTAAGTAACAATTTATATGAGAATGAACAATGTTGTCATATTTTTAAAAATGAAGGGAACCTTACTCGTCGATCAAGCCTCATACTAAATTTCAAATGGTGAGATGTTTAAAAAAATCGACTTTTGTTAGTTTAAAATGGGGCGAAACTAAAAAAATTCACAAGTCCTAAGATTGAAATGGTAGAATATTTAAAAAAATCACCTGTGTAAGTTTAAAATGGGGTGAAACTCAAAAAACTCACAAGTCCAAATTTTAAAATGGCGAGAAATTCAAAAATCCACCCACCCTGAATTGAAATTGGCTGGAAGCCCACTCGTGCAACCTTCATGGTTGACAGAACTAGATCACTATGTTTAAAACTGTATGGCTCACTGGTGGTTTGTCAAATGATTATTATTGCCATGTATGTGTGTAGTAGGACAGAATAGGAATATGGGGAGATATGCACTTGTGTTTTATTTGTTCAAACATTTGCCATTCACATCACTCAGCTCGCAGAATTCAGAAGGACTCTGCATCTGCCGCTGTCATCAGGGTCAGAAAGATTACAGTGCATGGTGTTATGTCCTACCATTACAACACCATATTCATAACTAAATATGAGTAGTAGTATGGTGAGGTCCCACTCACTATCCCCTCCAACACACCCAGGCCATGTGGTCCAGCATACCTAGCTGCTTTTGCCTGCATGGTACATATTGGAGTTCACAAGGTGTTTGTCTTGCTATGCCACAGCATGCAGGCTAGAATTTGGGCAGATGCCTATCGCTATGGGCAGAGGTGAAGCTTTAAAACACGCTTCTAAGGCTACACGAATTTACACTTCACCCCACTCTAATTTTAGAAATGGATAGCATCCTACTTTGCTAGAGGAATGAAGTGTTATGGTATTACATAGCTGACTCAGACTGCTTGGTTGTTTGCAGGCAGTAATTCAGTTTTCAGCCAGTAAACATTTGCTA
This sequence comes from Schistocerca serialis cubense, assembly GCF_023864345.2. Taxonomy (NCBI): domain Eukaryota; kingdom Metazoa; phylum Arthropoda; class Insecta; order Orthoptera; family Acrididae; genus Schistocerca; species Schistocerca serialis. The sequence continues at coordinate 154,695,248 of NC_064642.1, forward strand.
CAAGCTAAATAAAATATATTTATTTGACGATTTGATACCACAAGTAATGCAACATACGTTTTTCTCGACCAATTTCATTTTAGAAAATCCGACATTTGTTGTGAGACATCGTGGATAACTTCCGCTGCAGCCCCTATTGTTTTGTGAAGTTCCAATGGTGGCAGCACTATACAGAGCCTTCAAAATGGCGTCTGTAACGGAGAGGCATTCTAAGCAAATAGCTGTCATTGAGTTTTGTAATTATTCAAAGGTATTTGCAGAATGCCTGTGGAGACCTGGCAGTGTACAAAAGCATGCTAAGTTGTTGGGCGAGGTGTCTGTCGTCTTTGCAACGATGTCATACCAAACTGTCCGATCTCTCGCATACCAATTGCCCACCCACAGCTGTGACTCCCGTAATGTTGGAACATGCAGACACTGTCATTTGAGGTAACTGTCAGATCACAATCGAACACCTCACTGCTCAACTGGACGTTTTTGTTAGTAGTGCCAACCAGTGTCGTAGCGTGAGGGGAGACTTTGAGACTTAGTCTCCCCTGTATTCGTGCATAAAAAAGATGCAATAGTAATTCATAACAAAAATATAAACAGCTTTGTACTAAGAGTACTAAATGTGCGAAGACATCAGTTTTGTAGCCCGCGCCGCCACACCCTGAGTGTTGGTGTATCTGCCTGCTTGGGACTCGACTGCTCTCAGTCTCTGCCTCCCTTCCCTTACCTGGCTGTGTGCACCTGAGCGTTCTCGGCTCCCCTCCAAATCCCCTCTTCCACGAAGGCCGGTGCGCTGCACTTGATAGCAGGTATCGAGACTAGTCTCTGCTGCTTCTATGCTGGCTTTTAACACGGAAGTGAACAGTCACACGGTTTGTGTTCATAGTCATTCTTGGGTGAATTTAGTGCATATTTTCGTTGTGTCGCCAACATGAGTGAGCCAGCAACTGTACACCTTATAGATTTTTTTATTATAAACGCCTTTTTCTACATTAACGTACGAAAAATAGTGCGAATTGAAGGACAAACGAACTACTCCTATACTCAGTGTAGTTTTAAGTGAAGCCAAACAAAAACGCTCTTTTCAGACAGCCTGGTACGAAAAGTATGCTTGGCTGACTGCGAATGCAGTTTATAACAGATTATATTGTTATATATGTCTTCTGTTTGGTGGTGAAAAGGAATGATGCAATGAGGGCATTTGTACAATAAAGAACTTTGTCAGGAAAGCACAAAGACATCGGACATCAAAAAGTCACCTGCAGATTATTGCAGTTATTGGGCAAAAGTAAAATTGAGCACGGCCTTTCTGAAGCCGCAGGTCTGACAGCAATAACATACAATGAACAAGTTGCATCCAGCAGGAGAGTATTGGCTCGTCTTATTCAGGCAATTGTATTTCTTTGTAAAGAAGAACTAGCCTTTCGCGGCCATCGAGAAGACGAATCCTCCAGCAACAAAGGTAACTATCTGGAATTGTTGTATTTGCTAGCTCAAGGAGAGCAGTTAATCCGAGACCATCTGTCATCATCCTCAACCTTTAAAGGAACGTCACCAGATATACAGAATGATGTAATAGAAATGATAACTCTGGCAGTTAATGAGAAAATAAAATCTGAAATTCAGAACTGCAATTTCATTTCGATTCAGGCTGATGAAACATTAGACGTATCATGTAACAGTCAAATGAGTATAATATTCAGGTACTGTATTGCAGACAAAATTGAGGAAAGATTCGTTGGATTCTACGATGTTTCTGGAGATAAAACTGCTGAAGGTTTGTCAAACATTGTTCATGCAGTATTGAAAGAGTGGAATGTTGAAGTAAAAGTGGTTAGTCAAACATATGATGGCGTTTCAGTAATGGCGGGCAGAGAAAGAGGACTACAACAAATGGTGAAGCAGTTCTGTCCCTATGCGCTGTTTCTTCATTGTTACGCACGCCAACTGAATGTGGTACTGTTACATGCTTCCAAAATCATACGACAAGTATGCATGTTTGTAAGTGATCTTACTGCAGTCCATTCGTTTTTCAGAAAATCATCAAAACTAACTGTATTGCTAACTGAGACAGGATATAAACTGCCACATGCAAGCGACACTCGCTGGAACTTTCGTTCCAGGGCAGTTTCAACATCTAGTCATTTCTCAGGACTATATAGTGTTTTTAATTATATATTTGATGATACAGACTCTCAGTGGGACCCAGAATCTTTGAGCTGTGCTTTGGTAATGAAACGACGGATGGATGATCCTACGTTTGTCTACTTGCTTTGCTTCTACAGAGGGTGCTTTGTTTATGTTGATCATCTCTTTAATGTTATACAGTCAAAATCTGTCAGTATAACTGCTTGCCACGACGAAATAAGAACTGTTTTGAGAAACTTACGACAATTAAGAACGGAAACATTTGTTGATGAATGCATTAAATGCAGCTTGTGTTTGATTGGCAACTTATCGTTCTGTGACATTCAAAAGACATCTCTCAGGTCACTAACTTACGAGATACTGGATTTGCAAATTGTTCAGATATAAAGAAGGTTTCAAGACTTTCCCCAAATTCAGTTTGTTGAACTTTTGTACGAAAAGTGTTTCTCGAACTACCAAAAAAAATTCCCAAAGTTGAAACTGCTTCAATTATTAGAACAGTACCCTTTTTTCAAACAAGAACAAGTTGAAAATTAACTGTGTAACATATACGCTGATGATAAAAAACGCGTATCTCCAAGAATCCTCTTAAAGTACATTGTCAACAATGATTTAGATTCCGTTTATGAAGAAACAACGAAGTTCCTGTGCTTGGTTTTGACACCCGCAACTACAGCAAGCAGTGAAAGAAGCATGAGTACTCTTAAACGAGTGAAAAATTATTTAAGGAATTCAATGTCCAACATCTGGTTGTCGTGTTTGAGCACGTTAGCAATAGAAAAGTCACTACTTGGAGAGCTATCCAGTGGTCAGGTCTTTGTAGACCGAGTTATAGACTTATTCTTGGAAGGAAAAGACAGGCGCATTGCACTTGTGTACAAGAAAATGCAAGTGCTTCTTCTACAAATTTGTCATCGTTTCTTGAACAAGTTAGTTATTATTCTTATTATTATTATTATTATTATTTGTGGCGGTGGTAGTGGTAGTAGTAGTAGTAGTAGTAGTAGTAGTAGTAGTTGTTGTTGTTTTATTTGAAGCGTTTTGTGTCATTTGTTTAAATTTAAATTATTGTTTATTGTACTATTTTGTCTCCCTATAATAACTGCAGAGTCTCTCCAACCTTTCCAACCACGCTATGCCACTGGTGCCAACACACTCATCCACCAATTGGGGTACTCAAAGGTGTGCGCCCGCTGGGTTCCTCGCCGCTTAACTATACAGTGTACACCATAACAAAGGACCATCTGTGTGGAATTACTTGGGCATTACAAAGCTGATTGTGACAATTCTCTATCGAACATCATCACAAGCCATGAAACTGGGGTAATCGCAGCAAACTGCGAACAAAACGGCAATACATGGAGTAGCACTACACCATCTCTCTGCCAAAGAAAAAATTCAAGGCCACACCCTTCGCTGATAAAGGGGTGGTGACAGTCTTTTGGATCTCTGAAGGGATTATTCTGTTTGATGTCCTCCCTGATATTACAATGATCAACTCTGAAGTGTCTCATGCTACCGTCATGAAACTGAAGAAACGACTTCAGCTTGTCCACCACCACAAAAATGCAGATGAACATCTCCTTCTCTATGACAATACAAGCCTCACACAAGTCTGTGCACACAAGAGGAACTCACGAAACTTCATTGGCCCGTTCTTCTTTATCAACCCTATAGCCTGGATCTTGCACTTTCCGATTTCCATCTGTTTGGCCCAATGAAGAATGCACTCCACGGGAAGCTGTAAGTGGACGGTAAGAGGCTACTGCAGCAGCAAGACGATGGCTCCAACGTCGACTGCTAGTGTGGTACCATGCAGGCAGCCAGGTCCTCCCAGTAAGATGGCATAAAGTCGTCGCATTGGTGGAGATTATGTTGAAAAATAGGTTTTTGTAGCCAAAAGAATAGGGAATAATATGGCGTATTGGAATCCTGAATAAAACCGACCTTCTTTCAGAAAAAAGTGTTGAATTACGTATTGAGTGCCCCATGTATATTAGAGAGCTGTTAAATGCAGTATAGTTTTGCTTCTTTAACATAGTTTTGGCCACTTTTCAATGTTCTCATTCAAAAAACCCACGAAAATTTTCAAACATAAAAGATTCTATTGGGATTTGTGATGGAGATAGAAAGAATTTTAATTTCATGCTTCTTATTTCCTGCATTGCTAAGACAATCAGCATCCCCATTCTGTAGCATCCAGTTTGGCAATATGTGATTCTTTAGCCTAGCACTTCGCGCTCAGCTATCTCATACATGTCATGTGACCAGCAGCATCTCATGTCAGCTGCAGGAGAACAGACTCTAACCACTCTTCTAGAAGATACTCAGCAATTTTCAATGATACGTCTACAGCACTCACTGAAGCAGTTTGGAATTTGGGCACAAAGTAGCTATCATCTCCACCAGCTATTAATAAATGCAGCATCACAGTTTTCACAAATGTCAGTCACACGATTGATGTTATAGGTGTCGCTGTTCTAGGGACCGAAGCGACCAGACTACAGTCTGATCCATGAACGATGATGGTTTGTGCAGCTTGAGACACAGGCAGGGATTGCATTTTTGACGGTTCCAAGCAATGGTTGCGCTAAGTGCATACATGTGTACTGTGCTGGAAGAAACCCTGTGTACTGCAAATTACGTCTCTCACTTATTGTTGCAGAATTTAGCACTTACCACCACCATCAGTCATGACAATTTGCAACAAATGGAATACAAATCCACTAAATAACATGCTACAATCACATTTAATGCCCACATTGGCTATGACATTCACAGCAGAGAGCTGAGAACACTATGGAATGCTCATTGGCTGTCAGTGAATGCGTGACATAGATGCACAGAACAAGCTGAAACTCGACCACCAGTTTTTGAGATTCCAACTGTAGTGTCAGTGCAGTCATGGCACGCCGCATATTTAACTAACACATATTTTGCTGTAGGTAGGTTTTGATGTGACAGAAAATTGTCAGTACTCGTGGAGAGAAAAATAGCATTTGTTGACAGGGCACAGTTCCGTGGTGAGTAAATGGCTTGTAATGTCCACTCTTGAAACTACAAACGTTTTTCATAATCAAATTGATCGACTCCATGTGGGACTTCTGTTTGATGGCCAAGTGTGTTCTTAAGAAGCTTACATGGGAGAGTCATATGTTAAACTTCCAGGGCTGTTTCACGAATACACAAGATCTAATTTTCATCTATCGATTTGGACATGATAATGAAAGAATGTTGCACATCAGTCATTGTTAGGTCATTGTTGATGATATTGCTACATCTCAAATTTGTCACAAATCGTAGAATCCAACCTGTAATGAGTAGTATTTTCCAATAAGAGCAGTACGTTGTGAAGTCGAAGACCACTTCCATAGAGCTTATGACAAGCACTTGATGATGTACCTTTTGCATCTCTGAAAGTCTCAAGAATGGTCTGTCTTCTGAGGTTGAACATCATGAGAACCTTTGAGCCATGAAGATACCTCTCACTGTAAGCAATATGAACAAAGGTACTTTACAGACAGTCATGTGGGTAGATCAGTGAGATTGTCTTGCTTAGGACAGGGAAGCAATGAGATAGAAAGGTGCTGTTTGTGACTTCAGTCAGTGAATTACTTTTTACTTATCTCCATTTTCTCTTCTTGTTGTTGGCTGCAGTTATTGCATCCACGGGGAACATTCGTGTGACTGAAATTTTGATTTATAACATTGTGGTTTCCTGATGACTAAATAACTGATGAAGATTTGCCTGTAATATTCTTGAATTTTATTCTTTGTCACATTTTTCAGTACCACACCGTCTTTACAATTTCCAGTTCTATCACACCACAATATACATTATTAGTGACACAATGAAAAACACGTCTGATTCCTGATTCCATCAGAGGCGTGCCCACCACTACTTACATTCAGTGGTACTTCCACTATTCCAAAGAGTTTACAAAGCAAAAGAGTTTACAAACTTTCTTGACAAAAGAAGAATGATCACCAAGATATAACATTATTTTATAAACGAATCCAGAAATAAATTTAATAATTAGTGTTAGATTGAGCAATTAATAATAGAAATTTTAAGTGTGCCAGAAATTTTGTAAAAGAAGAATAATTTTAACCATACACACAGAGTGTAACAAATTTATTTCTTTTTATAAATTTTAGTCTGAAATTTAATAAATCATATACAAAATCAAATGAAATTCTTTCAGTCAAACATCTGAGAATGTTCACCTATACACGAATCGATAGTATAAATGGTACTGATTATTTCTTTTAAAAAAAGGCAATGTTAGAAAAGGGTGTCCCATTACAATATCCGTCTCATAAAATTTGGAAACAGTGAGTTTACAATATTTTATGCCTGGCTATAAGGTTTGCCAAACATTGCAAAATATGAAACCCAGGATTGCATAGGTGTGTAGAAGTTCTGATACATACCATATTACAGAAAGTATAAGAAAAATATCTACTATACAAATCATAATCTATAGATATAGATATTGAGATATATTCAGATTTTCAGATCGGTGGAACGTATTGTCACAAGGCAAATAATACGAGGTCAAACTACAACATTACACCACTAAACTACAGAAATAAATACAGAGACAATGTAAATTACTATAATTATAAATTGTAAGTTAACACCCATACTATCAAACCTTCAGAAGAGAAGAGAAAAAGCTCAGAGCTTAAGTCTACGATGAGTGGGCCCAGTCAAAAAACTCACAACGATGGGTATAGACCAGAAGAATATACTCAATCATGAGTAGGAATATAATACAAAATCAATTAGTCACATAAACCAGAGTATTCAAGGATATGTTGACTCATAAAAAAAATGGAAAAATATTAGGGCCTGAGTTTATGATGTGGGGACTGACCCATGAATCCAAACCACACCAGGTATAAACCAGCAAAAAATTTTGACGCAACAAAATGAATAAAGCTCATAATCATATCAATAAGCATGAGTCTGTTCACAACTCAAGTTCCAATCAGATACAGTATTGCAATATTCAGGATAAATACATGTAAAGAGTCATAGTTAGCTTTGAATGAAAACACAATCCAGTAGCTTGAGAACCAAAATCAGAGCATGAAAGCAGACAAGCATGCATCTTGTTATATTGTCCATACTAGTGAATGTCTTCCACACTATTTGCCAGTTGTCCATACCAACTAACCTACATACACAAAGACCTAGAAGATTCATTTACTAATGATTTAAAAAAAAACATACTATTTAAAGTTAAATAATGTATTGGAAAGTCAGCCCCCCTACTTGAAAAAAAGTGCATTTATGCTGAATAACTATGTCTTTAGCAGTCTTGGCTAACAATTCTCAAATATCAATCACAACACAGATCCAGTCGACAGCTGCTCGAGTACATTACCCAGCTCCCAAAATCTCTTGCAAGTTGATAGGTCCAGCAGGGTACAGCCATACAGCAGTGTGAGGAGTGCACCCGCCAACATTTTTCAGCTTCCTCCTTAGGGTTCTCGTCACACCCTCCAACGGATAGGTAACTTCCTGTCTAGCAATCACATAAAATCCTGAAACATTGTTTTGTGTACTAAATATGCATTTCAATACCTTCTTCACGTCACACAAGATATGCTCTGCTTAGCCATTTATCAAAGGCGATTATCTGGGATTTTGCGTCAGGTGCAATTAAAAAGTGTTCACATATGAAACATTAGGAAACAGAGTTACATGCAAAAAAAATGGACTATGAAGGTATTACACACGGATATGCTCAGATACTATTCCAAATTTTTTTCTTTGCAGTACAAATTATGAATATTGTTCCATTCCAAAACTGTAAAAAAATCTACTCATTTAGTCTCATCTCATACATGTATCAAATTCTAAAGCACAACTCTATCGCAGAACACAACTATATAGTGTAATCGTAGATTTTTTAACATAGTCAATAGATAAGACAGAACTTTAGGAATCACATCATCTCACATACTAAATTAATGACAAACAAAACACAATTATCTGGTCTTAAAAATCTACAGATAGATTTAAACTCAGTCAATAGATAAGATAAAAATCTAGAAATCACATCATCTTACAAACTAAATTCATGGCAATGAAAAAAGAACAAACATACAAAAATTGGATATTTATGGATCTTGTCTATATGCTCTCAGTTCAGTGATATTGTATAATCCAAACAACTTCTTAGATTTTGGATACTCAAGTCTGTATGCATTAGGATGTGGATTTTCAAGAATTTTGAATAGCCCAATATAAATATCAAAAAATTTCTTTATCTCAGATATCCACACTTAGATTTCTCTTTGGCTTTCGCCATCATAAGATCTCCTACTTCAGATTTAGAAAATCTACCTTTACAACCATGTCTCTGCTTTCTCCTATCCCTCTGTTTTATCATCATCCTCCTAACACACTTTTCCCTCTCTTGTGGTGACAGAATTTTATATAGTGGAAACTCAACTTTTTCAGAAATAAACTTAGCTGGTCTGTGATTAAACATGATCTCAAATGGTGAAAAACCAGTTGAAGAATGTTGTAAGCTCTTCATACAATCCTCAAAATCACTGACATAATCTATCCAACTGTGATGATTCTTATTACAGTATGTTCTAAACAGTCTTCCAATCTCTCTCATATATCTTTCTGTAGGAATACCCACCCAAGGAAAATATGTGTTTTCAAACTTGGAGATGATTTGCTTACTTTTTTCTTTAGTTTTCTATAGGGAAAACAACTTTATGAACTTCAAAAATGCATCAACCACCATTCTTAGTGTTAGGTAAGGGTCCATAAACAAACACAGACACAAGATCTAGGTTACTATCAGGCAGTATGTTTTGCATTTAGCCTCTACTTGTTTTTTTTGTCACAGTTGGCAACTTTCTTCTTGATTCTTCTTCTTATGTTATAAAAACAGATGTTTTCCTGGATCTTTTGTGTGCATTTGCTTGACCCACAATGACTAAGACTTTCATGCGTGTAAGTAATTAAAGTATCAGCACACTGTTCTGGCAAACATAATTTCCAATCCTCTGAGTCAGTCTTATGACTCCTGAATAAAATACCTTATAATACTCTTCTGTCTTTTCTCCTCCTTTCTTACCCAACATGCTTTTAGCCAATTTCCAGTTTTGATCATGATTTTGATACCTATGGATGTCTTTGCAAATATTCAAGATCACTTTTTCCTCTTTCACACCTCTCTAGTACATAAGTTTAATCTCTTTTTCTCCTTCTTCAAAGTTGTTGGATGATTCACTTCCTAAAGGTAGCCTAGACAAAGCATCAATAACTACATTGTCTGTGCCCTTAATGCATCTGGTTTCATAATTGAACTGCTGTAAAATCAAGGCCTATGAGTAATTCTGTTATGGTATAGCTTATACACCTGAAAAACTTCTCAATTACAGTGTATGTCTCTTCATGTTTCTGCAATACTCTACTAGCAAATGCAAGAGATCTATGTTCAATAACACCATCAACTTCAACCTCCACCCAAACCAACATCACTACTGTTTGTCATAATACAAAAAGGAAGAGACAAATCTGGTCTGAACAATATCTGACTTTGACACAACTGTCCTTTGACCTCATCAAAAGCATCCTGACTCTCCTGATTCCAGTCCCAATCATCTTCAAAAGTTCACACAACCATGGAGCATTCAAAGTTTGGCTGCTACAAAATTTTCTATAAAATCCAATTAACCCAAAAAATGATTTAAGCTGTTTCTTGTTGTGAGGAATAGGAAAATTAGCAATGGCATCAGGTTTCTCTTTATTGGGTACAATTTGTTTTTCCGATATAACATGTCCCAAAAATTTAGCTTCTTCTACACCAGATTTACAGTTACCTATTTTCAAAGTCATGCCTCCTGATTCTAATTTTGAAAACACATCTCTTAACAGATCCAAATGTTGTTCCTAAGTCTTTTCAGTGACCAGAATGTCATCAACATATGCAGTTAATTTTGAACTCACTTCACTTCCTATGATAGAACCCAGAGCTCTTATACAAAAATGCTACATACTTTTTAGAATTAATTTCAGGTGGGTTCTGGTGAAATCCAGAAGTAAAATCGAAACTACTCATGTGTTTTACATTATCTAATTTGTATAACAGCTCGTCCATGCTCTCAGGATAGTCATTCTCTCCGACAAGAAATTTATTAAGCTGTCTAGAGTCCAAAACAATTCTCAATCCATCATTTCTCTTACTTACCACAACTAAAGGATTATTGTAATCACTCCTACTTCACTCAATTACACCTCATGTTTCCATTTTCTGAATTTCTTTCTCTACATCTTTCCTTTTTGAAAATGGTATATTATATGGCTTGAGAAAGAAAGATTGATGATCTTTAAGGTAAGGTAAGCACTGATAGTCTTTCACTTTCCCTGGTTTTTCACTAAACACATTTCTAAACTCCAATAACAAATTCATAAGTTGTTCCTTTTGTATGTCATTAAGAGTCGTAGCTTCCCGTACTTTAGAATCTACTACACTTTCAAAATCCTGATCCTCAGTCTCATAAAAATCTATATCTTCATTAAACACCTGGTACTCACCTTGCGTCACAATGTTTTGCAAATAGTTACAATTTTTCCCACAGTTTAAAATACAGAAATTAGTTTTGTGTATTACTTTTAGATTCTTTCCCCTCAGGGGCTCAGCAATCATTTGCTGAGTACGGGCTTGGTGACCCCGGGGTCCCTCAGCTGGGGACTGGTAAGTGCCACCAGCCCTCTGTCACTGTAAGCTCTGGGCATGCTTCAGCGACCACCGTGTGGCGTAGCGGTGGAATGTTGTATGTTTCAGAGAATGGCATTGTTGGCTTCACCTCCTGGACTGTACACACCTCTATAAAAAGAAGCCAACCTCGGGTGTGCTACGTGCTGATTTGGTGAATGGCTGTTGAGGTAAAACAGTCTCTAGCGGGCAACCTCTTGGGCACCTCTGCCCACAGTTGTATAAGGCTTCCTCAGGCATGCAGGGCTCTCCCTGGGTCGATGGTTGCTTCCATTGTGTCTCATGTGATTCCAATGGAACAGTCTCATCAAACTACTCCTCCTATCGGGATGGGTGTACTGTCAGGCAATACCTACACCGACTCCTCAAAGAGAGCTCGGTTGGTCAGTCCTTCTGAAAAGAAGTCTGAGAGTCATAGTAACAGGGCATTCATGTGCCCCAACACTTTAATTGTAATAAAGTGAACAGGGGGAACCTTTGAGAAGATCTCCCCTTTCTATTTTCACAAGGCATTAGAAGGTATTGCTGGGTCTCTGAAAACTGTCAAACAACTTCGTAATGAAACACTTTTAGTTGAAACTGCTAATTCCAACCAAATATCTAAGCTTCTGGGATGTAAGGCCTTAGGTGAATACCCAGATGAGACTGAGTTGCATAACACCCTTAACTTTAGTAAGGGTGTGGTTACATGCTCCTATATAATGGAAGTGGACCCTGCAGAGTTACGTAAAGAATGGAAAAATATGGGCGTCATGGAAGTGTAGAATTATATGAAGAGAGTCAATGGCAAATTGGAAAAATTGGCAACATTTATTCTAACGTGTAGTACTCCAGAATTACTTGAACATATCCTTGCAGGCTATATCCGTCTTAAGGTTCGCTCGTTTCTTCCTAACCTAATGCGGTGCTACAAATGTCAAAGATTTGGCCATACCACTATGGAATGTAATGGGAAGGCTACGTGTGGCAATTGTGGAGGCTCAGCTCACAAGTCAGGCAATTCTTGTACACTTCTTCCGAAATGTGTAAACTGCTCTGAAGATCACCCAGTGTGGAGCAGAAAGTGTGAGGTTTACATCACATACAGGAAGGGCGATACTACTGGAGACAGGGTGAAAGGTGGAGTGGTTATTTTCTTTGATGATGTATGCTAATCCTCTTCTGTCCCTCTTACCATGACCATTGCTGTGAAAGTTCTCACACCCTTCAATATCACAGTATGTTCTTTGTACTTGCCCCTTAATGATGCTTTGGATGCAGACGCACTGGCAGAACTCTTCCAGGCGCTCCCACGCAAATTCCTCCTTGTGGGGGACTTCAATGCACGCAATGTGCTGTGGGGCTCAGCTACCACTTGTTCCAGGGTTGGAAGATCGAGCGACTCGACCATTCTGAGAATATCTGCCTTTTGAACATAGGTCAGATGACTCACTTTTCCACAGCTAAAGGGTATTTTTCAGCCATTGAGCTTTACTTTTGTTCTCCAGCTATTGCTGACTCAGTTCAGTGGAAAGTGGCCCCAGATTTACATTCTAGTACCCACTTCCCAGGGTGGATCCATATGCCAACTAGGACAGTGGCCAACAGGACACCACGTAGATGGATGATACAAAGGGCAAATTGGTTACAGTACAGTCAACAGGCTATTTTTGAACAAAAAGATTGTGCACAGGAGGCGGTGACTCATATCACTTGTGAGATCCAATGGGCTGCTGCAGAGTCCATCCCCAGGTTTAGTAGCCACCTCAGATGAGAGCCTGTACCTTGGTGGAATGACAACTGTCGATTGGCAATCAGGGCCAGATGAACAGCTTTGTGGAACTTCAAACACTGTCCAACTACAGACAACCTTCACAGCTTCAGGTCTGCGAGAGCACATGCGAAAGGACTTCCTGGAGGGAATTCACAACGTCCTATAATCATCCCACTTCCACTGCGCAAGTTTGGGAATCAATAAGACAGATTTCAGGCAAGGGTAGTACACATCCCCTTATGGCCTTGTCAAATAATGGGGTCTTGGTGGACACGCCAGAAGACATGGCTCAGGTTTTAGCTGAACACTTCTTTACTGTTACTACATCATCCAGACAAGCTCCCACTTTTAAGATGTTCTGTAGGACTGCAGAGATGAGGAAGCTCAATTTCTTCTCACATAATGAGAAATCTATAACCTTCTGTTCTCCATGTGGGAACTGGAATCAGTTTTGCTGCAGCCAGAGGCACTGCTCCAGAACCTGATGAGGTCCATTATGCCATGCTTCATCATCTTTGCCCTGAAGCGAAAGCACATCTCCTCTCTTGTTTCAATCAGATGTGGTTTGATGGACAGTACCCCACGACTTGAAAGGAAGCAATATTAATTCCATTCTGGAAACCAGGTAAGGACCGTAGCACCCGTAACAGTTATCGGAGTGTCGCCCTTACCAGTTGTATGGGTAATACTCTTGAACGCTTGGTAAACCGCCACCTCGTCTGGCTGCTCGAATCCTGAGGTCACCTGAGTCACTGCCATTACAGTTTCAGGTGGTACCATTCCACCCTTGACAACAATTCTACTGGAGATGGTGATACGGGAGTCCTTACACCGAAACCATTTGTCTTGTGTGTTTTTTGACCTCGAAAATGCATGTGACACTACTTGGAGATATAACATCCTTCGCCAACTTCATGAATGGGGACTAAGTGGACGCCTGCCGCTTTTGATCTAATCCTTTCTCAAGGACCGGCACTTTCATTATCGCGTTGGCGAAGCCATGTCTGATTCCTATGTTCAGGAGAATGGGGTGCCCCAGGGCAGTGTCCTCAGTGTCACATTGTTTGCCATCGCTATCAATGGCATTTCGTCTGCAGTCAGGAGCCCTGTCAAATGCTCTTTGTTTGTGGATGACTTTGCAATCTGCTACTCTTCCTCTGATCTTAAAATGACAATTAGGCAGCTACAGCTGACCACTAAGAGACTGGAAACCTGGTCCCGGACAAATGGTTTTCGGTTCTCACGAGAGAAGACTACATGTGTCAATTTTAACCAAGCTCATCAGAGTTTTAACCAACCAGTGCTCACAGTGGGGGAGAATATTTTACATTTTCAAGACACTGTGCACTTTTTGGGTTTATTATTGGACTCAAAATTAACTTGGCTCCAACACCTGAAAGACCTACAAACAAAGCGCTTCTACTCCCTGAATATTTTGAAACGCCTTAGTGGAAAAACATGGTGAGCTGATAGGTCCCACCTTCTGCAGTTTTGTAGGGCATTTGTTTGATCACACTTAGATTATGGCAGCATGGTGTAGGATCAGCCCATCCTTCCTACTTCAGGATGTTAGATGCTATCCGCCATGGGGGCATTCAGATATCAACTGGAGCCTTTTGGACCAGCACAGTTCCGAGTCTGTGTGCATAGGCTGGTGAACCAACATTCTGGATTTGGTGATGCATCCTTTTGGCTTGACAGGCGCTGAAAGTTTCAGCATCACTTCAGTCATTGGCATTTAGTTCAGTGGTCCAACCCACCTCTGAACGACTGTTCAGGAATCGGCCCCTAGTGACCAAGCCATTTGGTATACGTGTTCAAGGATCTGGATCTCTCAGGCATCAAAATACACACCCAGGGATGGAATGCATTGCCGCCTTGGTGTCTTCTGAGGCCCAAAGTGATTTTCAGCTTGACAATATTAAAGTAAACTTTTACTCCAGATTTTATTTTTACAACTTTGTTTTCTTCTACTTTAAGTATGTACCACAGTTTTATCATTATTGATACAGAGGAGAATGTTCTCAATCGTTCTGCTGTTTTCCCTGATAGGGTTTTTAAAGTGCATCTTCCAGAACAATTTACAAATTATGGCACTCTGATGGCACTGGAGAGGGTTCACAGACACCACCGTACAAGGTTTCTTGTCTGTTCCGACACTCTTAGTACACTGCAAGCACTTCACCAAATCTATCCAGTAGACCCACTGATTCAGCTCGTCCATGACTCCTTACAGTGGCTCCAACATCATGGCAAGGAGGTGATCTTCTGCTGGGTAACTGGCCGCAGTGGGATACAGGGCAACAACAGGGCCGACAATGCCGCCAAGGAAGCATGTTGGGATAGTGCTGTCCATCAATGTCCCATCCCACTGCATGCTATCATCTCATTTTTGACAGATGCATCATGCGTCAGTGGGAGACTGAATGGTTGCAAGTGACAGACAACAAACTGCGGTCACTCAAATCAACCACAAAGGTTTGGCAAACTTCATGTCAGCCTCGCCACTGGAAGGAGGTTCTGCTAACCAGACTGCGCATCGGGCATGACCCTTTAACACATGGCTTCCTCCTCCAGCAGGAGGATCCACCACTCTGTGACGTTTGTGGCATGCCACTTTCAGTTCATCATATTGTAGCTATGTGTGTCCTCTATACTGATATTAGAGCAACCCTCAGTCTCTCTGGAGATCCACCCACTATCCTCACAGATACTAATACCACTGTGACACGGGTGGTGAAGTTTTGTGAACTGTAAGGCCTCATCCCTAAATTGGTGGGAAAGGGTGGCAGACTTTAATACATTATAAACTGCTCTGCATGGGGGAGGGGGGGGGGGGAGGAGGGCAGCCTTTGTCCCCACTTACGAGATTTGCATGCTGACTTTTCGTCAGGGCACTGATGACCATGATGTCGAGCACTCCCTCAACCCAAATCATCACATCATATCAGAAACAATTCTTTAGAATTCCATCCAAAAGAAGCCTCAACTTTCACTACCCAATCTATACTGAGAATTATATTTTCTTCCAGACTACGGATCACAAAGCATCCATGTTCAAAGGTTTTTGCCTTCTATTTGAATGTTAAAAGTACCTGAGGTTTTACCAATTCGCTTTGCTTACCTGTAGCTCCTCTTATCTTTACACCTAAAATGGGCATTTCCACAAAATTCTCACTATATTTAATCTTGACCCTAAATTGTTCAGATATACCACAAATTGGGCTGCCTGTATCAATCAAACAGTTCCCTTCCTACTGATCAATTGTAATCTTAATCTTAATGCATGGACATCCAAAATCTGAATCATCATCTCTGTTATTAGACACTTCAAGCAAAAGATCACTTTCAATTTCATCAAATACTACCTCCACACTGTTTTTACAGGGTTTAACAACTTTACTAGTGTCATAGGATTACTTTGATTACTCATGCCATCAGGTAAAGATTGAATACACTAAATGGGTTCCATAGCACAACTAACATCATTTATTACAGAAGGAGCACAAAATCTATTACTGTCAAAATTACATTTCCTACTTAGATCTTCTTTCACTTCATTCCACCAATTTGGATACAAATTTGGACTATCCACAGCTAACTTATTCCAGAATGCACGTTTATCTACATTGTCATCAATTTGGTCCCAAACAAATTTCAAAAAGTTTTCACCTTTATTCTCTAGGCTTATAGATAAGTCACTTTTACTGTTTGGATCATTACTCTGCATGACATTAATGAAAAACTGCTTTGACTGGACTGGAATTCCATGACTCTCACTTACATCATCATAAAGATCACTTACCTTACCTGTATTCACAAATAACTCTTAAATTTCATTATTTTTAAACTCCACAAATACCTGATACTCATCATCATCAACAACAACATCATATTCTTTCAAAATTACGTCATCAACAACATCATTAACAACACAAGTCTCATCACTATCATTTGTCACACACCTCACCTACCTATATTCATTTGCAATAAGCTACCAGTGTCAGACTTACCAACCTCAGTCATTTCACTGCTCTCATTCACATCTACATCAAAAATAACATCTGATATAGATCCAATCCAGTCATCACCTGTTTTACATACATCAATAACACTGTTTTCTGACCAAGAGAAGAATCATTAGTTCACACTACATCAACATTCTCACTACTCTCACATTCTGATTTATGATAGTATCTATATCATTGTAATTAAACACAGTATCCCAAAAATTTTGATCAAAACACAAACAAGAAATCATTCCAACTTCAGATACCTGTGCCACATTATTAATATTGTTGTTCTTGTATAAATACAACTGTAAATTGGGGGTTCTGTACTTGCTGTGTTTCCTTGCAACAAAACTGTGGACCTTCATTCAGGCAGACCGCCATTTCCCGGATAGTTGCCTCTATGATTATTTTTCCTACTAAGTTGCCCATAGTTATTCCTGTTATTCCTGTTCTGCTGATGTTCAAAGTTTCTGTCTCTATTACCATTTTGACCCTGATAGAAGCTACCACTATCTCTGTTTCTGTAGTTTTTACCACTGTGATCTCTATCATTATGATTGTTATGGTACATGCTTCTTCTACTGCCCTGTCTAGCCCATCAACATATCATAAAAATTGTTCAAGGAAATCATCAGGTCCGTGTACTAAATCCCACTGCTATCTCTCTGGTAATCTCCTTTTTAGAGCATCAGTCAATGTCATTTCGTCAAATGATTTGTCAAGATGTGTTAATTTCCTAAGTTGATTCTTACAAAACTCTTTCAGGGTATCATCCCTATTCCTATAATTTGGACCATTCAGAAATTCACTTCTAATTCTTCCTTGTTCAGCTTCTGATCAAAATTCATTTAAAAAACTTTTTTTGAAACTTTGATATGTTTCCCATTGACTTAAATTTAAATTTATCCAAAACAGAGATTCACCTTCAAGACATCTTTTAACAAATTTAATCTTTTGACCATCACGCATGCCCGACACAAAACTATCTCTACAGTGGCGTAGAAAATCCACTGTATGTAAACTGTCTGATGGAAAACTTTTGATTGCAATGTTGGACCGCGCAATACCATTGTTTGAATACAGATTGTTGTGAAAGCAATTTTCCTGAGCTACTGAAATTTTTTGAGCAAAAACGTTTAAATTAGTTTGCATACTGTTTCCAACATTTAAAATTGTTTGATCTAAACTACTAAAGTTCTGTTCCATTTTTTCCTCTATGGCCTTCTGTTGAACTCTGACATCATTAACATTCTTCTCCTAATTTGCAGATTGTGCAACTAACTTCTTCCAAAACAATAAATTTATTTTCTAATACATCGAATTTTTCATTAACACATCCATCTGACAACCCATTTTTTAGCTGGTCTCTAAGTTGGTCTATTTGGTATTGTACTCTGTCCATTATATCATTGTTTTTGGTTTATATTTTATAAAATAAACAAAATATTTATTTATTGTATATGTATGATAGTGATTGGTTGTAATTAATATTTGCTTATCTGGAACGTGGACGTTTAATTATTTGGTATCTGACGCTTGACAATGGTTTTTTCGTAAATGCAATGTTATTCGTAGTTGACCATGAAATGTGATTCAAATAATCAGACTTCGTATTTGATTGGTTTCCAAAGACTGCTGCGGTAGGTGCGGACTCAAAATCTAAATCTCAATATTAGAATAATTTGCCAGCCATGTCAATACGTCGTACAGAGGTGACTGTCTACTAAACATAAAAAAGTTTACACAGTTAGTTAAATCAGATATATTCAACGAATAAGCCTACAGTTAAATAATTCTACTTACTTTCATAAATATAAATTCTTTACAGAATCGAGTGCCTAGTAAGATTGCAACTCGCAGTGTTCTTATATAACTTCAAATATGGCGGTGTACCAGTGAATAAAATATACGTGCTTCCCACACCAGTTGTTCTGCAAGACCTCTCCCTTCTTAATCAAACATAAGAGTGTCCTAATTGTATTTTGTTTTATCAGCGACATAGCGCTGCAGTTCTGTGCCATAGGCTTTATTTATTTGTCAGAGATTAATTATTTAATTAAGATTTCGCGTTTCCGAGGAAACTCACGCACAGCATGCAAATGTGCCTTTATATTGCCCCCTGAATGGCGAGGCGAAAAGGACACACCTGCAGGCGAGCAATTCACCTAAAGGCACAAGAAAATCTAAGTTATCTACAACTATTTACATGACATACATTATACAGTATATTATATACAAAATTTGAATGACGCGCGTGCGCCGTAAAAGTTCTTATGTTGGCAAAATAGAGTGCGTGCATGCGCAGAAGCGTCTGTGTGACTCCAGCACTGCCGTTATATCGTAAATTTAGATCACGCGGCACAGTATTGCAGTTCATATTGTTCGTGTGCGTGCGCGTTTCTTAGTCGTTGCATAAAGGAAATATTCCACCAAGATTACATATGAAGAGTACATTCTATGACAGGTAACTTAGTTTTAAAATGACAATATTTGTTATAATACAATACAACTTTAGATTGTTGAATGTTCTTAGTTACATAGTATTGCATTGAAATGCTTCAAAGAAAAATGTCTTTTTGTTTGAGGTGCGTTGACCTATACACATCGTGTCGTTATTACAGTTCATATTCACCTGCTGCACAATAATTTTTCACAGGTTAGTGTCGTCGTGGTAAAGTTTTTTGATCACAGTAACATCGCTGTTTAACAACGTAATTGATACATAAGCATGTCCATTTCCTATTTCCATTACAGTCGTTGTGATGCAGTTCGTTGTGACAAAAAGCATTGTTTATTACAGATCAGACGTGACCCGTCGAGTAATTGGTCCATATGCAGTTCGTTTTCGATATTCCGTGGAAGCTTGGTTGCAGAACCTCGGATGGCACATAGCTGGCATCGATCCTTGGACAGTCCAGGTAAGTGTGTCCGTACATTTCGAGAACATTCCATTCCCTGAAGTTCCAACCAAAATTCTTCCACTCGTCGTGTTGTTTTCTGGACAGGCACGTTGTGACCATTTAATCCAGTTAACATCTTGAAGTTAGGTACTGTAGTAATGTCACTAGACGATGCACCAATTACGCACTTCACATTTTCAGGTTTTTTTTTTTTTTTTTTTTTTTTTTTTTTTTTTTTTTTTTTTTTTTTTTTTTTTTTTTTGCTGAGTATAGCTCACCTAAATGTTCGTAGTTACTTATCAAAGAAATCGTTCATCGCGTTTACAATGGTATGACGCATGATGAATGGCATTAACAGTTTCTTTCACATAGGTTTCTGCGTAGTTGCAGACTTAGTGATGTACGTTAATGTCCGTGAACAGTGGTTCACTACGCAATTTTTTTTTAAGTTTTTCACATTTTGGCACTCGTTGTCGTTCAAATTTTCACATAGTAACAGTTACATTATACATAATTTTTTTAAAAAACATAAGTAATCATACATATACACGTCACATATTTTCTTAGCATAAACATAATACAGTTACACATAAACATGTTTACATCATCATTACATAGCTATAAATTATTACATTGTGTCACATTTGATTACATGAATTGCAGATATTTACGTTCTCTTTAACGGTTTTGCTGGGATTTTATCGATGTTTTTTGTGATGTCATCTGAAATTAAGATAGGTTAGACACAACATTCATTACATCAGTAGGCAAGACCAGGCGTTTTCACTACTCAATAAATATTCAAAATAATAAGAGAAGGAAAACTGTTAGATTCCTCGCGTTTCGTGAGTGTGTTTATAGTGTCTGTGTGGCCTTGGCTACTGGTAGATGCTTTTCTTGCTGAGAGATGTGCGTCTAATCTATTTCTCGAAGTAAAAGATCGCTTCACAGATGACGTCTGTCGGTTCGTCAGGTGTCATACCAAGTCAGTGATACCTACAGTCACATATGTTCCGTGAAAAATTAATATATCATTCACTACTACGTAATCATAAATTTTACCTTAATATTCAGTCTTCTTGGTAGTGCCGCGGCGTTGAAAGAAAAGTTCTTCTGTCTTCAACTGCGTCACTGGTACAGCTGAAATGAAAATTTCTATACTACTTATTATCTGTGTTGTAGCAACAGAGTTTTGCGAGTTGCTTAGCAATGTTTTCATGGGTATGACTTTGACATTATTTAGCATGAAATTCTCTAAGATCTCGGTGTGCGTATAGCCCAATAATTTGGTTAGTTCTAGGATGTTGTAACAGATACGCACCAGGATGCAGTATGTTAACAATTATATAAGGTCCTTCATATAGCAAACGCCACTTAGCATTGCGTCGTTTGAGTGCTACAGATTTATGATGAGTACAAAGTAGTATAAGCATTCCTACCTTGAATTTTTGTTTTCTTTTTATTATGTTTGTGTGATGTTTGTTTCGTATCTGTGCGTGATGTGTCAGTGTAGTCAAGACCTATTTTATTTTCTGTTTAGGTGTGATTTCCTTGTCTGAAACTTAGGTAATGGTTCTATCCATTGATCGTTCTGTTTGCAATTGAACATGATCTCGTTAGGTGTGTAATTTGTATTGTAAATATGTAAGTTATTGTGTATGTCTGCGAAAAGACTTAGGTAGGACACCCAATTAGTATGTTTTGATGAGATATAGGTCCTCATGAATCGGTTTAGTTCTCGGAAAAGTCTCTCAGTCGCGTTACATTGTGAACTAAACCTTGAAATAAATATACTTTTAATGTTATTGTCCTTCAAGAAATTTCTCCATTTGTACCCAGAGTAGTATGCTGCATTATCTGACAGAATTGCTTTAGGTTTTCCCACGTGCGTCAGGTAATCACTTGAGAATCTTCGTATTATACCATTTGCAGTGGCGGGTTTTAAAGCATAAAGTTTTACATGTTTAGAAAATATATCGTAAAAAGCTAAGATATATTTGACGCCTCCAGAGCTTGCTGGATGCGGTCCACTGATGTCAGTACACAGAATTTCCAGGGGTTTACTCGGTAAAATAGAATGTAAATCTGTTTTTGTGGATAAATTCTGAGGTTTTGATTTTTGACATATGACACATGTTTTCAGTTCCCTGTAAATTTTTCTTCTCATATTGCTAAAATAACAGTATGTGCTGAGCTTTGCCAAACACTTTTTCGTCCCATAATTACCCCAAACTAAGTGTGTGTGCCAAATCAAATTACGTTCAGACTCTTTGGGAATGCATACACACCAGTTAGTGGCATTTGGATGTCAGCGATAAAATAACACATCATTGTGTAACTTGTAATACTTAGTCAAAGGATGATTGTGTTTTTCTACCAGTAATGTTATTATCTTATACCAGTGAGGATCAGATTTTTGTAATTTAGCCATGTTTCTGCACATATCAATATAATATTGGTGATACTGCTTGTCTTGCATTAAGAGAATCCTGTAGTCATTTATATTTTCGAAGTCACTGTTAGTTTCATTCATACTTTGTGGAAGTCTAGACAAAGCGTCGGCAATTGTGTTGTCCTTACCTTTTATTTACTTAATTTCAAAAGAGTAGTTCTGAAGAGTAACTGCCCATCGTGATAATCTAGGATGTACAAGTTTACAAGTTAACAAAAATGTCAGGGCCTGGTGATCGGTATAAATTACTGTATGCTTGCCAAATAAATAATAATTGAATTTCTTGAATGCCCAGACTATGGAAAGTGTTTCTAACTCAGTAGTGGAGTATGTACGCTCACATTCAGTTAGAGAACGACTTGCAAACCCAATAATTCTTATCTGTTCCTTTTCTTTATTCTTTACAACTTGAAATAAGCAACAGCCCAAGCCAGTACACGAAGCGTCACAAGTCATACAAAAATCTAAATTGAAATCTGGATGGCTCAATATGTTTGAATTCACTAAAGCATGTTTAATTGTATTAAAGTCATTCTGGCACTGTTCCGACCAGATACAAACTTGATTCTTTCTGAGTAGATTTAACAGATGTTTACTGTTCAAAAGTGGTTGTGGTAAAAAACGTCTGAAAAATGAACATAGCCCAAGGAAAGATTTTAACTGCTTTTTTTGTTCGAGGGCTAGGAAAGTTTCTGATAGCATCTAATTTACTGGGATCAGGACGTATGCCCTGTGAATTAATGATATGTCCTAAATATTTTATCTCACTGCAACCAATTTTGATTTTCTAAGATTGGCTGTGACTCCAGCTTGTGCAAATTTTTCTAAAATTCTTTGAAGTGTGTCAACGTGTTCATTCCAAGACTGTGTAGCTATCAGTATATCATCTACATAGTGTGTGACTGTCTCAACTAAATCATCGCCAAGCACGGTATCCAGGGCTGTAATGAATACCCCAGAACAGACATTCAATCCGAAGGTTATAACACAAAACTGATAGGTTCGCCCCCTGAACATAAATGCAGTATATTTCCGAGAATCAGGAGTGATACCTACTTGCCAAAATGAATTAGCGAGATCTATTGTGGAAAAATATTTTGCATCTAGAAATTTCTGTAATTGCTCTTCTAAATTTTCGGGTTTTGTGTGAACCGGTAAAATTATTTCATTAATTGCTCGTGGGTCTAACACTAGCCTAATGCTACCATTTGGTTTTTTGACAACAAGTAGAGGACTACAGTAAGGTGAGGTGGATGGTTCAATGACCTTCCAGTCTAACATTTGTTTTAGTTCTTGCCACACAGCAGGTCGTTGAGATAACGGTACGTTATATGTGTTGTGGTAGAAGATCTTGTGAGGCTTAACTTCAATGTTGTACACATATGTGTTGATAACACCTAATCGTTTGGTAAAAACTTGTAAATATTTGGATAACACTTCCTGTAGTTTCATACGTTCATGTACACTGAGAGCTGTAGCTTCATTTATCTTATGATCAAGCAATGTTTTCAAGTCCATTAGCTCTGTGGCAGATGAGTGTGTTTGCATGTCTTGAACGTCATTGTCAAGTACTAACTGAACCTTGTACCCTGTACAGCGTTTGTCATGCTTTAGAGTTCTCCTGTCCAAATCAATAATAATTACACTGCCTTTATCATTTAAAATACATTTACCTTTGGAGAAGTCTATAATGCAGTCCTTCTCGCTCATAATATCTAATCCTAATATGCAATTTGTCACAAGGTTTTGTACAACCAGGAATGGCCATTGTACGGTTCCATTACCTATTTTAATGTTTACAAAAACTTGCTTCTTAACCCTACATGGCTTATTAACTAGAGCAGTAGTTATTTTACAGTTTTGGGCGGGAAACTCAGGCACAGGCTCCAATTCACATATATTTTTATAGAAATTAAAAGACAAAACGCTCACAGCTGCACCTGTATCTAAGATAATAGTAGTTGGAATCCCACGTACTACACCAGTAGTAGAGGCTAAAACAATTTCATTTGTGTTTGAACGACATTGTGTACTGTCTTGCAAAAGTTCATCTGATATATTCTCATTGTGGTTGTATCTTATAAATAAAACAGGTAGTTTTTATTTATAATTATTACGCAAATCAATATTTTGTTGTTCAATGGTGGTGTCAAATAACTGATTAACATTGAAGTCGCCCCCCAAGAATTCTTCAGCCACGACCCGGGGCATAGAAGTGACTGTTTCTAGTTTGTTGGGTTAGCATTTGTATTAGGTACTGACAGAGATTGAGATTGTGTATCAGGTGTCACTTCTATTATATTCACATTCGGATATTGCCTGTTGTGATCTCAAAACTTTTGCAGTTGTTGTTGCTGTTGCGCATTATGACTTACCTGTCGGTCGTAAGGTATGCTCCAATTTTGTCCTGGTGGCTGCTGTGGTATAGCAGTGTTTGAATGAAAGTATTGATCGCTACGAGTCCAGCCTTGATGCTATCTTGGCTCGTAGTTATTATTATTTCTATTTCTGTTTGTGTTTTTGTTGTTACATTTGTATCCGTTGTTACCGTTGTTGTTATTACCGCGGTGCCTTTTGTATGGATTGCCGCATGAAGTGTTATTACTGTGGTTTGTATTGGAATACGCGTGTTGATTTTGATTTCCGTATTGAGACGGCCTGTGAGTTTGCTGTTTTTGCTGTACCGCGTATCCAACTGTGGGCGCGCCAGAATTGAGTTGGCAAGCCTGCATGTTTTGCATACCACTAGTATAAACATTGTGGCTGCTGTTTTGCCGCGCGAAGCGCTGATCTTCTAGTAACATGTCAACCGAATCTAAAGCCGTTAAAAAATAATCTGGATCGTCATCCGGAATATGTAAGAGTTTTTCTTTAATGTTGAAAGGCAATTTGGCCTTCAACGCACGTAGTATATCACGTGTTGCGAGTGGTTCGTCCAAAAAATGTCCCATGTTCAAGTATTTTTCAAAATATCTGCGTTAAGTTACCATTTTTACTGTTAAAAGTTTCAGGTTCTAAAATTTGTCTTCTGAGTCGCTCCTGGACGGATTGCGGCCAGAATTTGTTCAGAAAGGCACGCTCAAACTCACTGTACGTGGTACATACGTCAGCTTGACTGTATGCCCAGACAGCTGCATCGCCTTGGATGTAACCAACAATATATGAAATCTTTTTCCGGTCACTCCAAGTGCGTGGAAATGCGTTACTAAAAGATTTAAGAAAAATCACCGGATGAATGGTTCGTTTTTCTGGGATAAAAGTCTGAAATTGCCTGTGTTTTATTAAGCTTTCTTCTTCCTTTGCATTATGATATGGATTTGTTCCACTGTAATTACTGTAATGTTCAGATGGCGAGTAATTACGATAATGTTGCTGTGGTTTACCATGATAATAGCTTGTGTTTGTGTTTGCACGTCGTGGTATGTGTTGTAGTCGTGGTGTGTTTTGTTCTTGTGTGTTTGTCGTGTGCGGTATGTGTGCGTCATACTCGAATGTATATTGGTTTCTGAACTGTACATTTTGACTGATATTTTCGTTACATTCAGACTGTGGTTGATCGGTGAATTGTCTCATGGGTGCAGTGACGGATTGTACTGCGTCACTAATCAGCTGTTTGTTATTAGTGATGTATTCCGCTACGGAGTCGTGCACAATTGTTGGTAAATTTTCACGTATGCATCTATCAAAATGTTTGTCTTTGCTCTCTACCCAATCATGAAATTCTTTATTAATATTTTGAAAATGAGCTGTGGCATCAGATTGTAATCTGTCAGTCAGTTGTTGTTCAACATCGCCAAATTTATTCTGCACGTCAGTAATTCGTTTTTCAAGGTTGTCATGTACTGAAGGATATGTTTGGATTTGTTCAGTAAGAGCTTCACACGTGACATTTCTTGTCTCGTATTAAGCTTGGAAAATTTCGTACTGAGTCCAGTCATCTGTTTGGTCAGTGTGGCGTCTATAAGTTCCACACGTTTACATAAAGTGTCATTACATGCCTTGATTGCTATGAGGTCAGATTTAATTTCGTCATTTTGTGTCTTTAACTGTTCATTTTGTGTCTTTAAGGTTGTCAGGTTTTCCGCGTTCTGCATCCTTAAGGTTGCCATATTTTCTGCGTTTTGTTTCATTAGCATTTGTAACATGTTGGCAATGTTTACTGTTTGCAAAGTCTCTGCCCCCGCCGCGTCATTAGACGTGACGTCATGTATTAACATGGGCTCTGACTGAGACTTTGAAATTTTTGTGGTGGACGGCCTATTGTCAAAATTTCCGTTAACACTTGCGTCAATATTTGATGAATCGTCACTACCGGTTGCTGCCGTAAAGTCATTTTCTAACATTTGTCTCTCGCCCGAGTCGGATTGCGTCTGAATAGTATGTCTTTGCTGTTCCATCTTTGCGTATTGTTTTCTAGTTATGACCATGCCACACGTATGGTATGCTTCAAGAAAATAAAGTTTGACACTGGTTTTAAAATAAAATGCAGTTGAACATGAATCGCTCGAAGCAACAATGGCTGTTTGTTAATTTAAAAATGTAAACTGAATATCGGATTATTCTTAATGGCTGCTGGCCATGTTACAACGTATCGTACAGAAGTCGGCCATATTGTACACTCGTGTATTGGTATTGTTGCTGAAGTTATTGTTTAAGGAAAAGCAGTAAGAATGAAATTTGTCACTGAAAACTGCTACGCGCGAAAGAAATACTACAGAATCTACTGAAGAGCTAATACACTGAATTATGCGCCTGGTCAAGCCTGCCAATGCAAAGATGCTGCGTCTTACCTTATTTTGCAGGAAGTTTCATTGCGTCTCCCCGCAAAATTTTAGAATTGGAAAATATCTTCAGATTTTTGTTATTTCTCATACATTCACGTCCAGGTCCAGAAAGTTGATTTTTCACATGAAACAAAGAGAACAATGTAACAAATGACAAAATAACAAGTCCGACACGCAGTCGCCAATATAAAATACATAAAATATTTATTTATTGTATATGTATGATAGTGATTGGTTGTAATTAATATTTGCTTATCTGGAACGTGAACGTTTAATTATTTGGTATCAGACGCTTGACAATGGCTTTTTCGTAAATGCAATGTTATTCGTAGTTGAGCGTGAAATGTGATTCAAATAATCGGACTTCGTATTTAATTGGTTTCCAAAGACTGCTGCGGTAGGTGCGGACTCAAAATCTAAATCTCAATATTAGAATAATTTGCCAGCCATGTCAATACTCGTACAGAGGTGACTGTCTACTAAACATAAAAAAGTTTACACAGTTAGTTAAATCAGATATATTCAACGAATAAGCCTACAGTTAAATAATTCTACTTACTTTCATAAATATAAATTCTTTACAGAATCGAGTGCCTAGTAAGATTGCAACTCGCAGTGTTCTTATATAACTTCAAATATGGCGATGTACCAGTGAATAAAATATACGTGCTTCCCGCACCAGTTGTTCTGCAAGATCTCTCCCTTCTTAATCAAACATAAGAGTGTGCTAATTGTATTTTGTTTTATCAGCGACATAGCGCTGCAGTTCTGTGCCATAGGCTTTATTTATTTGTCAGAGATTAATTATTTAATTAAGATTTCGCGTTTCCGAGGAAACTCACGCACGGCATGCAAATGTGCCTTTATAATTTCCATTAACTGATCACTGACTGCACTAAATTTGCTATTGTTATCTATTTTAATTTCTGTTAATTGATCATTAACTGCACTCAATTTTGCCAAAATCAACTGCATAACATCAGTTTTAAATGTTTATTTGCTGACTACACATTCACTTGGTTCAGACATGTCAAGGCTGTGTCCTACAGTTTCCACTTTATGGGAACAGGATCGGTAATCATGATATAGAAAACTTAATTCAAATATATGTCGTAGCTCGTATATATTTACACTTGACACTGCCTCCATACAGATTGAAGTATAACAAAGAACTGACTAAAGTAAAGCTAAGGGGCCAAGATAAGGAGGTTGAAGAAGCTGCCTAACCGCGTCATCATGCAGCATGACGTGGGAGCAGTCAGAGAGTGCGGTGGGATCGTAAGTCTTGGGCAGTGAGTGACTGATGGGCAGGTGCAAACACGTTTGTTGGAAATGCGTGCGCATCCGGCTAATGAAATCTGGTGAGGGGGGAAGATCCTCACTAACCTGGGGAAGAATAAGTTCCCCCAGTAGGACCGGATTCTCAGTGAAAACAAATTCGGATATAGTCCCCTGTAGGTCAGGTTTATAGGTCGAGCGTAGATCAAGTAGCACCCACAGGAGAGCTTCCAACCAGAGACAATCGTGGCATCGAAGGGCCATCTCCACCAACCCATTGCTTAGTGGGTGATAGGCAGTAGTGTGTATTTTTTTAATACCGCAGATATTGCAGAGGATGGTGAAAAGGAGGATTCAAACTGTTGATCCTGATCAGTAGCGATAGTGGTCAGGCACCCAAAACGAGTGCTCCGCAAGCCAATGAAAGCCTTGGCTACCGTCTCGGCAGTAATGTTGGGGAGAGGGACCCAGCGAGACAAACAATCGATAGTTAATAAGATATATCTATGGCCCTCCGAAGGAGGAAGAGGCCCATCAGATCAATATGCTGGTCGAAGAATCACACCACACCTCATCGGAAATGCAAGGAAATTTAGCCTTTATGAAAACAAGTGATGTTTTTGGGTCTCGTAGGAGAGCTTGAGAATCTTCTTCAGAAGATTTGAGGGGGCCAGATCAGAAAGATCAATGATGTGGGAAACAGCACTGATCCATGAGAAGAAATCTGCAGTGACGTTATCTGCACCCTTAATGTAACGGATGTCTGTTGTGAATTGAGAAACTAGGTCAAAGTGGTGATAACGTCGAGGGGGTGGGTCCTCAGGTGGGTTGCAGAACGCGTGTGCCAGTGGTTTGTGTCGGTGAGGACAAAAAACGAATGTTCCTTGACGTCGGGGCGGAAATGTTTGATTGCCTTGTGAACAGCAAGGAGCTCTCTATCGAATGCAGAATATTTTCTCTGAACCGCAGATAGTTTCTTGGAGAAGAAATGAAGGGGAGAAACAATGTCGCTCTTGCGTTGTTGCAACACTGCCCCCACCGTGATGTCACTGGCATCCGTAGTGATGAATAACTCAGCCGAGGAGTCAGGGTGGGCGAGTGTCACAGCGTGGGCTAAAGAAGTCTTCAGAGCCTTGAAGGCCTCTAGCATTGGAGCAGTCCAAGAGATGGGTTTGATACCGGAAGTTTGTTTGCCTGATAGCGCGTCCATCAGGAGTGCCTGAACAGTGACGGCAGATGGCAGATGGTGACGATAGTAACTGATCGTGCCGAGGAAATGGTGTAGCTCTTTGTAAGTAGCTGGGAGCGGCAGAGACGTGATAGACTGCACACGAGATTGGTTAACGTCCTGGCACCAAGTCTTCGGATGAGTAGGGTGTGACGAGGCGTAGCTGTTAGTGTGAGTGGGGTAGGGTAGGACAAAAGTCACATATCTCTTACGGGAGCACTGCATGCACTTGTGTGGAGGGGGTGAGTGCATGCGCAGCGCCGAGTGAAGGGGTACAGGCAGCAACTGTCTGCTGTTAACCTAGCACTGGACAATTGGCACGGGCGAGAGCAGCGCTGACATTGCACGTGGGGCCACAGTGGCCGCTGGGCCATGTGGCCGGTGAGTGAGAGAGGGGTAATGTTTATCAACACATGCAATAGCTGTCTGAGAGGTGGGCGTGGCCGCAATGCGTGTGTGACTGTCATTAGTAGCACTGTTTGAAACACACGGCCCTGAATGAGGCGAGCGCGATGGGGGGGTTGGAACATCACATGCGAGTAAAGTTTGTGGACTCACCTGGTGAGAATTTGAGCTAGGCTCGGCCGAGCAATCTTGTTTAGGTGGCGGCACCATGGGCTGCAGTTGCAGAAGCAAGGTACGAGCCATGACGAACTTGCTGTAAGTGGATGCGATGCATTGCTTCAGCTTTTCATTGTCCTGCCGGAGTTGTGTTGTCGAGTCCTATTCTGACAGCAGATCGGTAACACAGGTCACAATGTTGCTTGTGAGGGTGGAGCACTCACGTATGATATCATATGTTGCGATGGAAACAGAGTGTTGGACATAGGTGCGGGTGCACAGTATGTGAGGCTTTATAGTATGGTGGAGCACTGAATCTGTATGATGTTCGAAGATAGTTCATAATGAGACAAAAAATCCATACTTAGGATTGGTTCATCGATGTTGGCAATGTAGAACGTCCACGGAAAACATAGAGACGGAGATGGGGTCACCATAACCTTTACTGAGCCTGAGGTAGGTAACGTCAATGTGTTGACAGCTCATAGAAGTGACTTTGTCTGTGATGAAGCAGGTGGAGCCATCAAAAGAGGTATGATTGACACGTCAGTACCAGTGTCGACCAGAAAAGCTAGACCTGATGCAATGTCAGTCACACAGAGACGACCACTCGGCCGGCTGGACAAGTGAACGGAGTGTAATCTAAGAGGACACCTGTTAGGTTCCCCACAGCGCTCGGCATACCTTAGTTCCTGCGGTCGGCATTTGGGTGTTGGCATGGCAACCTGCACTTCTTGGCATCGCCAATGAACACTTTGTGGTACCAGCAGAAAGGGTGAGCAGGGTGAGGAGGAGGTGGCAACTGCGACAGCAGGGGTGCCTTATCCTTGTTGGATTTGTTCCAGTAAATAGACTGGTACGTAAGGTGTGTGGCCAATCCTGGAGTGCTCGGACAGCAGAGAGAGTGAGCCGACACTGCCAGGAGAAGTAGACAAGGTGACGGCAGAGCGAGCCCTGCCTCTGCTCACCAAAGGTTGGTATGCGGGGGCAGCTGTGCCAATGAACGGTGTGGAATGAACCGGCTGATGTTGCCACAGCAGCGAATACAACTGGTCAGCGATGCATAGGCAGGAGCCAATGGACTCAAACGAGTGTGGTAACAGATGGATCCATAGATCGGTAGGTAGTTTGGCTGACCACAAAGCCCATAGCATGGCATCAGGCATGGTATGCTCATTCATGAGCCATCAAAGGCAGCGCCAGAGTTGTGAGGGGGTGCGTTCCCCCAGGTGCTCCTTGTAGAGAATCTTGATTATTAACTCTTGTGGCGAACAGGCAAGTCGTTCCATATAGTCTTCTTTGCAAACTCGTATTTTAGTACAGGCAGTGGCGAAAGGAGCAAGTCACAAATCAAATCCAAGTGGTCATGAAGGTGTGTGATGAGGCAGAGAAACTTTGAGTTGTCAAAAATGGTTCAAATGGCTCTGAGCACTATGGGACTTAACATCTGTGGTCATCCGTCCCCTAGAACTTAGAACTACTTAAACCTAACTAACCTAAGGACATCACACACATCCATGCCCGAGGCAGGATTCGAACCTACGACCGTAGCAGTCGAGCGGTTCCGGACTGCGCGCCTAGAACCGCTAGACCACTGCAGCCGGCTTTGAGTTGTCGTCAGACACATGATGTAACTTGAACAGATGCTCAACGAGCACGAACCACAGTGCCAGATTGTCCTCATATAAGGGCAGTAGCTTCGGCAGATGGGCACGAGGGGATGACGATGGCAGCTTTGGTGTCTCCTGGGGTAGCAACTGAACTGAGGTTAAGACAGAGGCCGGCACAGTAGGCCCGTATTTAAACCAAGCAAGTGAATCCGTAGTAGCGGCAACTGGCATAATTGACTGTGTGTCATGAAAACGCTGCGCGGCGGGCACGGACGGTACAGTGGAAACGGGCAGATGGACAGCACACGAGGGGGGCCCGGCAACTAGGCCATGAGTGATGAGTGCTGGATGAAAATGACCCAATCCCAGAACAGGGCGAGAGACCAGTGCAGCAGAAACAGGCGGGGCTGTGGGAGATGCAGGCGGTTGATCTACCGGAAACAGGGACCCCCTCAAGTGAGGGGGAGGGTGGGGGGGGTTTGAGAACTATCCGATGCATAACATGCCTGTAGTGCGTGTGGTGGGCCACTGAGGTGAGGTAAGGGGTCCATGTTACGCGAAACACTGAATGATGCATGTAAATTAGACACAACTGGAACACAACATGCATGGAATGGATCCGGAACAGTTTGTAGTAATGGTGGCATTGCATGCAGCCCAGCAGTAACTGATGTAGCACGCCAGTGGGTGGCTAAACACATGTTGGAATGGAGATCACTTTGTTCGTGAAACACTCGATTTAAAGAGACACAATTCGAAATATTGTTCAGTTCACATTTCACTGTCGAATGGGCATAATCCAGTGACACGAAGCCCGAGTCCATTCTTCGCTCTAATGGCATAGCTGTCGACTGTTGAAAACTAATGAGGTTAGCACACGGTGTTGGTTGAGAACGTGAATCACTGTGCGTAAACGATGAATACACCGTTGGCGAAGAAACAACAAAACTCGGTGAGCGGAGTTGTGCTTCCACATCTTCGAACAAGGCATTGTTTGGCATGGTCACTACATAGTGCATATAACCTGTTGCATAAACACTGGTGCGGAAGATGCGAAACATGAACGAACTGCAGGGTCGCCACTATGAGAAAGGGATCGGTAATCGGGATATAGAAAACTAAATTCCCATATATGTCGTAGCTCATATACATTTACACTTGACACTGTGTCCATACAGAATGAAGTATAACAAAGAACTTAAACCAGTAAAGTTAAGATGGAGGCTCGACAGAGCACTTAGGGTTCACAGATATTAAGTTTCATGCTCGATCCAAACTATTGATGCCACAACTTCATCACTACTACCCTCATCTCTATTCATTCTCCTATCAATCACACGAGTATTTCACAAATAGTTTGTACTTATCTTTTTTCTTATTGATGCCCCTCGTTGTATTTGTAAAATCCTCTTTCAATTCATCCAGTCCATCATTGTTGATATTATCTCATCACTGTTGATCCAACTTTGTTGGGCATCTCTCAGGTCTTCTTTTGTCGAGTGACTGAAGTTTATGTACATAATAACTTTAAATACACAAATAATTGCCCTCTCTTCTTCTGTAACAGACAAAACCTCGTTATCAGTCAACAGATCATGGTTGACGCCCACACTTGTAATCTTACCCTCCCACACATCACTATTAAAATTTTCTGTCTCTGTACAAGTTTTGAAAGCTTTGTGAGGCATAAGGTATACAAAAGAAAAACTTTTTACTAATCTTCATTTTCCCTTGTTGTTGTTGGCTGCAGTTATTGGGTCTAGGGGTACATTCTCATGGCTGAAATTTTGATTTATAACATTGTGTGTTCCTGATGACTAAATAACTGATGAAGATTTGCTCATATTATTCTTGAATTTTATTGTTTGTCACATTTTTCAATATCACACCGTCTTTACAATTTCCACTTTTATCACATCACAAATTACATTATTAGTGACACAATCAAAAACATGTCTGATTCCATCAGAGGCATGCCCACCACTACTTACAATCTGAGATTCTCACACTATTCCAAAGAGTTTACAAAGCAAAAGAGTTTACAAACTTTCTTGAAAAAATAAGAATGATCACCAAGATATAACATTATTTTATAAATGAATCCAAAAATAAGTTTAATAATTAGCGTTAGATTTTGCAATTAATTCTAGGAATTTGAAGTGTGCCAGAAATTTCTTAATTTCAAATATTTCTAAAAGAAGAATAATTTTAACCATACACAGGGAGTGCAACAAATTAATTTCTTTTTATACATTTTAGTCTGAAATTCAATACCTTGTATACAAAATAAAATCAAATGAAGTTCTTTCAATATATATATATATATATATATATATATATATATATATATATATATATATATATATATATATATATATATATATATATATATATATATAATTCTGTACCTACAAGTGATGTAAATAGTTTTAGTCATGGCAGAGTAGCCTCTGTATGGTGAAGTATTGTCCTGCTACATACTACATAGTTCAGTCACATTAATTTGACCACCGCCTATGTTCGATGTCAACCTGCAATAACCACACACAGATGGCATGTGACAGCGCTAGTAGTGGAGGGTATACAAAGTATGTTGGGGACGTGGAAAACAGTGTAGTCATTGTCATAATGTAGAAATGGAGCAATTTATCTGATGTCCATATGGACAAGATCATTGGCTTTTGGGTGAAGGATGGAAGCACTTACGTAACAGTTAAGTTTGTAAACTATTCACATGCCACTGAGCATGGCAAAATGGTCCTATCTGAAACCTGCACTGAGGCAACTGTGGTACACCACAGGCCATAGATGATAGGGGTTAATGATGGCTGTGGACATGTTTCCGGGTGATAGATGTGCAACTGATGAGTAACTGATGACTCAGACGAACCAAGGGCTACTAACAGTGTCTCCTCAATGACCGTTCAGCAAATGTTACTGCATAAGGGCCTCCACAGCAGGTGCCTGGTTTTTGCACCCATACTACCTGATGGAAAATGGCAACAAAGGCTGGAATTTGCACACCAATACCGCAAGTGGATGCCCACTGAGTGGTGACAGATGGTCTTTGCAGATGAATCACATGTTATATGGTCCATTAGGCAGATGCCCTTTGGCATGTATGGCCTTGCAAGAATCGTGGAAGGGTCCAGGCCAGAGGAGAGTGCATTATGGTCTGGGGAACGTTTTCATGGCATCACCTGGATCAACACAAGTATCCATCTATCCTTTGGTACCATGTCCAACCCTACAAGAAGTTTCTTTTTTCCTCAGCATGATGGCATATACCAACAGGACAATGGAACACATCACACAGCTTGTGCATGGTTTTAAGAGCACCAGGATGAGTTTACCATACTCCCCTGGTCACCGAACTCCCCAGATTTAAACCTGATCAGAAATCTGCGGGACCACCTCGATGGGACTGTTCACACCTTGGATCCTCAGCCAAGAAACCTAGTGCAGCTGGCCCTGGTACTAGAGTCAGCATGGCTTTACATCCCTCTCTGTACTCTCTAGAATCTCACTGGCAGTCTTCCTACCTGTCTGTGCTGCAAAAGGTGATTATTCAGGCTGCTGACAGTTGGTCACATTAATGTGACTGGACCCTATGGATGAACAGAAGTAGGTGTCATGGATTTGTGACTGAAAATAATTGATGGCACATATGTCTATTTGGAAGCACCACTGAAGACATGCAGATCAGTGGTACAAATCCATGGAGAGATGTTTTTCTCACAGAAAACCTTGACGTCTGAACACAGAGCCACCAGTGATGCATGTTCTTGAAACACAAAGTCTCTTTCCACATGGCCCAAAACTATTTCTGGAAATTTCATCCATCTCTGGAAACATAACCACCCATTAGCAGCTAACTGTCATCATATCCAAACATTATAGATGTGAGAGTAATTGCCATACATGTTGTTGAATGGAACCTTGGACATGTAAACCTTGCATAAGGCTGAAAAAATTTTATAGCGAGGTCTGTAAAAAATAAATGGATGCTGCTTTTTTGTGGAAAAATCTGACTCAGTGTGTAGAACTACTGCCTTCATGACTTAAATGTGCTCAACATGACAGCATAGGATTATCAGTACATTAAGCATACTAGCTGATTGATGCTACTGTGGATTCTCCTTCTAAGTTTCCAAAGGTAAGTGGTGTAACATGTTTGCACAATTCCTGTAAATTGCAGACATCCAGTAGCATCCCAGACATATTCTGATAAGACAAATTTGGTGGTATTGTCAATGTGGGTCCATTAACAAGACTGCTACAGATTAATACACTCATCAGTGTGAGTTAGCATTTTGTCCCCAATGATTTTGATGTAGATGGTACACTAAACTCAAATTGCCCTTCCTTCGAAGAGAAAAAAATCTAGCATTTAGTCAAAATTTGCAATTGTTAATTACTTTAAGTGATTCTTCACATCACTTGCAATGAAAGGCTAACTGTTTGTATGAGTTGCTTGAAGCATGCCAGATGGGACAGAAAAATGGTGTAGTTCAGTTCTTTGTTTAACAGACTCTGTGTTGAAATTAATGAATTTTGTCACAGTCATTGAATTTAGTGTCAAAATCAGAGAATGAATTTACGGAATTGTGTGTCAAAGTCAATGAATTTTTGTGTCAAATCTGCTCTCCCTATCGTTGAACCCATACATTGACGAACCAAATATAGTTATTCACCTGGTTTTAAACTCCGCAAAAAACATTTACAGCGCATGTACAGACCACTTACATAAAAGGATTCCTGCATCACTCTGTGTTTTGTGTTGTGCCTATGACATCAGACATTTCCACAAGGTTTCTAAATCATTTCTAACAAAAGCAGCTCAGAGTGATAAGGAATAGTTGCATCAGTCTGCTGGAGATGCATCTGTAAGCATGGTATAGACATAGGATGTTTCCACAGTATTTCTAAATCATTTCTGATGAAACCAGCCACAGTTCCTTCAACAAAGGCACTTGTGTGGGAAATCCATGCTGGCCAAGCTTGTGGCAATCTGATGGTGAGTGCAGGGAGATGAGCAGTGAAATGGCTGCACATGTGGTCTTGGAGAAACTCTACAAGTCTGCTAGTTTGTGAGATTTCGAAATATTCCAATTGCAGTTGGACTTTAAATAATTATTTCCAACAAATTAGAGTTATGTGAGATCAGAGGGATTTTTATTTTATGAAGGCTACTCAT
Source organism: Schistocerca serialis cubense (assembly GCF_023864345.2). Classification (NCBI taxonomy): domain Eukaryota; kingdom Metazoa; phylum Arthropoda; class Insecta; order Orthoptera; family Acrididae; genus Schistocerca; species Schistocerca serialis. The sequence goes on from NC_064642.1 coordinate 154,731,916, forward strand.
AAATATTTTGGATGACATTCAGAATTTAAATATTTTATGTGAAGCACGTCATATTACATTTCAAAAGCTTCTGTTCTCTTCTTGTCTGGACTGTTTATTGTCTACATTCCACTTCCTTACAGGGTTGCACTCCAGACAAATATCTTCAGAAAATACTTCCTAATACTTAAGTCTATATTTGATGTTAACAAATTTCTCTTCTTCAGAAAGACTTTTCTTGCCATTGTTTTGCTTTTTTTGATGTTTATCTTTTTTACTCCTTTCAAAACACTGTTTGTTACATCCAGTTGCTCTTCCATGTCCTTTGCTGTCTCTGACAGAACTACAATGTCATCAAAGTTTTTATTTCTTCTCCCTGAACTTAAATTCCTTCGCCAGTTTTTTCTTTGGTTTCCTTTGCTGCTTGCTCAGCATACATCGGCGATAGGCTACAAACCTGTCTCACACCCTTCTCAACCACTGTACCTCTTTAATGCCCCTTTATTTTTATAACTTGTGTGGTTTCTATACAAGTTATATACAGCTTTTCTCCATCTGCTCTCCCAGCCATTGTCAGCTTGCATGACTGGCGCTGCTAGTTCTCAATCAAGTAGCTCCTCAATTGGTCTCAGAGGGCTGAGTGCACCCTCACCAACAATGCTTAGCAGACCAAAACAGTCACCCATCCAAGCATTAGCCAAGCCCAACAGCACTTAACTTCAGTGATATGATGGAAACTGGTTTTATCACTGTGGCAAGGCCATTGGCAGATAACATTTCATGTATTTTGCTCCTGCTACCTTCAGATTTTCAAACAGTGCATTCCAGTCAACATTGTTAAAAGCTTTCTCCAAATCTACAAAATTTGTTAATGGAGACTTGCCTTTCCTTAACCTATTTTCTAAAATAAGTCAAAGGGTCAGTATTGTCTTGTGTGTTTCTACATATCTCTGGGATCCAATCTGATCACTCCTGAGGCCAGCTTCTACCAGGTTTTCCATACTTCTTTAAATAATTCATGTTAGTATTTAGCATCAATGACTCATTAAACTTTAGGGCACGCGGGGTAGCTGCGTGGTCTGAGGCGCCTTGTCACGGTCTGCGTGGCTGCCCCCGTCGGAGGTTCGAGTCCTCCCTCGGGCATGGGTGTGTGTATTGCCCTTAGCATAAGTTAGTTTAAGTTAGATTAAGTAATGTGTAAGCTTAGGGACTGATGACCTCAGCAGTTTGGTCCCGTAAGACCTTACCACAAATTTACAAATTTACTAAACTTTAGTTCAGTAATATTCACACCTGTCAGCACTTGCTTTCTTTGGAATTGGAATTATTACATTCTTCTTCATCTGTCTCATGCATCTTACATACCTGGTGTAATAGTTTAGTTCTGAAGAATGCGGTCTATTCCAGGGGCCTTGATTTGATTTAGGTCTTTCAGTGCCCTCTCAAATTCCTCTCTCAGTTTCATGTCTCCTGTCTCAACTTCATCTATGTCTTCTTCTCTTTCTATAATATTGCCTTCAAGTACATTTCTCTTGTATGTCCCTTCTATATACTCCTTTCACCTTTCAGCTTTCCCTTCTTTTCTTAGTATTGGTTTTCCATATAAACTCTTGATATTCATACAACTGCTTTTCCTTTCTCCAAATGTGTCTTCAGCTTTCCTATAGGTGGTATCTATTTTATGCCTATGTATAGGGGTCATTTGTTTAGTCATTCCTGCTTAGCCATTCTGCATTTCTGTCAATCTCATTTTCTAGATATGTGAGTATTGCTACACCTGCTGGATTATGCTATTTTCTCCTTTCATCAGTCAGATTCAGTATATCCTGTGATATCTAAGGATTTTAACTACGCCTTCTCTTTTTACCTATTTAATACTCTGCTGCATTCACTATTTCATCTCTCAAAGCTATCCATTCATCTTCTACTGTATTCCTTTCCCCTATTTCAGTCATCTGTTGCCTGATGCTCCCTACCTCTCAACAGCCTCTGGTTCTTTCAACATATCCAAATCCCATCTCCTTAATGTCATACCTTTTTGCAATTTCATCAGTTTCAATCTACTGTTCATAATCAATAAATTATGGCTGGAGTCCACATTGGTCTCTGGAAATGTCTTCTGACTTCAAATCTGGTTCCAAAATCTCTGTGTTACCACTACATATTCAATCTGAAACATCCAGTGTCTTCAGGTCTCTTCTGCGTGTACAACTTTCTTTGGTGATTCTTAGGCCAAGTGTTAGCAATGATTTAATTATGGTCTGTGCAAATCCTCTTTCATTCTCATTCCCCAGACCATATTCAGCTTCTATTTTCCCTTCACTTTCTTTTCCTATAATTGAATTCTAGTCATTCATCACAATTAAATTTTCCTGTAACTTAACTAACTGAATAATATCTTTTATCTTTTCACACATTTCTTCAGTCTCTTCATCATCTGTGTAGCCAATTGGCATACAAACTTGTTCAACTATGGTGGGTGTTGGCTTTGTGTCTATATAATCCATTCACTATGCTGTTCGTATTTTGTTATTCATTATTAGATCTAATCGTGCATTACCCCTATTTGATTTTGTATTGATAACCCTGTACTCAACTGACCAGCTGTCCTGTTTGTCCTGCCACCATGCTTCACTTCTCACTTAAAGTCTCTGGTCTACTTTCTGAATAAAGGGAACTAACCTTCCATGCTCCAACCCATAGACTGCCAGTCTTGTTCTTCCTAATGATGATACACTCCTGAGTAGTCCCCACCCAGAGACCCCAGTGGGGGACTGGAATATTTTATCCAACAGGATGCCATCACATTTAACCATACAGTAGAGCTGCAGGCCCTTAGGAAAAATAACAGTTCTAGTTTTCCCTTGCTTCCAGCCATTTGCAGTACCAGCACAGCAAGACCAGTTAGTTGATGTTGCAAGGCCAGATCAGTCAATCATCTGGCCTGCCTGCCCTCCAGCTACTGGTACCCCTCTTCTTAACATTATGCTGCAGATATTTTTCTAATGTCACAAACAAGAACAGAATAATTGTGCATCATGATTTATTGCAATAACTGTTAAGTAAGTAGCTAGAGACATATTCACACAGGGCTGATACAGTCTCATCACTTCCTTCACAGACTCAAGGAACAGATTTGGTTCTTTATCTTTCAGTGTGTCTACTAACATTATGGAGCTTTTAATGAACTATAATATTAGAATTTGAACAAAGCAAATAGGGGACAGACACAGCAAATCTGCTACAAGTATATACTGATGACATTGCATCAAGTCTTAGGAGAGCATGCATTATTCAAGGGAAAACCTCATCAGCTGAATGCAACAAAAAGAGTGGGCAGGAACTCCATAATGCATACAGCAGTGTATGGAGCATTTTGTTATAATTTCACTTTAATATAGGGGCAGTGTGCTACAATTTTGCTTTGACATGGAGAATTTTATTAAAGTTTTTGCTTTAACATGGGGTAATTTGTTACAGTTTCTCTGCAACAGGGGAATTTTATTACAATTTTGCTGTAGCACATTGATGTATGGGCCAAGTGTCATGAAGTTGCCACTGTGTGACTGATTAGGCTGGCACTGTCAGCAGAAGATGACAAACATTTTATACTGAAAAATGAAGTTATTACTCTAGCACAGAAACAGTACAGTGTTTATGTGACTTTGAAAGGTAGTTCAATGTGGGTAGTTGAAGGCATGGCAACACCCTTTTCCTGCATACACAAATAAGTATTACTAGTGTACAGTGTGCTATTACATTGAAGTTTTATGCAGTTTTCATTGCATGACAGCATAAGTCAATCATCAACAAATGCACTTTAACTCAGAAGTTAGGTAAGTAGTAGTGCCATGTGGGGTCTTATAATGCTATACAACAAACAATGGAAAATCCAGGATGGAATACAGCAATATTGTGAAAAGAATAGTTACTCACCATGCAAGGTCTATTCAAAAAATTCTGGAAAGTTCATAATTTCACACCAGTGGTGTGTTAGAGTGAAATGCAGATAGCCTCCCTGCACATACACCTGTGTTTAATGTGTAACTGATGGAAGTTTCATTGTTGTATTTGTGTTAGTTATTGTCCAATGCTGTATTGAGTAGAACACTGTGTTACACAGTTTGCGAATTTTATGATGACAGAGTTAGAGGTGTAACTTTTGCATTAAATTTTGCATGAAACTCAAGAAAACATTTACAGAGACACACGAAATGATGCAGAGAGCCTGTGGTGATGAGTGCTTAAGCCATACTCAGTGTTGTGAATGGTTCACATGGTTTAAAAATGGCTGGGCAGAAGTTTAAGATGGTTGTTCAAAATGCCCATCGATGGCTACCGATGATGCTTGTGTCAGGAATGACAATGAAATTGTGACTGTGTGAGAGATTTCAGTTGGATCAGGTCATGATCTCCTGACACAACATCTTGGAATGCATCGTGTTGCCATCAAGTTCATCTCATGGTTCATGAGTCAAGACCAGAAAGACCTTTGCTTTGCAATCTGTGAAGAGGTTTTGGATCACATGAATGAGAGACCTAGCCCCTGTGTACCTTTCTTTATTTCCAAAGTTGAAAACCCTGTTGAAAGGACAAATATTTGCAATGATAGACAAGCTAAAAGAAAATTTGCAGATGGTGCTTCATGCAATCCAACAAGACTGATTCTGGAAGTGGAAATGGCATAGAGGGTGGTGTACAATTGTTGAGAAGAGTATTTCAAAGGAGACCATGCACAATAAGTAAAAGGTAAGCATAGAAAAATTTTGTGGTCAAAGTTCAGAATTTTTTAAACAGAACTCATATAGCAGAGATGCTGAACCACAGATAGGCACAACAAAAAGACTGTCAGAAAATGCACTTTTGGCCAACATGGCCTTCATTAAAAATAGAAACATACACACACTCATGCAAATGTAACTCACACATACATGACCACAGTATCTGGCTGCTGAGGCCAGACTATGAGCAGCAGCACATGATGGGAGAGGAAACTGGTTGGTGGGGCTAAAGAGGTCACTGGGATGGGGAGGGAGAGGGATGGAAGGGTAGGGGTGGGGGATGTTAAAGTACTGCTTTTGGGAGTGTACAGGAGCGAGGTTGAGAGAAGGTAGGGTAACTAGGTGCAGCCAGGAGGTTAGCGGAGGGCTGGGGAGGGGGAGGGGGGCAGGTAGTGAAAAAGGAGGGTGCATTGGTGAAGTAGAGGGCTGTGTAGTGCTGGAATGGGAATAGGGAAGGTGTCTGATGTGTAAGGACAATGACTAATGAAGGTTGAGGCCAGGAGGATTACAGGAACTTATGAGATATTGCAGTGAGAGTTCCCACCTGCCAATTCAGAAAAGCTGGTGTTGGTGGGAAGGATCCAGATGGCACAAGCTCTAAGGCAGTCATTGAAATGAAGAACATCGTGTTGGGTGGCATGCTCAGCAGCGAGGTGGTCCAGCTGTTTCTTGGCCGCAGTTTGATGGTGGCCATTCATGTGATCAGACAGCTTGTTGGTTCTCATGCCCACATACAATACAGCACAGTGGTTGCAGCCCCTTCCTTGTTTCCATTCCAGCACTACACAGCCCTCTACTCCCCCAATGCACCCACTGTCTTTTTACTTCTCTCCTTTTCCACTACCTCCTACCCCCTCCCACACTTCATCTAACCTCCCACTTGATCCCTGTATGCTCCCACATGCAGTACTTTACCATTCCCCACCACTACCCTGCTACCCCTCCACTTCCCGCCACAGCCTCCTCCTTACTCCCCACCACCTGGCTGCATCTCCCATCATGTGCTGCTGCTGGCAGTCTGGCCCCTGTAGCCAGAGAGTGTGGTCTTGTGTGTATGAGTTACATTTGCATGAGTGTGTGTTTGTGTATGTTGTCTATTTTTGATGAAAGCTCACTTTCTGACAGTCTTTTTGTTGTGCCTTTCTGTGGCTCAGCATCTGTGCTATATGATGAGTAGAAAATATCCTTTTCATAATGTTACACAACTATTTTTTAAGTATTTTGATGAGTAATATATGAAACTGTAACTGTATACATATATGGTCATGAAATAAAAGATATTGGAGATAGATTTTCCAGTATAGATTCTTGCAGTTGTATCCAATAGTTGGCCATTATTGGACATAATGCTATCACATTCATGCGGTGGTGGGACGAGTCTACAACATATCTGGTTGTCAAGAGAATAGGATTCACAGTGAGTTAGTTAGTTTAAATTCTAAGAAAAATAAGCATAGGCTATAGGGAAATATTGGTAATAAACAACATGTAGAAGAAACTGTACAGTGTCATAAGAATGTAAGTTCAAGGGAGATGTGCTCAAACTGTGATATTCCAGGCAGTTGTTTCATCAGAACACTCATTTTATTGGCAGCCAGTTCTGCTTTGCATGGTATGGTCACATCTTAGATGCATCTTTGCTGATTTTACCCAGTATTCCTCTTGGTATAACATTGTCATTCCTGTGTAGTAGAAATAGTATCTCTGCCTTGACACCATCTCTCACAGGCATGAACTTGGAGAATTTACCACATAGATAGCTGTTAAATGCACCTCACATATTTCCTTCTCTAACCTGATGGACCCTTCCCTAATTTTTCATAGCAATTGTAATGGGAGAAACCGGGTATATCAACTGAATATTACAGTTCCACGTATTAGTATACAACCTGATACCAAATGCCTCACATCTCTATATACACTCCTGGAAATGGAAAAAAGAACACATTGACACCGGTGTGTCAGACCCACCATACTTGCTCCGGACACTGCGAGAGGGCTGTACAAGCAATGATCACACGCACGGCACAGCGGACACACCAGGAACCGCGGTGTTGGCCGTCGAATGACGCTAGCTGCGCAGCATTTGTGCACCGCCGCCGTCAGTGTCAGCCAGTTTGCCGTGGCATACGGAGCTCCATCGCAGTCTTTAACACTGGTAGCATGACGCGACAGCGTGGACGTGAACCGTATGTGCAGTTGACGGACTTTGAGCGAGGGCGTATAGTGGGCATGCGGGAGGCCGGGTGGACGTACCGCCGAATTGCTCAACACGTGGGGCGTGAGGTCTCCACAGTACATCGATGTTGTCGCCAGTGGTCGGCGGAAGGTGCACGTGCCCGTCGACCTGGGACCGGACCGCAGCGACGAACGGATGCACGCCAAGACTGTAGGATCCTACGCAGTGCCGTAGGGGACCGCACCGCCACTTCCCAGCAAATTAGGGACACTGTTGCTCCTGGGGTATCGGCGAGGACCATTCGCAACCGTCTCCATGAAGCTGGGCTACGGTCCCGCACACTGTTAGGCCGTCTTCCGCTCACGCCCCAACATCGTGCAGCCCGCCTCCAGTGGTGTCGCGACAGGCGTGAATGGAGGGACGAATGGAGACGTGCAGGTGAGCGCCACAATCAGGACTGCATACGACCGAGGCACACAGGGCCAACACCTGGCATCATGGTGTGGGGAGCGATCTCCTACACTGGCCGTACACCACTGGTGATCGTCGAGGGGACACTGAATAGTGCACGGTACATCCAAACCGTCATCGAACCCATCGTTCTACCATTCCTAGACCGGCAAGGGAACTTGCTGTTCCAACAGGACAATGCACGTCCGCATGTATCCCGTGCCACCCAACGTGCTCTAGAAGGTGTAAGTCAACTACCCTGGCCAGCAAGATCTCCGGATCTGTCCCCCATTGAGCATGTTTGGGACTGGATGAAGCGTCGTCTCACGCGGTCTGCACGTCCAGCACGAACGCTGGTCCAACCGAGGCGCCAGGTGGAAATGGCATGGCAAGCCGTTCCACAGGACTACATCCAGCATCTCTACGATCGTCTCCATGGGAGAATAGCAGCCTGCATTGCTGCGAAAGGTGGATATACACTGTACTAGTGCCGACATTGTGCATGCTCTGTTGCCTGTGTCTATGTGCCTGTGGTTCTGTCAGTGTGATCATGTGATGTATCTGACCCCAGGTATGTGTCAATAAAGTTTCCCCTTCCGGGGACAATGAATTCACGGTGTTCTTATTTCAATTTCCAGGAGTGTATTTTAATACACGTGTTGCCACAAACTATCTACATATACATCAACATCTATACTCTGCAGACCAACGTGAGGTGAATGGCAGAGGGTACACCTCACTGTACCAATTGCTAGGGTTTCTTTCCACTCCACTCATGTATGAAGCACTGAAAGAAAGATTGTTTGAATGCATCTGTGTGTGCAGTAATTATTCTATTCTTATCCTCATGATTCCTATGTAAACAATACATAGAGAAATGTAGCATATTCCTAGAGTTGTCGTTTAAAACTGATTCTTGAAACTTTGTTAATAGACTTTCTTCAGATAGTTTACATCCATCTTCAAGAGTCTTCCAATTCAGTTCCTTCAGTATCTCTGTGACACTCACCTACAGATCAAACAAACCTGTGACCATTCATGCTGCCATTCAATACACCCTATCCCTGTTAGTCCTCTTTGGTGTGGGTCCCATACAATTGAACAATAGACTAGAACTGGTCACACAAGTGATTTGTAAGCAATCTCCTTGAACTTTCCCAGTATTCTACCAATAAGCCAATGTCTGCCACCTGCTTTACCTATGACTGAACCTATATATATGTGATCATTTCATTTCATATCCCTACAAAGTGTTAACCCAGGTATTCGTATGAGTTGGCCAATTCCTACAGTGACTCATTGATGCTATAGTCATAGGATATTGCATTTTTTCATTTTGTGAAGAACACAAGTTTACTTTCTGAACATTTAAAGCAACTGTAGCAGTTTGCCTACTTAGTTTCTTCGTTTGCTGTCCTCAGTGTCAGCGTACTGGCTGAAGAAATAGGGGGTGGACATGCAGTACTGTCTTCTGTAAATGATGTAGCCACCAGATGCACAGTTGTGTTTCACAGTCTTTTTTTACTTTCACTTTTCACAACCCCCCCCCCCCCCCCCCCTTGCCACCACCACCCGCCCGCCCATAATACACAGTTATATATGGGCCAGTGCACTATTGTTACTGTTGAACATCTACGAGAAGTAAAAGCCTAACCACAAAGTTCACAGTTCTTGAAGAATAGAAAAGTACGTTTCGAGCAGACACTGTCACTGTTTTAACACATGGCCTAATTGTTTAACACTTATTACACTGTTAAGTTGTTGCATTGTTGTCATTTTAACCAACACAGGTTCATCATCTGAATCTTGGCCGTGGACTGACTGACTCATAACCAAAAATCAGGCCCTTACATATCTTCACAATAATAGGTGGTGAAACTGCACATTGTTTGAAGTTTAATTTACAGAAATTACAATTAAAACTTAACTAATTAAATTAACTGAATACATTGAAAAATTCCATCTTTTAACAGTTTCTTCTACTACAACATTTAGGCCAAATTAATTGTTTAAATAGTGAAATTAACAAATACAGTTATGCAGACAATACTTTTGACAAAACTGTTAATTACTTTGGAATTAATTAGGAGCTGGCTTCGCAAACATGTTTTCAAATAGAGCCAAACAGATACTTTAAGATTACTAGCATTTTGTCTTCCAGATGTTTACAATTAGTACAGAATTTATATTTGTTTATACGTCAACAACGGTATTTAAGTTACGAAATAGTTACTGATTTTGCTCTATAATAAAAGATACTAACTAAGAATAGTCAAAATAAATTAGAAAATCAATTACATACATAAAACTAAGCACAAAATTAGATCTGGTGTTATATTCTTTAAAACTGAGGGCCAACCTTTCTCTTTTCTGAAAATGCACATTATATTCACGTATGTTAATGGTAATTAGTTAAAAGTGAAAAAATGAATTTTAAGGAGGCACATGGCAAAAAAAGAGGGGAAGTAAAAAATCTCCAAGCTTGTTTTGTCACACAATCTTTGCAGCACTTTGAAATCTTATCAAGATCTGACTGAATATTTATGCAGCTTCTTACAGGCAGTGCTTCATAACAGATAACTGCATCATTTACAAAAAGTTGGAGGTTCCTAATAATATGGTCTGCAAAGTCATTGATATACAACATAAACAGCAAGTGTGTCGAAAGAAAAAGAGCCCACAGTTGCACTAATTACGTTTATTTTAAACCTTGACCATGGTTTCTGCTATAATAATATAGCCTTCTTCAGAAGTCCTAAAAAGTGATCAAAATAATGTCCAGACCAGGAATAAAATCTATACATTAACTTCAAAAATTACATATGTGATAACATATTACTTACATAAGCTTTTAAAAATGAAAAACGTCCTAGCCCAGTGGCTGCGTCAAGACCAGTAAAATAAAATAACTTCAACAGACATAGGCCTGTTTCGATCATAAGTAAAATTACACATGGCGCCATATGTCCTCCGCCACTACATCTGTTATACTAGGCACACAGTCAACAATGTGCTATACCCTGTGTGCCAGAGGTGGCGCTCACCACAGTGAGCTACATTGCACCGTTTATCAGGAAACTAGTTGATATCTATGATAAAATGTTAAAAACAAGCCTACAAGTGAAACTGAAGGACCATATACTTATTAATACGACTGTCCAACAGTTAAAATGCTGTTGCATACAATCATTAAAGTAGTCAGACATTAACAAATTCATATAACAAAGTTTGCATCACTATTTAAAGCATCATTTAGAAACGGAGCTATTATATGCAAATATAACTCCAGCTTACATTATACGCTCTAACAGCTTATAGGGCTAATTGTATCAGCCGTCCTTAGTCATTGTACATAGCCACACTACTAAATGATTGACAATAGTTCTACGAATAGCAGTCTAGTGCATAAGTGCGGTAACATGGGACAAGACAATGAAAGGCACATTAACATAACTGTCTCAACACAAACTACTGTTAACATAATAACAGCTCATGGCTCTTTACGACAATTTCCTACTGGAGTATTGTCCTAAAACAGTAGTTTATCTCAAATAATCATATAATAATATGGTACAATCAAGTCACCACTAGTACCCATCTCCTATACCCAATATGGGCTGAAAACCTTCAAGGAAGCTGGAACTTTTCAAATAACACTAATCATTCAGTAAATTCCTACAGTCACACATTTTGTGCTTATGTATCTGCACCTCCTCAAGTAAATCTAATTTCATACCATTGGCTTCTTTACACAATAGCTCAGTGTCAGTAACAGTTTGGAGCATATGTCCTAACTCAATGATGTGTTTAGCAAACGTTGACCCATTCTTATTCATACCCATCCTCAACAGCATATTTTCTTTATATCTTATGGCTATAGGCCTACCTGTCTGCACTATGTAACAAGCCGGGCAATCATTACATTTCAATTTATAAACTCCTGATTGCAATAGCTTATTATAATTGTTATTGCTAAAACATGCAAAATTCCGTTTTATGCTATTGTTTTTGGAGCACACATTCCATTTTATACAATATATTACCTAGAAATGGAATAGCTATAAATCTCTTATGTTCATGGACTGCGTCAACATGGCAACTATCTTTCTCGTTTTGCGCTCAATTATATCATCAAATATGTTGGGGCTATAACCATTATTACTGGCAATCTATTTTAGGGTACACAATTCTTTTTGAAATTTAGCCTGGGTAAGAGGTAAATTTACTGCCCTGTGTACACTCAAATTGAAAAAAGCCATTTTCTGCGCCCACAGATGTGACGACCCATTGGGAATGACGCAATCTGTAAACGTAGACTTTCAATAAATATTAAACTATATCCCATCATTGACAACCAATAAAGTCAAATCCAAGTAATTAATCTCTCTAGTACCATTGTGAATTTCATTTTTTCATGCATCAAATTGAAATGAGTATGTAACTGCTCCAGCTCCTTATGGGACCCATCTACCACAAACAACAAATCGTGAACATATCGTGCATAGAATCTAACGTTATCTTTAACATCCATAACGCTGTTGAAAAAACTGATTTCTTTTGAATTGATAAAAATGTTGCCCATAAGCCCAGCAAGCAGGCAACCCATGGCCAGGCCATATGGTTGCTCATAAATCTTCCCATTAAATTCAAAATAATTACACTTCAGTGTTATACATAGAAGCATCATCATGTCAGTGGTTTCCTACAGTGTTATTTTTTATGATACTATAGGTTTTGTTCTATGATATTGAGTGTGATGTCAACTGGGACATTGGAATATAAATTAACTATGCTGAATAACACTAAATTAGTCATAGAAGAGCATGAGATAGTTTTAAGCCTCTCTACTAACTCCCAGGAGTTTTTTTATCATGTAAACATGTTTGAATACAAACATTTCCTTTAAATTATTTTGCAGAAAACCAGCTAATTTATGATGAGCAGTATGGGAACTGTCGACAATTGGATGAATCAGATGGCCCTTTTTATGAACCGTAAATTGGCTACATAACTTAGGTGGCTTCAGATTCATGTTGATTAATGTCTTCTTTTTGTATTCACCTATAAGGCATTTTGTGTTACTAAGAGCATCTCTGATGCCTTTTTGCAAACTATTCTTGGGGTCTACCTGGAATTGTACAATATTACTCGCATTGAAAAATTGCATGGTCTTGTCGATATACTCATTAACATGTGCTGCAATAACTGAGTTTCCCTTGTCACCCTTGATGAGAATGGCTTCATGTTGCTTCAACTTCATATTAATGCACCTTATAATCCTATATTCTTCATTATTTTTGCTAACCGTCTTACGTTCTTTTTCTATTAATTTTGAATATTCAAGTGCAATATGCACAGTTCCCATAGTGCTCATCATAAATTAGCTGGTTTCCTGCAAAATAAGTTAAAGGAAGTGTATGTGTTTGAACATGTTTACTCGATAAAATACTCCTTTTAGTTAGTAGAGAACTTAAAACTATCTCATGCTCTTCTATGACTAAGTTAGCGTCATTCAACATAGTTAATTTATATTCCAATGCCCCAGTTGACATCACTCTCAATATCATAGAACAAAATGTATGGTATCATAAAAAAAATAACACTGCAGGAAACCACTGAGATGATGACGCTTCTATGTATAACACTGAAGTACAATTATTTTGAATTTAATGGGAAGATTTATGAGCAACTGTATGGCCTGGCCATGGGCTGCCCGCTTGCTGGGATTATGGCCAACATTTTTATCACTTCAAAAGAAACCAGTTTTTTCAACAGCGTTATGGATGTTAAAGATAACATTAGATTCTACGCACGATATGTTGATGATTTGTTGTTTGTGGTAGATGGGTCCCGTAAGTGGCTGAAGCAGTTACACACTCATTTCAATTTGATGCGTGAAAAAATGAAATTCACAATAGTACTAAAGAGATTAATTACTTGGATTTGACTTTATCGGTTGTCAATGATGGGATGGAGTTTAATATTTATTGAAAGCCTACGTTTACAGATTGCGTCATTGCCGACGGGTCGTCACATCTGTGGGTGCGGAAAATGGCTTTTTTCAATTTGAGTGTACACAGGGCAGTAAATTTACCTCTTACCCAGGCTAACTTTCAAAAAGAATTGTGTACCCTAAAATAGATTGCCAGTAATAATGGTTATAGCCCCAACATATTTGACAACATAATTGAGCACAAAACGAGAAAGACAGTTTCCATGTTGATGCAGTCCGTGAGCAACAGGGATGAACTTAAGAGATTTATAGCTATTCCATTTCTAGGTAACATATTGTATAAAATGCAATGTGTGCTCCAAAAACAACAGCTTAAAACGGAATTTTGATGTTTTACCAATAACAGTTATAATAAGCTATTGCAAACAAGAGTTTATAAATTGAAATGTAATGATTGCCCGGCTTATTACATAGGGCGGACAGGTAGATCTATAGCCATAAAATATAAAGAACATGTGCTGTCAAGGATGGGTAAGAATAAGAATGGGTCAACGTTTGCCGAACACATCACTGAAGAAGGACTCAAGCCCCAACCTGTTAATGTCACCGAGCTCTTGTGTAAAGAAGCCAAGGGTATGACATTAGATTTGCTGGAGGAGGTGCAGATATATAAGCACAAAATGTGTGACTATAGGAATTTACTGAATGATCAGTGTTATTTGAAAAGTTCCAGCTTCCTTTAAGGTTTTCAGCCCGTATTGGGCATAGGAGATGGGCACTAGTGGTGACTTAATTGTACCATATTATTTTATGATTATTTGAGATAAACTACTGTTTTAGGACAATACCCCAGTAGGAAATGGTCATAAAGAGCCATGAGCTGTTATTATGTTAACAGTAGTTTGTGTTGAGACAGTTATGTTAATGTGCCTTTCATTGTCTTGTCCCATGTTACCGCACTTATGCACTAGACTGCTATTCGTAGAACTATTGTCAATCATTTAGTAGTGTGGCTATGTACAATGACTAAGGACGGCTGACATAATTAGCCCTATAAGCTGTTAGAGCGTATAATGTAAGCTGGAGTTATATTTGCATATAATAGCCCCGTTTCTAAATGATGCTTTAAATAGTGATGCAAACTTTGTTATATGAATTTGTTAATGTCTGACCACTTTAATGATTGTATGCAACAGCATTTTAACTGTTGGACAGTCGTATTAATAAGTATATGGTCCTTCAGTTTCACTTGTAGGCTTGTTTTTAACATTTTATCATAGATATCAACTAGTTTCCTGATAAACGGTGCAATGTAGCTCACTGTGGTGAGCGCCACCTGTGGCGCACAGGGTATAGCACATTGTTGACTGTGTGCATAGTATAACAGATGTAGTGGCGGAGGACATATGGCGCCATGTGTAATTTTACTTATGATCGAAACAGGCCTATGTCTGTTGAAGTTATTTTATTTTATTGATTTTGATGCAGCCGCTGGGCTAAGACGTTTTTCATTTTTAAAAGCTTATGTAAGTAATATGTTATCACGTATGTAATTTTTGAAGTTTATGTATAGATTGTATTACTGATCTATATGTTATTTTGATCACTTTTTAGGGCTTCTAAAGAAGGCTATATTATTATAGCAGAAACCATGGTCAAGGTTTAAAATAAATATAATTAGTGCAACTGTGGGCTGTTTTTCATTCGAGACAATTTTGTAATGGTTGCTGGTGTTGCTGCCATGATGAAAATAATAAACAGCAAGGTCCCAGCACACTTTTCTGGGGCACATATGAAGTTACTTCTACATCTGATGATGGCTCTCCATCCAAGGTAAGATGCTGTGTCCCCCCTACCAAAAAGTCCTTAATCCAGTTACAAATTTTACTTCATCCCCCCCATATGATTGTACTTTTGACAGTAAGTGTAGGTGTAGTACTGAGTCAAATGCTTTTCGGAAATCAAGGAATACTGCATATATCTGGTAGCCTCGATCCGAAGCTTTCAGCATGTTATGTGAGAAAAGTGCATGCTGGGTTTCACATGGTCAAAGTTTCCATAATCCATGATGGCTGGCAAACTGAAGAGGTCTTTCTGTTCAAGATATCTTATGTTTGTTTGAGTTCAGAATGTGTTTTAACATTCTATAACATATCAGTGTCAAGGATATTGGATGGTAGTTTTGTGGGTCGCTTCTACTACCCTTCTTGTAGATGGGTGACCTGTGCTTTCTTTAAAGAACTGGGCAAGATTTTTTGTTACAGAGATCTATGAGAGATTATAGTTAGAAGAGGGGCTTATTCAGACACATATTCAGTATATGATCTGATAGGGATTCCATTGGGTCCTGGATCTTTGTTTGGTTTTAATGATTTCAGCTGTTTCTCAACATCACTGACACCAATGCTTGTTTTGCTCATCTTTTTGGTATGAGGATTAAATTGGGGCAATTTTCCTGGATTTTCCTTTGTAAAGGAACATTTGAAAATAGAGTTCAGGATTTAAGCTTTTGCTTTCCTTCCATCAGGTTCAGTTTGTCTCATTCCCTAGGGACTGAACACTAACTTTGGTGCTACTAACAGCTTTTATATATGACCAGAATTTCTTCAGGTTTTGTAAAATATCATTTGACAATAACCTCCTATGGTAGACACTGAAGGCATCAGGCATTGCTCTCTTGACAACCACGCATGTTTCATTCAGCATCTCTTTATCTATAACTCTACACTTTGTTCTACACCTATTATGCAGTAATCTCTGTTTCTTAAGAAATTTCTTTACAGGACTGTATACCTTGGAGGTTCCCTCCCATTATGAATTGTTCTACTGGGTGTATAATTATGCATGCATGGTCAACTATTCTTTTAAGCTTAAGCCGTAGTTCCTTTACATGCTCCTGCCTTGTGTTGAAAATTTAAAGTCCCTCATTGAGATATGATGCTATTGATTTTTTATCTAGTTTACTGAACATATGTATCTTTCTGTTTGTTTTAGTTGTCCTTTGTACTTTGTTAATCATTGTTGCCAAAACTGTGTCATGGTCACTGATACCAGTCTTGATGTGAACATCCTCAAAGTGGTCAAATCTGTTTGTTGCCATTAGATCCAATATTTCCAACATAAGGGGATTCCTGTTGTAGATAGTTTCCAGAGAAAGTGTTTAGTAATGTTTCACAGGGTCTCACCACAAAAAGAACTGTAATTTTCCCAATTAATTGTTGGATGATTAAAGTCTCCACTGATTGTTACAGTATGATTTGGGAACTTGCATACAAGTGAACTGAGGTATTAGTCTGGTGGGTGATAGAAGAATCCAATGGCCACCCCTGATACCGAGTCTTGCCCAAACAATCTCACGTGTAGCTTCAATTTCTATCTCATTGGATCTCAGTTTCTCGTTTGCTGTGACAAATATACCACCTCAATTTCCCACTTCCCATTAGCCTATCCTTTCGATATACTCTTAAATTTTCCCCAAAAATCTCACTGCTATCAATTTCAGGTTTCAGCCAGCTTTCTGTATCTAGTGAGTTTCAGTGCCATGAGTGCTTCAAACTCTGGCACTTTGTTGAGAATGCTTCAGCAATTTACCATTAGGAAATACTCTCACCTGTGGGAGGCATTTCTTTCGATCTTACACTGATCCTTCTAGGTTTCCTACAGCTATTGTTACCTGTATTTGATGAAGAGTAGCCTGATCTAAAAAACCTCTGTGTGCACCCCATACACAGTACAGTCAGCTACCTGAGTAGCAGCCTCTAATGTGTAGTGCACACCCTAAAATTCTCAACCCTATGGCACAAGTCCAGGAAGTCACAGCCTAGCTTGTCACAGAACCCTCGAAGTCTCTGGTTCAGTACTTCCACTTGACTCAGAAACAAACTCAGTTCCGAGGACAGTGCTGCAAATTGTGAGCTTTGATGAAACTCCATGTGTAAAGCCAGTCTTCTCAACTTACTCTGCCATTCACTGGAATGACCCAAATATGACCTCAGAGCCCAGATGACATGTATCACTTGTTCCAAGGTGCACCACAAGCTGCAGTTGGTTCCACTCTGTTCACTCAGTGGCAGCTGGAATAACCTCTTCAGCATGTTGAATGAGACAACCAGGCATACACACTAAGTGGACCTGGTGTCCTTTCCTCTCCCTTGCTGCACCATCATTCACTGTATGTTTGAACTGCCTATAATCAATAAACCACTACCCTTTTGCATTTGCCTCCTCATGATACCAAACAAAACAGCTTTTCCCAAAACAGATGAAGTGTGTCCCACTGGCTCAGTTTCGTTTCAGTGACAGACTGCACCTCAAACAGGTTGGTTAGGAGGATCAGTACAATACCCTGAGTCCTCCTGGGTCCCCATCCACACTGTACAGGATGCCTAGATCTGCCACAACATGCCACTTGCAGTCAAGTGTATGAGTAATGACAGATCCTGTACTTTCTGTAGAAGAGACAGGATCCATAGGAGAGCACAGTAATTGAGGTATCTCTGGTACTGGTATCACAGGTACATGATTATCAGGAGCTTTTTCACACACCAATTTGCAACAGGTGCCAATTGTTTGACAGTAGTCAGGATGAATTCCATCTTCTTACAAACATCAACCAACTCTTCCCATGTTGAAGAACAGCATTCACAGTGGGGCTGCATTTTGGCTGGTGTGCAGTGTATTAAGGGGACATTGTGTGTCCTATGCTGCCAATGTTAAATTATTGACTTTTATGACCCATTATCTTTGAAACTTTTTAAGACATCAACTTACAATTGTCCATATTTATTGAATGCATCTTTATAGGTACACTGAACTGGAATTACTAAAATTGTATTGTGGGACATGTTATCTTTTTTTTCAAATGCTCAATTTTTTTACAGAATTTTGTAAATAAGTGAACATAATAACAAAACAACTCAGGATATTTTAATTATTCTAGTTCCATATGTGTTGAATCTCACACTTGGCATGCCTTGAAAATGTCTCTACCAGGTACTTTTTTTTAGGAAATGGATCATTTATTGCCAAAAATTTAATTCAGAGATATTGAGGTTTAAATTTTTTTTTATTACAAATTCTTATACAAACTTACATTTCTCTGTCTTTTATGCACTAGAATTGCCCTGGCTCATAGTCTATCTCTTCTTCAGTGTCACAACAGCCCAGTGCTTGCCCCCTCCTTTTCTTTCTTACTGCTTTTGTCATTTGCAGAGCAGCTAACTCCGCTTCATGTATACGAAGCTCATTCAGCCCCACAGTCCTTTAGCTTTGTTCTGTCCAAATCTTTCCCCGTAACTTCTCCAGAACCTTAAGTCTTTCATAGTTCTCACCATTAAAAGTTATTACAGCATCAGACACTGCTAACTTTAGACCCATAAGGCCAACAATTACATTTTTAGGCACACGGCACCACACAACATTGTTGAAGGACTCATTCACATTCTGGGTCTTCTCATGTAAACACTTCTTTAGTAGCTCAGGATTTGCCAAATCTCTGTAAATACGTTTGCTTGCCTCCATTACTGCCAAAGGAAGAGAATGTTTAAGTGTAAATTCATGCAGGGTGCCAGAACATTCTGCTTGCCTATATTTACACGAAGTGTTTGGTGGATGTGGACACAAAGCATGACATGGCTTTTCATTGGTTGATATTTGTTGAAAGAAAGTGCTCCACACAGCTCTTTTCATCTTCTCTAAATTGTCACAGTTATCTCTAATGGCCTTCCCATAATATTCTTGTAATTCATCAATTACTTTGTGTGTTAGTCTTCCAGCACATTTTATTGTCTTGCCATCAGACAGACAGTATCAGAAACAAAGGACTGACTTGTTTATTTGTAATGCCAACTTCTGAGACATAGCAGTAGGCACAAAACAAAGCAATTCACAGCCTTCTAGACTGTGTAATTCCCAAGATATGACTGCTCAAGTGTGGCAGTATATGCGTAGCCACGAAATTTGACAGTCACATGTCAACATTCAAAATATTATTTGAAGGTCTCACAGTTGTCTGATTTTAATGTATTATATAACAAAATGTTCATGAAAGTCCAAAGTACATTATGGAGTAGAAAACAGAAATTGACAAATTTCAATGAATTTCACGTACATTGTCCCCTTAAAAGGCAGTGAACAAACAACTATACATTAAGCCCACTGATTATCTTTTAATCTGTTGAGATAAAAAGTTGCTAATCCCCCATAAAAATTGAAGCTAATACACAAATGTGATTTCTAGTAAGGCAACACAGAAACCTGTTGTAAAAATTACTAGTTTCCTAAAACATTTTTAGATTAATTATAATTGTTAGCAAACTCAAAAACAGAACAAGATAAGTGCAGATAATATATAGAGCTGCTCCTCTTTAAAGGAAAACTATATGTAACACGATATGTTAGTTAGAATATCTGCTACAGTAACCAAATCACAAATGTCGATTTACCACAAATTGCTCATTGATTATGCAAAGCACAATGGTAGCCCCCCAAAATCCTCAAAAACGCACATTTATTTGCATTGGTATACAATGAAATTTGGGGGTGTTGTATTCTTTGGTGGAACTGTGAACCACAAACATTGATTTGCTATGAAACAGGTTACGTATCCAAATACTCATACCAATAGCTTAACAAAAATATAGTTTTGTAAGCATCTGAATATTCTTAGAAATAACCATTTTGCACTGCATGGTGGAATGCAATGTTATTAACACCTGTAAAGCCTTGAGTAGCCAATCAAGTAACAGAGAACTATTCCAAAAGTAATTTCTTGAAACAAATTGTAAACAAACAGCATATTACTGTAGTTTGAAAAACCTGTACATTAAAAAAATCTTAAAGATCATACCAAGCAATATATTTGGAACAACATCTGAAATAAGAAGGAAATCATTTTTATACATTTTTTATTATAGGATCTGACTTAAAATACATTTTTGTTTGAAATCCAAGACAATCATTATTATGTGTTAGCTTGGTAATTTACTCCATGTAAAACCACAATAATAGAAACTTTTAATTACAAGCTTACAAAATATATTGTAAATAGATTTCATATTTTACCAAAATCTGTTCACTTCACAAAAAAAAAAAAAAAAACACTGAATGAGGACATCTGGAATTCACGAAACGTTATCCAAAAAAATCAATTTGTAATTAAAAATAAAATTAGTATTTTATATTTTGCATTATTGTATCAGATATAAAAGATTATTTTGCACAGTAAATTACAAAATCCACAATTACAATCACTATGTATCAATTTGGGAATTTATTTAATGTACAACTACTGCTGCAATAACTTTTGTAATTAACTTTTTTAATTGTGAGTCATGTATTAGGCAATTTCAATAATTAATGTTTAGGTTACTTGACTGTTAAGAAGATATATACAGGATGGGGGAAATAAAATTTACCCCTGAGGTAAGCAAACATAAACTGCCTGCACTTACTGCAAGAATGGAATTCCACTCAAAAATTGGAGTATATATTGTCAAAGCATACAAGACGTCTGTAGGTGGAAGGTTACATCCATGAGTGCCACAGAACAAACAGATGGTCTGTAAGGGGGCAGGGGACTGGATTTGTGAAAAACTCTGACATTTTGTACATCAATAGTGGCGAAGACTCCAAAAATGTGGACACTCTTGAAGTTGCAGTTGATAGCTGTCAACAAACACTACATTGCTCCCTTCATTCATGCTACTGACCATACTGTTCAGCTAGAATGGTTCTCAGATGCAACTACAATAATTTTCTGTCATATCAAAGCATGCCTTTGGTGGAAATCGGAGTTAGCTAAAGAACAGTACTGTCATCTATCAACAATGTGTGTGGCCAAAGTAGTCCTCATGCAATAACTGCATAGGAGTTTTATCTCCTTAAAGTTCCCCCCTGTTACAGAATTTGTACTGTTCTCCAAGAAACACACTTCAATGATAATCATTCCCTGACTCTTTGAGGATGTTCTTGCATTTAATTTGTCAGCTAAAGTGCCCACGTGGCACCACAACTTTTCCTTTGAGTACTATAACATTATTAAATGCCTTCATTGAAAAGTACCTATAACAAATAGTTCGAAAGCTCACTCACCGAAATATTAGGTTGGTGCATAAGTTCATAGTGTTTTTGTTTTGCATGTTGGTATTCCGGTTGCTACGGGTTTAGTTATTGGTTTTCATTTTTTTTGTTTGTTTGTAGTTCACTGTTGTTATTTAGGTTTACTAATTGCCATTTTGTGCTGCTGTCGGTGCTAGAAAATTGCGCGACAAGTGGAGAAATTGAAACATTTTTAACACAGTCTTCTGTCTGAGTTCAGCAGAGGCAGCCAGAAACGTTTGTGCCATTTATGGGGATAATGCTGTTAGACAAAGCATAGAAGAAACTGGTTTTCTCACTTTAAGGACTGTTTTGACATAAGTGCCAATGGCCTTGCTCTAGTGGTGACACCGGTTCCTGTCAGATCACTGAAGTTAAGTGCTCTCGGGTTTGGCTAGCACTCGGATGGGAGGTTGTCTGGATCTGTCGAGCACTGTTGGCAAGTGGGGTGCACTCAGCCCTTGTGAGGCCAACAGCTGCTTGATTGTGAAGTAGCAGCTCCACTTATGAAAACTGACAACAGAGTGCTGACCACATACCCCTCCATATCCGCATCCAGTGATGCCTGTCAGCTGAGTATGACATGGTGGTTGGTCGGTACCGATGGTCCATCTGAGACATGTTCAGATGGAGAGTTAAGATTTTGACATTAGTGATTTTCCATGTTCAGGAAGACCTTCATGGTTCGATGAAGATTGTTTGGATGAATTAATCTAGAATTATCCATATCATTGCACTTGAGAACTGGCAAATGTGTTGAACTGTGATAATTCCACCATAATGTGACATTTGCCTGCAATGGGGAAGGTTCAAAAATTGGATGTATGGATACTGCAAGCTCCAAGCCAAAATTATAAAAGTCAGTGGGTGGCCATATGTGCATATCTGCATTCTCGTCATCAATTGGCTCATGAACAACAGTGAGGATTGCTGTCTTGCATCATTACTGGCGATGAGAACTGGTGTTTTTATCCCAACAACTCCCAGTACAAATCCCTGTGCACATTTACAAAAGATAATGTTATGCATGTGGTGGAACAGCAACAGTGTTGTGTACTATGAATTGCTTCTGGGATTTGTAACCATTACTGCTAACATTTATTGTCAACAACTGAGACATCTTGCAGATGTAGTCCAAGAGTAAGGACTAGGAAGCTTGCACTAAGTGTTGCCACTTCTCGATAATGCTTGCCCATGTTCTGCTAGACTGACAAGAAACACTATACAGAAGTTGAGTTGGGAAGTCATTCCTTACCCACCTTATTCACCTCATCTTGTGCCCTCAGATTTTCACATTTTCTGCTCTCTATCAAACAATCTTCAAGAAGCTTCCTTTCCAGATGAAAATGCATTCTGAACATGGCTCAACAAGTTCTTTGGCTCAAAACCACAAATAACCCTCATACATGGGAGTTGTCCTTCATTTACTTAATCCTCCTGGTCTCAGTTTCCACTAGCCCCCTCCTCTAGGACCCCAACCATGTAATCACATCCTCTTTCCTGCAATCTGTCTTTTCTCTCTTGTGCTCCCACCCCACAACCTCCTCCCAATCCACTTCTCCAGACCACTGCACCTCTACAGATGCTGTGTTGCATTCCTATCCTATGCACCTCTTACCTCTCCCTGCTGCTTTCCTATCCCTTGCACCCTCTTGGCCCTCACAGTTCTCGCCATCCTTCCCCAACCCTCCCTCCTGCTCCCACCTCTTTTCTCCCCTTATCCACACCATCTGACATGAACCCTCAACCCAATCAAGCTGCAGAACTGCAGTCCTGGCGGTATATTCAGCTGACACAATGTAGCTATACAGGTGTGTGTTTATGTGCGTATGTGTGTATGAGTACATATATTCTAGCCTGAGAAAGCATTTGTCCAAAAGGTAGCAAGGTTTCCAGTCTTGTTTATGTGCCTGTTGAGAACTCTTCGCCTCTATTGTTTCGTGAGGTGCTACCTTTATTCCTAAATTATTTAGGAAGACACCAATAAATGAAGTACATACAAGAATCACTAAAACAGAACACAGTGTACCATAGACACTGCAGACAGAAACTTTAAACATTGTTAAATTTCTGTAATGTATTATTGTGCTGTGACTCCTCTACGTAAAAAGTATTTGCTTTACATATTCAGAAAATGTTATTATGTGTAACATTCATAAATGTGGATATTGCAAGAGTATATTTCAACAAGTAAATACAGTGTACAAGGTGATCCAAGGTCACAAACATGAGTAATTTTTATTATTTTAATTTTACAAAGAGGCTGCATTTTTCATCCATCATATTTCAAGTGATGTGACAACAATCAAGTGGTTCATGCCATAATAGGCCCAATTATTGTCAGCAAAGGTACTTGCCAATCAAATCACATTTCAGGATCATCTGTCTTGTGGGACAGAAATCACTTGGAGCCACAACTGACAAATGTCTCTCTCCTCTTTTCTGATCTGCCAACTATAGATATGCTGAATGGCTTAGTTCCTTTAATTTATCAACCTTCCCTTCTCCTCCAAGATGAGTTTGAGGCACTGAAGCTATCTTCTGTCATCCTCCTGCCAATCCCCACCAGGTAATCTCCGTGAGCAAATGAACTGATACAGTTTACTTTTCTAAATATGAGTACAATATATTAATTACAAGTCTATATAGCTTTCCAATCCTGATTACATCCTCGAGGGGTTGTAAAAATTGTGTCAGAAATGGAATGCTTAATTTGCCCGATTTTTGGCTTTGAGGTGCCACATACAAATTAATAAGACATGAGCAGATGCTTGAAACCATTGTGCGGAGCTGTCCAGCTCTATGGCTCTATGCTGTGATGTGATGGATGTGTGCATAGTGCAATCAGTCTCAGCTGCCTTCTGCTTTCTACCCAGAGCCACTGCCGCCGCCACCACTGCAGATGTGCGAGTCCATCTGACATCGCCCATTATCTCTGCCACCTTCACACAAGGCCACATCATGGATACGATGACAGAGCACCATCCCTATGCTAGGCACCAGTGCTGTGTCATTGCCTGACTCTGCCATGCCATTTGTCAATCAACACATATAATCTTTGAAAATAATTATCACAGTATAGATTGCAAGGCATATTCATTCAAAGATGATGAGTTTCGATCATCACATGATCATCTTCAGACCTACATCTATTATGATGGACAATGGCTGTGTATGGAGCATGAACTACTGAATGACAATGGTCAACAAGTAAATATGGTGAGCAGTTGACTATCATCATTCAGGAGTTCCTGCTCCATACACAGCCATTGTCTGTCAAAATGGTTGTAGTTCGAAGATGATCATGTGGTGGTTGAAACCGGTCATCTTTGAATAAATTTACCTTGCAATCTAGACTGTTGTAACTATTTTCGGATGATATAATGAGATCACTGATATCTCCAACAATGTTTTCAAAAATAATCAACACATGATGTTGAAGACTTTTTGTTTGTTTTGATGTGTGTGATTTAAAGGGATGCCCACCACCGGGTTACAGGGACTGCTGAAGATGGATCAAGAATGCAAGCAAGGTTAGATCAGATCTGGATGGTGAAGGAAGACCTGAAAAGGCACCTTAATGGGGCACTAACGAATGCAGTGCTGCAAAGCAGCACTGTGCCCACAGTTAGTCTCACTTTCCCATTTTCGAAGTTGCCACAGCTGGTTCCATCCCAGCCTGTAATTGATGTTGCAGTATGTTCACTGGTGACCACCTTCATGGGTAAACCAGGCAAAAATGGCTACACTTTCATGAAAAAGTTAACAGATGCAGGGAAACTGCCCACATGGGGTGATGAAGTGTTGATAGGGAATGCTAATCTGAAGATGCAAGAACAGACTCATTCTTATGTAAATTCTGTGAAAGGGCTGAGAAATACCAAGGCATCTGACAGCCTTGCAAAAGGGCTATTGGACAGATATGGGAATAAGCAAAACATAAGCTTCTATAGGGACAAACTTTGCATGCTACACCAAAATTCTGGATAGGGTTTAGAGCGCTTTGTTGACTTTTAACACTGTTACTGCAAGTTTGCGTCAAATATAACGCTCTATTGCAATCTAGCATTACCCTCTGGAAGGATTTTTTGAAGTTTGACCATGTGTTAACCTAATGGGCAGAGGGTATCGAACAGTATTTTCATTTCTATGGCAAGTTAGAAAGACTAACAGACTAAGTTTTGGAGATAATGAAAGTAATAAAATGCATACAAATGAAATAATCAATGGTAATTAGGCATAACACTTTGAAACATTAAGTTTAAAGAAAAATGAACATGGACTGCTAAAGTGACTTTCGTTAATGCTCCTTTTAAATAGTGCAATGGATACACACAACTAACAACCGAACTAAGTAGTGTTTAGCATAGACAGCTTTTACATAAACCAGAAAACATACCATAAACATAAACCAGAAAACATACCAGAATACTTCACTCACAGCAATAAAAGTTACTATTGCAATCATTAATTGATTCAGTACTAATTCAACATTAAGATTTTACTAAAGATACACTGGACCAAAACTGGGCATGGAAAGAGTTCTGATTTCAGTTAACACATACAAACCACAACTGAAATTAAATAATCCTACACCTATGCTTGTTATGCCTTCATTATTAGCAATGTCACAGATTTCCTTTAATAGCAACAAAAAAACCAATTATCTTTCAATTTGAGAATCTTACCACCTGTGAGGCAGGTAGCTTGGATAACAACGTTCAGATATTTTAGCACTGAACTTTGGCACCTTCAGTGCAACAACAAACCATTATTTTTTCAGAAAGAGGATGCTTGGTTATCTGTACGTTAAGAACAGGACCCTGCTATTGTTTGCAATTAGCCCAAATTTTAAGGTGCAAACACAGTGTTATGTCATTGGCATTATTATTGAAAAAAAAAAACACACACACACACTCACATCAATATACTGGTCCAAACTGTTACACATATCTGAATTCCTGCAGTTGGTGGAGCAGAGACGCAACAGTGGTGGCAAGCATGTGGTCCCATGCTCTTTGAGTTGAATGCTCTTTCTAAATTCTTCTTGACAATGTGTTTCCTTCATTTCAGAGCCATTCCATGATAACAAGAGCACCATATGCCAGTCAAAACCACATCCGAGGCAATTTCAACATAAATTGGCTTCCAAATGCCTCACTTGGTACCCGTGTTGTTAACAGTACAATGTCTAGCCACTGACAGCATAATGTGCTCTCTCTCTTGCTGCCCAGATTGACCTTTTCCCACGCGTCAAGCCCCTTCCGTAGTAGAAGGGGTTCCCTACGTCTTTTAAGTTACATCATACAATTTCCGTAAGTATGAACCAGTATTCAGATTACAAATTTTCTTTTATAAACATGAATAGTTTACAAAATTTCATTAATTTCAAACATCTTTAAAGTTTTTTTATTACCTATGTTACACATATCAAATTTTCTTTCACAACTCAATGAACTTAATCGGTAAAGAACAACTACTTCATACTTACTCACACATAATTACATTGTATAAACTACTTATAATCAATACTGGTATTACAGATTGAATAAGGGCCATGTCATGTCGTACATATGTACTAGGTCAAATTAATGAAAGAAATGAGGTACTACTGAGTGAATCAGAAGCCCATTGTGTAGATGTATTCATTTGTAGGATTGACCCTCAGGTAGGTGCTCTACAGAGCACACTAAGAGGGGTTGTACAACTTGTGTTTCTATGCAAGGAGTCCCAACATTTCATCCACTTTTCCACAAGGGTAAAGTCCACTAAATGCACATTCATTGGGGAAGTTCACTGAACATGTTGCAACCACCCAGGTCACAAGGCAGCTGAGCATTTAGCACCGGCATGTGCGTGTTGCGGAAATAGTGGACACGAGAAAGCAAATGATCAATCTTTACTGAATCAATTGGTTGACCACACAGGTTACAGCCACGATCAAAGGAAATGTGAAAGGGACTGGTTCTGCCACTGCCCCTAGTTCCCCTTCTGCAAAGCAAATCCAGTAAGAGGGGTAGGACCTGCTCAGGTGACAAACGTTACTGTCCAAGATAAAATCAGCAGTAGCCAATTTACCTTTATCAGTGATCAGGTGCACAAATAAGTGTTTTGTTCTTTAAATCTGCTCACTGGCAAGAATTAAAACTACCACTTTGTAGACTCGATGGATTGGGAAAAAGGTAATTTACCTAATAGGTTTTCAAAATGTGGAACTGCAAATAGATGGAAGTAAGAACTAGTTCACAGTTGAAGTGGTACGGAAGCATGACCACAATTCTGATGACATTTTAGCCAACAATTCCATGCTCCATTTCCAAGGCATAATTAACTTCTGAACATAAGAAATCTAAATTGGGGGACATGTCCACCATTTTGACTGTGTTCCCACTACAAAGACCCAAGCAAGTCCAGAATGAATGGTTAAATTCTGACAACCTACTAAACCATGTACCATAATGTTGAAGATAAACAAAACTCAGAAAATGTTTGTTGGTACCTGGAAAATCATTTAGATAGAGATCCATTAAAAGAAATTTTATACAATAAACAGACACATGTGAAGTGCAGTTTATCTTGAATCAGTGTGACAGAAGAGGGTACATTTTTACCACTGACAATAGATAATTTTGGAAGCAGAGATATTAAAATTCCCTGCGGTACAATACTCACCCCAGTGTATGAAGTAAATAGTGATGAGATACCAAGAAAATGAACAGGCTGAAAGACCTGTTTACATACACTCCACCTCATTAATGTCACATATAAAAGTAGAAACTGAAAAGAAACTTGAAGACCTGTGGAAGGTGGATCAGGAAGTACTGTATCCTGTTGTAGCTGAATTTGTGTTTGAAGACAAGAAAAAGCTTCTGGCAACCTCCTTAACCTACCATGAGATCCCTACAGGTGATGCTACACCCATAGCCAAGAAACAATATCACTTACTGTATCACTTGCAGCCTACAGTAGAGACAAATATTTTAGATTTGCTAGGAGCAGGATTACTAAAATTTTTTTTAGTCCCATAGTGATAGTCCCAAAGAAAACCAATAATGGGGAAAATGCTTTCTGCATTTGTGTGGGCATGAGAGCAATCAATGTCATGGAATCAGATACTTATTCCCTACCAAGGACTGATAACACTTTGCATCTCCCTGGCAAATGCAAATTCTTCACAGCCTTAGATACACACTCTGGATACTATCGAAGTCCTATAGCTCTAAAAGATCAGGAAATGCAGCTTTTGTTGTCCACCCCCCCCCCCCCCAAAGACATTATGATTATACAAGCATGCCTTTTTGCCTTTGAAACACCACTGCTACGATTCAACATTTTGATGACGTACTTTTATGAGTTTTAAAGCTGACCATGTGTCTAGTATACCTGGATGACATAACTATATTTTAAATTATGATGAGAGAACGTGCAGAATGACTGAGAAATATGCTAACTTGTTTTAGTGACACTAATCTAAATTTGAAAGTAGAATAGTATAGTTTTGCACAATCACAAGTGCACCATCTAGGCCAGATAATTTCAGCAAATGGTGTAAGACCAGTTACACAGTTAAGATGCAATGAACAATATTCTAGTGCTGAGGAATGTTACGGAATTGCAATAATTTCCCAGATTAACAACTTATTATTGTTGCTTCGGGGCAAACTGTGCAACCACCACAAAACCCTCACAAAATTATTGGAGAAAGGAATTCCTTTTGTCTGGACAGTGGATTGCCAGAATGTTTGTTAAAATAGAAAAAAAAGTCTTACAAGGTCATCTGTCTTGGCTTATCCAGTTTTTGCACTACCTTTCATCTTTTCATGTGATGCTAGCAATGTAGCCATTGGGTGCATTTTTTATCAAACTCTCAAGATGGTGAAAAAATGCCAAATAGTTATGCATAACATCAGCTGAATTAAGCTGAGAAAAGTTATAACACCACAGATAAGGAACTTCTGACACTTGCTTTTGGCACTTATTACTTTCAGTATTACCTATACAGAGGATAGTTCACAAAAATTATGGATCATGCAGCTTTACAATGGCTTTTGGATTTAAAAGGTTCCAGCAGGAGACTTGTTAGATGGGCTTTAAACCACAGTGAATATGACTACATAGTCAGACACAAGCCTGGTAAGCTGAATCAGAATACAGGTATCTTAGGTAGGAAAATTAAGATCCTGTAAGTAGGCAATATGCTTACTGAGGAAAAAAAAAAAGACATAAGAATTCGATGCCTGGGTGTAAGAAATAGGCTATTTCACCAGATTTTATTAAAAGAGACTTATTTATATAAGAAAACACCTCTTGAAAAAATGGACAAAAGTGCACCACTGTCACGATAGCATACAGTGTGTGTCATAATGGGAAAAATGCTGTGCAAGGGCGCATGACAGGCCATTATAGGTGGACGTAACAAAAGAAACATGTAGAAGAATACATTCAAAATTGTCTCATGTGCATTAAGAGAGCACAAGGATGAAGACCAAATACTACTCTACAGACTTTGCCTGGGCAGCAGGACTTTTTGAAATCGTAGCACTTGATATCATCAGATCGTTCCCCATAATGGCCCAAATTAAGCCAAGGTCTTTCATCTATCATTGCCCATTTCTCTCACCATCTTATTATGACACAATTGAAGACATAACCACTGAGACAGTTGTGAAAGCATTCATCACTCATTTTATACTATCATTTGGAAGTCTAGAGGCTATTATAAAAGACCAAGGGACAAACTCTATGTTCAGTCTTATAATACAGGTAGTAAATTGCTTAAAATAATGAAGTAGAGAACTATGCCGTTTCACCCAAGGGTAATGGCAGGGTTGAACACATTCAAAAATAGTTGTTAAAATAATGTCTTACTACTTCCTTTGAAGCTGTTTGTGGCTGCAAAACGCACTCCCCAATCAAGATCAAGAAGTTGCCACCTGCAATAAATTCCAGAAATGTGAAGCACATGGCTAAAAGCACATGGCATAACAATGTAACTGTGACATGGGAGTAACAGATCCACAATCACAAGAATGCTAGGATACTGCTTTATCAACTAGAAGGTTACATGATGTTACAACAAACTGCCATGAAACTGGGCAGAACTAAGAAATTTACTTGCATCTGGGATGGACCATTTCAGATGTTGCATTTCATGTCACCCTTTCAATGCTGAATTACAGTTCCCAGATCGGAAGATTATAGTTCATTTTAATCACGTCACCAAGTATAAAGGTAGCCAGTCGAGTATCCAGCGGAACTTGTGAAAGAACCATTTGCCACAAAAGCCAATGAGCACTAAAACTATTAAACAGCGACCAGCAAGTTCCCATCACTATCTTCATGTTCTGCCTCTCCGTACAATTTAAATCTTACGTGAGAGATGTTAGTCTTTTCTATGTCAAAATATTGTTTAGCCACATTGATGGTTCTGCTGTGTGTTTTCGCCCCATCAGACCCCTGATTAAGTAGAATATTTTGCTTAAGTATTGTGCTTTTGCCATGTTTGTAAAATTGCGTCCGTGCCTTATAGGTTTTCAAGCATGTTAGTTTGATATTGCTGCTGCCTGGGCAGAACTACTTCCACAATGGATTGTTGCTGTGAGCAATAGGCTCCTGTTGTGGACATCTGGCCTCTGCTAAATGATGCCACCCATACAGCTGTTGTCTTTTCTCTGCTGCGCACCATTCTGTGCTGTAATGTGGTTGTTATACGTCAGTTTCACATGACTAGTAGGTGCCTGTCCTACTAATGCATCACTACTTTTGCATTAGTATGTTACACACCCCCGTTATTCCAAAATTAATCAATATGCCCTTTTCAACCTAGTTTTGCTCTTATTTATTCCTATATATTTTATTGTCTGGTCCTAGTATTGAATGGTTTAGTCATATGCTTGCATTATTTTGTTATTTTGAGACACTGTCAGTACAAAGATTTCATCGTTGTCTGGTGTAGCTAAGTTACGTTCAAAGTTTAAGAAATTTGAAAACTTGCATTACGAAAGTGCAGATCACAAGCCATTACTGTGGACAAGGCTGCTGTGTTGTTTTCAAGGAATATGCAGAAGTAAGACCCATTCTCCGCTGAACTGAACCACCTATTGTTCAACTGCCATTGAATAAGTGCCACCCAGGACTGCTCCAATCACTCAGTCTCCATGTAGGCATGGGTGACAATTCAGCATCTTTTGTAGACTCCATTTCTCCTTTGAATATCCGGAAGACAATTTGTCTCGTGTATAACAAATTTGACTGATGCCCAACTGATAGTTGTATTAACGCACCATTCATTCCATCATATAAGAATCAGCTAGTTATACACTACCCTGTACATCATTCTGATTTCACTTTTTGGTTCCAATCAGAATTTCACTCTACACACATACCAAATAATGTTACATAATAGCAGACTACTATTCAAAACATTCCGTTGTGATATCCTGAGACCTCACTTTTGGTTCTCTGCACAATTGAAACAAACTTTGAATGCCACTATCAAATCATTCCTGATATTCATTTTGAAATTTGTGTTCTTTCTCAATACGCATCCTGTCTCAACGTTTCTAGATGATACAGAGAACGCCGATTTGTTCACGTCCTTGTATTAATTGATGGCACACGAGTAGCAACAAGCCACTATATAGAGAACTGCCCCTATTAGGGCATTCAGCCAGTGCGATATTTTACTTAAAGTAACTGTTCCTGCAGTGACTTGAGTCTGCTCACTATTCTGATATGGAGCATGACTATATATTGCTGTTTCATGGGCAAGCTATGTGGTAGAATACATATGGCCACTCCAATGGTGAAGTCTTTTGGCCAAGTTTCAGTGCAAAAGTTGATGACAGTTATTTTTCTACTGTCACAAAATCTAAAACCACCAATTATTGTTTTCTGTAATTAAAACTGCTTACTTCTACGATTGTTTCAAACAACAGTCTTTCATTATTGCACTTATTTGTTCCTTTGATGTTTTATTGTCATGAATTATGTTTACAATATTTCTATTCAATTTAATTGAACCTAATTACCCATGTTTTGAGATCACAAAAATTTGGGTCAAACCATCACCTTTCAGTAAACTATTTATTATTTGTTTATAAGGCACATCAACTTAGTGTGAATTGTCATGTTTTGTAGCTGTTTTGTACTTGTGTTAGGCAAATGTATTTAATTTCATTTGTCATCCTAATTACTTAGAAAGATTTAATCAAGTATATGACTAGGTGCTTGGTGCTTTCCACGCATTAACGTATTTTCCATATAAAACTTTTCTGTGGTCAATTTAATATTTACAACATCACTTAGAGGATGTAATTAGTGGTGCTAGCAAACTTGAAATAAATTTTACTTTCATTGCATCAGTCTTCCCTGATTACAGTTAGATTAACTGCTGCACTTCAAAATTCTTTTCCGTGACTACAATCAGTCTTATTGTCAGGTTGGCAACCAATTGGTACCAGCCTGGTGGTTACCCAGTCACCGTAAGGACAAGGGACACAGTGAACATGTCTTATTAATAAGTAAATAAATAAATAAACAAACTCAGTGTCATGTGGCCCCTATGCTATTATGAATTACACTGCACCCATTACCTCCTCCAATAAGAGAAGTCAATCATTCAGTTCCTTTATTCATCATAGAAATCGACCTGTAAACCTGTATTTATGGTTTTTATGTTATGTTCTAATCCTCATCATATGAGTCATTTTGGTTGTTTGAAGCCCTTAAAGCTTTCTTTGAAACCCACGTCAGTTATCTCGGTAACGGAGCCACCATCACAGTCGTGTTGCCAACTTCAGTCACTGCATGATGATGTACTAACCCTACACACATTTCAAGATCTGAATTGTAAATGAAATTATAATACTGAATTGTTAAATGAAAATCAAATAGTTACCACTAGATTTAAGGCCCTACTGAGATTTCTGAATTCACACATGGTGAATTCTTTCAGGGAGAGGAGAGGTGTACATGGTACCTCCAGGCCCCAAATGTAATTTTTTATTATTTAAATTTTACAAAGAGGCTGACTTTTTCATCTGTTGGTCACATTTCAGCAACAACAATATACCACTTCATGCCAGTATAGGCTGAATCATCATCAGCAAAGTTGGCTTGCCAATCAAATCATGTTGCAGAACCATCTGCTTGGGTAATCAATTGCTTTTGAAGCCGCAACTGAAAAACACACTCTCTCTCTCTCTCTCTCTCTCTCTCTCTCCCTCTCTCTCTCTCCCCCTCCCCTTTTCCTGGGCTGGCACCTTGGGCACACAGTACAAGCTGTAGTTCCTTTACTTTGGCGTTTTCCCTTCTCTTCTGATGTGGGTCTGGGACTACTGAAGTTATCCTCACCATTTAATCCCCATGAGGAAAGAACTGTATGGTTTCTTTTGCAAGCCCACAATGTTTTCCTATCACGACTACAACCCCAAGGAGGTGCACAATGGTGACGGAAAATTCAGGTACCTATACAAGGATAAATTACGATTTGCTGAAGAGGTGAGTACTTGCCAGTTTTTTATTCCTCTTCTTTTCAATAAGTAGTTTTCAAAAGGAAACTGTACACCATCTTCTGCTTCTGCTATATTTCCCACTGCCTTTAGAAACATTGACAACATGATTGTAAAATGATTACCTACATATACAGTTGAAGCAAATATCTGACAGCCAACAAAACTATATTTAAATGTACCCTTGATAAATTATTGTAGTGTAGTGTAAATTCTAGAGCCACTCGGCCTTCCACTGTCTCGAACACACGATATTTTAGATGTGAGCGGGAAAAAGGAGCCCTATCTACTGCGCGTCACCTGTCGGTGTGTGCAGGTTCGAAATTTATCTTGAGAAGACTGTAGACACAGCGGTCAAACGGCACCGACAAGTACTTGTCGGTCGGTCCGTGGAAGTCGTAATGAAAGCACACGGCAGAACCAAGGAACTTCTGTGTTATTCCATGCTATTTTATAACTGTGACTATTATTAGTGATGAAAGAACAGTTGAGTGGAAGAAGATTTTTAGTGACTTTTAACGTGAACTTGCTAGAGGTAAGACAGGTGTATGATTTCTGTATAACAGTCGTGGTTAGCAAGCCAACTCTGTTGTATATGTAACTGTGTTTATAACATTTGGACACAAGAGGAGACTTACTTAACACTATTTATTCATGTGGAGAGTGAGATTTGTAAAAGTTTGTTGTTTAAATATACGTCATTAAGTGAAGCAAAAGAAACTGTGTATGTCTACTTATTTCTATAAGCAGAAAGAGTCTTGAGAAATTCCTGTTCCCAGAATATACTGCAGAGAAGTCGTCCAAAACGTTAGGCCATGGCGACCAGTGAAAAAGGACTAGAAAAACAGGAATTCCAAGACCAAAAATGAGAAAAGTGGATGTTGTATGTTGCCATAGCAACTAAATCAAACATGATAAAGAATTTGCTCTGAGACTTCGGGATATGCCTGAGTATTAAAAAGATAAAACATTTGAATTGAGAAATAGTGAAGAAGATGCCTATGTGTTTCTCTAGGAACAAATACGCCGATACCACTTTGACTAAGAAGATCTGGTGCGGGAAGTGGATAGCTGTCCCGCACATCGAAGGGACGCAGATGTGGAAACCAACATCTGACGTCGTTGGCACCAATTGCTGTTCACTGGTGCTGATTACAGATCCGCACATTGACACAGCCCAAATTCTACGCCAGATGAGTGTAAAACAGAACTTTATTGTTTGAATACAATGTGGTATATACTGATGCATGAACTATATTAGTGTAGTTATTATACTTAATTTTTAAATGCTCACAAGGTCCAAAGCAGGTAAAAATATGAATAACGAACAGCAAGTTGGGGAAACTTCAGAACCAGTCACAACCATGAGAGTTACAAAAGAAGGACCTGACTGGCCTGAGTTAGTAAATCTAATTAAAACTCAATTAAAAGTGACTAAGTGAAGAATTAGGCGTAATGAGTTCTCGATTAGATGATCAAAGTAAAACTTTAAATACTAAGTTAGATGACCTGAGTCAGCAGTCAAATGCTCAGAGTGAAACTCCAGGGAAAGAAATTCTAGTTTAAATGCTCACAGTGAAGTTCTAAATAACCAGAGTGAAACCTTGAATAGTCAAGCAACAAATCTAGGTTTGTTAAAAGCCAAAGTTGACACACAGGGCAAAGAAATTAGTAATCTACGTGAATGCATGGATGTTTTAAAGACTGTATTTGACACCTTAAATAGTAAAGTAGAAAATTTGAAATTAGATTTAAAGAAGGAATTGACTGATTCTTTAAACGTTCATGTAAATCAAATGTTTACCTACTTCACTAAAAAAAAAAAGAAAAAAAAAAAAAAAAGGGAAGGATATTTTTCAGAAGCTGACAAAAGATTAGAATTGAATATTGAGGAGAAATGTAATAGTGTATAATTAGGGATTAATGAAAAGTTAGGATCATTGGAGGATGTAGGTAATGCTAAGTTTAATGCTGTAAAGAAGGGATGGTATCCACTTTGAAAAGAGCGTTGATAAGCATAACGAATTAATGCCTGTGATTCAATAGCAAAGTACAGGTGTAAGTACACGAGTAGACAGTGTAGAAAGAAGCTTCAAAGAGAAGATAGCAAGCTCTGATATTATAAATGTATATAGTTTGGAGGAACCATTTGAACAATTTATATATCGAGAAGTTACCGAGGGAATAACCTCCGGAAACATTTCAACTATTGCTTCTTCCAAAATTAATGATACCAGCAAGGTTATAGATGACTTGGGGGAAGAATTCAAACTTATCCAGGATAGAGTAGGATATAGAATAAATTCACCTAACGTGGTATTGACTAGTGAAGTGGTGATTGTTTTGCAGTGGGGAGACTTTCAAAACAGATTTAAAGAGAATTACTGGTTTGCCATTGCACAGGATCCATGGGACCCAGGCAGCGTCATATATCCCCCAGGGATGTTAACATTCTGAGTTAATGGGCGGAATGATGACCATCTGATCCTGAGTTGTTTTCAGTGTGTCTTCCAAAATAGTTTTTCTGCACCAAACTCCTTGCAAATCAAACTATTCTGTCATCTGTTTTGAAAATCTTAAACTATCATGTAATCTTTACTTGGAAAACTTGATATGACAATAAAACAAATAACGATTTAGACGAAATAAACGGAATAAGAATATTATATTTGCGAAAAATATAATGTGACGAACTGAATGACTATTGTACCAGTATAATTTTCTAATTTGTATCGGATATTTTATACCTTTTATGAGATGTGATGTAAATGAGAGGGTTTGTATCAATTTTGAAAGGGATGGGTATTGTAAAGCATGATTTACACCAACCAATATGTCTTGGCTAACACAAGACACACATCACACCTTTCAGACAACCCTCGCAAACAAGTGCGACTGATTCTTCACCATTTACCATTCCCATAAGGTTGCTAAGATTTCCTTTGGGGACTCTCACTTAAATACCTGCGAGGTAGGGATCATGGGGAACAGGGGTTGGGAAGGGTTTCCTGCCTTTGGGACTATCTTCTTTCTCTTCTTCTATCTTAACAACCATTTCTATTTATTTCCTTTCTTACTTCTCATTAGAGGACCTATCTATTTTTTCCCTCTTTCCATATTCACATACTTCTATTGCAGAAGTCCTTCCTCCTTTCCGTAGTTTCCAATAACCTACATCTTATCTTCCGACAAGACGGCTGAAGAATCACACTACATGAACACACATCTGCATACACACAACATTACATTTATACACAAACATTAAAATTACAGACTAGAAACCTGCGGCGATGTGAGAACTGCCCGATATTGTAGGGGAAAGAATGTGTGTACTTGGGGAAACATACAACTTCTGTCACGATACTCTCCCCTTCTCCTAGGATCAGTATCTATATCTTGCATGTGGGTTGACCTTTGAGAGCACTTCCACTTTCTGTTCTGGTAGGTACACCCCTTCATAAAACATTCCTGTTTTTCAGGCCACAGGTCATCCTATCTCCATGTAGGTACACCTGCCCTATTTACTTAGCAAATGCCGGGTACACCCCCCTTATCCTTTCTGAGTAGGTCTCATGGTTCATGACCCTAGTATACATTTCTATGTATACTGTAATTAATTATTTTCTGGTAAAGCTACGAATCTATTTTACACTTCACATTCACTTTTATAATACATCATTTAATCCCTGGAGTCCTCTACTTCTCAACTCCTGTACCCTTAGTATATGCTAGGTCTACCTATAATTCAAGTCTCACTATCCTCTTGTTCATCAATTTATCAGAGTATTTGCTACATTGACTTTTCTTAAATAAGCATCATGATTAACTCCAATCTTACTTGCATTCTCTTTCATTACTTACACCTCCTTTTTACGAACACTCAATATAGAATCATCATAGTTCTTATATATACCAGAATGGAAAGGAGAAGTGCTCTCCAAGGTCAACCCACATGCAAGGTATAGGTACTGGTCCTGGGAGAAGGGGACAGTATCGTGACAGAAACCACACATTTTATAGGGATTATTCTGATAAGTTTGAATTCCATGCACAACTAGCATTATTACATTTTATGGAAGTTTACAAGTGTCAAAAAAACACTTTCATTTTGCCCAGAGTTCCTCCAAACTACAATAAAATACTACAATTAGTACACACTTAGGAAAAGTAGCACAAACATTACTCATGCGTCAAACAACTGAAATTTACGACTGAAAAGAAATGTACACTGTTGAAATGTGGATTTTTTATTATCTGATATTAATGTACCTAATGATTGTATAAAATATCGCGTGTTCGATCTGGGGGGGGGGAGATATTTTAGATGTGAGTGGGAGAAAGGAACCCTATCTACTGCGCGTCACCTGTGTGTGTGTGTGTGTGTGTGTGTGTGTGTGTGTGTGTGTGTGTGTGTGGGCGCGCGCGCAGGTTTGAAGTTTATCGTGAGAAGACTGTAGCCATGGCGGTCTAACGGCACCATGAAGTACTTGTTGGTCGGTCCATGGAACTTGTAATGAAAGCGCACGGCAGAGCTAGTTAACTTCTGTGTTATTCTGTGCTGTTTTGTAACTGTGACTATTGTTAGTGATGAAAGAACAATTGACTGGAAAAAGATTTTTGGTAACTTTTAACTTTAACTTGCTAGAGGCAAGACAGGTGTATGATTTCTGTATAATAGATTCGTGGTTAGCAAGGCAACTCTGTTTTATATGTAACTGTATTTCTAACGTTTGGACACGCAAGGAGACTTTCATGTGAAGAGTGAGATTTGTAAAAGTATGATCTTTAAATATACGTCATTTTGTGAAGCAAAAGAAACTGCATACATCTACTTATTTCTATAAGTAGAAAGAGTCTTGAGAAATTTCTGTTCCCAGTAATATACTACAGAGAAGAAGAGAAAGGGAGTTTGCAGCAGCAAGCTAACCAGCTAGGAAAGTCGGCCGACCATCTAAAGTAAGTCATATTGTTAAAGAAGTTGAAGTTTGCACACATACTACACCACTTCAAGTCGTCCAAAACGTTAAATTATTACAGAGAAATACATAGCTTTATCCATGCTGGTTCTTGTTTAACTATTTAATTCATAACACAGGTTTAGGGAGTTGCTACACATTTTATGTTCTTTTATTCATTATAGTTGTTTCTTAGATCATTTATATGTAATGGTTAATACATTACTAGTTTCCAGCTCATCCTTTGATTACCTTCTTCCCCTTGGTATATTCTGCACACTATTTGGAACAATGTGTGAGATACCAAAAGTTTCAATTTCATTAATATTTTTTTTTCAACAACATGAAGACATGACCATCATTACGTATCTTATATTGACTTGGATTTTTTCAACTGGTCAAGTTTTAAATGTAGAAATAAATTAACAAAGATTATATTTTGTAAACTGAAATATTTATTATGAAAGAATATAATATGGTACTGACTCTACATGTAAAACAACTTCTAAAATTTTACTGATATGTACAATTGTTTTTGTGTGTTAATTGTTAAGTACAAAATTGCAAACTATGTACCAGTAATCAGTCTGTTACCGTTTCAAAATGCACATTAATTTTGTTTCTGCACCCATCATAATCACAGTTAAAGACTCAATATCCATTCATCATATAGCTTTACTCAATATATGGCACAGTCAAATCATTTATTTTTGCTGAAAATATGATATGTATCATTTAAAAAAAAAAAACACTCTTATTAAAAATTACAAGAATATACCCAAATACGAGCTGTAAACAGAATATGAATGGCATATATTACATTTTAAGTTCTTTGGGATTTCCATAGTTAAATAATGTGTGAATAAAACACAGTTTGAAATTGCCTTTGCCAGTAAAATTATACCAAACATACTTTTCGTTAATATAAATGCAAGAGAAATGATCACACATTTTAACATTTATAAATGCATAATACTTCTAGACAGCAATACAACCAAATGAGATAATGCCACCATATCTGAACTGTAACCCTTTGGCTCAAGACAAAATTAATTGAAATGGAAGACAAAATTTGTAGCAATCAAACAATTGGTTCTGTTTCACGACAAAGCCATTCCCATGCTTCGTGGTGACCCATCTTCTTCAACAGGGGACCAACCTTTTCACGGCACTGCTTATGGTAGTCATTTAGGTACGCCACCTAGGACAAATTTAAAAATAAATATTCCTTATAAAATTAGACATATTCCATATACATTTCCATTGCCTATAGATTCCTGTGTGTTTAAATAATTTTTCACAGGAAGTGTAAACTAATCTTGTAAAAAATTATTTTCTTATGTGGCTACTGCTTAGAAAAACTTCTATTACTTCTCTCCATATTTCATGTAAATTTATTGCCCAATGGCATAACTTAGAAATACAATCTAAGACAAAGAAAATGACACACCATGTAGGAATTATCCTAATGGGGTGGAAATTGTCTGACAACATGTACATGCTCAAAGAAACAAATGATTACAATTTCAGAAAAATTTGATGATTTATTCAAGAGAAAGAGCTACAGAAACTGAGCAAATCAATAACACTTTGGTCCATCTTTGGTCCTTATGCAAGCAGCTATTCAGCTGAGCATTGATTAACACAGTTGTTGGATATACTACTGAGGTATCGTGTCCAATTCTGTCCAAAAGTCTGAGCTGGTTGGATGGCCCTGACCATAAAGCTCCAAACGTTCTCAACTGGGGAGAGATCTAGTGATGTTGCTGGCCAAGATAGTGTTTGTCAAACACGAAAACAAGCAGTAGAAACTCTCACCTTGTGTGGGAGGGCACTATCTTGCTAAAATGTAAGCCCACGATGACTGACAATGAAGGTAAAAAAAACTGGTTGTGAAATATTGTTGACATACCGCTGTGCTGTAAGGGCCCTGTGGATGACAACCAAAGACGACCTGCTATGAAATGAAAAGGCAGCCCAGACCATCACACATGGTTGTCACGCCATATGGCAGACAACAGTCAGGTTGGCATCTCACGACTGTCTGGGACATCTCCAGAAACAACTTTGCTGGTGATCGAGGCTCAATTCGAAGTGGAACTCATCAATTAAGACAATTCTACTCAAGTAAACAAGATTCCAGGCTGAAGATGTATCTGGAGACAACCCAGACAGCAACTTGACTGTCACCTGCCATACAGCTTGACTACTAGGAGTGATGGCCCATGTTGCAGTATCTTTTCATAGTAGGACCCCTTTGGTTGTCATCTGCAGCACCCATACAGCACAGCATTATGTTGACAATATTCTATGCCCTGTTTTGTTGCCCTCCATGGCTAGCTTACATTTCAACAAGATAATGCTCACCCACACATGGCGAGAGTCTCTACTGTTTGTTTTCATGCTTGCCAAACCTTACCTTGGCCGCAAAGGTCACCAGATCTCTCCCCAACAGAGAACATTTGGAGCATTATTGGCACCCCTCACCAACCAGCTTGCAATTTTGATGCACCAATTGGACAGAATTTTGCACTGTATCCATCAGGACAACATTCAACAACTATCAATCAATGCCACGTCAAATAACTGCTTGCATAAGAGCCAGATGTTGACCAATGCATTATAGAGTTGCTCAATTTGTGAAGTTCTGGGTTGAATAAATCATAAAATTTTTCTGAAATTGTAATCCTTTGTTTGTCTGTTCATGTACATCATTTCTACCATTTTCCATCCCATTCAGTTTCCTTTGGGGTGCACCATTGTGTTTTATTGGTCCTAGTGTGTACTGTAGAGAACAGTTCAGGAATGCGAAATTTAATCAATGTGCTGTGACAATTGAAAATTTGTGCCAGACCAAGACTTGAACCCATATTTCATCACAACATATTCATTACATATGTGCTCCCAAAGTTGCTATTAGCATATATCCTGTGGGATGACCACTGGTAGTAGTGTCAGCAAATCATAGGTAGGAACATTAGTGATAATTAAAGTTTAAGGCTAGCCTGGAATCACGCTAATGAAAGTTTGAGGCTA
Source organism: Schistocerca serialis cubense (assembly GCF_023864345.2). Lineage (NCBI taxonomy): Eukaryota > Metazoa > Arthropoda > Insecta > Orthoptera > Acrididae > Schistocerca > Schistocerca serialis. Next base: position 154,773,858 of record NC_064642.1, read on the forward strand.
GCCTGGGATCAAACTAATGAAAGTTTGAGGCTAGCCTGGAATCACGCTAATGAAAGTTTGAGGCTAGCCTGGAATCACGCTAATGAAAGTTTGAGGCTAGCCTGGAATCACGCTAATGAAAGTTTGAGGCTAGCCTGGGATCAAACTAATGAAAGTTTGAGGCTAGCCTGGAATCACGCTAATGAAAGTTTGAGGCTAGCCTGGAATCACGCTAACGAAAGTTTGAGGCAAGCCTGGAATCACACTAACGAAAGTTTGAGTCTAGCCTGGAAGATAGCCTAACAGTTAAAGCAACTGCTTGCAGAAATCAGGAAATCTGGTTTCAAGTCCCAAAATGGCATAAATTTTCAATTGTCAAAACATTTTCATACTCTACATTGTCAAAATATGTGGAAGTTTTCTTCAAGCAATTTCAGATGCAGGCACACATAATAAAGAAACTTGTTGAACATAAGAAATGTAAAAATGCTTTAATAAAAAATGCAGAAGCAGAGCATAAATCACTTGCTTCAGCAAAATACCTAAAACTTTTCTCGATTTCAAACTCAATAAGTCATATCTTTATTGTAAGAAGTGTTGGTCTTCTGCAATTTATGCGCAGGTTCTTGCTGGGTATGGATCTCATTTTACATCACCATCCATTCATTCATTCATTCATTCATTCACTGTTTTCTGTAGACTCTATCAAGAAGATTAACCTTCCAGGATGTGGATGGAGTCACAGTACATTAACATTAGGGGTAGACATTGTAGAAACTATAATAAGCTGCTTAATGCTATTCACACTTATCCCACATAAATTTAATTGAGTAAATTAGCAAGAAATCTATTTTGAAAAAAGCTTCTGCTTCCTCAGTTTTACTTTACAGCTTCTGTTTTCCTGCTACTAGTAGCTTAATATTTACTTGATTAAAGTGGTATTCTCCAAAGAAAATATTTTACCTCTATACATACTGACAATTCTACTTATAATATTGCCATGTAGCTAACACAACTTTTCAGTCCGTGATTCTAGATATTGAGAAAATTTGTAGAAAGAGTGGCTAATAAGATTTTTTGTTTTATATTACATGGGAGCTAGTGGAATATCTTAACACAAGAGTATGTAACTCCATTCTGAACTCTGGATAAGAAGGGGAAGTTAACGTGAAAATTTGTCTCTCTTGTAATGTGATTGTGTACATCACAGTACAATTGATATTAATCTTTATTTATTAACAGCAACAAAAATCATTAAGGAGGAAATCCATTAGGAAGTGAGTGTAAGACTCCTGAGATCCTTAAAATGTTTCTACAAGGTTTAAGATTATTTATCTGACAAAATAGTTTTACGGCACACTTCTGCTGAACAGCACTTCAGCTACCTGAAAGGGCGAACAGGCAAGCCGAATAAAATATACTTATTAACATACTAAACCTTTCGTCTTAAAGTTTTAATAATAGTGACCTACCTCTTTATCAGTCAGCATTTCACGTACCAGCATTTTCGTCTGTATTGGGACTAAAGTTACTGTTTCAAATGTGAGGAATTTGTGATCTTTAAATTTATATGGCACATTTGCTGGAACTATTCTGCAAATATTCTCCAAGCGAATTCCAAATTTTCCATCTTCATAGAAACCTGGTTCTAGTGGAAGAAACAATACAAAGAGGTACAATTAACAACCACAAATGTAACACTGAATACAACAGAATATAAACTAACATAGAAATTGAAACGTAGAACTCGATACTTTATTTTCAAGCTACAAGAATCATTTTAACACAGTTATTGTACTGATGCTAACAGCTATTTATTCCAGGCAACAAAGAATTCATGAAACAACTGGACTGTTCTTGGATGACAATCAGTATTATATATTTCAGAAGTAACTTCCCTTCAAACCCGAAACATTTTTTCTGCTAGAATTAATAGGCAACTGTACATCATACAGAAACATAGGTTTTACAGATATAAGAGTAAAAATATGACAGGACAGAATGCACTATGCATTCCTAATGTCCTAAAAGTGAATGCACCCAACAATGGAGAAAGATACCAAATCCAAGTACAGACCAGATAAACTGAAGATCTGATGTGTAAAGCTAAATCAAACAATAGCAAATCCAAGATGGAATAAAGACAGTATTATGGAAAAGAGAGATTGCTAATCACCATGTAGTAGAAATTCCGAGTCTCAGACAGGAACAACAGTCTTTTTGTTGTGCCTGTATTTGACCGGACGTTTCCACTATATGGTGAGTAGCAAATTCTAACATCTAAAGCTAATTTTTTGCTTTCTATTGTATGCCTGTCACTTTTTTACATTTCACATTGCTGATTAAGAAGACTATATGACTAATTCAACTCTGTTTGCTGGCACCATTTGCAGTCAGTTACATCAAAATTATGTTTCAATTACATTCGTGTACCCCTTTGAGACTAAATTGTTACTCTCCACGGCAGTACTTCACAGGGCACTTCGGATTTCAGGCTGTTAAGCATTACACCTGAAACATGTTCATGATGATCTCATGGAATTAATCACAACTCGTAAAAGCCTCTCCTAACACATGTTTTAGCAAAATTGAAATGGAAAGAAAATTGGCAGCATACATCTCATTAAAAAGGGGTAACAATATTAGGAAAGCCTGTCTGCAAACTCTAAGGGACATATCTACTGTAAGTAGAAATCTATCATTTTCCTAATGTTGTTGATATTCCAACTTTGAGTTTACATTGATTCGAAAAGTAGTAAAATTACTTACTTAGAATCTGAGGTTTCATCAAGCAAAGTGAGAGGTAATGTCAGGCAAAAATGAAAATATTTGAGGAGCACACGTACCTATATGACTAAGAATCCTTGCCCAAGGAAGAGACAGCATCACAGACTGGGACTGAAAATCACTTTATAGAAATAAATTCTCCCTACCAGTAAGCATTCTCATCCTGTATGGGTGTATAATATTTTAAGTGACTTTCCTACTTAATCTCCATATAATGTAATGCAGATGCCAGGATTAGATCTTGGAAAAGGAAATGAACAATATCCAACCACATTATCCTCAGTGATACATTAGAGCATTATACCTTATCAGCTTCCCCCTACTAGGAGTGTGGTATTTATGGGAGGTACATGGCACACTTCTAGTACCCGATTCAAGCACGACACCTAGCACGCAACAGAGACAGAAATTCTGACCACACAGTAATTAACTCTTGAATTACAGGTTTTACCAATGGCAGCACTATGTGTGAGGGACAGAATGCCAGTGCCCCTATCAGCCCCCTATCAGCCACAGAGGTTTGTAGCAATGACAGCCATATCCACTTTGTCCTAAGAAGTATACATTGGTACTTCATCTTGTGAGGTACCTTGCTAATGCATCTTCTCACAAGGAAACCTCCCCATCGCACCCACTTCAGATTTAGTTATAAGTTGGCACAGTGGATAGGCCTTGAAAAACGGAACACAGATCAATCAAGAAAACAGGAAGAAGTTGTGTGGAACTAAGAAAAAAATAAGCAAAATATACAAACTGAGTAGTCCATGCGCAAGATAGGAAACATCAAGGATAATTTCAGTTCAGGAGTGCCGTGGTCCCATGGTTAGCGTGAGCAGCTGTGGAAGGAGAGATCCTTGGTTCAAGTCTTCGCTCGAGTGAAAATTTTAATTTTTTATTATCAGACAATTATTATCTGTTCGTCCATTATGTTTTCATCACTTTTTTGGGAGTCATTATCACATCCACAAGAAAACCAAAATCGGGCAAGGTAGAAGAATCTTTTTATCCATTCGCCAAGTGTACAAGTTAGGTGGGTCGACAACATATTCCTGTCATGTGACGCACATGCCGTCACCAGTGTCATATAGAATATATCAGACGTGTTTTCCTGTGGAGGAATCAGTTGACCTATGACCTTGCGATCATATGTTTTCAGTTCCCATTGGAGAGGCACGTCCTTTCGTCTACTAATCGCACGGTTTTGCGGTGCGGTCGCAAAACACAGACACTAAACTTATTATAGTGAACAGAGACGTCAATGAACGAATGGACAGATCACAACTTTGCGAAAATAATGAAAGCAATATTTTCACTCAAGGGAAGACTCGAACCAAGGACCTCTCCTTCCGCAGCTGCTCACGCTAACCGCGAGACCACAGCGCTCCTGAGCTAATACTATCCTTGATGTTGCCTATCTTGCACATGGACTACTCAGTTTGTATATTTAGCTTATTTTTTTCTTAGTTCCACACAACTTCTTCCTGTTTTCTCAATTGATCTGTGTTCAATTTTTCAAGGCCTATCCACTTTGCCAACTTATAACTAAATCTGAGGAGGGTCTGATGGGAAGGTTCCCTTGTCAGTGATTACGTAGTCAGCATAGTAGTCTTCATGAGATCATCATGCCCTAAGTTGTCACTAATGCCGTAAGTTGTCACTATCTACAATACCCTGACAGAGCTTCACTCTATTAGTGGAGCAACCTTTCATGAGCCCTTTCCAATACCATACATCAAACTTTTCTGCAACACACCCCAGAACACGTCCACCCCGTCACCACCATCCCTTCTATCGCCCAAGTGCCAACCAGGAATGTGGTGCCATCTTTCGGAGTAGAACATGCAGACAAGGAATGGATGCAACATTCAGCTGTCATTTTCCCTTGTACAGGGACACAAGCCATATGCACGTGTATATTGTATCTGTGAACCTTAGTTTCTCTCATAGTTAACTATTACAGTCAATATCAGCAAGTCCACTTAGGAGCAGGCTCTTTTTAAGTCATTTCAAAATTTATTTTTGTATAATATTTATTAAACTTTGTTCAACTACAAAGTCTATTAAATTAATGTTGCAAGACATGGCAACTAGTTCACTCATGTGAACTTGTAACCTCAACATTTAGGAATAAAATCTTTTAATGGCCCCCCGTGTTACAGTTGTTAATAGGACATTAGCTATCACCATGGTGCCACAAGGCACTTCACAGAACCAGTGCATTGATGACAAACATATACACCACAATATAGGCAATACAAACTGTGATTTTATCATGTTTCAGGACAACGGTAGATGCAAAATTGTGGAACAGTTATAGACACATTCCATCATCTTGCTGATTCAGCAGACGCTACAGCAGTCTTAACACTTATGGCGAGAGATGGAGAGCTTCAAATAATTGCTGGCCCAGGAGATCACCACGGCTCACTCTCAGCCCAAACTCATTGATTGAATTATTTCCATCAGTTTTTATGGAATTCAAGCAAACATCTTAGTGGGAAACCGCTGAAAAGGTCATTTTTCCCTTCACGATATTACTTCACAGGATTATACTCAAAGGGAAAGCTGCCTCAGTGTTTTGAGCAAAAATGCCATGTAATAGCTGTGTGCTACATTTTTCTGAAAACTAAGAAAGGCAATCAATTCTACATTTAGCTCGTTACTGAGTTCAAGGCCTATAACATTTCAGACTGTGTAATGGATACTTCTATACTAAATCAGATAGTACAACACTGTGTGTCAACTTTTGCACTAGATGTTTGTGTGCTCAAATGTGGCCATGTAAAACCCATACATTAAGTAATAATCAGTGGGCTACTATCTTTGATGCCTTTACAAACTAACTGCAACAATGTTTGTTTGTTTTTATTTTATGGTGCAAAAACAACTGGGGTCATATGCGCCCAAGTCAAAACTAGAGAACACGAAGACAGGGAGGAGTTAAAAATCCCAGTTGACATAAGATAAACACAGGGATGTGGAGAAAGAGCTACAAAAGACACAGTACAGAAACAGAGGTCCAAAACTAATAGTTAAATGGTCTTCACCATATTGCATTGATGGATAAAAAGTAAAATGCGGTCAACAGCCCGTGCATCATTTGCTAAAACGACTGGTAACTCAGACGGCAAGCCCAAGTGCGAATGTAAGCTGTTAAAAAATGGGCATTCCGCCAGGAATGCAGCGGACAGTTAAAACTTGGGTGCAATGTGTACAAAGTGGTGGGGCAGCACCACTAGTCAAATGACGATAGTTAAAAAGGTAGTGCCCAATACGCAACCTAGTTAAAATGATTTCCTCCCGGTGGGAGGGCCGAGAGGAGATCGTCCAAGCTGCTGGGAGAGGTTTAATAATCCGGAGCTTATTCCCATGAAGGGAGGACCAATGGCGATGCCAAAGGGACGCCACCTTCTGACATACGGCAACACAGCAATCACTGGAGGGAATATAGGAACTAGTGGGCTGTGGTACAAGGGCTGCAGTCTTGGCAGCAGCATCAGCAGCCTCATTTCCTGGTAGACCAACATGACCAAGAACCACATAAACATTACAGTTGCTCCACCAAGAGTGAGCAAGTGGCAGTTTTCCTGGACCCGTTACACTAATGGATGGGCGGTGTACAGCGCACATAGACTTTGAAGGGCACCGAGAGAGTCGGGTCAGAGGACACAACTGGAATGTCCGTGTTACCGTATGTGCTCCATGGCCTGATACAGGGTGAATAGCTCAGCTGTAAATACTGAACAGTGTGCTGGAAGCCGAAACTGAAAGACATGGATGCCAATGACAAAGGCATACCCGACACCATGGGTCAGTCCGAGTGCCATCAGTGTACACAAATGTACTACTGCGAAGTTCCACCCGAAGGTTGTGAAACTGAAGGTGATAGAGAGAGGCTGGAGTAGTGTCCTTAGGAATGGAATGAAGACCAAGGTTAACACAGGCCACTTCACGAAGCGAAGGTGGTGAAGGGTTCACACCCACCAGGAATGTTGCAGGTAGTGTGAAGTTAAGCTGCTGGAGCAAGTGATGAAAGTCGACTCCAGGAGGTAATAGAGAAGAGGGATGCGACCCATACTGACAATGAAAGGCATCCTCGAAGGAGGCGGCACAGGATGGGTTGCCACGCTTGGCAGACAAACGGCATACATACCTGCTGAGGAGAAAGCCACAGCGATAGGACAGGGGTAGTTCAGCAGCTTCAGCACACAGACTCTCAACTGGGCTAGTGTAAAAGGCACCAGTGGCCAAACAGATGCCACGATGGTGGGTAGTGTTGAGATGGCATACGAGAGAGGGATGTCCAGACACACAAACAAATCGTCAATAGTCTAGTTTTGAACAGACAAGGGGCCAGTACAGACGGAGGCTTGTGGTTCGATCTGCACCCCAGGAAGTACCATTGAGGACACACAGGACATTGAGGGACCGCATACAACAGGCTGCCAGGTACAACACATGGGATGACCAAGAGATTTTCCTATCTAGCATGAGCTCCAGGAATTTCATAGTTTCAACGGATGGAAGAGCAACAGGCCCATCATGCAAAGACTGTGGGAGAAACCAATTGCGCTGCCACAAATTGATACAGACGGTTTTGTCAGTGGAAAAATGAAAGCCACTGTCGATGCTCCAGGAGTAAAGATAATCAAGACATCACTGAAGATGCTGCTCTGTGAGACAGGTCCATAGAGAACTGCAATAGATGACAAAATTGTCAATGAAAAGGGAGCCAGAGATGCCCGGCGTGAGACAGATCATTATAGGGTTAATGGCGAGAGCGAAGAGGACGACATTCAGGACGGAACTCTGAGGCACAACGGTTTCCTGGATAAAGGTGTCCAAAAAGGCAGAACCCATACATACCTCAAAAACTCAGTCTTTTAAAAATTCCTGAAGGAAACAGGGCAGGTGACTATGAAAGTGCCACGTGTACGGAGGATACCAGTTCTCCAGCAGGTGTTGTAGGCCTTCTCCAAATTGAAAAAAATGGTCACAGTCTGGGATTTCCACAGAAAGCCATTCATGACAAGGGCGGACAAAGTAACGAGATGGTCAGCTGCAGAATGCCACACTCAAAATCCACATTGTGCAGTCGTTAGTAAATTGTGAGACTCTAGCCACCATACCAGCTGAGCATGAATCATATGTCCCATCACCTTGAAAACGCAGCTGGTGAGAGAGACGGGGCAGTAGCTAGAAGAAAGGTTTTTGTCCTTACCAGGCTTAGGTATGGGTATGACAGTGGCTTCATGCCAACATCCGGGAAATGTGTCCTCTGCCCAGATATGGTTGTATGTATTAAGCAGAAAGTTCTTCCTGCAAGAAAAAGGTGTTGCAACATCTGAATGTGGACAGCATCTGGCCCTGGGGTGGAGGATCGGGATGAACTGAGAGCATGATCTAGCTCCCTCATAGTAAAGGCGGCATTGTAGCACTCACAATTCTGAGAAAAGAAAGGTATCACCTGAGCCTCCTCCGTTCATTTCCGATGGAGGGAGGCAGGATGATAGTGGGAAGAGCTCAAAATTTCTGCAAAATGGTGGCCCAATGTGTTGGAGATAGCAATAGGGTCGACGACGACATCGTCTGCTACTGTCAGGCCAGAAATTGGCAAATGGATCTCCGTCCCAGAGAGCCATCGGAGGTTGGCCCACATGACAGAGGATGGGGTGGAACTGTTAAAAGAAGTAGTGAATGAAATCCAGCTAGCTTTTTTGCTATCCCGAAGAACGTGATGACACTTTGCACACATCTGTTTATAATGAATGCATGAATGCAATTTGCCACTGAACGATGACAGTTAAAAACGGGGAGAGCATGTCTCTGCGTGCGAATTGCATCGCAGCATGCCTTAGTCCACCAAGGGACTGGGACACGGCGCGATAAACAGGAAGTGCGAGGAATGGAAAGTTCTGCAGCAGTAAGGACAGCGTTTGTGAGATATTCCACCTGGTAATCACAACTGGGGAATCTTGCTCTTCAAAGGTCACCACGGAGGAGTAAAGCTGCCAGTCAGCCTTAGTAAGCTGCCATTTGGGTGTGCACACAGGTGGGGTAGGGGTCAGCAAATGGATAGCACATGGGAAACATTCACTTGAGTAGGCTTCAGGCTCAAGACGATGCGCACACTGGGCAGTGCAGAAGGATCTGTCCAAATGAGAAAAGGTGTGCAAGGAGTTCGAAAGGAATGTGGGTGCTCCAGTGTTAAGGCAGAAGAGGTTGAGTTGATTAAGAAAATCAGCCAAGAGGGCACCTCACTGACAGGTTCTGGGAGAACCCCAAAGGGAATGGTGCGCATTAAGGTCACTGAGTAGCAGAAATGGAGGAGGTAGCTGCCCAATAAGCTGAAGGAAGTCTGCCTTGGTGACATCGAACGACGGAGGGACATATATGGTACAGTGGGAAAGTCAGGTGAGGAAGGAAAAGGCGAACTGCAACAGCTTGAAGATGGGTAGCTAGGGAGATGGGTTGACTATGAATGTCAGCCTATATGAGCAGCATGATGCTCCCATGAGATGGAATGCCAACCTCAGGAGAAAGGTCACAACGAACTGGGAAGAAATGTGAAAGCTCAAAACTGCCACGAGAACACAATTTTATCTCCTGAAGGCACAGTAAAAGGAGATGCTGCAATTCTAAAAGCAGCCGTAAATCCTCTTTGTGGGACTGAAGGTCATGAACATTCCATTGGAGGAGAGTCATGATGAGGAAGAAATGAAGGGGGGGAGGGGGGGGGGCGCACCTCGGAGGTTACTGAGTAACAGCCTACGAAGACTCGTTGCTACAGGGCACAGAAGCACGAGGATCCTGCTCCACGAGGTCCACAGAAGCATTGGCTTGCTTGTACTACCAGTCTGTGAAGACCAACGCAGAAAAACAGTTGGTGGTGCACACTGGTGACATGGAGGCCGGCTGGAATTAGGTACCACGTGGCAACACTGTCTAAGAGTATCTTCAAGTCAGCGAAGGAGAAGACTGTTTGCCTTTGTTGGACTTCTTCAAGCCTTTCCGGTTAGCAGAGGAATACTCAGGTGTTGGTTGGCTAGAGGGGCGCAGGAAGTCTTCACAGGGGTACTACTACTATCCTTTCCGGCCTACTGGTTGGGTAGCTGGTGGCTTCACCATTTGAGGTGAAAGTTTGATGGCTTTTTGCACAGCTGGATGGGGGAGGTGGCAATGCTACCTTCACACTGGGTGATTTCACAACCTCAGAGCTGAATTTGAGGTCGCATGTCTGCGCGGCCATAGAGCGAGAGGTAACAAGAACAGAACTGTAAGTGCCAGATGGGAGAATGCAGCGATTGAGTGAGGCACTTTTTCATTTATACAGATCTCCTGGACAGCCCACTCATCAAGATACATGGGACAATCTTGAGACAAGGCGGCATGGCCGCCATTGGAGTTGATACAGCAGGGAGAAGGAGGCGGACAATCACCCTCATGCGCATCCCTACCACAGGTTACACATTTGGCTGGGTGTCGACAAGACATTCTAGTGTGGTTGAAACGATGACACTGGTAGCAGTGCATTGGATTTGGAATGTACGGTCAGACTGTGAAAACTTCATAGCATGCTTTGATCTTGGACGGAAGCACCACACTATCAAAGGTGAGAAAAGGAGTGCGGGTGGGCACTAAGGAGGAATCTATCTTTCCCACCGCCCGATGGACGGTAATGACACCCTGATCAGAGAGGTAAGATTGGATTTTGGCCTTGGTCAGACTGTTGAGCAGCCTAGTGTAAATAACACCACAGTAAGAATTCAGAGTTCTATGGGTGGGTGAGGGGGGAGGGGGGGGGGGGGGGGGAAGAAAAAGAAGAAGAACTTTTCTTTTTGGCGCAAAACTGCTATGGTCATAAGCATCCATTCTGTGGCTTAGGGAAGAATGGAAAACCAAATGGGAAATCGGCAGCAATGGGAGCGAAACTCAAAAAGGAGGGAAATTAAAAACAGAAGGAAACCTTAAAAAACTACCACTGAAGGGGGGGGGGGTTGTTTTCCTCAAAAAAGAGCTTCAAATGAGCGATGTCATCTCACTGACACTGATAAGCGCGTGTCATCTGCTAAAAGGGAAGATATATCAGGCGACAGCTGTAAACAGGCGCGTGGCGGATTAAAATAGGAGCACTAAGTAAAAGGTGTCTCACCGTCCATGGTTGAAAGCAGTGGGGACAAAGCGGGGGAGGATCATCACTTAAAAGATGTCAATGGCTAAAAAGACAGTGCCCTATCCCAAGTCTAGTTAAAATTACCTCCTCCCGACGACGAGGTCAGGAGGAAGAGGTCAAAGCACAGGGAAGGGGACTCATGTCTCATAATTGGAAGTATAGACCAACATGCGTGCCATAAAAGAGTAACATGACAACATAAAACACACTGCAGATCGGCTAAGGGAACCATCCAAACAGTGGGCCGAGGAAGAGAGACTGCAGCCTTGGCCGCTATATTGGCTACCTGGTTTCCACAGATACCAACGTGCCTTGGGATCCAGAGGAATGCCACCGCTGGGTGGTGCTGTAGATGAGACATGCCATGACAGAGAAGGAGAGGAACTGTTTCTTAAGAGCCTTCTTGGAAGCAGGATGTTGAGATGAAGGATTCGATGGTTGTGAAGTCAGAATACGTAAAAAATTTTCATGAGTCGGCTCTTTTTTGAAAGTCTGGGCATCCGATTTTGGGGCCATTGATTTAGCAGGAGCCGATAAAGGGTGAGCCTTAGAGTGAGCTGGTGATAGTGGGGAGACTGAACGGGCGATCCGATAAGTGTGGCACTAAAGGTGAGATTGCAAGTATGCATGGCTACCTCCTCAGTAGGCTGAGGAGATACAAAGTCAGTGCTGCTGGAGGCACAGTGGGCTTTCGACTGGCTAATAACTTACAAGCAACAAATGTATACACCTTTTCCTTCACTCTGATTTCCTGAATAATTCGTTCAGCTTTGAAAATAGGGCACTCTCAGGAAGCAGCGTGGTCGCCCATACAGTTGATGCAATGAGGGGATGGAGGTGAACACTCATCCCTGCCACATGTTACGCATTTGGCTGTATTGGAACACGAATGGCTGGTATTATTAAACCGTTGACACTGATAGCAACGCACAGAGTTGGGGATGTAAGGGCAAACTGAAATTATCTCATATTCCACTTTAATGTTTGATTGAAGTTGAACTCTGTCAAACGTCAGGAAGAGAGTATGGGTCGGTACCAAGTCCTTGTCAACCCTTTCCACCACTCTATGTACAGCCTTTATGCCCTGGTCAGACAGGTAGTTTTGAAAGTCCTCGCTGGACAATCCGTCGATTGACCACGTATAAACCACCCCGTGTGATGAATTTAAAGAGCGGTGTGCTTCCACCCGGACAAGGAAGGTGTGTAGCAGCATAGTTTTGCAGCAATTTTTGTGCCTGGAGGGCACTGACTGTTTCTAACAGCAAGGTGCCAATTCATAATCAGGAACAAGACTTTACAGGACCTGCAATTGTGTCAACACCTTTCTGAATAATGAAAGGGTTGACTGTGGAGAAGTTTTGACCTAGGTCAGACCGAGAAACAACTAGGAACCTTGGCACTGAATGAAGAATTGTCCGTGGCCGAGACTCATCTAGCTTTCTCTTGTGGGCAGAAGTTGTAGACGTAGAGGAAACCATTGCGAAAGTATCCCCCATGATTACTGGTGTCTCCGATGACGCGCTCCTCCCTCATGGGGGCCCTCGCTGAGGGCACTCCTGCTTTAGGTGATTGTCCACACCTAAGGTAACACCTCCTGAGAAACGGACGGAGGGACCAATCGGCACGTTTGGAAGATACCAGCTTGGGTAATCACCCCTCCCTGGGAATGGCCTTTACCAGGGGATACATGTGTGTCCTACCTGTCTACCCAGGGCAAGGAATTACGCGTTACCCCATCACCGGCTATAAGTGGGAATGCATGGGTCGGCCTTCAGACACACACAGGGAGGAAAGAAAGAGAAAGGAAGGAACAAAGAAAAGGAAAGAAGAGAGGTCTCAAACGCCGCAGTGGAGAAGAGGGTAAAGAGAAGAAGGAAGGAAAAGAGAAGGACAAAGGGAGGACAGACTTTCTAGCGTAGAGAGCAAAGAAGAGAAGTGTAATGTGCTGCGAATACATAGAAAGATCCTTTATCATTTAGCTACAATTTAGCAGGTCAGCAACTGGAAGCAATTAATTCCACAAATTATCTGGGAGTAGGCATTAGGAGTGATTTAAAATGGAATGACCATATAAAATAAATTGTCTGTAAAGCAGATGCCGGACAGATTCATTGGAAAAATCCTAAGGAAATGCAGTCCGAAAACGAAGGAAGTAGGTTACAGAATACTTGTTCACCCACTGCTTGAATACTGCTCACCAGTGTGGGATCTGTACCAGATAGTGTTGATAGAAGAGATAGAGAAGATCCAATGGACAGCAGTGCGCTTCATTACAGGATCATTCAGTAATCACGAAAGTGTTACAGAGATGACAGATAAATTCCAGTGGAAGACTCTGCAAGAGAGATGCTCAGTAGCTTGGTACGGGCTTTTGTTGAAGTTTCGAGAACATACCTTCACCGAGAAGTCAAGCAGTATATTGCTCCCTCCTACGTATATCGTGCAAAGAGACCATGAAGATAAAATCAGAGAGATTAGAGCCCACACAGAGGCATATCGACAATCTTTCTTTCCACAAACAATACGAGACTGGAATAGAAGGGAGAACCGATAGAGGTACTCAAGGTACCCCCCACCACACACTTTCAGGTGGCTTGTGGAGTATGAATGTAGATGTAGAACTATGTCTTACAGTTACACGTGACCGTCTCCGGATGTAGGCACGAAACATACTTGCAAAGAGAGGGAAAAGAGGAAGGAAAGAGGTGGGGGGGGGGGGGGGAGGAGAGGGGGGAAGGATTGGGGGGGGGGAGGATGAGGAAAAGGAAGGTACGCAGCCTGGAAAGGAAAAAGAGCTGCACTAACTCAGGGTCCCGTGCTCGCCATGCATCCACAGAAGAGTTGTGGACCCCCTGGAGGTGGAACCTCAAATACTGTAGCGGGGGAACGAGAGGAGAAGGGAAACAAAGAAAGGAAAAGGGAAGGAGAAAGAGTGGTGAGACTGTTCTTATGTCTGCGAGAGACAATGTGGAACATTCCCAATAACACCCCAGACATGCTCCCCAAGAGGGGGAAAAAAGAATAGCAAGAGGATAGGCATGCAGCACGGAAGGGAAAAAATGCTGCAAAGGCTGGGGCCCCATGGTAGCCAAGCATGAACCCGCCAAAGAGTGGGAAGTCCCCCGGGGGGAGGGGAGGCAACAATGTTTGTGATATGTAGAGACCTAAAAATAATAGATTGTGGAGCAATTTAACTGTAGATAATACTTCATTTACTTCAACAATGACCACACTTGTGTAAATGCCGAAAAGCCATCTAAACTATTCATTAATATGAACTGATCCATAACCTGATGAAACACTTCGCTTGGAAATTTACATATTTATAAAAGGTCCTTACCTTTTGAAAATTTATAGCTCAGTGTTGGTAGATAAATTTAAAATTCAGGTTTATTATGTAAACTGTAGTGATGTTATGGTGGGCACAATATTATGGCTTACACTGCAGTGTGCTTGAAGTTGATAATTATGGAGCAAGAATCTTAAGTAAATCCAGGGTACTGTTGAAATGGACAGCCAGCTTTTTCATTTATGACACCTGATTCCATTTTCTCCTTAACTGCAAAGCTGAGACTACAGGCCTGCAGAAGATAACTGCACAATATTGACATCTATGAAACCTTCAAGAACAAAGCTAAGTCACAAAATTTCAAGTAAAGACCACAGGCCACAGCAAAAAATGCAAAATTTGTTTGATAAAAACCGGGATGTGTCATATCACGTGAAGACATTATGATTAGACATAGTTTTATGTTGTGTACCTCCAAATAAATAAGTTTGCTGAGAAGTACTAACGCTTCTCAGTCTTCAGCTAAATGACATTCTGGAACAAGTTCACATGCATGAAGTTATTTAAAAAGCATATTGTGAAATGAATAACTCCTGATATGTAGCCCAAATTAAAACTGTGTGCCAACGTAACTGCATGGCAGGTTCTCTTCAAAAGGCTTCCTCAATATCGATGGGACATTAAACCCAATCCTCCTCCTTTCAAAAGGTTTCACATTTCAAATCAAGGGCAGAATTCTGTACACATCACTTGTCACACACAGAATAAGTGAATATTGGACTCATAATGTACGTTGTACGAAGTGTGGCAGGCTGGGCCATCTCACGTAAGTATGTCCTAACAAGAACAGAAAACACGTAAACGAGGCTGTACAAAGTCATCAACATTAGGGAAGACACTGTGACAAGACAAACCATCTGTTTATCACCTTGTGTATTCAAAGCCATTCAATTAAGTTCTTAGTAATTACAAGAGCATCAGTGACTCATCAATTCAGAAAATTACACTTTCTCACAGTGCCACTCCACTGATGGGTTTTGGTGCAGATGACCTTCAGGTTAACAGTTCGTTCAAAACTGAAGCACAATATAAACTGGTCATGTATCCAATCACATTAATAATAGTGGATCAGCAAAGAGCTCTGGTCAGCCTCTTTGAGGCAAACATAGTTGGGGGCTCCAAACTGTCTGCCTCTTTACTGGACCGTACTACCCCACTATCAAATTATAAAACAGCCATAGGGACTACTGATGGCTTTTTTGGTACAATATGGAAGAGGTAAGATGATTGCAACAATTGTCACTTTAATCCCTTCATTTCTGGGACCATGAAAATGGCATCTCTTTTCAGTACAATCCGTTTACAGGTGTGGTTACTGTTACTGCATTCTTAAGTAACTTTACATAATGGTATATGAGTCTACACCTGCAGTTCTTTCTGATTGTAACACAATGAAAAATTTTAATCGTATAGAGATGGGTGTCCATGGGTAATATGTCACTTTTCTTTTGGAAAGAGGTTTTCAAACTTTTTGAGTTAACAGCTCCCTTGACCTAACTATAAACAGCTGTGGCTCCTTTTGCACTTGACAGCATACTCCCAAGTGTGGGGGAAATAAACTTAGGTTAAAAAAGCGAAAAGACTAGTTATTTATTTTTTAACTATTGACATAACACATTTTAATCAACTTTTAATGTTATTACATCTTATTCTTGCTACAAAATCAGTGGTAAGGATGAGCTTGGTTCTTCCCCATCAGTTATTCTAATATCTGAACAAGATTGGAAACTGCAACTCACATCTGTTTCTCCTCATCCACTCATGATCTCTATTTTGTGTTGTTGACTGCCAATGCTGACAAATCTATCTCAAATAACTAGGATGTTACAAACTATCAAGTGGATATTCCTTTTCAAGCTCCAAAACTCTAATAGTGATACAAACTTACTTCAATTTCAATGTGGAGTCTGAAAAAATATTGATAAATTGTTCTTGTCCTTCAGCGGCAAGTCTTGATAAAAGTTTTGTACTGAAAAAATCCTTTGGTATAGTTGTGTTGATCAACTTCTTCTGGAAAGTACTTCGGGAAGGAATCACTGGGTTTACTTAAATGATTCATGAACACAGAGTTAACTTCTTCACTCAACTGAAAGTCAGTGTTTTCTAAAACTGTGTGAAGGGCATGCATGCATGGTAAATGTAATGTGTACCCTTATCATCCAGCTTTTTCTTTCACAATATTAGTTTCTTTCTGAAGGCTGAAATCTTGCCCGACAGTAGCAGACTGTTGGTTTCATTACATTGAATGAATGCATTCAATGAATTAAGTTTTTCAACGATGTCACAAAGGTATGGCATACTCCAAACAATCACTGTCTCTGAACTTCTTAGAACTTTGAATGTTTCTCATTAACAAAGTACCACTAAAGTTCATTTCTGAGTTCATACACTCTTTTCGAGACACTATCATGTGAAAGTCAGTGAGAGTTATTGTCATACATTAAGGAAATATGTTCAACCTGCTTATCAACATCCATTCATTGCAAACATCTCAACTCAAGTGGCAGAATCTTAATGATGTTTACAACTTTGATAACTGGTAGTCTGACATAACAGCCAGCTATACTATGACCCACATGTAAACACAAATTTCCAATTCATGTTCTTCCTTTCATAAAAGAGTGTAGTATTTCAAAGTTTTTGCTTTTGTTCCAAGAGTTATCTTCCTGCAGCAAAGAAGGTCTTCATGAAATCTGTAGTTATGTATGAACAGCATTTAACAAATTAGTTGGGAATCGTTTTAGTTGTCTGCAGTTTCAACCATCTGATCCATTAATGCCATCAGCCATATTGAGTATTTGATGACTAACAGTGTTGTCTGATAAAGGCACATTTGCTAGTAGTTCAGCATTTGACTCAGTTATCTAGTAAATACCATTTCCATAGAAGCTGGTAAAATAAGGTTTTTTGGTATGGTGTGAGGTTTCTGGTGCTTTGTTACATGGTAAACAATTTTATAAGATGAAAACACAGCCTTTGTGGGAATTATAGGTTGTTTACTGAAAGTTGTTTTAAGTTGTGGGAAAAGCAGTCTCACAATCTGTTTGTCAAACTACCATGATATGATTCCAAATGTAGTTTCATGTTATCAGAAAGCAGACTTTGATACAAATGACACACTGCGGTCATTTTGTTGTGGTTGGCAAGAGAGCCAACACCGTGTTACTAGAGGAGGCCGAAATGCACGCGTTTTAGCTCACGCAGGCTGGCTTGAGGTCTGGAACAGGACAAGGAAATTAGAATTTAGAAAAACGGACGTAGCTGGTGGAATACTTAACTTTAATCCATTAATGATGAACGTCGCTCTTGACAGAACATGATTCACAATATCAATAGTAACAGATAATGGCGCCTTGCTAGGTCGTAGCAAATGACGTAGCTGAAGGCTATGCTAAACTATCGTCTCGGCAAATGAGAACGTAAGTAGGCAGTAAACCATCGCTAACAAAATTGGCTGTACAACTGGGGCGAGTGCTAGGAAGTCTCTCTAGACCTGCCACGTGGCGGCGCTCGGTCTGCAATCACTGATAGTGGCGACATGCGGGTCCGACGTATACTAACGGACCGCGGCCGATTTAAAGGTTACCACCTAGCAAGTGTGGTGTCTGGCGGTGACACCACACATTTCTCATTTCAAACAGTAGTACATCTAAAAGCCAAATTCAAGTAGCTGTCATCATACTTCCAGCATTTTTATCTATTCCTGTCTTTAGAACTGCACAATACATTTGAAAAACATATTTTGTACTTAAATTGAAAAACTTGTTCATGCTGACAGAGAAACACAAATCACAGAAGACAAGTGACAATTATTAAAAACTACCTGCATACAATGAAACTAATCTTCAAACTGATTGTTACGCAATAAAAACAAATGGATCATATAGTACAATTGGACTGCCATCCACCACACTATCATAGTAACAACACCTGCTTGTCAGCCAATTAGATATCACTACTGGTGCACATATGGTTCTGAAAGCAAATAAACTAAATTATTATTTTTATGAAACTACTGCAAAGCTGCAACACCCCTGGGAGGTGCGACCAAGTTTGAAATGCCTGGTCTAAGATGTTACTAGCAGCTGAAGTAAAAGGTACTTTTCAATTTCAGTTGTAACCCATTTGTCTGTAATGTTTCAAATGAAACAAGAGGTTTCTGCTTTTAATATAACGTGAAAATTAATTGTCTAGGTAGACTGGAATTTTCCCTGTAATCTGTTTGAGATAATGCTGAAATACTGCCAGAGTGCTAGCTACCCCAAACAGGAACCGGAGCTGTTGACATAAGCCACAGGAGACTAAGTGTTGCTTTAACTATTTGTCAAAATGGCAGCTGCAAATATCCCCCTGACAAGTTTGTCTTCAAATACCTTCAGCCTGCTGATTTTCAAAGGTTCGTTAACTCTACACTACCCTGGTGGACACGAAAAGCCCACAAAGTTAATCCATAATAGATAGTCTTGGATACTGTGACCACCCTTTCAAAATGAGACAAGATTCGGAGCCCCAATACCAATTACCGCTGATTCAGATTCTATACAGAACACTTGTGATATCTAGTAACAAAGATGATGAGCAGTATATCAAGCAACTAAGAGAGATGGAAATTTTTACCAAACAGTAATGGACTCACCAAATTACAGCCCTCACAAACAATAGTACTATGAGTGAGGACTGAGTAACAACATCAGCATCCTCAACAGCCCAACACCACATAACAACTCTGGCCTTGTCCACTTTATGCCAAGAAGTCCTTACAGTTACTTTATCTACAGGCTACTTTGCCAATGCTATTTTCTGACTGATTAAGTGCTGAGTTTGGCAGGCTGTCTGATCCCACTGTGCCCAGAGTCATCACCGAAGATGACATCCAGTTGGACACCCACTCTGCTAGTCATGCAGTTATTGTGAAAATTTTGCTTCAATGAGCCCTCAGCACTACTGGACATTGGACTTCCCCGTATTATATCATCGACGAGGTCTGCAAGTCCCTCTAGTCGTCACTGTCTCTTCTGCCACCCCCTCACCCTTTCTCCCACAAGGGCCAACCAGGAAAGTAACATCTTTTTACAGGGGACCATGCTGACAATGGATATGGCATATGCTGTTGCAATTTTTCCTTTCACAGGAACACCATACCATATACTTGTGTTTACATGGTCTTTGAACTTTTGTTATCCTTATGGATTAAGAAATGCTTTAGTTTGTTGCAGCAGTACTCTTCAACGCCAAAATACTTTTTAGTTCACTTGTAATTTTTATCTGTGATGTGACACAATAAGGCCCTGGAAATTATTGCAACAACATCATTTCATTTCAAACTTTTCCCTCATTACTTAAAACTAATGTAACATGACGTAGCATAGTTTTTTATTGCTGGAGAGGCAGCAAAATATACATCAATACGTAAGAGGCAAGAGGTACCCAAGCTACTTACCATTCGATAGAAACATTCCCTCTTGCAAGCCTGGATCTTCAGGATAAATTCGCCAAGAGATGCCCATAGGTCCCTCATGAACATTGAGAAATGACCCAATACCGTGACCTGTTCCATGTAAATAGTCTAATCCAACATCCCACAGATATTTTCTCGCTAATGTATCCAAGCAGTTTCCCTAAAGAGTGAAATAAATATTGCTATTAGCACAAATCAACTTCATCAGTGTCAAACTGGTTTAGATTCACCAAAAGTTTGCTTATATTGTATGGCCATGTAATGATCTAGTATGAAAAACACAGGTTACAGCTACTTTTGCATGTACTTTCTTGGGTGTGTCTTGTGGTATGCTAACACTTCAACATAATTCTTACAGTTGTCACATTATGAGTGGAAGCATGTAACACAATTACGTGCTTGTGTCATGACTGGACAGGGAGAATGAGGTTCATGTACAAGTTCACATACTTAATCGACATAAATATTTCTTTGACTGTCTCTATTACTGCAATGTAACACTGTCATACCATACTCAAAGTGTTCCCAGAGTTGGTTGGGATCCTTTATCTGGAGCCGAGTGAAGGGCCTCAACCAAAGACACTGTCGACTCTGACAGTCTTGGCTGCAGATTTATGGACCTGCATTATTGGGTGGGGATTTGTTGGACTCCTTAGACAGGTCAGGGATGCGCTAGGCAAATGAAGCAGCTACACAGGGAGTAGACTACTTATGGAGTGCAAATGGGCTGCTTCTTGGTTAGGTGGTAGTTTGAGTTGCTCTAATGAACACTCGCTAGTTAATAAGCAGGTAGCAAAATGAGACCGCACTCAGAGTAAAGAGACTGAATGTCAAAATTTTATCAGTAAATTGCTGAAGTATTTGTAACAAAGTTCCTGAGTTTACTGCACTCCAGGTAAGTTCTCAACCTTACATTACTCTTGGGACCAAGAGCTGGCTGAAACTGAAGTAGAAAAGCTCTGAAATATCTAGGGAGTCATGGAATGTATATATTGGAAAGGCAGATTAGATGCCACAGGAGAGGGAAGTGTTCAATGCAATCGACAAAAATATTGTCACTATTGAGGTCAAATTTGAGTGTGACAGTGATGTTATTGGGTCTTGTATAACACGCCTAGGCGAAACTATGTTGATTGTTGGATGTTTTTACTGGCAACCCAATTCCACTGTGACAGTTACAGTCATTCAATAAAAGTCTACAGTCAGTATTACATAAATACTGAGATCATGCAATACTAGTTGCGGACTACTTTAACCTACCAAATGTAGACTGGGACATCTGTGGATTCATTGGAGGGTGTACACAAAGACAGTCTTGCAAAATACTTCTGAACACTTTTCTGAAAACAGTCTTAAGCAGCTAATTCAGTAGCTCACATACAATGATCTTGTAGCTACAAACAGGCCATACCTTATCGACAGTGTCAGTATACAGGTGGGGATTAGTGATCGTGACATAGTGAATATGGTGGCAAAAGTTAATAAATCAGTCAAGAAGGCTAGGAGGGAGTTTCTGCAAGAAAGAGCAGGTAATCAGTTGCGAGCACTCACTCAGACAATGAACTGACATTACTTAGTTGCAGTAAGATAGGCACAGAGGAATCATGCGAAAAGTCTACACAGACTGTAAATCACAGTCCAAAAGAGAACACACAACTGACTACATGCAAAGTTTAGTGCATTTGTGAAAAGATCTATGCAAGAAGCATAGAATTACTACCACCTCATACCTTAACACGAGATCTAGCTGAGAACCCGAGAAAATTCTGGTCCTATGTAAGATCACTAAGAGAATCTAAGGCTTCCATCCAGTCATTCGTTGACCAGTCTGTTGGGGCAGCTGAAGGTAGAAAAACAAGGACGAAGTTTTAAACTTTGTGTTTAAGAAATCACTCATGCAGGATACCCTCACAAACATACTTGTCATTTGACCATCAAGTAGACTCCCATACACATGACATAATAATAAGCATCCCTGCCATAGTCAAACAACTGAAACACTTGAAAACAAATCGCCAGGTCCAGCTGAAATCCGAATTTGGTTTCACAAAGAGTACTCTACAGTATTGGCCCTTACTTAGCTTGCTTTTATAGTGAATCTCTTGCCCAACATCAAGTCCCAAATGTCTGGAAAAAGACAAGTCATTTAAATTTGTTTGCTGTAGAATTCTTGAACATGTTCAGAGTTCCAATGTAAAACATTTCCTTATGACCGAGAAGCTTGTGACCAAGAATCATCACAGTTTCAGAAAGCATCACTCAAGTGAAACTCAGCTTGCCTTTTTCTTACGATATACAGTGAATTATGGCTGAATAGCAACAAGCAGATTCCATATCCTGTATTTCTGAAAAGCATTTGTCACTGTGCCCCACTGCAGACTTGATGAGGGTACGAGCATATGGAATAGGTTCCCCGATATATGAGTGCCTCAAAGACTTCTTAAGTAATAGAACCCAGTATGTCATGTGCTTTCCTCGGCAGTAATTGTCCATCAGAGACAAGGGTATCATCAGGCACTGCCACAGGGAAATGTGAAAGGACTGCCAGAGAGGGTGATCAGCAATCTGCAATTGTTTGGTTATTTGCTGATAATGCTGCGATGTATGGGAAGGTGTCATCATTATGTGACTGTAAGAGGATAAGAGATGTCTAAGACAAAAGTTCTAGTTTGTCTGGTGAATGGCAGCTAGCTCTAAATGCAGAAAAATATAAGTTAATGTGAATGAGTAGGATACAAACCCTTTGGGCACAGCATTAGTAGTGTCCCGCTTGACACAATCTAATTGTCTAAATATTTGAGCATAACATTGCACAGAGTTATGAAATGTAATTTGTATGTGAGGATTCTGGTAGGGAACATGAATGGCTGACTTCAGTTTATTGGGAGAATTTTGGGAAAGTGTGGTTCATCTGTAAAGGAGACTGCATTACAGGACACTAGTGAGACATATTCTTGAGTACTGCTTGAATGTTTGGGATCTGCACCAGATTAGATTAAAAGAAGACAATGAAGCAATTCAGAGGTGGGCTGCTAGCTCTGTTACCAATAGGTCCAAACATCTTCTGGAGATGCTTCAGGAATTGAAAAGGGATTGCCTGGACAAAAAGGTGATGTTCTTTTCAAGGAACACTAATGAGAAAATTTAGAGAACCAGCATTTGAAGCTGACTGCAGAATGATTCTACCGTTTCCAATATATATTTTGTGTAAGGACCACAAAGATATATGAAATTAGGACTCATACAGAGGCATAATAGGTTCAAACATCTTCTGGAGATGCTTCAGGAATTGAAAAGGGATTGCCTGGACAAAAAGGTGATGTTCTTTTCAAGGAACACTAATGAGAAAATTTAGAGAACCAGCATTTGAAGCTGACTGCAGAATGATTCTACCGTTTCCAATATATATTTCGTGTAAGGACCACAAAGATATATGAAATTAGGACTCATACAGAGGCATAAGGACAGTCATTTTTCCCTTGCACTATGTGTGAGTGGAACAGGAAAGGAAATTGACTAGTAATGGTATGGAGTACCTTCTGTTATGCACTGTATGATGGCTTGTGGAATTCGTATGTACATGAAGAAAATTAAAGTTTTACAAAAATGCAGTTTTAAAAACTCCACTAAAAGTGTTAATGTAAATTTTATCAGGAGACTCACAGAAGTATTATGAGTTTCAACAGTCATCCCAATTATCACACCTCTTCGCAGTAACATATGAAGAGAAGCCATTGCCATGCTTCAACAGAATCCCAACATACAATTTCTGACAAAAATCGAGAAGAATCGTGTGGTTCCTTTGTGCTTACTTAACAGTATAGATCATGAGATGGGACAACTGAGCACACTATGTTAATAAATCTCGCCAGCACAGACAGGTACCTGAATTCCACATTCTACCATTTCCAATCCAGAATATACTGTGTATCAAACATTGACCAGAGTACCCTTTGGATCTGCAAGACAAATGACAGCTGACCTACACAAGCAATATCCCATATCTACTGTTGTGTCCAAAAGAACAGACACCACACGTTAATATAATTGATTCACCTCGATGGGCAATGAATCCACTAGCTTCGGAGCAGATGCACAATTATGTCTACCTCCTGTGCGAATCTCAAATTAATGAGCATGAAGGACATTGATAGGGACTGTGGATAGGTGACGCTAGGTGGAAATGTGGGTCGGATGAGAAATGTGCCAAGACAGTCTGTGCAATTGTGATAAACATTGCATTTAGCTGCATTCATGTGACGCATTGGTTAACACAACTGCCTAGTAGCGGGAGGTCCCTGGCTCGAATCCTGGTCTGGCATTCGTTTTCACTCGTCAATGCTGATTCTGCCTGCATACAGTCTTGATGCAGTTGATATCAACAGCCCTTCCTCCCCTCCCCTCCCCCTTTTCCCTTCCATTCCCTCCTACAATCTACACAACACTGTACTTACTACTCTTCAGCCTCAACAGCTTCTCTCCCTTCCATTTCACTTGGTCATGACCTCCACCTCTCTGATGGCTCCACAATATGCATCAAGCCTAACAACACCAACAATTCCTTCACTCTGACAGTGTCTAAAAAACCCTTCACAGTCACTCTTGTATATTCCACTA
This sequence comes from Schistocerca serialis cubense, assembly GCF_023864345.2. Taxonomy (NCBI): domain Eukaryota; kingdom Metazoa; phylum Arthropoda; class Insecta; order Orthoptera; family Acrididae; genus Schistocerca; species Schistocerca serialis. The sequence goes on from NC_064642.1 coordinate 154,798,221, forward strand.
ACAGTTCTCTGGTGTTGTACACTTCTATGTTGTCAATACCCATGCCACACATGCAAGTCAGATCCATGGGATAAACCCCTCCTCACACACAACCAACCCAGTATAGACCATCTGAACCACACTGTATACTACAGTTTAACTGCTTATACTACGGTTTAACTGCTTATACTATGGTTAAACTGCTTATCATCATTCAGTGAAATAAGGGAATATTCTCTCCAAAATACTGAAATATTCTCATGCAGCCCCTACATCATATCTCTTGTCTCTTGGATCATATACATGTAAAGACAAGTGCAACACCTGTTTTGTTGTCCACTCAGCATGTCCCACTTCAGTAATCACTGATATAAGCCCACCACACAAAATATGAGTCACCCCCTTAAAAGAACACACAAGTCACTTTGGAGTGCTGCACATGGTGTAAAATTGATACCAGGCAGTCATGTCACCCTCCGCTGCTAACTAAATGCATGCGTGTACCAGCCAGCTGTATGGTTAAGGCAGAAAGATGCTTCAACATGGACACATGACAGAATGGCAAAAATAGAGCATTAGTGTTTGAACATGACCATGACCACAACACAAATGAAGTTGTTCAATTTGTTGGCATATTAATGTGGACTGTCCAATGTGCCTACAACAAATGGTTACCACTCACAGTCACACATGGTGTAAGAAAAGTGAGCATAAAAAAACTCTTACAACAGGGACCAGTTTCATGTCTTTTCCATGACAATTGATTTCCAATCTGCCAGGAACTGCTGGCCATCAGTAAATACAGCCACATGTCCACCAGTTTCTGAGTGAACATTTCAAAGGGCACTGCATGCAATGGACATTTGGAGTTAGGTACTTTGCAAAAGGCCATTGCTCACAGTGGCACATAAAGCAAAACATCTTCAATGGGCCAAACAGCACAGGAGAAGGATGTAGCTGACTGGGAGCATGTAGTGTGGTCTGATGAGTTGCAATTTTGTCTTGTTTCAAATGATGCAATGTAATGAATGCACTATTGTATGTTGTGGCACTTGACCTGCACTGTGTGAAGGGTCTAGTTCAGGATGGCAATGGTTCTGTGATTTTTTTTTTAATTATTTTTTTTTCCATACCATGAAATGGATATACTCATTCAGGTTACTGTGCACATGAATCATTATGTTTATTTTGAAATTCTCAGCAATCAAGAGTATACATCTTTACAAAAGTACACTGTGGACTATGCATGGTGGAAAGATCACTGAATTTTCTCCTGACCATTATATTATTTTAACTGATATTTTACTGACATTTTAATTACCTTTATTTTAGTTGGGAACACACTTGTCCCCATGAAAAACTGTCCCTTGAAAACACGAGTAAAACATTCCTTTTCAAACTGAGTAGGGGTTCCAAAATGAATTGTTCTAGTAACATCAGTAGTACCGTCCCTGAAAAAAGAAATGCAAATAAATACATAAAAATGTATCTTCATGTTGCTGACTCTTACTATGTAACCCAAAGTTAGTTTTAGTTAATTGCATTACACCATAACCACCCAAATTGAGTTCTTTGAAAGCAGCAGTTCAACATTTTCTCACAGAGAAGGAATAATCTGTCATATAATCAGAATTTGTGACAATGGTAATCTGGCAACAGCAAAATTTCTGGTCACAAGTTATGGGACTTACTTTATAGACACAGGGCTTAAGGCTATCCATTAAGGGTAGCATCTTTAACAACCAATCCAAAGGTCCTAGGTTCAACCTTAGCCACTGCCTAGATTTTGAATTAAAATTCAAACTGCCTCTAATGGTGGAAGAATGAGCAACAAATTCTGAAGAATTCTACTAGCTCCTCACTTTGATCTCTGGGTGAGGACAGCCTATGAAGTTATCAGGAAGAGATCGCATAAGGTATGAACCAGAGTGTGGAATGTTAGGAGACAATGACGTAAGGGAAACCTAAGAATCTGAAGAGAGAATGAACAGGACAAAGATTCAGAAGGGATAAGTGAAGTGAAATGGGAAGAAGACAGAATTCTGGTCAAATGACTAACATCATGATAACAGCAACATCGGTAAATGGTGTAAAGCTTTGGTTTGATCCCCACAGAAACATTTCCAACAAAGATAGGAGACCATGCTACAACAGCAATTGATAATTTATTTCTAAATCCAACTGTTTTTCATGAAATAGATGTGGGCCTCATATGAATGGTTTATCAGATCATGATGGTCAAATTGCAGCAATAATGCCATCAACCAGATTGAATTAAGAATGGGAAGGTAACATTTTACATAATCGTAAATGGTACACACTACTCAGAGAATTTACAGGATGAAAAATAGAAAGAATATGTTGAAGGGCACACAATAGATGCAACAATTAATTCTTTCCTAAAAATATTCTTACAGCATTATGAATTCTTTACTATGGGACAGGGAAAATTGCAGTAGAAGCCAAGAAAAAGGGGGGTTCAAAGTACCTTTTGTCAAGAAGAGAGAGCTTTATCTAATACCAGTGACTAACTAATCAAGGTTAAAAATGTCCTACAGGCAGTACTGCAAAATTCTTCACTGTGTCATCAAAAAGACAAAATTTCATGAACAAAAACAAGGCCAGCTTGGTATTTTATTAGGAATAAAAAAATAAACCTGGAAAGGCAAACGATATGCAGTTTCCTTAAATCATTGCCCACTACACTCAACGAATTCTTGCTGACAGCAATTCAAAACACAGGGAGACAAAATGAAAGCAAATCCATTTCATTCACTTAGACAAACAATGCATGCTCTACCAGCAACATCAGTTTTCCAATCAACTGTCAAAGAGATCATAAAAATCATTAAGTCAGTAAAATGCCATCTCTCTTCTGGCGATACTATTTCAACCTAAGTATCAGTCTTGTTCTGATTTTATAGTGCCGTCTTTGGATTACCTTCGTAATCTGTCCAGGTGTATATTCTAAAAGATTTATGTATACAATAGTAGGACTCATTTATAAGAATGAAGATGTTCAGTAAGTAATTTCTATTAACATTTCTGCATTCTTTTTTCTTATTTATTTTGTTTCAAGCTAACTTAGGACCACATCAAGATAACTATTTCTTTCTTCCTTCATCCTTCTACAAAACTTTCGTTTTCTCAGAATGAGGTGTTTTCACCTCATCTGACCACTTTGCTCCAGTTTTTTTCTGTTTTTCTGTGTGTCCTGTGCAATCTGCATTTTTTCTAAGTCCTTTTTTGTCTTGCCTTCCGATTCATTCCCTTTGTTTACATCATGTAGATGAACGTGTGGATCTCCTTTGTTAATCTTTCTTCATTCTCTCTATATGTCCATGGAGTGTAGCATGTGTTGCACCAATCTCATATGTTATTTTAGGGAAGAACAAGTGTATTTCCATACTTGGCCTCAAACTGTCATTTTTGTTCTCGACTGGAGTTAATATTTTTTGCAAGGTTCTTCTTTCTTCTCTAACTCTTCGATGCCATTCTGCATCCAGATAAAAGCAACCTCTCTGACTCAGGGGACTTCTAGTTTTACAACTGTATTACGCCTTAATTTAATATCTTCAGGAAGACATTTTTAATATACAGATTTCTCATTTTCATGTACACTCTTTCATTTTCTCAATGCAGATTTTAATTGCTTTTTTCACTTTTTATGCTTATATTTTTACCCAGATATTTAAAGCTGACTTTTGTTTTTGTTGCCATACTTTGTTTTTAAAATTCTTGCTGAATTACTTTCACTGACCACATATTCAGTCTTTTCAAAAGATATTTGCAGACCTGCCTCTTCAGCTGTCTTTTTCTTCTGTAGTTCTAGTACTTGCTTTGCATGCTCTAGGTTCCATCTATTATTACAGATTGTCTGTAAAAGCCAAGCAATTTATTGGATCTTTCAGTCTGCCACACTTTATTTAGTTATTCACATTCTGTTTTTCTTACCCTATTTTCCATTCATTTATAACCTTCCCAGAACACAATTTAATAATAAAGGTGACAAAAAGTCTCCTTGCTTGATTTCCGATGCAATCGGGAATGGACTGGATGTTGTCAAAAGAAATTTAATTTTAAATACTGTGTGTGTAAAATAGTGTTTAGTTATTTCCAGAGTTTTCCCATCTACTGCAAATTCCTTCACAGTTTCGAGGAGAGAGCCTGTCTATTGAATCATATGCCTTTAAAACCAATATTTGATATTTTCATATATCTAATTTTTTGCTAATTGTAAATCATGCTTAATACTTTCCAATTTGTTTATTTAACGAAGGATTTAATTTGTTCAGAGTGGCTTTCAATAAGATTTTGTATTCTAAGGGTGGAAACAAAATTACTCTGCAATTGTTGATAAGCATCTAGTCCCCATTTTTACGAAGTGGGCGAATTAAGGTAATCTTCCAGTTTTCTGGGATTGTTTTAGTGTCCCAGATCTTAAAAAGTTTTCCTCTTCTAATTTTTACATCTACACTTTTAAGTGAGAAAATGATGTTGAATAAAAAGTACATGTTGGTAACACTAAATAAAAAGATTAAGGTAATCAAGCCGAATGAGAACGACAAACTCTCTGAGCGCGAAATAATGGTGCACTTCAAATGCGATGAGGGAAAAAAAAAAAAAAAATTACGATACTTTTGGAAAAAGGATAAGATACAGGATGAATGGATTAAAGAAAACAGGCAAATCAAAATAAAGGTAAAGAAGATAGGAAATTAACAAGATAGTATGGGAATGGTTAGTAAGAGTACAAGTAAAAAACTTAACTTTGTCTGGACGCATATTGCAGTGTGAGGCTCCAAAAGTCGCTAAAGGGCTTGGAACTGTGGAGTTTAAGGCATCCACAGGATAGTGGGACAGTTTAAAAGCTAAGCACCTCCTCATGTGGGATGCAGTGTGTGGGGAAGCTAAGGTTGCTGGTTGGTTTGTTGGTTTAAAAGAGGGGGGGAAGGGATGAAACTACTAGGTCACTGGTACCTTGTTCCTAATAAAACAATGTCACAAGTGTGAGAATAAAACAAGACAAGACATATAACACAAAACAGAAAGAAAGGAAAGACCACAAGAACAAAGGAAAGGCATCTAACACTAAAAGGAACAAAAGGACAAGAAAACAGAGAAATGCAAGAAACAGTTAGAAGAGAGTAAAACAAGGAAGCAGATTACAGTGGCTGGCCGACCACGAAATAAAATAAAAAAGAAAAGCCAGCCAGCCACCCTGCAACACATTAAAACCTCCACCCTAAAAGCAATAGGGTGGAGGACATAGAGGGACAAAGGATGTGCGCTAAAACTCAGATTGAATGAGAAAACCCACCCTCACAGATGAAACGTAAAACTAAATCAGCCATGAAGTGTTGTCTGCTAAAATCAATGATAAAGAGTCTAGCAATCGAAGATGAAGTCACAGGGCAGCCAAAGGAGGACAGAGCAGAAGAATATGGACCACTGTCAACAGGGCACTGCACCGACACTCAGGCAGGTCTTCACAGTGCAGGAGGCAGCTGTGGGTCACCCAGACACAAGCAATGCGGAGCCGGAAGAGAACCACGGAGCCCCTGCAAGAGGCCCTCATTGAGGACTTCCACACATTCAAGGTCCCCTTAATGGCTCACAGTTTGTTGTGTGTACTGAGATTTTGCCATTCCGCCTCCCAGAGTTGAAAAACCTTGCAGCGTAAAAATGAACACAGGTCAGTTGCAGGAATGCCCATCTCCAGAAGTGGTTTCCATGTAGCCTGTTTGGCCAGCCTGTCAGCAAGTTAATTTCCTGGGATTCCGATATGACCAGGGGTCCAGACGAACACCACTTAATGACTGACCGTTCCAGGGTATTGATGGATTCCTGGGTGGACACCACCAAAGGATGACGAGGGTAGCACTGGTCGATAGTTTTCAGGATGCTCAAGGAGTCAGTACATAAAAAGAAAAGACTCCCCAGGGCATGAACAGAGATACTGAAGTGCACCAGAAATGGCCACCAGCTCCGCAGGGAATACACTGCATCCATTGGGTAAGGAATGCTGTTCAATATGGCTGCCGTGAACATAGGCAAAGCCAACGCGACCATCAGCCATCGAGCCATTGGTTTAAATCACTTCAGAGCCTCGGAAAACGTGAAGAATCGAGAGGAAGTGACAGCAGAGAGCCACAGGGTTAACGGAGTCCCTAGGACTGTGTGAAAGGTCCAGACGAAGTTGCGGCTGAGGTGTACATGAATGGACCACAAGTCGAGGTGGTGAAGACAAGGACTCCAGCTTGCACAGAGGGGACTGCACGCGAACCGCAATCATTAGCCCTGACCTGGGTCGCTGATGCGGAAGATGGACAGCTGCGGGCGGGAAAAGGAGACGGTAATTCGGATGCTCAGGAGAACTACGAATGCGTGCTATGTAACTGGTGAGCAGTTGTGTGCATCTGATTTGCAATGGAGGGACCCCAGCCTCCAGCAGTACACTGGTCACCGGACTCATCCTAAAAGCTCCTGTCACTAGTCGAATCCCGCAGTGGTGCACAGGGTACAGTAAATGCAACGCTGAGGGCACTGCCGAACCACAAATCACACTCCCATAGTCAATTTGGGATTGGACAAGGGCTCTGTAGAGCCGCAGCAGCATAGAGCTATCTGCACCCCAATTTGTGTTGCTCAGGCAACAGAGGGCACTGACGTGCTGCCAGCACTTCGGCTTAAGCTGACAAAAATGAGGAAGCCAAGTCAATCAAGTGTCAAAAACCGGTCCTAAGAATCAATATGTCTCCACTACAGTGAGTGGATCATGAAGAAGATAAAGTTCTGGGTCCAGGTGAACGGTATGAGGCTGACAGAAGTGCATGATGCACAACTTTGCGACTGAAAACTGGTAACCGCTATGAAGCCACTGTGTAATGTTTTTATTAACAGTTACTTGGTGGAAACAGAAGCTGTGCGAAAAAGTAAAATGCAAACCATAATTTCTATAGTGAGGCAGACAACAACAACGTACTTGCTAGAGTCAACTTCCACTTCTGATCAAGCTACGGATGTTCCGGAAAGTGTAGCAAGAGGATGGAAGACAATACTGTACAAACCAAATGCGAATTATGACCCAAAAGACGTGTTCAGTGCCAATGAAACAAGACTGTTTTATTGCACACTGCCTTCAAAATCTCTAGCTATTCAAGGTAGAAATTGCACTGGCGGAAGAATGTGCAAGGAAAGACTCACTGTAGTGCCTTGTGGAAACATGTTATGGGAAATGGAGAAGCCACTGGTGATCAGAAAGGCGGCAAAACCATGTTGTTTCAAAAACATGACAGTTAGCTTCTAGTCACATGGTGGAGCAACAAACAGACATGGATGGTGAGTGGTCTTATGGAAGAATGGCTGAGCTCTTTCACTGTCAAAACAAAAATACGAAATTACCAAGTTTTCCTAGACAATGTGACCTACAATCCAAAAGTCAAGTTATCAAACGTGAAACCAACTGGATTCCTGTCCAGTTCAACCAACCTCCCATGGACCAAGGGGTTATTTACATATCCAAGTCACATTAGAAGCACATATTGAAGCAGTCTCTCATTCTCAGTGTTGAAGAAGCTAAAAGTGCACTTGCACAGTCAGTTTCCGTCTTGGATGCAGTAAAGTGGATTGGCTTGTCAGTATGGGAAATAAAGCCCAAAACTGTTTTGTTTCTTATGGCCATCGAAACTCAAGAAAATGCAGCAGCAATTGCTGAATTATTAAAATACAAAACATTTCATATAGTGCAAATGACTATATTCGAAGTGATGACTTTCTTTCAACTCAGTCCACTTTTACTTCAGCTACAGATTTAATCGAAGTCTGCAACGCAGATGATCAGGAAGAAACAAAGGAAGAAAAAGAGGAGCAACATGATGCCCTGAAAAATTAATAGGCCTGAAGGAGCTATGCATAAGCAATGTTATGCAATTTGCAGCACACACAAATTTTCCCAAGTTGTTGGAACTTTCAAAATAGTGTGCAGAAAAAATAATTTTGAACAGGAAATTCAAACAGGTTTCCTTCCTTGACATGTGGCAAAACATGTGAAATTCAAAGCAAACAAATACAGTAATAATATGTATATACGTATGACAAACAAATTTGGAGTAAAAATTCTGTATTATTTATCAGTTAGTGTAATAGTTTAGTGTTCTACTGTACAATGTACAGTAAATGAACATCATCTGTGCAAGAGTGTGAATACGTACAGAATTATAAGTTCATATTTTTTTGCATGATATCTGAAAATTTTATGTAGCCTAGTAAGTCGTATGTAATCCCGAAACCTGTCCAATCTGGAAAATTATTTTAGCCCCATGTGATTCGATTTTGAGCAAGTTTTACTATATTTGATAATTTGTTGTAGGAAAGATCTTATAAAACGTAAATGATTTAGGATTAAAGGAGACCACTCACTGAAAAGTGGAAGCAGTGATTTGTCAATAGGCACATAGATGAGCTCATCAAAGGATAACACTGAAAGTTAGCAAGTTTTCTTTCTTTTATGTGTGGGTGCCTATCGACAACTCAACACTTTCGCTTAATGGTGAGTGGTCCTCTTTAATCTTAAATTGCAACTCAGAAAGCTGTTACAAGCTCAGCATGCCGAACCATTTGCAAGTACCCAAGCAAATGTCAGTTCGTGTGACATTATCAAATCACTGCCTCAGATCGCAGTCACTTGGATGTTTTATGGAGCTTGTACTGCAGAAGAGTTGGCACTGTTTTCTTCATTTAACACTAAGGCCCATCACCTTTTTAATTTCAATATTACTATTTTTTGTTGGAGTTAATTCTGTTCTTTTGAACTTCTATGGCTCCTCTTTGCATCTTAGCATTGTAATGATTGGATCTTGATAAAATGATAGCATCTGAGAAATGAATTTTTGGTGGCTCTCGATCCTATTGCATGATCTGCTACTGCTGATTTGTGTGTGTTGCCTGGATGACAACTGCTCATTTTCCTTAAGGTGGATGTTAATGCTTCTCTTGGTGGTTTTTATGTACACTTGATTGCATGCGATCTTATATACTCCTGCTGTGGCAAGTGGCAGGTATAAGTTCTTTGCAATGTTCAAATATTTGTACACTTTCTTGTTGGTTCAACCACCGTGACAATACCATGTCATCCGAGTGCTCTACTGATGCTATCTATTCTTGAAAGATCAAGTTCATCCCCCAAGGAATGTGGCTCACAGATTCTTTTAAGCCAGTCCATCAATGTTTTGGTCACTTTCCTTTTCTACCTGGGATGGTGATAGGAATTTCTGTGAAAACATCTGTCTCTGTGAGTGGGCTTTCTGTAGACTTCGTGCCCCAAAGTTCCACCGGGTTTTGGAAGCACCTGTACATCCAAAAATGAAATTGGGCCTCCTTTCTCTTATCCATAGCTACTATCTGGCAGCTTTGAAGATAAAATACAATAGTCAATTTACTGAATATCAGAATTCTACATTACTAAGTTTGCCACGAAAATTGTGGTAAGAACAAACTGAGAGGTAGATATGGCATATCTTTACAACACACAGCACCCTGTTAATTGATATGCTCTGGAATTTCAAAGTATGTCCCTGAAGAGGTTTATTTCACTATAGCGAGAAAATTCCATAGCTGGAATCTTGTTCTGCAGAATCTACATCTCTTCAAATTTTCAAACTGTCCTTATATTTTTCCCATATGATTGACTAGTTTAAAAACCTACTTTGATTTCGTTTCAATTATTTCTTTTTTCTGTCAGCAATATATCTCATTTGTATATTAAAAATTCTCTCTCTTTCTTTTCTTACTACTGCCTCATTATTGTGCTTTGTTTGAGACAAACTACAACATTTCAAGCTATCAGTGTTAATTGCTTTCTTATGGAAAACTGTTCATATATCTACGCATGTAACATATTTTCTGTACACAAATATCACCAAAGAAAACACTATTACAGCATCTGCCACTTGTTAAATTACACACATGATAAAGCCAAAATATAGTTTTAACAAATAAAACCACCATTAGTATGGAAAATAAAAATTTAATGATATTTAAGTGACTATACTGTGACTTAATTCTGTAGGAATACTTGAATTTGATCACTCAAAAGAGAAGCAAGAACAGGAGGAGAATGAAAAGAATTTTAAGTATACAGTTTTCAAAGACAGAGTGTCAGCAAACAATTATTTTTGTCACATGATCATTATGAAACTTCGTGGCAAGTAAAACAATTCTATAAAAAGTTGATCTATAATGAAGCTGAAGATTAACCTCACTTGTACTGTCCACCAGAATCACACAGGTACAGTTCATCAACAGTTAAGAGTCTGTCGCTTTCTGGTGAAGGTGTGTAGTGAATAATGGCTCCATTTGGACCAGACGATGAAATTGTTTCAAAACTTGGGCCAACAAAATTCTCTTGTTCCCTGAAAAATAGATTTCTAGTAATTATATCCACATATTATCAAAACAAAACAAAAAAAACTCTTCTGCTAGTGTGACATACCTTCTAAATTCTTCAAGTCTGCTAGCTCCAGACACTTCAGATACTGTGCCTTTCACTACCTCTTTCTCCAGCCATGCAAAATAGCAACAAAGTGCTGCAGCATCTCTTATGTGAGCATTAATCATACCTGCACAAGCAGCATCTCAAAATCAGAATCAAACAGGCTCATCAACCACACAAACTTAAAGCACTATGACAAACAATAGATTTAGCTAACATTATTTTCAATACATTTTTTCAGATGGTGTTTAGACAGTTCTCTCTTCACTAATTGGGCACATTTAACGGAGAATATGGATAATGTTAATTTACAAAGCTTTTTCTCCTCATGGAACATCCAAAGTACCATTCCATCAACATATAACTTCTACAAGAAACCTAACTACCACCTACAGTGCATGTTTGCCACTACCTTTGGTACAATCAATCAATTTCATCCATGGAGCACAGTAACACACAACAGAAAACAGCATTCACACTAGCTTTCTAGCACTACCTCTTTTTCCAGCAATAGTACACGCACATACAACCACCCAAATGCACACTCCCATAGCCACAGCAAGACTAATTGTTAGTTCTGCCTTGGCCACTGGAGTGAGTATCATAAATTCTCAGAAAAGTCTGAGACAGTCTACTTTTCCATAACAAAAATTTCAAAGTTTGGCTCCTCAAATTGATCCCATATGCCTTATTTGTCAAGCAGCCACATTACATTGAAAATATATGTTTCTTGGTCCACATTGGTACGTGGTTTTGTAGTATATGCAATAACTTGTCAGTTTCTTGCTCTGCTTATCTCCAAGGATTCCGTAGCTGCCACTTTCAGATTGACTCATTATGACACTGCCCCTTCTACCACGTCAGCTTGAAACTAATGGTAAATTAATTAATTTAACATTTGTAGTCTTTTACTTTTGTTCTTATGAGAAAAACACAACAGGTGCCATAACCATATTTCCCAGGAACTTTGTTCAGTGTGAAGGGGAGTCGAAATAAGCAAACACATGTTTTGCTCATCTGTAGATACACGATTTCTGAGAAAACGATCATCCAAGTTTTTGACGTAATTTAGAGGTCTTTTAGAGGTCAATAAACTCAGCTCAGCTGGAGATACAGTGGCTAGCATCATGGCCTCTCACTTTTGCACCCCATGTTCGAAACCTGATAAATGCTTATATTTTATTTTTTTCATTTATCTACTCATGTCCGTAGATGATTACTATATGAAAGTTTCTTATCAAGTTAGGGGATACAAGGGTGTTATATTAATTGTAAAATTACAACTGCGCTTCACAATAAGTGTCATACATTTATTATATAATGTGTGTGTGTGTCGTATTTTCATGAGTTACTATCTATTTAAATTCTCAAATCAGTGTATTTCATTCTAATATCAATTGTTAATTCTTATATTGTATTTTCATGTTTATTCCTCAGGAAAATTTTGATATTGATGATTGTCAGGATGGCCAAATATGGGATTTAGAGGGGGGATTGTAAGGTTTTCCTGCTGACAAAACTAGTGACACTTTAGATAAGCTGCATGGCAATAAAGTAATTTTTGTATGTTCTTGGAGATGACACGAATTACATTGGATTGTTCTACTGTTTTGTATTTTGTTAGAATTTGGCTCTATGGTTGTAACAGAGTTTGTGGGAATCAGAACTGTTTTCCCTACATTAATTTGTGGATGGTTTGCAATTTGCTGTTCCTTTTCCACATTAATGGATTTAAAAACTAGGTCCCTCAAGCCACAAAGCAACTTGAATTGGCTTAGTCACTGTTCTTGAGGAGCAGATCGAACATACATAATCCAGTTTTATAAAGCTTTTGTGTGACCCAGGTTAGATGTTGAGTGTACAATGTGAAGTTCTACGAGTCCTATGTATGTGAAGATATTGATCCTACTCACCATTAGAGAATTAAGTTAACCACATGTAACTATAAGACTAGATCCATACCCAGTATCTGAGTTGTGGATTGCCAGCTGCCTCTTTCCATTTACATGGAGCTCCTAATGATGCATTAGTCATACATGTTCTTAGCTGTTCCTGAACCACTCACATTCCAGACCACTGTCCACTCTGCTATAAATGAGTGAGCAGTGAAGCCATTTGTGATATACAAGGAGGGGCCCAAAAGACACCGTATTGTTGTCATAAGAAATTTATTGATGAACCTTTTTACAAAATTACTTCAGTCACCTTCAAAATACTCTCCACTACATGCGATGAACTTGTCAAGTCTCTTTTCCCACTGTTGGAAGCATGTTTGGAACTCTTAAAGTTTGATATTGTCCAGTGTCCTTTGCAAAGCTGTTTTTGCCGCCTCCACATCGTCATAACGCTCCCCTTTTAGCATTTTTTTTCATTCGTGGAAATAGGAAAAAGTCACACGGGGCTAGGTCCAGTGAATACGGAGCATGGGGAACGACAGACCATCTCTGAGATGCCAAATAGTGGCCGTGTGTGCTGGAGCGTTGTCATGATGCAGAAACCAGTCACCTGATCGCCAAAGTTCTGGGCGTTTCCTCCTCATATCCTCTTGCAGACATCTTAAAACATCCAAGTAAAAGTGCTGGTTAACAATCTGGCCAGGGGGTACGAATTCCAAATGCACAATTCCACGAACATCAAAAAAGTCAATGATCATTGTCTTCACATTTGACCTCACTTGCCTTGCCTTTTTTTGGTCTGGGAGAGTTGGGAGTCCTCCACTGGCTTGACGCTTGCTTGGTTTCTGGGTCATACTCGTAACACCAACTCTCATCACCTGTAATGACTTTGTTCAAGAAGTTTGGATCATGTGCAATCTCTGTTTTTCAAGTCCTGACACACATTCATGTGGATGGTTTTTTGCTCCAGTGTGAGAAGGCGTTTCTGGATGTCTGCAGTACTTGTCTTCATACTGTTTTCTTCTTGCAAAACTTTCTTAAGTGCAACAATCATGAAATATTCCTTGTATCCATTCTTTGGAATTTCCATAGCATTGCACAAAATCACACATATTATCACAGCCAGAGCCACAGACTCTTGGTGACATTTGATGTGCGAGACAAACTAAGTGATGTAATGCTCTGTCAATTTAACTGGAAATATTAGTGGACCCAAATTAATTCTTTGCACTACCACAACTTTAAAACTGGTCAATATGAGGGTCACAAACCTTGCTTTGACCTGCGAAACACACTCCAAATTCAGTAATTAAAAGCCCTGTAGCAATTCAACTACTTTCTGAAAGATTCTAACAGCTGATCACTGGACTGGGATATGTACACTACTTCAAGTTCCTGCACTGCCTCCAACTGGCTTCTAACAATTTCTGTGGTGTCACCACCAGACACCACACTTGCTAGGTGGTAGCCTTTAAATCGGCCGCGGTCCGGTAGTATACGTCGGACCCGCGTGTCGCCACTATCAGTGATTGCAGACCGAGCGCCGCCACACGGCAGGTCTAGAGAGACGTCCTAGCACTCGCCCCAGTTGTACAGCCAACTTTGCTAGCGATGGTTCACTGACAAATTACGTTCTCATTTGCCGAGACGATAGTTAGCATAGCCTTCAGCTACGTCATTTGCTACGACCTAGCAAGGCGCCATTATCATTTGCTATTTATCTTGTGATGCATGTACCGTCAGACCGATGTTCACCAATTATGGATTAAAGTTAAGTATTCCAGAAGCTATGTACTTTTTTTACTAGACTCAACTTCTTTAACTGTTCCAGACCTCACGCCAGCCTGCGTGAGCTTAAACGCGTGCCTTTCGGCTACCTCATAATGGCTTGGCTGTCTTGCCAAGTCACAACAATTTCTGCCAATAATCTTCATATCACAACATTGCAAATGTTGCGGATTAGCTAGCATGGACTTGTTCAGCAAAAAGAGCAACCTCAGAGCAGAGCGTGGAGTCGTTAGGTAGCTTTTCTTTCTAAGTACCAAATAACGTCAAACACAACAGTATTTTACTCCTTTGAAAGGGCTCATTTTTTGCTATTAATTTTTTTAAATTTTTTATCAGTTTATGTTCATAAATATGCACAGTGTGGATTTTTCCTTGTAGATGTATTGTGAATCATCACCATCATCACCAATATGGTCATCGCATCTCCCAATTTAAATGTCTGAATCATTCTTACACTCTGAGTGCAGAAGGAAGAAAATTACAAATATTTCAGACATAAAAATAAGCTAAAATAACACATGTTAATCAAAAGGTATCATGATTATAAACTAATGTTAAGTTTATTCTGCATGCACTAGATTAGTATGAGAGTATTCTACAAATAAAAGAACTTTAATTATTGTTCTTCAACCAGTATCAGAGGTGAAATCAAATACTTAATGCCAAGGTTTGTAATAATAAAACCTTTTTCTATTGTGATCAGCCATTACACTTCTCTAGTGAGAACTCTATATCTTCTTAGCAAGTATAATTACTCTGAAACTTCCTGGCAGATTAAAACTGTGTGCCCGACCGAGTTTTAATCTGCCAGGAAGTTTCATAACAGCGCACACTCCGCTGCAGAGTGAAAATCTCATTCTGGGTGTAATTACTCTATCTCACGTTAACCTCTGAACTGTAGATGCTTCACATTATCCACACAGGGTCTATTATGTGTATAGTAATAATAATAACGTAGTTGTGCAACATCACTGAATTGTTTCCTTTATTGTTACCTGAAGTCTAAGAAACCAAACCAGCCTGTTTATAGTTAAATGGCCAAACCGAAACTGCTATGCATACATTATTTTTGGTGTGTAAACAGAGACCAAGTTATGTATACAAATGTTTCCAAATAATACATACAGCTTTGTCAAATGGCATGAATAAATGGTGAAGAGATTCACACCAAGTTATGTGTTGTGATTGGAGGAGTGCATGGCATAGATTTCAGCCATGTCAGATTGGCAGCAGGCTATCTATGAAAGTCATTCTTATTGATGATATATAATTAGTGCAGTTAAGGGCTTCATTCAGTTTCTTGGTTTATGCATAATAAGTGGTGTGTGTGTGTGTGTGTGTGTGTGTGTGTGTGTGTCTCAACTCCAACCACAACTTCAATTGTTCCACAGGACAGGTTTGAAGCAGCTTGCATAAATATTTATCATCTCATTAATTCTATATACTTTCTCTTTGTCCGAGTAGACAACTAGACAATAATTCCTCAAGCTATACTATTTCAAACACAATATTATAAAACTGCAAGCACACAGGTAATGTGCAGACTAAATACAGTACGGAAGTACCTTGGATTTCAACATTATTCTTGATAGCTTTCATGAGTGCAATAGGTGTTGCTTCTGATACACGTTTCTTATCAGGAATAAGAGATGTGAGAGCATAACTTGCACCAGCACTTATCCAGACCTTTCCCTCCTGCTCTGAAATCTGAAAAAGAACCACTTAATGATCACTAAATATTTTAAGAAAAAATCTCATTACTGATAACTGAAGTCATTAATAATTAATATCTTAAACACACTATAAAATTAATTTTAATGAGTACATTTATTTTTATCAACAATTTTTGCTGCCCTCTGCCCCTCCCACCTCTAACCCCCCACAACCACCCACCACGCTTAAATGATTGTATGTCCTCCTTGGATGAACCATACTGCATCATTTATTTCCCAGTTTATCAATCTCATCTTCATCACTGTCACTGTACCACCCATTTGTCATTTACTGTTAAATAAAGGCCTCCATCAGACTCGCTGAATCACTGTATTATGTCATATACATTCACCACATGTTTTCTAATATCAGTCATTTTCCAATATGTTGGCTCCTCTATCATTTCTTATCTCTTGCAATCCTATGGAGTACTTCATTGGCAGATTGTACACCTGCCTGCCTGGCTATACATCCCGTCCACCTCACTTTCATTACATTTTGTTGTTTGTTGTGGTCTTCAGTCCAAAGACTGGTATGATGCAACTCTCCATGCTACTCTATCCTGCGCAAGCCTCTTCATTCTGAGTAAGTACCGCAACCTACATCCTTCTGAAGCTGCTTAGTATATTCATCTCTTGGTCTTTCTCTACGATTTTTACCCTGCATGCTTCCCCCAATATTAAATTGGTGACCCCTTGATGCTTCACAACGTGTCCTACCAACCGATCCCTTCTTCTAGTAATTGTGCCGCAAATTCCTCTTCTCCCCAATTCTATTCAGTACCTCATTAGTTACGTGATCTATCCAACTAATCTTCAGCATTCTTCTGTAGCAACCACATTTCAATTCTCTTCTTGTCTTAATTATTTATCGTCCATGTTTCATTTCCATACATGGCTACACTCCAAACAAGTACTTTCGGGAAAGCCTTCCTGACACTTTCCTTGCCTTCACCAGTCTACATTTTACATCCTCTACTTCAATCATTGTCAGTTATTTTATTGGCCAAATAGCAAAACTCATCTACTACTTTAATTGTCTCATTTCCTAAACTGATTCCCTCAGCATCACCTGATTTAATTCAACTACATCCCATTATCCTCATTTTGCTTTTGTTGCTGTTCATCTTATATCCTCCTTTCAGGACACTGTACATTCTGTTCAACTGCTCATCCAAGTCCTTCACTGTCTGACAGAATTACAATGTCATCAGCAAAACTCAACGTTTTTATTTCTTCTCCCTGGATTTTAATTCCTACTCCAAATTTTTGTTTGTTTGTTTGTTTGTTTGTTTCCTTTACTACTTGCTCAATATACAGATCTAATAACATCAGGGACAGGCTACAACCCTGTCTCACTCTGTTCTCAACCACTGCTTCCCTTCTGTGCCCCTCAACTCTTATAATTGCAATCTGGTTCCTGTACAAATTGTAAATAGTCTTTCACTCCCTATATTTTACCCCTGCCCCTTCAGAAGTTGAAAGAGTATTCCAGCTAACATCGTCAAAAGCTTTCTATAAGTCCATAAAAGCTATAAATGTAGGTTTGCCTTTCCTTAACATCTCTTCTAAGACAAGTTGTAGGGTCAGTATTGCCTCCTGTGTTCCTACTTTTCTACAGAACCCAAACTGATCTTCCCCTGAGGTCAGCTTCTAACAGCTTTTCCATTTGTCTGTATAGAATTCGTGTTCATATTTTGCAACCATGACTTATTAAACTGATAGTTCAGTAATTCACACACCTGTCAGTACATGCTTTCTTTGGTATTTGAATTGTTATATTCTTCTTCAAGTGTAAGGGTATTTCCCCTGTCTCATACATCTTGCACACCAGGTGGAAGAGTTATAGTCACAACAATTGAGTCTTCCATTTCAGCTCATTCTATTATCAATATATTTGGATTCCTGTTCCTCCTCTTAATTCTAAACATCTATCTCTCCATTTCTCACTGAGAGTTTCTCAGTTTTTTGCACTGCAAGACCATGTAACACTGCCATTTGTCCATTTCAGACATAACAAACTTTGTTTTTGAGAACTATTTAGTTTACCACAAACACTCCAAGGCCACATTTACTCTTCTGCTAATTTCTTCTGCTCTATGTCCAGTTATCTTCAAATGTCCTATCAAAAAACCTCATCAAATTGTTTAATGACTTTATCGTTAATTTTTACAGTTCTGTTTTCAACATACATTTTCTTAGCCTTATGAACCTCAATTTTCAAGCCTAATTTCACATCCTTTAAATCACTTTTTAATTTTACGAACAACAAGAGCAAACAGTTCTATGATGTCAGAAAAATGAAGGTGGTTCAGGTATATTCATTTAACATATATTTCTTTTTCACAGTTTAAGGACCAGAAACCATCCTCTATGGCTTCTGAAGAAAGTTTTGGGCACATGGAATCTCCCTGACTGCTTTCATCTGTCAGGTACTCACTACGCTGATGATGTTTAAAGTAGACTGTGTATATTTTTTGGTGAACCAAAACAGGATGAAGCAATGCCTTGTTTCTAAAGAACTCTTTGTATAGATTTTATGAAAACTGAGTCAAAAGTTCTAAAAATCTGTGAATCCCAGAGGATTCCTGTGCTCTGTTATGTAACTATTACAAAATATTCTGACACACAACATATCATACATTTCTTAATGTGTTCTCTGTTGAAATTTCTAAGTATAAGTTTCTAAGTATGGGCCCATCCTCTCAGCTTCAAGCCCCTGTCATTAGTTACTGCATCACTCAAGGGGCACAAGACCTTGTTTTGGTTTTCAGTCTTTAGACTAGTTTGATGCCAGTTCCTATTTCTCCCTACCATAATTACACAAATAACCTACCTAGTATCCAATTAACCATTTGTCAATTTCCTGGATTTTTATAACAAATGTTCAATTAACTTGTTTTGATATGGGCTTCACATAGACCACTTTTTTCCCTACTCTTCCAAATCTCTTCAAGTAGCTCACCTTTTTTTTTTTAACATCTTTCTATAGCACTAAATTTCACACAACTTGATACCCTATTTTGATTTACAATCATCCCTAAAATGGCTTGCTCCAGACATACATTTTTATGGAAGATTCAACTATTTTAAAGCAAGAACAATATACCTGGTGCAAGTAATAGCACAAAATATCATGCCTGTCATCCATAAAATGTTATTATAATCTATTTAATATTGGTAATACTATTCCATCAATTATGAAACTTTAACTGTGGGAATCCATCAACTTTCTTACTTACTGTTGAATATCTTACACACATTTCTGACACAGCACACAATTTCTTTTGTACCTGCTCATGAAACATATGTGGATGAAGTATTTGTACAGCTTTACCTGTCACTGTAAGGAACAATTATGTCATCACTGGCATACACCAATGTGTTACACATGTTACTGTAGTACAAAAACCTATCTTTATAGAAGCATAAACACATGGTGCATACTGAATAAATGAAGGGATGATTTAGGTTGTTGATTTATGTACAGGTTATACACGATTCTATGGGGGAGAACTAATTTTTGATACTCAAGCACAGAGTAACTGGGTATACACACTACTTGACATATGATAAATAATCATGCATAAAACACAAAGCATCCATAACATGCACATAGAATCTATAATCCCTGTGATATAAACACGTTGAGTCTCAGTCAAGTACAACAAAGAGACTGCTAAACACTTGAGCTTTTGGCCAAAAGGATGCCTCCTAGATTGTGTGCGCAAGTGCGTGCGCCCACACACACACACACACACACACACACACACACACACACAGTCTACTGTCTCTTGCCACTGATGGAGTGGTAGGGTTAAGGAGACTTGGGGGGGGGGGGGGGGGGGGGAATGTAGGGGTGGAGAACGGTAAAGTGCTGTTTGTAGGAGCATACAGGGACATGATGGAGGAAAACATAGGACAGCAAGATGCAGTGGAAATGTTGGGGAGGGGGGGGGGGGGGGGGGTTGAAGGAGAGAATTAGAGGAGAGGAAGAAGAAAGAAGACAACCAGCAGGTGCTTTGGTGGAACGGAAAGCTATATAATGGTGAAGTGTGAACAGGGAGGGGTGAAGCACAGGCACTAACAAAGGCTGAGGCCATTGAGGACAGGAAGGTTATGGGAACACAGACTTTACTGCAGGGAAAGTTTCCTCCTGTGCAATTAAAAAAAAAGGTGGTGTTGGTAGGAAGGATCTAGATGGTGCAGGCTGTGAAGAAGTCATTGAACTGAAGAACATTTTGTTGGGCAGTATGCTCAGTAACTGGGTGGTCCAGCTGTCTCTTGACCACAGTTTATTGGTGGTCATTCATGCAATCAGAAATCTAATTGGTTGTCCTGCCCACATAGAATGCAACACAGTGGTTGTAATTTAGCTTGTAGATCACATGACTGCTTCTGATTGGATAGGTGATGCTTGTGACTGGGCTGGGTTAGTTTGTGGTGGGAGGACGTATGGGACAGATCTTGCATCTAGGTCTATAACAGGGATGTGAGGAATGAGACAAGGAGTTGGAAGCAGGTTTGGAAAAGAGCTGGATGAGGATATTGCACTGGCTTAGGGAGTGGCTGGTGAGAGGATAGTTGGTGCGATATTCCTAATTTCAAGGCACGACGAGATGTAGCAAAACCCTAGTGGAGAATGTGATATCAAACGTTCTCGTAACCCCTCTGGCCTCAACCTTCGTTAATACAAGTCCTTCACTTTCCTATCCCCTTCCACTGCTCCCACTCCAGCACTACACAACATTCTATTCCACCATCACATCCACAGAATTTTTTTCCCTCTTCTACTTCTCTCCTTTTTCACCCCCACCCCCACCCCTCGGGCTCCAGCTTTTTAAGCTCCTGCCTGCACCTACTCTGACTCCACCATGTCCCCAACGTGCTACCACAAGCAGCAGTTTACCATCCTCCACTCCTACCCTGCTAACCCTCCCCCTTCCCACCACAGCCTCCTTACCACCACCCCTCACCCCCGATAGCTTCTCCCATCATGTGCAGCTGCTGGCAATGTGGCCTCAAGTGGTCAGAAACAGTGTTCTGTGGTCTGTGTGTGCAAGCTATACTATCATGACTGTGTGTGTTGTCTACTTTAGAAGGAGGCTTTTTGGCCAAAAGCTCACATGTTTAGCAGTCTTTTTGTTGTGTGTGTGGAACTCAACATCTCCTCTATATGGTGAGTAGCAATATTTATTTTTCATAATATTGTACCCAAGTAAAGCTTTACTAGACACATTTTGATTTGAACTGCCCCGTAAAACCCCTAAAATTACAACACATCCTATAAAAATATACCAACAGAAACAATTACTCATATTCCATGAGCTAATATCAGATTTTGATAATTATAATTATCACTGCTAAGGTTTTGTAACTGACTAATTATAGTACTCTACAAAAATATATGGGAAAGGCAGCAACTCAACTACAGCAAATCAATGCATGGAGAACAGAAACACATAACAGAAAACAACATTCTTACTACTCTTTGAACATTAGCTCTTTTTCTAGCAATAGTAGTAGTGCCATTGGTGGAGTGGCTTGCACGCCTTAGCAATACAGATAGCCATACCGTAGGTGCAACCACAACGGAGAGGTATCTGCTGAGAAGCCAGACAAATGTGTGGGTCCTGAGGAGGGGCAGCGGCCTTTTCAGTAGCTGTGGGGCAACTGTCTGGATGATTGACTGATCTGGCCTTGTAACATCACCCAAAAAGACCTTGCTGCGCTGGTACTGTGAACAGCTGAAAGGAACGGGAAACTACAGCCGTATTTTTTTCCAAGGCATGCAGGTCTATTGTATGGTTAAATGATGATGGCATCCTCTTCGGTAAAATATTCAGGAGGCAAAATAGTCTCCCATTTGGATCTTCGAGTGGGGACTACTCAGAAGGATGTAATCATCAGGGGGAAACAAAACTGGCATTCTACAGATTGGAGTGTGGAATTTTAGATTCCTTAATCGGTCAGGTAGGTCAGAAAATTTAAAAACAGTAGTGGAAAGGTTGATGTTGCATGTAGTAGGGATTAGTGAAGTTCAGTGGCAGGAGAACAGAACTTCTGGTCAGGTGAATACAGTGTTATAAATACACACACAGTCAAATAGGGGTACCACAGGACTGGGTTTAGTAATGGATAAAAAAACAGAAATGCGGGTAAGCAACTATGAACAGCATAGTGAATGCTTTATTGTAGTGGCTCTGAGCACTATGGGACTTAACATCTATGGTCATGAGTCCCCTAGAACTTAGAACTACTTAAACCTAACTAACCTAAGGACAGCACACAACACCCAGTCATCACGAGGCAGAGAAAATCCCTAACCCCGCCGGGAATCGAACCCGGGAACCCGGGCGCGGGAAGCGAGACCGCTACTGCACGACCACGAGCTGCGGACTTTTATTGTAGTCAAAACAGACATGAAGCCCATGCCTACCACTGTAGTACAAGTTCATATGCAAACTGGCTCCATTGAAGATAAAGAGACAGAAGAAACGTATGACAAAATAAAAGAAATTATTCAGATAGTTAAAGGAGATGAAAATTTAATTGAGACGGGGGACTGGAATTCATAGTAGGAAAAGGAAAGAAAAGAAAAATAGAAGGTGCATATGGATTCGGGGAGAGGAATGAAAGAGGAAGCCACCTGGTAGAGTTCTGCACAGAACATAACTTAATCATAGCTAACACTTGGTTTAAGAATCATGAAAGAAGGTTGTATACCTGGAAGAGGCCTGGAGACACTGGAAGGTTCCAGATAGATTATATAATGGTAAGACAGATATTTAGGAACCAGGTTTTAAATTGTAAGACATTTCCATGGGCAGTTGTGGACTCTGACCACAATTTATTATTTTTGAACTGCAGATTAAAACTGAATAAATTGCAAAAAGATAGGAAATTAATGAGATAATACCTGGATAAGCTGAAAGAAGTGCAGGTTGCCAAAAGTTTCAAAGTGATCATTAGACAATGATTGACTACTACAGGGGAAAGGAATACAGTAGAAGACAACTGGGTAGTTTTACGAGATGAAATAGTAAAGGCAGCAGAGGATCAAATAGGTAAAAAGACAAGGCCTAGTGGAAATTCTTGGTTAACACAAGAGATATTGAATTTAATTGATGAAAGAAGAAAATATAAAATTACAGCAAATGAAACAAGTGAATACAAATGTTTAAAAAGTGAGATTGACAGCATGAGCAAAACAGTGAAGCAGGAATTGTTACAGGACAAATGTAATGATTTAGAAACATATTTCACTAGGGAAAAAGTAGATACTGCCTACAGGAAAATTAAAGAGGCCTTTGTGAAAAAGAGAAGCAGCTGTATGAACATCGAGAGCTCAGATGGAAAACCAGTCCTAAGCAAAGAAGGGGAAGCTGAACGGTGGAAGGAGTACAGAGGGTCCATACAAGGGAGATAAACTTGAAGACAATATTATATAAAGGTAAGTGGATGTAGATGGAGATGAAATGGAAGATATGATCCTGTGAGAAGAATTTGATGGGGCTCTCTAAGATCTACGTCAAAACAAGGCTCCATTCCATCAGAACTACTGATGCTCTTGGGAGAGCCAGTCATGACAAAACTCTTCCACCTGGTGGGCAAGATGTATGAGACAAGCAAAATACCCTCCAACATCCAGAATAAAGTTATAATTCCAAGTTCAAAAAAAGCAGTTGCTTGAACTATCAGTTTAATAAGTCATGACTGCACGATACTAATACAAATTCTTTACAGATGAATGGAAAATCTGGTAGAATCTGACCTCTGAGAAGAACGGTTTGGATTCCCAGAGAAATTTAGGAACATGCGAGGCAACATCGACCCTACGACGTATCTTAGAAGACAGGTTGACTTACAGAAATCTTTTGAAATTGTTGCCTGGAATACTCACTTTTAAATTATGAAGGTAGCAGGGCTACAATACAGGGAGCGAAAGGTTATTTACAACTTGTACAGAAACAAGATGGGCAGTTATAAGAGTCAAGGGGCAAGAAAGGGATGCAGTGGCTGAGAAGGGAGTGTGAAACAGGGACAGGGTTGTAGCCTATCCCTAATGCTATTCATCCTGTACATTGAACAAACAGTAAAGGAAATCTAAGAAAAATTTGGAGTAAGAATTAAAGTTCAGGGAAAATAAATAAAAACTTTGAGGTTTTCTAATGACGCTGTAATTCTGTCAGACACAGCAAAGAACTTAGGAAGGCAGATGAACGGAATGGACACTATCTTTATCTTTATCTTTATACAAGATGAACATCAACAAAAGCAAAACAAGGCTAATGCAATGCAGTCGAATTAAATCAGGTGACACTAAGGGAATTAGATTAGGAAATGAGACACGTAAAGTAGTATGTGAGCTTTGCTATTTGGGCAGCAACAAAACAACTGATGATGGCTGAAGTAGAGAGGATATAAAATGTAGACTGGCAATGGCAAGAAAAGCCTTTCTGAAGAACAGAAATTTGATAACATCAAATACAGATTTAAGTGTTAGGAAGTCTTTTCTGAAAGTATATGTATGGAGTGTAGCCACATACGGAAGTGAAACATGGATGATAAACAGACAGAAACACAATAGAAGCTTTTGAAATATGGTGCTAGAGAAGAATGTTGAAGATTAGATGGGTAGATCAAGTAACTAATGATGAGGTACTGAACAGAATTGGAACGACAAGAAATTTGTGGCACATCTTGACCAAAAGAAGGGAACGGTTGAATAGGACACGTGCTGAGACATCAAGGAAAGACCTGTTTTGTATTGGAGGCAAGTGAGGGAGGGGTAAAAAAATGTAGAGGGAGATCAAGAGATGAATACAGTAAGCAGATTCAGAAGGATGTAGGTTGCAGTACTTATTTGGAAATGAAGTGGCTTGCACAGGATAGAGCAGCATGGAGAGCTGCATCAAACCAGTCTTTGGACTGAAGACCACAACAACAACAACAACAACAACAGTACACACATTCACACACACAACCACACAGACACCCAAACACATTCTCCTGCGGCCATAGCAAGACTGTTTGGGTGTCTGTGTATGAATGTGTACTACTGCTAGAAAAAGAGCTAGTGCTCGGCATCTAGTGTGAATACTTTTCCGTTGTGTGTTTCTGTGCTTTATGGATCAATCCATTATAGGTGAGAGGCTGCCTTTCCTTATCTTACATATTGCACCATCCAAGAATTTCCTTTACTGTTATATAATATTTTGTAATGACATCTTATGTAAGTAGATGGCAATTTGTGTAGTATGCGAAGCACACACTGTATGTACAGAATCAGGTAGTCTCAAGCATTTCTCCATTGTTATACAAATTGGCAGTTGATAACCACATTGACTGAAATTGGAAACAAAGTGTTAACAATTCAGCAGCTTCTGGTGGTTTATTGTAACATCCACTTGATATTTACAAGTTGTGGCGCACTACCTGTGTCAGCTATTATGAACTTATGGTCTTCATCACTGCAGAAGCCAGATGTGGGTATGGTGCAGTAGCCCTCCCACGTCAATGAAAATCTCTGTACATACTAAAACCACCGACAGTGCCTCACTCACCTTCATATGGGCAAGAACTTGCCGATTTAGGCTCAACAGTTAAAGGCCCTTTCCAAATGGCTAAGAAAAGATGATAGTTAGCTACTTCACAACACAGTGCAAGGCTTAAAGATTACACAGCCTGCACACACTGCAACTCTGCAGCCTATGTGCATTCCGCACAAGTTTCGTGTGACTATGCAAGCTGTGTAGCATGTTTATCATTAGGCCAGATAGAGTCAGTCATCTTCAACTTCCGCCAAGCACTGCCTCAACTGTTTTATACAATTCACAAGTGAACACCAGGCAAATTGGGTACAGGCCTGCAGTCCTCTAGAACACACTACCCTCCCCATCTCTGCCATATGTTCATAATGCAACTCAAGCACCCACTGATCATACCAAAAGAGCACTTGCCACATTCCTCTCAATAAGATCCACAGCTGGAACAACCAAACCACAACCTAAAATTAAAAATATTTTATCCCTGCTTTAGAGGCTTCAGGTGGATAACCTCTACAGTGGCATGATCGAGTTGAGGTGTGGGTTGTTGTCAGGATGATTGGCGGAATCGCTGTCTTGGGAGTGTGCTGATGATGACGGGTGTGGCAGAGCTGATGCAACAGGTGGCCAGTGGCCTGTTTGACACGAACAGCTCGGCAGGACAGCTGATGTGTGGAGTCCGCAGCAGCAAATTTACCATCTGGGAACGGGTCTGCAGCTCAAGCATGGTCCGCCGGAGGTGTGATAACTTGACACGATTCTTGTAATGGAAGACAGTCCTCAGCAGTGATGTCTGCCCTTGCAAGTGGGGCTGTACAGCATCAGTATTCCCACCCAGAGATAGGTGGTTAATCGGCTGCACTGGCTTGGTCTGGAGTGAGCCCGACGGTCGCCTACCAGTTAGAATGTGCCAGGTCCATCGTGGTGGACTTAGAACCAGCAGTTGGAGGAGGCCAGCATAGTTGGAGGAGGCCAAGGCTCATAGTGGCTGCTCACAAAATCGTGTCACCTCATTGCCCATAGAAGACCTCCCCTCACAGATGGTATGGTTGGTTGGTTTGGAGGGATTAAAGGGACCAGACTGCTATGGTCATCGGTCCCTTTTTCCAAAGACAAAGAACACCCACAGAGAACAAAAACAAGGAACAGAAGAGATCACAGACGATACAGAACAAGAGATACTGAGACAAAGACAAGACAAAACAAACTAAAACCACACAGAGTGTGACGGTGGTTGGCCGACTATAGACATAAGAAAGGAAAGGCCAACCACTTAGAAACACATTAAAAAATCAGTGTAAATCCATAGGCCAAAGGCCAGAATCAACACAAAACAATAAAATAAAACAGAAACACTCAGAGTAAATGATAAAATCCGCCTGCCCGAATAAAACGTAAAACTAAGTCAGCCATAGTGGAGTCGTCTGTTAAAAGGGCAGGGAGCGTAGCAGGCAGCGCAAATGTCTGCCGGACCACAGCTAAAAGGGGGCAGGCCAGCAAAATGTGGGCCACTGTCAAAGCTGCCCCACAGCGACATAGAGGAGGGTCCTCCCGGCGCAGTAAATAACTGTGTGTCAGCCGGGAGTGGCCAATGCGGAGCCGGCAAAGAACTACTGAGTCCCTGCGAGTGGCTCGCAGGGATGACCGCCACACAGCCGTCGTCTCCTTGACAGCACGGAGTTTATTGCGCATTGTCAGTTCGCGCCATTCATCGTCCCATAGCGCCAAGATTTTGCGGCGGAAGACTGCCCGCAAATCAGTCTCTGGGAGGCCAACGTCCAGAGATGGCTTACTGGTGGCCTCTTTCGCCAGGCGGTCAACATGTTCGTTACCCGGGATACCGACATGACCGGGGGTCCACACAAAGACCACAGAGCGGCCGCAACAGGCGAGAGTATGCAGAGACTCGTGGATAGCCATCACCAGACGAGAACGAGGGAAACACTGGTCGAGAGCTCGTAAACCGCTCAGGGAATCGCTACAGATAACGAAGGACTCACCTGAGCAGGAGCGGATATACTCTAGGGCACGAAAGATGGCGACCAGTTCAGCAGTGTAAACGCTGCAGCCATCCGGCAAGGAACGTTGCTCGGAAAGGTCCCCTAGAGTGAGCGCATATCCGACACGACCAGCAACCATCGAACCGTCAGTGTAAACAACACCAGAGCCCTGATACGTGGCCAGGATGGAATAAAAGCGGCGGCGGAAGGCCTCTGGAGGGACTGAGTCCTTAGGGCCCTGTGCCAAGTCGAGCCGAAGGCTAGGGCGACGAACACACCATGGGGGTGTATGCAAAGTAGCCCGGAAAGGAGGTGGAACAGTGAAACCCTGGAGCCCAGAGAGAAGCTCTTTGACGCGGACCGCTATTGTACAACCAGACCGGGGCCGACGTTCTGGCATACGGACGACCGACCGCGGGAACAGGAGGCGATAGTTTGGATGCCCAGGCGAGCTTAGAACATGGGCAGCATAAGCGGCCAGCAAACGTTGGCGTCGGAACCGCAGTGGAGGTACACCTGCCTCCACTAGTACGCTGTCCACAGGGCTGGTGCGGAAAGCACCAGTGGCAAGGCGTATCCCGCTGTGGAGAATCGGGTCCAGCACCCGTAACGCAGATGGGGATGCTGAGCCATAAGCCAGGCTCCCATAATCCAGACGGCACTGGATTAACGCCTGGTAGAGCCGCAACAGTGTAGAGCGGTCGGCGTCCCAGTGGGTGTTGCTCAAGCATCTCAGAGCGTTTAGATGCCGCCAACACGTCTGTTTCAGCTGCCGGATATGAGGCAGCCAAGTCAACCGGGCATCGAAAACCACCCCCAAAAACCTGTGGGTCTCCACCACAGCAAGGAGTTCGTCGGCAAGATAAAGCCGCGGCTCAGGATGGACTGTTCGGCGCCGGCAGAAATGCATAAAACAGGTCTTGGCTGCCGAAAACTGAAACCCATGCGCTACAGCCCAAGACTGCGCCTTACGGATAGCGCCCTGTAGCTGACGTTCAACAGCTGCAATGCCAGTAGAGCTGTAATAAAGGCAGAAGTCGTCAGCATAGAGGGAAGCGGAGACAGAATTTCCCACGGCCGCAGCAAGCCCGTTAATGGCTATTAAAAACAGACAGACACTTAAAACAGAGCCCTGTGGCACACCGTTCTCCTGGACGTGGGAGGAACTATACGAGGCCGCGACTTGCACGCGGAAGGTACGACACGAGAGAAAATTGCGGATAAAAATCGGCAGAGGACCCCGAAGACCCCATCCATGAAGCGTAGAAAGAATGTGATGACGCCATGTCGTATCGTACGCCTTCCGCATGTCGAAAAAGACAGCGACCAGGTGCTGACGGCGGGCAAAAGCAGTACGGATGGCCGACTCCAGACTCACCAGATTGTCGGTGGCGGAGCGGCCTTTATGGAACCCACCCTGAGACGGAGCCAGAAGGCCCCGAGACTCCAGTACCCAATGCAAGCGCCGGCTCACCATCCGTTCAAGCAACTTGCAAAGAACGTTGGTGAGGCTAATGGGACGGTAGCTGTCCACCTCCAGAGGGTTCTTTCCAGGTTTCAAAACGGGGATGACAATGCCTTCCCGCCATTGCGACGGAAACTCCCCCTCGACCCAAAGACGGTTGTAAAGATCGAGAAGGCGCCGCTGGCAGTCCACTGAAAGGTGTTTCAGCATCTGACAGTGGATGCCATCTGGCCCAGGAGCGGTATCAGGGCAAGCAGCTAGGGCACTGCGAAATTCCCACTCACTGAATGGAGCATTGTAAGATTCCGGGTGGTTGGTGCGAAACGAAGGGCTCCGGCGTTCCAGCCGCTCTTTAATGGAGCGGAAGGCCTGGGGGTAATTCGCAGAAGCGGAACTCATAGCAAAATGCTCTGCTAAGCGATTTGCAATGACGTCGGAGTCAGTACAAACAGCTCCATTCAGTGAGAGCGCAGGGACGCTGGCAGGGGTCCGATAGCCGTAGACGCGTCGAATCTTGGCCCAGACCTGCGAGGGAGTGACATGGAGGCCAATGGTGGACACATACCGCTCCCAGCACTCCTTCTTGCCTTGGCGGATAAGGAGGCGGGCCCGCGCACGCAGCCGTTTGAAGGCGATAAGGTGGGCTAAGGAGGGATGTCGCTTGTTACGTTGGAGCGCCCGCCGGCGATCTTTAATCGCTTCAGCGATCTCAGGCGACCACCAAGGCACAGCCTTCTGCCGAGGGGACCCAGAAGAACGGGGAATGGCAGATTCGGCGGCAGTAACGATGCCGGTGGTGACCGATTGAACCACCGCATCAATGTCATCAGTAGAGAGAGGCTCAAAAGCGGCAGTGGAGGAGAACAAATCCCAGTCAGCCTTATTCATAGCCCATCGGCTAGGGCGCCCAGAAGAGTGGCGCTGTGGTAGTGACAAAAAGAGCGGAAAGTGGTCACTACCACACAGGTCGTCATGCACACTCCATTGGACAGATGGTAAGAGGCTATGGCTACAGATGGAAAGGTCAATGGCGGAGTAGGTGCCATGCGCCACACTGAAGTGTGTGAAGGCACCATCATTTAACAGCGAGAGATCGAGCTGCGACAATAAATGCTCAACGATGGCGCCTCGACCTGTGGCCACTGACCCACCCCACAGAGGGTTATGGGCGTTGAAATCGCCCAATAGCAAGAAAGGTGGCGGCAATTGGGCGACCAGTGCAGCCAGGACATGCTGCGAGACATCACCATCCGGTGGAATGTAAACACTGCAGACGGTAACAGCCTGTGGCGTCCACACGCGTACAGCGACAGCCTCTGAAGGCGTCTGGAGAGGGACAGACTCGCTGTGCAGAGTGTGAAGGACATATATGCAGACGCCACCAGACACCCTTTCATAAGCTGCTCGGTTCTTATAATAACCCCGATAGCCACGGAGGGCGGGGGTTCGCATCGCTGGAAACCAAGTTTCCTGGAGAGCAATGCAGAAGAAAGGGCGAAGGCTGAGAAGTTGGCGGAGCTCAGCTAAATGGTGGAAAAAAACCGCCGCAGTTCCACTGGAGGATGGTATTGTCCATGGCTGAGAAAGGCGTGAAAGGACTGGGAAGGCAATTTACGCCGCTTGTTCACTCACTGCCACCGATTCAGTACCCGTACGAGAGGCATCCATGGCGTCGGAGGGACCAGCGAGATCAAGGTCCTCAGCGGACGCTAGAATCTCGACTTCATCCTCAGTCGCAGAGCGCGAAAGGTGCGGTGGGGTTGGTGCCACCGCAAGTTCTTTGGCCTTAGAGGTCTTTCTCTTGGACTTCTCTCGCTGAACCTTGGGTTTCACCGGCTGGGAAGGCTTCACCGATTCAGTCTCCGGGACAGAGGAGGATCGTGAAGCCCTACGCCCGGCCGCTGGTGAGGACTTATGCCACTGGTGGCCGTCATCCTTCCCGCTGGTGGAACCCTGGGAAGGGAGGGTCCCAAGGGAACTCTTACGGGCGAGAGTAGCCGAAGAAGTTAGACGTTTCTCCCGCTGAGAAGCGGGGACGGACGTCCCCGACGGGTGGGAGGAGGTTGCTCCTGAGGTAGGTGGTGCAGGAGCAACCGGTTGGGTAGAGCCCCCCACGGGCAAGGGGGCAGGAGGAGTCTTACTGCTTATCGAGCTGGCTGGAAGTCTCGAAACTGATGGAGCTAGCACAGTTGTTGTAGCAGCTGCATAAGAAGATGTCATTCTCACAGGATGGAGTCTGTCATATTTCCGTTTGGCCTCAGTATAGGTCAGCCGGTCCAGGGTCTTATATTCCATGATTTTGCGCTCTTTCTGAAAGACTTTGCAGTCAGGCGAGCAAGGTGAATGGTGCTCCCCGCAGTTGACGCAGATGGGAGGCGGGGCACATGGAGTATCGGGATGAGATGGGCGTCCGCAATCGCGACATGTGAGGCTGGAAGTGCAGCGGGAAGACATATGGCCGAACTTCCAGCACTTGAAGCACCGCATCGGGGGAGGGATATAGGGCTTGACGTCACATCGGTAGACCATCACCTTGACCTTTTCCGGTAACGTATCACCCTCGAAGGCCAAGATGAAGGCACCGGTAGCAACCTGATTGTCCCTCGGACCCCGATGAACGCGCCGGACGAAATGAACACCTCTACGTTCTAAGTTGGCGCGCAGCTCGTCATCAGTCTGCAAAAGGAGATCCCTATGGAAAATAACACCCTGGACCATATTTAAACTCTTATGTGGTGTAATAGAAACGTTAACATCCCCCAACTTGTCACAAGCAAGTAACCTGCGGGACTGGGCGGAGGATGCCGTTTGTATCAGTACTGACCCAGAGCGCATTTTAGACAAGCCCTCCACCTCCCCAAACTTGTCCTCTAAATGCTCGACGAAGAACTGAGGCTTTGTGGAGAGAAAAGACTCCCCATCAGCTCTCGTGCAAACTAAGAATCGGGGCGAATAACTGTTACCTCCATCCTGAGACTTACGCTCTTCCCACGGCGTGGCCAGGGAGGGGAACGTTTTCGGATCATACTTCTGAGCATTAAATTGAGCCCGAGAACGCTTAGAGACTGCTGGCAGCTGGCCGCCAGCGAGAGATGATGTACCACGCTTCATTGCGGGTCATCCGCCCTGATGCCACCTACTCCGACCAAGGGCCCTCCCCACGGGCGCCACCCAGCCACAGCAATAGCCACCTGGCAGGATGGCCATTGCCGGGAGTCCTGATGCCCCAGGGAGATGGGCATCTACTCCTTGGCATACGTGGGGAGTGAACGGCGCAGGCATCAGTAGAGCGATCCCTGTGTTGTCAGGGGGCTACAACCAAGAGGGTACATGGCGGCCCCACCACAACGGACTGGCTACCGTGCTGGATGTTAGGTGACATGTGGTCCATGGGCGTCGTCAGTGCAGAAAATGGCCCTGCACAGTGCTTGGCAGAAAGTGCACGCAGGGGCGCATCAATGCCCAAGCGATGGAGAGCGGGCAAGACTGCAATGCAACGACGAATAAGATGGCGAAAGTTCTCAACACAACACGGACACAATGCACCAAGTAAGGTGCCCTTCCCCAATCGGCTCGCTCTTCGGAAAAATTTTGAGATATGGAGGTCAAACCCGACAGGGGACCATCACATAAGGCCGAAACGTTTGAGACTCCTTTTAGTCGCCTCTTACGACAGGCAGGAATACCACGGGCCTATTCT
Source organism: Schistocerca serialis cubense (assembly GCF_023864345.2). Classification (NCBI taxonomy): domain Eukaryota; kingdom Metazoa; phylum Arthropoda; class Insecta; order Orthoptera; family Acrididae; genus Schistocerca; species Schistocerca serialis. The sequence continues at coordinate 154,830,800 of NC_064642.1, forward strand.
TACCCCCGAACCCGCAGGGGGGCCTCACAGATGGTATTGCCAGAATGACATCCCTTTGCAGACTGATATCTCTTTGGCTAAAAAAGATGGGTACTCATTTTGCTGAAACACCACTTCTGACCATGTACACCAAAACAAGCCCTTAGCTTGGAGGCGTAGTAACAAGCCTGTTCACACTGTAGTCGCTCTGTCTTTCTGCTGTATTGACATTATCAAGTTGCTGGTCCCTTGCTCAGCCACTACGTGGACATCAACTGGTGGCATTGCTGCATCTGATGTAGTGCTGTTTTGGTTGGCTCTGCAACAGCAGTGGCATTGTCACTATTTTACTCAGTAGAGCCAAAAAATACTGACGGCACAACACTGCAGAGTATCATCCTTATACCACTATTCCTACAAAAACCCATAGCTCCAAGGGTCATACCCCTTTGAAAAACCTGGGTAGAATACCTGTTGCCTGCAGCTGCTTTCTTCTCTTATTACAGAACTATTTCTACAGCATGCTGTGTCCCATCAGAAGCAAAGCTGTTTTTAAAAGAAGCCGTGTGGTTTGTTAATTCTGCTGCATATGCTGGGCAGTTTTCTATGTTGGCACTCTAAGGCACCAACAGCCCACACAAATGAACAGTCACCACAAACTATACACTGACAAGTATGGAGCACGTACCTCAGCACAAAACTGTCAGTAACAACTGTTTCAAAGGCCATTTCACCTTCATTCTTATCACAACAACATTTGTAATTGCATATGTGGGGGCTGTCCCACAAAGACATTATACGCGCATACAATCATCCTAGGCCTCTGTCTCCAATAGTTCCTGTCCTCTACGTATCACTATTCCTTCCCATTCTCCTCAAACTAGCTTTGTTCTATACAATGCATCTTCCTCCTCTCTTTCTAACTTCACATTTCTCACTACTCCATCGCTATCTTTCTTTGATTACATCTCTGTCACTGTTATTACCACTCTTTTTACTCCCCTCATCAGCCCCAGCTGAAGCCATTACTCCCCACTCCCACACCACGACTCCACGCAAATAAATAGATAAATAGATAGATATAGAGAAAGTGTGATATCTGATGTACAATTGTGTATAATTGTTAGTGGCATGTATGTCAGTCACGTTTTCCTCTGTAAAGTAACAGTCTGTTCCCACATCTAACAATTATTCACGACTCCACGCAAATAAATAGATAGATAGATAGATAGATAGATAGATATAGAGAAAGTGTGATATCTGATGTACAATTGTGTATAATTGTTAGTGGCATGTATGTCAGTCACGTTTTCCTCTGTAAAGTAACAGTCTGTTTCCACATCTAACAATTATTCAGTAAAGTAAAGCTACTAATTAACACATCAATAATATTACAAAAAGGATTGACTGCTACTCATTGTAAAGATGACTCGTTGAGTTGCAGACAGGCACAACAAAAAGACTGTTACACAGTATAGCTTTTGGCCAAAGAAATGCACGCGCGCGCACACACGCACGCACACAGATTCACACAAGCAAGCACACCTTGTGCACACATGTCCAGCGCGTGCACACACACACACACACACACACACACACACACACACACACACACACACACACACACACACGCACGCAGTACACCTCGTGCACACATGTCCACTACCACTGGCAGCTCTGATCGCAATGCAACTGCTGTGGGAATAGTTGGGGGGACGGGGGGGGCCGGGGGGGGGGGATATCTGGTGGGGCATGCAGGGCTACATGGCGGCCTGACAAAACTGCTGGGAAGTGGGGTGCAGGAAAAACAGGGAGCAAGAGAGGAGAGGAGAGGAGAGGAGCAATTAAAGGGCTGCTGGCAGTAGCAGTCATGTGCATAAGGTACACTTGTGTGTGTGTTTGTTTGTGTGTGCGTGTGTGTGTGTGTGTGTGTGTGTGTGTGTGTGTGTGTTTTCTTTTCTGAAGAGGGCTTTAGCTGAAAGCTATAATGTGTAATAGTTTTATCATTGTGCCTGTCTGCAACTCAATGGGTCATCTTTCCAGTGATTAACATTCCATCATATTGTTTATAGGTACTAAATAAACCTTTTTCCTAAAAATAATGCAAACAATAATGACAGAACAAATTAACTATATCACAGTTTCAGAATTACTCTTTCAGTTATACAAAAATGTGCTGTAAATACTTTGTTTGTAATTATTCATTTAACAAAGGAGACCATACAAAATTAATGCTAAGACATTCAACAAGGAAATGGGTTACCTGTCCTGCAGGGAAAACAAGTTGTGAATATTCTTTACTTTAAAACTGTTTGCCTGACTAGACATAAATCCCGATATTTGCCTTTCTGAAATATTTGATCCAGTTTCGCTGGAGAATAAATCAAATGCTTTGTATTTATTCAGCTAAAATTACCAATTTACAAGGTTAAGCACGATGGGGAGAGTGAATTAGAATTCCTTTCCTAAGGAAAGATAGGGCATTAACAGTTTCTCTTTTGCCTCTAATACACACCATTCTGAGATAATTGACCAACTATCTTTCACTCCACTGCAATAGTTAAATTTGAATGTTTGTTTTCATAAATGCTTTTATCTGGGCAACAAATATTTGATTGGCTGCACCACAGCTGTCAAAACTACAGTATTTCACTGTCCCTTTACATACAACCAGTTTCAGGCTTTACACTTATTCTCATGTACAATACCAGAACAGGAGATGTGTTCAGTATTTCGCAATTACGCACTTATCAGAACAGCACACAAATATTAAAAATTCATACAGGCGATGGAATGTGGCATTACATATATGACTTGGAAGCCAAGCAAAAGTGAAGTTGTGGAAAAAAGCTTCACCATCATTACAGAGGAAAACAAAACAAGTGAGGATCAACATGAAAATAATGTTGGTTTGTATTTCAACATGAAGGGAATAGTCTAAAAATTACGGCATGCACTGTGATGATCAAAAGCTATGCCAGTCCATCTGGAACTACTTTAGGTCAGGAACTTCACATTTAGGTCACTCACATGATACAGGCCCATATGACCTTCCTCTTCTCTAGAATGAAAAGCAGCATAAAAGGGAATTTCCGGAACACACAACAGGTGAAACATTTTGTTACACAAAAAACACAGTATTTATGAAAGCAAGCACTCCAACTTAACTTATGGTTCCATATAGATGATGGTTGGTCAGTTGATATGAGGCAATGTGTAGGAACGACACTCAGCAAGAGGAGAACCTGTCAGTACCACTCCTCTGCTTACAGGAAAGCAATTATCAATCTGTTGCACTTAATGATACACTCTAGCAAAGCACAATAAATGATAAGTACCTGCTCAGTAAGTACATCTTGTATTTTTTCATATGGGTGGATCGTGATGCACAGATCTTCCTGGTTAAAATGTTGCCGCACAGATGGTGTCAGCTTACATTCATCCATGAAGAGGTGCACACTGTGCATCGTGACAAGAGCATACGAGAAGAACACTGGATTATACGCAATATCTGAGCCACGAAGATTTAACAGCCCTGTCAAAAAGAACAGAAACATGGATGTGAATGTTGATGACTTACTCCATGCTGCAAAATGTTACTAGGCACTAACATTACATAATTATGATGGAAACCTAAAAAAAGTGAAACCTAAAAATGGAAATTAATATTTAGGCACTTATCTTTTCCCAAAAATAATTATTTTTCACAATTTCCTATACTTCCTTTCACTGTAAAGCAAGAACTTAAAAAATTGGAAAAGTGAGAGAACAGTATTTTGAAAGCAATATGTCTGTCAGCCCTTGCACAGTCTGTACCGAAATATAATTTAATCAAACTGAATACTTGGAAAGCTGATGAAAGAAATTGCAAGACTGAAGATTAATTGTGTTATAGTAGGTAACATCTCACATTTGATGAGATGGGAGCATTGTCAAAGCTAAAAAAGACAAATCTGCCACCAAAATGAATACAGAAAAGGGAAATTCCATAGAAGAAAGGAGGGGATGACAGGAAGTAGCAAAGGGAAGATTATGAAGTTGTTTTTGTACCTACTCTCAGTTGACTTCAAGGCTATGAATCTGACAAGACAGACTATTGGGAGATCATGATCTCTTCCTAAGAATATGCTGCTTATATACTTCTTGAGAATGCAGTCTCTCCCTCTCCCTCATTCTCATTCTCCCCGCCCCCCTTTCTCTCTCATTCTTTTTTCAAAAATGCCCTCCTCTGAGGGGCTGTGAGACAGTTAAAAGGTTGCTGGGCTTGACTCCATACAATATGGCATATTGCAAGCATTGTAAGGTCAGATAGCATTTGTTTAAGGGATTGTCAAATAATGTGCATACTGCAATAGAGAACCCCAAAAGCTATGGGAACTAGTACAGAGTGTCATACTAAACTGAGGTAGTGATAAAGACTTCACACTGGCAATGCTTTACAAGAGAGATTGCTTCCCAAAAAACTAAGAGTTAAGAGGACCGAAAGTACTCTAAATTAAAACAGTTATAGAGTGCATTGACAAGAATATTTTGATGTACTGCGTCCTCTCTCACTCCAAGCTAGATTGCTGCACCTTTTAGGAACTGCATTAATGTTTATAACAAAAGCTCCCACATCTTTAGTTACACTATACATAATTCTTCACTTGACCAAGCAGAAACTTTCATCATTCAGGATTTTCGAAGAAGGAATAAAATGAGTGACTTTTGTAGCAAAAAGATGAGGGAAAGCTAAATAAATATGCTAGCAAGTGATGGCAACATTGTGTAATATGCACACAGCTGTGCATGTTATTTAGCATTTGTGCTAAATGATATTACTTAAGATTATGGTTTTGAAGTCCACATACATTATAACAAGAATCAGTAATTATTTCCTCTGAGTGGATGTCACACTACAATCTGAAAGTCCAGGATTTGGTCTTGGTGGTTCTACATATATTTTTCCCTACCTGGCACTTGACTGAATTGAAATCCCACACTGCATTGTGTACATTAAAAATCTACCATTATAAATGCTAGGTGCCTACAAAGCTGGGCAGGTGTGCCACTTTTTGTGTCACGAGCCATGGTGTACAGATACTACCTTTCAGGACAGCTGCACATTTCGGTAGCACAAAAATCATTGGTTGTACATCCGAAGATTTACAACATTAACAAGACACAAGGGGAAGAATAGATAAAAAGAGGTCACCAAGGTCTTTTGTTGTTTATCTTAATATCTATGGTTTGATCTTTATCATTGCTAAGATTTATAATAAACACATGTAAAAGCAATTGGAGTCTAAAGTCATCTGCCAAGATCTTGTAGATAAGAAAGGAAAGAAGCGCACACAATTTCAAGGTACACTTTTGTCCCTTAAGATTGAAAACTCCCTACAGGTGGATACCTGTACAACGATCTATGAGCTAGGCATCAGAAGGTAATGAAATAATTGTATTAAATAGAACACTATGGCATTTAATTTTGTATCCAATGCAAAAATACGTTCACATAAACTATCGCACAATTGAGAATTTTGGATGTGAACTGCTTAAGAATGAGTTTTCAAGAGAACAGTGAATAGAAACTACATTCCACAAAATAAAGTGGAATTTTAAAAGTCTTTACATCCCATAAAAACTGAATACTTTGTTCAATAGTCACAAGAGGAGGAGGAATATTTGGAAAAGGTCAGGAGATACCAGTATGAAAAAATTCCAGTTAGATTACATCATGGCCACAAAGATTTCAAAATCAGAAATAAGAACAGCGAGAAATTTATCAGAATTGGGACTCACAAAGTAGATGAAGCTGAGAAATTCTGTTACGTAGGCAACAAAATTACCCAAGATGAATGAAGCAATGACAAAGCAATCTAGTACTGGCAAAAAGGGCATTCCTGATCAAAAAAGTACTAGCACCAAACATAGGCCTTAATTTGAGGAAGAAATTTCTGAGAATGTATGTTTGGAGCACGGAATTGTGGGGAAACAAACGCAAGAGAATTGAAGCATTGAGATATGGTTCTACAGAGGAATGTTGAAAATAAAGTGGACGGGTAAGGTAAGGAATGAGGAGGTTCTTCGTAGAATTGCTGGGGAAAGGAAAACATGGAAAACACTGACAAGAAGAAGGGACCGGATGATGGGACGTCTGTAAAGACATCAGGAAATAACTTCCAAGGTACCAGCAGGAGCTGCAGAAGGTAAAAAATGTAGGGGAAGACAGATATTGGAAAAAATGTGGAGGAGGATTTTCACAGGCTGAAGTTAAGCTCAGTATATATTAATGAGGTGAAAAGAAAGAAATAACCACTTCTTTTAGGAAATACAATAACTACCACACCAAAATACAAGGTGCCAAGTAAGTAGGTACAGTGGTTATGGGACTTTAATCATTTTTTCGAGGAACAGAATTCAAGTCTCCATCCAGCCTTCCAAACTCAGCCATTTCTGGGATTTCCTAAATATATCAAGGCAAATGCCAGGATGGTTCCACTGAATTTCCTCACCAATCCTTGTCCCACCACACTTGAGCTCTGCCTTTGGTAACCACATGATCGACAGGATGTTCACCTAATCTTCCTTTCCTCATGGCATAGTGTACTAGTTGTTGGCATGGTTTATAAGTAGGAAATTGGTAATACAATGAGCTCCCTTGAGCAACATGCAAAAAATTCTTGATATAAAAAATATAGTGGTGAACACCAATCTACAGATTTCCAACTGACATTGCAAGCTGATTAATTATAGGCTCTACGTGAGGAAATTTAGAAAGCAATAAAATATGAAGATCAGATTTATGAGCCAATGGGGAAACAACAGGAAAAGGAGGGAAATACAGCAATCTTATTGGAGAAAAAGAAAGGATTCTGTCACTTTCCAAGATCTTTCAGCTAGTTATTGCAAACATGCTTAAAAAAAAAAAAAAAAGAGGGGGGGGGGGGGGGGGGGGGGGGGGGAAGATATACCTGAAAAAATCATTGTGCCGACAAAACTTAAGAAACCACACATTGCCAAAGAAAGCATATCAGGAAACAAACTATTTGTGATGAAAATAAATTTTAAAAAGGGAAGAAATAAGAAGCTACAATTTCCCTAGATACTTACAATTAAATTTTGAATTTTTATTATAATTTTGAGATGCTATTCACAATTTTTTTGCATCAGTTGCCAGAAACATTTTTTTCTACTCTGGAGTAAAGGAGATTAGCCATCAAAAAGAAAAAAAACATTGAGTCATTGACAGGCATGCAGAAATAGCCTCCACTGTTCCTACATTGTTTACATTCCAGCAGAACTTCCCTACAAAATTAACTTAAAATAATCATTTCATTGTTTCATAAAAATGCGTTAATATATCTGACCATTATTACTTACATGCTACTTCATCTAGGGCTGTCACAACTAATAACGTAGCACCTTTCTCTGCTAGCATTGTTCGCACTTCTTCCACCTTTGTTTTTGATGTCTTCCCTGAAAAAATTAGAGGCTGGTTTATTAATTATAATGGAAACAAAGGATGGGGCATTAAGAAAATATCACACTCAGTAACATTATTACATTGTTGAGGTGAATGAGAAATCAACTAGTGACATTCAAATATTGCTATCTATAAAAATAATGGCAGGAGTCTGGATAATCCCTCAGTATATACTTGAGGAATTGAGTGGTCAACAGATGAATAAATAAGACTGATAATAATGCTGCAGAAGATCCCACAATTCCAAAACTTAGAGATGGCCACTTCATTTACTTTTATGTGTGTATATCAGCTGTAACTGTGCCTCCTGAAAATAAGAACTGACAAGCCCATCTGCCTTTTAGTGATGTTAATAGATTTCTACATGTAACTGTACTTTTCAAACAGTTCAAAAAGTAAAAATAAGGAAAAATAAGGAAGGGCGACAGTTCACTTATAGTCGATGAATGTGTGATAGATAGACGCATAGCTCACATTCCTAACTAGACTTACAGCTATGGCTCTTTTTTAGTGTAAGTACTCTCCCTCTCCCTCTCCCTCTCCCCCTCTTGCACACAAGCACACACACACACACACACACACACACACACACACACACACACACCGCCCACCCCACACAAACAACACGAGAGCACTCATGAAACTGCACTTGCCTGTAGCTGCAGCAACAATGACTGTTTATGTGTATTTCTTCAGTCTGACAATAGAGGAAGGGAGGGCGGAAGGGAGTTAGGAAGGGTATGCAGAAACTCGACAGCAGTCAGATGTATGGGCTGGGTAGGTAATTGGAGATATGAGAAAGGCGGAGAAAGTGGCTCTGAATGCAAGATGATGCTGTTGTTTATTGTCTAGTAGAGTCATCAAAAGATCAAAACCAATCGCAAAAAAATTAAGACAAGATATCTGTATAGTGTGAAAATTGGTAATTGATCCTAAATAATGAAAGTGAGAGGTCATCCACATGACTGCTAAAAAGAATCTGTTAAACTTCAGTTACATGATACATCAATCAAATTTAAAGGCCATAAATTCAACTAAATACCTAGAAATTACAATTATGAACAACTTAAACTGGAAAGAAACAGAAAATATGAGGAAGGTGAATCAAAGACTGCATTTTTTGGAGGAACTCTTAGAAAACTGAAGAGATCTAAAGAGACTGCATGCACTACACTTGTCTGTCCTCTTTCGCAGTACTGCTGCTTATGTGGATCCTTGCCAGATAGGGGTAACGGAGCCCATCAAGAGAGTTCAAGAAGAGCAGCACGTTTAGTATTATTGAGAAATAGGGGGGAGAGTGTCACGCACACAATACAGTACAGGGTGTTTCAAAATGAATATACGGGTTTTAGGGCTTTGTAGCACATATTACATTCACCTTACAATTATAAATAATACATCAAATGAAAGAGAAACATAAACAGTTTTTCTTACAATTATTCAGTGTGAACACCGATCACACATTGAGTCGATATGAGAGTTGTTCCAAAACCTTGAGCAATGTGTCAGGAGTAGCTCTCGCAATAACACTGTTTCTAAAGTCGGGTAGATCAGCTGGTATCGGAGACACATACATATGATCGCATCAGATCATGTGGGAATGTGGTCATGCATAAAATGCTGTATCAACTGGCCCCTTGCACCCAATCCACCAGTTGGATACAACAACATTTAACCAGTTGCGTATTGAGTTATGCCAGGGAGGAGGCACACCATCTTGCTCCCAAATAAAGATGTGTTGTTCAGCTTCTTCCCATTGAGGTATGGGCCATAGCTGCAGCACATCAAGATAAAAAACATCAGTTACAGTTGATTCACCGAAAAAGAAAGGCCCATTAACTCCCCGCGGGGATATTTCTTGAGGCTAAGTGTGAAAGACTGGCACTTGTTCAACATGTTTTTCAGTCACTCTTTGTCATTTCATACTCTTTCCATTGCACCCAGGTATACAAACAAAATTCTGAGTTACTCTTTCATTTCGTGAATTATTCACGATTGTAAGTTGAACGTAATAAATGCTACAATGCCTTTAAACCTGCATTTGCATTTTGAAACACCCTGTATTTGCAGTAGACATCAATAAAACAACTGAGTTTCTCACTGCGAGGGGGGGGGGGGGGGGGGCTCTTCCCACGAAACTTCAATCACCAACTTTCTCCATGCAAAAGTATTTTGTTGACACTGGCCTACACAGGGAGAAATGATCATCAATAAGTGTTCTTTTCCTCCGTATGCTATTCTAGAGTGAAATAACAGAATGGGGTAAAGGTGGTTCGATGAACCGTCTGCTAGGTCCTTAAGTGTGATTTGCAGAGTAGCCATGTAGTGTTAGATGAAGTAACAAAATGAAGACTGCAAAATTAACATTCACATGAGAGAGAGAGAGGGAGAGAGGGAGAGAGAGAGAGAGAGAGAGAGAGAGAGAGAGAGAGAGAGAGAGAGAGAGAGAGAGAGAGGATTGGGGGGGGGGGGGGTGGAGCGAGGCAGGCAGGGTACAGGAGTGAAGGAGAGGGGACAGGAGGGGGGGGGGGGGGGATTAAAAGCAAGTATATGGTTTCAGCAGAATAGTAAAAAGTATAATAAAACTTATTAATGCTTAGCACTCTAGTCACTCAAAAATTGGCGACTTTTACAGAAACTCAGAAGTTAGTGCCAGCTTCAGTGTGACATGCTTTTAATAGCCTCCACAATGAAACTGTGTATCTAAACTTGGCAGAAAATCTAAAGACATTCTGGTTGTAAGTAAAGTACACCAGTGGTAGGACAATACCTTCACTGTGCAATTGCAATGGTAATGTTCCCGACTACAGTGCCACTGAAGCGGCATTACTAAACACCGTTTTCCGAAATTCCTTCACCAAAGAAGACAAAGTAAATTGTCCAGAATTCAGATCAAGAACAGCTGCCAATATGAACAAGTAGATACCCTCAGTGCAGCAAAGCAACTTATATAATTTAATAAAGGCAAGTCTTCTGGACCAGGCTGTGTACCACTTGGTTCCTTTCAGAATACGCTGATGTAATATCTCCATATTCAGGAACCACACACAACCACTTGCTCAAAGAAAGATCTGTACTTCGGGACTGAAAAGTTCATACAAATACACAACAACAAATGAAATAAAAGTAATCCATTGAATTAAGGATCCATATCACTGACGTCTATTTGCTGACAGATTTTATAACATATATTGTGTTCAAACATTACGAATTCGCTCTAAGAAAATGATATACTGATACACAGTCAGCACAGATTCAGAAAATATTGTTCTAGAATGCTTTTGACACTATTTCTCACAAGTGGCTCCTAATCCTATAACGTGCTTATGGAGTACTGTCACAGTTGTGCAGTTGGATTTGTTATTTTCTGTCACAAAGATCAAAGTTCATACTAACAGAAAGTCACTGAGTGAAAAAGGTGGTGTCTTGAGTATGCTGGGGAAGGGAAGTGTTATAGGCCTCTGCTGTTTAAAATCTACATACGTCAATTTTTCCTTCTCATCCCATCCGATAAGTCTCCCCTGACCCGGTATTCTCTGTGACTTTTCTTAACTATACTCCTTTTCCTCAACCTCTCTATTACTTTTCCTTCATCCCACTACTTTCCCTTCCAACTCTTCTGCCGGACAGAGGAGCCACTAGCTCCGAAAGCTTGTGTGAGTTAAACATTTTTATGTGTCAGTTCTCCTGTCGCCGCTTTGAGAGTAGATTTTATTATCCATCCAATTATATTACATAATCTACATAAATGATTTAGGAGACAATCTGAGCAATTCTCTCATATTGTTTGCCAAATTGCTGTCATTTACTGTCTAGTAAAGTCATCAGATGATAAAAACCAATTGAAGGGCCACACGGGAAGAACAGTTATAGCCTCGCTCACCTTAATTTTCAGGATTAAGTTTTTGAAGCTTAAAGTTGAACAAATAACTTAAAAAGAGAGGTAAAAATAAATTTCTTAAGCTTTGTACATTGTAATACATCATTTATTACATATTCAAAAATAAAAAATAACGTTTAACAGATGAAATGTGAAAAGGTAATTTCAAAACAAAATTACACCAGGACCTTGATCATTTTTGCTACTTGTGGAGTGTAATCAATTGGTGGGTCGTCTACATACTTGGTATCATGATCCTTTCCTTCGTCCACATCAAAGGCAGGGATCACTGAATTGTAGAACACTTGAGAATCAGTACTGGTAATGAACTGTTTTAAATGTAGATCTTTCAATTTTATGGGTTTAAGGGGCAGTTTTCCATTGTAAAGTCCTCTCAGTAGGTTTGGGTCAATTTGTTTGTTAAGACATTCTTGATTTCTTATTTACTGTGCCTCAATTCCCAACAAAAACAGCTTTCAAATAGCTTCCAAAGTAGTTTTCCTTGTGAAGTGCGAATTTTGCCTCCTCTTGGTCAAACTTTAAAATTCTAACTAACCATGCAAGCATAGGGCATTTAACATAAAGCCCAGATAAAAAGTCTGTCCAAGATTCAAATTCGATGTCTGTAGCACAACTGATGACAGTGAGAGGTGGTGGTTTGAGTGTGCTATTTCTGGTGACTTCCCTCTAGGTGTCAGGTGGAAATTAGTACATAATGTAAGAACATTATCCAAAGAATCTGCAGCCGTATCGTTAAAAATTTTCTGTTGTGCACGAATTACAACTTTCATACCAACCTGTGCATATTCAGTTTTCCTTATAGTTTCTGAATGAAGTGGTTTCAGAGTATTTGGGACAGTTATTTTTTTCTTCAGTGAAAGTGTGGTTCAACCTGTCTGGGAATGTGAACTTCAGTAACACAAAACATTGTGCATCAGAAAATAATCATCATTATGCCAAATAACTATAGTATAATGTTAAGATTAGTAGTGTTTGGTGTATTATTTCTGAGTGAGTTTCATTTTAAACACCCTGTGGAAAGTTATTAAAAGAAAGGAAGCAACAAACAATGATAAGGGATGTAATCACCATGCTTAAAAATCAGAGTGATAGAAGTAGTTTACAACCGATAGCCCCCATCACTGCAGAAGTATTATTTATTGTTTAGACTAATACCTTTCTTCAGTCTGAAGCTTTCAGTGATGGAAGTTATACAGAAATTCTGATAAGCACATTTGGCAAGGTAATGTTGTCACTCATGTACAGCAGCCCCACCATGTGACTATTCAGTCAAGAGGTTCATGCCATCTTAGAGGGAAGGAAGGAGAGGGGGGGAGGGAAGGAAGGAGAGGGGGGGAGGGAAGGAAGGAGAGGGGGGAGGGAAGGAAGGAGAGGGGGGGAGGGAAGGAAGGAGAGGGGGGGAGGGAAGGAAGGAGAGGGGGGGGAGGGAAGGAAGGAGAGGGGGGGAGGGAAGGAAGGAGAGGGGGGGAGGGAAGGAAGGAGGGGGGGGAGGGAAGGAAGGAGGGGGGGGAGGGAAGGAAGGAGGGGGGGAGGGAAGGAAGGAGTGGGGGAGGGAAGGAAGGAGGGGGGGAGGGAAGGAAGGAGGGGGGGAGGGAAGGAAGGAGGGGGGGAGGGAAGGAAGGAGGGGGGGAGGGAAGGAAGGAGGGGGGAGGGAAGGAAGGAGGGGGGAGGGAAGGAAGGAGGGGGGGAGGGAAGGAAGGAGGGGGGAGGGAAGGAAGGAGGGGGGAGGGAAGGAGGGAGGGAAGGAGTGAAGGGGACGGAAGGAGGGAGGGGGGAGGGAAGGAGGGAGAGGGAGAGGGAGAGGGAGAGAGAGAGACTTCCTAGAAATTGTCATTGCCATCAGTAATATTTTCAGTTAGGAAATTGTCAGTTTTCTGTAATTAACAACCCAGACTCACCTACATCTACATGATTACTATGCAACCCACACTTAATTGCTTGGCAGAGGGTTTTCCGAACCTCTTCCGGCTATTTCTGTAACGCACCACTCAAATAGCACACTGGAGAAATGAACACTTAACCTTTCCATGCAAGCCCCCGATTTCTCTTATTTTATTATGCTGGTCATTTTTCCCAATGAAGGTGTAAGATTTTGCACTGACAAGATTCACATCCTCGTTTCCCTCCATATGTCTTGTAAAGGGAAAACTACTTTTATAGTTGCAAATCATTTCAGTGAATGAACTGTGTAGTGAAGAAAACACATCACCATGAGATTCCTGTTCTGGCATACATACATACATACATGAGTTGCAGAAAAGAATGATGTTTACTGTTGGGCTGACAATATTCTCAAAGAAGTGTCTAAGCATAGAGCAAATATCATCTGCCCTTTCCGGGTGACACTTTCATCACACTTGTAAAATACTGAGGTTGAGTCTGACAATACGTGTGTTTTAAAAGAAGGTTTTATCAAACAAAAATCTAAAGAAGGTTTTATGTATGCAAGGCTTTTGGAGCTAGTGGCTCATCCTCCTGGCAGGAGGGTTGAAGAGGAAGGAAAAGCGGTGAAGGAAAATGACTGGAGAGGTTTAGGGAAAGGCGTAAAGTTCAGAAAAATCACCCAGAATCCCGGGCCAGGGGAGACTTACCGAATGTGGCGAGAAGGCAAGACTTTCCTTCTCATCCCATCTGGCAACTCTCCCCTGACCCTGGGTTCTAGGTGACTTTTCCTAAACCTTTCCAGTCCTCCTCCTTCACTCTTCTTCCTTCCCCTTAAATCCACGTGCCCGAAGAAGGAGCTTCTGGCTTCAAAAGCTTGCACAAGTAAAACCTGTTTTTAATATGTGTGCTCTCTTGCCACTGCTTGGTGAGTAGATTTTTTATCTAGTCAATTACACTATATAGTCAAAAATTGAATATTTTTGTTGTTAAATATGTGTGTATTGAAAGATATGAAACAGCTGACAACAATACTACAAGTAAAATGTGGTTATGTAATGAGTAGGCAGATTTTTTAAAAATCAATAGTAATTGCCTCAATTTCTTCATGTTTTCAGGATTCTTTATGACCATTTCTTTTGACTGAATAAAACTTCGTACACGTCTTTTAAAGGATATTCAAAAGAAGTAGCTATTTTTCTATGTTACAAGTATGGTTGGGATTGTTGTTAGTCTGACTGATTATAATATTTAAATAGCATTTATGGTCAATATTCTCACAATTTTTTTTTTTTTAATTAAAGCTTTAAAAATCACTAAATATCAAGATCTGGTCACATGATCGAAAACGCTCTGTTATTGGCTGATGCTCTGGTGACGTCACAGAGTAGGAGTTACACGAAGCTGTACTTGCCTTACAGGAACATTAGCCAAAGTTACGAGGTATTTACATGCTTTTAATGCAAACAGCTTAGCTATGTAGTGATGGAAAATGCAATTAAAACTTTTAAGTTAACAACAGAAAGGAATTTTGTGAATGCTGATAGTGGAAGCCCTGCAAAAGTTGATGTGTTTATGCTCCACCAATTTAGAGCAGTGATATGTGCTATGTTGGACATTCTTTTCCCTGCTCCCTGCAACATCATTAAACTCACTTAAAATTAACTAATTTTAAAACTTTTGCAAATGGGTCTGTATTTTATAACTAGATTCTTGACCATCAGTCACGAGCTACAACTCAAAGCACAAAAAAATTAGTCTTGGTAGAACATAGTGCTGATTTTCTGTGCTGTGTAGAAGGCACTCAGCAGTGACGCAGAATATATCAGGCATTCCACACTGCAAAGGACAGTGCATTTGACTGTAGTAAAAGAGGGCATATGTTCAAATCCTGGAAGAGTCAAATATTTTTTAAAGTTCTACATGAAATACGAAAATAGCGTTAGCAAGAACTGATTGTAGCAGTTGTTCCGGTTGCGGGATATATTATATACAGCTTCTCATTAGTTTTAGTCTGAGAAATGGACAACAGAGGATAAATGCATTTACTTTGCGAACATACAAGTCATTTTTGGAAAGCATTACTAGTGGTGAAGATATAACCATATGTCCACAGTACAACAAAACATAGGATGATGAAGTTATACAGAAAGAGATAAAGCGTGTACAAAATGCAGGTGACACAAATGTAACAGCTCTGATGTTTGTGAGCGTAAACTAAAGTTAGCGTCTGAAGCAGACTTACTTCACCTTTATGTCAGATGATGAAACTGCAACAGTTTCGATAAGGATTCTACCTAGACAGCAAGGAAATAAAACAGTTTCTAATAAAGTAAAAAGTGTGTGGTCACATTAACTAGAAAATATCTTTTTGAAGGTGATGTGTAAACAGCAATTGTAAATTTAAGTGCATGTAAACAGCAAGGAAAACACAGTAATATTCTGTTTCTGATCGGTGTGGCGAAGTTTTATAATTGTTATTTGGTTTTCATATGAGAGGACTGTCGAGTTGATCTACAAATAAGTTAAACTGTTCTTTCGGGTTAGATTCGAACCAGTGATCTAGGAACATCATCTTATGAAATTCAACGGTTTACCGCTCTAACAACAGAGCAACCAAATAATTGAGGTGTAGTTATGTTAAACGACAATTATCGCTAGGAGTTTTAATTTTGTTAAATGACACTATCCTTCGTTGTAACAGTGGAAGACCATATCTCGAAGATAAGTTAATGTTAACTTATGTGTTGATCTGGTGGCAATTTGCTGGTACAGTGCAACCACATTTCATGTATCTTCTCATTCTCTGGAACACCCAAAAACAACTTTTTAGGAGTTTTTGTAGATGTATTTTTACAGTGTGGTACTGCACATGATATGCAACCCATTTTCTGGAATGTAAATTCCAAAACAAGACATAACTCTGAATTAGCATTATCACAGACGGTAAATTGAGTTCATGGTTCAGAGTAGTTTCAGGAGTAAGACAAGGCTGCAGCCTGTCTCCACTGTTGTTCATATTATTTATGGATCATATGTTGAAAACAATAGACTGGCTGGGTGAGAGTAAGATATGTGAACACAAAATAAGCAGTCTTGCATATGCGGATGACTTAGTTGTCATGGCAGATTCGATTGAAAGTTTGCAAAGTAATATTTCAGAGCTAGATCAGAAATGTAAGGACTATGGTATGAAGATTAGCATCTCCAAAACGAAAGTAATGTCAGTGGGAAAGAAATATAAACGGATTGAGTGCCAAATAGGAGGAACAAAGTTAGAACAGGTGGACGGTTTCAACAACTTAGGATGCATATTCTCACAGGATGGCAACATAGTGAAAGAATTGGAAGCGAGGTGTAGCAAAGCTAATGCAGTGAGCGCTCAGCTACAATCTACTCTCTTCTGCAAGAAGGAAGTCAGTACCAAGACTAAGTTATCTGTGCACCGTTCAATCTTTCGACCAACTTTGTTGTATGGGAGTGAAAGCTGGGTGGATTCAGGTTACCTTATCAACAAGGTTGAGGTTACGGATATGAAAGTAGCTAGGATGATTGCAGGTACTAGTAGATGGGAACAATGGCAGGAGGGTGTCCACAATGAGGAAATCAAAGAAAAACTGCAAATGTACTCTATAAATGTAGCAGTCAGGGCGAACAGGCTTAGATGGTGGGGTCATGTTACAAGCATGGGAGAAGCAAGGTTACCCAAGAGACTCGTGGGTTCAGCAGTAGAGGGTAGGAGGAGCCGGGGCAGACCAAGGAGAAGGTACCTGGATTCGGTTAAGAATGATTTTGAAGTAATAGGTTTAACATCAGAAGAGGCGTCAATGTTAGCACTGAATAGGGGATCACGGAGGAATTTTATAAGGGGGCTATGCTCCAGACTGAACGCTGAAAGGCATAATCAGTTTTAAATGATGATGATGATGATCTGTACGATGCAAAAAGTAGCAATTGACTCTAAACTGTAAAAAGTGAGAGGTCATCCACATGAGTATTAAAAGGAATCTGGATATGTTCTGTTACAAGGAAAACACAAATTTAAAGGCTGTCATTTCAGCTAAGCAGGTAGGGACAACAATTACTAACAAGTTAAACTGGAACAATCACATGTTGTGGAGAAAGTAAACAAATGATTGCATTTCATTAACGGAACACTTAAGATGTTCAGATCTAATAAAAGGACTACCTACCTTGCACATGTCTGTTGTCTTCTGAAGTTCTGCTGTGCACTATCGGATCCTTACTGTGTAGGAATGATGGACAACATCAAAACAAAATTATGAGAAGGAAAGTTGCCACTCACCACACAGCAAAGATGCTGAGTTGCAGACAGGCTCAACAAAAAGAGACACACTATCATAGCTTTTGGCCATTAAGGCCTTCATCAACAAATGCAAACGCAACTCACACACACGACTGTGTCTCAGTCAACTGAAACCACACTGCCAGTTTGTGTGTGTGTGTGTGTGTGTGTGTGTGTGTGTGTGTGTGTGTGTGTGTGTGTGTGTGTGTGTGGGGGGGGGGGGGGGGGGGCCTTCTCATAATATTGTTATATTCCATCCGCGATTTTCCATTGTTGGAAACATCAGAAAGTTCATAGAACAGCTCGTTTTATTTTATTGGGAAAAAAAGGAAGTGTATAATGAATATGATATGCAGTTGGGGTTGTAATCACTAAAACAAAAACATTTTTTGTTGTAATGAGATCTTTTCATGAAATTTTAATCACCACTTTTCCCTCCAAATGAGAAAATATTTCGTTAACTCCCACCTTCATAGGGAGAAATGACCACCATAATAAACTAAGAGAAATCAGAGCTTGCACGAAAAGATTTAAGTGTGTATTTTTTTGGTGTGGTATCAGAGTGGAGCATTACTGAAAAAGTCTTAAGTGATTTGGAGAACCCTCTGTCAAGTACTGAAGTGTGAGTAACAGAGTGATCATGTAGACATAAACGATAAATGAAACTGGGTTGTTAATTACAAAAAACTGATAATTTTCTAACTGAAAATATTACTGATAGCAACAAAGATTTAGAGTTTAGCCCCCCCCCCCTCCCCCCTCCCGTAAGAGGGTACCAACCTCTTGACTGAACAGTCACATGGTGGGGTTACTGTATATGAGTGACAAATGTGCTTATCAGAATTTCTGTATAACTTTCATCACTGAAAGTGGCAAACTGAAGAAAGGTATTAGTCTAAACAATAAATAACACTTCTGCAGTGACAGGGCTGTCACTTGTAAACTATTTCGATCGCTCCGATTTTTAAGCACAGACGATTACATTCCTTGTCATTGTTTGTTTCTTCTTTTCTTTTAATATCTTCCTACAGAGTGCTTACAATGAAACTGACCCAGAAATAGTACACCAAACACTAAGAATCTTAACATTATATTAAGGTTATTTGACATAATGATTATTTTCTGATGCATAATGATTTGTGTTACCCAAGTTCACACACCCAGATAGATTGAACTACACTTTCACTGAAGAAATAAAAACTGGCTCAAATACTCTGAAATCAATTCTTTCAGAAGCTATCAGCACAACTGAACATGCACATTTTGGTATGAAAGCTGTAATTCATGCACAACTGAGAATTTGTAAGGCTACGGCTGCAGATCCTTTGGATAATGTTGTGATATGATGATCTAATTTCCACTTGCACATCTAAACAGCATTGGGATTTCTGTCAAACATTCACTTGAGCAATGCTATCGGGTATTAGGACTCATTCTGGATAGTTTTTAAGGATCTTTTTCTTGTTAACATTACTTTGTCATTAAATACCAAAAACATTTTTGGGACAGTCGCATTCCAGAAGAAGCACTACTCTACAGCGAAATTTGTCATGCATGTGTAATTACGAGGTTTGTACCAAAAGTAAGGTACCCAATGAGCTACAGCCTCGAGGGAAGGCGCTAGGCTAAATCCGATGACAGTGACGTGCGCAGTGGTTCCACCACTCTCGAGCCCGCCCGTCCACGATTCACTGCGCCTACCGAGTGCGAGGTTTGAGCAGTAATCAGGTTTCTCCACACAGTGAAGTTACCGCTCATAGAGATTCATTGGCAACTGACTAAGGTTTAAGGTGAAGAGTGCATGTCCGCTCAGCACATCCGCAAATGGTGCAGGGCTTTTGCTGAGGATCACATGGAAGTTCACGATGATGAATGGAGTGGAAGACTACGGTTTCGGGTGCGACTGTCCAGAGGATCAACAGTGAGCTGCTCAAAGATCGGAGGGTCACTGTCCGTGAACTTGTTGAACACATTCCTGAAGCTTCCCATGGCACAATTGAAAGAACTTTTTAACAGAAATGTTGGGTTATCGCAAGGTGTTGATTGCTGGGTCCCCCGGATGCTGACTGGCGGACACAAGGAGCAACGTCTTGACTGTGCTTGCAAGTTTCTTCAACAATGTGACGAGGGAAGCAACAAGGAGAAGTTATTGGACTCTACTGTCACGGGAGATGACAAGTGGGCGTTCCATTACACCCCTGACACAAAACAACAATCTCATCAGTGGCGTCACTCCAGTTCACCGCCACCAAAGAAATTCAGACAAATGCAGTCAGCAGGAAAGGTTATAGTGACTGTGTTTTGGGATCGGAAGGGAGTACTCCTTATCGATTTCATGCGACCTGGGATGAATAAACTCAGACAGATATTGCGAAACATTGACAAACTCCGGCAAGCAATCCAGAATCACCAGAGAGGACGACTGACGGGAGGGAGTAGTACTTCTTCGCAACAACGCTCGACCCCACACCGCTCGTCAAACACAGGAGCTTTTGAAGAAATTTGGGTGGACTGTTATGCCCCATCCCCCATACAGCCTAGACTTAGCCCCCAGAGATTATCACCTCTTCCCGAAACTAAAGGCACACTTAGGTGGCAAACGCTTCAAGAGCGACGATGAAGTCCAAGCAGAGGTTACACACTTCCTCAATGGGTTGCTAGGAGACTTCGACTTAGGAATACAAAAGCTGGAGCACCGTCTTCAAAAGTATGTAAAAAAAAAAAAAAAAAATAGAGACTATGTTGAAAAATAGACAAAAGCGTAAGCTTTTCAACAACATATAAATTAATAACAATAAAGAATGTTTCTATTTGTAAAAAATATGGGAAACTTACTTTTGGTACAACCCTCTTATTAAACCTGTACGGAACAACAATTATAATTAATGGTGGCACAAAGGAAGATACACTGAGCTGAAGACAAGTGAAAATAATGTAACTCCTACCTTCGTATTTCACATATTTAATATATCTCTTCTTCCAAATAAATAAACCATTAATTTTAAGATTTTCGTTTCTTAATTAAATCTACAAGTATTTAAAGTTGCAATATTATTGCTCATTATTAAAAAGTAATAAGTATCAGATAAGTTTCACATTCCGTACATGTAAAATTTCATATTGGGAAAATATGACCTGTCTCAGAAACAAGATGGCAGGTCATTTGTAAATGGCAGCATATAAAATAAAAAGAAAATTAAAAAAAAGTTTGAAAATGTTACACCTACATCCGCAAGACACATGACAGTGTGTGGTGGAGGATACCTCTGGTACCACTAACTGATCCCACCTTCCTGTACCACTGGAGAATGATTCATGGGAAGAATGATTGTTGGTAAGCTTCTGTATTAGCTCTAATTTCTCGAATTTTCTCATTATGGTCATTTTGCGAGATACATCTCTGAAAAAGTAATATGTCGTCCGATTCTTCCTGGAAAGTATTATCTTGAATTTTCAATAATAAACCTCTCCTTGATGCACAATGCCTCTCTCGTAGCGCCTGCCTCTGGAGTTTGTTGAGCATCTCAATAATGCTCTCGCGCCCACTAAATGATCCTGTGACAAAAAGTGTCAAGTCTTCATTGGATCTTCTCTCTCTCTTCTATCAGTTCTTCCTGGTGAGAGTCCCAGATTGATGAATAATAATCAAGAACTGACCAAATAAGCACCTTGTAAGCCACTTCTTTAATGGATGAGTTCCATTTCCTTAAGATTCTTCCTCTGAATCTCAGTCTCGAATCTGCATTTCTTAGTATTTGTTTAATGTAGTCATTCCACATAAGGCTGCTCTGGTTAGTTACTCCTAGATATTTTATGGCAGATATTGTTTCCAGCAGTTTGTCATCAAAAGTGTAGTTGTAAGTTGTACAATAGTGGATTTCTTTTCCTATGTAGGCACAATATTTTACATTTATTTAAATTCATGGTCAACTGCCAGAGCCTGCATCATTCATCAATCTTCTGTAGGTTATTCTAAAAATTGATACTGTCTTCTGGCATTGTTACTCTTTTACAGACAACCGTGTCATCTGAACAGTTTTACAGTGCTTCTGATGCTTTCTGTACATTGTAAAAAGTAACAGTCCTATCAAACTTCCTTGGGGTATTGCATTAATTACCTTTACATCTAACAATTTTGCTCACTTAGAGCAATGTGTTTAGTTCTGTCTGCAAGGAAGCCTCTAATCCTGTCACAAATCTGGTCCAATAATTGGCTAGTTTGTATTTTTTTCACTTCACAGTAGGAGAGTGATAGTGTCACAGGCCTTCCTGAAGTCAAGGGATATGGCATCAAAGTGAGTGTCATCATCTACAGAGCAACATATCTCATGGAGGAACAAAGTGAGCTGAATTCTGCAAGATCTCTATTTGCGAAATCCACAATGACTATAAGAGAAGATATGTTATACTGTTCCCTTGTTATTTAGCATTGAAGTTAGCCAATCAATTCATCACATGAGTAAATTTAAGCAGCCTGCCAGGAACACTGTCACCAAATGCGTTCATTATTTGGTTTCCTCAAATCAAACAAACATAGCTTCTGCTCACTTAGCTTAAATTTACCACTTCTGAAAAAGGCACATTTTAACTGGGAATGATCATTTGAACAAGTGCACAAACCTACAGATGTCTGTTCATTACTGCATTTTAGCACAAGCTTGTGCTTCAATTTGCAGACACAATTACCCAATTGGCTAACTTCAATGATAAATAACTTGGAAGCAACATAATTTACCAGATTTTTTCTTAATTATTTCTCAGAACAACCTTACAAGCTTTTCAGGCTCCTTCTGGCCACCCTGCATAAATATACATAAGTAAGACAAGTTCTGCTGGGTTCCACTAGTAAATACATAGTTGATATGGATCTTTAGATGATGATCTCAAACAACCCCTCCCCTTTCCCCTCAAATTTTTCTTCTTTTCTCCGATCCTGGCCACCTCTTCTTCCAACGCTTAAAATAAATAAAAAAAATAAAATAAAAAATAAAAAAATAAAAAATAATCATTCTGTCATTTAGTTATTAATGGTTTTTGCTGTAGGCATTTCCCATAGTGACTTATTTGTCATTTTCAACTGTTGCAAATATCTGAATTCCTACAAACAATAATATCTGTTAATCATTAGAAAACAAATTTGAATCTCACAAGTACTGTTGGTTATTTACTGTGTCTGCAGAGTGCTGTTACCTGTGTACACAAGTGGTAAAGGTTCCACAGTGCCTTTAGGTGGAGCTGGTCGGTCGTCCCAGATGAGATCAATCAAATTGGTGGCAACAGGCACAAGACTGTGACCTGCTGCCTCTAGCTGCGTCTGTAGTGGTTTCCATGCACTGTAGGATATAAGTTTGGGATCAACTCCCACACGAGATCCTGCTGGCAGTGCCTTTGACAGCCATGCCCCTTGTGTTGGTGTTGTTGGTATTCCTAGAACAGATTAACTTAGTTTTCATTTTAATTTGTAAATGCTAATAGAATTAGCTTGATTCAAGCAAAATTACACACACACACTGTATTTAATGCTTGAAGGAAAAGAAAGAAAAAACTGCATAATGTGTGGTATATGCAGTGCTGGGCACCTGCATACTCAACCATGCCTGTTCTGGCATGACACCTGCGACCTGTGGGTTACCGATCCTGGGCCCACAGGTGCTCCTCCTTCATAGAGATTTTATGTGCCTCACTAGTATATCGTACATTTGGAAGTGGTGCTGTCATTGCAAATATTAAGTTTAAAGGCTTAATGCTAGCAGGCGGCACCAGAGACCACCACGATCATTCACACACAGCACACATAGGAACTACAGTGGCACTGCTATCATGGACTAGCTTGCATCTATGGGTCCTTCCGAAGCAGAAGGAAGATTACCATTCCTGGACATCATAGTCAAAAGAAGAGCGGATGGCACCCTGGGCCACAGGGCATACAGGAAGAAAACGCACACCGACCTGTATTTGCAAGCGGATAGCTGCCACCACCCTGCGCAGAGGAATGGGGTGCTAAAAACACTGGTGAACAGGGCGCGCACCACCTCTGACGCAGAGAGTCTGCCCCCAAGAGCTGGAACAACTCAAAACTGTATTCCAGAAAAACGAGTAGGCAGAATGGCAGATCAGATGCTCTCTCCACCCCACCTCTACAGTACAGCATGTGGAGACAGAAGAAGTCACGGAGAAAGAGACAGCCACTGCCTATACACCGTATACTGGTGCACTATCGGGGAAAATAGGACGAATATTGAGGAAACACCGAGTAGGAACTGTCTTTTGCCCACCAAATAAAACAGCGAGCATTATTGGGAAGTGTCAAAGATGATCTCGGTTTGCGGAAGGCCGGCATATACCAGATACAGTGTCAATGTGCGAAGACTTATATTGGACAGACAGTGCGCACCATCAAAGATCGTTGCTGAGAACATCCGAGGCACACTCGACTTGGGTATCCCAACAAGTCGGCGATTGCAGAGCACTGTTTGTCCGAAGATCACGAAATGGACTACCAACATACCAGGGACCTGGCACAGACATCTAAATACTGGGCAGTGTCATTAGAGAGGCTATCGAAATTCGTACCAGGGACGGATTCAACCGAGATTGCGGCTACAACATCAGCAGGGCATGGGAACCTGCATTGAGTCTACTTAAAAAGACGCTCAGCAAAGGAAACGAACAGGCGACTAGGGCAGATGACGCAATTACACCGACGCCACCACAGACACCGATGCCAGCATCTCACCGACCGCTGATGCACGGGTGCGGACTGCGGAGAGAACGCCTCGTGAGGGGAGGGGATTTAAGACGGGTGCCCACCATCAGGAGGTCAGTTCATCAGCGCACCTGATGACGGCAACATGTCTGATCGCCGAAATATTGTGCCGTTGGACACTATGGACTGGCAGTACACCCGTGGACTGTTCGAGCAAGAACATAATTATTGAATTTGTAAACTTCACCACATGCAACATCTGACATGTTAAGACTGATTGCACAATGGAGTATAGGAAGGCAATGCTGGACTGGCATGAAGACTGGACTCAAATTATTTAATAACATCTTCTGGAGTGAGAAGGCCATATTCCATATGGGAGATTTTGGCATTCAACACAACTGCCATCATTGGGCAGAACAGTATTGTGGCAGTACAGTGGAGAAGATGCGGTCTCACCCAAAAGTGACCCATCTGTACATATACTACACTCCTCTCCCTTTAAAAAATTAGGGCCCCACCAGGAATAAGTCTGGCAGCACCAGGGTGGCTGCAGCAGACATGAGATGCAATAGGTCATCATTCATGGAGGACAGTCAGGCCGTCATGGTGGGAGCTTGAAATAAAACTTCCAAAAGAGCTTCTCTTAAAGTACCGAACAAAACAGTTGGTGACCAGCTGGGGGTGGCCAGGGCCAGCAGCTGTCCAGAGCAGTGCAGGGTGAGGACCTTTGGGACACTAGGGAAACAGTGGAATTACTGGTGGTGTGAGCAGGAAGGTATGATTGCAACAAATGTTATTGTGTCATTTATTCCGCTTGATGCAATGAACGCAGAACACTAGCAGCAGATGCTTAAAAATTATGTTTGGCCCTCAGTATCTGTGTGGGATAACAATGAACACATGTTTGTACAAGACAGTGCACCACATCACTTTGCAAATATTGTGTGTGCATTGTTGGATGAAATGTTTCCGGGACATTGCCTGGGAAGCAAGGACCTCATAAGTGGCCTGAAGAAAACTAGAACTGACACCATGCAACTTCTTTTGATGGCTGGGCAAAACGATGTACCGAACGAAACCTCACACACTGGAAGAACTGGAAGCAGTGGATTTGGGACATTAGCCACAATATGCCACGCAAAGGACTGTAGATTCTATACCCAGCTGTTTGAGATGATTGGTTAACATCACACACACCTACATTGAAGTTTAAAGTATGCATCACATTCTTATACAACAATGTATGCATGATATTAATTTCAATAAATCAACATTCTAAATGTAGAATTTATTTGCCTTTTTCAATACCTAGTTACTTTTCAGACATCCAGAATGTGAAGGGTGTGAAGAGTCAAGCACATTTTCTCTATTATTTCAGCAGATATTTGCAATTTTATTTTTACCATTTGTAGATGGTGTCACCCTATACAAATACAGCTCCTCATATGATTTTACTAATACATGCAAGAAAGATAATGTCAATAAAAAATGATAAATGAAATGTGAAATATACATATGACCTGATAAAATCTGCTACACAGTTTGTTAGAGGGCAGACACCATCATCCCAGGTAAACCATTTTTATTCATACATTCTTACTATCAAGGATATTAATTGTGCTTCTCCGTTTTAATAAAAAATACAATGTTTGAGCTTATCAACTCCATTCCCACTTAATGCAAGCATATAATGAATATATCATCTTTCTCACATTCCTAGTTGGACCATTGAGTGTGCCAGCAATTTCTACAAATTATATTTCTTATCCTTCAGAATTTGTGCTATGGATCTCTTGAACCCCAAAAGCAATAATGATACCAATATTCTTTTAACAGCAATATTACATTCTCTTCAGACCACTCCTTCACTCATGTGACCATGTCAACACAAAATTACAGAAGATAGCAAATGAACGCTTTCTGTACGGCTAGTGCCAAGGTGGAGAGGATGCAAACTTCCATCGATAATTCACCATAAGAGCGACAGCCAACTGCTTTATCAAATAAGCATATAAAATTCCAGTTTAGACAAGATTTTGTTTGTAATGAGAAACAAATCAACATTATCAGTTAACAGAGGGTGCTTTGGGAAATATGTGATGGACAGTATTTGTCTGCAGCAACTATATTTACAAATTGCAAAAACAAAATTGTAAATACTCGTCTCACCACCAAAGAAAATGTGGTTGGTGACTTAGAAGACACACCTGCCACTACAATTTGAAAGAAGTAACAAACTGGGAATATGATCACTGCAAGCGTAGTACACGAAGTGGATGTATGGATTGAAACAATGTAGTTTTTTTCTTTTCTCTTTTTTTTTACTTCTGAATTGTCCCACAATTATTTGATCTACTTATACTGCATAGAAAACAGACAAACCCCCAATGCCCACACTGGACTCAGTCAGTGAAGCATCTTGGGATCAGCAAGTGGCCTCTCATTACAGCCAGCAGGAGACATCACCCCGGGCAGAGTGTGGCAGTCATGTGAGGCAACGTCGTCAGCACTTCAGCAATATAAAGCTGACACAGGTCACACTTGAGCAGTATCGTGCTGACTAAAGTCCTGATGCGGGGCAGTATGCAACACCTGGAGTAACCAGCCTTGCCAATTGATACAAATGTGCAGTTCAGTGTGGAGTACATCACAGCAAGAAGAATACAACTGTGGACCACAAGACAGATTGCAGCAGCTCACGGTGGCAAAGTGTGCCTGCAAAGGTGATGAAAGACAGCAACAATTTTCCCACATAGGTATTGATGGCTGGGCGGCTAGCAGGTCCAGGTACAAATTATGGACCCCCAGTACAGGTGGCCAGCAGTGGATGAAAGTAGTCAGAAGGTGGCCCACCAATTGGAAGACACACAGTCAGCAGCATTCAGACTTAGTGCACACAGCAAACCCGCAGCTCAAGCAGACAGTGTCTGGTGGTGACAGCAGCTTGTTGACCCCATTTCTAGTCAGACTGGCACAGACCTTGCTAACCTTCAGTTTGCAGCTAACTCAGCACATATTCAAGTTTTACATGTGCTGAGTGGAAAAATAACCTACACTTCAGCCACCTGTTCATTTTCTCTCTGTCCTATATATCTAATGCGAAACATTGAAAATTTTGTAATAAAAATTAATCACCCAGTTGTTTAGCAACTCAGAAAAATCAATAATGAGTCACAATTATCTGTAAATTACAATATTATTATTATTATTATTTCTTTCCTTTCTCAGACGTTGTCAGGTTAAAAATGGAAAGTGACGCGGAACTTGATCAAGTGTGACTTCCTTTTAACTGTACGGTATATGTTACATTGCATTTAGGAACTTTCAGGTAATGGAACATGTATCAATAATTACAGAGTTCTGTAGTTGTATATATAAGTTTGGATGTAGCTGTATTGCATTGATGTACTGGTGGATATTGTGTGGTATGACTCCTGTAGTTGATAGTATAATTGGTATGATGTCAACTTTATCCTGATGCCACATGTCTTTGACTTCCTCAGCCAGTTGGATGTATTTTTCAATTTTTTCTCCTGTTTTCTTTTGTATATTTGTTGTATTGGGTATGGATATTTTGATTAGTTGTGTTAATTTCTTCTTTTTATTGGTGAGTATGATGTCAGGTTTGTTATGTGGCGTTGTTTTATCTGTTATAATGGTTCTGTTCCAGTATAATTTGTATTCATCATTCTCCAGTACATTTTGTGGTGTATACTTGTATGTAGGAACGTGTTGTTTTAAAAGTTTATGTTGTAAGGCAAGCTGTTGATGTATTATTTTTGCGACATTGTCATGTCTTCTGGGGTATTCTGTATTTGCTAGTATTGTACATCCGCTTGCGATGTGATCTACTGTTTCTATTTCTGGTTTACAAAGTCTGCATTTATCCGTTGTGGTATTGGGATCTTTAATAATATGCTTGCTGTAATATCTGGTGTTTATTGTTTGATCCTGTATTGCAATCATGAATCCTTCTGTCTCACTGTATACATTGCCTTTTCTTAGCCATGTGTTGGATGTGTCTTGATCGATGTGTGGCTGTGTTAGATGATACGGGTGCTTGCCATGAAGTGTTTTCTTTTTCCAATTTACTTTCTTCGTATCTGTTGATGTTATGTGATCTAAAGGGTTGTAGAAGTGGTTATGAAATTGCAGTGGTGTAGCCGATGCATTTATATGAGTGAATGCCTTGTGTATTTTGCTAGTTTCTGCTCGTTCTAGAAAGAATTTTCTTAAATTGTCTACCTGTCCATAATGTAGGTTTTTTATGTCGATAAATCCCCTTCCTCCTTCCTTTCTGCTTAATGTGAATCTTTCTGTTGCTGAATGTATGTGATGTATTCTATATTTGTGGCATTGTGATCGTGTAAGTGTATTGAGTGCTTCTAGGTCTGTGTTACTCCATTTCACTACTCCAAATGAGTAGGTCAATATTGGTATGGCATAAGTATTTATAGCTTTTGTCTTGTTTCTTGCTGTCAATTCTGTTTTCAGTATTTTTGTTAGTCTTTGTCTATATTTTTCTTTTAGTTCTTCTTTAATATTTGTATTATCTATTCCTATTTTTTGTCTGTATCCCAGATATTTATAGGCATCCGTTTTTTCCATCGCTTCTATGCAGTCGCTGTGGTTATCCAATATGTAATCATCTTGTTTAGTGTGTTTTCCCTTGACTATGCTATTTTTCTTACATTTGTCTGTTCCAAAAGCCATACTTATATCATTGCTGAATCCTTCTGTTATCTTTAGTAATTGGTTGAGTTGTTGATTTGTTGCTGCCAGTAGTTTTAGATCATCCATGTATAGCAAATGTGTGATTTTGTGTGGGTATGTTCCAGTAATATTGTATCCATAATTTGTATTATTTAGCATGTTGGATAGTGGGTTCAGAGCAAGGCAGAACCAGAAAGGACTTAATGAGTTTCCTTGGTATATTCCACGCTTAATCTGTATGGGCTGTGATGTGATATTATTTGAATTTGTTTGGATATTAAGTGTGGTTTTCCAATTTTTCATTACTATGTTTAGGAACTGTATCAATTTAGGATCTACTTTGTATATTTCCAATATTTGTAGTAACCATGAGTGGGGTACACTATCAAAAGCTTTTTGGTAATCAATGTATGCGTAGTGTAGCGACCTTTGTTTAGTTTTAGCTTGATATGTCACCTCTGCATCTATTATCAGTTGCTATTATTATTATTATTATTATTATTAACTAATGCAACAATGGAAACTCCAGGTAGGAATATCAACAATGCAGAAAAGATGGATTGCTACTTACTGTAAAGCTGACACATTAAGTTGCAGACAGGCACAATTAAGAAACTTACACTTAAGCTTTCGGCCTCAGTCTGTGTCAGAAAAAGGTGTCTTTTTCTGATGAAGGCTCTGACCAAAATCTTATGTGCAAATGTCTTAATTGTGCCTGTCTACAACTTAACATGTCATCTTTATGGTAAGTAGCAATCTCTCTTTTCCTACATTGTTAATAACTATTGTATTTATATTAAAACCAAATTAAATCAAATGTGCTTTTGTTAACAGGCACCACCCAACACTTTACTGATCTTACAGTGTTTTTCTCTTCCTCATCATCAGCTCTACTGCTACCCTTTCATACCTCATTGTCATTCACATACTCTCCTCTCTCGCCTCCTCTCCTCCATCGATGTTTGTCACACACATATTTAGGATTTTAATAGTTATTCTGAACTTGTTTAGCTCATTCCTAGATCTATTGTTTGTAACTATGTTCAGTAACTGGAATGTGCCAGCATTCCCAATTAGATGCATCATTTCACCTTGAGGGGTTCATGTCTCCTAGCTTCCAATTGGAGTGTGCATGTGAACATCATATGCTCAGCGGTTCGCGAAACACCACAGTCACAAAATGCTGACAGTCCCTTTCCTACTCTAATGTACGTATTGGTGGTGAGGGCTGTGTCCTGTAAAAGTGAACCATACCTCTGTTGGGAACAATATAGTTCATTTGTAGTCCCCCTCTGATGTTTGGAAGGAGACCATACCCGGTGTCCTGTATTTCCACTGTACCAATCCCACTGCAATTCATGAATTTCCAGTTTTGGAGAGCTAACTTGTTAGTTATCCTGGAACCTGTAATTACTCATACTTCATCTACGAGGGTGGTTTGAAAAGTTCTTGGAATGGAATAGAAAAAAGTACTTACATCACTGACACTTCTTTCATTTTTCAATGTAGTCTCCTTGTAGATTAATGCACTTGGCCCAACGATGTTCCAGGGCCTTGATCCAATTTAGAAAAAGAGTTTTCTCCATGCCTGCAAAATAGTTGTCAACTCTGGCTATCAATTCTTCGTTTGAAGTGAATCTTCATCCATCAAGAAAAATTTTCAGTTCTGGGAAGAGGTGGAAGTCTGACAGAGCCATATCAAGTGAATAAGGTCAGTGTGGCAACAATATTCATACCTCAGTTTGTGTAATTTTGCCATGCTGATGGCACATATGTAAGGGTGGGCGTCAAGAGTCGCGGCACCCATCCTGCAGGTAATTTTTTTCATTTCTAATTCTTCAGTTAAAATGTGATATACCCTTTCAGATGACATCTGGCATGCGTCAGCAATTTCACGCACTTTCAATTGGTGATCCTCCATGACCATTCCGTGCACTTCTGCAATGATTTCTGGAGTAGTGACACATCTGGCCGACCATAGCACGGATCATCATATAAGCTCTCCTGACCAAATTTAAATTCATTTGTACACTTGGCAACAGCTGAATATTAAGGAGCAGAGTCCCCCAGTATATTCTGGAAATCGGCATGAATGTCCTTTGCTTTCATACCTTTCTTTATGAAGTACTTAATCACTGCTCAAATATTTATTTTTTTCCCTCTTCGCAAATCACTACGCGGGAACAACAACAGAGCCCCGTCACCGCCACAACTCTCTTCCAAGAGCACTGACGTGGCATGTGTTTAGAGGCAACAGTCCAATGAATATCACGTGAACAACTCGTTGCGCTAGCACTGACCTCTTGTGGTGATTTCGAGAACTTTTAAAACCACCCTCTTAGGTTATCTCACCACAACCAATATGCTGCAGCAAGATATTGTAGTGTGATGTCAGCAGGACATATTCTCAGAATGATGAGAAGAGCCTCTGCCAGTGTAGTACTATGTTCTTCCATCTTCATCAGGACGACCCCTCACTGTGTATGTCTTTGGGTGGCTGTGTCATACAAGGTGGAGCCAGTGAGTACAAGACTAAGTTCACAATGACAATCAGAATTGCACTGTGGTACAATTTTACAGCCTCCAGGGCTTTACTGGCAGTTCCAGCACTGGCAATTCTGTGCACAATTTCAGTAGCCTTTAGGCATATTGTATCTACATGAATGGAGGAATTTCTTCTGCCATCAAGGAAAAGTTCTGAGTATCTGCATGCAGTGCATCTAGTAATTGGCTGTTATTTAACCTAAAGGCTGGATTCCTCTTTAGCAACAATTTGCCCTTAAATAGCATGTGTGTAATTTTATTTGCAGCTATTGTTAATCTGCTGTTCATGCATCTTTCAAATGGTTTGCATTTTCTTTGAGCTTACATCTATATTCTCCAGAGACACCAAGATGTCATCAGCACACATCACAACTCTATTTGTTTCATTAGTCCAATCCAGCAGTTCCAGCAGTGGCTTGATTATTAGGTACCAAACATCTGCCCACATATCAAGCCTTGTGGACAGCCCTTTGCAATCTTTTTTTATTAGCTTCTGCTGCCAAGCAGGTCGTTCAACTGTGCAACCCTTACAGTAGTCCACAATTTTGGGACCTGAAAACTTCTTAGGCAATTTAACATCACAGGCCACCATAAACTGTCGAATGCACCTGCAATGCCAATGAATCAGCATGGTTTTAGAAAGCATCGCTTGTGTGAAACTCAGCTTGCCCTTTTCTCACGATACACTGCAAACTGTGGATGAAGAGGATAGACATATTTCATATTTCTAGATTTTCAGAAAGCATCTGACATGGTGCCCCCATTGCAAGCTGTCAAAGGTATGGCACATGGAATAAGCTCACAGATGTGTGAACAGCTCAAAGACTCCTTAAGTAACAGAACTCAGTATGTTGTCCTTGACGGTGAGATCATCAGAGAGAAGGGTATCATCAGGAGTGCCCCATGACAGTGCGATAGTACGCTGTTGTTCTATACATAAATGATCTGGTGGGCAGGGTGGGCAGCAATCTGCCGTTTGCTGACAATGCCATAATGCGCGGTAAGGTGTTGACATTGAGTGACTGTAGGAAGATACAAGATGACAGACAGAATTTCCAGTTGATGCGATGAATGGCAGCTAGCCCTAAATGTGGAAAAATGTAAGTTAGTGCGTACGAATAGGAAGATAATATCTGTCAGATACAGTATTGCTAGCAAACTGCTTGACACAGTCAAGTAGTTTAAATATCTGGGCGTAACACTGCAAAGCGATATGACATGGAACAAACACGTAAGAACTGTTGGTCGACTGCTTTATTTGGAGAATTTTAGGGAAGAGTAGTTCATCTGTAAAGGAAACCACGTATAGGACACTGGAGCAACCTCTTCCTGAGTACTGCTAGAGTGTTTGGGAATCGTACAGGTCACATCGAAGGAAGACATTGAACCAATTCAGGACGG
Organism: Schistocerca serialis cubense; assembly: GCF_023864345.2. NCBI lineage: Eukaryota > Metazoa > Arthropoda > Insecta > Orthoptera > Acrididae > Schistocerca > Schistocerca serialis. The sequence goes on from NC_064642.1 coordinate 154,863,699, forward strand.
GCTGATAGATTCATTACTGGTAGGTTCAGAAAACACATAAGTGTTATGAAGATGCCTCCGGGAACTCAACTGGGAATCCCTGGAGGCAATGCAATGTTATTTTTGAGAAAAACAGATGATAAAGTTAAGAGAACCAGCATTTGAAGATTGCCGAACAATTCTACTGCCACCAATATACACTGTGTGTAAGGACCAGAAAGATAAGATACAAGAAATTAGGGCTCATATGGAGGCATATAGACAGTCATTTTTCCCTCGCTCTATTTGTATGTGGAAAAGGAAAGGAAATGACTAGTAGTGGTACAGGGTTCCCTCCGTTACACACCGTATGGTAGCTTGTGGAGTATCTACGTAGATCTAGATAATTGCAGCACAGTATTTATTGTTTGCCTCCTCAGGAGACACCACCTTAACGAAACACTGTCCGTGTGGGCGAGGGGGTTTGTGTGATCCAATGAAGTGGAGGGCTATGCCGGCAGTGGTGTAACTACCAGTAGAACCTCCCAAGCCGGACAGGCCTCTATAGAGGATCCAGACAAAGTGTGTCTCACAACGTCCTGTCTAGTGTCCTGTCCTGTCCTGTCCTGTCCTGTACACTCCCTTCCTTTCCTTTCCTTTTCCTCCTTGTGATTGTGTGGCAGCAGACAGTCCCCTAATGTGGACAGCGGAAGATCCTTGGAAACCAGGACAACGTTGATGCACATAGGCCTTACTGCGAAGGGATGGATAGCGTTCTGTAGTCGTGGTGAAGACAACCTATCTAAGGGGTAAGGCCCTGAAATAAAACCTTGGCAGGTGTCCAGGCCATGAGGTGGCAGCCCCACCAGGACACTCAGGGGCTGTGGGCTGATAACCCGCACCACCAAAAAACACATATCACAGAAACAAAAAGGAGAAGCAGCCGGATGGATCTTAAGGATATGACCTTTGGCCTGAAAAGGAAAACCCATATCGGTTTTTGGAATGTAAGGACGTTGAGAGAGGCAGGGAGACTAAGACAGGTTGAAAAAGAGATGGAGAACTATCGACTAGATATATTGGGACTAAGTGAAGTAAGGTGGCCAGAATCTGGGGAATTCCAAACACAAAATGGTGGAGTGTTGCTGTATGCGTGTCAGACAGGTGAGGACGCAATGCATAGGAATGGTGTAGGGCTCTTACTATCTAAAAGCAGCAAGAAGAGCTTACTGGAGTGGAAACCAGTCTCAGAACAGATAATAACCGCACGCTTTAAAACAAATGTGCAATACGTCACTGTAATTCAATGCTATGCACCTACTGAAATAGCTAAAGGAGAATTAAAACATGCATTTTATACAGAGCTTAACGGAGTCCTTAGACAAACAATTTCTAGGGACATAAAAATTTTAATGGGCGACTTGAACACAAAAGTTGGTTCAGAAAATGAAGGGCTTGAACATATCATGGGCGTGCATGGAATGGGGATCAGGAATGTAAATGGTGAAATGTTGATAGATACATGCACTGAACATGACCTAGTCATTGGAGGCACATTGTTTCCACATCGTAACTGCCATAAGATAACGTGGGTCTCTCCAGACCACGTTACCGAAAATCAAATAGACCACATAGTCATAAGCCACAAGTTCCGACACTCTCTGTTAGATGTCAGAAATAGAACAGGGGCAGACATTGGAAGTGACCACCACCTAGTTTTGGCGGAATTCAGACTGAAGATAGTGGCAAATAGAACCAAGCTCAATCACAGGTGCAAGAAAATAGATGTGGGAAGATTAAAAGACCAACAGATCAAAGAAACTACAAAACAGATTCCAGGTCCTCTCTGAAGAAAATTTTATGGAAGAGGGAATTGAAACATGCTGGCAAAAAATCAAAGACAGTTATTTAGATGTGGGAGAAAAATCTTAGGATTTAAGGCACATCAATGGAAGGAATGGATCTCCGATGCTACGTGGAATGAAATCAGCTACAGGAAAGAACTAAAACTTAAGTTAAATTTTTGTAAGACAAGAGCGCAGAAGAGCGAAGTGCATAAAGAATACATGGAGGCGAACAAAAAAGTGAAAACATTGCTATGTCGAGATAAAAGGAAATGGATAGATGAGCAAGCAAAATTAGCAGAAGAGGCAGCAAGACAAGGAAATATGAAAGAGCTCTACAATATTACCAAACGGTTGTCAATGAAGAACTTCAGACATGAAGGACCAGTTAAGAACAAGGATGGGGTGATGCTTACAACTCAACAGGCATAGCTACAGAGATGGGAGGAGCACTTCAAGGAACTGTTAAATTGTGAAGACAACCAAGAGGAACAAGTAAGAGATGTTCCAGAGGAAGTCGAAGAAGATCAAGATATAAATTTGCAGTGCCCCACAATGGACGAAATTAGGATTGCCTTGAAAACACTAAAAAATACAAAGGCTCCAGGCCTAGACAACATAGCAGCGGAGCTCTTAAAAGCTGATATTGAAAGTACTGTTAAAATGCTCCATCCTTTGCTGAAGCATATTTGGTTTGGAGAGAAAGCTCCAAAGGAGTGGAAAAATGGTTTGGTGGTAAAGCTCCCAAAAAAGGGAAATTTGTCAGACTGTAACAACTGGCGTGGTATTACATTGTTGTCAGTGCCCAGTAAGGTCCTCACCAGAATTATTTTAAACAGAATTAAAGAATCCCTTGAAAAGCAACTGCGTAAAGAACAGGCCGGTTTTAGGGCACAACGGAGTTGTGTTGATCTTATTAACACTCTTAGGATCATTTTAGAGCAAAGCAAAGAATTCCAAGCAACCATGTACCTGGCATTCATTGATTTTCAAAAGGCCTTCGATTCCGTGACACAAAGTGCTCTGGCAGATATTGCGGAAGTATGGCATACCACAGAAGATCTTAAACATCATAAAAGATCTATATGATGGCTACAAATGCTGCGTACTCCACAAGGGAAATATGACAGAGCCCATAAAAGTAACAACTGGAGTCCGTCAGGGTTGCATTTTGTCGCCAACACTTTTTCTACTCGTTCTAGACTCTGTTATGAGAAGAGTCACAGCAGGCAGGAGACGAGGAATCCAGTGGGGGATCCACGAATGTCTGGAGGATTTGGATTTTGCAGACGACATAGTTTTACTAGCTCCAAGGCTGACTGATATGCAAGCTAAATTAAACTTGCTGAAAGAAGAAGCCGAGACTGCTGGCCTCAAGATAAATATAGGTAAAACAAAGGAAATGAGGGTAAATTTCAGGGAACATGGAGGTGCCATAGTTAATAGGTGAGCAGCGGGTGGAGACTGTCAGCTCATTCCTGTATCTGGGTAGTATAGTGGCGGAAGATGGTGGAGCTGGAGATGATGTGAAAAACCGCATTAAAAAGGCAAATGCTGCCTTCATACAATTGTATCCAACATGGAAAAATAGAAATATCACATATAAAACAAAAATCCGTATCTTTAATACAAATGTGAAGTCTGTCCTCCTGTACGCCAGTGAAAGCTGGAAAATAGATAAAAAGATAACATCCCAGTTAAAAAGCTTCATAAATAGATGTCTTCGACGCATCATGAATATCTGGTGGCCAGAAAAAATATGTAATGACGAGCTCTGGCGAATAACAAACCAGATATCTATAGAAGACCAGATACAAGAGAGAAAGTGGGGATGGTTGGGGCACACCTCAAGAAAACCAGATGGAGCCATCGAGAAAAAAGCATTGGAATGGAATCCCCAGGGAACAAGGAAGAGAGGAAGACCAAGGGGCACATGGAAGAGGACAGTGGAAGGGGAAGCAAAAAGAGTTGGCAAGACCTGGGCAGAACTGAGGCAAATGGCCAAAGACAGAGACGGATGCCGAGTTCTCCTGGATGCCCTATGCCCCCATAGGGGCCAAAGGAATTAAGTCACGTCATTTATTGTTTGCCTGCCTATGATATGAAAACATTGGTTAAGGGTGTCATCTGTCAATCTATCTCTATGGAAACCAAACTGAAATGTGCCGAGAACCTGAAGTGCTCTGTGTTCTTGAAGACATTTGCAGAGTAGCTGCTCCTTAACTTTTGCTAATGTATTTACTGGACATATGGATGTACAGCTCTTCGTTTCTGAGGGATCTTTATTGAGGCCTTCTTTACGATAACTACACATGCAGATTTATGTCTTCAGTACCCTACCCTATCTCAATGACTTGTTCAACAGATGTGTTAAGAATGGCACTATGACTTGGGCTACTTTTTGTATCTCTTAACAGATACCACCTCAACCTGGTGCCTTACCACATTTAAGCATGGCTACCACTATTGCTACTTCTTCCTGAGCAAACGGGAAGAGGACATCATTGTTAGTATATTTATAGTTCATCTGGTCATGGTGCATTGATTGATGGGTCTTGTCTGTATTTGGAGTCATCTGAAAAAAGGGCATTCAGTTAATATTTGCCAGAGTTCTTCCAGCCATTTGTCACTGTTCCGTCATTCTTGAGAAGAGAGGACAGAATGGTGGAGGCCTTTAATTTGTCAGTTAGAAGCTTGTTTGGCAGACCCCACAAGTCTTACTACACTTGTTCATTCGGAAACTGCTTCCAGTTCTCCTTCCTAGTGTCTTGAATCTTGTCTCTATATGTTTATTCCAGATGTCTGTATTTATTTAGCCTTCTATCTCTTTCGCCACTCCCTACTGAGTGCTGATAATTCCTCCTTGCATTATGAACTTTTCTGTGGAACTCTGTCAGTTCCCTACTTGTAGGTGTCTTAGGACTAGTTCTATATTGTCATTTGACTGTGCCCATGGCAGGAGCTCAGTAAAAGCACACACATGGAGATCTATGCTTGCAGGTAAATGGTCTAGACTGAAAGAAGCTATTTCAGCAATAAGTGTATTCCAATTGGTACTCTTCAAATCCCAGCCTTCTGGTTCCCTACCGGTTTCATTATTTCTAAAGTTTTCAGTTACTCTTCTGATTTTTAAGGCTACGACAGTACAATGAAAAGGATACACTGCTGCTCGTCATATAGTGAAGATGTTAAGTCACAGACAGGCAGAACAAAAAGACTGCTAAACAAGCAAGCTTTTGGCAAAAAGACATTCAGAACTAGACAACATACAAACACACACACACACACACACACACACACACACACACACACAAAGACAGACAGAGAGAGAGAGAGAGAGAGAGAGAGAGAGAGTCAAGGCCAGACTGTGAGCAACAGCACATCATGAGAGAAGCAATCTGGGTTCTTTGTGGTGTGGGTAAGTAGTAGGCTGGGGTGGGGAGGTATAGTAGGGTGGGGGTGGAGGATGCCAAAGAGCTGCTTGTGGGAGTATACAGGGATGAGAAGGGCAGACAACTCTAGGTACAGTTGGGAGATTAGAAGGATGGTGTTGGTGGTGGTGAAGGAGGGGGTGAGGGGAGCAGGAAAGGAAGGAAGTGAAAAGACTAAGTGCATTGGTGGAACAGAAGGCGGTGTAGTGCTGAAGTGGGAACATGGAAGGGGATAGGTGGGTGAAGGAGAGTGCCTAACAAAGGTTGAGGCCAGGAGGGTTACGGGAATATAGGATATTGCGAGGAGAGTTCCCACGTCTGCAATTCAGAAACGCCGGTGTTGGCAGGAAGGATTCAGATGACACAGGCTGTGAAGCAATCATTGAAATAAAGAAACCACTGCTCAGCAACTGGGTGATCCAGCTGTTTCTTGGTCATTGTTTGTTAGTGACCATTCATGCAGAGAGACAGCTTGTTGGTTGTCGTGCCACACAGAATGCAGCACAGTGGTTGCAGGTTAGCTTGTAAATCACATGACTGCTTTCACAGATAGCGCTCCCTTTGATGGGATAGGTGATGCTTGTGCTCAGACTGGAGTAGATAGTGCTGGAGGATATATGAGACATGGAGTTGGAAGAAGGTGCTGTGTAGAGATGGATGAGGATATTGTATAGATTTGGTGGGTGGTGGTATACAACTGTGGGAGAGGTAGGAAGGATAGGGAGTAGGACATTCCTAATTTCAGGGCACGATGAGAGGTAACCAAAACCCTGACACAGAATGTGATTCAGTTGCTCCACTCCACGGTAATACTGAGTCATGAGGGGCATACCCCACTGTGGCTGGATGGTCGGATTTTAAGGTGTGGTGGGTGAGTAGAGAGCTAAGGCATGGGAGATCAGATGGCCGTGGGTGGCTAGGCTGTATGATGGAGACTTTTTGGTATGGAACGGGTGACCGGAAGGGAGATTGTAGGTCTGGAATCCATTGAGCAATGGCAAAGGTAGTGTTCAACCTCCTTCCTGGTCACCACGACTGACTACATCTTCACCCAAAATTACATCTCCTTTGAAGACATCACCTACAAACAAATCCAGGTGTAGCAATGGGCACCTGCATGGCACCATCCTATGCCAACCTTTTCATGGGTCATCTAGAGGAGTCCTTCCTAGCCACCCAGAATCCCAAACTGCTAAGCTGGTTCAGATTCACTAATATCTTCATGATCTGGACTGAGGGTGAGGACACCCAATCCACATTACTCCAGAACCTCAACACATTCTCCCCCATTCACTTCAGCTGATCCTCCTCAACCCAAAAGGCCACCTTTATTGGTGTTGACCACCTTAATGACAGCTACATCAGTACCTCTGTCCGGATCAAAACTATGAACCACCAGTAGTATTTTTACTTTGACAGCTGCCAACCATTCTGTACCAAGGAGCCCTTCCACAAAGCCTAACCACCCATGGCTATAGCGTATGTAGTGACAAGCAGACCCCCTCTAAAATATACCAATGGAATCAAGAGGCCTTCACAGACTGAAATTATCTTCCTAAATGTCTACAGAAACAGATCTCCTGTGCCTTATCTCTCCACTCGCCAGCCATCTGCCAAAGCCCTACTGCCCCGGCACAGAGGAGCATTCCCTTCATGACTCAACACCAATCAGGACTGGAGCAACTGAATCACATTCTCAGTCAGTGTTTCGACTACCTCTTGTCATCCCCTAAAATGAGGAATTCCCTACTCACAATCCTTCCCTGCCCCCCCTCCGCCAGTGGTATTCTGCCACCAACCAAACCCACACAATACGTACCCTCAGCCATCCCTGCTCAGCCCCTGCTCCCAACCCCTTGCCTCATGGCCCATATCCCTGTAGTAAACCCAGATGCAAGATCTGTCCATGCATCTTCCCATCATCACCACCACCAAGGCCAGTCCAGTCACAAGCATCACCTACCCCGTTAATGGCAGGGATACCTGTGAAAGCAGCCACGTGATCTATCAGGTAAGCTGCAACCAATATGCTATGTTGAATGTGGGCATGACAGTCAACAGGACTTCTGCTCGCAAGTACCCTCACTGACAAGCTACGGCCAAGAAACACCTGGACCGCCTAATTGCTGAACATGCTGCCCAACATGGTATTCACTTCAATGACTGTTTCACAGCCTCTGCCATGTGGATCCTTCCTACCAACACTAGCTTTTCTGAATTGTGCAGCTGGGAACTCTTCCTGCAATAAACCCCACATTTCCATAACCCTCCTTGCCTCAGCCTCCCTTAATCACTGTCCTTCACTCAACTATCTCCTTCCCTGTCCCCACTCCAGCACTACACAGCCAATGCATCCACATATTTTTACATCACCCCTTTTCAGCACCCCCCTCCCCCCCATCCCCACCCCATCTAACCTCCTGATTGCATCTAACTGCCCCAACCTCTCCTCACCTAATCCCTGTTGTTCCCACAAGCAGCACTTTACCATCCCTCATCTGCTATATACCCTCCTCCCCACCCCAGCCTCCTCCCCACCCCCACCACCCAGACTGCTTTTCCCATCCTGCTAAGCTGTTGCTCACAATCTGGCCTTGGCAGTCAGAGACAGTGATTTTTGTGTGTGTGTGTGTGTGTGTGTGTGTGTGTGTGTGTGTGTGTGCGCGCGCGCGCGCGTTAACAGCTCCACTATATAGTGAATAGAAATCTATGATTTCATAATATTATCATTATTCAATCCTGGATTTTCCATGGTTTGATTTTTCTATGACAGTACAGTCACTAGTGGTTATAAGTTGTTTAACCTCCCAAGATAAAATGTTATTAGCCACTGCCCGATTTTGCAGGGCAGTGTATATTGGTCTCTGCACCAGTACTATTTGCAAATTTGCTAGTCTACCCTTCTTTATTGACCACTTCAGGTCTAGGTCTTGGAGCAACTCTTGTAGCATTACTCCCCATTAATTTGTCATTCTCCTAGGCCAAAGAACTGACTGTTTTCGCCCCTATTACGTGATATTCATCAGACTGTACAGTATTGCAACTCTTGATTTGTCAAGTTACGGGTCATTTACGTGGGTATGCTGCAGTTTTAGGCAGGTAATAAACACTTGCATTGAGGAATATACATCTCTACTGTTACAGCACACTCATCACATAACTGTGTGACTTAAAGATGACTGCTGTCTTGGCATTGTGATGCCAAACTGTTGTGGTCGTGAGTGTCAGTAAGTGCAGAAGTTTTGCATTCCTCACATATGGTTCCCGAACTAGCATGACACTGACAACCAATTCCACTAGGATCTTGGTAGATAAGGTTCTAGGCCAGGTGCACTTTCGTTTATTTATCTGACCCATACACCAAATGTTTTGTCACAATCACAATGGTAGTCCCAGTTACAGTAGCCATGAAGTGAAAAGGTGGTCCTTAGATGTCAAAAGTTGTACTTTTCATTATCACACCACTGCCTTGCAGCTACAGTTGTGCCACACTCCTTGGTCAACCTTTCTGGCAACAACTACTTCAGCACAGCACAGCACAGCACAGCACAGCACAGCACAGCACAGGAGCTACTGTTTCGTTGCTGAATTGCCAAAAGTATGCTCATCTGCAATCCCCTGCATTGGCCCCAACCTCCCGTGCATTGCTCACGTAAGATGACTCTTTGTTCCACTTTGGGGTCAATTCAAAATCACAGCTGTCTACAAAAAGGTCACACGGCAACTCTGTTGTCGATAGTTACTCAGTCAACAACATTTTTGGTCTGCCACAGTTCTTTTCCAGGAGCTCAATCTCCTGGCATTTGGACACAGGCCCCATCTCTGCTGGGTAATGCCCAATCCAGTCTCCTTATGAATGACTGTTAAACTGTAACTATTACCTCCATGAAGTTGTGGTGGCTAAACCTGTAAAACAAACACTTTGACCACACCCCTGGTAGTGGCCAAGAAACCCAATGGCTTCTTCCAGCTATTCTGAGACTTGAAATCAACAATCAATGCCCAGGCACATGTGGAACCTTACCCCATATCATGTCCAGAGGACCTCCTTGTCGGAAGTGACTATTTTTCTAAGATAGATCTAGCAGACGCATGTTTGCAGATTCCCCGGAACGTGGGGTTTATTGCAGGAAGAGTTCCGGCTACACAATTCAAAAAAGCTAGTGTTGGTAGGAAGGATCCACATGGCAGAGGCTGTGAAACAGTCATTGAAGTGAATACCATGTTGGGCAGCATGTTCAGCAATTAGGCGGTCCAGGTGTTTCTTGGCTGTAGCTTGTCAGGGAGGGTACTTGCGAGCAGAAGTCCTGTTGACTGTCATGCCCACGTTCAACATAGCACATTGGTTGCAGCTTAGCTGATAGATCACGTGACTGCTTTCACAGGTATCCCTGCCATTAATGGGGTAGGTGATGCTTGTGACTACGCATCATGGTTATTAACACTCTTCGGCTTATACAAGTATAAGCACTTGCCTTTTGGGATCTTGTATGCTCTGGCAGTCTTCCAGAGATACCTGGAACAGCCAATCATTTCTTTACTGCTTTCACAAACAATCTTGATGACTTAACTGTCATTTGAGCTACATGTCAGGACCAGCTGCACAACCTTTGCACCCGCCTTGCTACATTGCATGACACATGGCTGAAGTGCTGGTTACACAAAGGCCAGTCTTTTCAGAACCAAGCTGAGCACCTGGGACACTTGTTCAGCACAGAAGGGGTCCAGACCTCGGACCACAACATTGCAGCTATTGATACTTCTCTGCCTCAAAAACTATGAGCTGCATGCTTTTTTGAGAAGGTGGATTATAATTCTAAGCTCCTCACACAAGTGGCCCATTTTATAATCTGTTTAACCATTTGTGAAAGAACAGTGTTCAGTATAGTTGGGCAGTTGCCTGTGAGCATGCTTTCACACAGCTGAAGCACTTGCACTCATCACCTTGCCTTATACCCTTCTCCCCATCAGACCCTCTGTTTTGGCTGCAGGTGCTTCTCCATGTGGCATTGGTACATTTCTGGTGTGCAGGAACAATGACAGTACTGAGCAACCAATTGCCTAGGTGTTGAAAACGCTGACACTCACTCAAAAGAATTATTCACAGATAGGAAAAGAACTCTTAGTGATTATTTTTGCAATTAAAAAATTCCATATTTACCTATTGGGAACTAAGTTTACACTCATTACAGACTACAAACCACTGGTAGCACTCTTCGGGCCACGTTCCCGCCTTCCACAATGAACAGCACGATGGCTCCATCATTGGGCACTTTCCCCTCAGCTTCTATACTGGTACCATTAAATACAGGCTCACAGCACAACACACAAGTGCTGACACACTCTCACATTCCCAGTATTGTCACATTCTGGCTACACTAGTAAGTATATGAAACCCTTCACAAAAAATGCATTTAATTACTCTCTCCCCTTCCCTCCAACTGCATCATCCACGTCCCACACCCTCAACTACATCCACGTCCCACACCGTCAACTATACTCCTGAATATACACAAGACTCTAGTAACATCATCTGATATCATTTATCATCTTAACAGCACAAATACAGTTAAAAATAGAACATCCTAGTATACTCCCCTATTTCCGTGGCCTTAATGGATATGGATTTTTACTTGAGATTTGCGTGAGTGCTTTTGATTTTCTATTCTTCTTCTTACCCCTCCCTCCTGCTTAGGGAGGCAATGAACTAAATTGATGAAGGCTCCTCCTGGCAGAAACTGATACTGCCTGTCTAAAGTGGGTAGTATTTATATAAACTCAGTCCATCATCGTTTCTGAAACAGTAGCACTTCTCTCCTAAGTCACAACAGAACAGACACAAGGTGTGGCCATTGGACAACCGTGACATCACTGCCCCAGACTTTTCGTTCTGTCAGCAACTTCACAGCCCCGACTGTGCCATGGAGATGTTGCAATTTCACCTTACAGATATGATTTCTGCGATATCAGCATAATCCACTTACAGCAGGGCCGGCCAAACGCTCCACAGTGTGCAGACGTGCGGAAGTGCTGCACATGTGCGCACGTGTGTGATAGCGAGCAATAGCGACATCTGTTATTAGACATGTGTCCTAAATGAATGGCGGCGACTCCACTTCCATTTTTATGTGGTACAAGCAAGAGTGCAACATACCCAGTCTCGTTTACTCTTGGTGACCGTAACCTTAACAGAGGTACTGAGAAATGGCAGGTACTGTAGCAAAGGACAGGAGGTCTATGTCCTCAGTCGTTTAAAAATGACTGGGAACTGCAATTATTTTTTGTAGCCGATGACGAAAACTCAGTGTTTGCTGTGCCGCCGAATAATAGGCAGCCAGTGTAAGTTTTCAATTGAAAGACACTACAATATGTATCACAAAGATGAGTGTAGTGTACTCAACAGAGAAGAATGGCAAGCAAAATTAAATGTCCTTAAGAAAATGGATGACACAGAACTTGATTTTACTGTACGTCAAAGTAACTGATACTTCTTGAACTCTTAGTTTCTTGTGTTACATTTATGTCTATTTTACTGTTTGTTGTACAATGTACTGTTTTCAATTTTCCACAATGACAACCACACTAAATCTTCACTGCGAGCAAGTTTTAAAATCACATTAAGAATTGCACAATCTGGGAAACCCTTTTTCGAAAGGGAGTTTGTGAAAGGGTGTCTGATTGATGCTGCAGAACTTGTGAGTCCCATGAACATTAGCAGGTTTCAAGAAATCAGTCTATCCAAACAAACAGTAACAAGACGTATCAGTGCTATGGCCGGCAATGTGCACAGGCAGCTAATAAATAAGGCTAAAGACTTTGTTGCTTTCTCTGTTGCGCTCGATGAAGCAACAGATCTTACAGATACAGCCCAGGTTGTGATATACATACGAGGTGTCAATAACGCACTTTGTGTAACAGAGGATGTTTTGGACTTAGTACCTTTGAAAGAGACTACTACAGGTGTGGACTTACACCAAGCTGTCGAGCAAGCGATTGATGGTGTTGGTATGGACTGGAATCGGTTAGTCTCAGTGACCACAGATGGAGCACCATCAATGCAAGGCCATCAGAGAGGACTCATAGCATTGATGCGCAAAAAGCTAGGACGCACAGACGAAACGTTGTATGGAATTCACTGCATTCTGCATCAAGAGGCGCTTTGTGCAAAATCAGTAACGTTAGCAAACATCGTGCACATTGTTGTGCGTACTGAAAACTATCTGAAGACACGTGGGCTTATGCATCGCCAGTTTCGGCGGTTCTTGGAGGAATTAGGAACAGAGTACGGCAACATACCTTACTATACCTTACTATACTGAAGTACGCTGGCTCAGTCAAGGTAAAATGCTGAAAATATTTTTTGATTTACGTTTGGTCATAGTAACATTCTTACATGAGAAGGGAAAAAGTGAACTTATGTTGGAAGACACTTGTTGGATATCAGACCTTGCATTTCTCGTGGAAAATTACGTCTCACATGAACAGCCTGAACGTCAGTTTGCAAGGTGAAAATAATTTAATTTCTGACATGTTGGAAAAAGTAAATGCCTTTGAAATGAAGCTTGCACTTTAGGAGTGCCAGCTATTGACACAAAACACTGCACAATTCCCGATTCTTGGACTGGTCCATCAAAGTGCTAGATTTCAAGAATACATGTCAATAATTGTAAAAATTAAGGAACAATTTCGAGCACGATTTGCAGATGTTACAAGTTTGTCTCCTGTCATTCGCCTCTTTGCTCGATCGTTCTTGTCGTCAGTTGAAGATGCTCCGAATGATCTACAGATGGAACTGATCTACAGTGCAATACAAGACTGAAGGACAAGTTCTTTGCAGTGCAAAGTACAAAAGAATTATACAAAAATTATTCACAACAAGAATTTCCACGCCTGCACCGAGATGCCGCGAGAGTTATGTCCATGTTCGGGACGACATATGTTTGAGAGAGACTTTTCTCGGGCATGCAAATGAATAAATCAAGGTTTAGATCAAGGATAAGTGATGAAAATCTTCGAAACTGCTTACGTTTGTCAATGAGCCGTGCTTTTGTGCCCGATATTAACTATATCATTTCTCATGACCAGTGATAAACGTGTTTGGATTTATTTCTTTCATAATTAAAAATTATTGTTTACTAACTGTGCATTATTGCCTCATCCTGCTCCATGTTACATTATTATCACGAAAATTGGTCATTAAACCAATTGTTCCATTGTACGCTTACATTTAGGATTTTTTTTTTTTTTTTTTTTTAAATGTGTGATGGGCTACGCTCAGCTGAAGTCGATGAAACACAACATTCATCTAATTGTCGGTTATTATGCAGATTTCAGATGGAACTGATGAAAGATATAGCAATAATGGTATTGAAATAACAGGTGATCATTGAGAGGTCTGTGGTTATCATTCTGTTCAGAGGTCAGTGTGGGTGTGGATGGGTGTAACTGAGGGCACCCGAGGATTAGTTATAGGAAACCTCGCATTAGTTTAATGTTATTTGAAATCATGAATAAGGTTAATTGGAAGTCGCTAAGTGCTCTCTTTCTTAAATACTAGATCAAAAACATTATGCGTATTTTCGTGCCGTCAGTCAAGCTGCCTTAATAAAAACCCACAGTTGTTAACTGTGTTACTTGTCTTACTGGGTTAAACTGCTAACACAATAGTAAATGGCTCAGTGAGTAGACTGTGACAGTATTTTAAATGTTTAATATGCGAAATACCTTCCCATGGTTAGCCTGCAAGCTGTGGAAAGAGAACTAGAATGCGCCTGTACAGAGTATCCCAGCAAGTGGATAAAGCGACATCTGTGCGTAGAAACATGCACTACATGAACGCTGACGGCTGCGGCGTGCATGCTGTGACCCGGAAGTTGCACATGTGCAGGAGCACCGCACGTGTGCAGAATTTCTGGCTAGCCCTGGCTTACAGTGTCTTACGCAAAAACACCTAACTGGCCTCTGAACTGCAGTTTCTTGTATCATTCTGCTGTAACGTTTTCCACTAAGTCAATCAAGGCATTGTTCTGCTGGGACAGGTAAAGCTTTCTAATTACTGCCAATTATTAATAATCCCATCACAATGTGTATCCCTTACACTAAACTTCTTATCTGAACAATGAATATTTGAATGATTCTGAATAAAATGCCAGCACCAGTTGCAATTTTTGTTTTAAAAACCATGACTAGTTTCAGCCCCCCCCCCCCCCCAAAGGACAATTTCACATCCTGGCACATACCACTGGATAATGGTCTTTGAGAGCGAAACTGGTTGTGGTCTCTAAGTCAAACAGAAAAGTGCTTGCATTTTATTCAAAATCAATACAACAGTTGAGGAATCTTCTTCAACGTGCTCCATATGCCAAACAAGCAATTTTTTAATGTGTTCATATCGTCCAGTTATCCAGTAAACATTGAATATAAACAAATTACTCTCAGGATATCTTGGCTAATTCAATAATCTTAACATCCCACCTACACCTCAAGTAAAGCGTAGTAGTTCACCTGTAATCTACCACCTAACTGTGTACATGATGGTTGTGATTATTGAATGTTATATCCTCAAATGGCAGTCACCACTCAAATTGTTAGCATCATGTTTATGCTATTTTCAGCAATGTGACATGTCACTGTAGCATACCTTCCTTCATAAGTGTCCAGTTATCATCCATTTGCTTTGTTGCTTGGAGAAAATAACGTCCATCTGTCCACAAACAAGCCTGTGTTTCTATAATAACAGCAGTCCCAGCAGATCCAGTAAACCCGGATATAAATGCTCTTCTTTTATCACATTCTGCAAGGTATTCGCTCTGTAATAAAGAGTTAAACCATGTATCAGCCTTAAAATCAAGGACAAAAAAATTCATTGTATATACTACACTAATTGCTTATATGAATCAAAGCTAAGATCAACACCACACTTTCAGGACAATTCATTCATTTCTGGAAGTTGGGTTAAGAAGGTGGAAGGGTACCACATGCTCCTGGATGACAAATGACAAGCTATTCAGAATCAAAAGCTCAAAGAATGCAAATACACATTGCAGAAGTGTGAATTGTGCACTACAGAACAAAGGTACTTATCCACAATCGTCATTTACCAACGAAAAAACACAAAACTGAAAAATGTCATTTTAACAGTAGCGCATGTGCCATACTTTCTCATTTGTATGTAAAAAGTTTTTAAATAAAAAAACCTTATACAGATTAGAATCTCGCAAGAAGGAAAAATCTTTGTTTTATATTTACAAGAAACTTTGTTAAAAGTCAGGCATTTTACATCAGCTACACAATCGAAACCTTAAGATGCACTCTTAATTTAATGCTTTCAGAGCTGTAGTCAATTTCCAATTTGTAAAGAACAATAAAGGCCATTACGTCAAGAAGAGGCTTAATTATGAGTTACCATGAAAGTGGGAGAGCTGAAGAATGGTATAAATGTGGCTGTCATCTCTAACTCAGCGATCACTCTTTTGTTAAATCATCTAACACACTGTTTTCCCACTCTTCCTACAGTTCCTTTATGCCTGTGAGTATCAAGCCTCTGTATGAGAAATAACATTGCTACAACTGAGAACATTCTGGAATTCCACCTCTACTATGTAGCTGGAATGCACGTCCAGTTTTTGAATGTATCAAGCTTGATGTCATGTACCTACCTCCACCAAATGTGTGCAATTTCTGAAGAAATTAATAAACTTCAGCATATCTACCATTAATAGCATTCCTGTAAATACATAACACTACAATCATCCATTTTCATAAGCAACTATGGAAATGAAAGTTTATTCTAGAAAAGTGATGTAGCACAACTCTGACATGGCAAGTGGCACAGAGAATATAACTTAACAACTGATTAGCATCACATCATAAATCCCACCAATATTTTGTGTATGCTGCAGTTGCAGATTTTTGTACAGGCTTCCCCTATCCTTGCTATATGGTATATAAAACTAAAATCCTGGATTCCTAAGACACACATCACTCCACTGCTACACAGAAGATTGGTTGTTGATGCACACTCAGAATTTGCAGGAACACAGGACTGGCAATGCTGGTCATCACCCAGCTCATTTACTGAAGTGCTCACAATTTGCACCACCAGGACGTGCATGTATCTTACGGTAAGAGAACTACAGATGTACTGACCCTTTCCTTTGCTATGGCACAAAATAATGAACTTGGAATAACCGCATAAAAATTATGACACCTTCCCTTCTAATGCAAGATGCCACAAAATGGAGGACAGTTACGCAATGCCGTAGTTTGGGGCACTGAACCATCTGGCATCAATGCACCAAAACAACACCCTAAGCAGCGAGGTTCTGTCACTGTGGTGACCACACACTAAGAAGTAAAAAGACTTATTAAGAAGGCAACACTGCTTATTCAGGAACCTGATGGAGCAGGAGCAACTAGCCACTGAAGAGTGAAGTTGTGTAATATTACACCTCTGCCTAGGTGCCTTCAGACACTGACTGAACACGACTAGCAGAGCAAATGAAGTCAACAGACAATGGCGACTGCTGGCAACAATGACCTGCTGCCCACCTGTGTGGAACTGCTGCTGTGAGAGGGGTACTGACCAGCAGACTCATTAACATCCCCCAAATCAGACACTCATTCTCAGTTTTGCTCAGATTTTCTCAGATGGTCTCCAAGTGGGCACATCATGCTGAGGTAGGCTATCAGTGCCAGACTAACTCTGCTTTGAACAACATTTACGTTTGCAGTACATGATGACGCAGCCAGTCACCTACTCCACACTTAGACTCCAGAAGCTGCAGGCATCCACTTGAACAGAGGATTTCACGCAGACGATCGGGTATCTTCACACTGCCAAATCACCTACTGGGTGATTTCCTCCTGAGGACATCCACCTCCCTGGTGGGGTGTGTGTTTAGATCTGGACTGGTAGTAGTTGTCTTCCAGTCCTCATCTACCACCTTGTTGCTGACCAACACCCAGAGTGGCACATGCCTTCGACTTCTAGCATGATGTGGGCAAACATCTGAGTACTGTCCTCTCCTGCACAAGGCAGGTCTGCAGCCTGGTCGGGACTATCAAGCATTGGTGTACAGTCTTTGACAGCATCACCAGTTCTTCCAGCTACAGCAAATGATGCAGCTTGTGCACTGCTGCCCAGACATACTTTATGACCATGGCTCGCTGGACTCTGCAGTTCACTAAGTCATCCTTGGGTTGCTGCCCTATCCTCCAGCAGCGACCACGCCACTGTATCTAACATGAATAAAAGTCTGATTCAACCAGGGATGTTTTACCACAGTTCACTGCTCAATTCTAGTCACCACAGCCCACGAGTCATGTCCTGGCAAAGGAGATGATATTACTTCCTGACCTTTGCACAACTGTTTCCTCCATCCCAGTAGAGGTCACATTCGTGATGTCTACCCTATGATTCCAGAGATGCTCACTGTCTGAATGACAATCAAGTTGTAAGACAACTCAGTAGGTATATTAAATTCCCATAGATGACATGTCACAAGGCTAGTTGATAGCCTTCCAAACTGAATATGAAGCACTCATAATTCATCCGGGTAGAGATACAAAATATTAATTCTGGTGTATCATGAACAATATTTTATTTACAGTAAACCAGATCACCATTGCACTTGCAGAACAATCCAAACATACAATGAAATAAGATAAGTAGAATTGTTACAGAGGCGGGTATATCACCAAAGATTGATTGGTAAATAAGTGAAAATTTTGTTGGAACAAAACAGTCAGAGCATTGCACTGCAGCAAAGACAAATTCAGTCATAACACTGCTGGCAGCCAGTGCAAGAACTCTTGACAGCTCCAGTGACCAAATCAGCTGAGGATGTGTGTTGATGTCTGCCACTACAAAAGCCCCCCACTAAGAAGTGACACACCGCAAAAAGAACATTGGGTACAACCTTTCTGCCATACATCCCCTGGGTGATGGAAAGAATTAGTCATATACTGTACAAACATGGCATAAAGATTATTTAGAAAACCAACCAAGAAGTTCAAAGAGTGTCTCAGATCGGCACAGGACAAAATGGACCCACTCGAAACATCAGAAATATACTGCACATCCTGTACATCTGGAAAAGTATACTTGGGAAGGATTGAATGATCCATTAACACCAGGATCACCAAACATAATGACATTGCAAGTCGGGACAGGTGAAAACATCAACTGTGGCAGAGCACACACTGTGTGGTACCGACCAAATATAAAAATTTGTCAACGTGGAAGTACCTGCTGTGAAGAAGAGCTACAATACGTGCTTGTTCAGATAAGCCACAGAAAACCATAAAAATGACAACTGCTTCAAAAAATAAAGAGGAATGTCTCAAACTAAATGGATCCTGCAGCGAACGAACATTGCAGGCAACAAAGGGAGAACCACAGCAGTAATGACCAAGGAAGAGCTCTCAGACGTTGGTGTGACAGCTACAGAACTCTACTCCAGTCCACCACTAGCAATGGCGAAACATCAGAAAAACTGTCAAACAAATGTCAGCCAAAGAACCTGAGACAGAAGCCAACAGGCAATCTGATTAGTCTGATCATGTTATCTCATGTTTTCAAATGTACCACATGATGATGAGTATTTCTTCATGTCCATCTAAGATATGCTATCTATATAAATTGCTTTGTCTTATTGTATTTATGTTCTTGTCTTTGAATTTAGCTGTACATTAGCACTTTCTTCCACTGACCCCATCAATGACATCTGGCAGTGTTGAGCTGCAACTGGGTGGGGGGATGGGAGGGGGGGGGAGAAAAAAAGAACAGTGCAGCTCACAAAAGAAAATAAATTATCATAGAAAAACACACCTGCCCTCAAAAGTATTTGAATAAAGTGAAGACTAATGGATCTGAAACATTTTTTGAACATCCAAACAAATCACTATATCTGACACGCTTATTTCAACTTTTAGAAACATATGTGGCTAGATTCAAATTCAGAGTCCCATGAAGAGGCAACAGCAACTTAGGTAGGTATTTTGCAGACCTTACAGAATCTTATTTCAGGAGTGTATTCTATTTACCAGAAAAAGTGCTTAACCTTAAAAATGCTCTAAACATGATTGTATTTAGACTTTAAAAAAAATGACCTTTCACTTACAAATGGACAAATTTTCTTCTCGTCCTTGTAGCGATGGTATGTGTTGAACACTGGTTTTGTGAGGACTACATCTTCTGTAACTTAGCAAACAACACTCTTTTCATTTTACTCACTGATTCAATACTGATGAGGTGCTATATCGTTATATGAGTCTACCAGTTCATCCCTAGGATGCATCAGTATAAGGTGTCATGCCACACAATGAATACTACCACACACAGCACACAACATAACACTGAATACCAACATGCAAGACCTCACTTGGTATGCACCTTGTAGATGTGACTAAACACAGAGCTGCTTACCTGTCTGCTCCTGCAATGCCTATTTTACTGTAGCTGTCACCCCAGCCAACTGGTTTAACACTTACCACAAACACATACAGGAAGAAAAGTGAGACAAGCGTATCACAAAGCTGGAACAACATAACCATACCATACCTTTAACAAGATGATTTCTGGTGGTCATTTCTTACATCTTTAGATTCTTCACCTACATAAAGCAATACCCGATACCAAGCCTACCGCGTTCTCTTATTTTGATATGAAACTTCCTGGCAGATCAAAACTGTTTGCCGGACTGAGACATGAACTCGAGAACTTTGCCTTTTGTGGGCAAGCGCTCTACCAACTGCCCTCCCCAAACATATGACATGTCCTTACAGTTTTACTTCCATCGTAACAAGTCCTACCTTCCAAACTTCCCAGACACCCTCCTGCAAAACTTGTGGATCTTGCACTTCCAGAAGAAAAGATATTGCAGAGACATGGCTTAGCCACAGCCTCAGCAATGTTTCCAGAATGAAATTTTCATTCTGCAGCAGACTGACAAGTTCATTTCAGTCAAGAATTTGGACATGTTGAAGTTAAGCATAGTCTTAGATTTCTTAAATAAAGTTCCTTTATCTTTGGATTCAGTTACTTTTTACCCTAGTGCTGAAGAGGCTAAAAAATGTTAAGGTAAAATATTATGTTATCCTTTCTTCTAGGAGTTTAGTCTCACAAGTTTTGCAGGAGATGGTGTATTGATAGAAATATAGCTTTGAGGATAGGTCATGACTCATGCTTGGGTAGCTCAGTCAGTAGAACACTTGCCTGCAGAAGGCAAAGGTCCTAAGGTCCTGAGTTTGCCTCTCTGTCCGGCACACAATTTTAATCTGCTAGGAAGTTTCATATCAATGCACACTCTGCTGCAGAGTGAAAGTTTCATGCTGGAGTATGATAGCAGCCAAGCACATGTATACACAGTAATAAAAAAAACGACATGACAACTTCTCTGCCACTATGGCATGGGTCCATCTTCAGTTTCAATGAAATAGGTTTTAAAACTCTTCTTGAAACAAACGAAGACTAGGGGGCATGCATAAAGAAAAACAAAATTAAAAAGCTAATGACCACCCTATTATACACACTAGGTACCACATAGTGTCCCATTAGATACATAATGGCAGCTCTGCCATGGCACCTCTACCAACCACCCATCCCCCCCCCCCTTTTTCAAGAAATGGTTACTGCTGTATGAGGAACATTTCACAACTTATCAAAAATACCATCAGTCATACAATTCTCAATGTGAGTATTGATACAGATGCAATCATTTGGAAATAGGTGTCTTCTCAGGAAACTTGGTCAAAATTTGCACATTCTCTCTCCTTTCAGAAGCTCTGTATAGTACTGTGAGAACAAAATCTGTATGACTTACAGTTTGCAGAACATGTTTGTGCCATGGGTATTGGGTTCATTTTAGACTATCATACTTCTAGTCTGCCTGTGAGCTTGGCAACATACATCATCTTACACTGTAACACCAGAACTTGAATGATGATGTAGAATGTGGCACATATTTTTGAAGCTCAAGCTGCTAAACATCATGACCATGTAGAACACAGACAGCATTAATATTTTTTCTTAGTACACACAGGACAACCCCTCTAAATGAGAAATGCCCACTGACAATGTCCACACACACGGCTTTATCTGCTGCAACCATCCTCTGCACTTTGACGAGAGGGAACATTTTAACTTTGCAGATCCAGACACCAATAGCCCAGGCACAGTCTTAATAACCATCATATGGTCCTTGCTAAGACAGTAATATCTTCCTTGCATCACATGTAGCTGCCTACATAGTGCCCTAGCGCACTCAATGCTGCTAAGCAGTAGCCAATTCAGTCCTTTGCTTCAAAATAGTAATTCAAACATCCATACCAAGATATTAAAGATTTTCCAATGGAAGAGTGGAGATGCGTTATAAGTACCTGATCCACTATGGTATAAAT
Organism: Schistocerca serialis cubense; assembly: GCF_023864345.2. Taxonomy (NCBI): domain Eukaryota; kingdom Metazoa; phylum Arthropoda; class Insecta; order Orthoptera; family Acrididae; genus Schistocerca; species Schistocerca serialis. The sequence goes on from NC_064642.1 coordinate 154,885,333, forward strand.
GGAACAGCCACCCAAGTGAAACAGTACATATGCTCAAGGACAACAGTGATAAAATTCAGAGAGATTAGAGTACATTTAGAAGTAAGAGAATTTCCTATCCCAGAAGCAAATTTAGCCAGGATAGCTGAAGCAATGAAGCTATCAGAAATACACTCCTGGAAATGGAAAAAAGAACACATTGACACCGGTGTGTCAGACCCACCATACTTGCTCCGGACACTGCGAGAGGGCTGTACAAGCAATGATCACACGCACGGCACAGCGGACACACCAGGAACCGCGGTGTTGGCCGTCAAATGGCGCTAGCTGCGCAGCATTTGTGCACCGCCGCCGTCAGTGTCAGCCAGTGTGCCGTGGCATACGGAGCTCCATCGCAGTCTTTAACACTGGTAGCATGCCGCGACAGCGTGGACGTGAACCGTATGTGCAGTTGACGGACTTTGAGCGAGGGCGTATAGTGGGCATGCGGGAGGCCGGGTGGACGTACCGCCGAATTGCTCAACACGTGGGGCGTGAGGTCTCCACAGTACATCGATGTTGTCGCCAGTGGTCGGCGGAAGGTGCACGTGCCCGTCGACCCGGGACCGGACCGCAGCGACGCACGGATGCACGCCAAGACCGTAGGATCCTACGCAGTGCCGTAGGGGACCGCACCGCCACTTCCCAGCAAATTAGGGACACTGTTGCTCCTGGGGTATCGGCGAGGACCATTCGCAACCGTCTCCATGAAGCTGGGCTACGGTCCCGCACACCGTTAGGCCGTCTTCCGCTCACGCCCCAACACCCAACATCGTGCACCCCGCCTCCAGTGGTGTCGCGACAGGCGTGAATGGAGGGACGAATGGAGACGTGTCGTCTTCAGCGATGAGAGTCGCTTCTGCCTTGGTGCCAATGATGGTCGTATGCGTGTTTGGCGCCGTGCAGGTGAGCGCCACAATCAGGACTGCATACGACCGAGGCACACAGGGCCAACACCCGGCATCATGGTGTGGGGAGCGATCTCCTACACTGGCCGTACACCACTGGTGATCGTCGAGTGGACACTGAATAGTGCACGGTACATCCAAACCGTCATCGAACCCATCGTTCTACCATTCCTAGACCGGCAAGGGAACTTGCTGTTCCAACAGGACAATGCACGTCCGCATGTATCCCGTGCCGCCCAACGTGCTCTAGAAGGTGTAAGTCAACTACCCTGGCCAGCAAGATCTCCGGATCTGTCCCCCATTGAGCATGTTTGGGACTGGATGAAGCGTCATCTCACGCGGTCTGCACGTCCAGCACGAACGCTGGTCCAACTGAGGCGCCAGGTGGAAATGGCATGGCAAGCCGTTCCACAGGACTACATCCAGCATCTCTACGATCGTCTCCATGGGAGAATAGCAGCCTGCATTGCTGCGAAAGGTGGATATACACTGTACTAGTGCCGACATTGTGCATGCTCTGTTGCCTGTGTCTATGTGCCTGTGGTTCTGTCAGTGTGATCATGTGATGTATCTGACCCCAGGAATGTGTCAAAGTTTCCCCTTCCTGGGACAATGAATTCACGGTGTTCTTATTTCAATTTCCAGGAGTGTAGATATAGATGGAGAATGCTTTCCTCAGCAAAAGAGCCCTATCTGTATCAGATAATGATAAGAAAATAAAGAAGGAATTCTTGAAAGTGTGTGTCTGGAGCATAGCAGTATATGGAAGTGAAACATGAACCATCATAACAGAGAAGAAACTAGAATAATGAAATGTGGCATTACCGGAGAATAGTAAAAATTAAGTGGCAGGTAGACCAATGGCCTTGCCACAGTGATAACACCAGTTCCCATCAGATCACTGAAGCTGAGTGCTGTCAGGCTGGTCTAGCACTTGGATATGTGACCATCTGGTCTGCAGAGTGCTGTTGGCAAGCAGGGTGCATTCAGCCCTAGTGAGGCCACTTGCGGAGCTACTTAACTGGGAAGTTGCAGCTCCAGTCACGAAAACTGACAATGACCAGAAGACCAGTGTGATGCCCACATGCCTCTCAAAATCCACATCCAGTGACGCCTGTGGGCTGAGGATGACACAGCAGTCGGTTGGTAACATTGGCCTTCATAGCCTGTTCGAATGGAGTTTAGTTAAAGTGGCCTGATTGGCTATGAAATGAAGAGGTGAGAGAACGGCCAAAGTAATATATCTGATCATGTGATTGGATTTATTTTGTGTGTGCAAATAAAGTCATTTTAATTAGTAATAAGTGTAATATTTAAGGAGATTTTTGGTCTTTATATATGCATTACCATTCTACACACCTGGAAATGGAAAAAAGAACACATTGACACCGGTGTGTCACACCCACCATACTTGCTCCGGACACTGCGAGAGGGCTGTACAAGCAATGATCACACGCACGGCACAGCAGACACACCAGGAACCGCGGTGTTGGCCGTCGAATGGCGCTAGCTGCGCAGCATTTGTGCACCGCCGCCGTCAGTGTCAGCCAGTGTGCCGTGGCATACGGAGCTCCATCGCAGTCTTTAACACTGGTAGCATGCCGCGACAGCGTGGACGTGAACCGTATGTGCAGTTGACGGACTTTGAGCGAGGGCGTATAGTGGGCATGCGGGAGGCCGGGTGGACGTACCGCCGAATTGCTCAACACGTGGGGCGTGAGGTCTCCACAGTACATCGATGTTGTCGCCAGTGGTCGGCGGAAGGTGCACGTGCCCGTCGACCCGGGACCGGACCGCAGCGACGCACGGATGCACGCCAAGACCGTAGGATCCTACGCAGTGCCGTAGGGGACCGCACCGCCACTTCCCAGCAAATTAGGGACACTGTTGCTCCTGGGGTATCGGCGAGGACCATTCGCAACCGTCTCCATGAAGCTGGGCTACGGTCCCGCACACCGTTAGGCCGTCTTCCGCTCACGCCCCAACACCCAACATCGTGCAGCCCGCCTCCAGTGGTGTCGCGACAGGCGTGAATGGAGGGACGAATGGAGACGTGTCGTCTTCAGCGATGAGAGTCGCTTCTGCCTTGGTGCCAATGATGGTCGTATGCGTGTTTGGCGCCGTGCAGGTGAGCGCCACAATCAGGACTGCATACGACCGAGGCACACAGGGCCAACACCCGGCATCATGGTGTGGGGAGCGATCTCCTACACTGGCCGTACACCACTGGTGATCGTCGAGGGGACACTGAATAGTGCACGGTACATCCAAACCGTCATCGAACCCATCGTTCTACCATTCCTAGACCGGCAAGGGAACTTGCTGTTCCAACAGGACAATGCACGTCCGCATGTATCCCGTGCCACCCAACGTGCTCTAGAAGGTGTAAGTCAACTACCCTGGCCAGCAAGATCTCCGGATCTGTCCCCCATTGAGCATGTTTGGGACTGGATGAAGCGTCGTCTCACGCGGTCTGCACGTCCAGCACGAACGCTGGTCCAACTGAGGCGCCAGGTGGAAATGGCATGGCAAGCCGTTCCACAGGACTACATCCAGCATCTCTACGATCGTCTCCATGGGAGAATAGCAGCCTGCATTGCTGCGAAAGGTGGATATACACTGTACTAGTGCCGACATTGTGCATGCTCTGTTTCCTGTGTCTATGTGCCTGTGGTTCTGTCAGTGTGATCATGTGATGTATCTGACCCCAGGAATGTGTCAATAAAGTTTCCCCTTCCTGGGACAATGGATTCACGGTGTTCTTATTTCAATTTCCAGGAGTGTATTTAGCTGATTAACTAAAGACTTCATTTTTAGATTTATAAATCTGAAAATGAAGTCTTTAGTTAATCAGCTAAATAGAATATATATATAGAGAGGGAAACATTCCACACGGGAAAAATATATTTAAAAACAAAGATGATGTGACTTACCATACGAAAGCGCTGGCAGGTCGATAGAAACACAAACAAACACATACATACACACAAAATTCTAGCTTTCGCAACCAATGGTTGCTTTGTCAGGAAAGAGGGAAGGAGAGGGAAAGACGAAAGGATGTGGGTTTTAAGGGAGAGGGTAAGGAGTCATACCAATCCCGGGAGCGTAAAGACTTACCTTAGGGGGAAAAAAGGACAGGTACGCGCGCACGCACACACACACACACACACACACACACACACACACACACACACACATATTCATCCGCACATACACAGACACAAGCAGACATGTTTTGCCAGATAAATACGCCATCACTGGAATTATATACAGGTCGGAGGGGGGTGGGGGGGGGGGGGAGGAGGGGGTGGGGGGGGGGGAATGTAAATGATAAATTTGAATTTCAAAATGCTAAGTTTTCAAAGTTTATTTGCTAATTTCACTTAATTCTAGTAGTAGTTAAAGACAAAAAGATTAGCATGTAATTAGAAAACATGGAAGCCAGCCTCAACCCAGTCAAAAAACTGATGACATTAAAAAAGTGGCTCTTAATTTCTCTTCTGAACATAAAGAATAGGAATGGCAAATAATACTGTCAGTGGTTAACTTTTACAATATGCCACATAGTGGCTTGTGCCATACAAATCTAGCTGCCCACAGCTTCTCAAGAAATAGTCATCACTTGCTTTCTTTCTTGTTCGAAGGATTATATGCAATTCTATATAAATAACCCCAAAACTTCTTCCTTGAAGCCCACAAATTGTACAAAACATTAACATCGATGGAAACATTTAAATTGAAGAAATAAATTCAGTAACATAGTTAAAGACTCTCCTTACCTTTTATATAAAACATGAACTATTTAAATTATGAAAGAAGAAAAGGTAACAAATTATAAATCTGAGGCTTTGCCTTAGTGTTGGGCACATAAAGAAGACCAAGAATCTTACCAGCTTATGAACAGAACTAATAGAAACACACACACACACACACACACACACACACACACACACACACACACACAGCTGCATCGCCTCAGTTGACTGCAAAGTGCTGGGAGATTGAGTCAGGTGGAGCAGGATTTGAGAAAGGAGGTGAGTAGTGGGGAGGGGAGAATTGAGGAAGGGTGGCTAGTGCCCAGGAGGGAGAGACAGCAATTGCAAAGTATAGGAATGTGGCACTGGTGAACTAGTTCTGGTGCAAAGACAAGGGGGTTATGCACAACACACAGTAATGAAGAGGATGGTTTGGAAGGGGAAGACAGAATACAGGAAGAGGGAGACAGTATAGGAGGTGTGAATGCAAGATGAGAGAGGTTAAAGTCACGGGATGAGGGCAGAGGTGGGTGCGAGGCAGGGGCTAGCAGTAGTCTTCTGAAGAAGGATTTGTCTAAAAGCTAGTAACATTCTGCTTTATTTATGAGCTTATCAGTGACTCCATATCTCAACTTTATGACGAATTGTTACCTTTACTTCTTCCACTATTACTACATATCATTATCACATGAGTTATTAAAGTTATATATGAAAAATAATCTCTCTCCAGCAGTTAAGCTTCTTCAATTTACAGTCTCCTCTTTCTCCCTATTTCTTTCTGCTCCACATTTTGCTTTATAGGATGTATTTATCAATCCTTTTACTCACCAAACTGTTGTTTACACTGTCAATATTCCTTCAAGACATTCCTAAAAAACTGTTAACTTTTGTATGTTTTTGTATTTTCATTTTACTTTTCAACAATAACAGCATTTCCCCTATCATCTTTAGATACTCTGTTAAACCATTCACCATTCCATACATTACCATGAAGTAAACTCAATGGGGTTAGTTATCACAAAAATGAAATTTCTATTTGTTCATCATTAAAGAGCCTTTAGAAGGGTTGTCGTGGCTGCATTTCATTCATAAATGGAAATGTTGCTCAGTTAAGATTTTAATGTTCCCTTTTTGCATTCCCTGGCTTGCTAAGTAACCATTTCTTTTTTATCAGTAAGTTCCAATCAACAAACTGTACTCTTAGTACCCAACTTTCAGTTTCATTACTTATCAGCATTAACACTACAGCTTCCTTGCAGCCACTGAATCTCTCTAGCTTTGCCCCTATGTCTATTTTTCACAGATGTATCTAATAGTACAATGTCACTAGTAAGCTCTTACAAGATACACACCTGATGGGCATCATCAGATGGGACGACATATCCCTGAATAGGCTCAGGAACATATTTCAGATTTTTAAAGAGACTCCTTAACTTCACTAGGTTGTTCACATGTTTCATATGAGCCATGTTCTGATCCCCACTGTAAATGGACAAAAAAAAATATTAATGTTTGGAAACAAGGAATTAAAAAAACATTATTCAATTATGTGAATCTTCATTTTAAAACATGTCACTCTTAGTACAGGTACTGTTTCATCATTAAAGTAGCGACATCAACATATTAATTTTCCTATAAACAACAGTTATTCTCAAAGAATGAAATTAAAAAAGAAATGAGATTTAATGTTTACTGCCTCATTGAAGTCAAGGCCATTACAGATAGTATGGGTGTGGAGTTGAGAAGGGAAGCGATAGATGCAGCTTTTTTTAAGCAACCATTCTATATTAGATGTGGAATGATTTATGGAAACCATGAAAAATTTGAAGCAGAACAGCTATATGGAGATTAGAAATCCACTACTCCAGAATATGAATTCACTATGCAATGCTACTTTTGATGAGCCCCACACATTTTTGGGTATTATAACACACACCTATCATAGAAAAAGCACACATATCATATTTGTAAGACAGACATTATAAAAGTTTATTTACTGAAACTGGTGTCAGCATGCATGGACTGTGATACCCTACGGCAAATATATTCCGGTCTGATTCATCTGCATCTTCAGCATGGTACTGATACAGTTGGGCCACCAGCAGTCTATATAGCTTTGACAGGCTTTTTAGACTAAAAAAAGGGGCGAGGGGGGCAGCAGCAATAAGTGTGGTACCTTAGGCAAACAAGAGAGAGCCTTGTAGAGAAATTTTCAGAAAATTTAAAATACTTATACCACCTATTCTGTGTACATCCTACAGGCACTCATGTTAGTGAATCCAGAACATAACCTGATGAACAGTAATGTTCATAACTGCAACAGACAGGCAACTGCAAACTTTCACAGAATTAAAAGTAATAAAAAGACTGCAGACTGTAGACCACACGCAATAGCAACAATTTTTTTACATGAGACTACCACCTGATCTCAAGGTACCTAATTAAAGACCTTACAGAATGCACTGGAGCATTTACTAATAGATAAATGCTATTATTCAATAGAAAATTTCAAATGTAAAGCCTCCTGGTAAAACTGTTAATGTATACAGCCATAAGTTTGTTTTTGTAACAAAAAACTGATAATTTTGGATCGCCACTTTTTATGTCAATGTATGCATTTATATTTCAGTGGTAAGAGAATTACAGTTAGTGCAATCTTGTCTCTCAGTGTATATGTGAACTACATCCATGACAATGTCTGAAAACTGATTTTTATATGGACAGCAATTCAATAAATACCAGTAAATAAGTTCAATATGCAAGGATCAGTCAAATGAAAATGAGATGTGGAAAAAGTAGGTAAACTTTTTATTATTTCAAAAATAATCGCTATAACTGGTAATATACACTGAAGAGCAAAACAAACTAGTACACATGCCTAATACCGTGTAGGGGCCCTGCGAGCATGCAGAAGTGCCGCAACATAATGTGGCATGGACTCTACTAATGTCTGAAGTAGTGCTGGAGGGAACTGACACCATGAATCCTGCAGGTTTGTCCATAAATCCATAAGAATAGAAGGGGAACAAGATTACATTCGAGTTCATAGACATATCATGGCACTGCACTGAACAGATATTTGAATGTTGTGCAGGGGCAGTTGAATTTAGTGAAACTAAACTTCTAATTGTTGTTGTTTATAGGTCCCCTAACTCTGGCTTCAGAGCATTTCTGTTCACGCTAGAGATGGTTCTTGATTCACTTTGTAGGAAGTACCAGAAATTAGTTATATGTGGTGACTTCAATATAAATTTTGTATATGATGGTGCAAGAAAAAGGATGTTGGTAGATCTCACAAATTCATATGATCTGATGCAGGCGGTGTTTTTTTTCCCCAACTAGGGTACAGAGGAACAGTAGCACAGCCATAGGCAATATTTTTATTCACTCTTCATTAATAGATGGGCATTCTGTTAGTAAAAGGTTGAATGGCCTTTCAGACCATGATGCACATGTTTTAACACTAAAAGGCTTTAGTACTCAAACAAATGTCACATTTGATTACAAACTATGTAGGAAAGTTAATCAACAGCAATAGAGTTTTTTAAACCTTGTCAAGGAACAAGAGTGGCAGGATGTTTATATTGCCAATAACATAGATGATAAATATAAGGCTTTCCTTAACACATTTCTCATGCTCTTTGAGAGTTTCTTTCCATTAGAATGTTCTAAGCATGGTACTAGCAGTAATAGGCAGCCCGGGTGGCTGACTAGTGGGATAAGGATATCGTGTAGAACAAAGTGGGAATTATATCAAAATGTTACAAATAGTCACAAACATGCTACAGTTGCCCATTAGAAACAGTATTGTAAGGTGCTTAAAAAATGTTATCAGAAAGGCAAAGAGTATGTGGTATGCAAATAGAATAGCTAATTCACAGGATAAAATTAAAACCATATGGTCAGTTGTGAAGGAACTGTATGGTCAGCAGCACAAGGTCGACAATATGTCAGTTTGTAGCAAAAATATTTCTGTTACTGATAAATCAGCTATATGTATAATATTTAACAATCATTTTCTGAGCATTGCTGGTGAATTAAATAAAAATTTAGTTCCTATAGGGGATTATAACTCTCTTGACAAATGCTTTTCCAAGATGATGTCTGAAACACTCTTCTGATGCCGACAAGAGGGAGACTGAGTCAATAATTACATCACTGAAGACTATGGACACTCATGGTTATGATGGAGTGCCTAGCAGAATATTAAAGTACTGTGCTGCAGATGTTAGCACTGTATTTAGCCATATTTGTAATTTTTTCGTTTAGGAATGGTCAGTTTCCTGCACGATTAAAGTACTCAGTAGTAAAGACGCTTTATAAAAATGGAGAAAGGGATAACGTAGATAATTTTAGACATATTTCTAGGTCATCAGTGTTTACTAGAGTTAATGAAAAGGCTCAGTATGTAAGGATACTTGATCATTTTGTATCACATGATTTACCATCAAATGTACAGTTCGGCTTTAGAAGTCATTTAACAACTGAAAATGCTATATTCTCTTTTCTCTATGAGGTACTGGATGGGTTAAACAAAAGGTTTTGAATGCAAGGCATATTTTTTGATTTAACTAAGGCACTTGATTGTGTTGATCACGAAGTAATGCTCCAGAAGTTGGACCATTAGGGAATACAGGGAGTAGCTCACAATTGGTTCACCTCTTACTTTAGTAACAGACAGCAAAAGGTCGTTATTCATGATGTTGAGAATGGCTATGATGTGGGATCTGAGTGGGGTACGTCAAGTGGGGGGTGCCCCAAGGATCAGTGTTGGGGTCACTCCTGTTCCTTATTTATATAAATGATATGCCCTCTAGTATTACGGGTAATGCTAAAATATTTCTGCTTGCTGATGACACTAGCTTGGTAGTAAAGGATGTTGTGTGCAACATTAGCTCGGTTTCAAATAGTGCAAAACATGACAAGTTCACGGCTTGTAGAAAATAAACTAACACTAAATCACAGTAAGACTCAGTTTTTACAGTTTCTAACACACAATTCAACAAATCCTGACATTTTAATTTCACAGAATAGGCATATGATAAGTGAAAAAAAAAAAAAAGGTTCAAATGGCTGAGCACTATGGGACTTAACTTCTGAGGTCATCAGTCCCCTAGAACTACTTAAACCTAACTAACCTAAGGACATCACACACATCCATGCCCGAGGCAGGATTTGAACCTGCGACCATAGCGGTCACGCGGTTCCAGACTGTAGCGCCTGGAACTGCTCGGCCACCCCGATTAGTGAAACTGAACAGTTCAAATTTCTGTGTGTTCAGATAGATAGTAAGCTGCTGTGGAAAGCCCACATTCAGAATCTTAATGCTGCCATTTTTACTATTCGAACAGTATCTGAAGTGAGTGATCGTTCGACACGAAAATTAGTTTACTTTGCTTATTTTCATTCGCTTATGTCATATGGTATTACATTTTGGGGTAACTCTTCCCATTCTAAAAGGATATTTTTGGCTCAGAAATGGGTGGTTCAGGCAATAAAGTGGTGTAAGTTCACAAACTTCCTGTCAGCCCTTGTTCATGAGTCTGGGTATTTTGACACTGGCCTCTCAATATATATATTCCCTACTGTAAATTCTTGTTAACAATACTAGCTTATTACCAAGAATAAGCAGCTTTCACTCAGTTAACACTTGGCAGAAATCAAACATGCATTGTGCAGAAAGATGTGCACTATATTTCTGCATCCATTTTCAATAAGCTACCACTCTAACTCAAAAATCTTAGCAGTAATCCATACGCTTTCAAATCGAAACTGAAGAGTTTCCTCATGGGTCACTCCTTCTATTCTGTCAAGGAGTTCCCTGAAAAATTAAGGTGATTCTTGTTGTATAGTTGATTGTGTTTACTTAAACTCATGGACCGACTTTACTTTTGGGTTCATAAACATTTATTTTTATCTGTTATTACTTTTATATTGTAATTTCATGTACTGTTAAGTTCCATGACCTTGGAGATTTGCTCCTCAATTTGGTCCTATGGAACTTGACGTGTAAATAAAATAAAATAAAATAAAATCTCTTCTGAACAGCACGTTGCAAGGCATCCCAGAGACACTCAATGTTTACGTCTGGGGAGTTTGTTGGCCAGCAGAAGTGTTTAAACTCAGAAGAGTGTTCCTGGAGCCACTCTGCAGCAATTCTGGATGTGTGGGGTATCATACTGCTCTGTTGGAATTGCCCGTCGGAAGGCACAATGGACATGAATCGAGGCAGGTGAACAGACAGGATGTTTACATAATGTGTCACCTGTCAGAGTCGTATCTAGACATATCAGTGGTCCCATATCACTCCAACTGCACATGTCCCACACTGTTACAAAGCCTCTATGTTGATGATTAGATGTTTTACGAGATTCCTGATATTCACAGTACACTTGCCAAGTGGCCGTATGGGAAAATCCCCACTTCATCACTATCTTGGAAATGTTGAGCCCCATCACTCACGTGCCAACTATAACATGTTGAAACTCACTTAAATCTTGATAACCTGCCATTGTAGCAGCAGTAACCAATCTAACAACTGTGCCACACACATGTTGTCTTATATAAGCATTGCCAACTGCAGCACCGTATTCTGCCTGTTTACATATCTCCGTATTTGAATATGCATGACTATATCAGTTTGTTTGGCGCTTCAGTGTACTCATCCCACTGGGGGACAAGACAGTCAATGCCTTCATGGTAAAACGTTTGTCATTGCCAATGGGACCACGACTCTACCCAAGCAAGCATTTCTTTGTCTGAAGCATATCACTGGCCCCGAATGTCTTTCTTCAGAGCTAAAAAAATTACGGACATTACATGGGGAGAGGTCACCGCAGGCTAACACCACATATTATTCTTACTGCTCACTTTTATGCAATCAATATTTTTGTTCTAAGTGTTGAGTTGCCCCAGAAAATTATTCCTTGAGATACTATTGAGTGACAATATGCAAAATATGTCAGGTGGTTGATTCGCTTGTTTTCAAATTAGCACTTACAGGAAGAGTAAAAGTGGGTGAACCAAGCATATATTTTCATGTTGAAATTCGTTGGCTTCACCATTGCAGAAGCAAATTATCACATTCCAACATAACACAGGCCTCATGCTTCGCTACAAGTCAATCTTTCAGCACTTCTAGTTCTTTCCGTTCACCAAAGAAATACAAAAATCAGTAAACAACATTAAAATTCATAACAACCAAATCAGTAAATGTTATTCCACTACATTCCATGTGAAAACAAATCCTCCTAGTTGTGCAGTTGTTATGACCATCTGATTTACCATTAAATGGTATTTCAAACACTCCTTGAGAAGTTGAATAGTTAAACAAAATCTCTGTTGTGGGTAGACCAATGAGGCTGGATGCATAAGAAATGTTCTGTATGAAGTGTGTCTCACTATCTGTGAAGTCAAACAGGCATGAATCCAGTTACATAAAAGGCCAACAAGTAGCCACGTTTTCAGCGAGAAAAAGTACCTTATTTGTGAACGCACTGAAACATTTTACATCCATGTAACAGGTGAAAATCTAAACTAAATTAAACTTAACCTTTGGACACGCAACTAAGTCAAATGTCTACCATGAACACCTTCATCTGGGTAAAACCACTGCCGCCAAAGTCAAGCAAAACTGCCAAAAACATATGGTGAGGAATTACTATCAGATAATGCAGATTATAGAAATAAACAGGCATGCCACAGTGCTATACACAATAATTCTGTGATTCAATGCTGGGCAGCAACGTGCCTTGCTAATTTTGGTATGAAAGCATCAGAAAATAAGCTTACTTTGCAGACTTCCATTCACATATGGCTTAATTTTCTGGGGACAATTATTTACACAGAAACATTTTATTTATAACACAGAAGTGTGCTGCAAGGATACACTTCATGTAGGGAGCTGCGTAAACAATTAAGCTTACTACCAATAGCTCCAATTACATTTATGAGGCATGTTCAAAAAATTTTGGAACATTCCTAATTTCACACCAATGGTGTATTGAAGCAAAAAGCAGTTGGCATCCACGCACATGCCTGTGTTTAATGTGTAACTGCTGGAAGTTTCATTGTTGTGTGTGCTGTACTGAGCAGAACTCTGTGACGCACAGTTACCATATTTCAAGATGGCAGAGTTAGAAGAGCAACGCGTCCCATTAAATTTTGCATGAAACTCAAGAAAACCTTTCCAGAGACACACCAAATGATGCATGAAGCCTATGGTGATGACTGCTTAAGCCATACTCAGTGTTACAAATGGTTCACACGGTTTAAAAAGGCCACACAGAAGTTAAAAATGACCCTTGTTCAGGACACGATTTGATGGCTACCGACAACGCTCATGTCAGGAATATCAACAAAATTATGTGTGCCAATCAAAGATTGACTGTCCAAGAGATTGCAGAGGAATGTATCACTTCAACTGGATCATGTCATGAAATCCTGACAGAGCCTCTTGGAATCCATTGTGTTCCACCAAGTTAGTCCCATGGTGCATTAGTCGAGACCAAAAAGATCTTTGCCACACAATCTGTTAAGCTTCTGAATCGCGCAAATGAGAACGAGATGTTCCTTAAGAGAATCTTAACTCGTGATGAGATGTAGGTCTATGGATATAGTGTTGAGACCAAGGTTTAACCTTACAATGGACCAGAAAAGGTTTTCCAAGGCCAAAAAAAGCCTGTCAGGTCAGGTCAAATGTCAAAGCCATGCTGATAGTTTTCTTTGACTCTTTGACTTTGAAGGATTAGTTCATCATGAATTCATGGCACAGGAAAAAACTGCTAATCGATGGTGCTAGCAGGACGTGTTGCAACACCTGTGAGAAAATATGAGAAGGAAATGGCCTGAAAGGGGAAGGGAGATTTCATAGCTGTATCATCACGATAACACACCTGCACATCCATCCCTGTTGGTGCGTGACTATTGCATAAAAAATTAAATCACTGTGCTCTCTCATCCTCCAGACCTCGCCGTGGACGTGTACATGAATGGACCTTGAGTATACGATGGTAAAGGCAAGGACTCCACTTCAGACAGATGAGATCAGACACTAACCACAATCTTAAGCCCTGGACTTGGTCTCTGATATGGGAGATGAACCGCCGTGGGTGCAAAAAGGAGACAGTAATTCAGATTCTCAGGAGAACTACAAACATGTGCTTTCCTTGAGCAGTGTCCTGGTGGAGGCCGTAATCCCTCCATTGGCGGTTGAGCGTGCACAACTGCTCACCATTTACGTTGCCTCCAAGCTACTGAACAGTGCCATTCTTTGGCAGTGACCATCCAGGAGTCCATCTATGCCCAGGAACAGTCCAGTCGTTCTGTGGTGTTAGTGTGGACTCCAGACCACATTGGAATCTAAGGAAAAGGAACTTGCCGACAGGCTGGCCAAACAGGCTACACGGAAACTGCTCACTGTAGTGGAGACATATTGATTCTTAGGACTGGTTTTCAACACCCTGATTGATGTGGTTTCCTCATCTTCGTCAGCTGAGGTGGAAGTGCTGGCAGCACCTCAATGCCCTCCGCTGCCTGAGCAACACCATCTGGGGTGCAGATTACTCTATGCTGCTGCAGCTCTACAGAGCCCTTGTTCAAACCCACCTTGACTATAGGAGTCTGGTTTATGGTTTGGCGGCCCCCTCAGCATTGTGTTTACTCGACCCAGTGCACCACTATGGCATTTGACTGGCAACGGGAGCTTTTAGGACGAGTCCGCTGTACACCTAGGCAAAAGCTTCACCGGGACCTTTCACATGATCCTAAGGACTCAGTTAACCCAACGGCTCTCCGCTGTCACTTCCTCTCGATTCTTGACATGTAGCGGGACCATGAAGTGGTTTACTCCGACGGCTCGATGGCTGATGGTGACGTTGGCTTTGTCACTACCACACAAGTCATTGTAGGCTCTCCAGTGGACAGATGGGAGAAGTCCTGGGCTGCAGAGGGATAGATCAATGGCTGAGTAAATGCCATAAGCCTCACTGAAATGTGTGAGGGCCCCAGTATTTAAGAGGCAGAGGTCGAGGTCGAGTTGTGACAGGAAAGTTTCAACATCTCTACCTCGGCCCTTAAGAATGGTGCCACCCCACAACTCTCCCAAAAGCAGGAAAGGTTTAGGGTTGTGAATCAGTGCAGCCAATGCGTTCAGGGTACTGCACCATCTGGAGGAAGATGTGTGTTGCAGACAGTTATTTCCCACATCATCCTCATCCTGACAGCCACAGCTTAAGAGGGGTTAGAAGGGGCCCAGGTTCACTGCATACTGAGTTCAGGACATAGACACAAACTCCACCTGACACTTTATTATAGTCGCTACGGTTCTTGTAATATCCCCTACAGGAGTGGAGGGCAAGGGCCCGCATTGCCGGGAACCAGGTTTGCTGGAGGGCAATGCAGAAAGTTGGATGGTTGGTTGAGGTTTAAGGGACCAAACAGCAAGGTCATCAGTCCTTTGTTTCAAATATAGTCCATTCCGCTAATGGGACATCTCAGGAAAGTCAGAACAATAAAAGGGAAAAAGGTAAAAACGTATAAGGGCAGTCATGTTGCCAATGGTAAAAAATAAAATGAGGGAAGTCGGCAAGAGAACGAACCCAACGCTATGCTGAAGCAGCATAAGCAAGACCACCTGTGACTTAAAACGTGCAACCGCTAGAATGTAGAAATACGTATGAGAAAAGGAGACTAACCAATCCTTAAAAAAAAAACAGAGTAAAAGGGGAAGAAAAGAGGATCTCGGTCAGGGAGGTGAATCGGGAATCTCCAAACACGGCTTACAGTGGGAGACACCCAAACACTCACCGTCCTGCCCCAACACCAGAAAGAGATTTAAAAACCTTAAAACTGAGAATAAAAACCACTTTCCCGGAGGAAACCGAGAACCAGAGAGACCATCCAGAAATCGTCAGCCAACATCAAAGGTAAAGTGTGGGGGAGTCTGTACTTAGCACGCAGAGCCAAAAGAGGGGGGCATTCAACCAAAATGTGGGCTACTGACTGGAAGGCTCCACAACCACAAAGTGGGGGTGGCTCATCACGCAAAAGAAAACCATGGGTCAGCCTGGTATGGCCAATGCGGAGACGACACAGTGTGGTTGAGTCCTTTCGGGAGAGGCGAAAGGAAGAACGCCACGGGCCTGGTGTCACCTTAATCGCACGAAGTTTATTAGACAGGGGAGTAGCCTCCCAAGAATTGGCCCATGACTGTGCGAAGTGGGATTTGATGTGAAGCCGTAAATCCGCTGCAGGAGGGCTTACAGAAAACGAGGGGTAAGTGACTGCTCCCCCAGCCAAACGATCAGCAAGCTATTTACCCGGGATACCCACATGGCCAGGGACCCAAAGGAAGTCAATGTAACAAGCAGCACGGTGAATATCAGCGAGATGGTCATGGATGGCAGAGACCAAGGGATGGCGCGAAAAACACCGGTCAATAGCAAGAAGGCCACTCATCGAGTCCGTACATAACAAAACGCGGTTGTGTTGGGACTGTTTAATAAAGGTAAGGGCCTGGGAAATTGCCATCAATTCCGCAGTAAACACCCCACATGTAGGTGGCAGCAGATGATTTTCCGTTCCAACAGAGGACGTGAAGGCATACCCAACATGATCAGCAGATTTAGAGCCATCAGTGTAAAAAACAACAGCATCCCGGAACTCCCATAAAATTTGCCGGAAAAAGGAACGGAACACCACCGGGGGGGTGGGGGATGGAATCTTTCAGACCTCGGCGAAGATCCATCCGAATTCGAGGCCGAGGAACTAACCAAGGGGGAGGGAGGGAGCGAGGAAGACAGGACAAAGAAGGAAGCTGAAAATCACAGCAAAGAGACGCAAGGCGGAGCCCAACCGGTAAACCCGCCCGTGGGCGGGAGTCGGGTGGGCGACGTCCATGGTCTGGGAACAGGATAGACTAGGAAGGATGAGTAGGAGAGGAATGGATAGCGAGTGCATAAGACACCAGAAGCTGGGACCGCCGAACAGAAAGGGGGGGGGGGGGGATCCCAGCTTCAACCAGGAGACTATCAACAGGGCTAGTAGGGAAGGCACCGGTGGCCAAACGGATACCACGATGGTGGACTGGATCCAGCACATGCAGTGTGGAAGGAGCAGCTGAACCATAAACTTGACAACCATAGTCCAAGCGAGACAGAACTAGAGCACGATAAAGATGGAGAAGGAGGGAACGGTCCGCACCCCAAACGAGTGGGCAAGGAAGCGAAGGACATTGAGTTTACAGAAACATCCTACCTTCAGGAGTCTGATATGGGGCAGCCAAGTGAGCTTGTTGTCGAAAAGAAAACCCACAAAACGAAACTGTGGGACCACAGGCAATCGTTGTGCAGCAAGATAGAGTTCTGGATCAGGGTGGATCGTAGTATGGCGACAGAAGTGGACCACCCGCGATTTTAAAGGGCAGAATTGAAACCCGTGTGAGAGGGTCCATGCAGAGGCACGCCGTATAGCTACCTGGAGCTGCCGTTCTGCAGATGCCATCGAGGAGGAACTAACCCAAATGCAGAAATCATCCACATACAGGGCAGGGGCGACCAAGGGACCGATAGAGGCCACAAGTCCATCGATAGCAATGAGGAAAAGAAGGACACTCAAGACAGAACCCTGCGGGATGCCCGTCTCCTGGGTCCGTGGAGAACTAAAAATAGTACCAACTCGAACTCTGAATGACAGATGGAACAGGAACTGGCGGATAAAAATCGGGAGTGGGCCCCGAAGACCCCACTGATGAAGGGTAAGATGTGATGGCTCCAGGCCGTGTCATAGGCCTTGCGAAGGTCAAAAAACACTGCAACCAAAAGGCGGCGCTGGGAAAAAGCCTGCCGAACTGCGGATTCCAAGCGAAGTAAATGATCGATTGAAGACCGTCCCTCTCGAAAGCCACACTGGTAAGGGGACAATAGATCCCGAGATTCGAGGACCCAATTGAGCCGACGGGCTACCATCCGTTCAAGTAACTTACAAACAACATTGGTCAAACTAATTGGCCGATAGCTGTCAACAGATAGGGGGTTCTTACCAGGCTTAAGGACAGGAACTACGATGCTATCCCGCCACTGAGAAGGGAAGTCACCCTGGAGCCAGATACGGTTAAACACCCGAAGATGATGTTGCCATTGTGGAGCACTGAGATGTTGAAGCAGTTGGTTATGAATGGAATCTGGGCCAGGGGCCGTATCATGAGAAGAAGATAGAGCAGAAAGAAATTCCCATTCAGTAAAAGGTTCGTTGTAAGATTCTGACTCACAAGGGGTGAAACATAAGGTGGAAGCTTCAGCCCGCTGTTTTTGGTGAAGGAAAGCAGCTGGATAGGAGGCTGACGCTGATGCCACTGCAAAATGGGTCGCAAGATGTTCTGCAAGAACTAATGGGTCCGTACAAATACCATCTGGGAAGTGGAGGCCTGGGAGGGTGGACTGCCGATGGCAACCTTGGAGAGAGCGAAGTGTAGCCCATACCCATGACAGGGGGACAGTAGAACCAAGGGAAGAAACGAATCGTTCCCAACATATCCGCTTGCTCTGTTTGATTAAATAACGGGCTTTAGCGGGAAGTGTTTAAAGGTAGTAAGGCTGGCTACAGATGGGTGCCTCTTAAAGTGTTGCAAAGCTCGACGGCGATCACGGATGGGAATGGCAATGGCCATATTCCACCATGGGACTTGCCGGCGACGAAATGGTCCAGATGAGCGCGGGACAGCAAGGCTAGCAGTGCGAACAATCGCGTCAAACACGTCACGTAGGACGTCATCAATACAACCCGACAAAGAGGGAGAAAACACGACCTGTGCAGTGTATAGAGGCCAATCGGCGCATTGGAAAGACCAACGAGGTAACCTGTCCATCGGGGAGCGGGAAGGGAGCGTGATAATCAACGGGAAATGGTCACTATCACAAAGGTCGTCGTGTGGCGACCAGTGTAATGAAGGGAGGAGAGAGGGAGAAGAAAGAGAAAGATCAATGGCAGAAAAGGTACCATGACCGGCACTGAAATGAGTAGGGGAGCCATCATTAAGAAGGCACAGGTCGTGGTCTGCAATAAATTGGTCTATAAGAAGACCTCGTCTAGATGGAAAGGCACTGCCCCACAAGGGATGATGAGCATTAAAATCCCCAAGGAGGAGGAAGGGAGGAGGAAGTTGCTGAAGAAGGGCAGTTAAGGTAGCAGGTGTAAGAGTCCTGTCAGGAGGAAGATAAAGATTGCAAATTGTGACCGCAGAGTCTAAGTGGACCCTAACAGCAACCACTTCCAATGTAGTGTGAAGAGGAATCCACGTGCTAGCAATGTCTGTACGGACCAACGTACAAACGCCACCAGAAGCCTGCAGGGGTCCGACCCGATTTCGACAGAAAACACGGAACCCACAGAGGGTCGGTGAGTGAGCATCAGTAAAATGAGATTCCTGGAGAACCATACAAGCTGCAGAGTAGGACGAAAGAAGGGATTTCAATTCCGGAAGGTGACGATAGTATCCATTACAATTCCATTGGAGAACCACAGAACGATGGTTTAAATGGGGGCTGAACACGCTAAATCCAGTCATACCGCCGGGTCCCCACCTGTCACCGACAAGGAGTGGGCGACATCCATGAACGACAGGTCAGAATCCGGTTGTGAAGTCGGGGAAGGGACCTCCGGTGACACCAGAGGCTCTTTGTCCCGGGACTTACGTTTCTTCTTCTTTTCAGGCTGAGATCGAGGAGGGCTGTGTGGCATAAAGGAGCCAGCTGCAGCAAGATCAGGAACAGAAAGAGACCGGGCGACCTGGGGGCCGACAGACTGCAGCTCTCGCGGTCGTCACACGGCAGCAGACCTTTGGCCTGGAAGGGTGCCGGGAAGGGGCACCCCGGGAGAGGCGCCCTCGACCGGCAGATGCCGAAGGAGTGGGAGGGGGAGCAGCGCTCAGAAGTAAAGGTGAGGGAGCCGCAGGGGAGGGGGGGAGGAGAGGGGTCCGGGATGGGGGTCAGGAAGGGGGAGGAAGGGGTGTAGATGTAACGAAGGCGTCACTAGATGTCATGGACACAGGGTGAAGTCGCGTACATTTCTTACGGGCCTCTGTGTAGGTTAAACGATCAAGGGACTTATACTCTTGTATCTTTTTTTTCCATCTTATATACTGGGCAATCTGGTGAATGTGGAGAATGACTACCATGACAATTTACACACACAGGAGGGGGAACACAGGGACTCCCCTCATGGAGTGGACATCCACAGACACCACAGAGAGGGGCCTGTGAACAGCGGGAAGACGTGTCCAAAACGCAAGCACTTAAAACACCTCATAGGAGGTTGGATGTATGGCTTCATATCACACCGATAGACCATAATCTTAACTTTCTCAGGGAGGGTATCCCCTTCAAAGGCCAGGATAAAGGCACCAGTATCAATATGATTGTCTTTAGGACCCTTCTCAACATGTCGAACAAAGTGAACACCCCGCCGTCCGAGATTGTCCCGAAGTTCCTCATCAGTTTGAAGGATGAGGTCCCTGTGAAAAATCACACCTTGTACCATATTTAGAGACTGGTGCGGGGTAATGGACACAGGAATTGTGCCAAGATGGGTACAGGCACGAAGGGCCGCAGATTGGGCAGCTGAAGCAGTTTTTATCAGCAACGAACCCGATCGCATCTTGCTCAGGGAGTCCACTTCGCCAAACTTGTCTTCAATGTGTTCCACAAAGAATAAAGGTTTAGTATTGGTGAAAGTATCTCCATCAGTCCTGGTGCAAACTAGATAACGGGGGAAAGGTTTCGCCCCTAGCTGACGGGCCTGACCCTCTTCCCAGGGGGTAGCCATGGAAGGGAAGGCCGAAGAGGCAAGAGAAGCAGCACTTGAGGAATCAGTTCCACGAAGAGAGACGGCCGCAGAAGAACGGCCAGAGTTCTGGACCCGTATGCGTTTCATTTGCATAGCGTCCGCCCTGATACCACCCACTCCGATCAGGGGCTCTCCTTACGGGCGCCACCCAGCCACAGCAAGGGCCCTCTGGCACGGCGGCCTTTGTCGGGAGTTCCGACGCTCCAGGATGACGAGCAACCACTCCAAGGCATGCATGAGGAAGTCACAGCTCAGGTATCAGAAGTGTGATCCCTGTGTGTTCAGGGGGCTCAACCAAAAGGGTACATAGCGACCTCACCACACGGGCCGGCTACCGTGCTGTCTATGCACCCTAGAATCAGACGACGACGTGAAAGAAAAGGTGGAATGTACTAGGAGGGCGCACGTCGGAGACACTAGGTAAGGTGCTCTTCCCCAAATGGCTCATACTACGGAGGAGAAATTTTGTAATGGAGGTCAAACCCCAGAGGGGGACCAAGGAATGCCAAAAGGAGGAGATGATTATGCAACAAAGCCGAATTGTAAAACCAACAGAACCAGGAGGATAGTGGGGGCCAACATAAGCAAGGGCACCAAGAGAGGGAGAGGAGAGGGCGAGGGGAAACGAGCAAGGAGGGGAAAGGAGGGGAAGGGAAAGGAAATGCAGCCCTGGAGAGAAAGAAGGCTGCAATGGCTAGGGGCCCCGTGCTCGCCACGCACGTATCCACAAAAGAGTTGTGGACCCCCTGGGGGGCAATGCAGAAAGCAGTTGCCTTAGCTCAGCCAGGTGGTGGAAAAAATAGCAGCAATTCCGCTGGAGGATGATGTTATCGTGAGGCTGGGAAGGCATGAAGCACCCAAGGAGGCAGGTTACGCCTCAGCGTCACCTGCTGCCACTGATGGAGTATTTGTACCCATTCCTATTGTGGATGAGACATCTATGAATCCAGGTGCTCAGGAGATGCTAAGATCTCCACCTCATCCTCAGGTGCAGAATTGGTAGGGAGTGGTGTTGTTGGGGCCACTGGAGGGTCCTTTTTCTCAACAGATGTCTTTGTTTGCTTGCCCTCTTGCTTCTCTTTAGGGTCTTGCTGGAAGGACATCTCCGAAGTAGCTTCAGGCATGGAGGAAGACCATGAAGCTCATCGTCCACCAGCTTTTGACTCCTTTAGCCACTGGCAAGCATCCACTGTGGCATTAGTGGAGACCTTGGGAGAGAAGGTCCCAAGGGACCGTTTCTGCACGATAGGAGCCGGAGAAGGCTGTTGCTTCTCGGGCTTGGGGGGGGGGGGGGGGGGGGGTGACCAATGTCCCCTGGGTTAGTAGGTACTTTGGGAGCAACGGAAGGAGATTTTCCCCCTACCATCAAGGGGACGGATGTATTCTGGAGGCCCAGAGGGTCCACTGTTCGTGGTACAGAGTAGGGTACAACTGGTACTTGTGACGGTGATGGTAATGTAGCTGCTGCATATGTGGACATTGACCGAACAGAATGTAATTGTTCAAATTTGTTTAGCTTCTTGGTAAGTTAACCGGTCCATCGTCATTCTTCCGGCGGACAAGGGTTCCACGACCGTGCTACTTGATCGTCAGGAGTATGTGGCTGAGGGACTGCGTCAGCCTTCAGACGACACTACGTACAAAGTTGGCCAAGGTAATCCCATTCCTGATGTCCAGCCGGAGCTTCAAGGAATCCCCAGAACCTTAGGCCCCCTACAAAACCTTTCATCTGACTCCATCAACCTCCTGACCCCACCAACACCCCGCACCCCTACCTTCTTCCTAAAATTCACAAACCCAATCATCCCGGCCGCCCCATTGTAGCTGGTTACCAAGCCCCTACAGAACGT
This sequence comes from Schistocerca serialis cubense, assembly GCF_023864345.2. Taxonomy (NCBI): domain Eukaryota; kingdom Metazoa; phylum Arthropoda; class Insecta; order Orthoptera; family Acrididae; genus Schistocerca; species Schistocerca serialis. Next base: position 154,907,704 of record NC_064642.1, read on the forward strand.
ATCTCTGCCTACGTAGATCTACACCTTCAACCCATTACATGCAGTCTCCCATCCTTCATCAAAGACACCAACCACTTTCTCGAACGCCTAGAATCCTTACCCAATCTGTTACCCCCGGAAACCATCCTTGAAACCATTGATGCCACTTTCTTATACACAAATATTCCGCACGTCCAGGGCCTCGTTGCGATGGAGCACTTCCTTTCACGCCAATCACCTGCCGCCCTACCTAAAACCTCTTTCCTCATTACCTTAGCCAGCTTCATCCTGACCCACAACTTCTTTACTTTTGAAGGCCAGACATACCAACAATTAAAGGGAACAGCCATGGGTACCAGGATGGCCCCCTCGTACGCCAACCTATTCATGGGTCACTTAGAGGAAGCCTTCTTGGTTACCCAGGTCTGCCAACCCAAAGTTTGGTACAGATTTATTGATGACATCTTCATGATCTGGACTTACTGTGAAGAACTACTCCAGAATTTCCTCTTCAACCTCAACTCCTTTGGTTCCATAAGATTCATCTGGTCCGACTCCAAATTCCATGCCACTTTCCTTGATGTTGACCTCCATCTGTCCAATGGCCAGCTTCACACGTCCGTCCACATCAAACCCACCAACAAGCAACAGTACCTCCATTATGACAGCTGCCACCCATTCCACATCAAACAGTCCCTTCCCTACAGCCTAGGTCTTCGTGGCAAACGAATCTGCTCCAGTCTGGAATCCCTGAACCATTACACCAACAACCTGAAAACAGCTTTCGCATACCCCAACTACCCTCCAGACCTGATACAGAAGCAAATAACCAGAGCCACTTCCTCATCCGCTCAAACCCAGAACCTCCCACAGAAGAACCACAAAAGTGCCCCACTTGTGACAGGATACTTTCCGGGACTGGATCAGACTCTGAATGTGGCTCTCCAGCAGGGATACGACTTCCTCAAATCCTGCCCTGAAATGAGATCCATCTTCATGAAATCCTCCCCACTCCACCAAGAGTGTCTTTCCGCCGTCCACCTAACCTTCGTAACCTCTTAGTTCATCCCTACAAAATCCCCAAACCACCTTCCCTACCCTCTGGCTCCTACCCTGGTGTAAAACCTGTCCCATGCACCCTCCCACCACCATCTACTCCAGTCCTATAACCCGGAAGGTGTACACGATCAAAGGCAAGCCACGTGTGAAAGCACCCACGTGATTTACCAACTGACCTGCCTACACTGTGAAGCTTTCTATGTGGGAATGACCAGCAACAAACTGCCCATTCACATGAATGGACACAGGCAGACAGTGTTTGTTGGTAATGAGGATCACCCTGTGGCTAAACATGCCTTGGTGCACAGCCAGCACATCTTGGCACAGTGTTACACCGTCTAGGTTATCTGGATACTTCCCACTAACACCAACCTGTCAGATCTCCGGAGATGGGAACTTGCCCTTCAGTATATCCTCTCTCTCGTTAGCCACCAGGCCTCAATCTCCGTTCATTTCAATTTGCCACCGCTCATACCTCACCTGCCTTTCAACAACATCTTTGCCTCTGTACTTCCGCCTCGACTGACATCCCTGCCCAAACTCTTTGCCTTTACAAATGTCTGTGTGTGTGTGTGTGTGTGTGTGTGTGTGTGTGTGTGTGTGTGTGTGTGTGTGTGTGTGTGTGTGTGTGTGCGCGCGAGTGTATACCTGTCCTTTTTCCCCCCTAAGGTAAGTCTTTCCGCTCCCAGGATTGGAATGACTCCTTACCCTCTCCCTTAAAACCCACATCCTTTCATCTTTCCCTCTCCTTCCCTCTTTCCTGATGAAGCAACCGTTAGTTGCGAAAGCTTGAATTTTGTGTGTATGTTTGTGTGTCTATCGGCCTGCCAGCGCTTTTATTTGGTAAGTCACATCAGCTTTGTTTTTAGATATATTTTTCCCATGTGGAATGTTTCCCTCTCTCTCTCTCTTATTTTTATATATATATATATATATATATATATATATATATATATATATATATATATATATATAATGGAAGGAAACATTCCACGTGGGAAAAATTATATATAAAAAACAAAGATGAGGTGACTTACCGAACAAAAGCGCTGGCAGGTCGATAGACACACAAACAAACACAAACACACACACAAAATTCAAGCTTTCGCAACAAACTGTTGCCTCATCAGGAAAGAGGGAAGGAGAGGGGAAGACGAAAGGAAGTGGGTTTTAAGGGAGAGGGTAAGGAGTCATTCCAATCCCGGGAGCGGAAAGACTTACCTTAGGGGGAAAAAAGGACAGGTATACACTCGCACACACGCACATATCCATCCACACATACAGACACAAGCAGACATATTTAAAATATGTCTGCTTGTGTCTGTATGTGTGGATGGATATGTGCGTGTGTGCGAGTGTATACCTGTCCTTTTTTCCCCCTAAGGTAAGTCTTTCCGCTCCCGGGATTGGAATGACTCCTTACCCTCTCCCTTAAAACCCACTTCCTTTCGTCTTCCCCTCTCCTTCCCTCTTTCCTGATGAGGCAACAGTTTGTTGCGAAAGCTTGAATTTTGTGTGTGTGTTTGTGTGTCTATCGACCTGCCAGCGCTTTTGTTCGGTAAGTCACCTCATCTTTGTTTTTTTTATATATATATATATATATATATATATATATATATATATATATATATATATATATATATATATATATATATACACCTTACTGTCATTTCTTGTTAATAATATTAGCTTATTCGCAATAATAAGCAGCTTTCACTCAGTTAATACTAGGCAGAAATCAAAAATAGTTCACTTTTAATTGTAACTGTATATAGATATCCACTGGGAAATTTTTAAGTGTTTATGAGAAATCTGGATTCCTTACTGTGCTGTCTGTCAGACAGCATCAAGCAGTTAATAGTCTTTGATGACTTAAATTTTCTAAATGATTTTGATAGGAAAAATAATCTGGAACCTTATTTGGAGCCTGCAATTTGCTCTCGGTAATTAATAACCATTTACCCAGTAACAAATGCTCTCTCTCATCATGGTGCACAGTTAGGATAACTAACATAGTGCCTTATAGTATGGATACACCTCAGTGGAAGTCAGAATAATTAATGACTCCAGAACATATGTTTTTAAGAATAGTTTACAGAGATGATTTGGTATGAAATTTATAATTAACCAAATGGTAACAAAATTTAATATATTCCATGATAAATTTATATCATTATCTGAAAACAGCAATCCGCATAAGGTAATAAAGGACACTTACCAGCCTTGTATGAAACCATGGATCACTAGAAGGATTGAAGTATTTTGTGAAAGGAAAGGGAAGTTTATCTTTTGGCAAGAACAAGTAGGGATCCTGCAGAAGCTGCACAGTATAAAATTACTCAAAGTTACTAAGAAAGAGTATAAAAAAAGGAATATACACCTAATATCAGGAACCAGTAATTTCAGTGACAGACTTAAGGCTATATGGAATGTAGCAAAATGACAGACATGACAACCAGCCACAGAACAGGATAACGCTGCTATTGAACTGAAGGGCTACTAATGAGGAGTCGCAGGTAGCAAATGTACTTTATAATCATTTCTTAAATACAGCAGAAAGCATAGAGACAAAGAGTCGAAGAGAAAAATCACAGCTGTATACTGAAAAAGTAACTCTAGTAAAATTCAATCATATATCTATATCAGCAACTTCTTTACAAATTAAGAAAATTATACACACACTCAAAAATAAAAGCTCATCTTGTTTCGATGGTTTTTACAATGGAGTACTAAATGTCTGTTCCCACATAAGCAGCCCAGTCTTATCTGAAATGTGTTTTACATCACTTTAATCAAGGCATTTTTCCAGAGACAAATGTAATGTTGTTAAACCACTCTTTGAGAAAGATAAAAGATGTCAATATCTACTGACCTTTTCCACTGCTGTCATTTTCCAAAATTTTTGAGAATAGTATATCATGTTGGCAACAATAACATCCTCAGCAAATCACAGTTTGGGTTCCAGAAGCATTGCTAAACTGACATCATTTAACTGTTCACTTAGCAGATTTTACAAGCATTAAATACTAACACAGCACCAGTCTATTTTCTGCGACCTGCTTAAGGCATTTGACTGTGTGAACAACAGTATTCTCCTAAATAAATTGAAGTTTTATGGGACAGATGGAATAGTCAACAAATGGATAATGTCATATCTAACCAGAATAATGGAGAAAGTTGTACATAGTAATTCAACCAATACTGTCTGGGGACATAATTTTGACTGGGGAAAAAATCACGTGGAGTTCTCAAAGACTCATTCTTAGGTCTATTATTATTCCTTATATATGTACATGATCTTCCATCTAATATACAACAAGCAGAATTAGTTCTTTTTGAAGATGACACCAGTATAGTAATCAGGACAATCATACATACCAAAACAGAAGAATGGCAAACAAAGTTCTTAAATGTAGCATTGACTGGTTTTCTGTGTATGGTCTCACCCTCAATTTTGAAAAGAGACATCGTATTCAGTTTGCACATCTAGGGGTACAACACCAGTAATAAGTGTAGCACATGGGAAGGCAATAATAAACAGGGAGGAAACTTCAAAACTCTTGATCAGAATATAAACTGGAAAATAGCACATTCTGGAACTTCTAACACAATGTAGCTCAGCCATATTTACACTTAGAAGCATTGCAAATCTTGGGGGGAGACAAATCAGTGAGCTGACGTATGCATTTTACATATTTTCATTCAATAATGTCATATGGAATAACGTTATGGGGTAACTCATCTTTAAGAAAGAAAGCCTTCAGTGCACAAAAACATGCTCACCCATGATCATCTTGCAGACATCTGTTTAAGGAATTGGGCATTCTGACTACTGCTTCACAGTATATTTAGTCCCTCATGAAGATGGTTGTAAATTACCCACTACAGTTCAAAAGGAACAATAACGTACGTAATTACAATATCTGAAGGGAAAATGACATTCAATACTCTACATTAAGGTTGTCTTTAGCACAAAAGGGGTGAACATTGCTGCAACAAAAATTTTTGATCACTTCACCAGTTACAGTATATGAAATGTCTGACATACAACAAAGTAAAATTTGAAAACAAACTGAGAAATTTCTCCTTGAGAACTATCTCGCAGAATAATTTCTACTACTGTAATTTGTAAAAGGTACTGTGCAGGACTTACTAACTCATAGCATCTGTCTACCATTCTGGTAAAAAGAAATGAGGAAAAAACTTGGCTATCTTCAGAATTTAACCGCATGTACCGATTAGTTTGTGAAGTGAATGTAAATCGACTTGTTCCACATCATTACAACCTATCGTGGTAAACGAGCTAAGTAACATGAAACTGGCTAGCCTAACTAATCTACAACAGTGAGACACACACTGCTCTAGAGTTATCAGTCTAGCAGTCAATGGAATCTAAGATGTCAAAACGTCGCAGTACCTGAGTGTGCCGTTATTTTTTATCTGGAAAAATAAAGGGTACCCTTTTCCCGAATTTGATTCTATATGCCACTGACAAATCACTGCTTTTGAAATTCATGTTCCAAAAATTTTCTTAAACTACACGAGGAAGTTTTATGTTAGTACTGATCGAATTTGACATTTCAGGCCTGTCAGCGGTAAGTCTGTTTTTACCTTCCCATTTTTCTTGAGCTGATTTCAGTTGGGAGAAACAGTATAAATAATAAACCTTCTGCTACGCATGCACATGCACTGTACTTTGTAATCAGGTGACGATAACTCCAAGATCAAAGACCATATTACATGGTAGTGTTCTTATCGGCCTCGTTTGTTATCCTAAGCTGTTCCAGATTACCCTTCAGTCGTATACCTTACCATACACACGGCAAATTACCGGCAGCACTTCACGTGTTTCAACAATTCCAATCGATTACTATTAGGTATCGAATTTTACCTGCAGCTATCGATAGATGTATATCGCAAAGTTAACGTCGTTATCGGAATGCAAAGCAACACGGTGTTGGAATGCCGTAAATATCTGTGAGTGAAAGTGCTAACCTGGAATGTGTTTGTAGCTGTGCTCCGTGCGTCAGACATCTAAATATCCAACAGAAATGATTGTATTTCGACACATAACTTCACTGGCGCGCAAAGCAAATGAACCTAACCACACATCCCGTTAACGTAGTGCACATGTAACTGGTGGCGCCTGATGATCGCAGTTATACTAATTTATATATGAGTAAAAATTGACTGAAGCAGTAGAAATTATTTCATAAAAATAACGCTGTAAGATGTTAATTGCAGGGCTGGTGTAACAAACTTGCCTCAAAGAAATTCCAGTCGAAGCACCAAGAGAGCAATTACTTTACGCTACCGACACCAAGGTGATAGAGTAATTATACGAAAATCCTCATTCCACTAGTTGTCCTTAGATAGTGTTGCTGTTGTGGTCTTCAGTACGAAGCAGCGCGCCATGCTAATCTAATCCGTGCAAACTTATTCATCTCCAAATAACTTGCAACCTTCATCCATCTGTACATGCTTCTGTATTCATCTCTTGCCCCCCCCCCCCCCCCCCCGTCCTTCTCCTCCTCCTCCTCCTCTACAATTGTTAGCCCCCACAGCTCCTTCCAATACCAAACTGATAATTCTTCGATGCCTTAAAAAGTGCCCTGTCAATTGATCCCGTCCTTTGATCAAGTTTATTTTTGCCACAATTTGGTTCTGAACAACCAATTAGGTAAGCAGTCTTCCAATCCAATCTTCAGCATGCTTCTGTAACACCACATTTCAAAAGTTTCTATTAACTTGTCTGAACTACTTACCATCTACACATCATTTCTGTACAAGGCTACACGCCAGAAAAATATTTTCATAAAAGTCTTCCTAACACTTAAATTTATATTTGATGTTATATTCTCTCTAATTCAGCCATCACGAGTTATTTTGCAGTCTAATAAACAGCAAAACTCATCAACTACTTTTATTTTCTCTCTTCCCAATAAAATTCCCTCAGCACAGCCTGATGATGCTTGTCCTATAACCTCTTCACAGGATACTAGCCATTCCATCCCTTGCTATCTCTGAAAGAATTGTGATATCATCAGCAAACCTCAAAGTTTTTATTTCTTCTCCCTGAACTTTTAACTCCTCCTCCAAATTTTTGTTTAGTTTCCTTTATTGCTCAGTAAATGTGCATATTAAATAACATGGGGGACACACTACCACCGTGTCTCATTCCCTTCTTAACTATTGCTTCCCTTTCATGTGCTTCAACTCTATAACAGCAGTCTGGTTTTTATATAAACTGTACATACCTTCTGCACCCTGAATTTTATCCCTGCTGCCTTTAGAATTTCAAAGAGTGTATTCCAGTCAAAATTGCCAAAGTCTTTCTCTAAGTCTACAGATGCTGTAAATGTAGATATGCCTTTCTGTAACCTATCTGTAAGATAAACTGTTGGATCAGTATTGATTTGTGTGTTCCTACATTTCTGCAGAACATAAACAGGTCTTTGCCAAGGTCATCTTCCCTACCAGTTTTTCCATTCTTCTATAAATAATTCATGTCAGTATTTTGCAACCACAACTTATTAAATTGATAGTTCCATAATATTCACACCTGTTAGCACCAGCTTTCTTTGGAAGTGGGGTTAGTACATTCTTCTTGAAGTCTGAGAGTATTTCACATCTCATACATCTTGGCCTCCAGGTGGAATAGTTACACCGGATCTTGGGCTATTAGCAAGACAGCCTCCACCATCCGGTGCCGACCTCCAATGATCTAATGATATCCTCCTTTTGGCTGACACTGACTTGCAAATCTAGGCCTCAGACTAAGCATCACTATTAGGGCTCCATTGCACACCTTCAGCTGAGTTACGAGCCTGGTGATATCTCCTCTTGTAATTCCTTAGATGGTTACTTACTAAGTGCTATGTTTTCCTGTAACCTACCTAGCCCGTACAGTTGCTTGACAGTTTTATTTCTTCCTCTAACTGTATCCAGAATAAGGGTGTTACTACTTCAAGTCTAATTGATTGCTATTTTATTTGTATGTACCAAATCTTGGCACATAACTAGTTTTGTCATTACTGGCTCTCCAAAGGGTATCAACAATTCTCAGGGAATATAGTCTAATGCAGTGGCCTTGTTTCGACTTAGGTCTTTCAGTGCTCTGTCAAACTCTTCTCATGGTGTCATGTCTCCATCTCATCTTTATCTACTTCCTTTTCCATTCCTGCAACATTGCATTCAAGTTCGTTTCCCATGTAGAGCCCCTCTATATATTCCTTCTACTTTTCACCTTACCCTTCTCTGCTTAGTATCAGCTTGCTATCTGAGATCTTGATATTCACACAGTTGCTTCTCTTTCATCCAAAGGTCTCTTTAATCTTCCTGTAGGTGCAGTCTAGCTTTCCCCTAGTTCACATACTTCTATAGCTTTCATTTGTCCTGTAGCCATTTCTGCTTAGTCATTTTGCAGCTTGTGCCTATCTCATTTTTTAGACAATATTGTGAAAAGGGAAGTTGCTACTCACCATATAGCGGAGATGCCGAGTCACATATAGACACAACAAAAAAGACTGTCACAAATATAGCTTTCGGCCAGTAAGGCTTTCATCAAAATTAGATGACAAACACACACTTACACAAATGCAACTCATACACACGCAACTGCAGTCTCAGGCAACTGAGACCACGCTATGAGCAGCAGCACCAGAGCATGATGGGAGTGGCGACTGGGTGGGGGTATGGAAGAGGCTGGGGCGAGGAGGGGGAGGGATAGTAGGGTAGGGGTGGCAGACAGTGACATGCTGTTGGGGAGTGTGCAGGGACGAGGTGGAAAGAGGGTATGGCAGCTATGTGCAGCCGGGCGGTTAGATGGTTGGGCAGTGGAGAGGTGGGGAGGGGAGGGGGGATAGCGGAAAAGGAGAGAAGTAAAAAGAGTGGGTGCGATGGAGGAATGAGGCCTGTGTAGTACTGGAATGGGAACAGAAAGGCTGGATGGGTGAGGACAATGACTAAAAAAAGTTGAGCCAGGAGGGTTACAGGAGTGTAGGATATATTGCAGGGAGAGTTCCCACCTGCACAATTCAGGAAAGCCGGTGTTGGTGAGAAGGATCCATATGGCACAGGCTATGAAGCAATCATTGAAATGATGGATGTCATGTCTGGCAGTAGGCTCAGTAACAGGGTGGTCCACTTGCTTCTTTGTCACAGTTTGTCCGTGGCCATTCATGGGGACAGACAGCTTGTTGGTTGTCATGCCCACATAGAATGCAGCACAGTGGTTGCAGTTTAGCTTGTAGATCACATGACTTGTTTCACAGGTAGTCCTGCTTTTGATGGGATAGGTGATGTTTGTGACCGGACTGGAGTAGGTGGTAGTGGGAGGATGTATAGGACAGGTCTTGCATCTAGGTCTGTTACAGGGGTATGAGCCATGAGGTAAGGGTTTGGGAGCAGGGGTTGTGGAGAGATGGATGAGTATATTGTGTGGGTTATGTGGACAGTGGAATACCACTGTGGGAGGGGTGGGAAGGATAGTGGACAGGACATTTCGGAGTTAATAAAATGTCTTCAACTTTCGCACAGGACAAAACTTCATGTGTGCTGGTGATTATGAGCATTATGAAACTCGTATTAATGACCTGAACCATATGGAGCCTCCCACAGTGCCTTTACGGTTGAACAACAATGGCCCATGCCATACCACTCCGTCATTCTGTTTCATCATTCATCTGCCAACGGACAATGAGATCAAGGCTTACATCACCTTTCAGTACCTTTGCATTCCAATTTTCCAAATCTGGTTCTGTGCGTTGTAACTAAACATGTGATCTGCGAGACAGACTATGATGTCAAGGTCCGCGAGACAGACTGTGACGCATTCATATCCCAGCCACACTACACATCACAACTTATTTGCATTTGCATCACCTGTGCCCAGCACCAAAACCAACTATGGACTCCATGGTTTTTTTTTAAATCGCCTTGGCAAGTTCAGATACAGCTGCCTCCCAGTTCGAATGACGTCACACTTGTGTCAGCCGTGTCGTGAACAACTGCAAGTCCGCATGAACTCCAAGAGATGTGGACCACACTGTTGGATAATAAATGGACCGTGCCTTCCTCCTTTATGGTGCCAGGACCTCACGTGCACTCTTACGTACATTTTTCACTGTTGTAGACATCTGACATTGGGAAAGTCGTACCTACTGTGTTGGCTCTGAAACTTCAGTCACATGCACGAAAATTATTCAAACACCTACCCAAGTTCTTTGCACATCACCACGTAGTGCCATCATCATCTGCACTGTGATGTGACTCACCTCAAGACCATATGTTGGGCTGCATTTCCTGTCCATTTCGCACATTGAAGCATCCGTGCCTCCCGCATGTGTCACACTGTGCCATGCCCATCTCGCAATGGTGCCTTACAATCAAACTACTGACAGCCAACATACCACACACCACTGTCTGGTGCCATGTTTTGTGCAGATTCTCCCATGACGTGGTTTGCCTTCAGTGACTATTTGATGTCAGCCAGTGGCAATACTGGGCACAATGAGAAGTTCGCCACTCTCCTTAACCAACTCAGAGACACTGCAGATGTTATTAGTGACTTGCTTTTGGACATTCCAGCTTCTCACAAATACGAAACTGCCAACATAATTCTATTATAATGACTAATACACACACCCGAGCAGCAGCTACATCTCGTGTCATCAACTACTATGGGCAACAGCATGCCGTCTTCTTCACTCTGGCACTCTATGCCGCCCCCCCCCCCCCCCCCCCCATATAAACAAAAGCCATGCCGACCAAGTGCATTGCCTGCTTCCATGCCAAGCACACAGCAACGTACCACACTAGATTTGGGCAGGAGGCACTATGCTGCAGACAACCCTGCACCTACCCAAACTAGAACAGTGACCTGACATAGCACAACAGGTCACTCATCATTAAAAAGACACGTCTGCACACCACCGCAAAACAGCACAAATGCAGCATATCAATGGGCAGATGGTTTCCACTATTCGTCCATGACAGGCACCAGCATCCGTATTTCCTCATTGATACCAGGGCTGATGTGAGCACTTTACCATCTGCTCTCATGCCTACTACACAATTGCCATTGCCGCTTCAATTGCATGTGGCCAATGACACTGTACTCACAGTTGCTGAAACTACACACATCACGCTTGACCTCGGCACAGGTATACAAATAACTTGCCTTGGACACTCGTAGTGTCAGAGACAACTGTACCAGTCCTGCGAGGTGATTTCCTTCAGCACTACCAGCTATTGTTGGATTTAAATCTTGCCCTCCTATTACGAAGGGATGGTCAGCAGCTGATTTGTGTTGGGGTCAGTGATACATTACCTGCTGGCACTGTAACCCCATCAGTCATGCTGCTGCCGCTCGACACACCACTCGACCTGAAGCTACAAAGTGAAATACTTTACAGATGGTTACACTTAAAGGCAAGTGAGTACTCGTCATTACATCATATCAATGGGGTCACAATCTTCACCAACGATCAGCTATGGAGACGAATCGAGGACACCATGTCATCACTACATGCTGATTAACAGCATCTCGATGACCTCTCTCGTCTCAGCACCAATGACTGCTGTGGCACTGCTACTACAGACATTTCTCATGTTAGTGAAGGATCACAACCCCCACTTGAGTGCGCTCCTGAGACAATGCTGTGTGATGTTAACATAAATGGTCAATTGTGTCATGCCTCTCCTCCTGGATCCGCTCCATGCTCCCCCATTAGACTAAATACAATATGTGCCATGTGGGATGGTACCACATTACAACCCCACCAGGTCCCCTTGTCCATCACTGTCTCTGTTGTCTAGCTCCCTGCAAACTTAAAGCAGCTAAGGCTGTGGTGGACGAACTTTTGTAAGCTGGCACTGACAGGCCATCGGATGGTCTTGGGCTTCCTCTATTGAACTAGTTCCTTAGAAGAATGGTACTTGGCATTTAGTTGGTGACTACTGCTTCCTCAATGCCCATACAATCATCGGCAGCTACCCTGTTCTGAACTTGCACGATTTTTCCCATGTCTTGGCCAGAGCAAAAATTTTCAGAGTCAGCTGCAAAACAGTATACCTGCAAATTCTTATGGCAAATGAAGACATGCCAAAAACGTGATAATCATGCCATTCAGTATCTCTGCGTTTCTCTACATGCTGTATGAACTAAATAATGCAGCACAGACATGGCAAAGACTTACTGATAGTGCACTGTTCAATTTGCCTTTTGTTATGCCTATCTAGATGATGTCATAATCTTCTTGCAAATTGAACCAGACCAGGACGATAATCTGTGTATTGTCCTCGACAAGCTGGCCTTGCGTGGGGTCATGATAAACAATGACAAGTGCCAACTTCGGTAACCCTATGTGACCTTTGTGGGACAATATCTTAATTGTTTGTCACATCGTTGGGCCAACCTTGCGTCACTGCCAATGCCAACCAATGTCTGGGGTGCTTCCTACTCCTGTGAAAAGCTGCATAGGCTTTGGGGGTCATAAATTTCTACAGGAACTAATGGTCACATGCCACTGAGGCTTTGCTACCATTCACCCAGGCACTGCACAGCAAGAATACATCTAGTAAACAATGTCTCAACTGGACACCACAAATACAGGCGGTCCTTGACAAAATAAAAGATCATCTGTTACATTGTATGACTTTCACCCACCCATTGCCCAATGTCAGCCCCAGATCTATGATATTTCTGAACTGAGGCAAAAACTTCTGTTGTTTAATATAGGACATCAAAAATTTAAAAAAAATAGATTTTTCAAAATATGTTCATTTTGTAGGGCGCATCTTTCTAAATAGTTCGATATATATCAAACATACATGTTCTAGAAAATGTAAGACATGTTATTTGGTCTTAAGTGTGCCAAAGTGCAGTGTCTCTTCATGCAATGTTCTATTCCACATCACTGTATTTTGCTCTGGGGAATTCAAACACATATGCTTTGTAATAGAAGCCATCAAACCTGTATTCAGGACAGTGGAAATTAAAATGTTCTGTGCTGCCTCTCCTGCTCTCAGTTGGCTGGTTTGACATCCTAGCCCCCATAAAAAAAACTTACAAATAATATTTGGTGAGACTGTTTGTAAGCAGGAGAATAAGAACTTTTCAGAAAATTTCCACTCTTTGTTTCTTATTAGTTAGTAACTTTCTCTTTTGTGTGATATAAAATTAAATATAGAAAATATAAAACCATTAAAGACAAGAGACAAGCAAGACAGTACACATTTCTTCAGTCCTTAGGTTCCAACATTTGTTCTTTCTAATCTTGTTACAATTTTATATGAGGTGCTTTCTTTTCTGTGAAGGAATCTATTACCTCATCACACTTCGTCAAACATTTGCTACATGAAAAATCAAGATGTCATTGTGTAATACTGAAAAAGCTATTAATACAAATAGTACCCAAGACTGGTGTGGTTTCTTAGTTTGGTTTCATTTATTTTGTCACTGTCTGTTAGATAAAACAAAATAGGCTTTTCTAAAATTGCAGTAGTTGTAACACACACCAAATAAGCAAGAGTGTTTAAGCACTAATGGTCATTTTTATCTGTCTCATTTAGATAAATAACACAACAGAACATAATTAATGAGCACCACTGCCAAATGCTATTAGGCCTACTACAAGAAAAAATTTTCATGTTAGGAAATAGTTTCACATTTCATCCATATGCTCCAGTTTCTCAAAATGAGATAGAAAAGTAGTAGTAAGAAATTTTTATATAAATTTGGAATCGTCATATTCTTCCATATAAATGGGTGATGCCCCTGTTTCATCTACATCTACATGGATACTCTTCAAATCGCATTTAAGTGCCAGGCAGAGGGTTCATCGAACCACCTTCACAATTCTCTATTATTCCAATCTCGTATAGCGCGCGGAAAGGAACACCTATATCTTTCCGTACGAGCTCTGATTTCCCTTATTTTATCTTTGTGATTGTTCCTTCTGATGTAAGTCAGTGTCAACAAAATATTTTCGCATTCAGAGGAGAAAGTTGGTGATTGGAATTTTGTGAGATGTGATTGGTATTCCCTCTTCTCCTTCCTCATTCTAATGAAGAATCTTGTCATCACTAATTCTGCAACTATTCCTGCCAATGTCAAAACTTATTCTCTGGTTAAGTTCACAAACCCTGCAAGAATCACCGGTTTAGTTATCCTGCATTTATTCCCCAGTTAGGCATTATTATGTGTTTGTACAATGCATTTTCCGTGCTGTTTGGAGAACTGAACTTGAGTGGCTGCTAACCAAGAATTGTACAACTTGTCCTTTGTAGTGTAGCAGTCTGGCAAAAATTTTCTGTCAAAATTTCGTTTTGCTGGATACACTGAGAAGATAATATGTAATCTTTCTTACCTGTTATTCCTGTTCACCACTTATTTCCACTCTGGTAGTTTGACTCTATGGATTTTGCTAATAATTATAACACTGATCATTTGCTCACCCAGTCAACCACATAAATAAACAGCAACTGGCATTCACCCGTTTGGGTTCATTCAGCTCAGGTTGTATAGCCCAATCCCCTTTTGTCTGCAGGAAGAAGATTTTTATTTCAAGATGTGATTGGGATTCCCCTGGCAGAGACATCACATACATTATGCGTGTATTCAAAAACCAACCTATCATTTATTAAGAAATCAACTTAGAATGTGTTCAAAAATGTTCAAAAACCAACAGGGATATGTTTCAAAATCATATGAATAATTGATAGACCAACACGTCCTGGATGCCAGGCACTTTGTAAAACAAGGTTGATTTCTTCAAAAATATGAACTTAGTGTCCCCTGAAATTTCTGATGCTAGCAATCACGCAATCAGGGCTACTTTACAGCAAGAGATCGGTGGAATCACCGAGTCGCTCATTTTTTCTCATGCTAATGTACCAACTCCCAGAAAAAATCATCTACATTTGACCATGAACTACTAGCCATAAATAAAGCAGCTCGTCATTTTCAAGAAACAGTTGAGGGGAGACCCCTTACCATATATACAGACCATTGCCCATTGGCAGATACATTCTGCAACCTGTCACCAGTTGCTGCACCCAGGAGATTTCGTACCACAGATCACTATTGATGTGCAGTACCGGTACATTAGAGATGCTGATAATATTGTGGTGGACTATCTTTCCCATATTGCAGCTACCTCCTCCCAGCTGGACTATAATAGAATTGCAGATGCATGAGTGACAGCTTTCCACAATTTGTTTAACAAATCAGACACTGGATTCCAGTTGCAACAATGCATGCTACCTGTTGCAACCAAACAAGTTTGGTGTGACATTTCAAATGGACAGGTCCAACCAGTTGTCCCAGAGCCGTATTTCTGGACAATTTTTGACCTTCTCCACAACCTTGCACATCCAGGTGTGTGCCCTACTGTATGTCTCATCCTGTAATGGTATGTCTGGCCTAACATTAAAAAGGATTGTGCCATGTGGGACAGGACTTGCATTCCATGCCAGCAGGCAAAAACTGGCTCCCTCGAATAGCCCCCTTTCATAAATTTCTGATCCAAAGGGGTGGTTCCAGCACGTCCACATTGACATTGTAGGACCACTTCCAGAATCATATGGTTACCATTACATTCTGTCAATGTTAGATCGCGTGATATGATGGGTGGAGGCCACACCCATTTCTGAAATATCAGCATAGACAGTAGCAAAAACTTTCATCAACAGTTGGATTGCCAGATTTGGCTGCCCAGCCTCCTCAACATCAGACCGGGGTTGGCAGTTTGAATTGTAACTATTCAATGACTTATGCCTGCTTGTGGATGCCACCAGTTCTACACAACAGCCCATCAGCCCCAATCCAATGGCCTTATGGAACAGTGGCATTGATGGTGGAACTATGAAAGCTGCTCTGATGTGTCACTCAGAATTGTGGGTGAAGGTCCTTCCATGGGCTCTGCTGGGCATTTACACTGCACATAAAGATGACCTCACTCTAGCCGCTGAATTCGTAGCAAATGAAACAGTCCCTACAGACCAGAACTTATCCCCTTCCCATCACATGACACAAAGAATTTTTTTTTTCATAAAGATCAGGCTACATATTCTCATGTTGTGTTACATACAGATGCAGTGAAACATACTCTACAACTGCCATTTACAGGACCACACCAAGTGTTGAAACACTATACAGACACTTTTGTTATCAAAATTGCTGGAAAACAAACAACAGTGTCGGTGAAGTGACTTAAACTGCCGTGGGCTTCAGTAGACCTGTCACAACAGACACTCCCCATCCCACTGCCTCCTACGCCACCTTTAGTTAATTTCCAAGTGCATGTGTGTCTCCTAGATTTTCTGTCTGATGACATATCCATCACATTGGGCAATACTGTCCTCATGATTACTGCTACCTACATAGACAAGCAGTCAGGTGCAAACACTGTCACACACAGTTTTGTGAACACCACTCATGTCCCACCAGAAGTTGATATGGCAGCACTCACAACCCATTATCCCGTTTTTCAGCAGAAGGGACACTCACTGTCCCCGCCCCGGCTTACACTGCCACAGGCTCTGCAATGCCTCCTGCGGATGCAACAGTGCAAGGTAACACTGCCAACATGCCTCCCTCTTCACATACCGCCACTGAGCCAGCAACAATTAAAGATGTCACTGAGACTACAGCGTTATCTGCTAATAATGCCGGCACTGCCGATTTTGCACTCTTTGGATGTGCCCTGCACCCCCCCCCCCCCCCCCCCACACACACACACCTTGCTGACTACAATGTGTATTCCACTGCATCCGCCATCACACAGCCACGTACATCACTTCTGACAGACGATGCCCCACTGCAACCTCTCCTCATGTGCTCAGCACTACGGAGGGGATCGGGGGGCAGGGTGGGGGAGATGTGGGGTGGTGGGTTTCTGTGGTGGTGCGACATCACTGATTCAGTAAAAGAAGTATTGTGCCCCATGAGGCAGTGAAGAGATAGTATGCCCTGTATGCTCAATAAACAGTATGGAAATCATATCTCTATGCTGTGCCACTAGCTATTTTATTCAAGATTCATTCAACATCAACAATTCAACAAGTTTGTTGTTACCAGTCACTGTAATCAGTAACAGTGGCTGGTAACAGTGAACTTGTCATTTCACCCGATATGAATAACAGTCACAGCAAAGTCTAACCTAAAATGTGCACCTTTAAAGAAAATCAACAATTCAATTTTTAATTATCCTATTAATAACAGAATGTACTGATTAACAGCCTTAGCCTGTGCCTGTATGGTAAAATACATTTCCTGGCTCTAGCTTAAAGTGATTCTCTTTCTTTCTTCACAGCTCTGATAACCTGCTGAAATCCCATTTGCTATGAGTCAGCTTACTTTCACATTCCAGTAGACTAGCTTCAGTCCTAAGTATCCTGCAATTTATAGTTCCTATATGGAGTGTGATAGAAGTTGTCAAGTATTAGTGAATTATGATATTTTGTTTCATCCACATTTCGTGTAGCGATGTCTAGATATAGAATTACCCGAGTGTGCCAAGTGTTATGAATACACTGCCTGAGTCTGCTCGATCCACTTCTTTCAATATGCTTTAACCCTAACTGAGATACCTACATCCCAGGAACTTTTAAATAGCAGTTGGCCTCCAACAGTTCTGTCAACTGTCCATTAGGCTGCCAGGTCTGAAAAATTTGGTGTGACGCGTGTCCAGTGACAAATCTCAGAAGAACAGCTCACAGGTGTTTCTGTTGAGGATGGACATCTATGTGACCGTTCATATACTGAACATGTGGCAATGAAGGGCTACCCATTAATAGTTAGTATCAGTCAGTTAGTTGGTTTTAAACTGCATAAAGTAATGCAATCTCTGTGGAAGATTGCAGGTTGCAGGCATCTGTTCTCCACAATGTCTGCAGTGAGAGTCAGATATGTTTTTGTGTCTGCTTGGGTTGCTGTCATACAGGGCTATGGTGTGAATGGTTAAGAGAGCCCAGAGGAGGAGACATTGTGAGTCATGCTTTGTCTGTTACATCTACTGGGACCTGTCTAGCTTGGCAAGTCCAACCAGTGACTATCAGACACTAATGTAGTTCTCAGGTTGAAATTTCTTTTTATTTTTTTATGTCATAAAACATGTGCCACTATCCTGTTCCCTTCTTCTGTCAGTATTTATTATATGTTCTTTTCTTTGCCAGCTCTATGGTGAACTTCCTCATTCCTTACCTTACCAGTCCTCTTAATTTTCAACATCTCAGATCCTTCAGTTCTCTTCTTTTCTGCTTTTCCTGCAGTTCATGATTCACTACGATACAATGCCAAGCTCCAAACATACATCATTAGAAATTTCTTCCACAAATTGAGACTTGTGTTAGATACCAGCAGACTTCTTTTGGCAGAATGCCCTCTTTGCTTGTACTGATCTGGTTTTTATATCCTCCTTGCTTCATCTGTCATATGTTGTTATGCTTCCTAGGTAGCAGAATTCCTTAACTTCATCTGCTTCATGGTCACCAATTTTGATCGTAGGTACAAGGCAGGTAAATGCGAAGAAACTTTGGGTAACAGTAGAAGTCTTCAAATGTTCAATGGAAGAAGGAAGTACAAAAAAATTCAGGGAAATTCAGGAATACAATACTTAGGATTGAAATAAATGGGAAACGCAAAGAAGACAACCAAAAAGGCAATAGGAAAAAGGTGAGAAAATAAAAAAAGAACTGGTCATCAGAAGGATTGATTCAGCAAGTAGAAAAGTCAAAGTAGTCTGAAATTAAAAGCAAAGGCATCAACATGAAGAGTGCAATCAGAATTCTACTGTTAAGAGTGGAAGAGACATTGGATAGCTGAAAAGAGTACAATGAAGACCTCCATGAGGGGGAAGGCATGATTGAGGAAGAACCAGGAGTTGATATAGAAGACATTGGGAATCCAGTGTTAATAGAGCTTTGGAAGACTAGTGTTCAAATGAGGTACAAGGGATAGATAACATTCCTTTGAAATTTCTGAAATTATTGGGGGTAGTGCCTATTTAGGTTGATGGCAGAATCAATCAGTCAGGAGACATACTGTCAGATTTTCAAAAAAATATCATCCACAAAATCCCACAGATACCAAGGGTATACAAATGTGAGAAGGATCGTGCACTCAGTGTAACAGCTCATGCAGCCTAGTTGCTGACAAGGATGATTTACAGAAGAAAGGAAAAGAAAATTGAGGATCTGTTACGTGATGATCAGGTTGGCTTTTGGAAATATAAGAGAACCAGAGAGAAGGTTCCGATGTTGTGTGTTAATGGAAGCAAGACTAATGAAAAATCAAGACAGTTTCATAGGATTTGTCAATCCGTAAAAAGCATTTGACAATTTAAAATAGTGGAAGATGTTCAAAATTCTGAGAAAATTAGGAGTAAGATGGACGATATACAATATGTAGAAGAACCAAGAGGGAACAGTAAGAGTACAAGGTCAAGAATGAAGTGCTTGGATTAAAAAGGGTATAAGGAGGTATATAATCTTTTCTCCCATACTGTTCAATACATACACTGTAGAAGCAATGATGGAAATAAAAGAAAGGTTCACGAGTGGGTTAAAATTCAAGCTGAAAAGATATCAATGATGAGATCTGAGATTTGCTGATGACATTTCTATCCTCACTGAATGTGGAAAAAAATTACAGGACGTGTTGAGTGGAATTAATAAAATTCAGAATATGGATTGAGAGTAAACTACAGAAAGACAAAAGTAATGAAGAGTAGCGGAAATGAGACTAGTGATAAAATTAACATCAGAATTCGGGACAACAAATTAGGCAAAGTTAAGGATTCTGCTAGCTTGAAAGCAAAATAAGACATGATGGAAAAAACAGAGAGGCATAAGAAGCAGATTAGTGCATGCAAAGAGGGCATTCCTGGCCAACAGAACTCCATTTGTATCAAATATTGGCCTCAACCTGAGGAAGAGATTTCTGAGAATGTACATTTGGAGAACAGCTTTTTTGAAGAAGTGAATCACTGACTGTGGGAAAACCAGTTGTTTTGACTTTTCCATATGGTGCATCAGTCCTTCCAAGGACCATTTCTTTCCAAATTTGTTCACATTTTTCCTGTGGCCATTTTACCTTGCCTAACCTGCACTTCCTATTTATTTCATTCCTAGCTGACTTACATTGTTGTATTCCTGTCATTACTTGAACGTTTTTGTGCTTCCTTCTTCCATTGACCAATTGATATATTTTTTATGTTACCCAAGGTTTCTTCACAGTTACCTTCCTTGTACCTAAATTTATCTGTCAAACTTATGTGACTGTGCTGTTTAGAGATCTCTAGTCCTCCTCAACTTAAATGCAAATTTTGGTTATTGGGTATCATTGAACCATCAGCCTTAGATAACTTCAAACATATTTTATTTCTTCTTGGTACTTCAGTATCTCATTTCCTTACACCTAGATTCTTCGAGATGATTCTCCTCAGTATCCAACTTTTTTTCATGTTGATATTCCAGATGATACTCTTAAACTTCACGCTACTCTTCGTCATTACAAAATTGTGATCTGAGTCTGTCTGTCTCTGGGTGTGTCTAACAGTCCAATATCTGATTTTGGGATCTCTGTCTGACCATAATGTAATCAATGTCCCATGTCTACAGGCCTGTTCCAAGTATACCTTCTCCTCTCATGGTTTTTGAATAGTGCATTAACTGTCAACTGATGTAATTTATTGCAGAACTCAATTAGTCTTTCTCCTCTTTCATTTCTACCATGAGCATATATTCTCTTATAACTGTGTCTTTTATTCCTTTACTACTACAGTGTTCAGTTACCCATAGTTATTAGATTTTCATATCCCTTTACATACTGAATAGATACAATACCCTCACATACTTTCTCTACCTCTTCATCTCCTGCTTGTGATGATGGCATCTCTGAACTATTGTTTTTGGTTCCAGAATGAGAATTTTCACTCTGCAGCGGAGTGTGCGCTGATATGAAACTTCCTGGCAGATTAAAACTGTGCGCCTGACCGAGACTCGAACTCGGGACCTTTGCCTTTCGCGAGCAAGGTCCCGTGTTCGAGTCTCGGTCGGGCGCACAGTTTTAATCTGCCAGGAAGTTTCATATTGTTTTTGGTGTTGGTTTGCTGTTAATTCTGACGAGAATAATCCCATCACAATAATTCACTTCCTGCTCTACCTTCCTGCCCCTGTTACACCATTCTCTGCTGCTGCTGATGTTATCCTTTATTCATCTGACCACCAGAAAGCTTTATTTTCATTCCATTTCGCTATATCTAGACTGAGATTTTGCCTTTCCCTTTTCTGATTTTCTAACTTTCCTACCATATCCAGACTTCTGAAATTCCATGTTCTCACTTGCAGAATGTTAATCTTTTGTTGTAATTTTTTTTTTTTATCAGTCTCCTGACTGGTTTCATGCAGGCCACCACAAATTCCTCCCCTGTGCCAACCTCTTCATCTCGGAGTAGCACTTGCAACCTACGTCCTCAATTGTTTGCTGGATGTATTCCCGGCTTTGTCTTCCTCTACAACTTTTACCCTCTACAGCTCCCTCTAGTATCACGGAAGTTATTCCATGATGTCTTAATAGATGTCCTACCAATCTTGTACCTCCTCCTTGTCAGTGTTTCTGATATTTACCTTTCCTTGCCGATTCTCTAGAGAACCTTATCATGCCATCTTAATTTTCAACACACTACTGTAACATGATATTTCAAATGCTTGTATTCTCTTCTGTTCCAGTCCATGTTTCACTACCATATATCGCTATGCTTGAAACATACATTCTCAGAATTGTCTTCCGTAAATTAAGACCTTTGCTTGATACTAGTATACTTCTCTTGACCAGGAGTGCACTTTTTTCCAGTGCTAGTCTGCTTTTGATGTTCTCCTTGCTCTGTCCGTCACTGGTTGTTTTGCTGCCTTGGTAGCAGAATTCCTTAACTCCATCTACTTCGTGACCATCAATCCTGATGTTATGTTTCTCCCTGTTCTCATTTCTGCTACTTCTCATTACATTCGTCTTTCTTCAGATTTACTCTCAATCCATATTCTGTACTCACTAGACTGTTCATTCAGTTCAGCACATTCTTTAATTATACCTCACTTTCTCTGAGGAGAGCAGCGTCATCATCGAATCTTATCATTGATATCCTTTCATTTCGAATTTTAATTCCAGTCTTGAACCTTTCTTTTATTTCCGTCATTGCTTCTTTGATGTATAGATTGAATAGTAGGGATAAAAGACCACATCCCTGCCTTACATCCTTTTTAATCTGAGCACTTTGTTTTTGGTCTTCCAGTCTTATTATTCCTTCTTGGTTCTTGCACATATTGTGTATTACCTGTCTTTCCCTATATCTTACCCGTATTTTTCTCAGAATTTCAAACATCTGAATGGGTCTTAGTTTTTCTTTAGTCTTGCTTCAGTTATCAACTACAACATCAGGATTGCCTCTCTGGTGCCTTTACCTTTCCTAAAGCCAAACTGACCATAATCTAACACCACCTCAATTTTCTTCTCATGGTTACGTACCTCCTAAGCTGCGTGCTCCTGAAGATTCGAATGGTGGACTAACCTGCAATATTTTGCCAATGGAGTCATCATTATACCACTTTTTTCATTGCAGGTCACATGTCCTATCGATACACATTATACATTTCTAATGCAGTGGTTTCCATTGCCTTCTGCATCCTCAAGCCACTGATCATTGCTGATTCTTCTGCCTTTTGCACACAGTTTCCTACTGTAAGAGCTACAGGTTGCTCTTAAGGGGATACGGAATCACGTATCCCCGCAATGTTAATATATGCCTACTATAGGGAACATTTTCTCACAAACTACTGGAGACAGAGAGGTAAAAATTTTACTGTATGTGCATTCATATGTTACAACAATACTGAAACAACAGTTTATTGTCAAAGTATTTTCTTACAGAGATATTGTACATTTATTTTTAAGTAAATTTTTTCCATCGCTTTTTACTAGACTATCACCCCTAAGTCTTTTGTAAATCAAGTAATTAAAAAATCGTTGTTTCAGTATGTAATAGGGACCTATGTCACTACGTCATAAAAATTTCAGACTTCTAGGTTGACCAGTACCTGAGATAATGTTCCTAGATGAAGTAAAAAGTAAACTTACGGGAAACGGAGAAAGAAGATTAAAACATTCCTGATCCGTAGCTAATACCCCCTTCACAGTCTTCATAATCATCTTCAAGTCTTCTTTTGGCACCCCTCTGCACCTGTCTTGCTTTTTTCACTAATGTCTTGATTATATTATCAGCATGCCTTAGTCTGTGCTGATCTAAAAAGAACATAGCACGTACCGTACGGGAACCAACACACATACCCAACTTTTGAAGGACCTGGCATTTAGTTATATTTCCAAGATTGAAGGTTGCCACAGCATCATACACACCAAAATGTAGTGTATTAATTCCGACAAACACTGTTTTTGGGAGACGATGCCATATCACACTATTCAAGCACTCGTTGGGGTTCTGCGTTTTTCCGTGAAGACATTTCATCAGAAGACTTCTGTCAGCCAGATCTCTGAAAATGGGCTTTATTTCTGCCATGATGGCTGATGGTAGACTGTGGTGGTGAATGTATTTCTCTCCTGTTGTTAGTCCCCTATTGTATTTACACCAGCTGTTTTCACCTTTGGGGCACAAACCATGTTGTGGATGCTCATCCGTGGATGCGGTGTGGAAATATAAAGCCCATATAGCTCTCCTCATTTCTTCAAGATTGCCTGTATTTTGCCTGATTGCAAGGCCATAGCAGTTCTGAATGTGGTCTATTATGGAATCAGTCAATCTTCCTCTGCCATCCAAGGTTTTCCCATCATCTAGTTTTTTCCCTTTCATAACTGATTTTAACCTTCTCAGCCTGGCACCCATTCTCTTCTGCACATGTCCTATACATTCAAGTTTGCTTATATTTACACTGTTCCCATATGGTTTGCTTTCCAAAACTTCTTTGAATGCTTTAGAGTCACCATCTCCCAGATATTTGACATAGCGAACATTATACCACTGTGAAGAGCGATGAAAAATTTTCTTCACCCCAGCAACCTCCATGCCACCACTACTACCATAATAATTAGCAATACAGTCATCACTGTGTTCATTTTTCAGCCTGCCTGTGCACCTACAGTATTTAGACATTATTGCAACATCAATAACCTTGCCAGTATCAACACTAGTTGCTGTTACAACACCATTGTTGGAGGTGTGGCCCCTTTTCTGCCACGTGCCATCAAACGCCACTGTGAGGTCACGACTGCCGTCATTTTCTTCCACTGCTTCTTCCACAGCAACCTGCATTGACTTCTGTGCTACATCTTCAACTGCAGATCCTAGTACATAATTGTAAGCTTCAAACTTTGAAGGTGCACTTGGAAGATTTATAACACCACATAGCATATCACCAGCTGCTTTGCCCTTACCAATTGCTCGCAATCCATAAACTAACCTAATATTTACACTATAAAGTTCAGTTTTCTTGTATCCATTATTTACAGTTACTGAAACCGAACTTGGAAACTTACAGCTGTATTTACAAACACTGCATATTAAATTAAACTGGGCAGCCAGGCCAACATGGGATTCTACTTTCAGAGAAACGTTTCCATGACATTTTTTGCAGCACAAACTGTTTTCAAGAGCTTCACACAATATATTCGTATCAATGAGTTCAAAAACTTCATTCCCTCTATCAAGTAAATTATATTTCTCTTCCAAATCTCTTAGTTTTTTATGAGAAGCACTGTTTTCATTTGGTGTAAGTTCGTTCGGCAAATCAGTAATAAGTGGATTCACATTTTCCAACAGTGATGATGATGAACTGCTTTGCTTTGCTAATGAGTCATTATTTCTTTTCTTTTGCCAGTTCACACGCTTTTTAAATACTTTTGCTTTAGCTCTAGGCATTTTCACTGCGAAAAATGAAGCACTAAATACGAAATAACTCAACAACAACTACTTTCTTATATCACACTGTTTACAAAACAGTCCCGCCACAAAGTCAAAGAGTAACTTGAGGAAACCAGAGAGAAACATTTTCGGGCAACTAGTGTATAAATAGTCGCTGGAAACTGGGATATTTGAATTCATGTCACTTTAAAGGTACTGCCAAAAAGTTCATGGTCAGCCACGAGAGACGTGTATAACTAAAGCGCAATACCCGATCTCACAAATATATAAAAATAAAATAGTTATAATTGTAATAGAGCTATGTATGATACGTCATTTTAAAGAGGAAACATGGCAGAATATAATACGCCAATAAAAAAAAATTCGATTTTTTAATCCAAAATCCGATTCCGTATCCCCTTAAGCTCTCTTGACTCCTCCACTCACTTTCACAATGCCAATTGCATAATGAGGGTGACTCCATATACCAGAAGTCTTTGGCAGCACCGAGCGAGGTGGCACAGTGGTTCGGGACTGGACCTGCATTCGGGAGGACGACGGTTCAATCCCGCGTCCGGCCATCCTGATTTAGGTTTTCCGTGATTTCCCTAAATCACTTCAGGCAAATGCCGGGATGGTTCCTTTCAAAGGGCACGGCCGACTTCCTTCCCCATCCTTCCCTAATCCGATGAGACCGATGACCTCGATGTCTGGTCTCCTTCCCCAAAACAACCATCTTCTTCTTTGGCAGCATACTCATGAGTTTTATTCATAATTTAACCAGTGGTTGGGATTGAACCTGGAAACCAGGATTTCTTTACCTGGAAATCATTCGATAGTGCCACCTGGTAGTGTAAGCATCTTACAAAAAGTTATTTTGTCATATGAAATTCTTTGTACTTGCAAATCCAGTATAGCTTTTTTTGGTGTCCTGTAAGTGTCACCTAAAAATGTTGTGCACTTTTATGTAAAGTAGTGTAAAGTGTACTTGTGTTGGATGGGAGACAATTTTTAGTGTTGTTTATATGTCACAAAGTATAAAAATGTGTCAAAGTGTATAAATAAAGTGTCAAAATTTTATTGATCTACAGAATTGACTTTATATAAGCAGCACACCCTACTGTAACAAGCAAAAGAAGGGAACCAACTGAAAAATGCTTCTGTCAGAGCACAAAAACGTAAGACTCTGACAGGAAAGTGGGCAACCAGTTGCCTCAATCCTCATTACACCTTCTTCACCAAAAATTTTGGCATGTGAACGTATTCGTGAGTGAGAGAAAGGTATGAAGACAGGGACTGTGGGGGAGAGAGAGAGAGAGAGAGAGAGAGAGAGAGAGAGAGAGAGAGAGAGGAGGAGGAGGAGGAGGAGGAGGAGGAAATCCCAGTGGGAGAAAGACATCTGTAGACTGTGACAGTGAGCCACAGGACAGTGCTCTATGAAAAGGATCCGCATTATACAGGTTTAAAATTAGCCAATGCACTGCCCATGACAGTTATGACCCTTACCGAAATGAAGTTTAAATTTCAGCTAAAGAAATTCCTGTTACAAAATTCCTTTTATACAGTATCATATTTACACGCAGAATAAGAATTACTTTGAAAAAGTATATAAATAATGTTAAGCGAACCATTTTACTTGTAATCTCATCATTTTGTTAACCACTGATGTATTCAGAAGAATGTATTTTGTGTTACGTATCAAGGACTGTAACCTGTTTTTGTACATTTGCAATGAATCATTTAATGTCGAATAAAGTATTATTATTATTATTGTTCTTTCTTTTCTCAGACGTTATGTCTGGTCAAAAATGGAAAGGGACGCGGACCTTGATCAAGCGTGACTTCCTTTTAACTGTACGGTATATGTTACATTGCATTTAGGAACTTTCGGGTAATTGAACATGTATCAATAATTACAGATTTCTGTAGTTGTATATATAAGTTTGGATGTAGCTGTATTGCGTTGATGTACTGGTGGATATTGTGTGGTATGACTTCTGTAGTTGATAGTATAATTGGTATAATGTCAACTTTGTCCTGATGCCACATGTCCTTGACTTCCTCAGCCAGTTGGATGTATTTTTCAATTTTTTCTCCTGTTCTGTATATTTGTTGTATTGGGTATGGATATTTCGATTAGTTGTGTTAATTTCTTGCCGGCCGAAGTGGCCGTGCGGTTAAAGGCGCTGCAGTCTGGAACCGCAAGACCGCTACGGTCGCAGGTTCGAATCCTGCCTCGGGCATGGATGTTTGTGATGTCCTTAGGTTAGTTAGGTTTAACTAGTTCTAAGTTCTAGGGGACTAATGACCTCAGCAGTTGAGTCCCATAGTGCTCAGAGCCATTTGTTAATTTCTTCTTTTTATTGGTGGGTATGATGTCAGGTTTGTTATGTGGTGTTGTTTTATCTGTTATAATGGTTCTGTTCCAGTATAATTTGTATTCCTCATTCTCCAGTACATTTTGTGGTGCATACTTGTATGTGGGAACATCTTGTTTTATAAGTTTATGTTGTAAGGCAAGCTGTTGATGTATTATTTTTGCTACATTGTCATGTCTTCTGGGGTATTCTGTATTTGCTAGTATTGTACATCCACTTGTGATGTGATCTATTGCTTCTATTTGTTGTTTGCAAAGTCTGCATTTATCTGTTGTGGTATTGGGATCTTTAATAATATGCTTGCTGTAATATCTGGTGTTTATTGTTTGATCCTGTATTGCAATCATGAATCCTTCCATCTCACTGTATATATTGCCTTTTCTTAGCCATGTGTTGGATGCGTCTTGATCAAAGTGTGGCTGTGTTAGATGATACGGGTGCTTGCCATGTAGTGTTTTCTTTTTCCAATTTACTTTCTTCGTATCTGTTGATGTTATGTGATATAAAGGATTGTAGAAGTGGTTATGAAATTGCAGTGGTGTAGCCGATGTATTTATATGAGTGATTGCTCTGTGTATTTTGCTAGTTTCTGCTCGTCTAGAAAGAATTTTCTTAAATTGTCTACCTCTCCATAATGTAGGTTTTTTATGTCGATAAATCCCCTTCCTCCTTCCTTTCTGCTTAATGTGAATCTTTCTGTTGCTGAATGTATGTGATGTATTCTATATTTGTGGCATTGTGATCGTATTATTATTATTTCCTTCACTTTCTCAGACGTTAAGTCCGGTTAAAAATGGAGTGACGCGGACCCTGATCAATTGTCACTTCCTTTTAACTGTACGGTATGTGTTATATTGCATTTAGGAACTTTCGGGTAATTGAACATGTATCAATAATTACAGATTTCAATATAATGGAAGGAAACATTCCACGTGGGAAAAATTATATATAAAAACAAAGATGAGGTGACTTACCGAACAAAAGCGCTGGCAGGTCGATAGACACACAAACAAACACAAACATACACACAAAATTCAAGCTTTCGCAACAAACTGTTGCCTCATCAGGAAAGAGGGAAGGAGAGGGGAAGACGAAAGGAAGTGGGTTTTAAGGGAGAGGGTAAGGAGTCATTCCAATCCCGGGAGCAGAAAGACTTACCTTAGGGGGAAAAAAGGACAGGTATACACTCGCACACACGCACATATCCCATGTGCGTGTGTGCGAGTGTATACCTGTCCTTTTTTCCCCCTAAGGTAAGTCTTTCCGCTCCCGGGATTGGAATGACTCCTTACCCTCTCCCTTAAAACCCACTTCCTTTCGTCTTCCCCTCTCCTTCCCTCTTTCCTGATGAGGCAACAGTTTGTTGCGAAAGCTTGAATTTTGTGTGTATGTTTGTGTTTGTTTGTGTGTCTATCGACCTGCCAGCGCTTTTGTTCGGTAAGTCACCTCATCTTTGTTTTTATATATAATTACAGATTTCTGTAGTTGTATATATATGTTTGGATGTAGCTGTATTGCATTGATGTACTGGTGGATATTGTGTGGTATGACTCCTGTAGTTGATAGTATAATTGGTATGATGTCAACTTTATCCTGATGCCACATGTCTTTGACTTCCTCAGCCAGTTGGATGTATTTTTCAATTTTTTCTCCTGTTTTCTTTTGTATATTTGTTGTATTGGGTATGGATATTTCAATTAGTTGTGTTAATTTCTTCTTTTTATTGGTGAGTATGATGTCAGGTTTGTTATGTGGCGTTGTTTTCTCCTGTTTTCTTTTGTATATTTGTTGTATTGGGTATGGATATTTCAATTAGCTGTGTTAATTTCTTCTTTTTATTGGTGAGTATGATGTCAGGTTTGTTATGTGGCGTTGTTTTATCTGTTATAATGGTTCTGTTCCAGTATAATTTGTATTCATCATTCTCCAGTACATTTTGTGGTGTATACTTGTATGTAGGAACGTGTTGTTTTAAAAGTTTATGTTGTAAGGCAAGCTGTTGATGTATTATTTTTGCGACATTGTCATGTCTTCTGGGGTATTCTGTATTTGCTAGTATTGTACATCCGCTTGTGATGTGATCTACTGTTTCTATTTGTTGTTTACAAAGTCTGCATTTATCCGTTGTGGTATTGGGATCTTTAATAATATGCTTGCTGTAATATCTGGTGTTTATTGTTTGATCCTGTATTGCAATCATGAATCCTTCTGTCTCACTGTATACATTGCCTTTTCTTAGCCATGTGTTGGATGTGTCTTGATCGATGTGTGGCTGTGTTAGATGATACGGGTGCTTGCCATGAAGTGTTTTCTTTTTCCAAATTACTTTCTTCGTATCTGTTGATGTTATGTGATCTAAAGGGTTGTAGAAGTGGTTATGAAATTGCAGTGGTGTAGCCGATGTATTTATATGAGTGATTGCCTTATGTATTTTGCTAGTTTCTGCTCGTTCTAGAAAGAATTTTCTTAAATTGTCTACCTGTCCATAATGTAGGTTTTTTATGACGATAAATCCCCTTCCTCCTTCCTTTCTGCTTAATGTGAATCTTTCTGTTGCTGAATGTATGTGATGTATTCTATATTTGTGGCATTGTGATCGTGTAAGTGTATTGAGTGCTTCTAGGTCTGTGTTACTCCATTTCACTACTCCAAATGAGTAGGTCAATATTGGTATGGCATAAGTATTTATAGCTTTTGTCTTGTTTCTTGCTGTCGATTCTGTTTTCAGTATTTTTGTTAGTCTTTGTCTATATTTTTCTTTTAGTTCTTCTTTAATATTTGTATTATCTATTCCTATTTTTTGTCTGTATCCTAGATATTTATAGGCATCCGTTTTTTCCATCGCTTCTATGCAGTCGCTGCGGTTATCCAATATGTAATCTTCTTGTTTAGTGTGTTTTCCCTTGACTATGCTACTTTTCTTACATTTGTCTGTTCCAAAAGCCATACTTATATCATTGCTGAATCCTTCTGTTATCTTTAGTAATTGGTTGAGTTGTTGATTTGTTGCTGCCAGTAGTTTTAGATCATCCATGTATAACAAATGTGTGATTTTGTGTGGGTATGTTCCAGTAATATTGTATCCATAATTTGTATTATTTAGCATGTTGGATAGTGGGTTCAGAGCAAGGCAGAACCAGAAAGGACTTAATGAGTCTCCTTGGTATATTCCACGCTTAATCTGTATTGGCTGTGATGTGATATTATTTGAATTTGTTTGGATATTAAGTGTGGTTTTCCAATTTTTCATTACTATGTTTAGGAACTGTATCAATTTAGGATCTACTTTGTATATTTCCAATATTTGTAGTAACCATGAGTGGGGTACACTATCAAAAGCTTTTTGGTAATCAATGTATGCATAGTGTAGCGACCTTTGTTTAGTTTTAGCTTGATATGTCACCTCTGCATCTATTATCAGTTGCTCTTTGCATCCTCGTGCTCCTTTGCAACAGCCTTTTTGTTCTTCATTTATAATTTTGTTCTGTGTTGTATGTGTCATTAATTTCTGTTTAATGACTGAAGTTAATATTTTGTATATTGTTGGTAGGCATGTTATGGGGCGATATTTAGCTGGGTTCGCTGTGTGTGCTTGATCTTTAGGTTTCAGATATGTTATTCCGTGTGTAAGTGTATCAGGGAATGTGTATGGGTCCGCAATGTAACTGTTAAATAATTTAGTTAGACATGAATGTGTTGAGGTGAACTTCTTTAACCAGAAATTTGCTATTTTATCATTTCCAGGGGCTTTCCAATTGTGAGTAGAATTAATTGCTTGGGTGACTTCATGTTGCAAAATTATCACTTCAGGCATTTGTGGTATCATCTTGTATGTGTCTGTTTCTGCTTGTATCCACCGTGCATGCCTGTTATGTTGTACCGGTTTTGACCATATGTTGCTCCAGAAGTGTTCCATGTCTGTTATGTTTGGTGGATTGTTTATTTTAATGTGTGTGTTATCTATTGTCTGGTAAAATTTCTTTTGGTTTGTGTTGAATGTTTGGTTTTGTTTCCTTCTATTTTCACTTTTTTTGTATCTTCTGAGTCGTTTGGCTAATGCTTGTAATTTCTGCTTCTTTTCGTCTAATTGCTCTGTCGCTTCTTGTTGTGAGATTTTACCTAACCTTTTTCGTTTTTTTTCTGAGATTTCATTTCTTATAAATTGTGGTAGCTGTCCGATGTCTTTTCTCAGTTTTTCTATTTTGATCTGTAGCCTGTGTTGCCATGCTGGTTTTGTGGGTTTCTTCTGTGTGTTGGTTGGTTCTGATCTCTGCCTAGTGTGTATATTTAGTGTAGTGAGTGCTCCTATATAAACCAGTAGTTGTAACTCTTCCATAGTTGTGTTTTCATTTATTTTGTTGTGTATGATTGTGTTGATAGTTTTTATTGTTGTTTCGACTTGTGGGTTATTTGGTGGTCTATGCAAGAATGGTCTAATGTCTGTATTTGTGTCTTTGTATTCTATATATGTTAGCTGAAATTTTTCTTCTATATCTAACATCTGTGTCACTTCGTGTTCTATTTGTGCTTGTTCTGGTGGCTGTCTTACGATTTCGTTTTCCTCTGATTGTTTAATTGGTGCGTGTTGTTCTTTGTTTGTTTGCTCTGGGATGTTTGAGTCCATTACTGTATTTTCTTCTTCTTCTGATTGCACATTATTTTGTTCCAGTATTTGTTGTACTTGTTGTTTGATGTTTTCTAATTCTGACTGGGGTATCCTGTTATTTTTTATTATTACACGGATCTGATCAGCTAGTCGTTGTTCTGTTAAAAATTTTAATTCTGGGTATCTGGTAATAAATGTTGTGTATACTTGTGATCTGTATCCAGTTGTGTTGGTTCCTAGGTTTGTTGCTTGGTAATAACAGAACATGAGGTGTCGATTAACTTCATCTGACCATCTCATCCTCTGTCTTTGTTTTCCTTCTAGGGTGGTTGCAGGAAGCATATCCTGCAAAACACCTCTATTTGGATTTAAATCATTTTCCAGTTGGCTAGCAGTGTCATTACCATTGTGGGCGGGCATAGGGTTCAAGCGTCGTCCCCGACCTTGATGGCGCTTGTCCGAGGCTTCTTTAGTTCTGTCCTGAACCAACTAATCACACTAAAAGGGGGGGTTAGCCCTATTAGTGGTTTGTTCTTTTCGTCGCGTTTTACGACTGGCAGAACATACCGGAGGCCTATTCTTTTCCGGGGCCTCCACGGGTATTATTATTATTATTATTATTATCTTTCCTTTCTCAGACCTTAGGTCTGGTTCGGAATGAAAGTGACGCGGACCTTGATCAAGCGTCACTTCCTTTTAACTGTACGGTATATGTTACATTGCGTTTAGGAACTTTCGGGTAATTGAACATGTATCAATAATTACGGATTTCTGAAGTTGTGTATATAAGTTTGGATGTAGCTGTATTGCATTGATGTACTGGTGGATATTGCGTGGTATGACTCCTGTAGTTGAAAGTATAATTGGTATAATGTCAACTTTATCCTGATGCCACATGTCCTTGACTTCCTCAGCCAGTTGGATGTATTTTTCAATTTTTTCTCCTGTTTTCTTCTGTATATTTGCTGTATTGGGTATGGATATTTCAATTAGTTGTGTTAATTTCTTCTTTTTATTGGTGAGTATGATGTCAGGTTTGTTATGTGGCGTTGTTTTATCTGTTATAATGGTTCTGTTCCAGTATAATTTGTATTCATCATTCTCCAGTACATTTTGTGGTGTATACTTGTATGTAGGAACGTGTTGTTTTGAAAGTTTATGTTGTAAGGCAAGCTGTTGATGTATTATTTTTGTGACGTTGTCATGTCTTCTGGGGTATTCTGTATTTGCTAGTACTGTACATCCGCTTGTGATGTGATCTACTGTTTCTATTTGTTGTTTGCAAATTCTGCATTTATCTGTTGTGGTATTGGGATCTTTAATAATATGCTTGCTGTAATATCTGGTGTTTATTGTTTGATCCTGTATTGCAATCATGAATCCTTCTGTCTCACTGTATATATTGCCTCTTCTTAGCCATGTGTTGGATGCGTCTTGATCGATGTGTGGCTGTGTTAGATGATACGGGTGCTTGCCATGTAGTGTTATTATTATTATTATTATTATTATTATTACTATTATTATTATTATAAGCAGTCTACTACTGTGAATAATTGGCAATTGTTTTTAAACATTTTTTTCTACACCTGGATTACAATCATACCATGGATTTAGAGTAAGTATAACAATTAAAACATTTTAATGATATCAATATAATAGAAGGAAACACTCCACGTGGGAAAAATTATATATAAAAACAAAGATGAGGTGACTTACCGAATGAAAGCGCTGGCAGGTCGATAGACACACAAACAAACACAAACATACACACAAAATTCAAGCTTTCGCAACAAACTGTTGCCTCATCAGGAAAGAGGGAAGGAGAGGGGAAGACGAAAGGAAGTGGGTTTTAAGGGAGAGGGTAAGGAGTCATTCCAATCCCGGGAGCGGAAAGACTTACCTTAGGGGGAAAAAAGGACAGGTATACATTCGCACACACGCACATATCCATCCACACATGCAGACACAAGCAGACATATTTAAAGACCAAATATGTCTGCTTGTGTCTGTATGTGTGGATGGATATGTGCGTGTGTGCGAATGTATACCTGTCCTTTTTTCCCCCTAAGGTAAGTCTTTTCGCTCCCGGGATTGGAATGACTCCTTACCCTCTCCCTTAAAACCCACTTCCTTTCGTCTTACCCTCTCCTTCCCTCTTTCCTGATGAGGCAACAGTTTGTTGCGAAAGCTTGAATTTTGCGTGTATGTTTGTGTTTGTTTGTGTGTCTATCGACCTGCCAGCACTTTCGTTCGGTAAGTCACCTCATCTTTGTTTTTATATATAATTAAAACATTTTGCCATTCAAGTGCAAAAACTGTAAGTAGCTCCTTAATACACTGTGGGAAGAGGGGTATTGGCAGTGTGGCAGCAGAATAGAGATACAGCATAGAGAGAAATTTTCCACGCTATTTATGAGGAAGCACATATACATAAAAAATGTAGGTTTTGCGAGTGCATAGTATACTAATTCCCATTGCCTTGCTGGGCACAGATCCTCATTTGCAGAGGCCCTCCCCTCTAGTGCGGAGCAAGTGAGGAGAGGCTGCAGCAGGGCATCGTCTGTCTGAAGTGATGTAGGCACCTGTGTGATGGTGGATGGAATGGAAGACACGTCATAGTGAGCGAGGTGTGCCTGGGGCACAGGACATGCCCAAAGTGGCTGCATTAGCAGATACAGAAGTAGTCTTGATGGTGTCTTTAATTGTTGCTGGCTTGGGAGTGCCGTTTTAAGAGGGAGACATGTTGGCGGAATTTCCTTGCATTGTTGCATCCACAGGAGGTGCTGTGGGGCCAGCAGCCATGTAAATCAGGGTGGTGAGTGTATCGTCTGCCGATAAACGGGAGGTGAGTCCTGCCATGTCAAGCTGTGGTGGGACTGGAGTGGTGTGCACAAAAGCTGTGTGTGACAGTTCTTGCACCTGACCACCTGTCCATGTAAGTTGTAATAATGAGGTCAGTATCACATAACATGAGGATGTCATCATCTAGAAAATCATGGAGATTCACAAGCACTTGGAAATTGACTAACAAACTGTTTTTTAGCAGTTTTGATATCAAAAGTGTTTTTTCACATTTCACCACCCGGTATGAACTTGTAAATGGTGGCTGTAGGGTGGCTTTCACTTCGTCTGTAGGTAGCATCAAATGAGAACACATGGCCATATCTTTATGAATAAAAATTCGATGTGTCATGTGATGGGAGGTGTTGGCACACAGAAGTTTTGTATATATGTTTGTGCACATGCACAACTAAGTCTGGTGAGTCCTGGTCTGTGAGGACTGTTTCGTGTGCTATGAATTCAGTGGATAGAGTGAGAGGCTCATTGAATAGTACTCTGGTGAGCAGTGCATCCAGGTCAGCTTTATGTACAGTGCGAATACCTGGGGGAAACCTGTGGAAGGGCCTTCACCCAATATTCCAAGTGGCACATGAGAGCAGCTTTCATCGTCCGATGCCACCATTACATGAGGTCATTGGGCTGGGTGTGGTAGGCGGTTGTGTGGAACCAGTTTCATCCACATATATGGTATAAGTCATTGAACAGTTTGGATTCGAGGCCGGGCAGCCAAATCTGGTAATCCAGATGTTGATGAAAGTTTTTCAAAAATGGTTCAAATGGCTCTAAGCACTATGGAACTTAACATCTGAGTTCATCAGTCCCCTAGACCTAGAACTACTTAAACCTAACTAACCTAAGGACATCACACACATCCATGCTCAAGGCAGGCCGCGTGTGGTTCCAGACTGAGGTGCCTAGAACCGCTCGACCACAGCAGCCGGCTGAAAGTTTTTGCAACTGCTCTGCTGATACATCAAAAATGGGTGTGGTCTCCACCCATTGTGTCACGCGACCTTTTCTTGACAGAATGTAACAGTAACCATGCGATTCAGGGAGTGATCCTACGATGTCAGTGTGGACATGTTGGGCATGGATTGCAAGTCCTGGTCTACATGACACAGTCCTTTTTATTGTTAGGCCAGACAAACTGTTCCATGATGAGGTGTACAGTAGGGTGCATGCCCAAATGTGCCAGTTTACAGAGAAGGTAAAAAATTGTCATGCAATACAGCTCTGGCACTATTGGCCAGACACGTCCATTTGCAACAAGACATCAAACTTGTTTGGTCATGTTGGTTAGTGGGTATTTTTAGGAACTAATTTAATTCGGGAGGCCCAAACACTGTCTGATGGCTTGATTATCCCAGCTCACAAAAGTTCGTCCATCGCACCTTTAGCCACTTTAAGTTTTTGGGGAGCTAGACGACAGGGATGGTTATGGACAGGGGGACTTTGTGCAATTGTAATGTGGTGGAGCGTACCACCCCGCATAGCACAGATTGTATGTGGTCTAATGGGGGAGCATGGAGTGAGTCCACGAAGTAGGGTGTGATGTGATTAACTGTCACTGTTAATGTCATATGACATTGTCTCAGGAGTGCTCTCAAGTGGGGCTTGTGATGCTTCACTAAACTGAGAAGTGTCCATTGTAGTGGCACCATGGTAGTGATGTGTTGAGATGAGGAGGGTTATCAAGATGCAGTTGAGCTGCATGTAGTGATGTGTGTGCATCCATGATCTGTCTCCATAGTTGTCCATTGGTGAGGCATGTGACCTCATTGTCATGATGCATTGATGAGTACTTAGCTGCCTTTAAGTGTAGCTGGTTGGAAAGTGCTTCACTTTGTAGCTTCTGGTTGAGTGGTATATGGAGCAGTGGCATGTGACTGAAGGCATGGTAGCACTGGCAGGTAGTGTATTGCTGAACACACCATGGATTGACTGATGGTCATTCCATCATAATAGGAAGGCATGATTTAAATCCAACAGTAGTTAGTGCCAGAAGAAGTTGGCTCCAAGGACTGGTTCAACTGTCTCTGCATCTAGGAATTTCCAAGGTACTTGCGTATCTGTGCCAAGGTTGAGTGTGATGAGTACAGTTCCGTCAACTGTGATTATAGTGTAATTGGCCACGCACACTTCGAGCAGTGATGGCAACAGTTTAGTAGGCATGAGAGCAGATGGTAGAATGATCACATTGGTCCCAATATCAACAAGGAAATATGTGTGCAGACACCTGTAATGGACTCTTACTCGGGGACCATCTGTCCATTGAAATGCTGCATTGGTGCTGTTTTGCTACAGTGTCTTGTTAATGAAGAACGGCCTGGTGCGCCTACATCAGGTCACCATACTAGTTTGGTAGGTGCAGGGTTGTCTGCAGCACTGTGCATCCTGCCCAAATCTGGTGTGAAACGAGCAATAATGTTGGGTGTTGGGCACGGTAGCAGGTGATGTTCTTGGTGGGCATGGCTTTTATTTATACACAGAGTTGGGATGGTGGCCAGCTGGAAGGGTGACAGTCTTGGCTGTTGCGGTAGGCATCTGTAATCTGACAGAGTCATGAAAGGCACTTGCTGTGGTAGAGGCAGTGGGCACAGCCCAGTCTGGATTGGTGCAGCCATCATCAGGTGGTCTGGAGCTGAATGGAATGTCAGGGCAGCTCAGCCAGTATCATGCAAAATTGATTTCAGTGCATCCTACCAGGCATTGACTGCAGTGTAGTGTTGTTGGTTGTTGATTAGAATGTGGTGTTAAGGCCTACATTCTGTCAGCAAGTCGATGTTTAAACTCCAGCGGTGTCTCCTAAAGTGTTTAGATATTCTCTGGCAGTTTTAGGTGCCAAAGTGTCCATAGCACGGGGTCATGCAGGAGTGTTGGGTCAATTAGAGCTTGCAGATGGTGCCAGAGTGAAGACGGCATGCTATTTCTCAAAGTAGTCTCATTGATGATGAGATGTAGCTGCTGCTCAAGCATGCATGTTAGTCACTGTAGCAGTAGTGTCTTGGCAGTTTCGTATTTTTGAGAAGCCAGACCAGACAAAAGCTAGTCACTAAGAAGGTCTGCACTGTCTCTGAGGTGGTTAAGAAGAGTGACAAAATTCTTGTCATCCCCAATGATGCCACTGGCTGACACCAAACACTCACTGAGGGCAAACCACAGTCCAGGAGAATCTGTGTGGAACAGCAATATTTTGGACAGTGGTGAAGGGTATGATGGTCATCAGTGGTCTGATTGTAAGGCTCTAACATGAGAAGGGCATGGCACAGCATGGGAGACACAGGGCCAGCCAGGGTGGCCGAGCGGTTCTAGGCGCTACATTCTGGAACCGCGCGACTTCTACGGTCGCAGGTTCAAATCCTGCCTTGGACATGGATGTGTGTGATGTCCTTAGGTTAGTTAGGTTTAAGTAGTTCTAAGCTCTAGGGTACTGATGACCTCAGAAGTTAAGTCCCATAGTGCTCAGAGCCATTTGTACCATTTATTTGGAGAGACAGGAGCATCAATGTGTGAGGATGTGTAGGAAATGCGGCTCGATATAGGGTGGCATGTGATGAGGCGGGCCATGTCGTGGTGCAGGTGGCATTGGTGTCGTACAGTAATGTGTGTAGAACACAGGTGGCTGTTCAAAGAATGGCCACACATGTGAGTAAAGTTTTAGGGCATATGCGGTAGGTACAACTTCCCAATGTCAGATGTCTGAGATGGCAGAAAATGCATATGAGGTCCTGCCATCATAAAGAAAGAAGGAATAGTCCATTTATTATCCAAAGGCAGTGTCAGTGTCTCATAGAGTTCGTGTGGATGTGCAATC
Source organism: Schistocerca serialis cubense (assembly GCF_023864345.2). Lineage (NCBI taxonomy): Eukaryota > Metazoa > Arthropoda > Insecta > Orthoptera > Acrididae > Schistocerca > Schistocerca serialis. The sequence continues at coordinate 154,946,293 of NC_064642.1, forward strand.
ATTCACAGTGCAGCTGATGCAGGAGTGATGTCACTCAAAGTGGGAGATAGCAATTGCTGACATTGCCAAGGTGAGGTCATGAAAAACACATTCTCAGAGTCCATTTTGACGCTGGGAGCAGGTGATGCAAATGTGAAGCACATTGCTGGAGCAGAAGTGAGTTGGCTGTGGTGCCCAATGTGGATGTGAGTGACATCATAATCTGTCTCATGGAATTTGTATTTAATTGCAATGGTCAGAACAGGATTTGGAAAATTGGAATGCACAGGTACTGAAATGTGATCCAAACCTTGTCCCGTGGTCCATTGGCAGATTGATGACAAAACAGAACGATGGAGTGGTATGACAGGGGCCACTGTTATTCAACCATAACGGCACTGTGGGAGGCATCCATGTTGTTCACATTGCTAATGCATGTGTCATTACACTGATAATCATTAGCATTGGAATCTGTGATGTTTTGTCCAGTGCAAAAGTCAAAGGCGCTGATATTAATATTTGTTATGGAGGTGACAGCCATTGTTTATTGTGACGCTCTGCTGCACTTTTGTCTGGAATGCCAGGAATAGACTCAGTGTCAAATCTGGAATGTTTATCATGAAGTCACTTGGTGAATTGGACACTCGTCATGGTGCAGTTCACTGCTTGGCTTTGGCAGCAAAGCGATGTTGGTCTGAAGACGTGACGAAAAGGAAGGCATTGTCACTATGACATTTGGCACTCTAGTATCATTAAAGCCTTGGCGGATATTTAGCAATTTTGCACGTGGGACATTCGTGGAATTCATGAGCACTTGTTGAGCAATGTTGTCGACATTGTTGAAGAAATGGTGAGGTTACACCATTTGTAACAGCAGCATCCTCGATGGTGTAACCAGCATGGTAGACTTTCTACTTAACAGCAAAATCACAGTGTGACACAGAAATTCTGGGTCACCGCTGTAGGAAGTGAGGTACTAACAGTGTGATGGCAGAATAGTGGCACACCACTGAGGTACAATTTCTACACTGTTTATTAGTAACCACACATACATAACATGTGTAAGCATTACAAGCATACAGAGCATACTAACTCCTACTGCCTCACAAAGCAGCGGTCCTCATTTACAATGTCAGAGATGTTACACTGCCTCAACACCAATAATCACATCATTTATTCAGATTCATGTAATGTTATTTGTATCACATGCTATGATTTCAGTGTCAGGTAAGAGTAATGCTGAGGACTAATGAGAGCACTTCAATAATTTTTACTTCTATTTTGACCACTTGTTTACAAGCTTCAATTTCTTAATTTTTCTCAGAGAACAAGGTTTTGTGGGCACTGAGACTGCAACATAAAATTGTATCCCCCAAATTTGTCATAAAAAAGAAAAATGCTCTGTTTCTGTGTAAATGGCATGACAACTTGTTGTTTCTGCAGTTCCAGATAAAACTGGTGTGAACTTAGTACCAAATGTTAAAAGATGTTCTCAGTAGTAAGGAAACATGCTGAAGTTCCTCGACTATCCATTATGACGCGCGCTTTACACTTGATGTAAGTGGGTATCCCACAAATTATGTCTCTCACTTGCTTGTGTAAAATATGTCGCTTACCGCCATGACAACTCGCAACAAACTGAATAAAAATCCACTAAATCACTCACTGTGATCACATTAAATGGTCGCACTGCATACAACATTCACAGCACAGCACTCAGAACTCTGCTGTATGCTCATTGGCTGTCATAGAATGCATGACGTGGGTTTGCAGACTGACCCGAAACTCGACCACCATCCTTCGTTTTTGTTTTGAATGACCTTTCTTGTCATATGCATGAATACTGACCATTCTTCTTGGGACACCCTGTATGTGGTATGGTGTATTATATTACAATCATAAATATACAATATGCTTTTTCACTTAAGATAGCAATAGCTTTTTCCCCATAGTTTATGTTTCATAATGATATTAGATGTGTCATTTTACTAGTTTTATACAGAATAAACAAATTTCTTAGAAATTTGACATTGATACATAACAATTTTTTATATAATAATAACAGATAGTCAATAGTAATACACACTGATGGGATATGCTAATAGCCCGCATTAATGTATGCAACAGTTTTGAATACATAAGAAAAGTCTATAAAGTTACAAGTTTTTTCCATATTACTGAACATACTAAAGTACATTAATACAAACTGTAAACTAGTTAGATCATATATATTTAGCTACATTGCAGAAAATATTTAAACATTTGCACACAATGAAAACTCATTTAAACTATATTTGCCCCAAAATACTTAGTCTAGATGTTCTTTTCTGTATTTGCAGCTGTACTCTTTGTTTTCTTTTTCCTTCCTTCCTTCCTTCCATAAATGAAAAAGGAAGTGTTTTACTCCGTTTCCAACTTCATATTTACATGTGTCTTACTGATTCAGTTTTCTTTTGAAGGTGCTCAGTTCCTTTATGCTCTTTATGCTAAGAGGAAGTTAGCTATAAAATAAGCCTCCTGCATTTGTAGGGACCCTATCTGTAATTCAGTCATTTGCTTCAGATATAATAATTTTATCTAGTTCTTGTGTTGTGGTCATGAAAATCTTTGTTTACCATTAAAAGAAGTATTGACACATGTATGTACAAACTTTGTGCAGTTAATATTTTAAATTGATGATATCAATATAATGGAAGGAAACATTCCACGTGGGAAAAATTATATATAAAAACAAAGATGAGGTGACTTACCGAACAAAAGCGCTGGCAGGTCGATAGACACACAAACAAACACAAACACACACACAAAATTCAAGCTTTCGCAACAAACGGTTGCCTCATCAGGAAAGAGGGACGGAGAGGGGAAGACGAAAGGAAGTGGGTTTTAAGGGAGAGGGTAAGGAGTCATTCCAATCCCGGGAGCGGAAAGACTTACCTATTAGGCAACCGTTTGTTGCGAAAGCTTGAATTTTGTGTGTGTGTTTGTGTTTGTTTGTGTGTCTATCGACCTGCCAGCGCTTTTGTTCGGTAAGTCACCTCATCTTTGTTTTTATATATAATATTTTAAATTCTTTGAATTTGTTTTTTGCAGGATTGCCATTGCATTAATGTTTCTTTCTCAGTGTAATGAAGAAGGTAATAGCAATAAATAAAAAAAAATTCAACAAAAAAATAATTCAGGCACTAATGATAGAGGGAAACATTCCACGCGGGAAAAATATATTTAAAAACAAAGATGATGTGACTTACCATACGAAAGCGCTGGCAGGTCGATAGAAACACAAACAGACACATACATACACACAAAATTCAAGCTTTCGCAACAAACTGTTGCCTCATCAGGAAAGAGGGAAGGAGAGGGAAAGACGAAAGGAAGTGGGTTTTAAGGGAGAGGGTAAGGAGTCATTCCAATCCCGGGAGCGGAAAGACTTACCTTAGGGGGAAAAAAAGGATGGGTATACACTCGCACACACACACATATCCATCCACACATATACAGACACAAGCAGATATATTTAAAGACAAAGTGTGGATGGATATGTGTGTGTGTGCGCGAGTGTATACCCGTCCTTTTTTTCCCCCTAAGGTAAGTCTTTCTGCTCCCGGGATTGGAATGACTCCTTACCCTCTCCCTTAAAAACCACTTCCTTTCGTCTTTCCCTCTCCTTCCCTCTTTCCTGATGAGGCAACAGTTTGTTGCGAAAGCTTGAATTTTGTGTGTATGTTTATGTGTCTATCGACGTGCCAGCACTTTCGTTTGGTAAGTCACATCATCTTTATATACAGGGTTATTACGAATGATTGAAGCAATTTCATAAATTCACTGTAGCAGCATTCATTGACATATGGTCACGACACACTACAGATACGTAGAAAAACTCATAAAGTTTTGTTCGGCTGAAGCCGCACTTCAGGTTTCTGCCACCAGAGCGCTCGAGAGCACAGTGAGACAAAATGGCGACAGGAGCCGAGAAAGCGTATGTCGTGCTTGAAATGCACTCACATCAATCAGTCATAACAGTGCAACGACAAATGCACTCACATCAGTCAGTCATAACAGTGCAACGACACTTCAGGACGAAGTTCAACAAAGATCCACCAACTGCTAACTCCATTTGGCGATTGTATGTGCAGTTTAAAGCTTCTGGATGCCTCTGTAAGGGGAAATCAACGGGTCGGCCTGCAGTGAGCAAAGAAACGGTTGAACGTGTGCGGGCAAGTTTCACGCGTAGCCCGCAGAAGTCGACGAATAAAGCAAGCAGGGAGCTAAACGTACTACAGGATGGTGCTCCACAACACTTCCATCATGATGTTCGGCATTTCTTAAACAGGAGATTGGAAAACCGATGGATTGGTCGTGGTGGAGATCATGATCAGCAATTCATGTCATGGCCTCCACGCTCTCCCGACTTAACCCCATGCAATTTCTTTCTGTGGGGTTATGTGAAAGATTCAGTGTTTAAACCTCCTCTACCAAGAAACGTGCTAGAACTGCGAGCTCGCATCAACAATGCTTTCGAACTCATTGATGGGGACATGCTGCGCCGAGTGTGGGAGGAACTTGATTATCGGAAAGACTTACCTTAGAGGGAAAAAAGGGGTATACACTCGCACACACACACATATCCATCCGCATGTACACAGACACAAGCAGACATTTGTAAAGGCAAAGAGTTTGGGCAGAGATGTCAGTGGAGGCGGAAGTACAGAGGCAAAGATGTTGTTGAAAGACAGGTGAGGTATGAGCGGCGGCAAATTGAAATTAGCGGAGATTGAGGCCTGGTGGCTAACGAGAAGAGAGGATATACTGAAGGGCAAGTTCCCATCTCCGGAGTTCTGACAGGTTGGTGTTAGTGGGAAGTATCCAGATAACCCAGACGGTGTAACACTGTGCCAAGATGTGCTGGCCGTGCACCAAGGCATGTTTAGCCACAGGGTGATCCTCATTACCAACAAACACTGTCTGCCTGTGTCCATTCATGTGAATGGGCAGTTTGTTGCTGGTCATTCCCACATAGAAAGCTTCACAGTGTAGGCAGGTCAGTTGGTAAATCACGTGGGTGCTTTCACACGTGGCTTTGCCTTTGATCGTGTACACCTTCCGGCTTATAGGACTGGAGTAGATGGTGGTGGGAGGGTGCATGGGACAGGTTCTACACCGGGGGCGGTTACAAGGGTAGGAGCCAGAGGGTAGGGAAGGTGGTTTGGGGATTTCATAGGGATGAGCTAAGAGGTTACGAAGGTTAGGTGGACGGCAGAAAGACACTCTTGGTGGAGTGGGGACGATTTCATGAAGGATGGATCTCATTTCAGGGCAGGATTTGAGGAAGTCGTATCCCTGCTCAAGAGCCACATTCAGAATCTGATCTAGTCCCGGAAAGTATCCTGTCACAAGTGGGGCACTTTTGGGGTTCTTCTGTGGGAGGTTCTGGGTTTGAGGAGATGAGGAAGTGGCTCTGGTTATTTGCTTCTGTACCAGGTCGGGAGGGTAGTTGCGGGATGCGAAAGCTGTTTTCAGGTTGTTGGTGTAATGGTTCAGGGATTCCGGACTGGAGCAGATTCGTTTGCCACGAAGACCTAGGCTGTAGGGAAGGGACTGTTTGATGTGGAATGGGTGGCAGCTGTCATAATGGAGGTACTGTTGCTTGTTGGTGGGTTTGATGTGGACGGACGTGTGAAGCTGGCCATTGGACAGGTGGAGGTCAATGTCAAGGAAAGTGGCATGGGATTTGGAGTAGGACCAGATGAATCTGATGGAACCAAAGGAGTTGAGGTTGAAGAGGAAATTCTGGAGTAGTTCTTCACTGTAAGTCCAGATCATGAAGATGTCATCAATAAATCTGTACCAAACTTTGGGTTGACAGGCCTGGGTAACCAAGAAGGCTTCCTCTAAGCGACCCATGAATAGGTTGGCGTATGAGGGGGCCATCCTGGTGCGTTCCCTTTAATTGTTGGTATGTCTGGCCTTCAAAAGTGAAGAAGTTGTGGGTCAGGATGAAGTTGGCTAAGGTAATGAGGAAAGAGGTTTTTGGTAGGGTGGCAGGTGATCGGCACGAATGGAAGTGCTCCATCGCAGCGAGGCGCTGGACGTGCGGAATATTTGTGTATAAGGAAGTGGCATCAATGGTTACAAGGATGGTTTCCGGGGGTAACAGACTGGGTAGGGATTCCAGGCGTTCGAGAAAGTGGTTGGTGTCTTTGATGAAGGATGGGAGACTGCATGTAATGGGTTGAAGGTGTTGATCTACGTAGGCAGAGATACGTTCTGTGGGGGCTTGGTAGCCAGCTACAATGGGACGGCCGGGATGTTTGGGTTTGTGAATTTTAGGAAGAAGGTAGGGGTGCGGGGTGTTGGTGGGGTCAGGAGGTTGATGGAGTCAGGTGAAAGGTTTTGTAGGGGGCCTAAGGTTCTGAGGATTCCTTGAAGCTCCGCCTGGACATCAGGAATGGGATTACCCTGGCCAACTTTGTATGTAGTGTCGTCTGAAAGTTGACGCAGTCCCTCAGCCACATACTCCCAACGATCAAGTACCACAGTTGTGGAACCCTTGTCCGCCGGAAGAATGACGATGGATCGGTCAGCCTTCAGATCACGGATAGCCTGGGCTTCAGCAGTGGTGATGTTGGGAGTAGGATTAAGGTTTTTCAAGAAGGATTGAGAGGCAAGGCTGGAAGTCAGAAATTCCTGGAAAGTTTGGAGAGGGTGATTTTGAGGAAGAGGAGGTGGGTCCCGCTGTGACGGAGGACGGAACTGTTCCAGGCAGGGTTCAATTTGGATAGTGTCTTGGGGAGTTGGACCATTAGGAGTAGGATTAGGATCATTTTTCTTCATGGCAAAGTGATATTTCCAGCAGAGAGTACGGGTGTAGGACAGTAAATCTTTGACAAGGGCTGTTTGGTTGAATCTGGGAGTAGGGCTGAAGGTGAGGCCTTTGGATAGGACAGAGGTTTTGGATTGGGAGAGAGGTTTGGAGGAAAGGTTAACTACTGAATTAGGGTGTTGTGGTTCCAGATTGTGTTGATTGGAATTTTGAGGTTTTAGGGGGAGTGGAGCTGGAAGTGGGAGATTGAGTAGATGAGAGAGACTGGGTCTGTGTGCAATGAGAGGAGGTTGAGGTTTGCTGGAACGGTTGTGAAGGGTGAGTGAGTTGCCTTTCCGGAGGTGGAAAACCAGGAGATTGGATAGTTTTTTGAGGCGGAGGGTGGCATGCTGTTCTAATTTGCGATTGGCCTGTAGGAGGATGCTCTGAACAGCCGGTGTGGATGTGGGAGAGGAAAGATTGAGGACTTTTAATAAGGATAGGAGTTGACGGGAGTGTTCATTGGCTGAGTTTATGTGTAGGTGAAGGATTAGGCGGGTGAGGGCAATGGATTGTTCAGTTTGGAACTGGTATAGGTACTGATGGAAAGAAGGATTACAGCCAGAGATGGGAACTTTAAGTGTGAGGCCTTTGGGGGTAATGCCAAATGTCAGACAAGCCTGAGAAAATAAAATATGGGAGTGTAATCTGGCTAGGGCGAAGGCATGTTTGCGGAGGGAATGTAAATAAAACTTAATGGGGTGGTCGTGGGGATGTTGTGAGGGTGACATGGTATTAGGAGGTGGAAAGTGTAACATGAGGTTGAAATGAAAATGAAAATAAAAATATATGGCGAGAGATAAGGTGAACTAGAAAGCAACTGGAGATCTGGTGTGAAAAAAGGTGAAAAGGTGTTGGTTATAGCTGGGCTATGTTGATCCCGTGGTGAACTTGGGTTGGTAGACAACGATGTGCACAAAGTGTTTTTGGTAATGAGGATCACCCTGTGGCTAAACATGCCTTGGAGCACGGCCAGCACATCTTGGCACAGTGTTACACCGTCCGGGTTATCTGGATACTTCCCACTAACAACAACCTGTCAGAACTCCGGAGATGGGAACTTGCCCTTCAGTATATCCTCTCTTCTCGTTACCCGCCAGGCCTCAATCTCCGCTAATTTCAATTTGCCGCCGCTCATACCTCACCTGTCTTTCAACAACATCTTTGCCTCTGTACTTCTGCCTCAATTGACATCTCTGCCCAAACTCTTTGCCTTTACAAATGTCTGCTTGTGTCTGTGTACGTGCGGATGGATATGTGTGTGTGTGCGAGTGTATACCCCTTTTTTCCCCCTAAGGTAAGTCTTTCCGCTCCCGGGATTGGAATGACTCCTTACCCTCTCCCTTAGAACCCACATCCTTTCGTCTTTCCCTCTCCTTCCCTCTTTCCTGACGAAGCAACCGTTGGTTGCGAAAGCTTGAAATTCTGTGTGTGTGTTTGTGTGTTTTTTATTGTGTGTATCTACCAGCGCTTTCCCATTTGGTAAGTCATGGAATCTTTGTTTTTAATATATTTTTCCCATGTGGAATGTTTCTTTCTATTTTATTTATATCATTAATTTGAACCCAACAATTACGTTTGTTATTGTCACTGTTGCATTTCGAAATCTTTTCTGTCATCTTACTTTCTCTTTTTGTTGGTATATGTGTGTGTGTGCGCGAGTGTATACCTGTCCTTTTTCCCCCTAAGGTAAGTCTTCCCACTCCCAGGATCGGAATGACTCCTTATCCTCTCCCTTAAAACCCACATCCTTTCGTCTTTCCCTCTCCTTCCCTCTTTCCTGACGAAGCAACCATTGGTTGCGAAAGCTTGAAATTCTGTGTGTGTGTTTGTGTATTTTTTATTGTGTGTATCTACCAGCGCTTTCCCATTTGGTAAGTCATGGAGTTTTTGTTTTTAATATATTTTTCCCATATATTATATATATGTACTCTATTTTTTTTAAATATCCGAGGGCTTCCAAGTTCCTATCTGGTGTCTCTGGGTAACTCATAATAGAGCCTTGCATCAGAATATAAAACTTCTTTCCGGAACCTAAACAAGGATCCATATGCTATTTGGAAATTACTTTTACTTCTAATATTATGATTGTGAAATTCACAGTTCATTCCTTTTATTAACAAACATTATGATTACAGAATAAATGTATTGGCACATAACTGTAGAATCCCCAGGTACCTGAAGAAGCCCCTGTAACATGTTTGGTTAGTAATTTAACATAAGAATCTCTTTTGTTTACTTCTGTAGAATACACTTTTTTTTTACCTTAGCTGCATTGCCTCAGAAGATTATAGCATAGTACAATAATGAGTGACAGTATGCTAGCAACCATGTCTGCAGGTCACAGTGAGAAAGATTCCAAAGCGCAAGGGAGGCAGAAATGAGTTTTATGGAATAACTTATCAACATGCTGATACCGCCTCTATTCATCATCCACACAGATGCTTAGGAACGTCGCATGTAGCCTAATGCAGTGTTTGTCCGTTGATCTTTATTCCTAGCACATTTAAATAATATTTATTTGTTTGGAATCAAATACTATTGAGTCTTTGTAAGATTGAGGGTATGTTGTTTGCTGTGAACCAGTTGAAAGCCTTCACCAGTTTTGCTTTAATAGTATTCTAAAAAGCCTCCAACATGCCAAGTAAATCATTTATCTAGCTCAAGAACAGGGGATTGCCAAACACCAAATCTTAAAAAGAAACTATAATTAAGGTTTTCGCAATCCAAAATTAGTTTCATTTAAATGTGATATCATTTGTTAGTATGACCCTTTGTTTAGTTACACCAGGATGGATTTTGTGGCTTCGTATATTTTCTCTATAGAGAAGCCATGGTAGATGCCAGATTGGGCGGTTGCTAAAATATTATTGTCAGAACAGTAGTTCAATATATGAGGTGTGTGAGAGAAATAATGAGACCAATTTTTTATTCACCAAAGTTTTTATTTTTTTAAAAAACAACAATATTGTCCCTTTCACAGTAGTTCTGTTTGACAGCTATACACCGGTGGAGTCATTGTTCCCAGTCTTGGTAGCAACACTGAAAGTTTTCAACTTGTAGGGCCTTTAACATGCCAGTCACATTCTTTTGAATGTTCTCCAGAGTCACAAAATGATTTCCTTTTAAGACATTTTTTCAACTTCAGGAAAAGAAAAATATCACCAGGACTCAGATCAGGTAAACGGGAGGGGGGTAGGCTATGAAACAACAGAACTGCCTTTTGAGGTCATAAATTCTGTGATGGAAGAGGCTGTGTGACATGCAGCATTGCCATGATGCAGCATCCAGTCATCTGTAATGTTCAGTCTCACTCAATTCACCCTTTTTGTTAGCCTTCGAAGGACATCTTTACAAATCAGTTGGGTGACAGTTTGTCCTGGAGGAACAGATTCTTTATGCACAATACCCATACTGTCAAAAAAGCAAATCAGCATTGTTTTGACCTTTGATTTGCTCATTCAAGCTTTTTTCGGTTGAAGAGATATCTCACTGTGCCACACCTCACTTTGCTGCTTTGTCTCAGGATCATACTGAAAACTCCAGGATTCATCACCTATGAGTGAACCATTTGTGATCATTGGCAATCCTCTCAAAAAGATCAACACACACATTTCTTCAACTGTCCTGCTCAGTAGTGAGATTTTTTGGCACTATTTTGGCAAAAAAATCTTTCACATGTGCAAAATTTTGGTCGAAATTTGATGTATGGTGAAAGAGTATAAGTTTAACAGGTTGCTAAATGTTGGTCTGATCTCACAAGAGCACACACACATTCAACATTTTCATCAATTTTTCAAGTTGGAGGTCTCCCTGGGTGAGGTTCATCTTCAACGTGTTCTCGGCCTTCCAAAAATGATTTGTGCCAGCAAAAAATCTGTGCTCTTGATGAGGAACATTCCCCATAGGCCTGTTGCAACTTTTCAAAGGCCACACTCATGGAGTCCCCAAGTTTAACACAAAACTTAGTGTCGTAACCTTGCTGTAAATTTTACTGTTCCATTTTTGTAACACATAACAAAACACAGCTTCACTGACGGCACTCTCAAAAATCATGTGACAGCTGTACAGAGCTAAAACTCTAACTGAGCATTTGGAAGGGATGAACACATCAGTCTAAGTGAGTAGAACAACACAACATTGCCAAATCGCTCTCAGTATTGTCAGTTTCATTACTTTTCTCACGCCCCTCATTCACATGGTCCAACTTGACACTCTGCACAGAGGTGGAGGGACAGTGGAATAGGCAGAATTCCTTGTGGTCATTACCAGTGTTCCCTAGATCATGTGTGAAGTTACAACATGTATGTACTGTTCTGTCCTGAACTACACAGAATGGAGAGAGCTGCATCTGTAATTAGAAATTACTTGCTAATCTCCATTTTTCATAAATGAGTGTTAGCTAACTGCCATATACTTTAATCTTTGAGGAAATACACTTTGACACATCTGTTGGTTACAAAAGCCACTCAGGAGGGACACTATCCAAGCAACACAGGATTTTAATACATTGAAGAATATATCTGACATTGTCAAAACAGGAGAAAGTGACCATAAGCAGATAGTCAATCGTAAAATTATAAAAATTTTAAAAGCTTTTTAAAACAATCAGAATTTTGCTATATATTGTCTCAATTGCATTTAACATTAATAAATTGTTTACAAAGTGATGGATGACCAATTTTGGTGGTTTCACTAACATCTTCATATCACATGTAATATTATAAATGCCCTCACAGAGTACAAAACCATTGCACCATACATAACATTCTTATTTTAAATCTCCAAGTAAAATGTGCTATGTACAGCCATGTTATCTATGACAGTAACTGAAACACAAAGCCTGTACAGCACCATGTTTTTTTTTCTTTTTTATACATTGAAGCGTCCATGTCATTATTTCTGCTACAGCCAGTAACTGTAAGCAGAGATTTGCCATGTAAGCTGTACTTGAGGTCAATGGTAATACATAAAATATAAATTACTGTTGACTTAAACTACAACTTACATGGCATATCTCTGCTTGCAGCTACTGACTGGCACTACAAAGAATAAAAAAATTTCGACGATGCTGTACAGGCTTTGTGTTTCAGTTGATGTCGTTGATAATGTGGCTGTACATATCTTGCTTTTTCCCCACATTTTCAGGTACTGTTAGGAAGAGTTCATTTACATCAGTGAGCAATGATTTGAATTTGAGATTATCAGTGGGGGTTGTTTGAATTTAATTTGACTTACCTAGTTTGTGTGTCTTTACTTTGATCTTGAGTTTTTTTGTGTCACTTGATGATTTTTATCTTTTGGGATCATGTAGTAAAGAGTTTTTCAGGGATGCCCCAAAACTCTGCACATGTGCACAGCTCTCGCAGGTTTGTGGGTCTCTTGTAGCTGACTGAACACTTCCTCCACTACCATTCCAAACTGCCTGTGAGGGAAGCTGGCCTAAACTACGAACTCATTGCATTGGATTGCTATGCAGTCACCAAGAAACAATGAATGGCTTGTTGCAACTTTGTTTTATATTATGCTGGGGGCGGGGGGGGGGGGGGGGGGGGAAGATTGAGAGAGAGAGAGAGAGAGAGAGAGAGAGCTGGTTTACTTCTTTCACATGTAGGTAGAATCAAATTTTATCGTCTAGAATTACTTTGCCAACATTCCAATGGCTACATTTCTCAACAACATTTGCACAAATAAGAACAATTTTCAGTATTATTTCTGGTTCGCTGAATACATAATGAAATTTATTTCTGGCCCAAACTGTAATCACACAGACAGATATAAACAGTTTCTCTGTTTTTCATGTCACTCAGGTTGCAACATAAATGTGACTTATTTAGGTTCATAATGTGGGGGGAAACCACTTTGATACATACAGTGATCAAAACATTGTTATCGTTTTTGAAGTCCCATTATGGAGATTTGGAACTCGTCCAGAGGAAAATTTCCTACAACTTCTGGGAAGTTTTGACATAAAATAACTTGTCTTTTAAATGAGACGCATAAATTGCAGATCATTCAGCTCCATCTGCAAATGCACGGGGGTGCCTTCAAATGAGATGGCAAAGGGTAAAATACAAATGTGAGACTGGTGTATCATGAAAATGTTTAGGGAACTGTCATTCTAATTCTTTCAACATTGCAATGAACTAGTCAAAATTCACATTTTCCTTATCACCAGGGAGACTAGAGAAACGGCCATTGTTCTTTGTCAGAAGGTGTCCCTACCACAATGCAATTTTCTTATAAAGTGCTTACACTTTCCCCATCAAATAATAAGTAAGTTGATTTTCATGTTTCAATGGGCTTTCAAGTGTGCAATTTAAGTCCACTAAAGATGTGAGGTCTTGGACCTTCGGATTATGGTTGCTGCTTTCCTTTGTCCATCAGAATTCAACAATATTAGTCTTAAATCCAAAAAGTCATTTTAGGCCTGCCCCTTGACTTCACCAATGTACTTTGCAGTAATATAGAACATCTGATGAGTCTCCTACACATAAAATCAATGATTTAACGTGTACGTTATGAGACAATAAAATTACTGATTCTGATTCCCCAGACTCTTAGTTCAGTTCCATGAAAAACGGTGGTGCAGTAATGCATGTGAATTCAGAAAATTTACTATTCTTATCATGTGCTCCATGTTTGCAAATTCAGCATGAAGTGCTTCGTGTTGTACAAATGAATGAAACTCGTACAAATTATCTATTGACCATTGTAATTTTTTGCTCATTCGGCACTTTAAATTCATTATACATGGTGTAAAGCCATCTATAGCGAATTTGGACTGCCTGGTGGTTATACAACTGCATAATAGACGTTGAGAATTCTCAACTTTCTCTTTGAAAAAGAACTGATTCTTGTTCATTTTTATAGGTTGCTAGACTGCCTCTTTTTGAGTGTATGTCCCATTGCAACAGCCACTGGACCTTTGAGCTTCCTTTATATCATGAGCAGAATGCCTGGGATAAACAGCACTGTCACCATGAACAGAAGAAAGTAATGCTGACTGAAAAATGTTGCACCAGATGCCTGAAGAAAGAGTAACATATTGCACTGTTAAATGAAACATCACACCATATCGAGTAGTTTTGACAGGGATTGAGCATAACTCAAAAGGACCTAACAAAGCCAATACATATGGAGTAATGCCAAGACAGGGGGAGACCTGGACTGTACACATGCAGTACATTGTACACAAGTGCATGTTTGGGCACTGTGGTCGTCCCATTTGTAAGCCATCATTTGAGCTAGTCCTGTGTGTTAAATAAACCTCTTTCTTTGTAACGTATTTCCTTACCCAAGATGTTAGGAACCATTTCTCTCAGCTTTCACTGTAACTGTCCATGACATGCTGCAAAGGAAAACTGGATTCATAGTGTTGCAAGAATATTTTTAGGAAAGAATTAAATTTTTCAACTTCTATGTGCCTTTCGTGAACTACTTCCCATTCTCCACCATTAATTTCCGTCCGGATATCACCACTAAGTCAGGTTTTAGACTTCTGTAAAACTGCACTTTTCCCTTCTTAGCTAAACCTGGCTGATGCTTCACATATGGCATAGACTGAAGCTCTCAACAAACATGGATGTCCTTCCCAAGTTTTATAGGTACGCATATATAACATACAGGCTTTTGCTGAAGGGTTAAAGGGGAATGAAGAGGGGTGAAGAAAAGGGACTTGAGACATCTAGGAAAAGGGATAGATTTCGGAAAAGTCACCCAGAACCGCAGGTCAGGGGAGACTTAGTGGACGGGTTGAGAAGTATCCCCTGACCCGTCCCGTGACCCCTGTTTCTGGGTGACTACCGAAATCTACCCCTTTTCCTAGACCTCTCCAGTCCTTTTCCTTCACTCCTCTTCCTTCCCCTTCATCCCTTCCGCCTGAAGAAGGAGCCTCTGGCTCCGAAAGCTTGCCTGATTATAACCTTCTTTTATGTGTGTTCTGCCACTGCTTGGTGAGAAGATTTGTTACCTATCCAGTTACATTATATTGTCAAAAATTGATTGTTCTCATTGTTATATTAGGCTTTTGCTGTAGTATGTCTGCAGTGGGATTTGAAACACAAAATACATCCCAGGTCACTTGAAGTATTTGAATATTGGAGACAATTTGCAATTTTTCACCCCAATTTTGGCAGAGCTAAAGAGAACAGGAGATATCAGGAAAGAAATGAGTGAACAATAACATAAATAAAACTCACCATTTTTATTTAAATGAATCACTAATTTTCAGTTATTAACACCATCATATATTTTTCTGGCAAGATATCAATTTTAAGGTCCTTGAAACCAGACCAACTTTGTAACTACATACAATTTAAAAATAATTCATTACATATTACAGAAGAAATATATTAGAAATGTAGGAATCAGCATTTGTTACATTTTAGTATAAAAGTACAGCTACACCGGCAGAAACAACTGATAACCTCTTACCAGACTTTTTACAATGAAATTACAAAGAATGTATACAATTGCATTGTCAGAGTCATAAAATAGATACAGTTTATGATACTGTGGCAGAACAGCATATGATTTAACTGCCAGCTCAGTCTTAACATCTCGAGATACTCGATCATCATGCAGCACAATTGTGCAGTATATATCCACCAAGCTCCCTGCTTGATGAGGTGCAACTGGGTGCCATAAAGAGAGAAAATTACACTCTCACTTAAACTCTTGTCTCTGGTTCATGAAGAGTATCAACAGATGTTGCAGTTCCTAATGTCAAGGAAGACAAGGGAGCTCCAGGGCATGCCCCAGTTGCTGCCATCTCTGTACGCAATTCCTCTCGTACTTTGCAAAGGATACGTCGAACATCACGATTCTGAGCTGGTGCCACACGTAGAGCATCCTGTACATCCTCTAATGCCTCATCAAGAAGCCTGAAACATAAATCCAAATTACTGTAGCAGCATGCACATTCCTTGAATCAGCTACAATACATATCATGAATTATTTATAAAATGGGAACTCGGGACACCATAACAATAATTGCAGGGCAATGTTCAGATAAGATACATGAAAAAAAGAGGTTACCATTACTAGAGATAGAAATTTAGCTTTTGGTGATAATTAGCAATGTGCTGCTATAGTCTCTACCCCATGTTCTGATCAATAAGGCTGATTTGAAAGCTAAGTGCCACAGATCTTCCATTGCAATACAGTCATAATTCACTACTTTTTGTGTAAGAAAAGTAATAGCATGTCTTACCACATACAGTGCAATAATTAAGTGAACTGGAAGAACTGAATTCGATCTAGAACATGGCTGTTAGCAGTAGCTCTGAGTAAGTTTCCAATAACAAAATTGTATAGCCAGTCAGTTACCAATTTTTATTCACTTTTTGACATGACCCAGGTTTTGGTGCCACTAAGGGAATTTTCTTCATTTTGTAAAACATTCTGTAAAAGATGTTACTTCCATCAGAAGCTGAGGTACTCAAATCTGTATGTGACTTGTCTGCATCAGCTCATGATGGATGTAACATGTTTTGTGTAATATAATCCAAGTAACTTTTTGTTCTTTTGAAGAAGAAACCTTTCATGGCATTAAAACCTGGGCCAAGTCTAAAAATAAATTAAAAAATTGGCAACTGTTGGCTACATACTTTATTAATTGAAAAATTCATAGTATGGTCAAAAAAGATTCTTTGAAATTCAAAAGGCATTCTGCAGTGAAAATGAGAGAAGGCAAAAACAGAAGATTGACAATGTTGAAATGGGGGGAATGAGTCTCCAAGGAGCTCATTTCAAGGAACACACGCCCTCCGTCAGACATAAGCAAATGAGCTTAAGTGAATCCTCAATTTAGAAATGTTGTCCATGAATGTGTTTGTTTGCCACAGCTGAACTGCGCTCTGCTATCAGACAATGGCTTCATATTTATTGTTAATATTACAGTAAAACTTGCTCAAGACAGAATCGAATGGGACTAAAATAATTTTCCAAATTGAACAAGTTTGCAGATTACACAAAATTCACTAGGCTACATAAAATTTGTCAAGTATCATGCATGAAATTATAAATTTGTAATTATGCAGGTATTTATGTGCTTTCACTCCTGCACAGTAGATGTTCATTAACTGTATATTGTACAACACAACACCAGACTACTACACTAACTGATAAATCATATGGCATGTCTATTTTTTTACACTAACTTTAAAATTTTTAATGGTTATATGTACACAAATTTTATTCCTGTGTTTATTTGCTTTACTTTTCACTTTTTTCTCCACATGTCATGGAAGAAAACCTGTTTGAATTTCCTGCTCAAAATTGTTTTTCTACGCAGTTTTTTGCACTATACAATTGTTCCAACAGCTTGGGAGACTTTTGGTGTGCTGCAAATTGCAACATTGTTTATGCATGCAATAGCGTCTTCAGGCATATTAATTTTCCTAGGGACATTATTTTGCTCCTCTTCCCCTTCCTTTGTTTCTTCCTGTTCATCTTCTGTGTTGCAGATTTCTATTAAATCTGTTTCTGAAGTAAAATTGGGGTGAGCTGACAGAAAGTACCACTTTGAAAGTAGTCATCTGTACTATATGAAATGTTTCACATTTTAATTAATGCAGCAACTGCTATTGCATTTTCTTGAACTTCAAGGGGCACACAACAAGTTTTTGACCTCCAAACCCCACTTTTCTAAAGTGCTTGGTAACTGTTTTGGGCTTTATTTCTCTTACTGCAAAGCCAATTCAGTACAGAAACAAATGCTCTTTCAGCTTCTTCAACACTAAGAATAACAGACTGCATCAGTAATTGCCTATAAGGGGATTTCATGTTTGTTCACATGATTTTCAGGAGACAGGTTGCATTGTCTAGAAAAATGAGAGCTTGGCAATTTCATTTTTTTCCTTTTGGCTCTGAAAGGGCCCAGCCGTTCTTCTGTTAGATTGCCACGCGGAATTAGCCGAGCGGTCTAAGGCGCTGCAGTCATGGACTGTGTGGCTGGTCCCAGCAGAGGTTCGAGTCTCCCTCGGGCATGGGTGTATGTGTTTGTCCTTAGGATAATTTAGGTTAAGGAGTATGTAAGCTTAGGGACTGATGACCATAGCAGTTAAGTCCCATAAGATTTCACACACATTTGAACATTTTCTTCTGTTAGACTACTCAACATCCACACCTTTTTATTGCTTTGCCATGCGACTTGAAGCTTACTGACATCTATGTTTAAGAAACAATGCAGTTTTCCCACCTTACCAATCACCAGTGGCTTCCCTGTTTCACTTAACATGATTCCACACAGAGTACAGTCTTTCCTTACACATTTTTCTGCCAGTGCACTTTTCACTTCGAATTCCTAGATTTTGAAGGCACCAGGCAATAAAACAGTCCTGCTTCATTGACACTGAACACACATTTCAGGTCATCATTCACAATCAGGTTGTACAATGTCTTCCATTCTGTTGCTACACTTTCCTGCACACCCTTAGCTTCCCCACACATTTCATTCTGCATGATGTTGCAGCCAGCTTTGAAAATATCTGGAGTGGCTGAGCGGTTCTAGGTGCTACAGTCTGGAAACGCGCGACCGCTATGGTCGCAGGTTCGAATCCTGCCTCGGGCATGGATGTGTGTGTTGTCCTTAGGTTAGTTAGGTTTAAGTAGTTCTAAGTTCTATGGGATTGAAGACCTCAGCAGTTAAGTCCCATAGTGCTCAGAGCCATTTGAACCATTTGAAAATATCCAGCCATCATGTGGATGCCTCTCAAACTCCATATTTCCAAGCTCTTCAGTGACTTTCAGAGCATCACTCTGTAACATGGATCCAGACAAAAGTAAGTTTTTTGCCCACACACTTACGAACCATTCCCACACTATCTCATTAATTTCTTTATTTCCCATCTTCTTTGATTTCCTTTTATTTTCTCTTTCCCTTTCATCCATTCATCTTGTATCTTATAGTTGCTTATTAAAGTATTGTAAATTTGCGTTTTAATGTATTTGAAACAAAACATTATTTCACACAGAGAGTTTGTTTTTCTCGCTCACCTTAATTACCTTAATCTTTTCATTTAGTGTTAGTGACCCGTACTTTTTATTTGGCATCATTTTCTCACTTAATGTTCTACTAGTCAACTGAAACTGGCAGAAAATAATGCAGGTAGTGCATTTCTTTGGAATTCTTGACCTTGCTGTGTAAACCACTGCTTAACGGAACAACATCCACATCTTTCACTGAGTGCAGCAGTGTGTTCATAGGTGCACAAGAATGTTTCAGGACAAACCTGCTCACATCAATAATAATGGAAAATGAGAAATGCTGACTAACAGAGTGCCCACGAATGAACTATTTCCTTTGAAGTACTGACACTGAGCATAATTGTTCAATGTTGCACAGAGCAACATGGTTTGACGTCCAGTCCTGCATCACTGTGTTGCGCCAAACCTCTTTTCTTGGTTTTGTGCTGCTTAATAGCATTGTCATAGCTGTACAATCTTCGTGTTAAAAGTAGTATCATCATAGGGTCATGAATAACTAATGTATACTGTAGTACTGTATAAGCTCTATTCTGCATTATACAATGAATTATTAATCTGCATTCTGTTTCTGCATTAGGCACGTTCCACTTTACACAAAAAATAGCAGATAAAAGTGTATTGAATGCTTTAGCATTGAAATACTTCTGTGGTTTGGATAGTTCTATGAATTATACATGGTCTGCTTTGATCAAGTTGTGCCCCACTAAATTATTTTTCATTACAGTATTTTCACTGGACATTGCAACTAAAGCTGACACAAAAAAGCAAATGCTTCAATTTGCAGAACTGACCATAGAGTGTACTGCTATTTAATCATAACTTTTACAAGGTGTACAACTTTGCTTCCGCCGTTTGCCGATAGGTGGTGACAACAGTAAGTAGCGGTCGAAAGAAACAGATCACAGACGTCAGGCAGTTAGCTTGGACCTCGGTCAGCACAACCTCATTCAAACATTAGTCGATTTGTGTCTGCATCATAAAGTTGTTCTTGCTTGAAAATGTCAGTTTACAAGCCAAATCCTCATCATTTGCAGGAGGTGTTACTGTTTGGTTTCAATATGAAGAAAACAGCGGCCGAGTCTCATCGAATGCTCTCAAGTATGTATGGTAAGGATGCTGTTAGTGAAAGAACATGTAATGAGTGGTTTCAATGCTTCAAGAATAGTGATTTTAACATTGTAGACAGGCATAGTGGTGGAAGAGAGAATGTTTTCGAAGATGCAGAATTGGAGACATTGCTGAGTGGAGCCTTGCGTCAAACTCAGGAAGAATTGGCACAATTAGCGGGAGTGACACAGCAAGCCATTTCAAAACATGTCAAGGCTATGGGCATGATTCAGAAAGAAGTAACTTGGGGTCCTGTGTGAGCTGAAACCAAGAGACATTGAATGGCGTTTGTGTGTTTGTGAACAGTTACTTCAGAGGCAAAAACGGAAGGGATTTCTGCAATGCATTGTGACTGGGGACAAAAAATGGGTTCATTACGATAACCCTAAATGCAAAAAATCTTGGGGATATCCCTGTCACATGTACGTTAAAACCAACTGAAACAATCACAGGTGTTCATTATCGAATGTAATTAATGTGTTTGAGCAGAGCATTAAAAGACAAACAGCCGTAGTACAGCAAGAGGCATGATAAAGTGATTTTGCAGCATGACAATGCTCGACCCCACGTTGCAAAAGAGGTCAAAATGTACTTGGAAATGTTAAAATGGGAAGTCCTATTCTACATTCCGTATTCTCCAGACATTGCTCCTTCTGACTATCACCTGCTTGGATCAATGGCGCATGGCCTGGCTGACCAACACTTCTGATCTCATGAAGAAGTCACAAATTGGATCGATTCATTCATTCATGGATTGCTTCAAAAGATGAACAATTTTTTAAATGCAGGATTCATACACTACCCGAAATATGGGAGAAAGTAGTGGCCAGCGACGGAAAATACTTTGAATGATACATGTGCAACCAATTTGTTTCATTAAAGCCTCAAATGTTGGGGAAAAAACGATGGAAGCTAAGTTGTACACCTTGTATATTCATTTACATATTTACAAAATGTAGTTTCCTGTTTACCTCAGTTCTATTCTGGCTTTGGCTCTGGCATAAAATGCTTCAAAAGAGTCAGGTTTCATCTTCAAAACTTGGTTGGCTAGTTCTACTGCTTCAGTATTTTCCTAAAAATAAAATAAAAGTGACATTACATTACAAAAACAAATGCTTAAAGCAGAAATGAAAATAGTTTGTATTCACAAGTTACAGTAAAATGTTTAGGGACAGAGAAAGGTACAAATTTTTTATTGATTGCAGTACACAAACTATGAAAAAAATGTTTATGCTATAAAGTGTTTAACTTACATTCATTTTTCTTTTGCATCGCGATAGGTTGAGTAGAAAGTTTATCCGTAACTGTTCAAATGTGGCCATATGTTCTCCTAAATCCTCTGTGGGGAATTTCTTCAGTGCGTAATGATACCTATGAGCAGCTTCTTTCAGACGGTTCTTTCTATAAAGAACATTGCCATCTTCCAGCAATTTGTTCAACAAGATCAGCCTGAAAAAGAATAAGAATTATTGTGGAACAGAAGAAATCTATACAAGTTTTATATCCATTTCATTTACCAGATACATTACTTATTTGTTGTTGTTGTTGTGGTCTTCAGTCCTGAGACTGGTTTGATGCAGCTCTCCATGCTACTCTATGCTGTGCAAGCTTCTTCATCTCCCAGTACCTACTGCAACCTACATCCTTCTGAATCTGCTTAGTGTATTCATCTCTTGGTCTCCCCCTATGATTTTTACCCTCCACGCTGCCCTCCAATACTAAATTGGTGATCCCTTGATGCCTCAGAACATGTCCTACCAACCGATCCTTTCTTCTGGTCAAGTTGTGCCACAAACTTCTCTTCTCCCCAATCCTATTCAATACTTCATCATTAGTTATGTGATCTACCCATCTAATCTTCAGCATTCTTCTGTAGCACCACATTTCAAAAGCTTCTATTCTCTTCTTGTCCAAACTTATTTAAAAACACACAAAGAAGTGCATATGCTAAACACCATACATTAAACTTTTGTAAATTGTGCTTTTAATGCTACATTAATAAAATTTTCATGTGACTATCAGATTCTTCAAAAGTCATCCTGTTTAATGCAATGTTCAACTTACAGGAGATGCAAGATAGATACAAAGCTAACAAACATATTTTGTTTTGCCTTATCCAGAAGAGACAACTTATGGTTAATAACTTCATCAGTGTGTGCCCGTTACTGTGAGTTCACATGTGGTTCACAATTCAGAATAACTTGTATTGCACAGCAATAAAACTATTAATTCAGCAGGTAATGAACATTTCAAATGGATGATTGATAAGGAGAAGGATAAATAAAAAGCAGGAGGTACAAGTGTTGGTGGCAAGTAACATTTGTTCCAAACCAGGGATCACAAGTGACACAAAGTATAGTAAAAGAAATGAAATAACAATAGGCTAAAGGTCAAGATTAAAATTTCATTGCCTTTTCTGAAAGACTTTTCTTCCAACACATACATTTTACCAGTTATTTTTTCTAACCCTTCATTGTGAAAGAGGTATTGATTAAAAGTTTTGAAAGCTAAAAATTCTCATATTTGTATCAATATATTTTGTATGCTTGTGCCACTCTAGGTAAGTCTGTTAACTGTTGGTAAGCAGGCACTTCTCTTGTCTATCTACATCCATACCCTACAACCACTTTAAAGAACATGGCAGAGGGTAATAACCATTGTACCACAGATTAGGTTTCTTCCTGTATTACTTGCACGTAAAGCATGGGAAGAATGTCTGTTTAAATTTCTCTGTGTCTGTCTTATTAGTCTAATTTTGTCTTTGGTATACTACAGAAGTTACAGGGCCACAGAATTTTCCCAGATTCTTCACCTAATATTGATTCTTGAAATTTGATAAGTAGGCTATCACTGGGTAGCTGACATCTATTTTCAAGTCTATGCTACATCAGTTTACTTCTAAATTTGCTGATGGCTCTCCATCCAAGAGAAAATGTTGCGTCTTCCCTATAAAGAAATCCTGAATGCGGTCACTAACTTCATTTGGTGCCTAATATGAACATAGTTTTATTAATAACCACTGTTGTGCTACTGAGTCAAATGCTTTTCAGAAGTCAAAAAATGCTGAATCCATCTGATAGTCTTGATCCATGACTTCCAAGATGTCATGCAAGAAAAGCTTGAGTTGGGTTTCACATGACTTATGTTTCTAGAATCCATGCTAGTGGGCATGGAGGAGGATATTATGTTGAAAACATCTCATTACATTTGCTCATAATACATTTTAAGATTTTGCACCAGATAGATGTCAATGACACTGCACAGTAGTTTTATGGATCTTTTTTTTTGCTACAACTCTTGCAGACAGGTGTAATCTGCATTTTCTTTCAACTTTTGGGTATAGTTATTTTGTTTGAGGATGATGGAGGGCTAACTCATCCCCTTTTTAAGGGGGGAAGGACTAAATCCTCTCAAAATTATATACAGAAAGTGAAGAGGTTCCATCAGCCTCTGCAGCTTTGTTCAGTTATTTACAATTCAAGCACTTTCTCAATGTCACTAGTTCTAATATCTACACTGGAGTGCCGAAGAAACTGGTATAGGCATGCGTGTTCAAATACAGGGATATGTAAACAGGCAGAATACGGCAATTTGGTTGGAAATGCTTGTATAAGACAAGTGTCTGATGCAGTTGTTAGATCGGTTACTGCTGCTAAATGGCAGGTTATCAAGATTTAAGTGAGTTTTAACATGGTGTTATAGTCGGCGCATGAGCGATGGGACACAGCATCTCTGAGGTAGCAATGAAGTGGGGATTTTCCTGTACGACCATTTCATGAGTGTACCATGAATATCAGGAATACCGGCAAAACATCAAATCTCCGACATCACATTGGCCAGAAAAAGATCCTGCAAGAATGGGACCAACGATGACTGAAGAGAATCATTCAATGGGACAGAAGTGCAACCCTTCGGCAAACTGCTGCAGATTTCAATGCTGGGCCATAAACAAGCATCGGTGCGTGAACAATTCAATGAAACATCATCAATATAGGCTTTTGGAGCCAAATGCACACTTGTGTACCCTCGATGGCTGCAGGGCACAAAGCTTTACGCCTTGCCTGGGCCCATCAACACCGACTTTAGACTGTTGATGACTGGAAATATGTTGCCTGGTCAGACGAATCTCTTTTCAAATTGTATGGAGTGGATGGACGTGTACAGGTATGAAGACAACCTCATGAATCCTTGGACCCTGTACATCAGCAGGCAACTGTTCAAGCTGGTGGAGGCTCTGTAATGGTGTGGGGCGTGTGCAGTTGGAGTGATATGGGACCACTGATACATCTAGATACGACTCTGACTGGTGACAAGTACATAAGCATCGTGTCTGATCACTTGTATCCATTCATGTCCATGATGACAGACTTTGGAAATTCCAGCAGGACAATGCAACACTCCACACATCCAGAATTTCTATGGACTGGCTGCAGGAACAGTCTTCTGAGATTAAACACTTCCACTGGCCACCAAACTCCCCAGACATGAACATTATTGAGCATATCTGGGATTGCCTAGCAACGTGCTGTTCTGAAGAGATCTCGACCCCCACATACTCTTACGGATTTATGGACAGTCCTGCAGGATTCATGGTGTCAGTTCCCTCTAGTACTACTTCAGACATTAGTCGAGTCCATGCCATGTCGTGTTGCGGCACTTCTCTGTGCTTGTGGGGGCCCTACACATGATGTTAGGCAGCTGTACCAGTTTCCTGGGCTCTTCAATGTGTATCACTCATCCTTGCAGTACTCCAGGAATTAACTAGAGCATTATTCCTTTATCTTACTTTGTAAAGGAAATTTTTTAAAATGAAATTAAACATTTCCGGTTTTGCTCTGATACCTTCAATTTTGTTTCTTTGTCATTCATGAGTGTCTGGACACTGTCCTATCCCCTGTTTTACTTATATATTGGAGCGCACTCTGTTTCTTTAGCAGTTTTTTTATAGAGACTGTTCACCATGGAGAGTCATCATGAAATGTTCTACTACATACATATGGTTCCTTGCTGTGATATCTGTAACCCAAGAGGGACTTTGTAGTATCACACTTTTTATCATGTAGCACAAATGTTTATGCATAACCAAGCAAGTGATTTATATGGCCCAAAGATTCATTATGACTGCAAGAGACAGATTATCTCTGACTTGCAATATAAAGACTCTGTGGATATAGTGTGGAACATTAAACATACAATGGAACTGTAATTAGCAGCATTGTTGTAAGCTGCCATCTTGAATATGGAATGAAAATTGATTAATTGTGGTAACATTTCACCTCATACAGGAGGATGATGTATACTGGAATATAGCTAGGAAAATCATTTATGTAAAATTAGAATTTCATGTACATTCAGTTCTTTGGTGATTTTAACTTCTGCCTTAGCTGTGGCTCGGAACAATATTTGGCATTTCATAACTCGCAGGGAGCTTTGTATCCTGGGAAATCATTAGAGCCTGCATCACTGTTGTTTATGCTCTATTTTCAAACATTAAATTCTGGACTTTATCGAAACTGATACACAACTTGGACACTGATTCCCATGCTGCAGAGTGAGTACATCATAGCACCTAAGATGGCTTCCCCAGGGTGTACAATTGTGCCTCTGGTTAGTTTAAGAATTTTCAGAGTCAATGATTGCCAGAATTCTTCAAAGTGACAGATTTTATTCCAGGTTCTAACTTTGATGACAAGAGTCAGAGAGAGCATGATTATTAACTGTACCTTCTAATCATTTTGTTTTATAGACTTAAGGTTTCAAAATAATAACAAAATTTCTATCTGGAAGAGTGGGAGATAGTTGTGTAAAAATATTGGGGGAAGCAACTTCTCTCGCCCAAAAGTTTCCATTCGAGTAACGACATATTATTCTGTCATAATAATTTAATTTCATTTTCAGAGGGGGGAGGGAAGTTGAAACTTCTGATTTCCATCTTCTCAAGATGTCAATGTATACATTAAACAAGAAGTTGTTACTCATGTCTATGTTCACATATCGTTAATTTTGTTACGATGAGTGATGGTAGTAAGCTAATGTACATGCAGTAACATCAGCTGCTCTCACATGACTGCCTGTTCAGGTAAGCATAGCACGATGCATAAGATGCATCCTCCTACCCCTCCAACTATCCCAACACACAACGACATGGCACACATACTGCTGAGCGGTGCATGCAGACAGGCATGGACAGCTGCATGGATCTATGCATTGTGCTGTGTAAGTAGCTGTACATTATAGTTTGTATGTTATGCAACAAATGTAATACAACCTCTGAAATAAAGTTTGGTGAATAGTCCTGTAACATTAACATAGATGAACTATGATCTACAGTTACCTTACTGTCCTTCGAAATAGTCACCTCCCATAACTATGCACCACTGAGCTCTGTGATACATGTCCCTGGAAACTTTGCACAAAGTCTTCCTTTGGGATGATGTTCAAAAGCCATGTCACATTTTGTTGGATGTCAGGAATATTGTCAAATCTCTTTCCTTTCAAAGCGAGTTTGAGTCAAGGGAATACGAAGAAGTCTGGAGGATTGAGATCTGGCGAGTATGTTGGATGTTCAAGTTGCACCATCTCCTTTTTTGCCAGGAACTGTTTGACGATATTGGTTGTGCGTAGGCAAGTGTTGTCATGCACTAAAAACCAGGAACCTTGTTGTATGTATTGGGGTCGTATCCTATATCGACATTGCATGAAACAGGTCAAAATTTCAATGTACTGTGCAGCGTTCAACATCGTTCCCTCAGGTAGAAATATCTTGTGGATAATGCCTTGACTATCAAAAAAGGCAATGAGCATTGTTTTGATGTGTGATTTTTCAGCTCTGACCTTTTTCCGATGACATGATATTGGAGAACGCCATTCCACGCTTTGCTGTTCCATTTCAGGGTCGTACCAGAGAAACCGGGTTTCATCCTCAATGGCAATACAGTTCAGGAAATTGTGTGCTGCATCCACTATTTTGACAAAATCCTGTGAAGCCTCTAAACATGCCTGCTTCTGATCGTCAGTCAAGTGATGTGGCACAAGACAACAACACATTTTCCTCTTCCCTAACTCCTGGGTAAGGATTTGTCGCACGGCTTCACTGTTCATCTGCAGTTCATCCGCTATCATGCATACAGTTAATCAACGATCGTTCGTGATTAATGTCCTCACTTTCTCAATGTTTTTGTCACTGACGGCGGTCGTCGGTCATCTGCTACGGGAATTGTCAGAAACACTTTCCTGTCCTTGAAAATGGGTGAACCACTCATACACACATTTCATGGACAGTGCTTGATCCTCATAAACACATACCAGCACTTTGTGCATTTCTTTTGGTGTCTTGTCAAGCTTGAAACAAAACATTAAATTGATCCTTTGCTCATTCATTGTCCTGTTCTCAGTTCACAATCAACACATAAACAAGCACTTCATCCAACAAGTCTAACACGGAACACACTTGATGCTCAACTGAACTACAGTGAGGGCAGGATGTCAGCACTAGCTGTTATGCAGATGCACCGTTGTGAGTCGCCAGAGTTGCCCGATCGACCATTCCGACTTCATTCACCGAACTTTATTGTCAGAGGTTGTAATTTCAAACAATGGAAACTACTGGTAGGAATGTCAACAATGTATGAAACGACAGATTGCTGCATGGTGCTACAAAGTCTTTGGTGCATTCCTGCCCTAGATGCTGGAGTTGGCCGGTGATGCATGCATTGTTGTGTGTGTGTGTGTGTGTGTGTTTTTTTTTTTTTTTTGTGATGAAGGCTGTGGCCGAAAGCTACAAGTGAGTGGCTTTTAATAGTGCCTGTCTGCTACTTGACGTATCTTCTTCACGGCAAATTTAATAATTTTTTAAACATGGCTTTGTTCATTGATGTAAAAAAAAATGTGTTCAGTCCCTTACTTCAAACTTTTAACTGTCTTTTATTATCCACATAAAAAGTAGCCTGTGTTCCTTCTCAGGGGTCAAGCTATCTCCGTACCAAATTTCATCGAAATTAGTTCAGCAGTAGTCGTGAAAATGTAACAGAGATACTTCCACATGTATTGTATTACAGAATTAGCTGTTACCCACTGATTCACTTGCATATCAGTCGTTTTTTTATAATGAATGATGAAGTGTAAGCAAGCTTGTAATTTAACGATACGTCTGCGTGTATAGTGGTGCAGACATGTATGTGTAACAAATGTATGCAGTGCTGGTATGTAGGTGCATAATGAATGTATTTCTATTATTTTGTTGTTTGGCAAACCTGAAAGCCTGCATTATATTTTCTAATTACATTTACATAATCCCTTGATTCATTACATTCATGCAGAAGTAGAGTTTTTAAGAGTTTCTCTGGCTCATATGGTAAGGGATGTGAGATTTTGCCACCTGAGCAACACATACCAACCATCATTTCTCCCTTCCGTTTTAATGCATTATGGTGCCTACATCTTTTATCCACCCCCTATCATGACTAATTCATGGTAAACATAGTCAGTTAATAGATCATAATCAAATGCAGCCTCACCAATAGCCTCCAAGTTCCACATGCAAAGGTACGATTCTCTGTTTTTCATACAGTCTTTATTTAAATAACACTGCAATTGTGAGTCTTCAAGTGTCTTGGAAGCTGTAAGAGACATGTGACACTCAGCATCTAAAATGACGGGCTTGTGACTGTTCGAATGTCTCTATAGCTGTTAAAGCCACCTGATATTCTGTACCCAAGTTCCAGCAGACATGAGATTGTGCTGAGGTCTGTTGGATTCAAGTAACATTCACAACTTGAGCTCTCTTAGAACTATGCACTAAATCGGACTTTATGTTTGCATGGCTTGTAGTAACAGTTTTAAATGTGGTTCTCAAGCTTACTGTCCAGTTTTAATGTTGTATCTCCACCAGAACTCTCCATCTATGCTAGGTGGTGTAGGAACTCAATACCATAAATCACATGCACAGTCATGGAATAATCTATATACACTAAGAGTCACCATTCATTGTCCCAGTGTTGTCTGCATACCACCCATGTATACCATATTTACAGATGTAAATAATACTCAGAAAGACACAATTTTCTAAAGTAGATATGACATGTACGTAAGCATCCTGTCTGACTTCCTGCATCCATTCATGTCCATTGTGCATTCTGACAGACTTAGGCAATTCCAGCAGGGCAATGCGACACCACAAACGTCCAGAATTGCTAGAGAGTGGCTCCAGGAATACTCTTCTAAGTTTGAACACTTCCGCTGACTACCAAACTCCCCAGACACTAACATTATTGAGCATATCTGGGATGCCTTGCAGCGTGCTGTTCACAGGAGACCTCCACCCCCTCGTACTCTTACAGTTTTATGGACAGCCCAGCAGGATTCATGGTGTCAAGTTTCTCTAGTACTACTTCAGACATTAGTCAACTTGTGGGTGCTCGCTGGGGCCCTATACGATATTAGGCAGGGTTCAAGCTAACTACATACCAAATACCATCGGAATTGGTTCAGTGATAGAAAAATAAAAATGTAACAGAATGGGTTACTTTCACAATTAATAATACTGGTATTAGAATGGAAGTATGGATTAAACACATTGAAGATTGAATAAGCAGTGTGCTGATTACACTAAATCATATTACATAGAACATATATTTTAACAAATATGATTAAGTGCAAAAGTGAAAGAGTAAATAGCTTTTTCAAATAATAAACATTTTTCCTTAATTTGCATAATGTTCTTCAAATCAATTAAAATCCTGTATACACACTCTGTAAAGTAGCCTGTCTTCTTCATCAGGGTTCAAGCTATCTCATGCCAAATTTAATGGATGTCAGTTTAGTGAAAGCATAACAGGCTATTAGCACAAATGAATGTGCTGCAAAGAAATTATAAGTGACACCTGACACTCAGTGGCTTAAACTGATGGGTTTGTGACTGACATTAGTACGGAAGTATTGAATGAACATGAAGAGGATTATATAAGCATCATATTCATTGTGTTGAATCGTATTGTGTACAATAAACCAAATAATAAAATCATTTTCACAGATGTGATAAAGTGCAGAAGTCAAAGAGTAAATAGCTTTTTCAAAGAGTAATTATTGTTCCATATTTGGTGTTATATTCTTAAAATCAGTACATATGTTGTACTACATACTTTCTAAGGTAGTCTAGACAAAATGGTTTTACAGTTTCATCATTACTAGAGACCACTTTCTCAAAGTGGGGTCCACGGACCACTGGGGGTTCATGGTAACTAGCCAGGGGGTCTGCGATGCCTAAAACTTGAAATGTGCGGTGAGAAAATGTAATTCACAGCTGTTATGCAAGAAGTATTTTTTCAGCTACTAAAAAGAAAGCAATTAGAAACTACACCTAAGTTTGTAAATTTAAATGTTTCCCTACTTTACTAAATTTCTGCCCCGAAGCTGGTCAACCGTTATATAGGACTACTTCAAGCAAGAGAAATTCTTTCTTTGTTGGGGCATTTTTTACAGACAGGCCTAAAGGCTCAAGTGAAACCTTTAGTATCAGGAATAGTGTACTCATTGCTTCATATATAGAGAAGCTTTAGCAGTGAGAAAAATGCCTTTGGATCTGAAATGTGTTCTGGATGGAGTTACAAAACTTGTTAATTTCCTCACATCATGGTCTCTAAATGCCTGTCTTTTCACAGTTTTATGTGAAGAAATTGGCAGTGAACACACTCAACTTTCTTACATACTGAACTGCACTGTTTGTCAGAAGGGAAAGTTCTCTGTCACTTCCTTGAGCAGCATAATGAAGTGTGCTTGTTTCTTTTAGACAAGCAACATTGTTTTTCAAGCAAGAAATTGTTTGACTTTGACTGATAGTGTAAAGCGGCCTGTCGGGGGTGGATATTTTCTTCTTTCTCAACAAATTTAACTTAGGCCTGCAAGGAAGAAATGTTAATACTGTGCAACAATTAACAAACTGCAACTGTGGGCAGTACAAGTACACAATAATAATGATTCATCATTTCTGGTGCTCAGGGACTTCACTGATACTCCAGGTGAGAAATTTTCAGCTGAAGTGCAGAGCACTTGTAAGAGACTTGATATAATTAGCTGTAAGTTTTTGAGAATATGTTCCTAGCCCACAACCTGGTAATTGTTAGATTGAAGACCCTTTCACTAATGGTGAAATCTCTCTGAAACAGGACAAGAACAGCTATTTGAACTATCCTGCAATACTTCATGGAAAAATGTTTTCAAGGAAAATGAACTTTGTAGCTTTTGGTTGCATGTGCATTGTGAGTATTAAGATTTGTGTAAAGAGGCATTGCAACATTTGATGCCTTCCTCTACCACTTAGTTACTTGACCAGTCCTTTCCCACTCTTTGCAGTATTAAAACCTTAAAGCAAAATTGTATTAATGTGGAATCAGACCTAATGTTGACGGTGACAAAACTTATTCCAGATTTTACTGGAATTGTGGAAAAACACAAAGAATTTCATTCTTCACATTAGTGACTCCCACATTGTACAGCATTGTTTATCAAGTGGATTTCTTAAAAAAAGTTAGATACTGATTTCCAGTTACTGTAATTATTGTATGGTATTACTGTATTTTCTGTACTACTATATTGTCACCATATTAACTTACTGTATTTTCTATTGAAATTTTGTTCACTTGACAACAATCACATATCTTTACAATAAATTACTTATCACATTATTTTTCTTTATATATTTATCAGTAGCAATTCTAATTAACATTTTTTTTAATACCATGTGAACTTTCAGACTGCATTGCAAGGGGGTCCACAGATCACTTTCCGAATAAGCAGGGGGTCAGTGTTATTGGAAAGTATGAGAACCACTGTTACAGATGTCAGTGATAAACTGCCCTCTTGTCTGACTGCCTGATTCGCAGCTATCATATCTGAAATTCTTGCATCTGTTCCAATCGTCATTTTAGTGTCTGTGTACACATCTTTCAGGATGTTTATGATGTGTTTAAGATAACCTAGTTTCTCTAGTATGCTCCACTGTATTTGTGTATTTACACAACTGAGGCATTTACAAAATCTATAAAGGCTTTATGCATTTTTATATTAAATTCATACCTTTTTCTCTGAATTGTTTTATAATGAGTACACGAATTGTGCATTATCTTCCCTTCCTCAAACCATTCTGTTCTTCTAAAAGGAGTGTTTCACCTATAGCCTTTAGTCTCTTGCCAATTATTCTAGCATATATCTTACATGCTGTCTCCATCAAATTTATCCCTCTCTATTTATAACAGTTATTCAGTTTTCATTTTAAAAAAAATTAAATAAATAAATAAAAAATGGAGGGATGACTGTACTTCACAATGTGCTTGGTATATGCTCATTCTTCCAGCACACATTAAACAGACAAAGCATTTTTAGTTTTAGTGACGTACCACCATGTTTTATGAGCTCAGCATTTAGCCCATTCTTCCTGGTCACCTTCGTATTCTTCATTCTTGCCACAACTTCATCAACTTCTTTATATGTCAAAAGATCACATTCACATTTGTGACATTCTCTACTGATGCTCCTGTTTTTCAAGGTACCATAATCTCTTATAATATCTTTCCCTATATTTTTCTGTTATTGACTTTGTATTGGCTGTATCCTTGTCTGTCTTATTAAGACATTTCATTATTTTATATGCTAGTGTTTGCCTGCTGTGTATCCATCCTCAACATTACTAACAAACCTAGTGCTTAATCTTTAGCTTAACTTACAACTCTTTTTGCTATGTTTCACTTTGTATTACATTTATCTTCATTGCTATCCACTTTTGTTTGTAAATATAATACACATCATGAGCTTTCTTTTTCTTCTCTGGCTATTTCGTTATTCAATATTCTCAGACCTCTCTTCTTCCTCAGCTTACACTTTTTACCAAGTGCTTCAAGTGCAGTAATATGAATGAAACAGCTAATCCTTGCTCATGCTTTTTCAATATTTTCATTGGTTATTTGACTTTGGAAATAAGTGCTTAGCCTAATGCAATAAATACCCTAATTTCTTGATCTTCTAGTGAGTATGCAACAAATACCCTAATTTCTTGATCTTGTAGTGAGTATATTTTATACAGTTCTTCATTTTCTCTCTCAATATTATGAAACAGCCTTCCCTTCTCCATATAGTTAGTAAAGGAATTTCTGACACCAGCAGGAAATGATTGGGATTTATGTAGCTGCCATGAAAAACCAACATCCTGTATCAGTTTACTGAGTCTGCTATTGGTAATGCCATAATATTTTACTGACCTCCACCACAAGCACTCCAAGTGAACTTACAAATCTCTTTCTGTTTCAAAAGTATGTTAGCAACTGTTAGATTGCTGCTGGTTGCAAAATGTATTAGATTTTCTTCATTGTTGTTGATAAGCCGTTCTCCTTTATGACCCATAACATTCAGTGCTGGGTTATTTCCTATTCTTGTATTAAGGTCTCCCATTATGGTAATATGATATGTTTTGTTAAACTTGTGCAGCTCTCTCTGAAAGATTTCATAAAGCCCTTCTGTTTCATCATCTTTCCCTTCCTGAGGCCATATACTCTTATAATTGTTATATGACTTCTGTCTCCAGTAAATCTGTCTATAATCATTTTTTGACTTACATAAATATAACTTTATATTATTGAGCTTTATTTTCTATCTGCCACCACTGCCACTCCTTCACCAGCTTGTTTATTTGCTTCAACACTGCTACATATCACTGTGCATCCTTCAAATTTTCTTGTGCCCTTTAGGTTCTTCTTGGCTTGTTAGTGTGCACTTTCCTATCCTTAAACATCTTAAACAGTTCTGTTTCCTTCATACCCAGACCTGTTACATCCCAAACTGCTAGCTTAAGACATCCCTTTATTCAAAAACCCTCGCCCTTGTTATAGTTTGGTGGTTTCTGTCGAGATCCAACAGGGATTGTAGTCCTTTCTAGATTGCCAGTGATTTAGTGTCCCCTGGCCATGTTACGTACATACTCTTCTTTCTGTTATTTCATTATCTCATCCCCTTTCTTTTCATTTGTTTTCTCTCTCTTTTTTACCTTTTCACTTCATTTCAACTCCCATGCTCACAACAGGCCCACTTGTTTGTTAATACTGTTACTTCCCTTCTTTGCCTTTCAAGACTATCATCTATATAGTTTGTCTTCATGTCCTTGGGCATACATGCCAGGTATATTTGCACCTTTCTTGAATCCAATTGCAGTGTCTCAGTTTGAAATAATATTTTTCTAATTTGTAGTACCTCATCTTCTACCCCATATTCTGCTCACCATTTAAATTGCTTATCTCTACACAACATTATGAGAATAACATCAATAGCTCATCAATTTAATAGATCTAGAAAGGGACACCGTCTAGTTAGTGAGTTCCAATGAAGCCATGCCCCTCTACCTTCAACTAAAATGTAAATGGTTAACATCTCATCTTACAGTTACCATAACATTATTCTTAACTATTTGAATAACTTATGAATCATATCTATTTTATTTACTCTGTTTTTAACACACTTTGACATTTATTTGTAGGATTTCTTAAAGCCTTATCAAGTATTAAATTATCATCAATACTTTTAGTTTGTGTGTGTGTGTGTGTGTGTGTGTGTGTGTGTGTGTGTGAACAAAATAAGCACAAAGTTACTTACAATATCTCTGGCTTGCCAGCTGCCATTGCCCATGTTGCTGGTCCCAGTTTTGCCCCCTTCCTCAGAAAACAGTGAACCACTTGTGTATTTCGACATCCAACTGCTCTATCCAATGGGCGCATTCCGTTGATGTCAACATGTTCTATTATTGCCCCTTTTTCCATCAACAGCTGCAACAGAGAATAGTTTATAATATAAGAAAATTTATTAAGTACAAAAGATAGAATTCTCATAAATAGCATGGAGAGGGGCCAGCCAAAAAACAGGATTCAGTAACAACTGTAGAAGGCTGCCAGACTTTGTGATTTACAGTTCACTAAACATTCCTTGCAAATGATATTTACTCTCTGTCTTTCCACTCATTTCCAATGAATGATTTTTATTATTTATAAAAACTGATTCCTTCTTTCTAGTACTGCTTCTGGTAGAAAGATAGAAAATTAGCTTATAGAAGCTGAAAATTTGACAATCATTTTCTTATCATCAGAATCATTTATATGACTACCTACCTGTTTCAAATAATGACAATAATTTTTAATAAAAAAATTCAATAGACAGTGAGTGAGGAAGTAAGTGACACTGGTTAAGACCAAAAGTGATAAAGGAAGTCACACAGACAGAAAAGAAAAAGACATGATTAAGGTTGCTAAGGGAATAGAGAAATGTGAAAAATGGAGTACACAGACAAGGTATAAGTTTTTACGGTGAGAGAGTAAATTGTAAACCGTCTTTTATAAACCAGGACTCTTCTTGCATATTTCTTCATTCAGTTGGTTCAGATCTGCATAGTATTCCTCAGTTATAGTTCTACCCTTTGCAAAAAGAATCCCTTTCGCATGCCAAAAGAACACCAACCATGACTTTTATGTTACATGAAATCAAGTCGCCTTTTCTTGATGCATAGCTGTAGCTCCCACTCATTGCTCGATTGCTGTTTTTATTTCTTGTGTGATATGAAAGACCCACATTACAGAACACTAAATCAGTTGGTTTCTTTTTTTAAACGGTCAAGAAAACAACGAAGAATCTCTTTTTCACATAAAACATTCAGCAAATGTAGCTCCCATCTTGTACAAATCTGTCACATAGCTCATCAGAAATGGAAAGTTTCTTGTCATACGCCTATGGCATTATGTGTTTCATCCACCTTCAATTGTTAATTCTTGCAATAACACATTTAGTACTTTTTAACTGTAGTTTCATGAAGTGCTACATTTCAATCACCTTTAAGAGCACAAATTATTTTAGCCATCCGTTTCTCAATTTTGAGCATTGTTGCACAACATATGTCTTTGATTTCAATGCAACGTCTGTACCAGGAAGAGAAATTTTCATCTTTTCCTCATAAATGTACCCATAGCATACTGTGTAAATTATTTCATGGTGGATTTTATGTAGCACACATCATCCGATGCAAGGATATCAAGCAGATGTCTCACAGTAAATATCTGGTATGACAAGAGCAGTTTTAGAGCCTGATAGATATTTGCAAAGGTTTTAAGATCTTGATGGGTTCTGGGGAATATGGAGGAAAACAAAGTATCTGGAGTAAAAGAAAGATGTTTACTTAGCAACCTTCCTTTCATGTTATAGTCTGCTAATGACTTATTAAATTATAAATCTAGCTATTGACCAAACCCTTCTTCAATTCTTCATAAGATACTTTCACTTGGGTTCACTTTCAAAATCAAGAACCTAAACTGTTAACATTAAATGGACTTTGAGTCAAATACAATATGATGTATTAGTGGTAATAAAGAGAGAGATACCAGAAATAATAATACATATTAACATACCTGAACAAGACCTGCACTTCCCTGGAAGGCAGCAAGATCAAGTGGTGTGCGTCCTGTCTTATCAGCATGGTTGACAGCAGCTCCTCGGTCTAGTAAGCATTGTGCTGCCTGTATTCTACCACGTAAGCATGCCCAACTTAGTGCAGTTAGGCCCTCACGGTCCTGCTTCAGGAGACAGGCACCTAGAAGACCAACATAAACAAAACACTGAATGCTATACTACTTACATACTGATTTGTTTATTAATTATGTTCTGTATATTCTATCATGAAGGAGTATCTTCAGGGATGTGGAACTATTAAAATATAGACTGAAAAGGAAATGAGATATCAGAAACTGATTATTCAATGAACTGTGGATGAAGCTCGACCAACAGGCATTACATGCATTGATCAAAAGTGATAGTGCATTGAGAATGGATAGTTTCTAGCTGAAATCTAGATCTGCCAATAAAAACTTAAAAAGGATGACTGATAGCTCAAATCTATTATTTGCAAGTCAATGTAACAGTCGCTGAGTGCAACAGCCCTCTGAATGGAAGGCAACCTGATGAGAAACTGAATATGTACACTGTATTAATAATTGGTAACTGTTAAACTGCTGTAGTACCCTGACATTAGAACAGACATTAATTCTGTTTGTTTCTTTTTTTGTCCTGTTTTGCATTCCATATATGAAAATATAAATTAAGGAACTATGTTACCAAACTCAAAACCCAATCATCATATTCATCTATTATTAGCCATATCACATATTCCCAAAACATAAAGGTTGACAAAAACCTACCTTCGGATGAAAAAATTCCACGTACTGTTCACAGACAAACATAAACACTATCATGTCTTTTGGTATTGATGAGATTGATGAAATGTATGATGAAATAAAAGAAATTATTCAGATAGTGAAGGGAGACGAAAATTTAACAGTCATGGGTGACAGGAATTCGACAGCAGGAAAAGGAAGAGAAGGAAACGTAGTAGCTCAATATGGATTGGGAGTAAGAAATGAAAGAGGAAGAATTTTGCACAGAGCATAACTTAATCATAGCTAACACTTGGTTCAAGAATCATAAAAGAAGGTTGTATACATGGAAGAAACCTAGAGATACTGGAAGGTGTCAGATAGATTATATAAGACAGAGATTTAGGAACCAGGTTTTAAATTGTAAGACGTTTCCGGGGGCAGATGTGGACTTGGAACACAATCTATTGGTTATGAACTGTAGATTAAAACTGAAGAAACTGCAAAAAGGTGGGAATTTAGGGAGATGGGACCTGCATAAACTGACTAAACCAGAGGTTGTACAGTGTTTCATGGAGAACATAAGGGAACGATTGACAGGAATGGGGGAAAGAAATAAAGCAGAAGAAGAATGGGTAGCTTTGAGGGATGAAGTAGCAAAGGCAGCAGAGGATCAAGTAGGTAAAAGGATGAGGGCTAATAGAAATCCTTGGGTAACAGTAGAAATATTGAATTTAACTGATGAAAGGAGAAAATACAAAAATGCAGTAAATGAAGCAGGCAAAAAGGAATACAAATGTCTCAAAAATGAGATCGACAGGAAGTGAAAATTGGCTAAGCAGGGATGGCTAGAGGACAAATATTATGGAAATGGAAGAGGCTGTAGATGAAGATGAAATGGGAGATATCATACTGTGTGAAGAGTTTGACAGAGCACTGAAAGACCTAAGTCGAAACAAGGCCCTGGGAGTAGACAACATTCCATTAGAACTACTGACAGCCTTGGGAAAACCAGGCCTAACAAAACTTTACCATCTAGTGAGCAAGATGTATGAGACAGGCGAAATACCCTCATATGTCAAGAAGAATATAATAATTCCAATCCCAAAGAAAGCAGGTGTTGACAGATGTGAAAATTACCAAACTATCAGTTTAATAAGTTACAGCTGCAAAATACTAACAAGAATTCTTTACAGACAAATGGAAAAACTGGTAGAAGCCGACCTCAGGGAAGATCAGTTTGGATTCCATAAAAATTTTGGAACATGTGAGGCAATACTGACCCTACGACTTATCTTAGAAGAAAGATTAAGGAAAGGCAAACCTACATTTCTAGCATTTGTAGACTTAGAGAAAGCTTTTGACAACATTGACTCTTTCAAATTCTGAAGGTGGAAGGGGGAAAATACAGGGAGCGAATAGCTATTTACAATTTGTACAGCAACCAGAAGGCAGTTATAAGAGTCAAGGGACGTGAAAGGGAAGCAGTGGTTGGGAAGGGAGTGAGACAGGGTTGTAGCCTATCCCCGATGTTATTCAATCTGTATATTGAGCAAGCAGTAAAGGAAACAAAAGAAAAATTCAGAGTAAGTATTAAAATTCATGGAGAAGAAATAAAAACTTTGAGGTTTGCCAATGACATTGTAATTCTGTCAGAGACTGGAAGAGCAGTTGAACGGAATGGACAGCGTCTTGAAAGGAGGGTATAAGATGAACATCAACAAAAGCAAAACGAGGATAATGGACTGTAGTCGAATTAAGTCGGGCGATGCTGAGGGAATTAGATTAGGAAATGAGACACTTAAAGTAGTAAAGGAGTTTGGGGAGCAAAATAACTGATGATGGTCAAAGTAGAGAGGATATAAAATGTAGATTGGCAATGGCAAGGAAAGCGTTTCTGAAGAAGAGAAATTTGTTAACATCAAGTACAGATTTAAGTGTTAGGAAGTCGTTTCTGAAAGTATTTGTACGGAGTGTAGCCGTGTATGGAAGTGAAACATGGACAATAAATAGTTTGGGGAAGAAGAGAATAGAAGCTTTAGAAATGTGGTGCTACAGAAGAATGCTGAAGATTAGATGGGTAGATTACATAACTAATAAGGAGGTATTGACTAGAATTGGGGAGAAGAGAAATTTGTGGCACAACTTACCTAGAAGAAGGGATCGGTTGGTAGGACATATTTTGAGGCCTCAAGGGATCACCAATTTAGTACTGGAGGGCAGCGTGGAGGGTAAAAATCATAGAGGGAGACCAAGAGATGAATACACTAAGCAGATTCAGAAGGACGTAGGTTGCAGTAGGAACTGGGAGATGAAGAAGCTTGCACAGGATAGAGTAGCATGGAGCAACAACAACAACAACATCTTTTGGTACTGTTTATGTCCTTTGTCAGGGAGGAAAGAGTGATAAGCTGGGGGAAGACTGCAGGGGAAGGGCAGATTACTCAGAGTACCAAGTTAAGATGGCCTGATCTTTTGTTAAGAGATGAAAGGGATGGGGGCAGAGGGCGGAGGGGGGGGGGGGGGGGAGCATCAGAGTAGGAGATCAAGGATAGTACATTGATAGTAGGGATGGTACAATTCTTACTAACTAATTAATCCAAAATTGAGGATTTTTTCCCATTTTTATGTATGTCTATCATAAGTACTTCGAATCTTACCACCTTCTGAAGATATCTAATGGCACGCCATTATGTTTCCTTGTAATTTTACAATTCTCTCAAATGAGCTTTCTGTTTAGCACAATTTTCAGAATGTATTACTATCGAGACTTCAGATTAAATTGTTCCCGCAACACAGGGTTATTTTTTGATGACTTGTGGGAAAAACCATTGTTCCTAATCAGAGAAGTAAAGTTTAGTAACTTTTGGATTCATACCTCTGTCAAGAAGCAGTTCAATCAGACAAACATGTCCCTCAGCAGCAGCAACCAGTAATGGTGTCCGGCCAGCAGGATCACACTGCTCCAGTGGTGCATGGTGCTGCAGCAAACGCTCAGCAACTGCCCAATGGCCCTCCTTCACTGCCACCAACAGTGGGCTAAGCTCCTGTTGAAAGCATCGAGTCAGAAAATGTCGACAAATGTTTTGTATGCAGTTCTCCTAAATGAAATGTAGAGGTGATAAAGAATCACATAAAATAATAAAAACACACAGAATATGTATGAACGAAAAGAGGTAAAACTTGTATTGGTAATTTTCATGTCTGGTCTATCTTTGCACAACAGCTAGATACAGAAGAATTTGTTCAGAAATTTTAATAAAAGATGAATGATGAAAACTATATAGTGAAATGGGAAGATGTCAGATTTTTATTGAGCTCTCCTATTCTTGAAATTGTATTCTTTACTTTAGCTTCCATAGAAGATAATCTACATCTACATCTACATGATTACTCTGCAATTCACATTTAAGTGCTTGGCAGAGGGTTCATCGAACCATAATCATACTATCTCTCTACCATTCAACTCCCGAACAGCACGCGGGAGACCGAGCAAGGTGGCGCAGTGGTAGCACACTGGACTCGCATTCGGGAGGACGACGGTTCAATCCCGTCTCCGGCCATCCTGATTTAGGTTTTCCGTGATTTCCCTAAATCGTTTCAGGCAAATGCCGGGATGGTTCCTTTGAAAGGGCACGGCCGACTTCCTTCCCAATCCTTCCCTAACCCGAGCTTGCGCTCCGTCTCTAATGACCTCGTTGTCGACGGGACGTTAAAACACTAACCACCACCACCAGCACGCGGGAAAAACGAACACTTAAACCTTTCTGTTCGAGCTCTGATTTCTCTTATTTTATTTTGATGATCATTCCTACCTATGTAGGTTGGGCTCAACAAAATATTTTCACATTCGGAAGAGAAAGTTGGTGACTGAAATTTCGTAAATAGATCTCGCCGCGACGAAAAACGTCTTTGCTTTAATGACTTCCATCCCAACTCGCATATCATATCTGCCACACTCTCTCCCCTATTACGTGATAATACAAAACGACCTGCCCTTTTTTGCACCCTTTCGATGTCCTCCGTCAATCCCACCTGGTAAGGATCCCACACCGTGCAGCAATATTCTAACAGAGGACGAACGAGTGTAGTGTAAGCTGTCTCTTTAGTGGACTTGTTGCATCTTCTAAGTGTCCTGCCAATGAAACGCAACCTTTGGCTCACCTTCCCCACAATATTTTCTATGTGGTCTTTCCAACTGAAGTTGTTCGTAATTTTAACACCCACGTACTTAGTTGAATTGACAGCCTTGAGAATTGTACTATTTATTGAGTAATCGAATTCCAACGGATTTCTTTTGGAACTCATGTGGATCACCTCACACTTTTCATTATTTAGTGTCAACTGCCACCTGCCACACCATACAGCAATCTTTTCTAAATCGTTTTGCAACTTATACTGGTCTTCGGATTACCTTACTAGACGGTAAATTACAGCATCATCTGCGAACAACCTAAGAGAACTGCTCAGATTGTCACCTAGGTCATTTATGTAGATCAGGAACAGCAGAGGTCCCAGGACGCTTCCCTGGAGAACACCTGATATCACTTCAGTTTTACTCTATGATTTGCAGTCTATTACTACAAACTGTGACCTTCCTGACAGGAAATCATGAACCCAGTCGCACAAGTGAGACGATACCGCATAGGCCCGCAGCTTGATTAGGAGTCGCTTGTGAGGAACGGTGTCAAAAGCTTTCCGGAAATCTAGAAATATGGAATCAACTCGAGATCACCTGTCGATAGCGGCCATTACTTCGTGCGAATAACGAGCTAGCTGCGTGCACAAGAACGATGTTTTCTGAAACCATGCTGATTACGTATCAATAGATCGTTCCCTTAGAGGTGATTCATAATGTTTGAATACAGTATATGCTCCAAAACCCTACTGCAAACCGACATCAATGATATAGGTCTGTAGTTCGATGGATTACTCCTACTACCCTTCTTAAACACTGGTGCGACCTGCACAATTTTCCAATCTGTAGGTACAGATCTATCGGTGGGTTCGTGGACTAACTGCTCGAAATAATTTTCGGAGAAAGCATTTAGGACAATCTCGGAAGACGTTTTCTGCCTACCACCGGTTTTGAACAAGTATTTTTGCCAACATATCGAGGGAAGGTTGAAGTCCCCACCAACTATAATCGTATGAGTGGGGTATTTATTTGTTACGAGACTCAAATTTTCTCTGAACTGTTCAGCAACTATATCATCGGAGTCTGGGGGTCGGTAGAAGGAGCCAATTATTAACTTAGTTCGGCTGTTAAGTATAACCTCCACCAATAGCAATTTGCACGTAGTATCTACTTCGACTTCACTACAAGATAAGCCACTACTGACAGACACAAACACTCCAACACCAATTCTGCCTAATCTATCTTTCCTAAACACCATCTGAGACTTCATAAAAATTTCTGCAGAACTTATTTCAGGCTTTAGCCAGCTTTCTGTACCTATAACGATTTTGAAAATATTAAATTAGATCAGTAATCATGCACCGTTACTTTTCTTACATGTCATACGATGCATTTCAGCTGCAAGATAAGCACCAAACATTCACCAAGGAGTAACAGTAATTTATGTTTTAACTTGGTCGTGTTAGTTAACACCTTGATGCTTAAGGGCCAAGTTTGTTCAGTAGCCTGACTGCCACAGTGCATTGCAAATTGAGAGCTTGCAGTCATGAATTACTTAGTGTGTCACTGGCACTTGGCTCCAGGTGATGAAACTACAAGTACATTAACATACCTACCTTCTTAAATGAATCTTCATTGGTTTATATTATTTTATGGTAATGGAAAGTTCTAGCAGAATGTAAATAATTTAACAGCAAAAGTATCAATTCACTGAATAAGAGAGGCATTTGTATTATTATATCGTTTTTATCAAAAGAAAAACATGTTCCCCGCAATTTCCTTTTCTTTATCAATCTCATTAATCATCAATAAGTCTTTTTTAACTAGTAATCACTCTGCAGCTTTATTCCCCTTGCTGCACATTTTCATAAACTGATCTCAATGCAATTACAGTCATTAATGTCTGCTCGAATGCTGAAGATTGGATGGGTAGCCATAGATTTAGGGAGAAGAGAAATTTGTGGCACAGCTTGACTAGAAGAAGGGATCGGTTGGTAGGACATGTTCTGAGGCATCAAGGGATCACCAATTTAGTATTTGAGGGCAGCATGGAGGGTAAAAGTCGTAGAGGGAGACCAAGAGATGAATACACTAAGCAGATTCAGAAGCATGTAGGTTGCAGTAAGTACTGGGAGATGAAGAAGCTTGCACAGGATAGAGTAGCATGGAGAGCTGCATCAAACCGGTCTGTGGCCTGAAGACCACAACAACAACAACAACAACAACAAATGTCTATTCTGCTCTGACAATCCCAGGCAATCTCAGAAAAGGATCAGTGATTTCTCTTTTCAGTTGAATGAGCTGCCCAATCCAGTTATTAACCTCAATTGTTTACAATATCAACTTAATAAACATAATATACTACAGTTATACATTGCCACAGGGGCCACTGACTCATAGCCTCAATGAACTGAATACTCCTTGTTCACCTCACTGTCACTACCTACAACTACTGGGTAAAATTTAAAACAGCAAGAAAAGAGCACTCCTGAAAGCATCTACAATTTACTAATTTGTGCAAAAACATTGTTTAGTTGAGTCCTTCTCATTCTAGGGTCTGAGGCCAGCCTGTCCCACCATGTTTTGCAAACCTACCCTTCTTTTCTCCACAAGAAAGGAACTAATAGTTCTGTAAACTAGAAACACTCTTTTCATTTTTAAATGTGTTCAATCAGCAGTACTA
Organism: Schistocerca serialis cubense; assembly: GCF_023864345.2. NCBI lineage: Eukaryota > Metazoa > Arthropoda > Insecta > Orthoptera > Acrididae > Schistocerca > Schistocerca serialis. The sequence goes on from NC_064642.1 coordinate 154,990,221, forward strand.
GAATTTTGTCTCTTGGCCAGTGTATCTTATAGTTTTCCGAAATAAATATTCCTTTTGATATAATTTATTAATATTAGGCTTATAAAGTTAGAGGAAGAATTGTGATAAAGGTATGATCACCACAAAACTAACCAAAAAACAAAAGCACAAGGTGAGTGTCTATCTAAAACACTTGCAGAATGTACCCTACTGTATGAAATACTTTACTCTTCAGCACTCTGATATTTTTCTACGCAGTTTCTTTTACACACAACTGTTAGTTGTGAAATCTCACTTTTGAGGCCTAATATTTAATGTTTTGTATCAAAAAGAAAATTAACTTGAGAAAGGTATAAAACTGAAAATAAACTTTCCTTCAGGAGGCAAAACTCCACCCTGTCTAATCTCCCCCATCCTATCCCCCTTTTTCCTTGAAGCATGAACTAATAGTTCTCCAACCTAAGATTCGATGTATATTTTTAAGTGACACATTGTCATTATTGCTCTTCCTTTAAGTAGCACTTTGTTACAAGATTTGAACTGTTATTGAAGAAGATGATGTGGAAATGAACTTAACAAAAAGTGAGGTAATGAAAATCAGTAGGGAAAACTAAAAAAAAATGTAAGTTGTAATGGAAAAGTTATTAAAGAAGTAGTTGCATTCAAATATCTAGAAAGTAAGCGAACCAAGGAAGGAAACATCGAGGAAGAAATTTCGGAGAGGATACAAAATTGCCCAAGATTTTATTATTGTATATCAGATGTGATTAGGAGTTGTAAAATACCCGCCAAAGCAAAGATCATGATATACACATCATGTTATCTACCAGTTTTGACCTATGGATCAGAATGTTCTACCCGGACAAAGGCAAATCTGAGAAGAATACAAGCAACAGAGATTCGCTTTTTATGAGGGATCCTGGGTAAGAGGAGAAAGGCCAGGACAAGATAAATCCCCTAAAAGAACTATGGAGAGAAATAGGCTGAAATAGTTTGGCCATGTTAAAATAATGGGAAAAGAAAGACTAGCAAGAAGCACTTTGGAACTGCCAGAATCTAGAAGAAAACCAATAGGAAGACTAGGAACAAGATGGAGAAACTCGTTGAAGGGTGATGTGAATTGAAGAGGATTGTAGTGGTAGGAAATGCTGAATGATGGATGGGGAGAAAAGAGGTGACTGAAAGATGCTCTGTGAATGACCTGCATCAGGAGAAATGTTTCAGGAAAAGGAAGAAGATCCCAATGTCCAATCCAGATCTTGAAGCCATGACATAATGCATGTAAACAAAGTTTTCAGTTTTTTATTTTGACAACACAGTAAAGCACATATATTGTCTCAAATGACTCCCATTATTGATGATCTTAAAAAGTTATGTATATGTAGTTAACTTTGCTACAGTCAAGGGAGATAAAAATTTACATAAAAAATCAACTTTTTTTACCTTATTGTTAACTGCAGATATACTGGCACCTCTTGCTATAAGGACAGTGCACACAGAATGGCAGCCATTAGCTGCTGCTACTGTGAGAGCTGTCTCCCCAGTCAGTGAATCTGGAGTATCTGCATTTACTTCTGGCATGTCCAACAGGTTCTCTACAATCTGATAAAATACATAATGTTACATGACAAGAAACAAAATTAACCATGCACAGTAACTGATATCTTAATGTTTAGATGGCAGTATATTAAAAGTGAGATAAAAATATGCAAATTATGCAGTCATTCTTCGTATAATTTCCAATTTATTAAAATAGTTACAAGAAATACTTGAGTGGAATCTACAGCAGAGAATAGTATTGCACAAAACTGACATCTCTGACTATCATTGCTTAATCCTTAACGCGAAAACATCGGTCTCTCAGCTCCATTATTCATTTTAAACATTGAGTGTGGTAGCACTGCAAACTACTGTGGTCTTTCTTTTTCAGTATCTTTTACTGAAACATGCTGCACATAAAGCAACATTCAACGATCAGCATGACTTTGTCAATCTAATAATAAAGTATATTATTAGAAGTGAGCACGAAACTGGGTGCCTCCTGTCTGATCACATGTTTTGCATTACATGTCATAATTGGCAAAGTCCAATACATCACATGTTTCTAATTACTACATATTTGCTTTCAATTGCTGTTTCAGATTTCCTTATTTTATATCACTTTATTACATGTATGAATTTATGTTACTTTTTAGCTACAGCATGCAGTGACTTTGTAAGAGGAGTGAGATGTCTGCAGTTGAACCAAATTTTGAAGCTTGGATGCAACAGCAGTTATATGATATAGGTGAAGGGGAAAGTGGGAATGATGACAACATTTTTTATGATTCTGATGCTGATTCTGTAGTAGCTGACGGTCACCAGGAAGCATAGGGTGCTACTTTTGAAGAAAATGCTTTTTTGGAAGGAGAGCCTGTTGAGACCAGTACCAAAGGTAATTACTCACAGCAAACACAGTACTTTTGTGGCAAGGATAATTTCAAGTAGGAACATTCAGAGTCTGTTAGATCAAGAACTATGTCTCTGCATGACATTTTGAAAGGAGGAATACTTGGATTCAGTGCAATTGGATTTTGGCAGAAATGCTTACTAAATCTCAAATATTGGTGAATTTAATGTATGACATGTTAGAGGCATACCAACAGACAGGATGGAAAAGAGGAAAACATGTATGAAGTATTCCGTTAAAAAAAAGAAAATTGCGCATCAGTTTCAATTCATTTTCTACACCCTTTCATTTATACTTATGAATATTGTGACTGGTGTAACAATATTAAAAGTCATGACTCATCGTAAACGACTGCACATATGCATGTGGCGTTGACCACTACAAACTACATATCTCCGCCATTGCAAGTTCTTTGACTACGTATCCTAATGGCCCATGCCATCTTGCTTGGTCAGCTGGCTGTACGATTTGTTGTAATGTGGAGATCTGTATGAAATATACCAGTTCTTACAGAAATGAATGTGTTTCTTTGGGCTACAACCCAACAGAAATCCCACAGTGATAACCCTGATGTTCCTCGAGTTCTCGCCCTCTCTATCGCCTTCCCCCTACCCCTTCCAGTGGTTCTGCAAACTGATGTCCCACCCAAATTTGTGAAGGATGTCACCATCCTCATCGATGACAACCACATCTCATCCTGCTGAAAAACAACTCGCCCCAACCAACCGGGGACCTGGGTCATCAGCTGATCACCACCTCCTGCCATTTCCCACACGGGGTAAACCACACGCTCCTCCGAGCTATGGTAACCCGCATAGGAAGGGTTACAGTTCGAATGCTGCCAGCCGATCACGCGGGAGACACACTCCCTCCCCACACTGCTCCATCCTCATGCGCAGGCCGACACCTCCTCTGCCCACACCACCTACAGGAGTTCCATGTAAACCTCCAAGTGTGGTCCCTGTCGCAACATCTTCCAGAGGTGGACATTCCCATCACATTACTGCCATCTCCTTCACCGCCAGACACGTCCCCCTTCCACTGCACTCAAACCATGCTCCATACTGCAGAGCAACACTTACTAAATTTGTAAGTATAATTAATAATTAGTATAATTAATTTTATTTTGAATAATATCATTGGCATATCAATATTATTTATTGGCACTCCTGTATTTCCTTTGGAATAGTTAGTTTATCTTGAGTCCTGTACATATTTCACATTCTTAATATGTGAAACAAAAATGTTCTGTTAACTGAATGTGCTGTTGTTTAGCTGATGTCTTATTTATATTGTATCTTTTATTTATGAAAGATATTTTTCAACTGTGTACAATCTGACACATTCCATATCATAAGTATATTACTTATCCTTAACATGTGAAACACAATTTTCTGTTAATTGATTGTGCTGTTGGTTAGTTGTTTTTTATTTACTTTGTATCTTTTTATTGTATCTATACAAGTTATATTTAAACTATGTAGAATTTGACATGTTCCATATCCTTGCGACTCACTTGCTACCAGGATCTATGGAATATAAAATGAAATAAAAATAAATAAATAAATAAATAAATAAATCTGCTTGGGAGGTCCAATTAGCTCTTGTAATTTCAATCTAAATTCAAAAGATTGTCTGACCACACTGGACCATGGTTTTCCTTGCTACTGTCTACCAATGCCCCTTGAAATATTTCAGTATGTGTCCCTACATAGTCACCATTTCTAATTTCCATGTGGAGGGTTAATCTGTATTTCAGTATGTGGCCCTACATAGTCATCATTTCTAATTTCCATGAGGAGGGTTAATCTGATTTGGTAAAACATGCCAGAACTGAATAATCATGCCATCTCGGGTGGACAAAATGATATTACTCTTATAGTAAGAGTACTCACCTCAACATGCCCCTGAGCAGCAGCAGCTACAAGGGCTTGCTGTGCTGCTTCCCCTAGCGGGACTTCATCCCCACGACTGTGTAGAACCCAGTCACAAGACAGAAGATGTGAAACAATATCATGACAACCATGACGTGCAGCATGCACCAGAGGGCATCGTCCTGCAGTGTCAGCACGCCCTGGTCCTGCTCCTGCCGCAGTTAACAGCTGTACAACCTCCAGATGACCCCTTGTAGAAGCCAGAGAGAGTGCTGTTCTTCCCTAAGAGATAACAGGTTCTGTGTAAGTTCACAACAACTGCATGGTAATACAAACTAGCACAACATATCAGTAATTAAAACTTCCGGGCTAAGAGGCCGTGGTCCAATAGTAGAAATACTTCTCCCTGACGTTTCGTTGCCAGCTGCGGGCAACATCATCTGAGGTGAGTCTACGAGCCCAGAAGTTTTAATTACTGAAGACGCCGGCCGTGAAAGCCTACACGCTATGATTAGCACAACATATGTTACAGTCTTCTGACCAAAATGCCCTGTGGTATGTTTCAGAGTTCTTTGGAGAAAAGCTCTGCTGCTTTAAACCTGTTTTTCCCCCAAATGCAAATAATATGAAGTCTTGTATTCCCTAATGAGCTTCACATATAAATATTAATTTGTCTCTATAGTATGTTAAGTCCCATAGGGTGTTTGGAGTTCCTTTTTGACTACCAGAAACCAACAATATGTAACACTATACATTAAAACACGTACTCTTTCTCTTTGGTGGTGACTGGAAGAGTGGAGTAAGGCATAGGTAGAGAATGACAAGTGATGGAAGTGAAATGAAACACAGATAGTGAGACAGTAATCTGCAGGTGGATGGTGAAGGAGACTGGGGGGGGGGGGGGGGTCGAGGCTACAAAAATGCTGCATTATTATATCAAAATTGTATGCCATTTCCCATTGAAATATTACCTGACTGTTTGTGAGATCAGGATCTGCACCAAATTCAAGAAGAAGACTGACCATTGAGATTGCACCCTCATGAGCATATAGACACAGAGCTGGTGCATTACCAAGGAATTCTGTCACATAGTTAGGGTCTGCACCCGCAAGAAGCAGCAGTCGTGATACCTGAAATGAACACAGTAAAATATTTCATTTAGATTACACAACCTCTGTTTAGTTGAAAATTTCATTAGTATGCTGTTCCTTAATACTTTTTTTCTGAATAAAACTATAATTCTATACATCTGTGTGAGTAACCTATAATGATGCCACAGGAAGGCATAAGATGTTCTTGCCATCACAAAATAATTTGGATTTTCAGTTCTTACCTTTACATTTGGACTGTAGATATTGCGCATACAGCACAGAGCAGCTGATACATCAGACGAGCTTACAGCCACCCAGTGTGCCTGGAGATCTCTTGATGAATAACGGTGCAATGTCATATTTTTATACAGGTGTGCCTTCAGCACATGATGGCCCAGTTCGAGTGTTTTTTCTGGATCTAATGGTGCCTGAACTCGTGACAGACGGAATGCAATTCCCGCATGCCCCATTCTAAGGTCAACCACAAACTTGGAGCTCTCACACTCATCACGGCGAACCAACCATTCCCGGAAAGAAGGATGGAAAAACATGTACGTGTTGTCCAGACGTTTCACCAGGAATCCTGATAACAACTGTGGAAATAATAAATAAGCATTATGCACTGTGATTGAATGTTTTGACTACTTATCAGGTTTTCACAAATCATTTAAGAAACATAACTAATTCTATTTAATTGGAATGGAAATATGTAATTAAAATAGATCAGACAAACAAAGTGGGAAAGAAAACATTAAGGTTTCCAGAATAGCCCAAAAGTCCAAAAAAGGACAATTTTCATAGCTGTGATTCTTATTTTAGGTGGCGACAACTTAATTGGAATTTAAATGTATAAAGGCTTTCAATAATTTCACATTATAAGAGTTTTATAGATGGACAGCCATACATGAGTTATCACATCCACAAACCTAAATCTTACACACAATTTATGTTCCAAAAAGTTCATATCCAATGTTAATTACGTACATGAATCACGTCACCTCTACAGCATTATTTCGACAATGAAAATGACACTATTGTAAAGAACTTAAACTAACAGCTATATAACAGAATATGATGTAAATATGGTACATGACATTTTTGACTAATTTATTGTAAACTGAATTACCTTGAACCTCTGGTGGAACTCATCCCATGGCAGGAACTCTTCAGTGTAAAGTGCGTTAACAGAATAGTAAATCTCTAAAAGTGTCAGAGGATAAAGGGCAGCGAGGCATACACTAAGTATTGGAGCAACTTTCTCAAAAGACCGAAGCGTTGGGAAACGAAGATTAAAATGCAACAAAAATATTTGTGCCAGGGATACCGGCAGCACCTGTAACAATAATAATGACATTTCATAAAATTAGCATGCAGATTTTTATTTTCAAAATCAACTCAAGTTAGTTAAATAACACAATAGAAGGATAAAGTTAAAGTTCAAGTGACTAATAAGATTTTCAACAAGTAAACATCATTCAGTGTAGAGATAGCCCTAACCTCAAATTTTATAGTTTGCAAATTTTCTATTATTTTCCATTATCATATTATACGCAAGTATACAAAAACTACCTAGTACTAGAGATGTCAAAAACATATAGCAGTGTTTATTTTTCTTGCTTTCTCTCCCCACTCCTTAAATTTATAAATTTACACCTAGCATCCTTCAGGATTCAAGATGAAACATGTTTTTGCTTCCCTCCAGTGGCTGTATCCATATTTTCATTTTCTTCCTCCTATTTTCAACTTTCTCCTAACAAAGCAGAAGTAAGGGGCTGAAAGCTAAACAAGGAATCAAAATTCCATTTTTTCTAATACACATAACAGTGCTCATTTTAACAACTGTGAATAACAATAATATAATACAGTAACTTAATGTTTAAACATATGGGATTTCCTCAAAGGACTAATTTCAACCAAAACATGATATGATGCTGCTGGCAACTTTCACAGTTAACTCACTCTGAAACAACTGACCAAGACACCATAATGTAATAATAAAAATAAATCCATTAAGCAAGTATCTGGAGCTACGTTTTGTTTTTATATTCAATTGTGATTTTACATTCACATTAAAGAACTGTATATTGACACTATAGAAAGACTATAGTCAAGACCGGACATTACCTTATAGCCTGATGACTTCACAACCAAGTGGCCCCTCTCAAGCAGATCAAGTGTAAGTTTAGCAAAAAGAAAGGAACCACGACTCAAAGAGAGGAGGTGCTGAGCAAATCGGAACTGAGAGCCTCCTACACTACCACCATCAAGCTTTCCAGAAGTTGAAGCTACATTGCTCTGGATACTTGGACTGTTACTAAGTCGAAAGTTTATGTAATCCAGGAGATCTTTCTGCAAATTCTCATTCCTGTCAACTTTATCCAGGCTGAAATACAGAATAGTGATATAATTTTTTAAACAAAGTTCGCAAAATCACACCTTAACCAATATCATTTCAAAATTTACTTTACATACGAAAGAAGTTAAGCATTTCCTTTTATTAAAATTTGTTTAATCACAGTAAGTTTCATGGATCATAGTACAATAGAGATACAACAAACTACTTAACATGTAACACAACAATATTGACATAATAATGATACATACCTAATAACACGAAATGGCAGTTGTGCTACAGCTTCTTGAAGCTGAGTGCGAACAGTCACAACCAGCTTCAGCCACGGTGGGAAGTCAGCGCAACGACGTGCAAGAAAAGAAGCTAGAGTGTCACCATGGTCTGGCCTGTGGTACTCAGCCTCACACAGTGCATCAACTAATACTAGGCAGCTCTCACCAGTGAGCTTTCCTGCACGACGTAAGCACCCAAGTGGTTCAAGTACACCACGGCACAGGGCCACGTCTGGGTTTGCTATACATTCTTTCAGCGAAACTGCACCCTGTTTCACAAAAGAAAAGCTTTTACATACTTGTGCAATGTGTCTAGTTTTCTCAGAAGTTCAGTTAAACAGGAAAAAAAACTTTAATGTTAGAATTGAAAAAGTACATCCTATGTTACTTGGCAAGAATAATCTTATATATGAACAATTAATAATTTTTATTTGTGTATTGACTCTTCATCTAGTCTGACACTACAGTTATTCTTGTAACATCCTCCTAAATGCCGCAGTTTGTTCACAACAAAACAACAGTAATAACATTAAGTCATAAAGTCACTTTGTAGGCTATTTAAGATAGTTCATATTAAAAATTTCTGCATGCTAATCATATACAGATGAGCAGATCACAATAATAAGACATCTAGTTTAATAACCATAATGCATATATAATCCTTTTACACCACATGAACTGCCATTATCAATATAAAACATTTTCTTAGAACAGGAAGAGTTACCCAGAATAAACATTTTTATCAATTTTTCAAATTTATTCTTGCTATCTGTTAGGAATTTTATATCAGTAGGTCAGGGACAAAATATTTCAATACGTGTTATTCACCTCTTTTTGACCTACATCTACATCTACATTTAAGCTCTGCAAACCACCATGAGCTGCATGGCAGATGGTACGTCTCATTGTATCAGTTATCAGGTTTTCTTCATGTTCGATTTACATATGGAGTGTGGGAAGAATGATTGCTTGAAGGATTCTATGTGTGTAGTAATTACCCTAATCTTATTCCCATGATCCCTATGTGAGCAATACATAGGGGGATGTAATATATTTCTAGAAGCATCATTTAAAGGCAATTCTTAAAACTTCATTAATAGGCTTTCTCAGGATAATTTACGTCTAGCTTCAAGAGTCTCAGTTCAGTTCCTTCAGTGTCTCTGTGATGCTCTGCCATGGATCAAACAAACATGTGACGATTCGTGCTGCCCTTCTCTATACACATTCGACACCACCGGTTAGTCCTATTTGGTACACTAGAGCAATATTCTAGAACCGGTTGCACAAGTAATTTGTAAGCAATCTTCTTTGCAGACCAATTGCACTTCCCAAGTATTCTACTAATAAACCAAAGTCTGCCATGTGCTTTACCCACAACTGAGCCTATATGATCATTTCATTTCATATCCCTACAAAATGTTGCACCCAGTTATTTGTACGAGTTGGCTGATTCCAATGGTGACTCATTGATATTATAGTCATAGGATGCTACATTTTTTCATTTTGTAAAGTGCACAATTTTATATTTCCAAACATTTAAGGTAAGTTGTCAATCTTTGCACCACTTTGAAATCTTATCAAGATTTGACTGAATATTTATGCAGCTTCTTTCAGACAGTACTTCATCATAGATAATTGCTTCACCTGCAAAAAGATGGAGGTCACTACTAATATTGTGCATCTTCATATTTTTGTGGTGCAAAGACTGATCCATAACACTTCAGGTGTGCAGCAGCCACATAAATTCGACATCTTTTTTTAATATTTCAGCTGAATACCATCCAGCCATCTTCTGAAGTCGAATTTATGTGTCTGCATCCCTGAAATGTTATGGAGCACTATTAATATTATCTGCAAAGTCATTGATATATGGCGTGAATAGCAAGGGTCCCAACACACTTCCCTGGGGCAAGCCTGAAGTTACTTCTACACCTGAAGATGACTGTCCATCCAAGACAATATGCTGCATCCTCCCTACCTAAAAGTGCTCAGTCCAGTCATGAATTTTTCTTGATACCCCATATGATCGTACTTTTGACAATAAGCGTACATTTGCTACTGGGTCAAATGCATTTCGGAACTCAAGAAATACTCCATCTACCTGACTGCCTTGATCCAAAGCTTTCAGTATGTCATGTGAGAAAAGCGCGAGTTGGGTTTCACATGATCGATGTTTTCAGAATCCATAATGATTAGCATTGGGGAGGATGTTCTAAGTTTCTGCAACAAATTGCTGTCAAGGATACTGGACAGTAGTTTTGTGGATCACCTCTATTACACTTCTTGTAGATGGGTGTGACTTGTGCTTTGTTCCGAAGAACTAGACACAGTTTTTTGTTTGAAGGATCTATGATAGATTATAGTTAGAAGAGGGGCTAACTCAGCTACCAATTCAGTATATGATCTGATAGGGTTTCCATCACGCCTTGGAGCATTGTTCAATTTTAATGATTTCAGCTGTTTCTCAACACCACTTAAACTAACACGTATTTCATTCTTCTTTTCAGTGGTATGAGGATAAAATTGGGGCCATTCTCCTGGATTTTCCTCTCTAAGGGAATATTTGAAAATGGAGTTTGTTTCAGTGCGGTTCCTTTCGTCCTTTACCTGCACCTACCTGTGAACTTATTGCTGCATATCGCCGGTAGGAAAGCCGAGCAGAAACCCACCATACTGCAACTCGCACCAGAGTGCATACAATGTAACTGTTCTAAGAATCATGATAAAGGTCTTAATTTTGAATCAAAGGTGGACATACTGGCAAAACTTCAGTATATTCTGAACATTGATAATGTACACATTCAATGCCAAGCCCGTGCTAATCTTAACACAGTAATGTATATACCCTTTTGTTCATGTTACCAAGTTAATGCTAACATATTTCCCCAAATCTGAACAGCTACTAAGCACAGATTGTTCTTAAATGAAAGTGTTCGCCATACTATTAAGTTTATCGGTGTCTAAAGCACTCAAGCTTTTAGTCATCGATCTGCTCAGTATGCGATGCAGAATTACTGCCTTTTTTTCATACACAAAATTACTTAAAAAATCCATACTTTCTAAAAAAAAACACACTGGAATAAATATGCCTTCAAATTAAAACACTATTGAAGCATGTAGCACAACTAAAACTGACAAATTATAACTTCCTTCGAAGCTCATACTACACACGACCGTACCATTGAAAGGCTGGACTCCAACTACTTAGACTGCTGTAAGCATTCTCTGTCTCCAAGGGAAAAGATGCGTGAAGAGTACTCCATTCTGATTGGTCAGTTTTCTTTAAGGCCAACAGAAAAACATTATTCTCCCGCATTAGTCCGCTCTTTTCATATCTAACCGGTCAACAAATAACACACTTTCGAACTGTACTTTTTCCCAAGATAAATATTTAACATTCTGATATTTTGTTTATACTTTATGTTATCAACTATTTTCATTTGCTCTCAAATTAGCTTTTCTTTTACCATAAACTTATTTATCATATCATGATACAAAATTTCCTGCCATACAATGTTCATCAGTAGAACAATGATCTACGTATCTACTTTAGACCACATTCAAGCATCATTCAAACTACTAAAAGCATATACAAAAATTACACAAACATAAATAAACAGAACAATTCACAAACACATTCTCTTGACCTGTTTCTTGAATGTCTCTGTGCACTATCCTCTAGCAGATGAAAATTAGAACTACATACTCGACTGAACCCGCTTCAGATCATCTGTCACTGTGCATGCATGAGTCATTCTCCTGATACACAGGCTCTAAACAGGAGCTATATAAGGTGCCATGCCTCAGAGTTAAGCATTTCAGCTTTTGCTTTCGTACCCTCAGTTTCATTTCCTGTCTTATTTGCTAGGGATTGGACACTATTTCTGGTGCCACTAAAAGGCTTCACATATAACCAGAATTTCTTTGAGTTTTGTGAAATGTTATTTGACGATATTCTGCTAGTTAGTCACTACAGGCCTCCTGTGTTGCTCTCTTGACAGCCAAATGCATCTCATTCAGCATCTCTTTATCTATAGTCCTACCCTTTGTTTTACACCTATTATGCAGTTATCTCTATATTTTTAGAAGTTTCTTTACAGTGACTGTATACCATGAAGGTACCTCCCTTTATGAAATGTTATAATGGGTACATATCTATCAATTATTCTTTTAAACTTGAGCCATAGATCCACTACATGCTCCTGTCTTGTGCTCAAAGTTTCAAGTTCGTCACTGAGGTGTAACACAACTTTTTTTTTTTTTTTTTTTAAATCTAGTTTACTGAACAGATACATCTTTATGCTTGTTTTAGTTGTCCTCTGTACTTTGGTTATCATTGTTGTCACAACACCATCATGGTCACTGACACCAGTTTCAATGTGCATATTCTCAAAGAGGTCAAGTCTGTTTGTAGCCATTAGATCAAATATATTTTCATCATGAGTGCAATTCTTAACTATCTGTTCCTAGGCAGTTTTCAGAGAAGGCATTCAGTAATGTTTCACAGGATGTCTTATCATGCCCACCATTAACAAAACTATAATTTTTCCAATTAATTGTCAGATGATTAAAGTCTCCACCAATGATTACAGTATTGTTGGGGAACTTACATACAAGTGAACTGAGGTGTACTCTAAATTTTTTGGTTACATTATGAGATAAGAATGGATGATGACAGAAGGATCCAGTTATGCCCACCCCTGATACTGAGTCTTGCTCAAACAATCTCACATGCAGCTTCAATTTCTATCTCGATGGATTTGAGTTTCATATCCACTGTGACAAATACACCACCTCCATTTCCCACTTGCCTATCCTTTCAATGCACAATCAAATTTACCCCAAAAATCTCACTGCCAGCAATTTCAGGTTTCAACCATCTTTCTGTACCTAGTTTTACATGAGCTTCACTGCTTTTCACAAGCACTTCAAACTCTGACACTTTGTTGTGTATGCTTTGGCAGTTACCTATTAGGATTTCAATATTCTCAACTGTGAGAGGAATTTCTTTCGTTCTTAGACTGATACTTCTGGGTTTCCTACAGCTAGCATTATCTGGATTGGATTGAGAGTTGTCTAATCTAAAAATGCCTTGTGTGCGCCCCACACGCAGTCGGCTACCTGAGTAGCAGCCTCTGAGTAGTAGCACACAATTTACTCATTTGGGGGTACCCTACAGTTCTCAACCCTGTGGCACAAGTCCAGTAAGTTGCAGCACAGCTTGTTAGAGAATCTTCAAAGTCTCTGGTTCAGTCCTTCCACTCTACACAGAACCAAAGGGCCACGATCAGTTCTGGGAACAACATTGCAAATTGTGAGCTTTGTTGAAACCCCATGTACAAGGCTGATCTTCTCAACCTTCTCTGCTAGTCACTAGAATGACCCCAAGTATGATCTTGGAGCCCAGCCAACAGCCATCATTTCCTCCAATGTGTACCACAATCTGCAGTTGGTTGCACCTTGTTCTCTCAATGGCTGCTGGAATAGTCTCTTTGACACACTGAATGAGGCTCCCAGGCACATACACTGAGTGCATCTGGTATCCTTTCCTATCCCATGCTGCCTATTTTTATTTACATGTATACTGCATGTAGACATCATGTAATGACTTGCAAACATCATATTATGTACAAGGTTAATACATACCATATTTGTGTACAAAGGTTTTGTACATCTCATATTTATCTATGTAGGTCAGTTCATATCATAAGTTAAATAAAAATAAGTTTTTGACAAGGTATGGACTGTACATTTCTTCTGTGCTTATTTGCAAATTTTATACCTGCTTATAACTTACAATTTCTACTGTCAACCAGGGGTTAATTCAAATCTGACAGCTAATTTTAGTGTTTTTTTTCACTGTTTGTAAAAAAAAAAAAAAAAAAAAAAAAAAATATGTATGTTCTATAATAGCTTGTAGATTTTGCTATCATGTATAATTTGGTTTCATAGTCTGGTGCAGATAATTCAAAAGATTAGAATTCTTTCGGTGAATACAGACATTTAGTTACAAGAAAAGATACCAATTTTGTTTTAAATGCATCCCCAGTATGTTCACTTGTGGACTCTGGCAATTTGGTGGATCACCTTCCTAACCTAATTAATTAAGAGTGATAAATGTTCATTTTTCTCTTCTAATATTGCAGTTATGGACACATTAATACTTTAAAAGTTTGATGGATTATTTATGACAGATTTTGTGGGAGAATGTACATATTGTGAATGTGTTGGTAAATAGCGTAACTGATTTCATAGATATCAACAGGATTTTGTGGATAAGCATGCTTCACTGTACTGAAAACTTTATTTCTTAAATATGAGTTACTTCAGGCCATGATTCCCTAGCACAGGACTGAAAGAAAATACACAAAATATATTAGTTCATTCTTTTGTTTCTCTTGGAGATTATGAAGTGTATGAAGTATAACTGCAGCTGAAGTGAGTTGTTTAAAATACTCTAGAATGTGTCTTTTTCAATTTAAATTTTTGTCTTTGGAAATTCTGTCTCAGTTATTACATCTTGACACATACTAAGTGTATCATTGGTATTGTATCCTTTGCTATATGGAACTGAAAATGCTGCCAGTGGAGCATTCACAAATTTCTTTGAAAATATTACTTCCAAGTTGTTCTGCTGCTGTACTGGGATTGATTAAAGTCATCCACAAAAAGAACTAATCCTGTTTGGTTTATATTAAATCACATATCATTTAAATGAATGAGAAACACAAGTGACCTAACACTACATTTGTGCATATCCATTAATGGTGGCTGATACTTGTCAAACAACATGGAACTAATAGATGCAGTGGCTTTTGTAATTTGGGGTTCATTCGTCTCAGAAAGTAAAGAGGAAAGAGTTGCGGGAAGGCGACTATAAAATTCCTGTACCTCTCAACAATATTCTCTCTATTTAGTGAGTCAAAGTAGATGCAGTTCTGAAAGTTAAGAGTCTCTTAGGCTTCATATGTGTGTGTCAGTTTGCTGTTGCCTGCCACATAGACCCTATATCTGTGTTTATAACGGTGTTTTATCATCTAGATGGATATTTAATCTATAAAAAGTGAATTAAAAGTCATTGATACTCTGCAGAAGTAACAATGTAATTTGTAAGACAAGACACTAACAAAACCCTGACTTGTGTTATAAGTCATTGATAACTGCAAGAAGAGATAAAAAAATAAAATTCACCTGTAGATGTGGTTCACTGAGAAGGTACTCTCTGTAAGCAGACAGTTGTGGGGCCTGACACAGCTGTGCAGCAAGAGAGTGGATAAAGTCTGGCACAAGGCAGGTGTTGTTATTATCCGCCTTAAAGAGAGAGGCATTCAAAAATTAGTTGATCCATTAATGTTTACAAATTTGCTAAGACTAGCAGATAAATTACATACAAATCACCAAAACTTACTATTGATCTATAGTAGATGAAGCTGTATATAATATCTAACCTTAGAGGAAACACAAGTGTCAATAGCTCCTCTTATGGACAACAGATCAGAGTTTTCAGATGAAAATGTATATAAAGTGAATTTTGGATTTATTTGAACTTCACATTAATTATACTGAAGCAAATGATACAGTTGTGGCATAAAATAATGAATATAAATAAATAATACGTTAATAAATACTGTATAAATAAACAAGACATATATGAGAACATACATAAATATTTATTATACCTGGCAAAAGTGATATGCAACAACATGGGATGCCAAGTGGCTAATCCTCTCTGAGACTAGATTTATTTGACAGTAAATGCTCTGAGAGCCCTGTGGCCTGTCTTTTCCATTGCAGACATACGGATCTGAAAACAAAGGAGGTTAATTATATTATACAGATTATAACATACAAATACTACCCAACTGCAAGTTCTCTCTCTCTCTCTCTCTCTCTCTCTCTCTCTCTCTCTCTCTCTCTCTCTCTCACTCTCTCACACACACACAGGGAGACAGAGCCACTATCATATTTAGCAATAATTTCATCGTTTTTGCTCCATATTGAGTTTCTCTGTGTCAAGAGTGACATAAAGAATGGTTCACACTTTTTTGCCTCTTTGCCAGAATTATCTATACACTCCTTCTTTTCACAGGTGCCAATCAATTTTTATCTTCTCTCTTCCTTCTTGTTCCACATTAGTCTCATCATAATCATTGATTTTCCTCATGTTTACTCTATACAGCATTCCCTCCATTCAGAACAGTGAAAACAGACTGGCAGTAATGTCAAATGAATGTGCTCAGTTTTCTTTGTTTACTACACATTATCTCACTTACAAGGGCAAAAAAGCATCACCAATACAATGATGTTATATGAGTTATGTACCAGATATTTAATTCTGAATATAACAACAGAAATGTATGAAGAAACTGAGAATATCATAGATACAATGATAAAGTGGAAGATTACATTTTATAAGCACTTGAAAAGAATGGATAACAAAAACCTGACAAACAAAATAAATTTCTTTGGCAAAAACCCAAATTTCATGGTTTACATAAATTTAAAAAAATCTACATAGAAAACAGACTTCAGAGAAAAGGTAGAAAATGTCATGGGTTTCCAGAAAAAGATGCACAGGAAGAGAGAAGAGACTTGTACAGAAAAAAGAAGAGAACAGCAATGGCAAGAGTGAAGAAGTACTGGGGAAAAAAAGGAAAAGATTATGTCGTCATAAGCCAGTTGTTCTACATCCTGGAGGATCTATTGGAATGAAAAGTATATCTTGTTTAATCTAATATTGTTTCACTTGGTCCTGAGCTGGCCTAATTTGAAGATAATAATGATGATGACAATAATAATAATAATAATAATAATAATAATAATGACAACAATGATAACAATAATAAGGAAGGAAGGCGGGAAGAAAGATTAGCGTCTCACATTCTATGACAATGAGGTCATTAGAGACACATAAGAAAATAGAAACTAGTAAACACTAAACAATAAATCACAAGAATTCTACATTGCATACTTATTTTACATATGGATTAAATTCTTAGAAAAATCAAGAAGATTTTATTATTTATTAATGCAAATAAATAAGTTTTCTCCATTTTGCAGACAAATACAAAACACAATAACTACTTCAGTAAGGCATTAAGTTAGACAACACATGAATCAAGAACCATCATTTTATAAGAGAACACAGAAAATTAATATATTACCTTGTTGGTAAGCTGGATCCCTTCGACGGCCAAAGCAGCTGTACTCTACAAGCTGCAAAATTAATGCTGTTTTGCCAGTACCTGGATTACCAGAAACTATGACACCAGGACTGCTAGAAGCCAAAGCATCTTCCATCTCACGAATCAACCAATGGCGACCAAGGAACAAGGGATCAGGTTCTTGTAATGGAACTTCGAAGAACAAAGGTTTCAGAGTTAACTGTGGTGTGCGATACTGTGCAAACCGAACTGAAATAAGAGAATAAGGTTCTTATGACACAAAATTGAAAATAACACTGCCATTATTATTAGTTGTATTTATCTTTGTAGCAAGACAAATTTGAGTTTGCCATTTTTCCATACTAGTCTCCCCATTTCCAAAGTTATTACGATTGAAAAATGCTTCCCACATTGCGAGCTAATCCACTACAGTCTGGAAGCTCCTTCTTGTATTACAAATATGTTATAGTAACAATAAGAGCAAAAACTTAATTTTAAACCTTGCTTACCTTTAGGATCTATTGGACCTTTGACAGATCCTGTTCTGGCTGACCTACGTATGGAAGCTCGCCTGTTTTTGAACACATTCAGTTCTTCAACCTGGCCTGGCTGAGAGGCTGTAACAGATCAGTGTTGTACATAACCAACAATATTCAATATTAAAATATTTAGATCAATAGACTAAAACTTGGATCTCTGTTTCAACATACTCGTCACAGAATGCCTCCTACTGACAGGACTTGAGGAACAATTGCTCTGGCCAGAGACAGACATAAGTGAAGTAATACTGTCTGATGATGGGTCCTTCAGTGTCCTCGAATGGCTGTGGACATCTGCTTCTGAAGAACCTGAAATTATTTATGTTGTTTATAAGTAGTTGCTTGCTTTGATACACACAATAATACTTGCTGAATCAGATGATGCATAAGGATGTCTGAAATTATGCCGTGTGTGTGTGTGTGTGTGTGTGTGTGTGTGTGTGTGTGTGTGTGTGTAAAGTCATTATGTCATGTGACTGTGATGGCCTCAGTGCTTGAAGTAACTGTGTGCATGATTGGTAACACATGCAATATTGTTGCATTTTATCACAGACAGCTTGTGGCTACCCAATGCAGGTGAGTCATTCATAAGTAAAATGAAACAATGCTATATCAACAGATACATGATGCATGGAATGGGATGAAACCCTAATAACTGGTGCAATAGTATGTACCCTCTGCCATGCACCTCAGGTGGTTTGCAGAGTATAGATGTAGATGTAGACATAACTTCACTTCCACTTATCAGCTAATTTTATACATCTAACAATGCTTCACTTGCGGTGAGGTAGCAGAAAGTTATTGTTGTACTTACTGTAATTGGTTACATGAACTAACTAACTTTATATTGCAGTCTGTTTAACTTTTAATCTATGTGAGTTAATGGAAAGGGTATTCATGTCTGTTATGTAAGTCCACTCAAGTTTTTGTATGTGGTCCTTAATGGTATTACGATTGGCCTTTTATTTTAATAAACAACAACAAATACACCAGTGAAAATGATTTTTATGTTCTGATTTAACAAACAAATGGTATAAAATTAGCTTATTAACTTTAAGAAGTTGCAATGACTAGGACAGACTATACAACTCAGGAACATTTATCACAATTCATCCAAGGGTCATCCAATGGCTAGACAGGTGAGAGAAAAAAGAACTAGTATGTGTTTACTTCAAAGAATATCCATTCTCATACTGGATCAGGAAACACTAAAAGAGACTATTAAAAAAATCAGTTACAGTGTGTGACAAATTCTACAACAACCTGTAGGTTATTTGTGCACCTAGCAAATTATTATTAAAAGAATTTCATTGATATTTTCTGTCACATGTCCATGCAACACGAGAGGAAGATAGCTTACCTAGCAAGGCTACAAGTTTTACTCGAAATATTCACCCACTGCTCACAACTCTGGCTTTAATATTCATTATGGGAAAAAATTCCTACAGTTGTGTAGTTTGTACTTTGACTTTGTACTGCCATTTCAAAATGATTCCTTCATTTCAAATATTATTTTAAAGTTTTCAGATCAATATCAGTGCAATGACACAAAGCAAACCATTATTTCATATGACTAAGTAACAAATAACTGAGGCAGAATCCAACTTAAGAAATGATAAAATGCAGTTCTCTTGTAACACAGTAAAAGGCTCATTGCAAAGTTCTCATAGCCACAAAATAAATAATTTTATTTTCTTGACCTACCTGTCAGAGTTGACACTGGACTTGTGTTACTAGAGGCAAGGGTGTTGGCCTCTAGTGACGCAAGTGATGAGAAGGATGTGCTGGCACGGCCAGCTGAACTTGGACGGGACTGTGGCTGCGTGTGGCCGCTGGACTGTTGCGCACGTCGACGTGCACTTTCTCCCAGCAACAGGCCCAGTCGCACATACAGATCATTCTGTGATGAGGATGAAGCAGGGGGCTTCTTGCAGCTGGATACAGGACGCACAGTTCCACCCTCATCATCTGTGCAATAATTCAGCACAGTCAAACTCAGGAGCATTCAAAAAGTAAAACTTCAATCATCCAATATCTGTCAGAGACAATTTTTTTGGAAATTGTATACTAATACAAAAAGAAATGACACACCATGAATAAATTAGCAGAATGTGATGTACTTGTACAGACAAAGAAATGATTACAATTCCAGAAAAATTAGATGATTTATTCAAGAGAAAGAGTTTCACAAATTGAGCAAGTCAATGTTGTGTTAGACCACATTATCACCCTTATGCAAGCATTTATGCAGCTTTGCATTGATTGATAGAGTTATTGGATGTCCTCCTGAGGGACATTATGCCATATTCTGTCCAACTGTTGATTTAGATTGTCAAAAACCTGAGCTGGTTGGCGGACCCTGCCCATGTCGTTCCCAAAGTTCTCAATTGGGTAATGATTCAGTGATCTTGTTGGCCAATGTAGGGTTTGGCAAGCATGAAGAAAAGTAGTAGAAACTCTCACTGTGTATGAGCAGACATTATCTTGCTGAAATGTAAGCCCAGAATGGCTTGCCATGGAGGGCAATGAAATAGGGTGTAGTATATTGTTGACATACTGCTGTACAGTAAGGGTGCTGTGGAGGGGTCCTGCAATGGAAAGAAGTGGCACCCCAGACCATTACTTCGAACTGTCAAACTGTACGGCGGGTGACAGTCAGATTGGTGTCCCACCAGTGTCCAGGGTGTCTCCAGTCAAGTCTTCACTGGTCATTAGGATTCAGTTCATGTGAGACTCAGCACTGAAGACAATTCCATGCCAGTCAATGAGATTCCAGGCTGAAGTCAAGTCTGAAGACACTCCAGACAGCAGTGGGATACCATCCTGACTGTCGCCCACCATACAGTCTGACAACCAGAAGTGATGTTAGGGTGCCATTTCTTTTTGTAGCGGGACCCCTTCAGTTGCCATCTGCAACACTCTTACAGCACAGTGGTACATGGATGATATTCTATGCCCCTTTTTGTTGCATCCAGAGTTTACATTTCGGCACCCTCATACAGCAAGAGTTTCTAGTCTTCGTGCTTGCCAAACACTACCTTGACCAGCAAAGTCACTGGATATCTCCCCAACTGAGAATGTTTGGAGCACTGTGGGCACAGTCCTCCAACCATCACAGGATTTAGATGATCAAAGTCACCAATTCAACAGAATTTGGCGTGATATCCCTCAGAAGAACATCCAGCAAGAATATAAATCAATGCCAAGCTGAATAAATGCTTGCAAAAGATTCAGAGGCAGATCAACATGTTACTGACTTGCTCGATTTGTGAAGCTCTTTCTCTTCAATAAATCATCCAGTTTTTCTGGAACTGTAATCATTTGTTTGTCCGTACATGTACATCGCATCTACCAATTTCAGCCCCATTCAAATGATTTCTTCGCGATACATCTTTTTTTCCCCTTAGAGAGTCTGTGTGATAATTGGTCACTTTTTTATACAAGTTAGTTACAATTCAAAGAGTTTTATTACAGAAGAATTTGTCTAGTAGGACCTTCACAGAACTTAATCCAAAACATTTTATGATCATATTTAATGATGGCTTGATTCTATCATATTAACAATGGTAAATTTTCATTTAAATACATCTATTTGCAGAAAGAACACTCCTTTACACAAATATGAGCCCAAGGAGACCACTTAAAATCAACTGGTGAAGTAGCGCTGGATCTTTCATTTGCACAACATACTTGCCCTCACTTCTGATATTAAAGGTATGGGTGTGTGACACAAGTGGGGCAGGGTTAGGCAGAAAGATACAGTATCGTCTTATTTTTGTGTGTTAATTTTTCCCATACTGCTGTGATTACATCTTCCAGGTTTAAAAAAACACCCTATTCAATAAAATTAGCAAACTAATCCTGTAATATAGAAACATTTACAGTCCTGTTATGGCCAAAATTTAGCATATAAAACTTAGTGTTAAACTGAGTAAAACGAGTAGGTATAAGATCACAACAGAAGAAAAGTTTATCATCTGTAACTGAATACAGATATGACTGTAACTACAGAAATAAATAATGGCCTTGCTACAGTCCTCACTAAAAGCCTTAACCTCTTCCATCAACTTCAGATTACATTTCATCAGTCTGCTTGAGATGCATGTTGCTAACACTAATGCAAATTTTTAAATTAAAAAATTCTACTCAATTCATGAATAAATATACTAGCAAGCTTATTTTATAAAATTTCCTATTGCCATACAAATTAATTACTTTTTACATCAAGATATGTTACAAAGTTATACAAATATATTTGCATTTTTTATACACACCACATGTAGTCCAACTACAAAAAAACTATGCTAATAATTGCAAGCCTGGTGAATTTGATTATTACAGTAGCAACTGGGTTAGTATAAGCAATTCTATTATTTTCTTGCACATCAAGAGGAACAGTTAGATTTATTAAATATGAAAACAATGTAGTAGAAAATATCTCTTCAAATGTTAAATATCAGTCTGTCACATGCTTGTGCCACAATCCACAATTTATGTACAATAATGCAAATTGTGACGTTAATTATGTGCAACCAAAGTGAAATTTCATTTGTAACCAAACATTTGTTCTGAACACATAAAGGGGGTGGGGAGGGGGGGGGGGTTGTGAATTTTACAAAACTCCACATGGCTGTTCTTTAAAGACTACTGTGGAAATAAATTATCACATGACCTAAGAAGTACTGAAGGGGGAAAAATTGAAAATAATTGCTGCTATAAGTGATAGTCTCATTTATTTCACAGAGAAAATAGATATGTGAAAAACAATGCTTGCTTTTCTATGTAGTATAAACACAAAAATCTCACTGTCATAACTGTCATGAGACAACATTTTTATGGAAGTAGAAACTAGGTTCAATTTTGAGAATAAACACATGCTAATATGAAACACACAATTTCTTTCTTTTTGTGTCATGATGTATACCACCCTGCTAAGATACAAGTAGCTTTCTTAATTTTGATAATAATAGAGGGAGGAAATTCCCACAGCCATTGAAAACAATGAGGATAGAAAAACAATATTGTATTTTAAAAAATCCCAGTGTTAAAGCAGAGTGAAAGAGGTAATGCAAATACATAAACCAAAAGAGGGAAATGCAAATACATAAACAAAAAGAATGGGAAACATGGACACACCATCACCAACAAATTAATGGCAGGGGAATGAGGCTGAACATAGAAACTATAATAAACAGTCACTGTAAGCAAAAGGATGGGAAGAGGCGAACAGAAGAGACAAAGCCACGAGTTATTGATTGTTACTGTACACTGCAGTGTAAGAGATGTATTTACATTTCCTTTATTTGTTCAATGTATTAATTTATTACAATGAACAGTTTCTTCTTTTCTTGATGACCCACTGGCTATGAAGTAAACACAAACACACTGAATTGAAGTGACACACTGAATGGACATTCAAATGTATTAGCAAATAGTGCATCTAACCCCTCATCAATGACATTAGTAACACAATACACTAACAGAGTACTAGGTGGAACAAATAAATCTAACAACACAGCACACAAAAAACAACAAACTATTCAATTCCATTCCAGACTTAGATATACAGATTAGCAGAGTACAAACAGATATATGCACAAATAACTGCAAGCAGGTTTGATTAAACAGACATGCAGTTCAAAAGGACCTTGGACAGACTCAGCCAGCATATTGAGTCCAGCACTGCTCCCTCCAACAGACCACAGAGATTTAATCTTGTTGAAGACGTAGCTTGGCCAATACCGGCCTTCTGTTGACGCTGTCATACTTGCTAGAAGTGAAAATGGAACTTAGCTAATTTTTAAACTTCATAATAATTTTCTTAAGTGAGGCTCTGTAATGCTCCTTACAGTCATCAATAAAATTTAGTGATTTCTGTGACAGTAATCAAAATGTCCTATATAAAATTAAAAGAATGTAGTAAGCATAAAACTTCTTAAGGTATTGCCATAAGTAAGCTATTAGTTTGATGTTTCACTCTCTCTTTGTGTGTCTTTCTTTCTCCTCTCTTCTGGTTGGCATGAGGTATCTCATGTGGTAATGTTAATGAAATTCAACTAACCTGAAAGTGCTGCACTATCTGGAGGATGGGGTGATCCACCAGGAGTTGTGCCACCTGTCCGCTGCCCCCAAGCACTACGCAAAGACTTTGGACTCAGAAAAAATCGTCTCCGGCTCTGTGGTGGTGTAGGACAGCCTAAAAAGTGTTGAGTTCTTCTTGAGTATTTACAAAAAAGTATGCAGATCATCCAACATAAATGTTTCCCTGTGTCATACGTAACTGAATAAGATTGCACATGTGGTTTACTGTTAGGAACACTAGTCATTTCTCCCAAAGACAACAGACTTTAAGGAGCATTATAGGTGAGGCAAAAAATTAAGGCCTGACATGATATGCCAGGCTCATTCATTCAACATGTTAGATTGATTTTTTACACAAAAATGCTAAACATTTTTGTTGAGTTCTTTGCAAGGAAAATTTGCAATGCACTACTGATACTGTCAGGTTTCGGAACAATTGAAATAAGCTGTCTGATGTAAGCATCTTGGGTACCCTCAAATCGTGCCTTTATACTAAACCACCACATGTAGCCCACATGGTCGCAAATAACACTGGCCATAGTTGCATTTCACTTTACAGCCCTGACTTGGCATACACTGAATTTTGTCATTCCCCATATATGAATTACTTGTTGGTAGGTTTACATTTTCAAACTGATACTGATGCTCAGACCAACAGGAGATGAGTGTTGGAAGAGGGCATGATTCCAGAAATTTCTATAGCATTTTCTAATAAAATAATAAGGTTGAAAGCCTCAGGGTATGTAGAAAAGTTATACAGATAATATGACATGCAAAGTTTTCATGTACATATTACAAAATAAAAGTAGTACAAAATGGGAAACATATATTGCATGACAGTCACACCAGTTAAGTTTATGAATCTGTCACAAGTCTTTTAAAAACATGATCTCTGAAATAAAACTACAGTAAAACAATAAGACATAACAGGTGTAGCAGGGATATGTACATAGTAGGATAGATAGATAGCCAGTAGCAGACATGATAGCCAATAGCAGACATCTATGTAGACAAAATATAATGAAACAAAACCTATGGCTTCCGGCCATGTAGACTTGCTATGCGTCCACTATCTGATTGAACCACTATAGCCTGATTAAAACTACTCATTAGTTGACTCTCCGTGCCTTGGAACTGATGTCTTATAACAGAGCTCTCAATGTTAGATGCAAACTCCCCATTATTGCCAAGTATTTCCACAAAGTGTCAGTCCACTTGCAAAGTTCAAGGAAGGCATAACAGCTAATGCTTGGTACCCTGCAACCTATTTGGCTACTACTGATTGCAATAGACAACAGCACATTCTATCCAACAAGTAATGTTAACTAACTATGCCTTGGAACTAGATGTGTTCTCATTTGTCAAACAGAGAGTCGGGCTGCAAGTACTGATTTTAAAATTAGATATTTGTGGAGGCTGCTGAAAGACAAATGGGTAGCAAGTACAATTAAGTGTCTTATGCTTTGAAAGGGAAGAACTAAAAGATTCAGAGGCTAAACTGTAAATGAGATGATTAAGTCATGAACTCAAGAGCTTAAAGAATCATAACAGTAGTTACCAGTAATAGTATGGAAAATAATGGGAAGAAGTGGATAAATGATGGGAAAAAATATACTTAATAGAAGGGTGGGCTGAAAGGAGAAGAATACTGAATGAAAAGAGAGGAATAACAGTGAAAGCTGCAAAAGACCGGATTTAAAAAATGCTAGGAATGCATGAAAGAACAACATAAATAGCACTGTGATATAAGGAACTGAACTAGTAGAGAAAGTTCAGTGGAAATCAAATGAAAAGGAAAGAGATTAGAATTAAACAGCAACAATGATGAGAAAACATTATGACATAAAGAAATAGAAAATTGGACTGTCAAATAGTAGAAACCAATTAACTGAAAAAAGCACCATGAAACTGCAACAAGTAAAAACTCATAGAGGATGGCAAAGAGTGACAATTTGGAAGATCCCAGAACCAGAAGTTCATTCATCAAGAAAGGAAGAGGACATATGCAGAATGAACATAACTATTCAAGGCATAAATATGAAAATCATCCATAAAGTAAGTGATATAAGAGGAAAAACATTACAGAAATGCCTCAAAGAAAATATTATCCATGGTAATCCTGGACATGAATTTGACTTTTGTCCACTAGACAGCAATCGTGAATCACAAACAAACACAGAAAAATGTATTCATCATCATTTCTCATAATTTTGACAAAGAGGGCTTAAGAAATCTTTATTTAATCTGATATTTTCTATTTAGTGCATTGGTGAAAGAAAGGGAAAAATGAAATGTGATAAGATGAGTAGCAGGCAGTACATTCATCATGCTTTCATTAAATAATGCCATTATGTGGGCTAGTGTAGGTATAAGCAGGATCAACTAGACACAGATGCATTCCCGCCCAACATAATTAAAAGCCTTAATTCCTTTTGTTTCTGAAATTGTACGTCATGTGACAATGATAAATGGATTCCCTGAGAACAGAGTCAGAGATTACTAATTTACAATTTTAAGTTTATATATTACAGACATTCTGATCATGAGGTGATCTGCAGACTGTAATATTTGAAGAAATACTTTAGTGTCAAGACTGGATTTAAATATTTATTTTTAATTGATGACTAGTTTCAATAGTAATTTTCCGTCATCATGGATCTCACCTTTTTCAAAATTATGTTGCGTATTTCGACAATGTTGAAAATCTAACTAGTTTGGAAATGCAATTTTTATCGGCAGGTAGATCACCGCAAATCAGCATGTCATTAATAAAAATACTACTTACATTCATGTTGCCATGCAACTTTTGCTTATTACTAGTGTCCACACACATGCTCGACTGGATTTGTACTCTCCAGCACCAGATGAGCATGCGTGTGGTGCATGTAATCAGTGAAAGTTGCATTATCCACAGAAAATGAATATGGTTTGGATGTTGTCCAAATGTACATATAAATTTATGGGAAACCATTCCAAGGAAAGGGAACATACAAATACATATATAAAAAGGCACAAACAAAAGAATGCAAGTTTGTACAATACATAGTACTACAACTTTATATACATCTATGCTTACAGTATTATAAATTCAAAGTCTGTTTTCCACAGGGCTTTACTTTTGTCCTCGCTAAGCAGCAAGTCCTCATACACACTACAAAAATTCAGTAAAGATTTTACATTGCACAAGAGCTCTCTGTTAGATATGCAAATATAAAAGAAGCTTAGGGGCGAAAGACAGTATTTTAAGTTTTGACTTAATATAAACATAATCAAAAAATATTTATTTGTTCTGCATTGACATTCACTGATTAGAAACACTGTTCCATATCAGCGAACTCAGTAGTCATTAGGTATCTTGAGACAGCAGAATGGGGTGCTCCGTGGAACTCAAGGACTTCGAATGTAGTTAGTTGACTGGGTGTCACTTGTGTCATACGTCTGTACACAAGATTTCCACATTCCTAAACATCCCTAGGTCCACTGTTTAGGATGTGTTAGTGAAGTGGAAACGTGAAGGGACACATACAGCACAAAAGCGTACAGGCTGACCTTGTCTGTTGACTGACAAGAGACCACTGGCAGTTATAGAGGGTCGTAATGTGTAATAGACAGACAGACACCTATCCAGACCATTACACAGGAACTCCAGACTGCATCAGGATCCACTACAAGTAATATGACAGTTATGTGGGAGATGAGGAAACTTGGATTTGATAGTCGTGTGACTGCTCATAAGCCACATATCATGCCATTAAATGCCAAATGACGTCTCGCTTGGTGTAAGGAGCGTTAACAATGGACGACTGAACAGTGGAAAAATGTCGTGTGGAGTGACGAATCACGGTACACAATGTGGCGATCCGATGGCAGGATTTGGGTATGGTGAATGCCTGGTGAACGTCATCTGCCAGCCTGTGTAGGGCCAAGAGTAAAATTTGGAGGTGGTGGTGTTACGGTGTGGTCATGTTTTTCATGGAGGGGGCTTGCATCCCTTGTTGTTTTGCATGGCACTATCACAGCACAGGCCTACATTGATGTTTTAAGCACCTTCTTGCTTCCCGCTGTTGAAGAGCGATTCGGGGATAGCAAATGCATCTTTCAACACGACTGAGCACCTGTTCACAATGCACAGCCTGTGGTCGAGTGGTTACATGACAATAAGATCCCTGTAATGGACTGGCCTGCACAGAGTCCTGACCTGAATCCTATAGAACACCTTTGGAATGTTTTGGAACACTGACTTCGTGCTAGGCCTCACTGAGTGACATTGATATCTCTCCTCAGTACAGCACTCCATGAATAATAGGCTGCCATTCACCAACAAACCTTCCAGCACCTGACTGAACATATGCCTGAGAGACTGGAAGCTGTCATCAAGGCTAAGGGTGGGCCAACAGCATGTTGAACTCCAGCATTGCCAATGCAGGGTGCCATGAACTTGTAAGTCATTATCAGCCAGGTGTCCGAATACTTTTGATCATATGGTGCAATTTGTTTTATTTGCATTGAACCAAGAGCGAACATACTTTAGGACTTGATCAGTAGCTATTTGCAATACTTGCTCTGGTGTACTTGTTATCACACTAGTAACATCTGCAAGTAGTATAGCATTGGCTGCACTATGTGAAGTGTGAATGTCATTTATGTAGACAAACTAACAGTTGTCTCATCTACTCAAAAGAAGCAGCAAACTATGATACATACTTTGAGTCATGATGCCAGCACCATCTGCTGGTGTTGCTCCAGCCCGCCTTTGTGTAGGTCTGGATTTCGGAAGCCTACTAGGAGACGGCCAGTCCTGTGCTTGCTGCTGTTGTTGATGCTGCCGAGTCTGGAACAAGCCATATAATTCACAGCTATAAATTTAAGGAAAAACTACCAGAAGTAAAAATGATGATTTCAGTTGTGTTTAACAGACTTACAGTATTTATCATGGAGTATAGTTCATATTTTTAGCATGATGGGTTATCTTTTAAAGCTACAACACACCGACATTTCTTTTGAAAAAGTCTTTTTTTTTTTTTTACTTACCCGGGAAACATTGACCATATGTAGAACATGGAGTCATATTACCCAAATGAAAATGGAAAAATTTGTCATGAAAGTTCACGCTGTTTTTGAACTCTACCACATAGGGCAATCACACACTAAAAGGGGGTAATGACAAATACAAATGTGTCTATAGACTAGTGCACATAAAAACTACAGAAGGAATGAAGAGCATGATTGAGAGTTGCATATAATATAATTGAAACTGAGTACACAGGATAACCAGTATGTGAGATGATTGAATCTGTAAGAAAATGAATTAAGACTGCTCTGAGGAAAACTAGAAATCTTAACCATAATTGACTTGTCATTGTGGCTAAACCAGAAGTAACTGGTTTAAAATCTTACCTGCTAATCTTCAGAACTCAGCCAGCTCGTAGAAGAAAGATGGCAATGTATGCCTCCAGATTTATTTTTGCCAATGCCGTGGGTTCAATACCATACCTCAGCAGAGAGATTGTTAGTGCATAAGGCACTATTGATGTCTACTTTAATGAATAATGATTTTAAACTCAATTAACCCCCCACCCAATGATGCTATTAAAGATAAGCAGGCTACATGCCTGCACAACATTTCACACTTATTCTTCCTCTCAACAACACAATGCACTTGAATTGATGACAGTTATCCACAGTACACTTCATTAGTTGGTAAGAGAAATCGAATGGCAAGCCATTTCTAGAAGGACTTCTTACATGACAGTAATGTGTCAAACTTAAGAATGAATGTTTTAGATTAGATTAGATTTACTTTCATTCCAATTGATCCGTAGTGAGGAGGTCCTCCAGGATGTGGAACATGTCAGAAAAACAACAATACATGACAAATATTTAAACTAAAACAAATAAGCTAATGTACCATTCCACAGGTCCCAAGTGGAATGATCGTCATTTTTTAATGAACACTAAGAGTCATTTTACAAATACTATTGCACTGAATTTAAAATAAAAAAGTTTTATATTTATTTATAAGGTAAGAAACATGTAATACAACTACTGTAATACTTATTTACAATGAACACATTACTGCACTGAAATGGTGCAGAAGTTAGATTATACTTACACACACACACACACACACACACACACACACACACACAAATTTTCAGTGAACACATTACTGCACTGAAATTGTGCAGAAGTTATGTTGTACTTATATACAAATCAGTTGGTTTTCCTCAGAAATTCATCAATGGAGTAGAAGGAGTTGGCCACCAATAAATCCTTTAGGCTTCTCTTAAACTGAATTTCATTGGTTGTTAAGCTTTTTATGGCTGCTGGCAAGTTATTGAAAATGTGTGTTCCTGAATAATGCACACCTTTTTGTACAAGACTAAGTGACTTTAAATCCTTGTGAAGATTATTCTTATTTCTAGTATTGATTCCATGAATTGAGCTGTTGGTTTGAAAAAGTGATATATTTTTAATGACAAATTTCATTAAGGAATAAATATATTGGGAAGCTGTAGTTAGTATCCCTAGTTCCCTAAACAGGCTTCTGCAGGATGTTCTTGAGTTCACACCACATATAATTCTTACTGCACGTTTTTGTGCCCGGAAAACTTTAGCTTGGCTTGATGAATTACCCCAGAAAATAATCCCATATGACATTATGGAATGAAAGTAAGCATAGTATGCCAGCTTTTTCATTTTTATATCCCCTATGTCTGACAAAATTCGCATTGCAAACAGAGATTTGTTAAGACGCTTCAGCAGTTCTGTGGTGTGCTCCTCCCAGTTGAATTTATTATCAAGCTGTAATCCCAAGAATTTAACACCGTCCACTTCTTCTATCTTCTTGTCATCATATGTTAGACATATACTCTTGGGACACCCCTTACAAGTTCTGAACTGCATGTAGTGTGTTTTTTCAAAGTTTAGTGACAAAGAATTGGCTAGGAACCAGTGATTAATGTCTACAAATATTTTATTGGCTGATCTTTCTAAGACTACACTTGATTTGCTATTTATTGCAATGTTTGTATCATCAGCAAACAAAACAAACTTGGCATCTGGTAATGTTACTGATGAAAGGTCATTGATATACACAAGAAAAAGTAAGGGCCCCAAAATGGAACCTTGTGGGACCCCACATGTAATTAGTTCCCAGTTGGATGATGCCTGATAGCTTGATACATGTCTCTTTCCTAATAACACCCTTTGTTTCCTGCCAGAGATATAAGATTTGAACCATTTTGCAGCATTTCCTGTTACACTATAATATTCTAGTTTACTTAAAAGGATATTGTGATTTACACAGTCAAATGCCTTTGACAGATCACAAAATATACCAGTTGCCTGCAATTTTTTGTCTAATGAATTAAGTACATTTTCACTGTAAGTGTAGATAGCCTTCTCAATATCAGAACCTTTTAGAAATCCAAACTGTGACTTTGACAGTATGTTATTTGAGATAAGATGGTTATAAAGACGACTGTACATTACTTTTTCGAAAATTTTTGAGAATGCTGGCAACAGTGAAATTGGACGGAAATTTGATGCTATTTCTTTATCTCCCTTCTTAAACAGTGGCTTAACTTCAGCATATTTCAGCCATTCGGGAAATATTCCACTGATAAACGACTGGTTACACAGATAGCTTAATATGTTACTTAGCTCAGAATCACATTCTTTAATTAACTTTGTTGATATTTCATCATACCCACTAGATGTTTTTGATTTTAAAGATTTTATGATGGACATTATTTCTGTTGGGGTAGTGAGGGTCAAATTCATATTATGGAAGTTACTTGAAATGTCTGGTCTAAGGTAATCCATAGCAGCATCTACCGAACCTGACAACCCCATCTTTTCAGTAACAGTTATAAAATGTTTGTTAAAAAGTTCTGCAACACTATACACATCTGTCACCAATGCATCATTTACTCTTAATGCTATTTGTTCCTCTTCATGTCTGGTTCTACCGGTCTCCTCCTTCACTATATCCCATATTGTCTTTATTTTGTTATCTGATATGACTATCTTTTCCTTGTAATATATTTGCTTTGACATCCGTATTACAGTCTTTAATATTTTGCAGTATTTCTTATAATGTGCTATAGCATCAACATTGGAAATGTTTCGGATTGACAGATACAGTTTTCTTTTTGTTTTACAAGATACCCCTATTCCTCGAGTAATCCATGGCTTCTTTGTAGACTTTGCTCTAACCTTGGTAAGTTTTGGGGGAAAGCAGTGTTCAAATAAGGTAAGCACTTTATTAGCAAAAATGTGGCACTTTACATGACATAGTGTAATTGTTAGGTATTGAACTTACATAATAAATGTTCAGAGGAGCTTGTGAGATAATGGTGATTGCTCTATAGCAATATGAGCATATTATACGCAGAAAAGTGAATTCAGTTCTAATAAAAATATGGACAGAAGAATGTGTGATAACCATAGATTTCATCTGAGTTAAATTATGAGGTGTAAAAACAAAATGCAATTAAAATCAATGTGAATAAATAAATTGGAAGTGCTAGAGGATGGGGAAAAAGCACATTTATGGCCAAAGACTTGATGGTGATGTCTAGGGATGTCAACAAAGTCAGTAGCCACCTGGGGGGGGATTGATACTTCAAGGGGGAAGTATCCAGGGAGGTAGAAGTAAGAACACTACAATCGTATGAAAAGACAGAAAATGAGATAATATCATTCCAGATTAGTAACGGTGGTGATCAAAGAAGTTAACTCATTAAGTGGAGTAAGGAAGCCAGAAAATTTGAAACACACCTCAACACCAAACCCAAGTGAATCTCTATTTTGTAAAAAACAAATAAAAAAGTAAACCAAGAGGCCTACGTCAGATACCTATGCATCTGTTAAAGAGAAGACAGTCCTACACAAGAAAATAATTTAACATATCTCTGAATGACAGTATTTGGAAAAGTGAGGTACAACAAATGTGAATGACAAACTGTCCTCTACAGGATGAATTCATCAGAAGCCAAGTCACTACTATCATTTAAAAATTACTACACCACTGAGCTAAACACCACAGAAGAATCACAATGGAAAGTGAGAAGATAACTTTGTCAAGGCATTAGGTTAGTACCTTAAAAACTGTGTGTACAGCTGTCACCTGAGTACAAATGGAAAAGAAGAGTTATTATGACAAATATGAAACAAGGTTAAAAAAGAATGATGCTATTTAGTACTTGTACTCTGTTCCAGGGTTAAAATGTAGTCTACTGCAATAAGTTCGAGAAAAAAGTTTCAGAAGTGGGATTGAAATTCTGGGTGAAAGAATATCAGCAGTGATAAGATGTGTTGACGACATTATATTCCAAGAAAAATGAGGAAAATGTGCAAGACCTATTGGAAGAACAGTTGAGTGAGAACATATTAAGGATTGAGAGTGAACTGAAGTAAGATGAAAATATTGAGGAATCACAGAAATGAGTTTATCAATAAATTTAACATCAAAATTTGGGGCTACATGGTCGACAACATGAACAAATTCTGTTACTTTGGAAGAAAACTACATATCAGGAATAAAATAAGGACATAAGAAGCACACTATCACAGACAAAGACAGCATTCCACTATCACAGACAAAGACAGCATTCTTCGCCAAAAAAAACTTTGCTATAGTCTAAATGGCCAGAGAAGATCCCTGACAGTTAAAGTGGGTTTGGCATGGCTGCTTTGCTTGTCTACCACAACCAGTCACTTAACACAACTTCTCTATGGCATTGCTGCAAGGCTGTCAGGGATCTTCTGCCACATAATGCACAATCTCAAATGTAGGCCTTAACTTTAGGGGACTGCTGACCTAGTAGTTTGGCCTCCAACCAGCCATCCTTAACTATAGAAAGACATTTCTAAGAATGTACATCTGGAACATAGCATTCCATGGACATGGATCATGGGCTGTGAGAAAACTCGGAAAGAAGAGAGTAAAAGCATTTCAGACATACAGTTATGGAAGGATTCTGAAAATTACATATGCTGATAAAGTAAGAAATGAGGAGGTATTCTGCAGAATCAGCCAGGAATGCAATATGTAGAAAATATTGACAAAAAGAAGGAACAGAATGAGAGAATATGCATTAAGACAGCAAGAAATAACTTCAATTTTACTAGAGGGAGTAATGGCAGCAAAAACTGTAGAAGATAGAGACTGGATTATACCCAACAAATATTTGAGGATTTTCTATGTAATTGATGAGGTTGGCAGGCTGAAGAGGTTGGCAGGCTGCATCAAATCAGTCAGAAGAATGACTGGAAAGGAACGCCAGCTGAAATGTTATTATTGTGCTTACCTGCATGTAGGTAGTAAAGTGTCCATTGGTCTTGACCTGAGGCCTCGAGTGGGGAGTGGCATAAACACTCGACGGACTGGCATCTGTGTCCACTCCCTGCTCCTCAGATAATGCCTTCTTGTTGCTTGGCTGCATTACTGGAAAATTACAGAATGGGGATATATCTCTCTTTCAAAGAACTAGACAAGAGTTCATGGATACAACTCAACACAAGTGATAATCAGAACTAAAGAGTGACTGCATATAAAGATTACAATTAACTTATACCACTCATTCTTTGGTAAGTCAAAAGAACAAAAGAAAAAAAAGGCCAGAACATTCAAGTCATGTTCATATGTACTTCATCTGAACTTTAATTCTCCATACGCAACAAAACTAGTTTTCTTGTTACAGACTTTTAGGTAGAAGCACAGTTCTAACAACTGCATTGCAAAATATAATGGAACAATGTGATTATATATGGTAGAACATCACTTGATTATACACACTTTTTGGTTACTGGATGACTCGAAAACATACATTGTTATTTTACAGCAAATTAAAGGTAAGTGACATGTGAATAATCATAAGTAAAGCTTTTTGATTGTTAAATGTAATTTTAACATCAAATGTTCTGCATAAACTTTCTACACTTTTACCACAGGGTTGAGAACTGTAGTGTGCCCTTAAATGGGTCAGGGATGCTCTACATATCAGAGGTTGACTTAATTCTTGTGCTACTGGAAATGTGATATAGGTTTTAGTGTCAGTGGCATTTAGAAATAATTGAAATCAATAAAAGTGAATAAAACTCTGGACCCAGTGGAACTCATAATTATATGAGTAGAATTTGCATCTCAATTAGACCCACTTTTAAACATAATAAACCATAGATCTGTAGAACAACCTCCAAAATGTGTTTGACCCCAAATCATACGACTTGCTAACAGATGTACCATGATATGAAAAAATCAAATGAAATTTTTGAGACTGGATTGATGATTTCTTGGCAGGGGGGATACACAATGTTATCTAGGATGGAGAGTCACTGACAGATGTAGAACTAATTTCAAACATAGCTCGCCCGGATAGCTGCGCGGTCTAACGCGCTGCTTCCCGAGCGGGAAGGCGTACCAGGAACCAGCACGAATCCACCCCGTGAATTAGTGTCGAGGTCCAGTGTGCCGGCCAGCATGTGGATGGTTTTTAGGTGGTTTTCCATCTGCCACAGCAAATGAGGGCTGGTTCCCCTTATTCCCCCTCAGTTACACTATGTCGGTGATTGCTGCACGAACACAGTCTTCACATAAGCGTACACCATAATTACTCAACCACGCAAACGTTTGGGGTACTCTCATCTGGTATGAGATGTTCCTGGAGGGGGTGCGAGGGCGGGGGGTCCACTGGGGGCCGAACTGCACAATAACCCTGGGTTTGGTGTGGGGTGGCGGTGGGGTGGGTGGACTGCTGTGGCCTGTTGTGGGGTTGTGAAGCACTGAGGGCTATGGCTGGACGAAGCCTCTCCATCGTTTCTAGGTCCCCGGTTCAATACACAATACACAACTTCAAACATGTCCCTAGAAAGTTTTTTGGGATCCTTGCTCTTCAGGGTGTATATTAACAACCTGAAAGACACCATTAACAGTAACCTCAGAGTTTTTGCTTCATCTATAATGCTTTATCTATAATGAGGTCTTTTTCTCTCTCCTTTCCCTAGCGCAAATCTCATCTACTATGGAGTCTGCTTTTTCAGGATTTGGCAAATTTAATTTCATTATTTAGCTTTCTGGCTGCATGCTCTACCTGATACCCCAGTTACCAAGCAAACCTATGGTAGTGAAGTCGTGTGTACCATCTGTCTGTGAAACATGGAAACTTTGTTATGTGTGTTATCGTGTTTTATTGTTTATGTATTGCATTCTCCATGGTGGAATTTGGAGACTAGACTACGTTTTGGCTTAACGAGTTTGGGAACCTGCCTAAAAACCACATTCAAGCTGGTTATTGTACCAGTCCATGCTCTTTAATCCACTGCCTGGATTCATTCCAGGTCTGACTCACCTTCCTGCCTCACAGGCTAACATGATGCACATTACACTATACAAGCATATATTTATCTATAATGAAATACCACTTTACAAACAAGAAAAAAAAGCCGAATGTGTGTGTCCTATCAGATCTCACAAGGATTTCAAAGTGGTGCAGGGTTGGGAACTTGCATCAAATGACCAGAAATGTAAAATTCTGCTCTTCACAAAATACAGAGAAATAGTGTCCTACATCTACAATGTCAATGAACCATAACAGAAATCAATCAATTTACAAAAATACATGAGTGTAGCATTTTCTGGTGATACTGATTCATTCATCATGTTCCATAAATCCAATCAAGAACGAGAAACTTCTGAAATGTGGAATGAGTCAGAGTATACATTAACAAAATGGAATGATCACATACGTATAATTACAGGTGCGACAAGTGGCAGATATCTATTCATTGGTAGGTTAATGGAGACAAAACATTTGTGCATCCCATCCTAAATATGACTGATAATTGAATCGAAACCCTTAGCTACCGACAGGTGTTGTTGATATACATCAATGGGGACAGCTGAAAATATGTGCCCCAGTACACATTGCGGGGCACATATTTTCATTACGGTGACTCTGCACCTTCGATTAGAATGGTTTATAAGTGGTTTCAAAATTTTCGGAGTGGCCATATGGGCACAAATGATGCTGAACGTTCTGACAGTCTGTGGGGGTTAGGACTTCAGAAATCATTGATAAAAACCATGATATGGTGATGGATGACAGAAGAGTTAAGGTGCGTGAGATTGCTAGTGCTGTGGGGATCTCGAATGAATGGGTACATAATATTTTGCATAACTATTTTGACATGAGAAAGCTGCCCGCACGATGGGTTCCGCGATTGCTCACGCTTGAACAAAAACGGAATCGTATGAAGTGTTGCAAGAATGGTTTGCAGCTGTTCAGGAAGAATCCGCAGGACGTTAGTGTCGTTTCGTCACTGTGGATGAAACATGGATACATTATTATACTCCTGAGACCAAAAAACAATCTAAAGAATGGGTTACCAAGGGAGAATCAGCATCAAAAAAGCCAAAACCATTCCGTCGGCCGGAAAGGGTACGGTGGCTGTCTTTTGGGATTCGAAAGGGATAATCCTCATCGACTATCTGGAAAAGGATGAAACTATTACAGGTGCATATTATTCATCTTTATTGGGCCGTTTGAAAACCGAGCTGCAAGAAAACGCCGGCGATTGGACCGCAAAAAAAAGTCCTTTTCATCACGACAATGCACCAGCACACACCTCAGCTGTTGTGGTCGCAAAATTAATGGAAATAGGGTTCCAACTCGTTTCGTATCCTCCCTATTCTCCAGACTTGGCTCCCTCTCGGGCTACTATTTGTTCCCCAATCTGAAGAAATGGCTGGCGGGACAGATTTTATTCAAACGAGGAGGTGACTGCAGCAACTAATAGCTAATTTGCAGACTTGGACAATTCCTATTATTCGGAAGGGATCAACAAATTAGAACAACGTTGGACGAAGTGTATAAGCCTAAAAGGGTACTATGTCGAAAAATAAAAAAGGTTTACCCTAAACACGTAAATGGTTTTTATTTTTGCACGGACTTTTCAAATGCCCTCGTATTTCCGGCATTATCTCATCTCCTACCTTCCAAACGTCGATAGATGTTGAATGTAAACGGTGACGTGTCTAATCGTTCAGATGAGGAATATCGTTGCTGTGGTACAAATGCGAGCTTCCTCGCAGAGATTCGCGCCCGCTGGAAAGACAATGACAGCCATTCGTGACGGGAGAAGCGGTCGGCGCGGCCTCTTAGAGAACACGGTGGGTTGCAGGTGGAGGAGCACTGGCGGCATTGACACTGACCTTCCTGGGCGGCGGCGCACAGCGGGCACGCCTCGTTCCGGAACATGCAGGAGTAGCAGCGCTCATGGCCGCAGTTGTCGATCAGCTTCCTCTTCTTGCCCTTGTCGAACGGCATGTTGCAGCTGGGGCACGTGCCTCCCGACGACTCGCTCTCTAGGAGCTTGCGGATCGCCGCGAGATCTGCAAAACCAAAGCGGAACACCTGTTACCACCGTGATCCCAGACGGTTGAGTTATCATGCACTGTCTCCGCTACAAACACAAAGTGTAAAAATGGATATCAAGCTGAATTCTCACTGTAGATGAGGCCTTCACTTCCGTCTACAGATTAAAAAAAAAAAAAAAAATGGCTCTGACCACTATGGGACTTAACATCTGAGGTCATTAGTCCCCTACAACTTAAAACTACTTAAACCTAACTAACCTAAGGACATCACACACATCCATTCCCGAGGCAGGATTCGAACCTGCGACCGTGGCGGTCGCGCGGCTCCAGACTGAAGCGCCTAGAACCGCTCGGCCACACCGGCCGGCCTCAAAAATGCAGCTTTTGTTTATTCTAGGAAGCAGACATTAGGTAACATGTACGTTCCACTTACTGAACTGTATACCGTGGTCAAGACCTGCGTGCCGTGACTGAAGCTGACTTGGTTATCTTTAGGGGTAGATAGATACATGACTGTCGGAACACAGCCCGGAAGATAATCAGGTGAGATCCAGGCAAAACATCAGCGAACGAGCTGCAGACCCGTTAGTACTCGGTCTACCAGCCCGGTAAGTATATTTACAATTTATATCGGGTGATCAAAAAGTCAGTATAAATTTGGAAACTTAATAAACCACAGAATAATGTAGATAGAGAGGTAAAAATTGACACACATGCTTGGAATGACATGGGGTTTTATTATAACAAAAAAAAGTATTGCTAGACGCGTGAAAGATTTCTTGCGCGCGTCGTTTGGTGATGATCGTGTGCTCAGCCGCCACTTTCGTCATGTTTGGCCTCGCAGGTCCACAGACCTCAGTCCGTGCGGTTATTGGCTTTGGGGTTACCTGAAGCCGCAAGTGTATCGTGATCGACCGACATCTCTAGGGATGCTGAAAGACAACATCCGACGCCAATGCCTCGCCATAACTCCGGACATGCTTTACAGTGCTGTTTACAACATTATTCCTCGACTACAGCTATTGTTGAGGAATGATGGTGGATATATTGAGCATTTCCTGTAAAGAACTTCATCTTTGCTTTGTCTTACTTTGTTATGCTAATTATTGCTATTCTGATCAGATGAAGCGTCATCTGTCGGACATTTTTTGAATCTTTGTATTTTTTTTTTGTTCTAATAAAACCCCATGTCATTCCAAGCATGTGTGTCAATTTGTACCTCTCTATCTACA
Source organism: Schistocerca serialis cubense (assembly GCF_023864345.2). Taxonomy (NCBI): domain Eukaryota; kingdom Metazoa; phylum Arthropoda; class Insecta; order Orthoptera; family Acrididae; genus Schistocerca; species Schistocerca serialis. Next base: position 155,029,638 of record NC_064642.1, read on the forward strand.
TTATTCCGTGGCTTATTTAGTTTTCAAATTTATGCTGACTTTTTGATCACCCGGTACTATATAAAACTCAAGCGACCTGTTACGGAAATTACACAGAGCTTTCAATATTTTTCAATTTAGTACAAAGAGAACAGACAAAAACCTCGTAGTTAGTGACCGATGTTTTGTTACGTAATGAAAGAAAGGCTGTTTCTTAGATTCTAATCGGCTTAGATGGCGGATTAACGATCCAGTGGTATGGTAAACCTACCACTCTCGAGTATGGTTTTTTGGCGATTTTCCAAGCTCATTTAGGCGAAATGTTCGCGTGTTCCCCATCTTCTCGCAAAGTACGACACACAAACAGTTAAATTACAGCAGGACATGAGACAAAGTTCACACGACTTACAGACAATTGGCGCAAGCGCTTCCCCTACCGTACGTTAACTATGCCGATAGGAACGGCATCCTGGCCACAGATCTAAATAAAAACAAATTTGAAAAATCATGAAAAATAGAGGATCCCGAGCGGAATAAGTGCTTGGAATGAGAGGGACGAAGAAAGACTCCTTCTTCTTCGAACCTCGTACTACAAATGTTCAGGTACCCGATTTCAAAGAATAATTCCAAACTCTTTGACACAAACACACTGTTTATGCATATGCATACTGCTTTCAAAAAATTATGCGTTGTGCGAAACAACACGTTTTCTCTTGTTCCTTTTGTTAGTCATACATGCCTTGTCGTCTTCTGTTGATCTCATTTATATTTCTAGAAATTATAACTTTTCCATCCGCAGAATACGTTTATTTCTACATATTTTCATGTGTCCTTTCCGTACAAGTGTTACAAAATTTGGCTAGATTTCTTTTTTAAGCCTTAAATATTAACATGTGCGTCTATTCTGTTGTCAGTGGCCACCTGATGCTGCATCATTACAAGAGGAGTGATATTTTAAGTACCATATTTGACCCAAACGAAGAGGCAAAAGCTACAAAAGCTTCATACTCTAGTAAGACAGATTCCACTCTAGTAAGACAGATTCTTTCACTGAGGCAGTGCAATGGGACAGTAAAAACAAGCACCGCCACTGGCCCAGTTGACCAGAAACTTCTCATTGACTTCACGAGACTGGATGGAACGCATTACACATCTCGCATTACAGAAAGTCCGGAATGTTCCTGGTAAAATAGAACCCAGGATCCGCACAGTGTAACACAAGCTATACTGGCCTGCTTTATATTTTTCTATACACAGTTCCTAAGTGGTGACCGTGCAAAAAATAATCATCCTTACCACCTTGTCTCACTCGTGATAGCTACAGTAGCACTTCTCAGCCTTCAACTAGCATATTTTAAGCCGCTGGCGATTTTGTTCCAAACAATTGCTGTTTCCTGTTTCGATTGTTAACAAGAGAGCGGGAAACTTCTAAAATGACTCAAAGGTAAATTCACATTACGTTTTCAAACAGTTGCTAGTACTTGTTACTGTACTCGTATTTCGTACATATTAATTTTCATATTCAAATATTGCCTGGAAAACGCCTGTTGATCCTCCCGAACAAAAAACTAATTCTTTGTCGCTAGATAAATACTATAGAATAGAACTTCCTTTAAGTGAATAAGCATACGAATGGTAAGCAGCTGATGTTATCATGAATAATTGTTTTTCTCCTTATTCATTGGTAAGAATATTTAACACTCCATTCGCATGATGGCCAAAAAAATACATTATAAACTGAGCAGGTTTATTCAGTGCTATTCCCAAAGAGTACATGTATTTCATTGTTATGCTGAAAAAAAGCTTTTATCACTTAAAGAGTGAAGGAAACCAAACAAAAATTAAAAAGAAGTTATATTTTATTTTTATGAGCAAAAGTCTGTTGTGGAAGTGTCCTTCAGTCTCTCCAAGAACCAGTATACAGACATTTATTCGAAGTGATGTAAGGAAATGAATCATAAACCAAATCACTATAGTTGTACGTCGCTTCCCAAAGATGTATGACGTCGGGTCACTTATCTTGATTGCAAAATATTCGAACTTAGCGTGAAAAATTAAGCATTTGCGTGATAGCTGATTTCCTTTAAGATTGTTGTAGTTTGTAAGCACATACAGGCAAATTACAGTGTAGATAACTTTTTCCTCAAGTAGTGTTAATGCTTCGGTGTATGAAAAGTTTTGCTCGACAATGCTTTGAGTGTCTTCCTTCCCGTCGTCGTATATCACTGTACATAACAAATCTATACACAGACAGTGTACACAGACTCTACGGCGATAATCATGCGGAACTAGAATAACAAAACCTGTAGCTCCTATATATTGTCGTACAGGTGGCTACCTTTCTAGTCCCTCATGTTGGTCAAACACTCGTCGAAGCTGCCAGTCATGAAGGCAGGTGTATTTAGAAGCAGCTTGTACACTGGTAATAGAGTAATTTGCAAGTCCTGTGTTCATTACGCTCGTGCTGCTTGCGTTGACAACACCGACCACTTGTTTACTTATGCCAGTCGCGAACAAGTCACGGTGGTTAATTATCCACCGACCGCGATGCTGTTTTCCAGAGTCATTCCAATTATTACCAATCTTGCGCTATACACGTTCACCGCAAATAATAACTGCAATTTACTGTTTACAAATGCAACCTAAAGCTTAAAACATGATGGTTCCATGCGATATTGGCGCCTTGCACTCGTTTGGCTGGAAAGATTGTTCTCGGTGCATCGAACTATATAGAAAATCACCGGAATTCTCGTATTGAATCTAATATTTTGAAACTCTGCTCAAATATCATGTTGTAAACGGGGATCATGTTAGTATTTGGGCATTACGAATAGTCAGTGCTAAAGGGTGAAACCGTGGTTGAATAACTCTGTTTTTCGTGTTAAAGTTGCCCGTTTTCGAGGGCTACAAGCAGATAGAGGCATATTATGCAGACACCGGCAACAAGTCAGCTACTAAAAAATGGCTCTGAGCACTATGGGACTCAACTGCTGTGGTCATAAGTCCCCTAGAACTTAGAACTACTTAAACCTAACTAACCTAAGGACAGCACACAACACCCAGCCATCACGAGGCAGAGAAAATCCCTGACCCCGCCGGGAATCGAACCCGGGAACCCGGGCGTGGGAAGCGAGAACGCTACCGCACGACCACGAGATGCGGGCTAGTCAGCTACTTTTTGTTTTTATTGTGCATTATGAATGAACAGTTGTTAAGTTTTTAATTTGTTCCTGTCACTATAAACTGCTTCCTCTTTTATTATTTCAAAGAAATTATAGACGAATCTTTTCTTTTACAGCAAATGAAGCATTGTACTTCACTGTTACGTCACTTCGTAAAAATATCTCCTGACAAGGGTCAGTTACATTCTGCAGCCGGTCTTGGTGGCCGAGCGGTTCTAGGCGCTTCAGTCCGGAACCATGCGGCTGCTTCGGTCGCAGATTCGAATCCTGCCTATGGCATGGATCAGATGTTTAGTCCCATAGTGCTATAGTGCTTAGAGCTATTTGAACTTTTTTTTTTTTTTTTTTTTTTTTTTTTTTTTTTTTTTTTTTTTTTTTTTTTGGCAATATATCGGATGCCTGGCAACGAGAGCGGGAAATTCCCGTACATACCAGGTGGGTGCAATTCTTAACACACTGCACGTACACGCGTACCTTAAGCCACGACGCGTGGCAGCAGTAACATCATTGTCTGAGCAGTGCTCTACCAATTCTTATGTAATGTGTCTGTTGTTCGATTCTGTCGGCATTGTTATTAAAATAGCACCGATCACTCTCCCCATTTTCTGAAATTGCACAACATTTCAAAATAACGCAAATTGTACATATAAAAGCTACTTCTCCTTTAAGAAAGGTTTATTTAAAAGCGAACAATTTTAGCACTGTTGCTACGGCTAACTGATACTTCGGTGTTTTTGCTCGGTTATTAACGTAAAATAAAAAAAAGCCTCTGTTACACTACTGGCCATTAAAATTGCTACACCATGAAGATGACGTGCTACAGACGCAAAAATTTAACCGACAGAAAGAAGATGCTGTGATATGCAAATGATTAGCTTTTCAGAGCATTTACACAAAGTTGGCGCCGTTGGCGACATCTACAACGTGCTGAAATGAGAGAAGTTTCCAACCAATTTCTCATACACAAACAGCAGTTGACCAGCATTGCCTGGTGAAACGTTGTTGTGATGTCTCGTGTAAGGAGGAGAAATGCGTACCATCACGTTTCCGACGTTGATAAAGGTCGGATTGTAGCTTATCGCGATTGCGGTTTATCGTATCGCGACATTGCTGCTAGCGTTGGTCGAGATCCAATAACTGTTAGCAGAATAAGGAATTGGTGGGTTCAGGAGGGTAATACGGAACGCCGTGCTGGATCCCAACGGCCTCGTATCACTAGCAGTCGAGATGACAGGCATCTTATCCACGTGGCTGTAACGGATCGTGCAGCCACGTCTCGATCCCTGAGTCAACAGACGGGGACGTTAGCAAGACAACAACCATCTGCACGAACAGTTCGACGACGTTTGCAGCAGCATGGACTATCAGCTCGGAGACCATGGCTGCGGTTACCCTTGACGCTGCATCGCAGACAGGAGCGCCTGCGATGGTATACTCAACGACGAACGTGGGTGCACGAATGACAAAACGCCATTTTTTCGGATGAATCCAAGTTCTGTTTACAGCATCATGATGGTTGCATCCGTGTTTGGCGTGTAATCGTCATCGCCATACTGGCGTATCACCCGGCGTGATGGTATGGGGTTCCATTGGTTACACGTCTCTGTCACCTCTTGTTCGCACTGACGGCAGTTTGAACAGTGGACCTTACATTTCAGATGTGTTACGACCCGTGGCTCTACCCTTCATTCGATCCCTGGGAAACCCTAAATTTCAGCAAGATAATGCACGATCGCATGTTGCAGGTCCTGTACGGGCCTTTCTGGATACAGAAAATGTTAGACTGCAGCCCTGGCAGCACATTCTCCAGATCTCTCACCAATTGAAAACGTCTGGTCAATGGTGGACGAGCAACTGGCTCGTCACAATACGCCCGTCACTACTCTTCATGAACTGTGGTATCGTGTTGAAGCTGCATCGACAGTTGTACCTGTAAACGCCATCCAAGCTCTGTTTGACTCAATGACCAGGCGTATCAAGGCCGTTATTACGGCCAGAGGTGGTTGTTCTGGGTACTGATTTCTCAGGATCTATGCACCCAAATTGCATGAAAATGCAATCACATGTCAGTTCTAGTATAATATATTTGTCCAATGAATACCCGTTTATCACCTGCATTTCTTCTTGGTGTAGTAATTGCCAGTAGTGCATAACCAAGATTACACAAATACCGGAAAATATGAGTTAATTGGAACTAAAATACAGGTAACGGTTTTAACAGGCCGGTTTTTCCCATCCCCAGGCTGCAGCGCAGTGGAGGCAGTACAGGGAGCTGCGAGGAGACTGCCAGGTAGCGGCCGGGCGTCCGGCGCGCCAGTCCGGTCCATTACCATTGTAAAACACGGGCCAGACTGGGTGTCGTTTAACATGTAGATGAGTGAGGAGAGCGCTGCGCGGCTACAACTCTTTACAGTCGCGGAGGCGCCGTAAAACTACCGGCCAGTCGCTGGCCGCGTGTTATCCACACACGGCGGCCGCGGCGAGCTGAGGCGAAACGCCGGTGGCTTTGTCGTGTCGTCGCGGTTGTCACCGAGGCGCGGAATGCCGGTTGCGGGCGCTCTCGCCGCCTGGTTTACAAACGTTTTGTGGCCTGCGACCGCCCCGTTTGAGGGGCATTTCTAGCCGCACGGTAGCACCAGCAGTTGGCTTGAGATCAACGGACTACGCGACTGGCATTGCGCATGTTTTCACAGGAAAGGTGTCTTCATTATGACCCCTTCTTATTTCCATTTTACTTTGGCTCTCTATCTCCCTCTGTCTTGTCGCTTTCTCTTCTTGCTACTTTGATGCGGTCCTCTCTCCTGTATTAAAATCTTCATCTCGAAGTCGGGTGATGCTGAGAGAATTAGATTAGGAAATGAGACACTTAAAGTAGTAAATGAGTTTTGGTATTTGGGGAGCAAAATAACTGTTGATGGTGGAAGTAGAGAAGATATAAAATGTAGACTGGCAATGGCAAGGAAAGCGTTTCTGAAGAAGAGAAATTTGTTAACATCGAGTATAGATTTAAGTGTCAGGAAGTCGTTTCTGAAAGTATTTGTGTGGAGTGTAGCCATGTATGGAAGTGAAACATGGACGATAAATAGTTTGGAGAAGAAGAGATTAGAAGCTTTCTAAATGTGGTGCTACAGAAGAATGCTGAAGATTGGATGGGTAGATCACATAACTAATGAGGAGGTATTGAATATAGTTGGGGAGAAGAGAAATTTGTGGCACAACTTGCCTAGAAGAAGGGATCGGTTGGTAGTACATGTTCTGGGGCATCAAGGGATCACCAATTTAGTACTGGAGAGCAGCGTGGGGGGTAAAAATCGTAGAGGGAGACCAAGAGATGAATACACTAAGCAGATTCAGAAGGATGCAGGTTGCAGTAAGTACTGGGAGATGAGAAGCTTGCACAGGAGAGCATGGAGAGCTGAATCAAACCAGTCTCAGGATTGAAGACCACAACAACAACAACAACAACAACAACATCTCAAAGTAGTACTTACACCCAAGGTTTCCGATTATTTGCCTTTCCCTATAATTTTTGCCCCCTATGGCTCACCCGGATAGCGGCGCGTGTTAGCATACTACTTTCGGAATTCGGGAAGGAACGCCTACCCGGGATCGAAACCGCCTGCGAATTAAAGACGAGGGGCTGTGTGCCGGCTATCCCAGATGTACGAGGGGCGTTCAATACGTAATGAAACACTATTTTTCTCGTCCATTTTCGGTTTTAAAAAAAAGTGGACTTTGTTGTGGGACATTGTGGAGTGTTCCCGAGTCAGCCCCTATGGTTTCACGAAGTTCCGGTAGGTGGCAGCACTATATGGAGCTTTCAGAATGACGTCTGTAACGAAGGTGCGTTCCAAGCAGAGAGGTGAGTTTCCTTTGGCGGAAAACCAGAGTGTCGCAGATATTCAAAGCCGCTTGCAAAATGTCTACAGAGACTTGGCAGTGAACAAAAGCACGGCGAGTCATTGCGCGAGGCGACTGTCATCATCGCAACAAGGCCGCACAAACCTGTCCGATCTTCCGCGTGCCGGCCGGTCGCGTACACATGCGACTTTTGCATTGCTGGAACGTGCGGACACTCATTCGAGGTGATCGACAGATCACAATCAAACACCTCGCTGCTCAACTGGACGTCTTTGTCGGCAGTGCTGACACACTCGTCCACCAGCTGGGGTACTCCATGTTGTAATCCCGGCTAGGTTTCTCGCAGCTTAACAGAGGAGCAACGAAGGACCATTTATACGGAATTGCTTGCACATTACGAGGCTGATATCGTGACAATTTTCTCTCGAACCTCGTCACAGGGGATGAAACTTGGGTTCAATTACTTCGAACCGGAAACAAAACGGCAGTTGATGGAGTGGCGCCACGCCATCTCTTCTTCTTCTGACTTCCATCTGTTTGGTCCAATCACCATCAGGGTAGTAACATGCGGGCACATAGGACCTCCCCGTAAGGCAGCGTAAGGACGTCGGACTGAGCGGAGACTACGTTGAAAAAAAAAAAAAAATTGTAAGCAAAAGAGTGGGGAATAATATTGTGTAATTGAATCTTCAACAAAGCCAACTTGCTTTCGAAAAAAAATTTATTGCATTACTGACTCAACGTCCCTCATAGTTTTTAGATGGTTTCCCACATACGTTTAGACGAACAGCGGGCTGGTACCTAAGTCTCGTCCCATTTGCACGAATCGCGAACGTTTAGAATACGTTCTCACGCGTTTACGTGGTAGAATATTAGGCGCAGACAGTTGAAGCACGCAATTTCGGCCTCGCAGTGGGGCCACCTTCAAATTGGTGTACCCGCCTTGGAAAGCATTTCCGGCCGTATGACGTCGTTTGCCCCCTAGCCTGTCACGGAAGATTATGGTCCGGTACAAGGTAAGATCACTAGGGAATGGAGGATCCGGTGTAATTCTGAGTTGGTGAGATGTACAAAAGTCCAAATATTGCAGGCCTGGTGAGAACCGTAAGGGGACCGCATGTCTCTCGGATGGATAAACGCCGTTGGCCTTTGAAATCCATGGGTTTTACTACCCGCGGAAGACCACTACGCAGACCAAAAAAAAAGGTCGAGAGTTGAAGATCAAAAGAACTTGCTGCAGATTGGCATAGAGAATGATTGGCGGCAGGAAGCAAGAAATCGAATCCAGTGGAAGAGGAGCCTTGTAGGTGAACGCGGTCCTCTTGGCCTGACCACGTAAAGTAAATATCTTCTCAGGGACTGTTTTTTGCGTTCTGTCCCCATTTAACAAAATCACATTATACAGCTATTTCGCGTATTACTGTAAGTAAATGAGATGATAGGTAAATAATTATTGGTTTTGTTTTTGTCCATTTTAGTTTCAGGAAATAAAAAACATGATCTAGATAGTTCTGTTCATGAATTTCCACTTTATTTATCGAGAATTAAATTTATATATCTTCAGTTCACGTACCTTCTTGTCGGTGCTTTGAAGTATAATCCAGATGAAGCCGATTACAGTGAGAGAGATGTTTATTGGTGTAATTCCACTACACGACACATCTCGGCGCTTACTTAACGGCCGGTGCTCTGGTAGGTGACATCATGTTTCCAGCAAGCGGTAAATGCTGCTGGGAAAGCAACTCAGAGTAAAACTTTACAACTACTTTCTTTTGCTCCCGAGATTCCTGACGGTTAAAACTGTGAGGCTATCTCGTACCGAGGTAGTGGTAAATCTCAGTGTCCTGGTATCCACTATCAGAGCGCCGGCGTGTTGGAACGATAATAAATAACCACGGTTATCGTGGAAAGAAGCTAAAGACGCACTTACGTCTTAATGAACGGTTAACGGCTGGGCACTGCGCGCAACCCGTCATTATAGTTCCGCTTACGGTCTGCTTCCATACCGTATGGAGGCGGCTCGGCTATAGATCACGATAAAGACCACCCACCGACTGGCTGCCACATCCAGGCGCTAATGTAATCTGGCCCAACGACCGTGCACGCGCCCGCCATCAATTTGGCGTCTCCAATGCCGGCAATCTTCCGCTGATCTTGCCCGGACGTGGCAGAATTTTCCAGTTTTTCACGTAATTGTCCGTTAATTTCGCGCGCATGTGCACTGGCCAAGCAACCGTCCGCAGAATGCCCTTCGCGCACAAGGGTTGACGAGAAGTAAGTCTACTACAGCTTATTTTCCAATATTGGCGGTTTTCATAGGCTCAAATGTAATGCAATTGTATGCGCGCTCATTATTAATAAAAATTACAATAGCCCTGTGCTGAGAAACATGACCTCTCTGTCACAAATTGTGAACATCTTCATTGAAGTTGCCGATAATTCGAATGACTTTTGACTAGGAAGCATCTCGTAGCAAATCAGGCAAGGAAAGACATTTTCTGCTTCAAAATTTACCGAGTAACGCTTGGAGAGATGGTCACAAAATATTCTGTAGGCATGTCTTCTTTTAAATTACAGAACTCTAAGTCTTACTTTTAAAAGACATCCATTACATAGCACTGTTGCCGGCCGGAGTGGCCGAGCGGTTCTAGGCCCTACAGTCTGGAACCGCGCGACCGCTACGCTCGCAGGTTCGAATCCTGCCTCGGGCATGGATGTGTGTGATGTCCTTTGGTTAGTTAGGTTTAAGTAGTTCTAAGTTCTAGGGGACTGATGACCTCAGAAGTTAAGTCCCATAGTGCACAGAGCCATTTGAACCATTTTGAACACAGCACTGTTGTGACAAGACGTTATAACTGACGAAGGAACGAACCGCGAAGTTTGAGCACCCGTCCAACGAACTAGTTGTGTCAGATAAAGGAATCATTACAACCGCACAACTACTGACTTTGTACCAATATTAACTAGCACGATGTCATCATTTGTAAAGACATCTGCAGTATTTTCTCCCATTGCAGTACAATGGAAGTACTGAGCACCGCGGAATCACGATGACGATGATGATAATGATAACGTTGGTTTTAGTGCACTCAGCGGTATGGTTACCGGTGCCCTTGCAGAATATAAATGTAATATGCATGCAGTGTGAAGAACAAAATCTTTCCTTGTAGGTAATCTTCCTGGGAAAATGTCCTATGGACACTTCTTAGAGAGTTCAAAGAATATCTGGGAGAGACACAATAGACAACAGCTGTTTACCAACATATTAAATGAGTAATAAAAAACACAGTGAGTGTTGGCTTGTCTGCACGTTCATGGCCTATAGTCACACTTTGCTACAACCCCGAGGGGGTGGGCGAAAGGGGTGAGGGGAGGAAGTAGGTTTGGGGGTGCAGCCAATAAACTTTGCAACATAACTTTCAGACTTAACAGTCTCCAAATTTTCCCCATTATTGTAGTTGTTATTATAATAGGTTAATAAATCACTTCCGTTTACTCTAGAGTGTACTGACTTGCTGGTACCGCTGGCCCCAAATCCCTCACTCAGGTTACCTAAGTGCTGCAAGTTCAAAAATAAAATTTGGGTGAGACAACTTATTATTTGGGATTGGGAGCTCCCTGCCCAATGTTAGGGACACTTAGCACAAAAGAAGTTCTGCAAGGCCTGTTCTCTCCTTTACGGGATGTAAGATGAGTAAAAAAATACGAGAACGAACGGTGAGGGGCTGGCCGCGATTAGGTTAATGGCGGGCCACATGTGAACCGTGGGCCGCGGTCTGTGAATCCATACGATAGAATTTGGACAGGGTAGGCCGATACAGAATTTCTATGAGCTGACTATACGAAATCAAGAAATTCCGCTACCTTGGAAACGAAATAACCCATGACGGACGACTCAAAGAGGACGTAAAAAGAAGAATAGCGCAGGCACATAGGGCTTTCCTGGACAAGAGAAGTTTGCTAATATCAAACATAGGCTTTAATTTGCGGATAAAATTACTCAGAACCTACGTTTGAATCAGGGACTGTGGGAAACCGGAAAAGAATAAAGTCGAAGCATTTGAGATGTGGCGCTATGCAACGTCAAGACGTTGGTGTACTAAACTCTCGTAGAAATGGATGGAGACCTGCTTGCTAGGGTTGAAGCTGCCTGTCTCCTGGTACAGCAGACACCAGGGAACTTTGAGAGAGTGCGGCTGAACTTCATGCGCTGTTGCCATGCATGCATTGGGACTGGCGGTCGTCATTTCGAAAAATTACCATGACCTACGTTGTTGTTATGCGATGTACGCTGTGTATGTCCATTGGACAATAAATATGCATTTCTGACCATTGGTTTCCTATCTGAATATGGAAATGAGCGTTTGGCGTCATTGGCCGGGAGGCCCCTTACGGGGCAGGTCCGGCCGCCTTGGTGCAGGTCTTCTTACAGTGGACGCCACATTGGGCGACCTACGCGCCGGATGGGGATGAAATGATGATGAAGACAAGACAACACGCAGTCCCTGAGCGGAGAAAATCCCCGACGCAGCCGGGAGTCTAACCCGGGCCCGGCAATTCGTCACGATGACCAATCAGCTATCGGGGCGGACTATCAGAATATAATCGATCGTGGACCCGTTATCGCCGCGCGGGATTAGCCGAGCGGTCTCAGGCGCTGCAGTCATGGACTGTGCGCCTGGTCCCGGCGGAGGTTCGAGTCCTCCCTCGGGCATGGGTGAGTGTGTTTGTTGTTAGGATAATTTAGGTTAAGTAGTGTGTAAACTTGGGACTGATGACCTTAGCAGCTAAGTCCCATAAGATTTCACACACATTTGAACTTTTTTTTTGGACCCGTTATCAATTGTTTCAACTTGACCCAAAAGGTTTGAGATTCCCTGTAGACAGTGGACAGATACGGTAAGGCATCAGAAGTTCTCCCTGGAATCGGCGTGGAAAGGGAACTTAACTGAAAACATTGACAAGAAGAATGGACAGGATGACGGGGCATGTGTTAAGAGATCAAGGAGCTAATTCCACGGTACTAGAAGGAGCTATAGAGGTTAAAAACTATAAGGGAAAACTGTGACTGAAAGGTGAGAAGATAGGGCGTACGTGATACCCTGAGGTGAAGAGGAATTCGGGCTGTCCGCCATGGTTTCAATTTAGTCAGGAGACTGATGAGTACAAAAAATGTAAGGTAGCTTTCCCTCTTGATCCAGGAGATGTTGGTATTGACCTTAGTTCGGCTGTGATCGCTCGTGTGTGGGGACGCTACGCTGACAATAAGAAATCTGGGATCATGAACACCGGAGAGCGCGGTGAGAACAAGTGGCCGTGAGGCTGCTCAGTTCGCCGGTGATTGAAGGCAGGGCTGGCGGTGGCGACGCGTGACCGCGGGGGTACTGGAAAGCAGGCGGGCGCGTGGCCTTGATCCTCTGGTCGCAAACTGCCGCCCGTCCATCAGCGGCGGACGCCTCTACTGTGCGGCTGAACCGCGCGACCCGAGCAGCGCTGAGGAAAGTCGGCGCTTGCGTCGTCCCACTTAGCAGCCAGGGCCGTCACGTAGCCGGCCTGGCGCCCCTTTCACCGCCACACCGGGACCATCTCAGTCACGCGCCTCGCAGCCGCGCTGCAGCCTCCGGAAGCTGCGGGACACGGCGAGTGGCAGCTTTGTCCCCTCCAGGGGCCTACTCCACTACGCCGCCACTTCTGCTTCCATCTCTGTTCACAGTGGGAACCTGCACAGTCGCTTAAAGTACGTTTAGGTGGGCCATAAAAACTGCACATTGCCAATACATCCCGAAAATGTTGTCGGGCAACATTAGGGCCACCGAACTGCAGCCATATGTACAACATACTGACCACCGTTACTCGACGATGTTTGCGGCAATACCGCTCTGGACTAGAAGTGTTTGCACGGGGCCACACTATAGCTGCAAAATGGACGAGCACGAACTAGCGGTTGTGAGTGCGTCCCTCCTGCTTTTAAATCACACAATTAATAGAAAGAAGAACAAGAGGAACCGAACTTAGTGGATGCATCCATTCTTATGTAGGCGGAACAGTTCAGATTCAGAAAATTTAACTCTTGAATTGATGTTCGATACGAACCTGTTCCAGTATTTCACTAGAATCTCGAAAAACGATATCGAATATCTCGTCCAAGCAATTGACCCGGGAGTCGCTAAAACCAATACAAACATGACAAGCTGTATACCAGTTACAATATGACTTGCGATGACACTTTGATTTTTAATCAATTATTCAAAACGACAGTCACAATTGCATTATTTATTTTGCCGCCAACCGGTTTCAACCCCCGTTGGGATCATCTTCAGGGCAATTTACACCATTTGGTCGCTTGCTGGAGTCGCCACCCTGCCTGTGCACGGTTCCTAACCATGCAGGCAGGGTGACGACTCCAGCGAGCGACCAAATGATGTAAATTGTCCTGAAGATGACCCCATCGCGGGTTGAAACCGGTTGGCGACAAAATAAATAATGCGATTGTGACTGTCAATTTGAGTAATTGATTATAAGTAAATTAATCGCTGTTTATCTTCACAACTATGTTGTCTAAAAATCTTTGAGTTTTAGCTACTGCTGATTCGTATAGAAGTATGATGCAGTTTTTTAAAGTGCACTATCCTTCAGTACGACTTTTGGTACCAGAAGTAGGTACTGCAATGTTTTGGTAGAAAGACTGAAAGATTTCATTAAAGGAAATTTGAAATAGTAATATAGTTTTTATTTTGTTTGTGTTCATCAGCACAGACCTGTTTACACCATCAATTCCTGCTTCAGGTATGTCTCGAGATAGTAGGAAACTCATGGTATGGATGAAGAACCATTTCCGCTTCCATTCTTCTTAAGGAAAATTTTTGCCTCGAATCTGGTAGAGGTTCAAAGACTTGGGAATCTTTTGTACACTTCGTCAAGCATGATTCCGAACTCGTCGGTAACAGCTTCCCAACTATCCTTTTTCATATTGCGATCTTTGTATACATTATTGTCAACGTCCGGTAGTACTGGTCGTATATGAGTCACAATTATAAAAATTATTGTTTTCTATTTTATCCGCTATTCCACAAGAAGCTCACGACAACGAACTACGAAACAAACATTATGTACGCGCAAACTTTCTAACAAAATCGGAACGATATTGTTTTCGCTGAGACACGTGGCTGCAGCGCTGTCGGTGAGAGAAGTAGGAAATATACGTGAGAGCACCCTTGGTGGACTGCACAGCAACCCCTTGGAAATATGTCGACAACTACCTGCAACATCAGCAATACTGCCTACCCACACCGCAACTGCCGTCTATTGCAGTCACATTGCAGCAGTCTTTACAGTAACGCTATTGCGTTCAAATATTTCCGTAAAATATGGACTATCTAAACATACATTTACGCATAGTCGACCATTTGCTGGAAACTATGGCACCAGTAACCAAATTTAGGCGCAACCAGACGTATTATACAAGGGAGAAACAAATTGATACGCCGCGTGGCGACTTGCACGGTTAGCGCGGCTGCCCGTTTCGGAGGTTCGAGTCGACTGACAGTTTTTGTTCACATACAAACGGTTTGTATGTGAACAAAAACTGTCAGTTGACAACATGGCAGATAACGCAGTGCGCCTGTGTAAAATGCGTGATAAAAAGTGTTTGTGTTGTTGCAAAAAAGAAGAAAAGCCAAGAAAAAACAAGGAGAGGAGAATGTAAGTAAAATGAACAACTGATAGTGCATAACTTTAAACTCGCGAAATTGAAGTAAATGATTGGAATCGTTGCTTTTGCACAGGCCTGCTGCTGTCGAGATTGTACTACTGTAGTAACTGAAGATCCATGTAATTTGCCAGCTGAAGATGGGTGCAAACCCGAAATGCATATTGGCATAAATAAAACGCATTAAAAAGTGGCTGGTTGCTGTATTTTTACAGTGAAATATCAAGGTTCCCTTTATTGGGTTGTGAAAAAACTAAGGCGATATCTAACTGCGTGTAAAGCCGACCACTCTCTTACTTAACAGACACTACTCTCGCAACACGCAGAGGATTTATTAAGAAATGGTTTGCGACGTTTTAAAAGAATTAGAAGCTTACGGTTGTATCCTCGTCGCTCATCTGGCGAAGAAAAACCATTTAAGCGGGCTGTTTTCTTAAGGCGCACCGCTTGCATACGGAAAGCCCCCTTTGTGACATCTGGTTTAACAACTTTTTAACGAATGTAAATCATCCATTCAGCGTCGCGTACCGACGAGATCAAAAACGACGAGTGGGCTACAAATTAGGAAGCTATTAGAGACAGTAATCCTGTGGTGGGTGGCGCGGACGGCCGGTAGTCCCGGGCAAATCAAATGAAGATGAAGTGCCCGGCGGGGCGTGGGCAGCGACCGGGGTAGCCAGCCGGGTTCTAATTTGATGTAATGTGTGGCGCCGGCAACCTGCCTTCGTGGGCGTTGTTACGCGCCCAATGCGGGACCTGTTGCCCGCTAACAAGCGCGCCGCCAGCTATTTCGCACTAACGCCAGGCTCACACTCCTGGGACAGCGACGGAGCGCAGCCGTGCAGCAGTGAAAGTGGATCAACACGTCCCAGTACTACACTACTGGCCATTAAAATTGCTACACCAAGAAGAAATGCAGATGATAAACCGGTATTCATTGGACAAATATATTATACTAGAACTGACATGTGATTACATTTTCACGCAATTTGGGTGCATAGATCCTAAGAAATCAGTACCCAGAACAACCACCTCTTGACGTAATAACGGCCATGATACGCCTGGGCATCGAGTCAAACAGAGTTGCTCGGCCACCATTGACCAGACGTTTTCAGTTGGTGAGAGATCTGGAGAATGTACTGGCCATGGCAGCAGTCAAACATTTGCTGTATCCAGAAAGGTCTGTACAGGGCCTGCAACATGCGGCCGTGCATTATCCTGCTGAAATGTAGGGTTTCGCAGGAATCGAATGAAGGGCAGAGCCACGGGTCGTAACACATCTAAAATGTAACATCCACTGTTCAAAGTGCTGTCAATGCGAACAAGAGGTGGCCGAGACGTGTAGCCAATGACACCCCACACCATCACGCCAGGTGATGCGCCAGTATGGCGATGACGAATACACGCTTCCAATGTGCGTTCACCGCGATGTCGCCAAACACGGATGCAACCATCATGATGCTGTAAACAGAACCTGGATTCATCCGAAAAAATGACGTTTTGCAATTCGCCCACCCAGGTTCGTCGTTGAGTACACCATTGCAGGCGCTCCTGTCTGTGATGCAGCGTCAAGGGTAACCGCATCCATGGTCTCCGAGCTGATAGTCCATGCTGCTGCAAACGTCGTTGAACTGCTCGTGCAGATGGTTGTTGTCTTGCAAACGTTCCCATCTGTTGACTCAGGGATCGAGACGTGGCTGCACGATCCGTTACAGCCATGCGGATAAGATGCCTGTCATCTCGACTGCTAGTGGTACGAGGCCGTAGGGATACAGCACGGCATTCCATATTACCCTCCTGAACCCACCGATTCCATATTCTGCAAACAGTCATTGGATCTCGACCAACGCAAGCAGCAATGTCGCGATACGATAAACCGCAATCGCAATAGGCTACAATCGGATGTTTATCAAAGTTGGAAACGTGATGGTACGCATTTCTCCACCTTACACGAGGCATCACAACAACGTTTCACCACGCAACGCCTGTCAACTGCTGATCGTGTATGAGAAATCGGTTGGAAACTTTCCTCATGTCAGCATGTTGTAGGTGTCGCCAGCGGCGCCAACCTTGTGTGAATGCTCTGAAAAGCTAATTATCTGCATATCACAGCATCTTCTTCCTGTCGGTTAAATTTCGCGTCTGTAGCACGTCATCTTCGTGGTGTAGCAATTTTAATGGCCAGTGGTTTACAAAAAATTCAACACCGCTGTCGTGTCCTATATCACCACAATCTTCTTTCTCGAGCTACCGAATACCGTGAAAAAATATCGTTCCAATTATTTACATAAGTAGCTCTTGCATAGTTCAGGACATAATGAAATTACGAGCGTTAAATAAGCAGGAAGTTCTCGCCCATTTGATGCTCTTCACGTGTCAGACACTGGCTTGGATATCTCGAACTGTTTAAGAATAATTTGATGTGTGTCTGTTAAATACGTTACTGTGGTGTGTGTCTGTTATATAGGATACTGCGCAGCCAACCAGAATTTCAGTTCTCATAATAATCTACGCTTTATATCGACAGAATAAAAAAAAAATCTACACTTATTTTGTGGCCGCCGCTACACTGAGCTCGACAGCAGTACAGCTAGCGAATTAGCGCATGACTCGTTTGACTTGGCACCTGTGTCGCTGTAGGAACGTGACAGAAATTGGCAGGGCGAACAAGGGTACAAATACAGAACAAACGTGCCTGCTATGCCAACGATGTTTGTTCGAGAGTCTTGGCAGACCTCGTTTATTATATGGCAAGACTACATCAAAATATATGTGCTTGCTGTCTGGCAACTGGCGTGCTCCCGAGCATTCCGATGCCCGTTCCATACTCTGGCAAAGGCTGGAACAGCTCGTTAAGGTAGTCCAAGGCTGGTTTCCTTTCTGCTGCGAGGCGCTCTGGACAGCCGTATTTCGTGTAATGGCCCCAGTCGCGTGAGCCGGCGTCACAACCGTCCTACGCACGCCCGACTCTATTAACAGCATTCCTTTCTGGCCGGTCTCACGAAGCATTATCTGCACACGCTTGTCAGGATCGGAAAGTAGTGTCAATTGAAGGCAACAGTGATAAATTTAGCGAAGACCGAAGTGGACTGCAAGAACTTTATTGTAGTTCATTGTCATTTCAGAAACGTGGCTATGGTCAGTTTTATTACAAGACTGTGCTTGCGGTAAGGTTATGGAGTGAATGGAACGGAGAACTAGAACTATGTTCTCAATGACGCATAACTTATTCTAACTGGAATAACGACAGATTATCGTAACGAGGGTTATAGCTAATATAAATCTGTATGCTTTCGCGAACAGTGTCAGTTTGAATATAATCACTTTGGACATCAGGAAGCGTCATTGTACGACATTAAAACGACAAAAATGCAGACGTTCCGACTGACCTTGCAGCGGCTCTCTTCAGGACGATTAACTGCTCTGAAGAGGACCGCTGCAAAGTCGGCCGAAACTTAGTTATTTTAGTATTTCATAAAGATACGGCCTAATACCCAAAATGGTTTTGTTCGAATAGGATTACAGCTGTTCGAGAATAGTAATAGAGAGAGTAGGTGCAGCATATTGTACATAATGTCTATTAGGCGACCCAGGCAAACCCACTTTTATATGGGTTGCTAATGATCCAGCTGTCATTATCACATGTAATTGTACTTGAGGGCCGGCCGCAGTGGCCAAGCGGTTCTAGGCGCTTCAGTCTGGAACCGCGTGACCACTACGGTCGCAGGTTGGAATCCTGCCTCGGGCATGGATGTGTGTGATGTCCTTAGGTTAGTTAGTTTAATTAGTTCTAGGAGACTGATGACCTCAGATGTTAAGTCCCATAGTGCTCAGAGCCATTTGAACCATTTTGTACTTGAGGCTGGCTCAGTAAGTAAGGTAACATGAGCTCTCATGAGTGTATAATTTCCATGTTTAGAATCCAGATAGAAGAAACGAACAAATGTCGCCGGTTGGTGGGGTTATATACCGTAGTTTCAAGACGGCAGCATTGACGGATACATGGCTGGCGTAATGAGCTTTTTGCATTTAAAGAAAACCTCTCCAGTTGTAATTCATCGCCATCTAGTGGAAGTTTACAGATCGAGTGTGATGTCACGAAAACAAAGTGTGGTTTTGGTGGCAGGAACCTGATAAAGACTGGATGTATGTGTTGAGCAAAAGTCTACGGCGACTTTTTCTGAAAACTTCCATGTAATTTTATACACAATATGTTATGTTTCAAGCTAAAATTTTTGAAAAGGAATTACTTTATTTTCGATGTTACAATCGACAAGTACTAGCTCTGAATGTACAGTTAAAATTATTTTTTTTAGAAACATTTGAAATTAGGAATTATTTGGCACAATTATTTATGAAATAATAATCGAAACTAATGGAAATTCATTTGTCAAGAAAAATGGTAAACCCTTTGGAATATTATTTCCGCGTGCCTGTGATGTGATCGGACGTATTTTTGTATTTTGGGCGAACAATGTAATTTCGGCTTTGTTAATGTGAAAATTCAAAAGATTGTATGATACACTAAAACGTGACAAAATATGTTAACGTAACAACAAAAATTTTGCAACAACAATCTTCAGATTTATGTAGATCAGTTCAGCTATGAGGACCTAAAATTGGAGAATTTCAGCTTCAAGAATTAGACCCGTAGGCAAGAAGAACTGGAGCCAACTCTACACGAAAAACTTAGTAAAATAGAAACTGTATTGTAATCTTCACTCCTCTCAAATTTTTCATAAAATACTTTGCTTATCGTGGACAACAACTGGAATTAGGAAGGAGGGGGGAGATTAGAGTGTCGGATTTGACCAGACCATGCAACGCTCTGCCACTGCACCAACGACCAGCGCCGATGGTCACGTCCCCATTTCAGCCGCAGTTACCGACATCGTGGTGCTAACACTGGCTCATGCATGGGCCCGGCACTGTGTGTTCAGACACATCTGTACCTTGCTCAGCTTTAAAGTTTGATGTCAGTTCCGCCACAGTTCGCCGCCTGTCCTGTTTTACCAGTCTGCCCAGCCTACGACGTCCGACATCTGTAATGAGGAGCGGCTGACCAACGCCACGAAGTCTGGACACGGTTTCACATTGGTTTCGCCACGTGTTAAAAGACATCACAGCACTCCTCGAACACCCGAGAAGTGGTGCAGTTTCCGAAAAGCTCTTGCCGAGCCGAGCCTCAGAGCCATCAGAATCTGCCCTCGGTGAAACTCAGATAGATCGCGCGTCTTCCCCATTCTGTAGACGGACAGCACACTCACTGATGCTACATGCACCGTACGTGTGTCTGATAGCAGACATCCCTCGCCACGTGACGCTGCTATCGCCTGGACGGTTTTACGTCGATAGTAGGTCGGTGGCTTCGACCATAAATATAATAGACTGGCGCTGACGTCATTTTCGTGGCTCCAACATCTATGGGCTGAAGTCACGTGAATGTTGGTAAAACATGGTTGTTTCGTGTTGCGCTTATGGCTGTACTCAGCGTTTTGTCGGGGGAAATGGCATTACATTTCACGTGTAAGTGTTTCTATGATAGTGCAGATGTGTTTATTGAAATCTACTGAAGTGACTTTTATATGTTTTTTACACTTGAAATAGAGTATCACGTAAATTAAAGTGTTGAAAGTGATGCCTGCAAAGTCAGACTCATATTACATTTTGGAAGGTATCTCTGATAATTCGGTTACAGAAGTAAGTATAATTGTTTCTCGTTCCTACGCATAGGTTCCCTAAGGATGAAAACCGAAGGCAGCTTTGGATTCAGGTCCTGAAACGGAAAAACTTTAAGCCATCTGCACATACGCGCCTTTGCTCGAAGCACTTCGCGGAGAAGTGTTTTGATAGGTTAGTTATTATTTACAATGTATATTTATAATTTATATTTACAGTGTCTGTCATTTTTAAACCTAGGCTCCAAAATTATTTTCTGGAACTTCAAAATCTCACCTTTCATCTAAAATATCATTTTTTTTAAACTGATAGTTTAAACTTTTGTAAAAATAGTGGAAACTGAACCTTTGAAGTGCACCTAAAATTGATACTCTAAAATGGACCTGCTCCTAAAGTCGACAATTTTGGCACATAATTCCCATATCCCATTTTCTTTTATAAGTGACTAGAGCTCAAAACGCGGCGAATCCAATGTTTAAAGTTTTGACACGAGCCCACTCTTACTGTTTAAAAGAATTTTAACGACATTTTACTTTAATTGATAGTTTATAGTAATTTCATCCCGATGTCCGCCAGAGTGGCGTTCGATGTATTTGTTAGATTCTATAAATGGTACTGTGAACAAATCCAGGTCAAATGTAGTTCTGGCATAAATGGTTCAAATGGCTCTGAGCACTATGGGACTTAACATCTATGGTCATCAGTCCCCTAGAACTTAGAACTACTTAAACCTAACTAACCTAAGGACATCACACAACACACAGCCACCACGAGGCAGAGAAAATCCCTGACCCCGCCGGGAATCGAACCCGGGAACCCGGGCGTGGGAAGCGAGAACGCTACCGCACGACAACGAGATGCGGGCAGTTCTGGCATAATTTTTCGCAAATAAAAAAGTAATTTTTGTTGGAAGCTTTTGGCAGTCAATTGAGAAATGTGGGTAAAATACGATACAAACATAGGATGGCAGACCGCTGATTTGAAATCCAGCCACGTTTTGCCAACAGTCACGTGGTTTATGTTGGAGCCACACCAGCCCTATACCTTCTGCACAGCAAGGCCAGTCTACTGGTATCTATGGTCGAAGGTCGGTGGTCATAATGTTCTGGCTATTCGGTGTAGGTTAGTGTTGCGCGCTCCATGGGAAACAGCGTCCAACGCTGGCCGTACAACTCTACATTGGCCACAGCCCGAGGTTGATAGCGACGACGGAGGTTGCGCTTGCTTACCCTACTCCTTCTAGCTTCTCCTTCCTGCACCCATCTCTGAAACGGTTAAGGGAAATGTGAAGAAATAATAACAGTGGGACGAAAAGTATTTCTGTATTACCTAGAACAGCGTGCGGATGGTGTTCGCATAAATTAGCAGTGAGCTGTGAGGCGTGGTGATGTCCTTCACTGGATTTGTGAGAATGAGAGGATTCATATGTTGGCAGATGAGTCGGTTGCCGCGAACTGAACGTAAGCCTGGGTTACCCAACGTATGGCAATATTTGCGCTCAGAAACCCAGCTGCAGCCGGAACGTGGACATGTCGCCTGATGGCACAGTAGAGCGACGTGTTCACATTAGTCACTGGCGCGAGTACAAGCAGAGGGGCGCGTCGCTAAAAAAGGTGAGTGCGCAAGAGGCCGCGCGAGGCGGATCGTAAAAGCCGACGGCGCTCGTTAAAAGTCTTATCGCCAGACACCCTCGTCCTTCAGCGCGCAGACAGCTGCGGGCTCGGCACACCTACATGGCGACCTGAATGGCGCGAGTTGGCTTCTAGTGTCAGAACTAACACAGCCGGCCCGCACGACTCATTCATCATACATCCAGTAGTGCTAATATGGTACGTATTACAGGAAGAACTACAATTAATGATGGAGATAATTGTGAAAGTGGGAAAAGACTATGGAATGTGTTATGTCGTCGAAAGATCGCGGAGCCACGCCAAAGTCGGCAACGCGCTTCGATACCACAGTCATTATCGACGCTGCAATTCGCAACGACGAATCGGAGAGGCGCTCCTGAGGACACGCCCTCTCTCTCTGTGTCTCTCAGTACTGCAGCGCCATCGCACGGTGGTCGATATAGAGCCGAGCACGGCCTCACTCTGACCCAGTTTGTGACCTCCGATGAAGCAGTCATAATCTAGTGGGATGGTACTTTATTTTTGTTAATGATCAACTTGTACTTCAAGAGAAGAGTTCGTAATTATGTACATCAAGTGATGGTTTACTGTTGAAAACCAGGTTTAAATATTCGACACACTGCTGTGTCAATGGATTGTATAAGGTTAAGATAATCTTTTTCTCATTTTCGCTATAAAGTGAACAGATATTTCATAGGCTGTAGTTCCGACCAGCCATCTCCCAGAGCGACAAAAAAACCGAAAGTTATGACTGGACGACTGTAGTTTCGTCAGGTCATAACAGAATGAGAATAAATTTAGGAAATATCAGCGTGACAGCAGTCAGCAAACATGATGGTTCTGTCAAAATACAGTGCGTATGTGTGTGTATGGAACCGGGGACCTAGAAACGACGGAAAGGCTTTGTCCCGCTGTAGCCCTCAGTGGTTCACAACACCGCAACAGGCGACAGCAGTCCACCCACCCCACCGCCGCCCCACACCGAACCCAGGGTTATTGTGCGGTTCGGCCCACAGTGGACCCCCCCCCCTCCCCCCCTTCGGAACGTCTCATACCAGACGAGTGTAACCCCAAATGTTTGCGTGGTAGAGTAACGGTTGTGTACGCGTACGTGGAGACAGTGTCCGAGCAGCAATTGCCGACATAGTGTAACTGAGGCGAAATAAGGTTCAAATGGTTCAAATGGCTCTGAGCACTATGGCACTTAACATCTGAGGTCATCAGTCCCCTAGAACTCAGAACTACTTAAACCTAACTAGCTTAAGGACATCACACACATCCATGCCCGAGGCAGGATTCAAACCTGCGACCGTAGCGATCGCGTGGTTCCAGACTGAAGCGCCTAGAACCGCTCGGCCACAACGGCCGGCGCGAAATAAGGGGAACCAGCCCGCATTCGCTGAGGCACATGGAAAACCGCCCAAAAACCGTCCACAGGCTGGCTGGCACACCACACCTCGACACTAATTCATCGGGCGGATTCGTGCCGGGGACCGGCACGTCCTGCCACTCGGGAAGCAGTGCGTTAGAACGTGCGGCTAGCCGAGCGGGCGCATACAGTGTACTTCATCCTCGTTCACACAAGGCCCTCTGAATTACCAAATGGATAATCTGGTACATGGCAACCGGTTCCAGTTAAAGGTTGCCTACGCAACAGCCTCCAGGGGCTACAAAAATTTTATTTTCAATGTGTTATATAATTATTGACTAAATTTAAAAATAATAAAATGCTGCCATTACCTACTCATAAGAGCTATAGTGGTGCTACAGAAGAATGCTGAATATTAGATGGGTAGATCACGTAACTGATGAGGAGGTACTGAGTTGGGGAGGTGAGGAATTTGTGGCACACCTTGACGAGAAGAAGGGATTGTTTGGTAGGACACGTTCTGAGGCATCAAGGGATCACCAATTTAGTATTGGAGGGAAGCATGGGGGGTAAAAATCGTAGAGGTAGACCAAGAGATGAATACACTAAACAGATTCAGAAGGATGTATGTTGCAGTAGTTATCCGGAGATGAAGAGGCTTGCACAGGATAGAGTAGCATGTGAGAGCTGCATCAAACCAGTCTCTGGACTGAAGACCACAGCAACAGCAACAAGAGCTATAAAAAAGCTGAACGTTTAACACAGTAAGACAAGTATTACAGTTAGAAAATTGAGGCAGTGTAACTCACCGCGCGCGGATACCCAGAAGATATTCATCAAGAATCTGAGAATGAGATCACCCTGTGACTTGTAACATATGTTACACATAAATTCAAACTTTCACGTAAGTTCTAAAGTTCTTCTCCCTGGCAACTAATCCCCCCCCCCCCCACCGACTCCCCAAATGATGGGAAAAATAGTTTATCGCTCACTGCATTTTTGCTGTTCATCCAGTAAACCGTGGCATGAAGGCTGACGTTTAAATTTATTGCTTCTTTACTACTAACTCCATTCGTGGTTCAGTTTGCAGTTGTAATTCACATATACCACTGACTGTACCTGCAGAATTCTATCATTGTACGGCAGGGGTCTCCAGCTGCAACTAACTCGCACGCTCGCTCGGTTACAGGAATCACGTACGTGGATATATATCTGCCTTTTGCCAAAATTGCGAGAACATTCAGAAAATTTTATATTTCAACGGGATGGAGCAACATCGCATTCGCACCTGCATTTAAAAGCATTTCATAACAATGAGCTGCCTCACCGACGGATCAGCCATACGGACCTCCCATCGCACCACTGGCATACAAGATTGCCTGAAATCAAGCTATGTGATTCGTTTTTGTAGGGCTTTGTGAAAGCTTCCATCAATGTGTCCCACCCGTCACAACAGTACTACGTCACTGGTTAAAGCCGAGGAGTGGTATCGAAAGATCAAGTTGACCCAATGTGTCGTCCCTCTCAACCAACTACCTAATTGCTACGCCGCATAGCAACCGTTTTATTATTTGCAGTATGAGACATTACGTGCGTTAGAGCCTCATGACTGCAAAAAAGCGTGGGCTTTGCCCTTAGTACGATGTATTAAATAATATTACTAGAGCACACAAAATGATGGTGACACGATTTAAATGTAATTAACAATGAAAATATGAACATAATGGAGTCTATAGGCTTGGTTACGTTTGAGACAACACAAAGTTCTGCAGTAATTCCTTCGCGAATAGCTCTAAACATCATAATGTAACAAAAGTCAGTTCTGATTATTTGACAGGAGAAAACAATCGAATTAAGTTCTCATTGCTCGTATTCACCTAATTTATTTCGCCTAGTGACTTTTTCGTTGCTTATGTCAAATAAAAACTTCGTGGACAGCGAATTTCATCCATTTCCTTCCATAATCAATGTTCAAATCGAGCTATGATTCCGTCGACGGAACGTTAAATGACGAAACTTTCTACTTTCTTTGACTTGTGAATAACTTTGTGTTTTTCTAAGTGGTAACCTGGTATTTATAGAGAACCAGTCAAGAAGATTAGCGAAAAAAGATTACATTTATATCTGATGATATATCTCTAGTTAAGTTCATTATAGTGCCTACATCGTCAGCAAAAATATTTCTACACCATATAAAAAAATGTGGCTATAAAATAGCGGGGCTATTGCAGTAAAACATTTTATTTAAAAGGTACGTATTTAGTTACTGTCACCCTCAATATATGCCCTTTCTCTAGCCCCACAACGTTCCATGAGAATTTTCCATTGATGGAGCTCCTTGATGACGCGGATCGCTTTTTCTTTCACTGCTTCAGCGGACTGAAATCTTGTTCTTTTTAATGGTAACCTGACCATGAGAAATGGATAAGCCACATAGTGCTATGTCAGGCGAGTAAAAGCATTGGGTTGCTGTACTACGTTAGAAACCTCGTAACTGACAAAGCAGTATGAGTCTGTGCATTCTCTTGGTGGAGAACCCATCCACAACTAGGTTCTTTCGGTTCTTTCTTTTTCTTATTTTCTCACGGAGTTGAGATGGAACCCCAAGGTAGTGATGTTAATTAGCAGTCTGACCTTCAGGAACCCAGTGAAGACACACAGTTCCATGAATATCGAAAAGAGCAATCATCGTCGCTCTGAATCTTGATTTACACATTCGAGCTTCTTTCGCTCTCGGTGAAGCTGGACCCCTCCATTGCATGAGCTAGCGCTTAGTTTCTGGATCGTAAGTTTAAAACCTTGTCACTCTTTCCAAGAAATTATGAACATTTTCAGTGGTATTCAAAGCGCCCGTGCAAACATTTTCACGAGCTTCTTCTTGTTCGATCGTGAAAATTTTCGGCAACGTGTCGCACACACTTTCCCCATGTTAAACTGGTTATGAGAAATTTGCCTTGTGCATTCTTTGTCAGTTGCTACAGTTTCTGGAATCGATCGAATACTCAATCAATGGTCACGTCGAAGTAGATTACCTACTTTTTCGATATTTTAATTCTTTTCTATAGTTGAAGTGCGCTCTGGGCGTGAGTCGTTTTCAACGTTTGTCGGCCTTCTTGGAAACGCCTAAAACTACTAAAAAACTCGCTTATGTGATAACAGTCTTCGCGACACACTTTTTTTTAAAATAAAAGATAGGCTTCAGTGGCAGTTTTTCAAAGTTTCATATGGAACTTGACGACAATTCGCTGCTGTATTATTGACTTTACAAATTTTTCGTCAAAAGAAAACAACAGCTCTAAGACAAACGCAGGTCACGGCGACACTGGTTTGTCTACAGAAACCAGATATGCCGCAGTCGTCTGACAAGGCTTCACACTTCATAGCTATTGGTCGTTCATCTTTGGCGCACGCGTACTTACTCTGCGATAGCATCAGTTCCGCCATTTTATAACCACACCTCGAATAATTACGAGTGCTGTTCGGAAAGTAATGTCCGATCGATCTCGAAATCAAAACCACATTGAAACTCAAAAAGTTTTTATTCGCAACAGTTACCTTCCAGCTACCTCTCTAATTAGTCGCCCCTCCGACTTAGACATTTCTCGTGGCGTTGTACAAACTTTCCAGTACCCTCGTCACAGAAAGCAGCCACCTGTGCTTTCCGCCAATTCTCTATGCTGGTCTGGCTTTCGTTGTTTGTGCCAAAATGTTGCCTTCGTAGCCAGCGGTTCATGTGAGCAGAGAAGAACAACGGAGGGAGCCAATTAAGAGCTGTATTGTGGGTGAACAAACACTTCCCATCGGAAAAGCTGCAGGAGCGTCTTCGTTGCCCCTGCAGAATGCGGTTGAAAATTGTCTTGAAGAAAGAAACGCATGACATTTGTGTTATGTGGACTGCATAGCTTCAGGCGACATCTGTCACCAGATCCACATACTTTGCGGGAGACACTGTTGTTTTAGGACATTGATTTCCATTTCGCGCCTCTGCGAATACGCCTCGTATTTTACAAGAATAGGACCGGCTCCCAATGCTGAGTTCTAGGACTCATCATTAATTTGTCTGACCCATACTCAAAGAAAATGATAATAGCATTGAAACAGAGGATGACATGCGTAAAGCTGAAATACTAAACACCATTTTCCAAAGCTGTTTCACAGGGGAAGACCGCACTGCAGTTCCTTCTCTAAATCCTCGCACAAACGAAAAAATGGCTGACATCGAAATAAGTGTCCAAGGAATAGAAAAGCAACTGGAATCACTCAACAGAGGAAAGTCCACTGGACCTGACGGGATACCAATTCGATTCTACACAGAGTACGCGAAAGAACTTGCCCCCCTTCTAACACCCGTGTACCGCAAGTCTCTACAGGAACGGAAGGTTCCAAATGAGTGGAAAAGAGCACAGGTAGTCCCAGTTTTCAAGAAGGGTCGTCGAGCAGATGTACAAAACTATAGACCTATATCTCTGACATCGATCTGTTGTAGAATTTTAGAATATATTTTTTGCTCGCGTATCATGTCATTTCTGGAAACCCAGAATCTACTCTGTAGGAATCAACATGGATTCCGGAAACAGCGATCGTATGAGACCCAACTCGCTTTATTTCTTCATGAGACTCAGACAATATTAGATACAGGCTCCCAGGTAGACGCCATTTTCCTTGACTTCCGGAATGCGTTCGATACAGTTCCGCACTGTCGCCTGGTAAACAAAGTAAAAGCCTACTGAATATCAGACCAGCTGTGTGGCTGGATTGAAGAGTTTTTAGCAAACAGTAGACAGCATGTTGTTCTCAATGGAGAGACGTCTAAAGACGTTAAAGTAACCTCTGGCGTGCCACAGGGGAGTGTTATGAGACCATTGCTTTTCACAGTATATATAAATGACCTAGTAGATAGTGTCGGAAATTACATGCGGCTTTTCGCGGATGATGCTGTAGTATACAGATGAGTTGCAGCATTAGAAAATTGCAGCGAAATGCAGGAAGATCTGCAGCGGATAGGCACTTGGTGCAGGGCGTGGCAACTGACCCTCAACATAGACAGATGTAATGTATTGCGAATACACAGAAAGAAGGATCCTTTATTGTATGATTATATGACAGCAGAACAAACACTGGTAGCAGTTACTTGTGTAAAATATCTAGGAGTATGCGAACGGAACGATTTGAAGTGGAATGATGATATAAAATTAATTGTTGGTAAGGCGGGTACCAGGTTGAGATTCATTGGGAGAGTCCTTAGAAAATGTAGTCCATCAACAAAGGAGGTGGCTTACAAAACACTCGTTCGACCTATACTTGAGTATTGCTCATCAGTGTGGGATCCGTACCAGGTCGGGTTGACGGAGGAGATAGAGAAGATCCAAAGAAGAGCGGCGCGTTTCGTCACAGGGTTATTTGGTAACCATGATAGCGTTACGGAGATGTTTAGCCAACTCAAGTGGCAGACTCTGCAAGAGAGGCGCTCTGCATCGCGGTGTAGCTTGCTGTCCAGGTTTCGAGAGGGTAAATTTCTGGATGAGGTATCGAACATATTGCTTCCCCCTACTTATACCTCCCGAGGAGATCACGAATGTAAAATTAGAGAGATTCGAGCGCGCATGGAGGCTTTCAAGCAGACGTTCTTCCCGCGAACTATATGCGACTGGAACATGAAAGGGAGGTAACGACAGTGGCACGTAAAGTGCCCTCCGCCACACATCGTTGGGTGGCTTGCGGAGTATAAATGTAGATGTAGATGCAAAACATAGACCACGCCGTGGTTCTTCATACGTGAGGGATAAGAGTCGCCCATAAAGAAATTAACAGTGCGGTTTAGAAGGTTCTTTATTAGTAATTTTTCTGACGGCCCGTGACTGTCATTTACGAGAGAGACCGAGCAAGCAAGTCGTAGAGTCACGAGACAGGCAGGGGGGGGAGTGGAAGCGTGGTCGACGAAAGAGGCAAGTGAGCGACTCGCCGGACTTCGCCCACGTGCTGCTTAACCGACGTCGGCCTCCGCAGGAACAGGCCCGGTTCCCATTCACATTTCTGTGGGAAACTAAAAACGAAAAAGTAGGAGCTGCAGCACTCGCCGAGTGCGCGTGCGGCGCGAGCTGCGGCTTTTTCAGGCGACGGGCGCTGCAGGGCTAGAGCGTCACGCGCGGAATGTGACACCATCATACGCTGAGCCGGGCAGATTAGCCGCGTATTGCGACGGGGCCGGTCGCACTTCGCAATTGCCCGCTTTAATAGATCCGGCCGGCTGGCGGACAGCAGGTTATCTGGAGCAGAGCCGAGGAATCCACTTAGCCAGTCCGGTCGGCCGATAGCCGTGCACCCATAACGACGCCTGGGATCGCCGGTCGCCGTCCCCCTGCCGCAATTACACGTCGCGCGGCGCCAAGCACCCTCCGCCCATCACCGCCCCTTCTCCTTGCGCGCCTGTGCACGCGCGACCGGTTCCTTCACCGCTGCAGAGAGAAGCGTGCAGTGCGCTCACTCAGCTTCCAATACCCGCGGTCGAGCATAAGGGGAAGCGCGGCGAAAAAATTAAAAAAATACAGAAGACAGCGAGGTAGCGGGGCAAGAAGAAAGACGCCTGTTTTACGAGATTCCGGCTGGGCGCGGAATCCAGAAAAGCTATTTATATCTCGTCCACCGGTCGGGCGGCCGGTTACGAAATTGAGCGCTGCAGGTAGCTGCGAGCAGGTTCGTGACACTGCTGTCCGCTGTCAGAAGTGCCAGGTGGTCAGCTGGCGGTCCGGTCCCCCTGGTCGACAGATGCGCAGATCCGGCGTGACAGGAGGTCGCCGGTGCAACGCAACGGGCAACTGTTGGCCGGACACAACGCTGTTGTTTATCACCCTACACTTAAAAAAAAGTTCAAATGTGTGTGAAATCTTATGGGACTTAACTGCTAAGGTCATCAGCCCCTAAGCTTACACACTACTTAACCTAAAGTATCCTAAGGACAAACATACACACCCATGCCCGAGGGAGGACTCGAATCTCCGCCGGGACCAGCCGCACAGTCCATGACTGCAGCGCCTGAGACCGCTCGGCTAATCCCGCGCGGCTCACCCTACACTTGCGAGACCTTAGCACGACAGTTTGTCTACGCGTTCTCGCAAAGGCGGGCAGACATTAGAATCTAGACCAACGAACGAATATCAGCTGCATCGTTGGCCGAAATTTGCTTAGTATGTACGGGAGGCAAATTGGAGCGATTGGCCTTGGTTAGTGTTCCGACTGCCGATGTTAATATCAAAGTGTTCGCCGTGAATTGGGCTTGGAACTCACCTCCTAGTGTGGACGCCGGGTAGAATATTCGTTGGTTCAGTTGCGATTTGCTGTGTTGTCGAACGGGTAGATATTTATTGTGTCTAAAAATATTGGAGTATTGATTGGAATACAGACGCAGCATTAAAGCTGATACTTTTACCCTGAACGGGAAAGTGTATGGGATGAAAGAGAAGTTTATGGGACCCTACGAACTGCGATTGTAAAAACAAATTGAAAAGATTAGCCACTTGAAGGGAAAAAATTGAGCTGTTGGAAAATAATTTGCACGATGTGAAAAAGAAAATGAAATCTGAGCGGATATTTTTCTACTCCAGGTACAGCTCTCCTAAAAGAGGTGTCATCTATGCAAATTTTAGGGCCTACATAATGCAATAACAACTCGAAATCTGTATTTCTCATTCCCAAGAAATTACGAAATAGCGCATATTCAAAACCAGTTTTAAGATCAGGCATTAATTTTGTCCCACCACACTGCTCTCTGCTTTTTAAAAGAGAAGTCGTCCATCAGCGTCGTTTCTTCCTCTACTTATTTTTCTCATAATCAGCTCCTTGCAGTAAAATAAATGCTGCACGTGTGACGGCTGCCGAATCCTCTTCTTCCCTCATGAGATCGGCCGGTGAAACTGTTCTCAAAACGCTACTTTCTAACAATAACAACATGGGAGCAACTTCAACAAGTTATCAGAGCCAACTGCGATTCCACGTGGTGGTATCCCTCGGTCTCAACTCGATTTGGTGAGGATGGCAGGCCGAACACCAATGCGTTGACGACCAACGTTCGGCGGAATCCATTGGCTAGTTGGTTTGTGTCCTCTGGGCTAGTGTGTATACGCCTTACGAAGGTGGACTGCAACGTTAATGATCGTGCACAAATCACGGTTTCCTACCCGGAACTTTTCTGACGAAAGGATGGAAGACTGGGTTCAGCATCACTTCGCTGAAGCTCACTAGAGACGGAGTGCAAGCACAGATCTGAGAATGAAATCTACCGCGTCATTTTGAAAAGAGCCACTCCGGTATTCGAGGAAACCACGCAAACCTAAGATTGGATGGATAGACGGGAATTAAAACCGTCTTCAATTCGAGTCCAGTGTTCAAACAACAAGGTCACCTCATCATTCTTGTTTGAAGAGACGTTGCCGCCCTTGTTAGCTACTCGAACTATGTTCTTGATGCGCACGGAGAAAGGGAGAAGTCACGCGCCAAATGCAGTGGTTCCAGTCCGTATGTGTGATAGGATAGAAGGGAATTACTACTTGCTACAGTATTGTGTCTAGAACCAGGATTTCGTTCCGTTATAGGCTCTCTGCTGTCCGTAATCTAAACTCACGATCTTAACAGCCCTCACAGAGTGTTTGCAGATGATGCCGTCATTTACCACTTAAGAAAGTTTTGAGAAAATCAAAACTAATTAAAAAATGATTTAGACAAAATGTGTGCATTGTGCGAAAAGTGGCAATTGACAGTGAACAATAAAAAGTGTGAGGTCCTCTATACGAGTATGGAGGTTCAACAAGTCTTGATTCATATTACACGATATATCATACAGATTTAAAGATTGTCGATTCAGCTAAATACCTAGGGATTACAATTATGAACAATTTAAATTGGAAATGGCTTACAAAATGTTGTGGGGAGGTGAACCAAAGACTACGGTTTATTGGCAAAACACTTGGTGTAACAGGTCTACTCAAGAGAATGCCTACACTCCGCTTGTTCGTCTTCTGTGGTACGGGATCCTTAGCAAATGGGACATTGAAATAGTTTAACGAAGGGCAGTTATTTCTCTATTATAGGGAAACAGGGGAGAGAGTGATAGGAATTTGATACCCAAGCTGGTATGGCAATCATAAAAACAAAGGCATTTTCGGTGCGACGACATCTTTTCACGAAATTTAAGTCACCAACTTTCTTCCGAATACCAACATATTTTGTTGATTCCCGCCTACATACGGGGAAATGATCATAGTGATACAATAAGGGAGATTAGAATTCACACGGAAAGCTCCACGTATTCATCAATCTTTGGTTTTTGGAAATGTAATTGAGAATTAGTTTGACAGAAGTTACGCAGACACGCAGTTCATTATTTTGTTTATTCTCTGTGAAAGTGTGAAGAACGGAAATTATCTCTGATTCACAAAGTGGACTATAATTGCGCAGTTTATCGTATTCTGCTAATATAAAACGGCTGGCCTCCCATTTAAACAAACCAATTAAAGTTTTATTTATTTATACAAAACCAGTTCCTCGCCAACAGTCTATTTCAGCGCGAGATAACGGATTCAAAACCCACGTGCTGTTTTCTGCGCAGGGGACAACAATTATAGAAAACTGCAGGTTGGTGAACATTATTCAGAACTAATGCATTCCACTCAGGGCGGTGGGAGCAACTAGGCACCTCGCGTGTACTGCAGTCTTAGTACGATTGCGATCAGTGATATTTCATCTGTGGCAACACAGAGGAGATGCGAAGGAAGGAAATTTTCGAGGGAAGGGATTTCTCATACACACATAAATCCCTCTCGCACTATCTCTGTCTCTCTCCTTCACTTGCCATAATTGAAAACATGACCCACATGTAAATTTCTTTGAGACAGGTTCTTCGCATACAGAGTGTCCACTGCCTAAAGTACAGCAACATAAAAAATGAAAAATTACTAAACGCAATTTGAAGACTATCGAACCAGACATGAAGTCAACAGGTAAAGAAAGATAAAGCTGTCATCAATCTGAAGGTTGTTTTCAGCACCATAGTGGCTAACTAGATGCGGGCCTGTCGGAGGTGGAATGACTTTTCCTTCCTAAGAAAAAAATGGTTCAAATGGCTCTGAGCACTATGGGACTTAACATCTATGGTCATCAGTCCCCTAGAACTTAGAACTACTTAAAACTAACCTAAGGACATCACACAACACCCAGCCAACACGAGGCAGAGAAAATCCCTGACCCCGCCGGGAATCGAACCCGGGAACCCGGACGTGGGAAGCGAGAACGCTACCGCACGACCACGAGATGCGGGCCCTTCCTAACATATTTAAACTGTGTTACTCACCCAGTTACAGGGAGATCTAGAAGTGCGTCCCCAACCACGATGCAACTTAATATTTCTCGCACAAAGAAATCATTGTCAGAGATGAAAGAACTGATAACTGACAAACGAAAGCCTAGAACTGAAGACTGAAAACAGACAGTTTGGAATTTGCAGTCCGTCACTTGCGCAGTTTGCCAATGAGCTCCACTTTAGGAAGCTTACACACTATTTACCTGTAGTTGCATGAAACCTGTACAGAAAGAAGTACGCGTATTTTTGTTGCATACTGCTTTCATATATACTGAATTACTTTTTTGGCTATACGAATACAGGGAGCTTTCCTATGGACGTACCACACTCCATTAATTCAACGGGACGTGTCAAGATACAACGACCTCTCTGTAGATGTGGCATTAACTCCTAAGTGCCAATGTTCCGAGAATGGTTACGAGACCAGAAACGAAATTGAACGTCTGATATGTAGGACGGTAGAATGAGGCCGTCATTTTACAGCTCAGTTTACGAGGTGCTACGTGCTTGCAACGCAAACAGCTCAACGCAAACAAGTTTCTCGTTCACAGTATCCTACTACGCCCACTCCCGACTGCGTGCGGATGTGGCAATGATAATAATGTTATGTAGCAATACTGCTCTCTGTAGTCTCTTTTCAGTAGCTGGCTCTGTCTGACAGCTACAGGGTAATAAATCACAGCCCAGTTGGCTGCGAAACGTCATTTGCGAAGAGCGCTGTCTGGAGCCTGCAGCCTCTAGAACAGCAAGGATAAACAGGATGAAGAAGACTAGCGGCGGCAATAATGTATGCGTGCATGTGGCTCGCGAAGAGACTCTCTGGATGCAATACAGCAGGTGACAGAGTAGTCTGTTAGCAGTCTGCCTAGTATGCTGCAGGGCAGCTGGCCGAGCGAGTTTAAGCGGAGATTTAACTGCGCTGTAGACTTCGCAAATTCCCCGATGTCGAACAAGATCTTTGCGTCAACTCTCGGGTGGCAACCTGCCCACTTCCTGTGCTACAGTGAACAAAAAGTATACAGTCTGACCAGATTACCTCTGCATGTGGCTGGGATGCAGTTCAGCCTACACATAAAATGTACATGATAAATAGAGATGCTAATCTAAATAATGTTAACACTCTGCAACTGAAGGCACTAACCGTTGCTTGTTCGGTGCCGCTCGGCTCAGAGGTAGCTGGTTCGAATCCTGGCAACGGAAAAAAATCATCGCTTGCATTTGGCTGACATCGGTAGAAAACTTGTGGCAAGGTCTATTCCTAAGGACTTGAAAGTAGCACACTTCACACCAATATTCAAGAAAGGAAATAGGAGCAACCCACTGAATTACAGAACCATATCACTGACCTCAATTTGCAGTAGGATTTTGGACCATATACTGTAGTCGAACATTATGAATCACCTTGAAGAGAATAACTTATTGATTCATAACCAACATAGATTCAGAAAATATCATCCTTGTGCAACACAGCTAGCTCTTTATTTCTATGAAGTAATGAGTGCTGTCGACAAGGGATCTCAGATCGATTCCATATCCCTACATTTCCAGAAGGCTTTTGATGCCGTTCCTCACAAGCGACTATTAATCAAATTGCGTGCTTATGGAGTATAGCGTCAGTTCTGCGACTGGATTCGTGATTTCCTCTCAGAGAGGTCACAGTTCGTAGTGATAGGTGGTAAATCATCGAGTAGGACAGAAGAGATATCTGGCGTTCTGCAAGGTAGTGTCATAGGCCCTCTGCTGTTCCTGATTTACATAAATGATCTAGGTGATAATCTGAGCAGCCCCCTTAGATTGTTTGCAGACGACTGTAATTTACCGTCTAGTAAAATCATCAGACGATCAATTCCAATTACAAAATGATCTAGAGAGAATTCCTGCATGACAAGAAAAGTGGCAATTGGCACTAAACAAGGAAAAGTGCGAGGTCATCCACATGGGTACTAAAAGAAATCCGATAAATTTTGGGTATACGATAAATCGCACAAATCTAAGGGTTGTCAATTCGACTAAATACCTAGGAATTATAATTACGAGCAACTTAAATTGGAAAGGCCACATAGATAATATTGTGGGGAAGGCGAAACAAAGACTCCGCTTTGTTGGCAGAACACTTAGAAGATGCGACAAACCCACTAAAGACACAGCCTACATTACACTTGTCCGTCCTCTGCCGGAATATTGCTTACCAGGTACGATTGACGGAGGACATCGAAAAAATTCAAAGAAGGGCAGCTTGTTTCGTGTTCTCGCGCAACAGTGGTGAGAGTGTGTCACTGATATGATACGCGAGTTGGGGTGGCAGTCGCTGAAATGAAGCCGGTTTTCTTTGCGGCGATATCTATTTACGAAATTTCAATCACCAACATTCTCTTCCGAATGCGAAAACATTTTGTTGACACCCACCTATGTAGGGAGAAATGATCATCATAATAAAATAAGAGAAATCAGAGCTCGAACGGAAAGATTTAGTTCCTTTTTCCCACGCGCCATTCGAGAGTGAAATGGTAGAGTAGTATTAAAATGGTTCGATGAACCACCTACCAGGCACTTAAGTGTGAATTGCAGAGTAACCATGTAGATGTACATATTTTTGGTTTATTTTCAAGTTACAAGTACGCAGTCCTGGCTCACATTGAATTCCCGCTCCTAATTACCGTAGATCGCAGCTAGAGAAACCAAAACAAAATGGTGCAACTCATTCATAAAGCACAGTTGTTGTTGTTGTGGTCTTCAGTCCTGAGACTGGTTTGATGCAGCTCTCCATGCTACCCTATCCTGTGCAAGTTTCTTCATCTCCCAGTACCTACTGCAACCTACATCCTTCTGAATCTGCTTAGTGTATTCATCTCTCGGTCTCCTTCTACGATTTTTACCCTCCACGCTGCCCTCCAATGCTAAATTTGTGATCCTTTGATGCCTCAGAACATGTCCTACCAACCGGTCCCTTCTTCTCATCAAGTTGTGCCACAAACTCCTCTTCTCCCCAATTCTATTCAATACCTCCTCATTGGTTATGAACAGTATCGTGCGTTAATTCGCTTTCTGCTTTTCAATGGAAATAACGCTGCAACGAGCCACACTGAGTTAGAGGAACTGTACGGAAACAATCCACCATCATATTACACAGAGGTTAGTCGGCGAAGACATTTCCAGTATGTTCACTTGGGGCGTTCAATAACTTACGCAACACTTTTTTTTCGGGGCCAATTTAGGTTGCAAAAATGGGGAATTTGATATGGGACTTCGTGGAATATTCCCGCTTCAGTCCCTATAGTTTCATGAAGTTCCGATAGGTGGCAGCGTTGTACTTAGCCTTCAAAATGTCTGTAACGGATATGCGTTCCAGGCAGGGAGCTGTCACTGAGTTTCTTTAGGCGGA
Source organism: Schistocerca serialis cubense (assembly GCF_023864345.2). Taxonomy (NCBI): domain Eukaryota; kingdom Metazoa; phylum Arthropoda; class Insecta; order Orthoptera; family Acrididae; genus Schistocerca; species Schistocerca serialis. The sequence continues at coordinate 155,066,780 of NC_064642.1, forward strand.
AAACCAGAGAGCATCGCAGATATTCATAGGCGCCTGCAGAATATCTACGGAGACCTGGCAGTGAATAAAAGCATGGTGAGTCGTTGGGAGAGGAGTCTGCCATCTTCGCAACAAAGTCGCGTAAACCTGTCCGATCTTCCGCGTGTCGCCTGGCTGCGCACAGTAGTCACTCCCTCGGTGCTGGAACGTGTGGACACTCTCATTTGAGGGGATCGACGGATCACAATCAAGCATCTCGCTGTACACCTGGACACCTCTGTAGATAGTGCTCACACTCTCTTCCATCAGTTGCGGTACTCAAATGTGTGTGCCCGCTGGGAACGCTACCCTACAGAAGACCATAAAGAGCGCCGAGCGAGGTGGCGCAGTGGTTAGCACACTGGACTCGCATTCGGGAGGACGACGGTTCAATCCCGTCCCCGGCTATCCTGATTTAGGTTTTCCGTGATTTCCCGAAATCGTTTCAGGCAAATGCCGGGATGGTTCCTTTGAAAGGGTACGGCCGATTTCCTTCCCAATCCTTCCCTAACCCGAGCTTGCGCTCCGTCTCTAATGACCTCGTTGTCGACGGGACGTTAAACACTAACCACCACCACCACCATAAAGAGCAACGAAGGAATTGCTTGCGCGTTACGAAGCCGACCGTGACAATATTTTGTCGTACAGTACGCGGATCATAGAGCAGTTATTGAGACATTGGCTCCAACGTCGACCGGTAGAGTGGTACCATACGAGCATACACGCCCTCGCAGTAAGATGGCGCAAGCCAGTCGCACTGAACGGAGTTTATTTTGAAAAATAGGATTTTGTAGCCAAAAGAGTGGGGAATAGTGTGGTGTCCTGGAATCCTGAATAAGACTAACCTGGGTTCAGAAAAAAATGTGTTGCTTTACTCATTGGCTACCTCTCATACTAGCAGAAAATTAAACAAAAAACAGGAACAGTTCTACAAATGACGTAAATATAGGAGGCATGCGACGATTTTCAACAGCTGTAGAGCTTCTGCAGGCGTACTTGATAAATGATTTCCAAGGACAAAGGGATACACTCAATGTAACGGACATTAGAACCGAATAGGAAATAAATGATACTTTGTTGCAAATTTGTAGTGTTATTCTCTGTGCGGCGTCCATAAGATTTTATTATTTCGAGAGTAGCAGCAAGTCTGAAAGAACTTACGCAGCGTGGAAAAAAGGGCAACCGATGGACGCTCATCCTCTGGGTCCCCTATTCAACACCCATACTAGGAGGCACAAGAGACAGTAAAACCAACGCTACTCGTAAATGAACGCCCCGGAAACGTGCCGAGGGTGTCCTTGGCTTTCCGCTCCAGCGGTGGCCTGCGCAGCTCGTTTGCATGGCGTCCGTTTCGTCATCAGCTTCGCTCTCCTCTCACCACACGCTCGCATCTGTTTACTGCCAACATCCTGCTGCGCCGTTACGGTTAGATGAATGGATGTCGGCGAAAGTGGCTGTGCATTCACGCTCATTCCTCGTATAGCTGTTATCGCGCTGATGTGAAGATCAAGGTTCCTGCTTGTAGCTAGTTTATTTCAACCTTGCGATTGTCTTTGGGGAGCGTACTAACGCGATCGAGTGAGATGAAGTTTAATGCTAGCGGTTTGAATATATGAGGAGAAAAATATCGCGAAATAATGTTAGCTCTGATAACTACTAAGCCCTTATTCGGGATTAATGTAAAATAAGATGCGGTGGTAACATAAGTCAGTTGTATCGAACGCCATTCCGATATCAACTCTTATATTACTTTCATGTCATCATTTATCAGTTTCTTAACATACAATCAGTATACAGGGAGATTCAGCTATCCCTGCCATTGTCGTTTTATGCAACCCGCAAGATTATGGCTGACCGTCAATAACCACGCACGAGAATTTCGTATTCTCTCGCTTCCTACGCGCTAACTATTGGTGCTACAGAAAAATATGAACTGGACCTATTCTGTAGGAAATTTAATGTAATTAAATTTTGTACTGGAGGCCACAGTTTTGTTAGCTCTACCACTCTACCACTCTACCACTGTACAAAAATTCCCGACTGTGCGAACTATTTCCAATATTCGACCTTTTTTTTTGTCTCCATTGGCTAGGCTCCTACGCCACCAGCATAGTCTGCTATCGCGTCAACATTATTGATTTAAGTGCTCTTGGGGATAATGGAAGAAAAACAACTCCCGTAAACATTACGCTAAAACTAATTACGTTGACAACTGAATCCAAACTTCACCCTTACAAGCACAGTAAATGAAATGGCTCTGACCACTATGGGACTTAACTTCTAAGGTCATCAGTCCCCTAGAACTTAGAACTACTTAAACCTAACTAACCTAGGACATCACACACATCCATGCCCGAGGCAGGATTCGAACCTGCGACCGTAGCGGTAGCGCGGTTCCAGACTAAAGCGCCTAGAACCGCTCGGCCACCACGGCCGACTACAAGCACAGTAGTTTCGTAGTCAGAACGCCTGACGGATACAATGATGTACCTATTTATTTTATGCTGTTAAAATTCACACAATTTGTGGGTAAAGTTAACAGAAACAATGTTACAATTTGTAGGTGCTCGAGAATAACATTGCGGGTTGCATAAATCGGCAGCGGTAGGGGAACCTGAATCACCGTTTATTATAGCGATCATTTTTGAAGATAATGTCACAATCGCCGTGCTTTTCTGTAAAAAAGAAATAATAATAATAATGTCAGTCAGCAAACCGAAAGTTGTGGTAAACGAAATGGTTTGAAACTGAGTTAAATGACTGCTCCGTTGCTTCTTCGTAGAATGTTGTTGTTGTTGTTGTTGTTGTGGTCTTCAGTCCTGAGACTGGTTTGATGCAGCTCTCCATGCTACTCTATCCTGTGCAAGCTTCTTCATCTCCCAGTACTTACTGCAACCTACACCCTTCTGAATCTGCTTAGTGTATTCATATCTTGGTCTCCCTCTACGATTTTTACCCACCACGCTGCCCTCCAATGCTAAATTTGTGATTCCTTGATGCCTCAAAACATGTCCTACCAACCGATCCCTTCTTCTACTCAAGTTGTGCCACAAACTTCTCTTCTCCCCAATCCTATTCAATACCTCCTCATTAGTTACGTGATCTACCCATCTAATCTTCAGCATTCTTCTGTAGCACCACATTTCGAAAGCTTCTATTCTCTTCTTGTCTAAACTATTTATCGTCCATGTTTCACTTCCATACAAGGCTACACTCCATACAAATACTTTCAGTAACGACTTCCTGACACTTAAATCTATACTCGATGTTAACAAATTTCTCTTATTCAGAAACGCTTTCCTTCCCATTGCCAGTCTACATTTTATATCCTCTCTACTTCGACCATCATCAGTTATTTTACTCTTACTACTTTAAGTGTCTAATCTAATTCCCTCAGCATCACCCGATTTAATTTGACTACATTCCATTATCCTCGTTTTGCTTTTGTTGATGTTCATCTTATATCCTCCATTCAAGACACTGTCCATTCCGTTCAACAGCTCTTCCAAGTCCTTTGCTGTCTCTGTCAGATTTACAATGTCATCGGCGAACCTCAAAGTTTTTACTTCTTCTCCATGAATTTTAATACCTACTCCGAATTTTTCTTTTGTTTCCTTTACTGCCTGCTCTATATACAGATTGAATATCATCGGGGAGAGGCTACAACCCTGTCTCACTCCTTTCCCAACCACTGCTTCCCTTTCATGCCCCTCGACTCCTATAACTGCCATCTGGTTTCTGTATAAATTGTAAATAGCCTTTCGCTCCCTGTATTTTACCCCTGCCACCTTCAGGATTTGAAAGAGAGTATTCCAGTCAACATTGTCAAAAGCTTTCTCTAAGCCTACAAATGCTAGAAATGTAGGTTTGCCTTTCCTTAATCTATCTTCTAAGATAAGTCGTAGGGTCAGTATTGCCTCACATGTTCCAATATTTTTATGGAATCCAAACTGATCTTCCCTGAGGTCGGCTTCTACCAGTTTTTCCATTTGTCTGTAAAGAATTCTTGTTAGTATTTTGCAGCTGTGACTTATTAAACTGATAGTTCGGTAATTTTCACATCTGTCAACACCTGCTTTCTTTGGGATTGGAATTATTATATTCTTCTTGAAGTCTGAGGGTATTTCGCCTGTCTCATACATCTTGCTCACCAGATGGTAGAGTTTTGTCATGACTGGCTCTCCCAAGGCCATCAGTAGTTCTAATGGAATGTTGTCTACTCCCGGGGCCTTGTTTCGACTCAGGTCTTTCAGTGCTCTGTCAAACTCTTCACGCAGTATCTTATCTCCCATTTCGTCTTCATCTACATCCTCTTCCATTTCCATAATATTGTATTAGTTGTATTAGTTACGAATAAAAACGTACGACACATATGTAATTTTCTAAAATATTTATTATTTATCTAATCAGTTTTCGGCTGTTATGTCATCATAATGTGTACCTAAAACATTTATTATTTATCTAATCGGTTTTCGGGAGTTATGTCATCATAATGTGTCAAGATAAATATCTGTGGCTGTAAATTTTGTTAGACTGAAGATTTTAAACTTGGTGAATCCAAAGAGTCTCTCAGTTGGCTATCAAAGATGAGAATTATTAAATATCGCTTTACGAAAAAAGGGAGGATAATTATTTCGATAAAATGTGCAGTAGAACTATTTAGCCTGTATAAAGTATAAGACACATCGAGTAGATGAACCACATAATAAAAGTTTTATGGTGTAGAACATTAGGCACTTGCAGTCACTACTTAAAATTGCTTGGAATTATCTATCCCTTTCAATATAAATCTCTTAACTCTAATTTACTTTATCAATTCTATGTGTGGTTCAAGTTTTCATAACTGATTCGTCTTTTAGAAATCATCTCTAGCTTTACTTACGTATATTGGAAGTCAGCATCACCTTCCATTCGACGTGACATGAAAGATTTTATGACTGTGGCTTCCATCGACTAATTCTACAAAGCGTGACCACTGCTCGTCTCAACTTTAACAGTTTTTTAGGAAAGACCTTTGAAGCAACGTCAAAATACTTATCTTCTGACAACTAGTTTCATTTAAAAGACTATATTTCAATTGCTGCTAATTAATTAAAATATCGATAAAGACAAATTGATAACTTTTATAATACTTTGCCTACACAAACCAATTACAGTTTTATAATACTCTGATCAAACGAAACCGTTTGATATAAAACACGACAAACTTCTATTTGATATTTATCTCGGCATGTTTCTAACCCTTTCCACCAAGTTTTAGCCCAGTTCAATAAGTACACTATAAATACGATTTGGAAGCGACCAGAACCGATAATCCATGAGGACTCACATATCGATACACTGAATTAGTATAATTAACCATCAATATAACTTTAATTTACATCAGTCTTAATCTGAATCGTAAGACAGGTCGTAATTCTGACTTAGGGTTTGCTTGACGTCATTTGAATGACGTCACATGCCACTAGAACAAAAGCGGCAGCTCCAGGTAGAGGGGAGCACTTGGCACTTGGGCCGTTGTCGTGACAGTCTCGACACTATATCGACGAGACATCCTGACTGCTACAAATGTGCACATGTTTCCAACATGGCGCCATATCGTTCTTGCCTAGGGTGAAGGAGACGACAATGCGGTAGCGAGATATTTCTGTGCAACTATCTCGTATTATTGTTTATGTACAGAAAAATAATGAACAACTATATTCCAAGTTTTTGTTAGTTACTTGAAAGTTCAAAACATTACACGTGAATCTGTGATCCACTAACCATGGGCAAGATAATTATATATGTGCGTTTGGGAGTCTATGTTATTAGTAGGGGCTCGAATGAATGCCATTTAAAATAAACAGTCATAGGTAGATTTTTTTTTTGAGTCATCAGTCTTCTGACTGATTTGATGCGGCCAGCCACAAATTCCTCTATTGTGCCAACCTCTTCATCTCAGAGTAGCACTTGCAACACACGTCCTCAGTTATTTGCTGGATGTATTCCAATCTTTGTCTTCCTCTAAAGTTTTTACCCTCTACTGCTCCCTCTAGTAGCATGGAGGTTATTCTGTCATGTCTTAACAAATGTCCTGTCATACTGCCCCTTCTTCTTGTCAGTGTTTCCCATATATTTCTTTACTCGCCGATTCTGCGGAGAACCTCCTCATTGATTACCTTACCAGTCCACCTAATTCTCAACATTCTTCTGTAGCACCACATCTCATATGCTTCGATTCTCTTCTGTTCCGGTTGTCTCACAATCCATGTTTCACTACCACATAATGCTGTGCTCCAAACATACATTCTCAGAAATTTCTTCCTCAACTTAAGGCCAATGTTTGATACCAGTATGCTTCCCTTGGCTAGGAATGCTCTTTTTACGACGTCCTTACTGCTACGACCGTCATTTGTTATTTTGCTACCTAGGGAGCAGAATTCCTCAGCTTTATCTACTTCGTGATCACCAGTTCTGATGTTAAGTTTCTCGCTATTCTCATTTTCGCTACTTCTCATTACTTATGTCTTTCTTCTATTTACTACAACGTTCTGTACTCATTAGACTGTTCATTCGATTCAGCAAATCCTGTAATTCTTCGTCACCTTCACTGAGGATAACAATGTCAACAGTGAATCTATCGCTGATATCCTTTTACCTTGACCTTTAATTCCAGCCTTGAACCTTCCTTTTATTTCCGACATTATTTGTTCAATTTATAGGTTGAAGAGGAGGGACGAAAGACTACACCCTGTCTTACACCCTTTTTAATCTGAAAACTTCGTTCTTGGTACTCCACTCTTATTGCTCGCTCTTGACTGTTGTACATATTGTACGTTACCCGTCTTTCCGTGTAGCTTACCTCCGATTCGAACATCACGAACCACTGTCGACATATCCTATGAAAGTGTCTTAATTTTTCTTTAGTCTTTCTTCCGTTATCACCAGCGACGTCAGAATTACCTTTCTGGTGTCTCTGCCTTTGGTAAAGCCTCAGTAGGCGTGTTCAAAACGAGCTGCAGCCCTGAATTTTTCTAAAAACCATGCAGCACGTGTCCAAAATACTGGAATATTTACTGTTAACCCGACCGGCGAATTCTAAACGGGCCTATCGCACCAGCTCGTTCTCGGCGTCAAATGCAGCCGTCGGACCTCGTGCAGCCACTCACGCACAATCCTCATGCCCAACAGGCGTTAACGCGGCGTGGGTGGAGAGTTCATCCATCAGACGCGCATGCGTCGGGCCCATGCGGGCAGCGCCTGGATCAGGCGCCGTAAATCCCACTCCCCACAGCGCTCGTGACTCAAACGCCCACGCAGCACGCACTCCATCACACGCACGCACGCATGTCGTTACTCTCACGCGGCCGGTATAGCCGGCCCCGTAATCCGGTAGCCGGCACACTCGGGGCCGTCCTATTCGTTATTAATGACACGCTGCAGGCCAGTAACAGATGTGTCGAAAGTCTCTTTCTTTCTTACCCGGTGCTTGTCACAAGCGAAATCGTTAACCCACGAGGCACGTGTTTTGATCTGAGGACGAGCTTCGTGATAGTATTGTACCTGGTTCTTAAAAGTGGCTTTCACTTTTGCCCAAAACAGGTGACTACTAAAAACCGTAGCTTCCACGTAATACATGCTCTATTCGCCGTAATTCCAGTACGACTCTCTCCTGTAGCCATCCGCCCCCTCCTACCCCATAGAATACTCCCACCTCTACTCTCTCACGCTCTCCGATAATTCGTAAAGTAAGAGAAACCAGACCCTGAAAGCAGTAGGCGAGTTTTTCCATCCGAATAGCTGAATAACTGACTGTAGCCGAAGAAGAGGAAATGTAGAATGCTGGCTGCGAACACCAAGAAAAAAACATTTCTGAGGAAGAGGAAGCTGTCAACATCGAATATAAATTTGAGTATCAGGAAGTCTTTTCTGAAAGCATTTGTCTTCCATGTATCGAAGTGAAACATGGACGATCAGTTCAGATAACAAAATCTTTAAAATGTGGTGCTATGGAACAATGTTGAAGATTAAATGGGTAAATCGGGCAATTAATGGAGAAGTACTGAGTACAACTGAAGGAAAAGAAATTTACGGTACAATTTTACTAAAGACGGGATAAGAAGCTACGTCACATCTTCAGACTTCATCAAATAATCAATTTGTTGATGGAGCGAAGTATGTTGTGTGGGAGGGGGAAGAAGAGGGAGGTAGCGGAGGAAAGGGGAGGGGGTAGGAATTGGATATAAAATCTTGACTGTAGGAAGCAGATTCAGATGAATGTAGGTTTCAGATATGTAGAGGCATGCACAGAACAGACGGCACGTACAGCTGCATCAAACAGAAAAAATGGTTCAAATGGCACTATGGGACTTAGCATCTGAGGTCATCAGTCCCCTAGAACTTAGAACTACTTAAACCTTTTTTGGGCAAAAGTGAAAGCCACTTTTAAGAATCAGGTACAACACAATCACGAAGCTCGTTAGGACATCACATACATCCATGCCCGAGGCAGGATTCGAAACCGCAACCGTAGCGGTCGCGCGGTTCCAGACTGCAGCGCCTAGAGCAGCTCGGCCACTGCGGCCGGCGCATCAAACAGATTGAGATTTTCACTCTGTAGCGGAGAGTGCGCTGATATTAAACTTCCTGGCAGATTAAAACTGTATGCCGGACCGAGACTCGAACTCGGGACCTTTGCCTTTCGCGGGCAAGTGCTCTACCTGCGAAAGGCAAAGGTCCCGAGTTCGAGTCTCGATCCGGCACATAGTTTTAATCTGCCAGGAAGTTTGCATCGAACAGGTTTTAGGACTGAAGAATGCAACAACAAGAGAGCGTAACTGCCCAACTATTGTTATTTAAGGTTGGACAGGGCCGTTTTGCTTTTGAGAGAAAAAGAAAAAAAAAATAAGAATAAAAACAGCCTACCGCTGTTTCATCACGGCGATACACTGCGTTCGTTGATATGTATACGGAAAAATAAAGCTGTCCTCAACCTTGTTTGACCCGAACACCATAGTGATTTACGAAGCCTTCTTCTGAAAGAAATTTTCACTCTGCAGCGGAGTTTGCGCTGATATGAAACTTCCTGGACGGTTAAAAATGTGTCGGACCGAGACTAGAACTCGGCCTGGTCAGAATATTACTTTGGCTTAACTTGCAAGAAATTGCAATTCAGAAAAAAATGTAGTGTTATTTTAAAAGTATTATTTCTTTCGTTCATTTCCACTTTCTTTCGAAAAGTCAGTCTCACTGGGTTATTCTATTGACCAGTTTTTCCTTTCTTGTATTGCTTTACTCTGTTTCCTGTGTTTTGCCAGTTCTTGTGTCAGATGTGTCGTTGATAGGAGGTATACTCAGTCTGTGAATGGGCGACTTTTCGTGGCTGGAGTGTTCTCTGCAGCCGGTGGTCCTCCACTACCCTACAAAAGCACTCTCTGATTCATGTCTTCAGACGTGACCCTTTTACTTACTGTCGTAAGATTTCAAATGTCAGTCTCAAGAACTCCACACTAGACACATACTGTATTTACTGAAACAATCGTCTGTCAATAACTGTTATATTACCTCTGAAATGCTTTATTGTTAGAACATGCAGTAATCTGGCTGATGGTTACTGAAATTTCATTAAGCACCCGACGCCGAGGTGTTAAATACTCCTCCATACTGTATACGCCCTACGGAGTTAGGTGTCTGATAAGAATTTATAGGAAGAGTGTGACAAACATCACTCTAAATGGCGTGCATTGGCTGTACAGTCGTCTTCGACTGGGTTTGTCATCGAAATGTTGTGCAAAATAGAAACAACAGCTCGGAAGTGCACACGTTAACCACACCGAGTAAACATTAGGGATGACGCATCACTCTTAACAGGTAATACTGGACCACACCTGATTGCTCGTCCAGCGACCCTATCTAAGAGCATATCTCTGCGTCATCGCCAGGGCGAGTTCTTATGAAAGCCACTGCCGACGAATTCTCAGAAGTAATTCTGGCGTCGGACCGCCTTCTTATAAAGTCTCGGACTGACTCCGTGAAACATACCAAACGAGATCCATCACGCACTTTGAGGAATGCTGATAGGACTTTTTTGCCGTACCACAGTGATATCGTCGTCCGAAAACGCAGTGACGATTAATACGTCTCTTGAATCTTTAATTAGTAGCAATATCCCTTCGATGCCACTGGAATCAGGTCAGGAATGAGCCGGGCATCTCGCCCAGTCACGTAGCATAGGAATGTCAAAGAAACTGATCGACTGCAAAAACTTACCCAAGAAAGTCACATATTTTGAAAAAAATCGGCCATATGCGAGTAGAACTTGAGGGCTGAGGGTTCTGTACAAACTTAATTATGTATACAGACATGTCAACCACGCCGGGATTCTATAATCTCGACGAATTTTGCCTGTTATCGAAATTGGTACTGGCAAGATGTCGGGCAGTGGAAATTCCACGACTTTCGAGAATGTTTGATTTTAATTTTAAGCTTGGACAACAAATGACAAAAGAATTTTTTTTTCGTGTAATTTAATTATATATTAATATTTTTCTGATGTTTTTCCTTTACTTGTACTGTGAAATCTTGCTTCTTGCCAAATTTCATCATTTTAGGCCAACGGGAAGTTCAAATGGTTCAAATGGCTCTGAGCACTATGGGACTTAACTTCTGAGGTCATCAGTCCCCTAGAACTTAGAACTACGTAAACCTAACTAACCAAAGGACATCACAAACATCCATGCCCGAGGCAGGATTCGAACTTGCGACCGTAGCGGTAGCGCGGTTCCAGACTGTAGTGCCTAGAACCGCTCGGCCACCCCGGTCGGCCCAACAAGAAGTACCCTACGGGGTTATAAATTGTAATGAGTGAATTTGCGAATAATAAAATATGTGACATTAATGGCCGTATCTTCTGACTGTATTGACATAGAAGCTTCAGTTATTTATACAGCCAAGGGCCATAAACCTTTGTATGTGACATAAATTTCAACTTGATACATCTACTCGTTCCTACGAAAATGGATTTTAACAAACAGACAAAAACAAAAAGACAGACGGATAACAAAGTTATCTTATAAGATTGTATGTGTGTGTGTGTGTGTGTGTGTGTGTGGTGTGCGTATTTGTGGGTCGTGGGAGTATCGACAAATCGTCAAATTTCATATTCGAGACACGTTAGACCTTTACACATGGTACACTGGCGGATATAGGAAGAGCTTATCGTGCAGCACCAGTTGATATTTGCCAAACTTGGTGGAGATATTCATCACATAACAAGTAAATGAACTTTCATTCCATTCGGAACTAATTTCAGTCATCAACCCTTAAAGAATCATACGACGTGACTGGTGCCATAAATCTACAATTAATCTTGTAATTCGTCCACACGCTGCATCATCATCATCTCATTCCAGGGATTAGGTGTTGTAGCCACCTGTTACGATGTCTATCATCCAACCATTCATCCATCTCTTACAAGGTCAACGTAGTTCTCTCTTTCCAGTCGGCCGATAATTTATTATCTTTTCTGGCAATCTGTTTTCTGTCATTCTATCAACATGATTCTTCTATTTCATTCTATTATATTCTATGCTGTTATTAACTGAAAAGATTTTCAAATCTTACCTTAGTTTTTCGTTCTTTATTTTATCTATTTTATTACAGCCTCTTACATATATTATTAACTTCATATCTGCTGCCTGTATACGTGAGTTTTCTTTTTTTGTTACTGTCCGTGATTCTAAGCTACATACAAGAGTAGGTACAGCCTTAACTATGTAGAATTTGTGTTTATTTTCTTGATTTTCTTCCCAGTGTTCTTCCAGTTTTTCCGCAGATAGCGTGATATTTATTAACCTTATTCTCAATGTCTTTCTCATAGTTAAAACTAATATCATATCCTAGATAATCCAAGTGGGATATTTGTCCTAAAATTTTCTTAGTTTTTATTATTTTCGATCTATGTGGGTTTTTTCCTTTGAAAGCCATTATCATCGTCTTATTTGCAGATATAGGTAATTAAAGTGGATTTTTTTTATTTGGAAGCCATTATTATCGTGTTCTTTGCAGGTAAATTGTAATATATCGCGTTTTCGTTCAGTCTATATATTGCTCTTTGTAAATTGCCTCCCGTTTCCAGTAGCTGAGTGGTCAGCGCGACAGGATGTCAATCCCAAGGGCCCGGGTTTGATTCCCGGCTGGGTCGGAGATTTTCTCCGATCTGGGACTGGGTGTTGTGTTGTCCTAATCATCATCATTTCGTCCCCATCGACGCGTAAGTCACCGAAGTGGCGTCAAATCGAAGACTTGCACCCCGCGAACGGTCTACCCGACGGGAGGCCGTAGTCACACGATATCGTCGTCATCTGGTCATAAGCGTATAACAGAGTATTTAATAGTACGCTGGTTCCTATTTTAATTCTTAAGCGTATTTCATCTTTCCACTTCATAACTAGGTTGTCAGTATATAAATTAAATAAAGTGGGAGACAAACTGCAATTTAGCCAAACACCTTGATTTTTAAAATTTCATTTGACATTTTCGAAGCTGAACTTATAATTATTCTTGTATTTACGTGTAAACTCTTTATGGTAGTTTACTAATAAGCTGTTTAGGAAACCTATTTCCAATATTTTTCACCAAATGGGTCTGTTTACCTTATCAAAGACTTTCTCACAATCAATAAATGGTAAGTGCTTTTCTAAGTGAAATTCCCAGAGTTTTTCAATAATTTGTCTTCTTGTAGGTGTACTACCATTACGCCAACGTCCCTTTCCGAAGCCCAATTGTTGTTCTGAAATTATGGCATCAGCTATATTTTTAATCTTTGATTAAGAATTTTTCACTAAATTTTATATCCTTAATTTAGTCAACTTTTTCCTCTATAATTTCCTTTGTCTTTACCATTGCTTTTTTTTTAAATCTAGAAATACAAATAACTTTAGCTGTGTTCCATTCTTCAAGTGCAAAACAATTCTTCTAACACATAAAAAAGTGGAGGAAGCGAAAATTCTAAAATGGGTCCTCTGTATTTGATTAATTCAGCAGTAATGTCGTCTAGGCCACTACCTTTCTATTTGTTGTTACATTTAAGACTTTTAATGCTTTTATACCTATTTAATCAACAGAGTTATTATCAGTTTTTATAGAATAACTTTTTCAAACATACAGTAATAATGTGGTTCCAGAGGAAGAAAACAGGCAGCTGTCTTTTGTACCGCATCGTAACTTAAACTCGGATTTTTGCCACATTCTTATATTTGCCACCGGAACAATCTTCACGGTGCACGTAAGTTTCACGCTGGCAGCACCATTCTTTCTCAGCCACTAAGATGGGGAACTGCTTGAATTTTTTGTCGCCTCGTGAAACCTGTTCTGATTAATACAGTGGCAGCACATGGACCACCGAAACAATGATTCTTCTGCTTAGCAAAAGGTCCATTCTGGGGAATACGGGGTACCTGCAGAGGTATTGGAACAACTGTCTTGTCGAAAAGGAGGCCGGCAGTTTACCGCTTCACCAACGCACCGTGGTCCCCGGAAATCCACTTAGCGACCGACTTTTTTTTTTCTATGGATAGTGGGGGAGCAGAGTAAATTAAACCGCAGGTGGACTGGTCTGCGCTGCCCACGGTGTCTTTGCCTTTCGCAATGCTGACATATCTTTACGACTCGGGCTTCGCGCAGTATTTCCGCGTCCCGGAGCCGTTGCACGGGGGAAAGTGATCTGGCGCTGCACGTGGGAGAGGCCGGTCCACGCACGTGTGGGAGCCGGCGAGCGAGCGCCCGCATGAATGGCCGCCCCTCCCCTCACCCCCTCCAGAGCGGCGGCCCCACCCCCCTCCCCCAACGCGGCGTCGGCGTCACACCCAGCAGATGGAGGCCTGGTATTTCACGCCCGGCTTCCCCCGACACCTATCTATCGCTCCCGGTGTTTCTCCGACCCGCGCCTTATGTGGATATGTCAGGGGCATTGCTCTGACTCGGTCGCTCCCCGCCACGGCTCTTGCGCCAGTACTGCGTACTTGGCCCGAGCACGACACCGTGTACCGTCTCGCTGGGCGACCTTGCGCACGAAGAACTTTTTCATCCATTTTTTTTCAATTTTTTTCGGATCATCCGAACCAAAGCTACTTGGTAATCAACGAGTCAGTAACATTTAGAGAATGCCGACTAGAAAATGTATTAAAAAAGAAGCTAAAGATTTAATAAAACGCCGGCCGAGGTGGCCGAGTGGTTCTAGGCTCTACAGTCTGGAACCGCGCGGCAGCTACGGTCGCAGGTTCGAATCCTGCCTCGGGCATGGATGTGTGTGATGTCCTTAGGTTAGTTAGGTTTAAGTAGTTCTAAGTTCTAGGGAACTGATGACCTTAGAAGTTAAGTGCCATAGTGCTCAGAGCCATTTGAACCATTTAATAAAACACGGAAACGGACTATAAGAGTGTATACGAATGCTTCTACATCTACATCTACATCCATATTTCGCAAGCCACCTGACGGTGTGTGGCGGAGGGTACTTTGAGTACCTCTGTCGGTTCTCCCTTCTATTCCAGTCTCGTATTGTTCGTGGAAAGAAAGATTGTCGGTATGCCTCTGCGTGGGCTCTAATCTCTCTGATTTTATCCTCATGGTCTCTTCGCGAGATTTACGTAGGAGGGAGCAATATACTGCTTGACTCCTCGGTGAAGGTATGATCTCGAAACTTCAACAAAAGCCCGTACCGAGCTACTGAGCGTCTCTACTGCAGAGTCTTCCACTGGAGTTTATCTACCATCTCCGTAACGCTTTCGCGATTACTAAACGATCCTGTAACGAAGCGCGCTGCTCTCCGTTGGATCTTCTCTATCTCTTCTATCAACCCTATCTGGTACGGATCCCACACTGGTAAGCAATATTCAAGCAGTGGTAGAACAAGTGTACTGTAACCTACTTCCTTTGTTTTCGGATTGCATTTCCTTAGGATTCTTCCAATGAATCTCAGTATAACATCTGCTTTACATTACAGAGAAAAGTTCTGAACTACTGCGAGGAACTCCTGTACAGAATACAAGGAGTGTGCCACAAGAAAACCTTTCAACTTAAAAGAGTTCAGTATTTTGCATTTATCACTCTTTTTAGGGTTCCGTGCCTCCTGTAAAAACGGAATCGTTACAGCATCGTTTTGTCGTCCATCTGTCTGTCTGCCTGTCTGTCTATTCAGCCCTCGTTTTCTCAGGAACTGGGAAACATGTAAAGTTCAAAGTTATACTGGCGGTATAAAAATTTTAAGCTTCTAAGCCAGTGGAGTTAGAATTAGGGCCACTTCGGTCACATATTTTGATATCGCAGACTCACTCAATAAAACCTGTAGGGTACTTCCCATTGACGTGGAATTATGAAATTTGTCAAGAAGCGAGATTCCACAGTAAAAAAATATGAAAATTGATAAACTGTATGTAATTCTATCACATACAAAATATCTTCTTACCATTACAACATTCGTCATCCGTCAAAAGCATATTAGACAAACATTACTGCATGATAACATAAAATGTAAGTTGTAGTCATGTTTTAGTATGTAAATTAGAAAATGTTTTATTATATCTTTATATCTACATATATAAACTGAAGTCCCCTGCTCACTTCTTTTTGTATGTCCGGGCTAGTCGGAGAAAGTACTGTACAGGTTTTTTGATACGGTCTTGGAATTCCAGGGCCGGCCGGAGTGGCCGAGCGGTTCTAGGCGCTACCGTATGGAACCGCGCGACCTCTACGGTTGCAGGTTCGAATCCTGCCTCGGGCATGGATGTCCTTAGATTAGTTAGGTTTAAGTAGTTCTAGGTTCTAGAGGACTGATGACCTCAGAAGTTGAGTCCCATAGTGCTCAGAGCCATTTGGAATTCCAGGACCGATATATCTTGCCAGTTTCTATATTGAAAACAGGAAAAAATCTAAATTTGCACGGATCCCCCAGCGAACGAGTTCTACACGCATTCGGCAAAAAAGAAGAAAAAGAAATCTGCTGCAAGCTTATGGAAATGAAACCAGCTGAACAGTGCACACGTTTCTGTACAATCCTTGAGGAAAAGTTATCCAAATGTGTACATAGTTTTCCCCTCTTGCGTTCACTGAATTAAGGTTGCAGTTTCTCCTGAATGAGCCCATATTCTTGTTCTTCCTTCTCCGCCGCAAAAGCCCCTGAAGGACCTAGGGCTTGTCGACTACCTGTCTCATCCATTCATCTCTCGACATCGCCAGCCTTCTCCAGCTCCGCACTCCTAATCTACTCAGATCTGTCTCAACGTCATCCAGCCATCGTAATACTGATCTCTCCACTGAGTGGCTACCCTTTGTCTATGCAGTTAGCGCCTTCTTTGGTAATCGCTGTTCTCCCATTCTTTGCACATCCCACAACACTGTAACCTCCGTGCATTTACACCTACGGTGATTGGTGTATTCTTGTAGAGGGCTCAATACACTTTTGCATTCGTCCCAATGCTTCAAGCACCATTATCGCATACTGCCCCAGATATCTTCCGAAATACTTAACGCTCGCATGCATCAACGTCTCAGACCTTTACATACCAACAGGTTTTATAATTATTTTGTAAACTGTCATCTTCAGCCGCCTTGATATGTTGGAGGTTCGCATCAGGTGAAGTATATATTGTCAACAACAAATCCGATGATGGAATATATGTACAAGGACGGTAGGGTTAGAATTTCGACACACCTGAACATCGACCTGCACGAAGTTCACAAGCTGAAACCGCAGAGATGTCTGACCGCACTTTTCTGGGCTGTAAACATTCTTGGCGAGTCTGGAGAAGTGCCCCAGAATATGAAACCGTACGAGATAACAGAATGGAAGTCAGTAAAGTAAACAAGCCAACGTGTTTCATTGTCAGAGAAAGAGGAGATTATTCTTACAGTGAGAACAGCAGCGTTTAGTATTTCTGCAAGATCTTGGACGCTATACCTTCTAGAAAGCTTTTCATCTATCCGCAGTCCTAAGTCTTTAAAATGGTCGACTTCACTGCGTGTCCGATTACCTCGGCTCAATATGATATCACTTTTACAGAAGTTCCGAGTTAGAAAGTTTGATGATACCAACTAGCTGAATCATTTGCATTACGTTTCTCGTCGTTAACTGTAACACTTGTCTCACCTGGGAAGAGAAAGTTTTGCTTATCTTGAGGCTTTTTTTAGAAACAATTTTCGGGTGAGAGTCGGATGTCGTTGTGAAATTCCTGCTAGGTTTCATGGGTCCGACTGACTGACATCTTCAGATGCGACGAACACACTGCTGAGCTACAGAAAAGGTTTGAGTCAGTGAGTTTAGTGGAAAATCATTCATATAGATCAAGAAGAGCAACTGAACCAGACTGGAATAGCGTACGATTACGAGGAAGATGCCGATACGTTCTCGTCTGTCAAGTAATGTAAATTTTTCGGAGTATCTAATACTCTGGAGAGGGCCGATCGAGGTTTGTTTACGTTCTGTTCTCAATGCGGAGTAAGTAAAGGTCGAATGGCGTTGTCGATTGTGAGAACCACTCTGACTCACCAGAGATCAAGGACGACGCAGAGCAGCCGCCAACCCTACTAACACCTTTGATCTTGCATTCTCCTGTTGCTCTCCAGCTGTTCCTCAGTCTGAAGAAGCAGAAACGAAGAACCTCAAGGGATTAACCGAAATGTCATTTTTATTTAGTTATTCCACCGTTCTCCTACAGTCTTCGGAGGTTAAAGTCAGTTTCTGTTCTTTTTCTTATTCAATCTGACTTCGTGCTCGGTCTCCAATGATTTAAATGTTGACGGAATCCCAACCTTCCGTGGAACAGGAAATTACCCATCCTCTGTATGGCATGAACCGCATCCGCAACGACTGAAGTCAAGGAAGAGTTTCCTTACGAATCAAAGAAACTTAGAACCACTGCTGAAAAAGCTAGGTTACAGCTATGGAGAGCTACGACCTGCCTTCCCCCTGGTTGGAAAAGAGTTGTTGAAGCTTTACCTCCAGGCCACGACGGGGAATGGATAACTTGGAAGTCCCTGAATAGACTGAGATCCGGAGTTGGAAGATCAAAAGTTTACTTGGCAAGAACGGGGGTACACTGATCCAGATGATATTCGGTGTGACTGTGGAGAAGAACAGAGAGTTCGGCATAAGCTTCAGTGTCGATTGTGCCCAGTCACCTGTACGGAAGATGATCTTCAACAAGCAAAAGAAAATGCACTGGAAGTGGCCAACTTTTGGTCAGTAATTTAATCATAACTGTGTATAATTTATGTACATGTACCTGTATGTTTCTGACACGAGAAAAAAAAACTGGATGTCACCTAAGTAAAATATCCATTACGTACATTTCAATCCTACATATCCCCAAACAGACTGTTAGTGATATGACTGTGAACTGAAAACGTGAAGGAACAAGTGCAGCTAAACCATGACAGGCAGATATCATGTGCTGTCTAGCACTGCACAGGGTGGTTGTAAAAAATCGCGTGAACTCGTCCGAGTGAATCACTCGTGAGTTCCAAAACGCTACCAGCAGTCCAGCTAGTACAACGACTGCGCTTAGGGAGTTAAAAACACTAGGGTACAATGATCGAGCAGCTCCTTATAAGCCACACATTTCTATAGGCAAAGTTAAGTGACGCTTGAGATGCTGTAAAGGGCGATGCCACTGCACAGTGGATAACTGGAAGCGAGTGATTTGGAGTGACGAATCACGCTATACCTCCTGGCAATCCGCTGGAAGGGTTTGGGTTTGGCGAATGCCTGGAGAACATCACCTACCATCATGTGTAGTGCCTACAGTGAAGCACGGATGAGGTGGTGTTACTATATGTGAGTGTTTTTCGTGGTTGGAGTGTGGTATCCCTATCATGCTTATGAAAACACTAAATGCGGAATGATAGGAACATTTTTCAGCACTTAGTACGTTAGAGGAACAGTTGTATCAGCATGACAAGCAGCATCAGTGAGGTAATGGTTTGTGGATAGTAACGCTCCTGAAATGGACTGACTTGCCCAGGGTTCCGACATGAACTCAGTGGAACACCATTGGAATGAACTAGAACGTCGACTTCGCTTTCTCTAGACGCAGGCAGGCGGGGTACGCAAATTCCGTCCTAGGCATCAAGAAGGGCACGTGATCAGCAACTGTCACTAACATTGCCAAAACACATCAAACTTCGCTGACCCCGTAGGGGAAAGTGAAAAGACAAGGAAGAAGAAGAAGAACAAGAAGGGGAGGAAGTAGGAGAATCGTATCTTACGAAGAAGTTTAGGAAACTTTAATCTAATTAGGAAAACTGATTCATGAATTTAACAAAGCAAATCGATAAACAATGTTTTTCTGTCCAGACAAGAATATTGCACGTAAACTTTGACAAAGAAACCACCAAAGAAAGTGGCGCGATGAGGAGGAAACAAGAAGTAGCAGGTCGTAAATATTCATGCACCCGTCTTCGATTTTTGGTGTTTGTGGAAATATCGAATGTGAGGCCTATTAATCCACAAGGTCACAGCTGATTTGCCGGCCGTTCCTTACCTACCGGATAAGTGCTCCATCGCTACTGGCCTCATCGACTGGTCATTCAGTATGAGCTGTTCTTCGGAACCTTCTCTGACACCTACTAAAATGGTAGACAGAACTGGCATCGCGACTTGTCGGAGTACCGGTTAAGGAGACGCTCAGCTGTCGCAGAGAGTTTTAGGGAGCTAAACAAACAAGGCCCCGGGCCGTAACGTCACAGCTGAGGCGGTGGGCGGCGCGCGCCTGAGAAAGGTCTCCCCAGGAGCCGCCGGTGGGCTGACTCACCCAGACATGTCCAATAAACGTCACGGCGCGATTATACATTACACGCTCGCCTGCTTAGCATTCACTTCCTCCTGCAAAGTGCGGTGCATTATGCTAATAATTTGCCTTCACTCACGGCGTGCGCAGCACTCTATTCACGACCTTTCGGTTCGGGCCAGCATGCTAGAACCTCTGAACTCTTTCGATAACAGATCTACTGCCTTTAAATGTCTGCAGATATTGCCTCCCATTTCGACTTGGTAGACCAAGTGCCATTACTCTTCATCTGATCGAGATGATCTCATCTCTTCCTGGGAGAACTTCTACCCTGCCAACCTTTCTAAAGTCCAACTGATTTTTGCGCTTTACTTTCAGTTTGTGACTTTTTTGTTTTTTGTTTTACTTGAATATCGCAGTATTGCACCACAGTGTCGAGTCGATATTTTTCGTCTTCAACATGAATAACTCCCACTTTCTGCTAAACGACTTGTCGGGGTTCGGATCTCCAATTGCTGTGAAATGTGTTCGGCCACGTGATGTATTCGGACATGCTCCAGAGACCGTTGCGAAGCTCTGATCTCGCCGATGGCTTCTTCGAGTCTTCTAAACGCTCGACAGGGAGAGTGTAAATCTATAGGTACTGTAGGTACTAGAAAAGAGCGTCGTTTCTATTGCTGTGATTAGATGCTTACACTGTAGGGAACAGATAGCGCATAGTAGCTATCAGGTCCTGTCCAAATCTTAAAAAAAGTTATTTAATATTTGGAAAACGTATTAAGTGTGCGGGGCGAAAAGTAGACAGTTTCGGCTGCTGGGGGAGTTGACAGTGCCTGATGTCGGAAAAATCGACTGTCGGGAAACTCGACACTGTCTGATGTTCGGAAATTTGACAGCGTCTGGAGTCGTGAAATTCTACAGTGCCAGATATCAGGGTCTAGTGTTGGGAAAGTCGACAGTATCTGGTGTTGGGAAAGTTGGCAGTGTTTGGTACTGGAAAAGTCGACAGTGTCGGTGTTAGGAAAGTCGACTGTGTCCATTGTTGGATAAGCCGATAGTGTCTGGAGTCGGGAAAGTCCACAGTATTACGTGTAGGTTAAGTCGGCAATGTCTAATATTGGGAACGCCAACAGTGGTTGGTGTTGTGAAAGCCGACAGTATACAGTACTGGGAAAGTCGAAGTGTTTGGTGTTGGCCCTAATCGTCAGGCTGGGACGAAGAGCTAACCATAGCTTGGGGCCCCCTCAAGCAGGTACATCACAATTTATGGCTTTTTCTATTTGTCAGACATACTAAAGCAGCTAATCAGAGTGCGGGCTTTCCTTGTATAACTAAAGCAGACTCTCTGACTTTCGTCCGTGCAGTCGGCCTGAGCAACTAGTCAGTCTTGACTTTCGGGTAGACCCACCGCCTGCGGCACGCTTAGGAAGAAGGTCCGGCCGGCCCCTCGAGAGCGCTGACGTGCGGCGCAGCGGGGCGCACGTCTCGTCTCGTCGGCGGCCACCTGCGCCCGTCGCGGCTGGCTGGGCCCGGCGGGGCGGCGGTGGCAGCGGCGGCCGTGTGGGCAGCGCGTGGGCCGCGGCGGCGGGTGGGCGGCGCAGGCGTGGGCTCCCGCGCAAGGACGCGGGGTCGCCGCCGCTGCCCGTGCTCTGCCCGGCACAGCGCGGCCCGGAGCAGGCGGCGGCGTTTCCGTTCCGCGCGTCTGCCGGCCGCCAGCCCGGGCTCCGCGTATGCAAATGCTGCCTTCCTTTGTTTCACTGGCCGCCTCCGCGCTCCACCGACCGCTCTGCCAGCGCTTTCTTCGAACACTCCCCTCTCCCAACCGGCACGGTAGGGTCCCGAAGGAGGTGCCTCACCATTTGAACCTTATTGCCGGGCCAGTATTTAAATATTTTTGGCAGATTTCTCGTTGTTCGAGACCCAGAAGTGTCGAACCTAGACACTTCATTCGTATCTAAAAGCATCATACGTGTTTCACTGAAAAAAAAGGCCATACTGTAGTTCCTCCTCATTCCACTCGTTACGATGGAGGTGGGCTGTGGTCACAATGGACTCGTATTTGGGAGGACTGGGGCTCTCATCCTCCTGTGGTCATATATATTTACACTACTGGCCATTAAAATTGCTACACCACGACTTGCTACAGATGCGAAATTTAACCGGCAGAAAGAGGATGCTGTGATATGCAAATGATTAGCTTTTCAGAGCATTCACACAAGGTTGGCGCCGGTGGCGACACCTACAACGTGCTGACATGAGGAAAGTTTCCAACCGATTTCTCATACACAAACAGCAGTTGACCGACGTTGCCTGGTGAAACGTTGTTGTGATGCCTCGTGTAAGGAGGAGAAATGCGTACCATCACGTTTCCGACTTTGATAAAGTTCGGATTGTAGCCTATCGCGATTGCGGTTTATCGTTTAATGAACATTGCTGCTCGCGTTGGTCGAGATCCAATGACTGTTAGCAGAATATGGAATCGGTGAGTTCAGGAGGGTAATACGGAACGCCGCGCTGGATCCCAACGGCCTCGTATCACTAGCACTCTAGGTGAAAGGCACGTTATCTGCATGGCTGTAAAGGATAGTGCAGCCACGTCTCGATCCCTGAGTCAACAGATGGGGACGTTTGCAAGACAAGCCACCTATCGATCCCAGAGTCAACAGATGGGGACGTTTGCAAGACAACGACCATCTGCACCAACAGTTCGACGACGTTTGCAGCGGCATGAACTATCAGCTCGGAGACCATGGCTGCGGTTACCCTTGACGCTGCATCACAGACAGGAGCGCCTGCGATGGTGTACTCAACGACGAATCTGGGTGCACGAATGGCAAAACGTCATTTCTTCGGATGAATCCACTTTCTGTTTGCAGCATCCTGATGGTCGCATCCGTATTTGGCGACATCGCGGTCAACGCACATTGGAAACGTGTATTCGTCATCGCCATACTGGCGATGGTATGGGGTGCGACTGGTTACACGTCTCGGTCACCTCTTGTTCACATTGACGGCACTTTGAACAACGGACGTTACATATCAAATGTGTTACTGCCTGTGGCTCTACCCTTCATTCGATCAGTGCGAAAACCCACATTTCAGCCGAATAATGCACGACGGCACGTTGCAGGTCCTGTACGGGCGTTTCTGGATACAGAAAATGTTTGACTGCTGCCCTAGCCAGCACGTTCTCGAGATCTCTCACCAACTGAAAACGTCTGGTCAGTGGTGGGTGCGCAACTGGGTCGTCACAATACGCCAGTCACTACTCTCGATGAACTTTGGTATCGTGTTGAAGATGCATGGGCAGCTGTACCTGTACACGCTATCCAAGCTCTGTTTGACTCAATGGCCAGGCTTGTCAAGGCTGTTATTACGGCCAGGGGTTGTTCTTCTGGGTACTGATTTCTCAGGATCTATGCACCGAAATTGCGTGAAAATGTAATCACACGTCAGTTCTAGTATAATATATTTGTCCAATGAATACCCGTTTATCATCTGCATTTCTTCTTGGTGTAGCAATTTTAATGGCCAGTAGTATAGATTCTCTGAGAGTTCTCTGTATCTGTTACCTTAGTAAAAATTATGGGATTGGTTTCAGAATGTGTTTCTGTACATCTGCGCCAATAACAGAAGGTTATTATTTTACTTCTTCTTCTTCTTCTTCTTCTTCAGTAGCTCTACAGCCCTTGGTGAGCCTTGGCTTCTTCACCAATCTTCCTCCACATTTCTCAGTTATTTGCTGCTCTTTTCCACCCCCGGACTGCCATATTGCTGATATCCATTATTATCTCATCGATCCATCTTCTTCCAGGTCTCCCTTTTCGCCTAAATGAATGGATCATACCTTTCATCATTTTCTTCGGAATTCTATCCTCTGCCATTCTCTCCATTTTACTGACATCTTTATTATCATGTCTCATTTAGATTTCTAAGAACCTTCAAGTTGTTGAAGGCGAAATGAAAAAGCATTGTGGGAATATGGTGCAAAAGATTGAGTGTATAATGGTCGACTAGCTTCATAATCCAAACATTTCTACGCAAAGTGACGTTTGATATGGTGTAAAGAGAGATTCCACTGGGCAGTGGAAGAATGGAAACTAGTTGGCGTGTAGAACCGCTCGGCCACAGCGGCCGGCCCTGTAGCAATCCAAGGGATGGTTGGTGTCTGGCGAATGATTGGAAGACGTTAACTGCCATCATGTGTAGCACCAATAGTGAAGTACGGAGGAGGTGTGTTAAGACATGGGGTGTTTTTCGTGATTATGGTATAGCCCCTTTATTTAGCTTAAGAAAACACGAAACAGGGAATGATACGAACACTTTCTGCAGCATTGTGTACTGTGTGCAGAAGAGACGACGATTGATTTTATCAGCATGACCACGAACCCTGTCATAAAGCAGCAACTGTGGCGCAATCGGTTGTGGACAATAATATTCCTCAAATGGACTAGCTTTGCCAGAATCCCGACTTGAACCCAATGGAAAACCTTTGGGATGAGTTATGACGGCGACTTCACTGCAGACCCCAGTGTCTAACGTCCAACGTCACTACTTCTGTTTTCGGCTCTTGAGGAAGAACGGGCTACCCATTCATACACAGATATGCAGACACCCCACTGAATGTATCCCCAGCAGTGTTCAGGCCGTCATAAAGTGTAAGTGTGCACACATGTCATATTAATGTTCAGCACTATGTGCCCGGATAGCTTTCGTCAGACAGTGTATGTGGGGACGCCAAGCCATGTGGAGACATAGAGGAAGTAGACGTACTCAGTAGACATTGGCACCACTTGTAGATCTCTCCAAGATATTATATGTGCGGCACAAACCTCTCCGCTGTTTTGCATGTAGGGCCATCGATATGCACAGTGGATCAGCCTGATATAAACATTTACGATTCTATAGCACCTGGAGATTGTAGGGATTACCAAAATAAGCATTGTTCTGGGATCGTTTTCGCAGAACATTCTTCGCAAGTGTGCGCTGTGTTGAGCACTGACGGTGAGAAAGAACGTATGTAACCCTATACTTTGTATGACGTTATTTTGTATGACATTCTGAAGTGGGGCTGCAGCGGAAACGCGTCATTTTCAATTTGTTAAACAAGCAGTGATATAGGACTGATGTTATGTACTTTTGGCCGGCCGCTGTGACAGAACGGTTCTAGGTGCTTCAGTCCGGAACCGCGCGCCTGCTACGGTCGCAGGTTCGAATCCTGTCTCGGGCATGGATGAGTGTGGTGTCGTTAGGTTAGTCAGGTTTAAGTCTAGGAGACTGATGACCTCAGATGTTAAGTCCCATAGTGTTTAGAGCCATTTAAACCTTTTTTTGTGTACTTTGACTTCTGCTGGAACGTCACCCGAGACTTTGGAAACAGACAGTGGCTATGATTCATTCACTGGATCGTACGAATAAAACGGAATTTCGGAGAATGTTCTGAGATTCGCATGAATAAAGCGAGTCTGAGAATATACTTAACTTGAGAATGTCCTCAGCTTTTTTTAGTTGGCTTCCAGGACGCGCCCATACAGTCATCTCAATAGTAGAATGAGAGTTACGCCGTATGAACGTAACGACAACATCAAACCCAGTCCCTGAGCGGAGAAAATCTCCAACCTTCGGTTACCTATCAGCCGAGCTGCGGCAACCGAGGCGGAATGTCGGCGGAAAGGGCTCAACGAGAAGAGCATTCTACGTTTTCGTAATAATAAAAGAGAAGTTTCTCGCAAGCGGAGAACAATCTCCGTTTTTTGAAGTGAGCTCTGCAGCTTACTTCCTGCCTAAGTAAGTTATATTAATGTTTTGTACTCGTAACAATGGCAGAATTTATGTTGCTCAGGAGGTAAAAAATGATGTACGTAGCCCGAAGAAACACTGAAGAGAATCACTGCAGAAGTTTATACGGTTTTACCAACAAAAAACATTATTCGTCTGGCGAACTTCCTTCTCGAAAACCATGAAAGAAGAGGGTGCGTCGTTTCAAAATAAGCGAAAATGAAAACATTATTTTCGCTATTTAGCAGAACTGTGGTTCAAGACTGATGTACGAGAACACTTAGATATACACAAGACAACTGTGTCACCTACATTTTCAGACTTCATAATCATATTTTCTCACAACATAAAATTTATAGTTTGTTATGCTGTGAGTAAGGCGATCAGAAAAGAAATTATAACTGGTTTATCACAAACCTAGCGATCTGTTTCTCGTAATGGAACCGCACGGGCGACCGCAAGTACTTGACGCGTGAGCGAATCATTATTCGTCATATTTAACCAAAATTATCCCGTGTTGGAAACCGTGATAGTTTTGTAGTGGATGCAAATGTGATGTATTCTTACGATTGAACTCGAATAATTTATTCACCTAACTTCAGTAACAAAAAAGACTCCCGTATGACGAAATTTCAGTAACATCGTCAGAAAACGCATTTTTGTAAATTGTCCGTAATCATCTTAATATTTGGTGCCTCTTAGAAAAGTAAAATCGAAACGTAATCCAACTCTTCCAGGACACACTTATGCCAGTTCCATATTTGTGCGCTGAAAAGTTTGCCCTTTCCAACGGTTGGAAATTTGTGGTAAGTTCCTGTGGAACCAGACTGCTGAGGTCATCGGTCCCTAGGCTTACACACTAGTTAATCTAACTGAAACTAACTTACGCTAAGGACAACACACTCACCCATGCCCGAGGTAAGACTCGTACCTCCGACGGGGGGAGCCGCGGGATGAACGAGTTCAACGAAATGTAAGATCACGTGTGTGTTCTGGGCCGGACACAGCAGACGACTCACATCGAGAACCTCACCAAGGAGTGGAGGTAGTGCAGAAGAACTCTCTCGTCATACGTTCATACGAAATTGAGGGCTTTCTCAGAAAATGTTCTTTTGCTCTGAGAATCTTCTCCGGAGTTTGTTCTCTTTTTTCGTCATACGACCAATTGCTAGTAGAAGCTGGCTCAGTTTGACTCAGCCGCCACAAGATACCACATCACGCTGTCTGAAATTATAAATAAAAAAAACAATTAGACCCAAAGTCCCGAACTTGCATATTCTAACGCAAAATTCTGCTCACTGCACCAATTGTGCAGCACAATTGCACAAGACTGAGTGAAGGTAATTGTCGTACACGTGATTGCAGCGTTGTCACATTACCTTTCTTTGATGCTTATTTTCCACCAAAAATACGAACCGAACGAAATTTTGTTACAGACATTTTTGTACTGTTTACACGCAAGAAATCGTGCTGTGGCGTTCGCGCGCTAATTTTGGTTCACTCTGTACAGCTCATAAATGCAAACAACATATATTACCATCTCGAATTGGGTAGTATAACAAATCCGTCACCACTTATTAAGCTTCCCCGAGGTGCGCTTAACAAAGCTCACTTGAGTGTTCAGAGACATAGAAACTCGCGATGTTTTGTAGTTGCCATCAGAAGCAATGGAGATTTGTTGTCGTCGTTGTCCGTTGGGAGGCAGCATCTAGTTGGTTCAAATGGCTCTGAGCACTATGGGACTTAACTTCTGTGGTCATCAGTCCCCTAGAACTTAGAACTACTTAAACCTAACTAACCTAAGGACATCACACACATCCATGCCCGAGGCAGGATTCGAACCTGCGACCGTAGCGGTCGCGCAGTTCCAGACTGTAGCGCCTAGAACCGCTCGGCCACTCTGGCCGGCAGCAGCATCTAGTTGGTGGGAGATACTGTAGGTGGTACCGCAGGCTGACTGGCTATCGCCAAATCTGCCCAGCGATTGCGTCTGCCTCTAGGGAGATATCGTGTGAGGTCCGGAATGCATTACTTAGGCGTCTACCTCCGCAATCTGACTCACTCGCTGTGGCACTTGTTTGCTTCACGGGAGGCTGTACTCTGCCGGGAGAGAATACGTTCTTAATGTGCGCCCCTAGTCTCACCGGTCATCACATAGCTCACTCGACATAAGTATAAGAAATTCATGAGGACAAGTTTCTGACACTCGTGAAAATATCTCAGCCTTTAAGGGTCCGTGATCTAAAGTCAACTGCTCGGTCTGTTTCATTATTCCACAGATCTGCTATTGCTTTCCGGGTTTATTGTTGCTGTAAAAGCTGGTATTTTTATTGTATGTCTACAAAGGTAGGTCCGACTTCCGTGAGGCTTTTTTAAAATCATTATTGTGACTGGTTTGATGCAACCCGCCACGAATTCCTCTCCTGTGCCAACCTCTTCATCTCACAGTAGCACTTGCAACCTACGTTCTGAGTTACAGTAAATGCTGGATGTTGAACGTATTCCAATCTCTGTCTTTCTCCTCAGTTTTTACCCTCTACAGATCCCCCTAGTACCATGGAAGTTATTTCGCGATATCTTAATAGATGTCGGGAGGACGACGGTTCAATCCCGCGTCCGGCCATCCTGATTTAGGTTTTCCGTGATTTCCCTAAATCGCTCTAGGCAAATGCCGGGATGGTTCCTTTGAAATGGCGCGGCCAGCTTCCTTCCCCGTCCTTCCCTAATCCGATGAGACCGAGGACCTCGCTGTCTGATCTCCTTCCCCAAATAACCCAACCCCTCTTAATAGATGTCCTATCATTCTGTCCTTTCTCTAGTCAGTGTTTTCCGTATGTTCCTTTCCTCGTTAATTCTGCGGAGAACTCCCACATTCCTTACCTTATCAATCCACCTAATTTTTAACATTCGTGTGTAGCACTATATTCCAAATGCCTCAATTCTCTTCTTTTCCGTTTTTCCCACAGTGGCTCATACTAATAGACTTCTCTTGGCCAGGAAAGCCCTTTTTGCTAATGCTAGTTTACTTTTTATGTCCTCCTTACTCGGTCCATCATGAGTTTCTTTCCTGCCTAGCTAGCAGAATCCCTAAACTTCGTCTACCTCATGATCCCCACGTCTGTTGCGAAGTTTCTCGTTGTTCTCATTACTTTCGTTTTTCTTCGATTTACTCTCAATCCATATTCTGAACTCATTAGACTGTTCATTTCACTCAACACATCCAACACTTCTTCTTCGCTTTCAATGAGGACAGCAATACCACAGCGAATCTTATCATCGATATCCTTTCATCTTCAATTTAACTCCCACTCTTGAACCTTTTTCTTATTTCTGTCATTGCTTCTTCGATGTATAGACTGAACAGTAGCGGTGAAAGACTACTTTCCTGTCTCAAACCCTTCTTGAAATACAGAACTCGTATTTAGGAGATCTGTGGCTCAATTCCCCTTCTGGCTATCCAAGTTTACCCGACTTTCCTGAATCTCTTAAAGTAAATGCCAGCTTTCTAGCTTCGAAAAGGGTACGGACGTTTTCTTCTCTATTCGTCCCCATTTCGTGCTTCTGCTCCAACGACATTGTCGTCGACGGCACGGTTAGTCCTAATCTTTCTTCCTACTAATGATCTACTCGTCGTTAAACAGTACTCTCCCTTCTACTTGTATTGTCCGAGCGTCATTGAGTGAGATTGTATTCACGTTTAGCGTAACCATTGTTCGCAGCTTTTTGTTTCCCTTAACGTTTCTCGGTAGGGAAACCTCCACGTCAGCTGCTAAGTTTGCGTTCGCAGAATCCAGGACAGCAAACAAGGCGCCGGCTCGAGGGACATTTGTCAATACACGGGAAAGCACGTCAAGGTGTGTGGGAAGTGGCACGGCGGACTAGCCCAGTGCTGTACGGGAAGTGCTTGACGGGGTAAGCGGCTGTCGTCGCGTCGACACACTGTGGAGAAAGGCGGCGCCGTGGGATGGCCCGTTTCCCTGTTGACGGCTGAAATGGAAGGGAACCGCAAACACTTGGAACCCGTTTGACATGTGGACATACAATAACTTGCGTAGGTTTGTGAGCGTGACGGGAGACGCCTGGTTTAGGCAATGGATTCGTGTTCGAATGGAGCGGGGATCAAATACCCGTTTTGCTACACCTGGTGTCTGGGATTCCCCAAGGGAGTGTTACAGGCCCTCTGTTGTTCTTTACACGGTTTAAGAAACGACCTGAGCACCCCTCTTAGATTTTTTGCATATCGTGCTGTCGTTTACCGTCAAGTAAACTCGTCAGAAGACCAATACGAATTATAAAATGATTTACACATGTCATCCACATAGTGCGAGAAGTAGTAACAGACCCTAATAAACAAAACGTGTTAGGTTCTCCACATGAGTACTAAAAAAATTCCATTAAATTTCAGTTACACGATAAATTATGCAAATTTAAAATCTGTCGATTCAGCTAAATACATAAGAATTACGAACAATTTAGACTAGAACCATCACACAGAAAATGTTGCGGGGAAGGCGAACTAAAGACTGCGTTTCACTGGTGGAACACTTAGAAGGTGCAAAATGGTTCAAATGGCTCTGAGCACTATGCGGCTTAACTTCTGAGTTCATCAGTCGCCTAGAACTTAGAACTAATTAAACCTAACTAACCTAAGGACATCACACACATCCATGCTCGAGGCAGGATTCAAACCGCCGACCGTAGTGGCCACGCGGTTCCAGACTGAAGCACCTAGAACCGCACGGCCTAGAAGGTGCAACAAATTTATTAAATGGACTGCCTACACAACACTTATGGGTCCTATTCTGGAGTATTTCTGTGCAGTATGGGAGGCTTACCAGATAGAATTGACGTCTAAAAGTTCGAAGAAGGGCTGCTCGTTTTATCTCCTCCTCCTCCACCTCCTCCTCCTCTTTCTCCTAATCCTCCCCCTTCTTCTTCTTCTTTAATTAAGGTATTAGGCGAAGTAATCTGTTAGGGTAACCAATACTGCCGGGGTTTCCAACTCTTTTTCCTCGGTTCTTATAATTTCTAACC
This sequence comes from Schistocerca serialis cubense, assembly GCF_023864345.2. Lineage (NCBI taxonomy): Eukaryota > Metazoa > Arthropoda > Insecta > Orthoptera > Acrididae > Schistocerca > Schistocerca serialis. The sequence continues at coordinate 155,097,373 of NC_064642.1, forward strand.
TTTAGGAGTAGTTTATCACACTCCATTCTTTCTGTGTTCGTTCCGTGTTTTTCTATAATCTAGGATTTTATCATTTAGACAAAAAAAAATTTAGTTCTTCTCTAATATCTTGATTCCTTGGTGCAACCTTTAAGTCGTCTCAGGGATTTCATTTCTTGTGTTTGAATACGGCTTTCCTGCTTTTTGCTAATCACCCAGGTCTCGCTTCCACAGAGCAGTGTGTGGACTGCAACTGTTTTGTAGAATCTGAGTACCTTTCCTAGTTTTGTTTCCAAGGTTCCTGCTAGTTGTTCCACATACCCGGTTGAATGCCGCTGAGCAATCCCTTTACTCTCATGGAATTTCCGATGCTGCGTCGGATAGGATGGGTGTCTTAGCCAAACTGCATAAGAAGTAGTACAATGCGACAGCAGTTCATTTGTGAAGCTAAACACCGAGAAATAGCGAGAGGACCACCACGGTATGTTACGGACAGCAGCGCAGGGCACAGTGATAAAAAAAAAAAAACTGCTTATGAGAGAAATGTGGATGGACAAACACCACGAGAACGGCCAACGAAACGGTGGCCAAACACACTGAATAAAGATACGCGTATTGCAGACCTAGAGCCACAGAATTCAATGGATCGAAATAAGGGTCACGTGTTGATTCACAAAGCTCATGTTAAGAAGATGAGGAACCCATCAACTCTTTCTTGATATATATATGTAATCTTTTTCTAGGTCCACTATCACGTGATAAATAAGGACTATTTTATCGAGCTTTTGGGAGCTTATTTCCTGTTTCTAGACGAAAGGAACATTTTGGAACTCTGATAAACTGCTAAAAGGTAACATCTTCATTTATGTAGATCTCTAATGAGGTATACAGTGTCGTGGAAAATGAACAGTTCATTGTAAGACGTATGCCGCTGCTTGTGGTAAACTACGCTCTTGGCAGTGATTGGTGTTGTGTTTTGAGCGTGACTGATCAGCTAGCGAGGTCGCAGAATGTATGACGCATGCGTCATCCAGGCGGGCCCACGTCTCTGGACCAGAGTTGGAGCACGGCCTTGGAAGGAACGCGGGCGTCACGGCCGCGATGGAACCTGCCTGTCTGTCTGCTGGACACAGCACGCACGCACACACACACACACACACACACACACACACACACTCTGACACACTGGCAGAGAGGCGGGATTCAAAGTAGAAGTCAACGGGGACACAGGTTCGGGGCTAGCGGTTTATATTTTCAAACAGGCAATGTTCGCTACGTGGCACCTCACTGGCAGCTCTTCTGGTTGACCCTTAAGCTGGCATTCTCTGCTTACCATTGAGGAATGTGTGTACGGTTTCGTAATCCTTGGCGCCCCACTTCACAAAGTGTGATTACATAATCTGAGATTACATAAGAATTTTAATAATCACAAAGATATCTTTTTTACTGGCGTCTGTATAGGGATATTACAACCAGAGCTACTATAGTGATGACTAAAAACAAACTGCAACGAAAAATGACACTTAACAACTCTTTCTTTTTTTTCAATTTCACTCAATATTTCCAAATCGACTAAAAACGCCTTTCAGATTCTATACTTCTCTGATGATAACTACATTATTACAACAACTGGGAGGAGCAGTTTTGTTTCATCAGACCTTGCAAAATGACAATGGTGAGCTTACCGCGATTAATGCAATCGAAGATGTTATAGTTGGTGTCTTGCGCTTCACCACATGCTCGGGTGTAAGCTAAAAAAAAAACTATGAGACTTAACATCTATGGTCATCAGTCCCCTAGAACTTAGAACTACTTAAACCTAACTAACCTAAGGACAGCACACAACACCCAGCCATCACGAGGCAGAGAAAATCCCTGACCCCGCCGGGAATCGAACCCGCGAACCCGGGCGTGGGAAGCGAGAACGCTACCGCACGACCACGAGATGCGGGCGGGTGTAAGCTGTCCCCGATTGTTTGGAGGACCGATGTCATTGTTTGTTATCCACTTCCCTGACTGTGGCTCTACTTCTTCGGAAGACAGGCGCAAATGTCTACTTTCTCAGCAGCTGTTTCCCTTAACGTAGCAATGTATCTTTACGCAGCAAAGGCTTTTGGCGGTGATTACTGCTTTTGCTGTGAAAATGCTTCGGAGAATACACGCTGATTTGGTGCCTGATAATAGGATAATTTTTTTTCATTACTCGGTAAGCATTGTCAAGATATTGAACGATGAATGTCAGCTCTGCTGTAACAGTTGTGATATCGGGTGGAAGCATAAGATTAAAATTCTTTAGCTTCATCCGATGGTTTTGGGTCATATTCGTATCACATCTTTCGATATCAATGAGTCGCTGAAATCGGCAATGAGAAGATTTCTGTGAAAGCAGCGATGTAGACTAAATAAACTTGTTTTTACTAAAATCTTTATCGTGGTCTTATGGTATCATCGTAGACTGTTGTGGCTACTTTAGTGTCGTGGTAAAGGTCTCTACGTCGGGAATTCGTTCATCGATTTATTTTTATTCTTATTTTTTATGTTTTTTGCTGGCAGTTAACCCGTCTTTCACCTGCCGCAATCCCTCGAGTAGGTTGAAAAGTTGTTGCACTGCAACGCGAATCCCACGTTAAACGAATGCCAGAACGGTCCTTTAAAAAACAATAATTTACTGCGCCTTCCACTTCCGTCGAGCTTGTGCTCCATCTTTGTTGATCTCGTCGCAGGTAAAACACTACTCTTTCTGTGTTCAAATTAAACAGTGGGGTCCCCTCACGGTGCCTGAGTGAGCCGACTCTCGTGTTAGTGGTATTCAAGTGCTGCGAGATAATCAAGCCTGGAAATCCGATCCACATTTCGAACTGACCAGAGCTTCATTAAAGGAATCATTTACAAAAACCGCAGGAATCCCATAATCACGATAATCGGACGAGGATTTCTGCCATGTTCGCTTCGAAAGCCCCATTTCGCTGTTTCGTCGAACGGCAGATTTCGTGTGCTGTGAGAAACTATTTAAGTGTTTTTAATTATTACTGTTTCCTTTATGGCGTCGATATGAACTTAGAAAAAGCAAGAGAGACATGTAATGATTGGGCTGAGCTCAGAGAAGACGTTGTAACGAAATTTGCACTCTGTGTGTTACTCAAAGAAGTGGGCAGTATTTCTTTAAATTAACTCGATTAAGTTATTGATGTGTCCACGAGTATGTGGGTAGGGGGGGGGGGGGGCGGAGGTAAATGCTGCCAGCCCCGTGTCATCCGCTTTGAGTCCATTAGGGCCAGAGGTCAGTCGTGACATCCTTGGTTTTTTTATTCGTCTATCTTTCAGCTGCTGTCACAAGGATGAATAGAAAAAAACCGGAAAGTTTGTGGGACTCCCGCGCAAAGATGTCTGGCTGCGAGGGCGTTCTCGTGATGACTGGGTGTTGTGTGATGTCCTTAGGTTAGTTAGGTTTAAGTAATTCTAAGTTCTAGGGGACTGGTGACCGTAGCTGTTGAGTCCCATAGTGCTCAGAGCCATTTGAACCATTTATTGCGAGGGCATTTTTATGTCTAATTGAAATTTCTCTAGCGGTGATCGTGATTAATGCGGGCTGACGACAGGTAGCTTAGCTTTATAGCACTGCAACAACAAAAAGAGGTAACGTCATTCTCCAGCCGAGCGAAATGGTACACAAGGACCCGCATATGGGACGATTTCAAATGCTGTTTGGCCCTCGCGACTCCAGTTTTCTTTCGTGTCGGAGTAATTGCAGACGTATGTCGCAACGATATCTTCAGTTAGTACAACGTCGATTTTTTTTGACAAACAAACTGAAGACGGGGTTAAACCCATATGGACCACAAGGACCCGCATTTGGGACGATTTCAAATGCTGTCTGGCCCTTCGCAATTTCAGTTTTCTTTCTTGTCGGAGTAGTTGCAGACGTATGCAGGAATAATATCTTCAGTTAGTACAAAGTCGATATTTTTCGACAAACAAACTGAAGACGGGGTTAAACCCATATGGATAAGAGCAAAGGGAAACTAGAGTTTATGAACAATGGCAAATATTATGATTAAAGACATTCCTTAAGTTGTAAGTAGGACATTTTATATTCTACGTGGAATTTGAAAGCTTCATCGGGGTATCAACAAGAAATGGGATTTCTAGCAAGAATTGTGTTCTGTATCAAGACGTAACACCAGTAAATAAAACTTACTTTCCGTCTCTCGTCCTTTAAAGCAAAAATCTCCATTAGACAGTCTAAAGGCCGTATCGGGTTTCTACGCATACGACTGTAGCTTTAAAGTTCATGATAGACGGTACTACATGCGTCAAGTATTGCAATTTTTCTTTTCCGTTAATGAATGGAGCTCGTGAAAAATGAATGCTTACATGCCTCTCCGTAGGCTGTTACTAGTCTAACTTCCTCTCTGTTGTCTCTAGACTTTGAGCCTGAAAAATAACATTTTTAAAATTTTTTTTAAACAGTGTTTTAGCGAGGTTTTTAGAGTCATTTCTGTTTTCCCAGCAACTGTTGCGTTCTAGTTGTGTGTTTATCAGCCTATGCCCTTCTTTGTATACGCTTTACGTATCCAACTATACTCTGTTTATAATAAGCATAAACATTACGTAAACATTACACAATGTGTTCTTCCACGTTTGCTTGAATCTCATTGGATTTCGTTTCACGTGGAGCGGAAGCCTTGCTCTGTCCAGTAAAGTCAAGTACGATCATAAGGGTAAGTTTTATTCTGTGTTACACGCACACATACTGACCGATAACAGCTTTACCAGCGCATTAATGTTGGACAGCACTGGCCAGCCAGCTGGTCCAACTAACCTGCGATGATGTGAGCAGTTACAGTTCACACATAAAAAGAGATGAGCAAAGAATATAGCTTCGAATGTCATTTAATTTTTTAAGAGAATGAAATAATATTCGTCAAAACTGCAGCGCTTCCTTACGCTTCTTAGTTGACCAGAAGCAAAGCACAAAATGCTCTCGTTCTCATCTAACGTAGTATTCTAGTAACAAACAAGAATGATGAAAATTGTATGCTAAACACAGGGTAATTTTAATTTCACCGTACTGTTGAATACTGAAGCCACTGAAGGTACTAATTACAGTCAGTCGTCTGGTGATCTCTTAGCTCCTTCCTTATCCGACTGCGAGATATACATTTCAATTCTGCAACTGTCATACGTTGATAACAAATCGACCAACAACAGAATCCACGAAGCCACCCAGGCGCCGCATTTTCTCCTCTTCTTTTATGACAGGCCGTTCTATATCCCGACAGCGTTCGGCAGTAACATGTGAAAAAGCTGCGTGCGTTAGTTACAGTACGTCTGGCAGCTTGGCAATCTTGTTATTTCTCGGGCCAAAGCTCTTAAATTAGCTCCAGATCCGTTCGCTTGGATTCATATTGAATGGTACTGTGGCAAATGTAAAAATGCAGCATTTGTATGATATGCTCGATTCTGTGAAAATGATTGTATTTCCTGCTTCTACGACACTTGTCACTTGGGTTCCTGTGAGACCACATTTGTGGGTAAAACTATGGACGTAGTCCAAATAAAGAGTATTTGGTTTTTGACTTCTGCACCAAAAAATTAAACTGTTATGTTTCCCTAATTTAAGCAACCTTTATTAATAATGTTTTATAAAATATCGATAATTAAACATTTATATTTGAAATGAAGACAGGAATTTCGCTTGCAATATGTAATTAGAAACAAGAAGACATGCATTATTTCTAAACAATGCTGAAGAATTTTACAATTACGAGACGTAAGTATTTCAAATTGAACGAAAAAAAATCACTAGGGCGAGACTTGAACCACCAATCTACAAACTACACAAGGTTATCAATCTACTACGCTACCGATTCCTCTATACGTTCAATCCGTTTGTTTCTCAACTGCATCAAATACAGTCCATCGGAAAAGTTCAAAGCCGATTTTTTCTGTAAATTTATGAAAACCATTATGAACAACATATTTCTCGGCACTTTTAACCACGTTCCAAACGCATGTTTCACTACGGAACGGGAAGCAGCGTTAGCCATCTTCATACTGCGTATTAACAGCGCGACAATCGGAGCACAACAGTACAGAGACTGTGACTGTACACGATTTTTGAGATAAAAACTACACAGCTAAAGCGTGATCAACAAAAACGTTGATGGCTGTTAATACATTAGAATATCTTAAAGTTTCATTTAACATAACTTAGTAATAATATATCTTATACACAGGCAGGACCTACTTCCACGAGCGTAACAACACCAGTGTACGTGTGCTACTGCTTCTGACCAATCATGGCGTTTGTATTTGTTTACATCAAGTTTATTCTTATGATGAACAGAGTATAGCCCGACCTCACATGAACCTCACACATCTTTTCTGTGCTGGTAAAGCAAGTGTTGAAGGGAACGCGTTTACGTGTGCTCGACAGTAGGTAACATTTAAGAGAAAGGCAATATAAAAATGGCGCCAGTTACTTGCATCCCTACACCAGAGCTATTACTTCAGATATAGTTACTTCAGACATACACTCCTGGAAATGGAAAAAAGAACACATTGACACCGGTGTGTCAGACCCACCATACTTGCTCCAGACACTGCGAGAGGGCTGTACAAGCAATGATCACACGCACGGCACAGCGGACACACCAGGAACCGCGGTGTTGGCCGTCGAATGGCGCTAGCTGCGCAGCATTTGTGCACCGCCGCCGTCAGTGTCAGCCAGTTTGCCGTGGCATACGGAGCTCCATCGCAGTCTTTAACACTGGTAGCATGCCGCGACAGCGTGGACGTGAACCGTATGTGCAGTTGACGGACTTTGAGCGAGGGCGTATAGTGGGCATGCGGGAGGCCGGGTGGACGTACCGCCGAATTGCTCAACACGTGGGGCGTGAGGTCTCCACAGTACATCGATGTTGTCGCCAGTGGTCGGCGGAAGGTGCACGTGCCCGTCGACCTGGGACCGGGCCGCAGCGACGCACGGATGCACGCCAAGACCGTAGGATCCTACGCAGTGCCGTAGGGGATCGCACCGCCACTTCCCAGCAAATTAGGGACACTGTTGCTCCTGGGGTATCGGCGAGGACCATTCGCAACCGTCTCCATGAAGCTGGGCTACGGTCCCGCACACCGTTAGGCCGTCTTCCGCGCACGCCCCAACATCGTGCAGCCCGCCTCCAGTGGTGTCGCGACAGGCGTGAATGGAGGGACGAATGGAGACGTGTCGTCTTCAGCGATGAGAGTCGCTTCTGCCTTGGTGCCAATGATGGTCGTATGCGTGTTTGGCGCCGTGCAGGTGAGCGCCACAATCAGGACTGCATACGACCGAGGCACACAGGGCCAACACCCGGCATCATGGTGTGGGGAGCGATCTCCTACACTGGCCGTACACCACTGGTGATCGTCGAGGGGACACTGAATAGTGCACGGTACATCCAAACCGTCATCGAACCCATCGTTCTACCATTCCTAGACCGGCAAGGGAACTTGCTGTTCCAACAGGACAATGCACGTCCGCATGTATCCCGTGCCACCCAACGTGCTCTAGAAGGTGTAAGTCAACTACCCTGGCCAGCAATATCTCCGGATCTGTCCCCCACTGAGCATGTTTGGGACTGGATTAAGCGTCGTCTCACGAGGTCTGCACGTCCAGCACGAACGCTGGTCCAACTGAGGCGCCAGGTGGAAATGGCATGGCAAGCCGTTTCACAGGACTACATCCAGCATCTCTACGATCGTCTTCATGGGAGAATAGCAGCCTGCATTGCTGCGAAAGGTGGATATACACTGTACTAGTGCCGACATTGTGCATGCTCTGTTGCCTGTGTCTATGTGCCTGTGGTTCTGTCAGTGTGATCATGTGATGTATCTGACCCCAGGAATGTGTCAATAAAGTTTCCCCTTCCTGGGACAATGAATTCACGGTGTTCTTATTTCAATTTCCAGGAGTGTAGTTAAACTAACCCTTTGAACTGAAATCTAATTAGCACAGTTCTAGTGACTGTGTAAAATTTGGGAAAAAATATTTCTCTAGAGCGACAAACCGTTAATCCACTGCATTCATGATGAGGTAGACTGTTGATTCAATATATATCATTCAAGTTTTCTTCTTTACAAAAGAAACAAGTTTAAAGCTTGGTGAAGGCAAGGCTACCGAATATACTACGCTCTGTAATACTATTTAAGGACCGCTTTACTTATTTCTACAACTCTACACCCCAACGGTCATTTATTTGAACTATTTCAGCTTTTAGTAACGAATTGCGTTTCCACGACGATGGAGATCGATTAAGCGAAATAAGGAAGCACGAACTGACTGCACCACGTCGTACACGTATATTCTAGCCCACACGTTATTACAGTTGGTAATCTTGCGTCTGTGACAAACAATCAAAAATCAGTCTTTTTCTTCGGCAGCGCCCTACAGCTCTCAAATGATTCACGAAGACATTTACAAAGTGCCGAAATCGCTGTTTTAATTTACGAGTAGTTTGAAACATACATTATCGTCAGGTTATCTGGGCATATTATAAAAAAATGTATGTGAGTGTGTATTTACGTGTGTGTGTGTGTGTGTGTATTTTTCACATCTCCTCCTATACCACTGGAACGATTTTAACCAAACTTGGTGCACATATCCCTTAGTGTCAGGTGACAGTCGCTCTTGGAGTAAGAACAACCTACCTATCATAGTTCAGAATATATGTCTTAATCAGAGAGATACGTGAAAAAACTGTCGCACCATGAATGGCGTATAAATTTATTACTTCTGTGCTACTAACTCTACTGACAATAATTTTCGTAGACAGTATCCACACATGCTGCTAAATGCACCTACAAAATTAAACCATGATACCACATATAATTTAAAAGATGTCATAAACAACCGAGATGGGTACAAAATTGCCGCATTGTGCGTGACATTTAAATTTATTACTTCTTTGCTACTAATTCTATTCGCAACACATTTTGCAGTCAGTATCCGCATTTGCCTCTGAATGTACCTACAAAATTATATCATTGTATGACACATAGTTCTGGAGATATGAAGTCATAAACTCTGAGAAGCATGAAAAACTGCTGCATTATGTATGAACTTCTAGTACATTTATTCTTTACTACGAAGACACTCCTACAATCAAGGAAATGCCAGAGACCTGGCAGCTTTCAGCTGTGAAGCACTAACGGCTGTAAGTGAAAATAATAGCCTTCTACAGAGCTACGATGAGGTGTAGCCGCAGAGATGTTTGCAAAATCACGTTGCAGTCACTCGAAGCAGCTGTACTTATACATTTGTACATTATGCATATTTCTTTGTACGACTGTTTCATAATTTCAAAGATGTTTTCACGAATACATGGAACCGAAACACTACAAACGTAGTTCTTTTTTCACATCTAATAGAAAATTGAAAACATTATCATCCGGGGAATGCCGGGTTTGTCAGCTAGTAATAATATAAATATGGCATATAAACGCAGTTCTTTGACATCAGAAATACAAGAAGACATAAGACGTGCCTGTCTGGGGCATCACAGCTCTACAAATACTTCACAAGATCGATATCAATTGTGAAAACTGAAGTATTAGTAGAGCAGTTAAACTCAATCCAATGCGGTTATATGTCGATTGCATGTATGATGTCAAAGAATGTCCAATACATGTCATATTTCTAATTCGAAAAGTAATCATGAAGATTTAGCTATCGCGTCGAAGTGGTACACACTGAAATCGCCACTCCACACTACCACAGCATGCCCATAGATGAGCTCGAAGAAAAAGTCACAGCCCACTGATGAAGTGGAGTATCGTTTGGTACCATGTTTTGCGGTAGTAGGGGGAAACGTTGGAGTTTTGTCAGTACAATTCAGACGGCTAAAGAAGTTCTGTACAACGAATAGTCGTACCAGCAACTGATGTATCATATGAGAGGGAGGCAGTAAGTAGGACAGAATGCTCCAAATGCTTGGGTGTCCGTACTGATGAAAACATTAACTAGGGGAAGCATGTTTTTGAGCTTCTCAAACATTTAAGTACAGCTACTTTTGTTCTTCATATAACGGGTTAGTTCAAATGGCTCTGAGCACTATGGGACTTAACATCTGAGGTCATCAGTCCCCTAGAACTTAGAACTACTTAAACCTAACTAACCTAAGGACATCACACACATCCATGCCCGAGGCAGGATTCGAACCTGCGACTGTAGCGGTCGCGCGGTTCCAGACGGAAGCACCTAGAACCGCTCGGTCACACTGGCCGGCTATAACGGGTAATCTTGGAAACAAACTCCGAAAAATTTTGAAAATTTCCATACAACAATGTCGTAGATGATAATTTTCTGGGGTAGCTCATCACTTAGGAAGAAAGTACTGATTGCAAAAAAGCGTGCAGTAAGAATAATGTGTGGTGTTCACCTACGGGCGTCAATTAGATACCTCTTCAAGGTGTTGGGCATTTTAACTTCGCTATTTGTGATACTGAATTTCGTCATAAGCAATCCATGACAATTGGAGAAGAACAGAGATTTATGTATATACCCACGAGACTACAGGGAAAAATGACTTTTATTATCCACTGTTAAAGCTGTCAGCTGCTGGGAGAGGAGTTCAACATGAAGCAATTAAAACTTTTGATCGTTTGCCCATTAACATAAAATGTCTGACAGGTAGCGAAGCAAGTTTTAAATATAATTTAAAATAACTTCTCCAGGACAACTCCTTAAAAACACTAGTTTTTAAGTGTGGTTGCATGAATAGGAAGAAAATGATGTGTTCATTAATGTTAGCACTAATAATGTATACATATGCTGTAAACTGACTCGTTCCACGTCATTTCGATAAAAGAATCTTTCAAATGATCTATGGAACATGTAATTAACTAACTAACAAATTAACCAGCTAAACAATTCATATTTTCCGTATTATCGAACGATACTCCACTTCATCAATGCGCTGCAACTTTTTGTTCTGGCTTACCTAACGTTATAGGCAACGGCCTTGCCGCAGTGGATACACCGGTTCCCGTGAGATCACCGAAGTTAAGCGCTGTCGGGCGTCGCCGGCACTTGGATGGGTGACCATCCAGGCCGCCATGCGCTGTTGCCATTTTTCGGGGTGCACTCAGCCGCGTGATTCCAATTGAGGAGCTACTCGACCGAATAGTAGCGGCTCCGGTCAAGAATATCATCATAACGACCGGGAGAGCGATGTGCTGACCCCACGCCCCTTCTATCCGCATCCTCGTCCTAGGATGACACGGCGGTCGGATAGTCCCGGTAGGCCACTCGTGGCCTGAAGACGGAGTGCTTTTACCTATCGTTATACTAACTTGCCGAGAAGCAGCGATTTCAATGTGTACCACGACTGAAGACAGATACTTCCAAACAAAAAAATTAGCTACCTAACTGTGATTTTCCGACTTGACGATTCATATTTCACGAATGTCCGTGTACTATGTTGATGATGATCTATAACTGAGACTAATTGTAAATAATCGGTTACTAATGCAGCAGCTTTTTACGGTTGGGAGATGCCATGGACAGAGTGCGTAAGGTACTGTTCGCCGGCTGTTTTCTCCGCGAATGTCGCGGAGATGGCTTGAAGTACCTCGGCAAACATCCCATAACCGTCGGCGGACACGAGGCGTGTGACATCACCGCCGAGATTGCGTTGCACTCAACGGCCGCTGCCACCAACCGGCGAATCTCGGCCTGAGGACAAAAAGCACGCGTCTTCTTGTGTCGCCCGAGTCGGCCGCCTCCCACGCATCCTGCTGGCCTGACACGCCACGTGGCGGGGCGAGGAACATTGCGGCCACGTCAACACCGCGTCCAGTAATGTCCCCGTAATACAGAAAGTATGTAACTCAATAATACGGAAATTGTGCCACAAATGAAGCAGAAATGATCATAAAAAAAGACATTGTTCTACACTGTAGCGCAGTATACACCATTAAGGACATCTGGGGCATGCTAACATAATGTGCCGAATCGGGAATCGAAATCAATCCAGCGCCTTTCTCAGTGAGTGCGCTGAACATTGTGCCCTCTCAGTGTGCATCAAGGGCAGACTGAATGTCACTATTTCCTCTCCTGTCGAGGGAACGGGACGGCATCTGTGGTTACGAAGTATCGCGATTAACGGCAAGTTGAAGCTCTGAGGTGGTTAAACACCTACGGAGTATGCTTTCGGAGCGATCGGAAGCGCACGACCATGTAAAACTGGTTGTCGAAAAAGCAGTTGCACCACTGGAAGGGTCCTTTCTTCTTCTTCTTCCACCCCGTATCTTCGCGGGGTCGACATGATAATTTATTGATTTGACAATGTTAGTGGTAGAGGGCGGATGCCCTTCCTGTCGCGATCCCCTTCCCTCTGGAGGGAATCTGTGCACCCTATCTCTCTGCGTGTAGTGTTATCCCAAGTGAAAGTGCGCGAACGTTTTATTAATGTTTGCGAATCGTGGAACTGATCCATGTCGTGGGTACCAGCCCGGTATCCACATAATGAGATGTGGGAAACCGCCTAAAAACCACATCCAGGTTGGACGTCACACCGGTTCCCTTCGTTATACCTTTGAGTCCCAACAAAGGTCTTGGGCGCCTTGTCCTCCCTCGGGCATGGGTGTGTGTTGCCCTTAGTGTAAGTTAGTTTAAGATTAAGTAGTGCATAAACTTAAGGACCGATGACCTCAGCAGTTTGGTCCCATAAGACCTTACCGCAAATTTCCAATTTTCCCATCAATATGCTTCCCGCGCCCGGGTTCCCGGGTTCAATTCCCGGCGGGGTCAGGGATTTTCTCTGCCTCGTGACGACTGGGTGTTGTGTGCTGTCCTTAGGTTAGTTAGGTTTAAGTAGTTCTAAGTTCTAGGGGACTGATGACCATAGATGTTAAGTCCCATAGTGCTCAGAGCCATTTGAACCATTTTTTCCCATCAATATGAAAACAAATATAATTTTAAAATTTTTCGCAGAAGTAATTTTCATTATCACAGTAGGCAGCGAATAAAAGAAGAAGCCAAGCGGGATTAGCCGAGCGATCTGTGGTGCTGCAGTGATGGACTGTGTGGCTGGTCCCGGCGGAGGTTCGAGTTCTCCCTCGGGTATGGGTGTGTGTGTTTGTCGCTAGGATAATTTAGGTTAAGTAGTGTGTAAGCTTAGGGACTGACGACCTTAGCAGTTAAGTCCGATAAGATTTCACACACATTTGAACATTTTTTTAAAAGAAGAAAATGACAAAAAGCAAACCCTCAATTTTTTTTTTAGGAGATGGTTGCACTTTGGATCAGCGCCTGCACAAATTCCCAGTCTTTACACAGTTCAGTGTCACCACTTTCAAGAATAATGATGAAATGATCCGGACAGCACAAACACCCAGCCCCCGAGCGGAGAAAATCCCTGACCCGGCCGGGAATCGAACCTGGGACCCCGTGATCCAGAGGCATGCACTCTTGAATATAATTTTAAAATTCTTCACAAAATTAACCTTCACTATCAAATTATGCAACGAATACAAGAAGAAATTGGCAAAAAGGAACCAAACAGTTATTTTAAAGAGGTGGTTTCACTTTGGAACAACTAGGACATACAGTTTTCTGCCACTCATCATTTCTTGTGACATATTTGAAGGCAAATTCTCTTTTTTCCTAAGCACAATTCCACGTCTCGAAACTCCCATGAATTCATAAAGCCCGAAGCCAACAGCTTTGCCGCTGTGGTAACACCAGTTTCCATCAGATCACCGAAGTTAAGCGCTATCGGGTTGAGCTAGTACTTGGATGGGTGACCATTCGGTTTGCCGCGCGCTGTTGAGAAGCGGGGTGCACTCAGCCCTTGTGAAGCAAACTGAGGAGCCACTTGATTGAGAAGTAGCGGCTCCGGTCTCGGAAACTGGCATACGGCCGGGAGAGCGGTGTGCTGACCACATGCCCCTCCATATCCGCATCCAGTGACGCCTATGGGCTGAGGATGCACAGCAGGCGGTCGGTACCGTTGGGCCTTCATGGCCTGTTCGAGAGGAGTTTAATTTTAGTGTAGTTCATGATGCTGGAAACTAATTATAGTCGTAAACAACAAGGAAAAAAGTACTAAAATTTAATAAATTTTGTATCAAAACTATGTACGTCCCAGTGATTTCATTTCGAAACCACTCATAAAAGGTCTAGTAATATCTCAAATTTACGTTGCAATAGGAATACACTTACTGCCAGTCTTCATGATCCTCTTAATTCGTAGAAGTAACTCAGTGCACCATTAGATGTCTCTGTCTTGCTACACCAAAGGCACTGGCACTTAAAAAATAAAAATCGTAGTAAACCGATGGTTTCAGGCATGGTATCCAAAGAGTTAATCCGCCGGTCGGGCTCAATCCGGATTGGTCGCACCTCCCCGAATCCAGTAAGCGGCATGCTAACGCGCACGGCTATCCGCACGCGTTCACTGAAATACTTCTAAGGAAACTTTATCTAACTACGAAATATCCAGCGTACAAAAATCCCATTCAACCGATTCTTGAGAACTGCCCGTGCGTCTGAGGCCCTCAGCAGACTAGTAGAGGAGATAGGGAAGATACAAAGAAGACAGGCATGGTTCGTTACTGGTCCGTTTAGTAAATGCGAGAGAGTTTTTGAGATGCTGCAAGGGAGGCATTGTGGATAAGACTGCGATAATTTTGCAAACATACTTCTAAGGAGAATCAGGCAGCATAATACCGTTTCCACCCTTCATCCCATAAAATGCCCACGACGGTAAAAGCAGAAAAACCCTCGAGTTCATATAAAGGCTTACCCACAACCGTCATAACCGCGCATTATTTGCTAATGGAACAGGGCCGCTAGACATCCTAAGGAGCATACATGTGTGCGAGAAGAGTTTAGTAAGCAGTACACTCTCCAAGAAAGGCAGGGTTTGGATCTGAGAACCGATTTCACATTCAGTTTTAACCTGTCAAAATGTTCTGAGTGAAATATGTTATGCATTGTGATTTAAGAGTTTTCAGTGTGGTTGATCAATGTCAAGCAGGGTTGATGATTCCAAATGGTTCAAATGGCTCTGAGCACTATGGGACTTAACATCTATGGTCATCAGTCCCCTAGAACTTAGAACTACTTAAACCTAACTAACCTAAGGACATCACACAACACCCAGCCATCACGAGGCAGAGAAAATCCCTGACCCCGCCGGGAACCGAACCCGGGAACCCGGGCGTGGGAAGCGAGAACGCTACCGCACGACCACGAGATGCGGGCTGATGATTCCAGTTTATGCGCAAAAAGATACAGTATTCTGATACAGGGCGCTAGACGGCAGCGAATCCTTCATACTACTGTCATAATTTCAACAGACCCGACACAAAAAACATCGCAGTATGGGAAGGTGAGATTCTCTAAACCGGCACTTTCCGTTTGCGCCGTGTGTCTCTGCTGTCAGGTCCGCGAAAAGCGATGACCACAGCTGCGTACGTTTACATTACGTAAATACCGCTGCAGCGTCGAGCGCTCAGGGACAATGGCTTCTTCTGCGGACATCAGGGACGGCGCTGGCTTACAAACACACACACATAAATGGGGGGGGGGGGGGGGGACAGGAGGGGGTGAAGGAGGGGGGAGAGGAAGAAAAAGTGAGTGTGTGTGTGTGGGTGGGAGAGAGACAGAGAGAGAGGGAGAGAATTCAGTGAGTCAGGTCATTGTTTTTTAGGTTTGTAGCCCAGAGTACTCAGACTATTAGACAGGTTTCGAAAAACCAAAGGTGAACCCTGACACAGTAACAGCTACGGACAGTAACTTATTTGAGAACAATTTTGTTGCACTCAACGATAGCAACACTACTTCATTCTACGAGAAGTATCTGAAATTTAAACTACATTGAAGCGCTAAAGAAACTGGTATAGGGATGCGTATACAAATACAGAGATATGTAAACAGGCAGAATACGGCACTGCGGTTGGCAAAACCTACATAAGACAACAAGTGTCAGGCACAGTTGTTAAATCGGTTACTGCTGCTACAGTGGCAGGTTATCAAGATTTCAATGAGTATGAACGTGGTGTTATAGTCGGCACACGGGCGATGGGACACAGCATCTCGGAGGTAGCGATGAAGTGGGAATTTTTTCGTACGACCATTTCACGAATGTACCGTGAATATCAGGAATGCGGTAAAACATCAAATCTCCGACATCTCTGCGGCCGGAAAAAGATCCTGCAAGAACGTGACCAACGACGATTGAAGAGAATCGTTCAACGTGACGGAAGTGCAACCCTTCCGCAAATAGCTGCAGATTTCTTTGCTGGACCATCAACAAGTGTCATCGTGCGAACCATTGACGAAACATCATCGATATGGGTTTTCGGAGCCGAAGGCCCACTCGTGTACCCTTGATGACTGCACGAGACAAAGCTTTACGCCTTGCCTGGACCCGTCAACACCGACATTGAACTGTCGATGACTAGAAACATGTTACCTGGTCGGACGAGTCTCGTTCCATATTGTATCGAGCAGATGGACGTGTACGGGTATGGAGACAACCTCATGAATCCATGGACCCTGCAAGTCAGCAGGGGATTGTTCAAGCTGTGCGGCTGGTCCCGGCGGAGGTTCGAGTCCTCCCTCGGGCATGGGCGTGTGTGTTTGTCCTTAGGATAATTTAGGTTAAGTAGTGTATAAGCTTAGGGACTGATGACCTTAGCAGTAAAGTCCCATAAGATTTCACACACATTTGAACATTTGATTGTTCAAGCTGATGTGGGGCGTGTTATAGTGATATGGCACTCCTGACGCGTCTAGATACGATTGTGACAGCTGACGTGTACGTAAGCATCCTGTCTGATCACATGCATCCATATATGTCCATTGTGCATTCCGACGGATTTTGGCAATTCCAGCTGGACAACGCAACACCTCACACATCCAGAATTGCTTGGGAGTGGCTCCAGACTCCCAAAATAACATCCTTTGAAGACATTTTTCAATTTCGGAAAAGAAAAAAGTCGCAAGGACTCAGAGCAGGTGAACAGGGTGCTATGGGAAGACAGGAATGCCTTTTAAAGTCCAAAATTCTGTGATGTAAATGGCTGTGTGACAGGGGTTGTCATGACGCAGCATCGACTTGTCTGCAACGTCTGGCCTTATTCGATTCACCCTTTTCCTGAGCCTTTCAAGGACATCTTCGTAAAACGTTTGTTTGACGGTTTATTCAGGAGGAACGATGTCACGATAGCAGCCACACGTTCGACGTTTACGTCGGTTTTTGACGTTGAAGGTTTCCCCGAGCAAGGTTCATCTTCAACGTGTTCTCGTCCATCCAAACGTTATGTGTATCAGCGAAAAAGATGTGCTCGTCGTAAGGAGTGCTCCCCATAGGCATGTTTCTACTTGTCAAAGGTAACACTCGCGGATTCATCTATTTTAACACAAAACCTGATTGCATAACGTTGCTCTAAATTCCACTGTTCCATTTTCGTTAACACACACACACACACACACACACACACACACACACACACACACACACACACAAAGTTCACTGATGGTGCTCTCAAAAATCACGTGACTGCTGTACGGAGCTGAAACTCGGAATCAGCATCTGTAAGAGATGAATACACTAGTGTACACAAGCAGGAAAACACAGAGTTGCCAAATCGCTCGCAGTGTTGTTAGTCTTATTACTTTTTTCACAAGACTCGTATGTCTGCTCAGCTGTCACCGTATAAGACTTCCACTCGAAGACCCCAGGTTCGGAATCCCGACACTGTGAAGCACACTTCTCCTGTTACAGAACTGGGACGGGGTCCATTAAGAAATATGAGGACAAATAGGGAATTTTATTTACAAGCCCAGTGCAAGACTGATCACGCGTGGAAGATGACGTCTCCAGGCGGATTATGGGATAAGGCTATCTGAAGATGACTGAGATGCCGAATCAGGTAATAGCTTCATAAATCATACGCGATCGTGACTGATAATAAAGTCAGCACTGGAAAGCTGCTCAGAGAAGTATCGTTCCCCAATTGCAAAACAGCCATTGATGGCCAGGAGTGTCGTGTTATATCGAAATGTTCCTCCAGTACTGACATACAGTAACGCCTACAGCCAAAGAACGAAGCAGCGCTGTAGACTGATCGTGGCGTAAATGAGTTTAGGCAATAAATAGCATAACAGGAACTGGAGTGGTCCATCACACATCCCAAATCACACCCGTAAATAGTGATATCGTTCATCCATGGCGCTCTTCCCTTGCTGTGAATCTCAATTTGAGTAACGAAACCGAAAATAAAAAGTAGTTTCTCATTTCAGGCTCATCAGGGAAGTGCGGCTTTACGAGCGCTCAACGGGCCGCTGATGCAGAAAATGATTCTGTTAGCCGTTCTTTAACAATACTTCCGACTTTATTAGCAGCACTGATGCAGTAATTATCTGCGCTATGTTCCTCAACCTTGGTTCCAAAAGAAAACATCAACAAAACATTGCCGTCAGAGTTTATGAAACGGAACGGGAAGCTGTGAGGCTAAAATTAGATTACTGAACAAGTTGATTCGACAGTACGTTTTAAAAGTTCGGGTTCTTTTGCTAAGCTGCAGAGTAGAATTTTATCGTCTGCCGTCTCGTACTTTACATAGAAAATGAACAGCGCCCTCGTTTACCGTAGAAGGGGTACTAACGAACTTGCAGACTTTTTCAACAGCGCAACAAAAAGCCGCCAGCAACTGAAGCGGACACCGCCGTTGCACCTCTTACTCTCTTAATTACTTTCGAGGAAACTTGAGCAGTTGCCGAGGCCTTGACTTCTCTGCCCCCGTAGGCTGAATTCTTTCGTGAGACGCTTCTTGCGTCTGAGACGACTGCCGTTTATTCAATGTTCCCTATCTTTCTTTGTATCGCAGGCAACTTGCGCAACGCGAGTAAACTTCTGTTTTGCACTGCACGTCAGATTCTACGACGCGGTGGGAAGGTGCACAGTACGTGTCAAGCAAGTTGTCGACTTTACTAAGTTTTGAGTCATAAACATATACTGAAAAAAGCACTAGGCTTCCATATTTTTTGTTCATATTTGTCATGATGTAGACTGAGAGCATCAGCGAGCATATAACGTTACACTAGAACGTTTATTTCAGTCAGTGGCCACGTAAAATGTTCGCTAGCTTCACCGGTTTCGATTGCCAAGTCGTTTTCAAAAACCTATAAATATTTCTTGACCGGTGGATGGGAAAGCAAGCTAGGAGTAAACATTTCTTTGATACTCCTACTTTCGAACTTCAATGAAATGTTTTGTCATAGCCATTGGTCATGAGGTACGAGGGCCATTTGGAAAGTGAGGTCCCATTGGCCGCGAAATGGAAACCACAGTGAAAATAAAAAATGCTTTATTTGCAACAGTTTGCTACACCTTCCAGCTTTCTCAATATATATAGTCGCCGCTACAACGCAGTCATTTGCTGTAGTTTTGTATCAACTTTCCAATACACTCGTCATAGAAGGCAGCCACGTGTGCTTTCCGCCACCTTTCTGTTCATAGCTAGCTGTTCATATGAGCAGAGACGAACGTCAGAGAGAGACAAGTCCAGGCTACACGGTGGGTGATCAAACACTTCCCGTCGAAAACGGTGCAAGGGCTTTCTCATTGCCCACGGCCGAGAATTTTCATGAAGAAGGAAATTCATGACAGATACGTTACGCGGTGTTGCATGAAATCGGGCGTACCTCGAAGCGGGAATCCATACTTTGCAGGAGACACTATTGTTCTAGGCGTCTTTGAATGCGCATTGTGTGCTCAGAACTGAAAAGGGCCACGTGATGCGATCAATAGGCGTACTAGAGACACTGACAAACACCTCTGTGCAAAGCGTCATCGGATTTTCTGTCGTTTCCATTTCGCTACATATCGGACCTTACTTTCTAAATAGCCCTCGTGAGGGTTATTGTTAATAATTACTCAGTCGAAACTTTGTAATGGGGCCACTACATATAATTCTCTTGTGCCAGCCTCTTCCGTTTTGATTACTACTCAAAGACGATACCCCTAGACCACAGCTACACGGGAATGGTGTAGCCACTAAACGATTTACAGAGGATGGACAAAATATGGAAACACCAAAAACACAACGCGTTACAGGTGTCTAACAAGGTGGAGGACAACCGCTGGGATTCGAAACAGTTTCCAGTCGTCTCGGAAAGAATAACCACCGCTGCTTTATTGTTTTGAAGGGAATCCAACACCATTCCTCTAGCAAAATAATGGCATGTTCAGGTAACGACAATGGAGTTGGTTAGCAATGGCGCACCCTTCTTTCCAAACTAGACGTTGAAGACTCAATAATACTGCGATCTGGTGACTGTGATGGCCACAAACCAATCCTGGACGATTCGAACTGTGTGAATAGGGACCGTGCCGTCTTGGAGCACACATGGGGAACAAACACTGAAGCATAGTATGGACCTGATCAGCCACAAGGGTCACATACACCTTGGCAGTAACGCGACCTCGCAGAATACCCATGGGATCCACGGAATACCACGGTATGGCTTCTCAAATCATCACCAACTCGGCCAGAAGTTGGAAACAAATGACATTCTTGCACTGCTCTTTGCCCGCCGCCGACGTGACTGTTAATCAACTCGCCAGCACAAAGTCTGGCGACATTACATCCAGCGCTGAACTTCAGCGTCCTCCGAAGCGGCAACAGCGCTTTCTCCCCGCATGGCAGCTGTCTCTAATTGAATTGCTCATTAGTGGGCGTCTCTGCGCAATTCAATTATGTCTAATTATGCGACTGGATTGATGGTCCTTAACCGTAGCACTCGGTGTGCAGACGGGAATGCAGGTATCAGAGAGGTTACCCAGCGGTAATGCAGTAGCACAGCTGTTCTGTTATTCACATTGTGCGTTAATAACTTCGCCCGTAATGCCGGCGCCAGGAAATAATTGTTCGCAGGAGACGCTGTAATTTATCTGCAATGCAAGGTTGCGAAGCGCACAGCGAGTAGAAAACAACTCATAGACGGCGGATGGTCTTCATCTGTTTCCAAAAATAACCAATGAGACACAATGCTGTTACATTCATTGCTTACTACATCGAAGCTCACTCTTTTCAGTCATTTCCACCAAGCGGCCGTTAACGACTGTTTGGAGAGGGAGTAGAGTGAGTGGCAGCGTCAACTTAGGCGGCGGTGAAGACAAGCGAATGACACTGATAGACGAAAGAAACCCAAATTCATCTACAAAAGACGACACTGCCAAACGTCCTATGACAAAGACGTTGACAGTTGCTATGAGGTAACATTATTACTATAAGGTGACCATTAGATTTGATCTCAAAATACTCAGTTCAGGGTAATCTGCCATTTTTATAATTCTGACCCTGTATAAGCGGAAATGTGAAGAGCAGTCATCGAAATAGGGAGAAAGGCATAAAAAAAGTAAAAAAAAGAATGAAATGTTCCCGTCATCCTGTGGATAAAGACACTGCCATGCTCAGCTAGAAAGCTCATTGCTGGTTGTTAATACGAATGGTAGCTGTAAAAATAACTGAAACAATGAATTCATATAACCATTGAAATGCTTAATGTCTATTTAACAGCTAGAGTAATGTGTCCTAAGAACCCATCACCTAATCCCTTCAAACTAAATACCGATTTTCTGTAACTTTAAGGAGATACGCTGTTTTACAAAGGCACTGTGACCTGGTATTCCAGTAGCTACTGATGTCCCGGTGCTCAGAGTCTTTGTTGAAGTATTCAAAGACGACGAGTATGACTGCTCTCTGCAGCTACCGACCACACAGAGTCTACTACATCATTCACGTTACTGAAAGCTTTTCAGGCGCAATGCCGGTTTCATTCTCTGACTATAACCACCGAGTCATCAGGAATTTTTTTTTGTGTCGTATCTGTGGCCCCATTGTTTCAGAATGCCTCATAAGTCTCACAGTGGCGTGAGGCCCGCATCCGACACAGCATCGTCACCAGAGTCATTAGGAGACACTTCTCCTGAAATATCCACGAGGAACTCGGTACCTGAGGACTGACTCTGTCCCTTCAATAAGATAAAAACCGTTATTTGTCTGTTCTCTCGTAGACTCTTGGATACTGAGATCATCTGGAATGCCGCTACTTGGTCACGACTCATAAGATAGGCTACTTCTGACAGCAGGTTCGTGCCTGTAACAGAAGAGGAATTACTTATGCGCACATGATGAGCAAACAAAAACAGTCACACTACGCATTCCTAAGGAATGCTAGACTTTTCATGTCGTTTTAATTTCTTCCGTCCAGAATTTTCTAAAGAAGCTTCAGCATTCAACAATGTTGGGTGTTATGTCAGGCTGTAGCAAACACCAAAGGGTGGCTTGCAAAGCTCTACTAATAGATACTGTGACGTATCGTTCCCAGACGTGTCCTTGGGCTCATCCTGTGGCTACTGTGAACGCCAGGGCCGGTTTCCGGTAGCCCTGGGAAGGTGGCTTTGTCCAACCTGACCTGGGTCAGGCTCTCCGTAATCCTTCTAAATGGGTTGGGTTTGATCGGACCATACTTGACTGGCTTAAGGGATTGTGGCTTTCACGACGGCAGGTGTTTTCCAGCACCTTCTGGAAAGAACTGAGGAGTCCCATCAGGACGAGGCACCTTCCAGAAAAGAGCTTCTAGCGGTAGCAGGAAATGGTCATTGGAACATCTTCGTTATGCTTCTGAGGTTGACTCACTGAAAGTTGTGGATGTTGAAACAATTTGGCGCAGTGGTTTTGGAGCTCCATAAGTCAGGAATGGGCCGGTAGCGCTCGTGGAGCGTGGAAGCCAGTTACTTGCCCACTGTGGCGTGGATGGCGCTTCACTAATTCAGAGAGATAGCCAACAGCGCTAGTGGGATGTAAGACACACGTCTTGTACCCTCCGGGTCGGAATTGCTGCTTCTAAATTTATTTCTGAAGTACGGGGGGCGTGCAATAAATAATGCAACACATTTCTTCTGAAAGCAGATTGGTTTTATTCAGGATCCCAATACACCATATTAATCTCCATTCTATTGGCTACAAAACCCTAATTTTCAACATAATCTCCGTTCAGTGCCACAGTCTTACGCCACCGTCCTAGGAGGGCCTGTATGGTTCAAATGGCTCTAGCCACTATGCGACTTAACATCTGAGGTCATCAGTCCCCTAGAACTTAGAACTACTTAAACCTAACTAACCTAAGGACATCACACACATCCATGCCCGAGGCAGGATTCGAACCTGCGACCGTAGCGGTCCCGCGGTTCCAGACTGAAGCGCTTAGAACCGATCGGCCACTCCGGCCGGCGGGCCTGTATGACCGTATGGTACTACACTCCTGGAAATTGAAATAAGAACACCGTGAATTCATTGCCCCAGGAAGGGGAAACTTTATTGACACATTCCTGGGGTCAGATACATCACATGATCACACTGACAGAACCACAGGCACATAGACACAGGCAACAGAGCATGCACAATGTCGGCACTAGTACAGTGTATATCCACCTTTCGCAGCAATGCAGGCTGCTATTCTCCCATGGAGACGATCGTAGAGATGCTGGATGTAGTCCTGTGGAACGGCTTGCCATGCCATTTCCACCTGGCGCCTCAGTTGGACCAGCGTTCGTGCTGGACGTGCAGACCGCGTGAGACGACGCTTCATCCAGTCCCAAACATGCTCAATGGGGGACAGATCCGGAGATCTTGCTGGCCAGGGTAGTTGACTTACACCTTCTAGAGCACGTTGGGTGGCACGGGATACATGCGGACGTGCATTGTCCTGTTGGAACAGCAAGTTCCCTTGCCGGTCTAGGAATGGTAGAACGATGGGTTCGATGACGGTTTGGATGTACCGTGCACTATTCAGTGTCCCCTCGACGATCACCAGTGGTGTACGGCCAGTGTAGGAGATTGCTCCCCACACCATGATGCCGGGTGTTGGCCCTGTGTGCCTCGGTCGTATGCAGTCCTGATTGTGGCACTCACCTGCACGGCGCCAAACACGCATACGACCATCATTGGCACCAAGGCAGAAGCGACTCTCATCGCTGAAGACGACACGTCTCCATTCGTCCCTCCATTCACGCCTGTCGCGACACCACTGGAGGCGGGCTGCGCGATGTTGGGGCGTGAGCGGAAGACGGCCTAACGGTGTGCGGGACCGTAGCCCAGCTTCATGGAGACGGTTGCGAATGGTCCTCGCCGATACCCCAGGAGCAACAGTGTCCCTAATTTGCTGGGAAGTGGCGGTGCGGTCCCCTACGGCACTGCGTAGGATCCTACGGTCTTGGCGTGCATCCGTGCGTCGCTGCGGTCCGGTCCCAGGTCGACGGGCACGTGCACCTTCCGCCGACCACTGGCGACAACATCGATGTACTGTGGAGACCTCACGCCCCACGTGTTGAGCAATTCGGCGGTACGTCCACCCGGCCTCCCGCATGCCCACTATACGCCCTCGCTCAAAGTCCGTCAACTGCACATACGGTTCACGTCCACGCTGTCGCGGCATGCTACCAGTGTTAAAGACTGCGATGGAGCTCCGTATGCCAGGGCAAACTGGCTGACACTGACGGCGGCGGTGCACAAATGCTGCGCAGCTAGCGCCATTCGACGGCCAACACCGCGGTTCCTGGTGTGTCCGCTGTGCCGTGCGTGTGATCATTGCTTGTACAGCCCTCTCGCAGTGTCCGGAGCAAGTATGGTGGGTCTGACACACCGGTGTCAACGTGTTCTTTTTTCCATTTCCAGGAGTGTACTTGACTGGTCGACGTTGGAGTCAATGCCTTGCTGCTTCAGTGACATCCCTGCTTCCGTGGTGTGCATCCTTCGTTGGGCAAAACAGATGAAACTCCTAAGGTGCGAGATCCGGGCTGTAGGATGGATGAGGAAGAACAGTCCAAAGAAGTTTTCTGAGCTCCGCTCTGGTGAGCAGAATTTTGTGACGCCGTGCGTTTTCATTCGTTTGCATTTTTGTGGCGACGAACACGTTGAAGTAGTTTCTTCAACCTTTGAAGTTGATCGTAGCACCATGAGGAAGGACATCACACAGAGTAACCCCTTCAATGGCCCAGAACCCGTCACATGACTTTACCAGCTGAGTGTGTGCCTTTGAACGTTTTCCTGGGATGAGAAGAAGTATGGTTCTTTTCCATGGATTGCCGTTTTGTTTCTGGTTCGAAATGACGAACTCATGTTTCGTCGCCTTTGACGATGTTCGACAAAAGATTGTCACAATCAGCCTCGTAACGCGCAGTCAATTCCGCACAGATGGCCCCTCTTTCGGCGAGGAAACGAGTGGATACATACCTTTGAGTACATCAACTGGTGACTAGTGTGTCAGCACTTCCAACAGAGACATCCAGTTGAGCAGCGACATGTTTCAATGACTCACCGTGATTTTACTCGCTGCCAGGTGTCCGTACACACTCTGCAAGCACCTATGAACATCTGCGATGCTCTGGTTTTCCACAAAAAGAAACCCAATGACAGCTCTTTGCTTGGGACACACCTTCGTTGCAGACGCCGTTTTGAAAACTACGGATAGCACTGACACCTACAGGGACTTCAAGAAACTGTAGGGGCTGAAGTGGGAATATTCCACGATGTCCCACAATAAATGGCGCACTTTTTCATCCGTAACCGGCCGAGAAATAACTGTGTTGTTTTACTTATTTAACACTCTCTGTAACTAATCAGCCATCTTTAGTGATCAACAAAGTTATTTTCCCAATACTGGAAGCCTCCAAAAACCCAAAGTACACTCCCGTGGGTGTGCGCAGAATTTTGAATGAACATTTCTATTACTCTGCACGTTTGGTGCAATTTAGTGAGCGAGCGTGATCGTAGGTATAAGCCTCAAATCAGTTACTGAGCCATAGCTTTAGGTTATTGTTGTTGTTGTGGTCTTCAGCTTTAGGTACTGTTTGATAAAAAGGACGGTCTTGACCCGGTCTGACTCAACGGTGGAAAGTAGAGAACTAGCGTCTTCCGTGTGGCATTTTTTTCCCCTTTTGACTTTGAACTTACTTCCCGTTTCGTCCGGGAAGAGATTATCGGCAGGAACTGCTAAAAATCAGCTGGAGGCGGTGTAGTGAATATTTGCTGTGTACGTGGTCTTAGGAACGTAGTTAGATTGCAGTTTTTCAGTCGGCATCGCAGTGTGGGCGCATTGCACACTTCTTGGCAGACCAAAACTATGTGCTGGGTCAGGACTCAAGCGTGGGATAGCCTTTAGCTCTACCGACTGATCTGCCCGAGCACGAGCACGACTCACGACCTGCTCTCACAGCTTGACTGCCGCCGGTACCGCCTTTCCTACCTTCCAGACTAAACAAAAAGTTCTCCTGTATACCTTGCGGGACTAGTACGCCGGCCGTGGTGACCGAGCGGTTCTAGGCGCTACAGTCTGGAAGCGCGCGACCGCTACGGTCGCAGGTTCGAATCCTGCTTCGGGCATGGATGTGTGTGATGTCCTTAGGTTAGTTAGGTTTATGAAGTTCTAAGTTCTAGGGACTGATGACCTTAGAAGTTAAGTCCCATAGTACTCAGAGTCATTTGAACCATTTTTTGGGACTAGCACACCTGGAATAAAACACATTATATTCCGGGGACATGACTAACAAGACCACGCGGCAGTGTGAAAAAAATGGTTCAAATGGCTCTGAGCACTACGGGACTCAACTGCTGCGGTCATAAGTCCCCTAGAACTTAGAACTACTTAAACCTAACTAACCTAAGGACATCACACACATCCATGCCCGAGGCAGGATTCGAACCTGCGACCGTAGCGGTCGTTCGGTTCCAGACTGTAGCGCCTTTAACCGCTCGGCCACTCCGGCCGGCGGCAGTGTGAGTTTTGTATTTTACATTTATGTGCGTGAAGTTCATAATTCAAATTTCAACTGGCGAAAGCAGTTCGATGGACGTAGCAAAAAATTTTCGAGAAAATCGACACCTAAGTTTTCTGAACGTTATTGATACTCTACATTAAGAACAATTTTTTGACACGTGGCTTGACACTGTGGTAGTGCTTGACACCTATGTGGGCGGTCCGGATTCGATTCTTGGACTACGCAAATTTTTAAACAGAGCTTCTACAATATTTTTTCTGAAAAGCACAGTACATAAAAATGAAACAAAATTAATTCGTAATATTCTTGTTAAATTTAAACGGTCTATATCAACAGAAACTGGATTGGGCATTGTTTGAGGAGGGACTGTTTATTGAAGGAAGGAATAGAAGCAACGGTGGAGGGAAAATGGTGAAGAGGAAAAAGAAGATATCAAATGCTGGACAATATCAAAGGAGGCAAATACTCAGAAATGAAAAGACTGGCTATGGACAGACAAAAGTGGAAGTGGCTTAACCCATGACAAGACCTGCCGTAAGGCAGAATACCATACACACATATACATATCAACAGTATTTTATAAAATATCGGTAATTAAGAATTTATATTCGCCATGGAAACTTTTTTCAATGATATGTAATTAGAAATAACGAAACGAACATTTTTCATAAAATAACAATTGTACACGTGTTAATTAGCATATATTTGCTGAATTTTATATTTAAATGACATACTATTTTAATTAAACGAGAAAAACGGAAAAGTAATGACCAAAATGACTCGAGCCAGCGATTACCAGTCTCGAGCGCTATATTTTTTTCATCTTATGTATTTTACGCTTCACTGAGAAGCTCGTACAATACGCGCTTTTTTTTTAAAAAAAATTTTGCATTACCTGAGAAACAAACCCAGGCCGCCTACATGGTAGGTAAGCATTTCACCCCAAATTCACATCACTTGTCGAAAAATGGGCCATACCTTACGGTAGTAAGGGAGGTGGGAAAACTCCAAAGTGGACTAACTCGAGAATTTTTTAGAGTTGCGTCGAATGGCTTTGGAGAACTGATATTTGAATTCTGAACTTCAAGTACTATAAACATAAAAAATTACCAAAATGCGATAGGTGTGTGATCGCCTTGTAAGCCACGGCCTGAACAGTTGCTCCCAGAACGAATGTTTTATTCTGACAGATTGAAACAGTGTGTCGGACTGGTACTCGGAGGTCCCAGGTTTGAGTCTCGACAGTCTGTGAGTGGTACAGGAGTACTGGCAATTTAAACCTGTTTCTCGAGTGACAGCAAGACTGGAGACCCTTCTTTAGACTAATTTAATACCGCAGAAATGCAAGCGATGAATCCGGGTCCATCGATAAACGTTACCGAGTGTAAATCTACAAATAGTAGGTCGGGT
Source organism: Schistocerca serialis cubense (assembly GCF_023864345.2). Taxonomy (NCBI): domain Eukaryota; kingdom Metazoa; phylum Arthropoda; class Insecta; order Orthoptera; family Acrididae; genus Schistocerca; species Schistocerca serialis. The sequence goes on from NC_064642.1 coordinate 155,125,599, forward strand.
AATTTGTCTTGCGTGCCGTACATCCCTACAAGGGATGTGATCCATCCAACGGTTTTCCGAATTTGCTCAACATGTGTACTATCGTACTACATACTATATGTGACCACTCTTCTTACTAGATGAATTTCTCAACCGTTTTTTTAACTCGTGCATTGCGTTTAACAAGGAAACATCGCTAACTTCAATTCACATTTTACGGAGAAAGAAGCACACTTGCAAGATATCAGCCCCAGCAATCGACCCCGCTCAAGAAACTTGGGCCATAATTCTGATTACGCAGTTATGACCTTTTCAAAGTATAGCTTTGAAACTTTCGCGCGCACCGGTTGTTTGTCACTCGCTCCGCCCCACTGGAGCCGCTTAATGCCCGGGCGCGAAGTCCTATACAGTGAAGTGAATAACAGGTTTGTGAAACACTGCTGTGACATTGGTAACATACTTTGTTCATTATCTCTAAGTGCGCAGTTTCTAACATCTTACGTTTTTCACAAATGCAATGTAAATGGATGAATGATTGAGTGTGTCATTAAAGAAGCAGCGTAGCGCTATTTAATCATTAACATCGTTGTTGTGCGTTATTTTGTTTCGGTTTTAAAACTGGAACTGTTGAAGTGAACAGTGTGGCCGTGCGGTTCTAGGCGCTTCAGTCTGGAACCGCGCGACCGCTACGGTCGCAGGTTCGAATCCTGCCTCGGGCATGGATGTGTGTGATGTCCTTAGGTTAGTTAGGTTTAAGTAGTTATAAGTTTTAGGGGACTGATGACCTCAGATGTTAAGTCCCATAGTGCTCAGAGCCATTTGAACCATTTTTTTGCTGAAGTGAAGTGCGTCTCGAGGGGACGCTTCTATCGACAAGACATGCACTGTGTTAGAAACCAGCCCCAGGAGATCGATCAGACGAGCTGCACAACAGATGGGAATCAACCGGGAGAGACTGCGGCAACTTGTTGTTGAAGACTTGCATCTCTTCACATACAAAACTCAAACCTATCAGCCATTAAGCCCCAGGCCGAAGGAATAGCAGCTGTATTTCGCCAACACTATTGTCCACAGAGCTGACGAACACGACTGTTATGTGATTATGGTTTGGTTTAGCGACGAAGCCCACTTTCATTTGGATGGGCTCGTCAATAAGCGAAATTGGCGCATTTCGTTATCGAGAAGGCTCTTCTGCCTCAACGGATGACTGTGTGGTGTGGAATGTCCAGTCACGGAATAATCGGTGCGATATTCCTCAATGGCACGGTGACTACCGAACGGTACGTGAATGTTTTGGTAGATGATTTCATCCCCATTAACCTAAGTGACCCTGATTTCGACAAGACGTGGTTCATGCAAGACGGAGCTCGACCCCATCGAAGCAGAAAAGTGTTTTATGTCCTGGAGGAGCACTTTGGGGACCACGTTCTGGCTCTGGAGTACCCAGAGGCCACTTTCAAGGGCCTCGATTGGCCTCCATATTCTCCGGATCTGAAGAAGTGCGACTCTTTTTTGTGGAGCTATGTTAAAGACGAGGTGTACAGCAATAACCCCAAAACCATTGCTCAGCTGATAACAGCCATTTAGAAGGTCATCGACAGCATCGATGTTCCGACACTTTAGCGTGTCACGCAGAATTTCGCTATTCGCGTGCATATCAAACATGTCATAATCTATATCCGAATATCTACATCTACATTCATACTCCGCAAGCCACCCAACGGTGTGTGGCGGAGGGCACTTTACGTGCCACTGTCATTACCTCCCTTTCCTGTTCCAGTCGCATATGGTTCGCGGGAAGAACGACTGTCTGAAAGCCTCCGTGCGCGCTCTAATCTCTCTAATTTTACATTCGTGATCTCCTCGGGAGGTATAAGTAGGGGGAAGCAATATATACGATGCCTCATCCAGAAACGCACCCTCTCGAAACCTGGCGAGCAAGCTACACCGCGATGCAGAGCGTCTCTCTTGCAGAGTCTGCCACTTGAGTTTGTTAAACATCTCCGTAACGCTATCACGGTTACCAAATAACCCTGTGACGAAACGCGCCGCTCTTCTTTGGATCTTCTGTATCTCCTCCGTCAACCCGATCTGGTACGGATCCCACACTGATGAGCAATACTCAAGTATAGGTCGAACGAGTGTTTCGTAAGCCACCTCCTTTGTTGATGGACTACATTTTCTAAGGACTCTCCCAATGAGTCTCAACCTGGTACCCGCCTTACCAACAATTAATTTTATATGATCATTCCACTTCAAATCGTTCCGCACGCATACTCCCAGATATTTTACAGAAGTAACTGCTACCAGTGTTTGTTCTGCTATCATATAATCATACAATAAAGGATCCTTCTTTCTATGTATTCGCAATACATTACATTTGTCTATGTTAAGGGTCAGTTGCCACTCCCTGCACCAAGTGCCTATCCGCTGCAGATCTTCCTGCATTTCGCTACCATTTTCTAATGCTGCAACTTCTCTGTATACTACAGCATCATCCGCGAAAAGCCGCATGGGACTTCCGACACTATCTACTAGGTCATTTATATATATTGTGAAAAGCAATTGTCCCATAACACTCCCCTGTGGCACGCCAGAGGTTACTTTAACGTCTGTAGACGTCTCTCCATTGATAACAACATGCTGTGTTCTGTTTGCTAAAAACTCTTCAATCCACCCACACAGCTAGTCTGATATTCCGTAGGCTCTACTTTGTTTATCAGGCGACAGTACGGAACCATATTGAACGCCTTCCGAAAGTCGAGAAAAATAGCATCTACCTGGGAGCCTGTATCTAATATTTTCTGGGTCTCATGAACAAATAAAACGAGTTGGGTCTCACACGATCGCTGTTTCTGGAATCCATGTTGTTTCCTACAGAGTAGATTCTGGGTTTCCAAAAACGACATGATAGTCGAGCAAAAAACATGTTCTAAAATTCTACAACAGATCGACGTCAGAGATATAGGTCTATAGTTTTGCGCATCTGCTCGACGACCCTTCTCGAAGACTGGGACTACCTGCGCTCTTTTCCACTAATTTGGAACCTTCCGTTCCTCTAGAGACTTGCGGTACACGGCTGTTAGAAGGGGGGCAAGTTCTTTCGCGTACTCTGTGTAGAATCGAATTGGTATCCCGTCAGGTCCAGTGGAATTCCCTCTGTTGAGTGATTTCAGTTGCTTTTCTATTCCTTGGACACTTATTTCGATGTCAGCCATTTTTTCGTTTGCGCGAGGATTTAGAGAAGGAAGTGATGTTTACATGTTGAATAAAGTGTGTGCACACCGTAGTTTGCGACCTAATTTACGTTTTTTTTCGTATAGTTTAATAATCGTCACCCTTTGCCTGTTAGAAACCAGTGAAGCTCTAGCGGCTGAAGGTAGGCAAGGGATGTCGAAGCGGTTGCCTAACCCTCGGGTACTACAGCATCCGCCGCGACAGGCTGATTGGGTGTCGATATTTCTAAAGGCACATTTCTAAAGTGCTCAACAAACGTGCGTGGAATGCACCGAGAGTGTTACCGAACTTCGTACTGTCGAACTTATGGCCCAAATTTTCGAGCGGGGACGATTGCTGGGACTGATATCATGCAAGTGTGCTTTTTTTTTCTCTCTCTCTCTGAAATATGAGGTCAAGTTAGTGATGTTCCCTTGTCAGTGCGTAACACAATCGTGGGAAAGATGTGCAGAATCGGGAACCTGCTGGTCTTATGGTTCCCTTACGAGCGTGGGGTCTTGTGCGGTACAGCGAAAGCTCCGAACGAAATACACACTTCAACACTTGACGCTACTAACTCGCAGAATGTGAAGCAACACAGGAAGCTGATACCGCAGTTCCACATGGTGTTCTACATTAGCGTGCCCTGCGCGCCGCCCCCACTTGCTGGGAGCGGGCCCCGGAGCACGCGAGCAGGGCAGCGGCAGGGGCGTGGCCCGCCAGACAGCACCTGCCGCTCGCCAGCGCCGCCCACGCCTTCCGCCGCCCCAGACGGCCGGGCGCCCGCCGCCCACGGCCGCGCGTCTGCACGCACCGCGCCTGATTTACGTCACCACCTGTCGTTTTGGTCCACTTTTACTGCGCCGTCGGCTGCTCTCCGCAGATTACAAATGTTCACAAACCCGCTCCATATATCCAGGCTGAAGACGCATCAGGAAATCGTTTACCAGTCTTGGGTAGCAAAACGCAGTCAGCGAGGTCTTAACTGACTGCCGTATAATTGAAGGCTAGTATGTAATAACGCATTATATCGTTCTTTAGCCTCATATATACAAATTTCACGAACGTCAGATAAGATCCCCTCTGAAGACCTACATCAGCATATTTGCATACCGTGTATCTTGGACAACCCTGTAAAAGATAAACGGCTCAAGAAGTCAAAAAAGGTCTTCCATACTGAGAGTAAACACAGGATCAGATACGCTATCTGATCATTAGTATCCCCTTTGCAATACCGAATAGACCATTAGATTTCGGGAGAGACCGACCAGGCAGTATACGAGGAGACAAGGAGAGCTCAGTCACTTAGAACGTGGACTAGTCAGTGGATGTCACCTCAATAACAAATCCATTAGGTCATTTCAGCCTTTATATATGCGCCCAAGTCGACTGTTGGTGAAACTGTCAAGTGGAAACGCGAAGGAACGATAACAGCTAAACCAATCCCTGGCAGGGAACGTCGAGCACTGCAGAGGGTAACTGCAAAAATCTCATGGAATCACTCGTGAGTTCCAAAGTGCTGTCAGAAATCCAGCTAGCACAATGTGCGGAGGGAATTAAAAAGTGTGGGCCACAGTGGTTGACCATCTCCTCAGAAGCCACACTTTTCTGTAGTCAACGCTCATTGACGCTTGGGATGGTGTAAACAGTGACCCCACAGGACGATGGATAACTGGAAACGAGTGATTTGGAGTGATGAGGAGATGAGTCACATTGTACCCTGTGGTAAGCCTGCGGAAGAGTTTGTGTTTGGGCGAATGCCTCGAGAACGCTACATGTCATCATAAGTAGTGCCATTAGTGAAGTACGGAAGAGGGGATGTAACGGAATGGAGGTGTTTTTCGCCGTTAGGGTTTGGTCCCTTTATTGGGTGGGCTGCAGAAAACACTAAATGCGGAAAAATGAACATTTTGCAGCATTATGTACTGCGTATAATAAAGAAAAAGCGTGGAGATGATGATTGCCTGTGCCAACATGAGAATGGAGCCTCTCATAAAGCAGCGTCTATAAAGCAATGGTTTCTGGTCAACAACATTCTTGAAATGGAGTTGCCTGCCTAGAGTGTCCACTTTTACTCAGCAGAAGACCCCAACATCCAACATAACTATCTTTTTTGTTTAGGCCCTGGAGGAGAAGGGCAACGCCCTTGCCGCAGTGGACACACCGGTTCCCGTCAGATCACCGAAGTTAAGAGCTATCGGGTGTGGCCGGCACTTGGATGGGTGACCATCCGGGCGCCATGCGCTGTTGCCGTTTTTCGGGGTGCACTCAGCCTCGTGATGCCAACTGAGGTCCAACGCGGCGGTCGGATGGTCCCAATGGGCCACTTTTGGCCTGAAGACGGAGTGCTGGAGGAGAAAGGGGCTCCATTTCCTTTCCAGATAATCAGACAGCTCACTAAAAGTGTCCCAAGCAGTTCAAGCAATCGAAACGGTAAATGGTGGAGACATTTCATATTAATGTCCATTAGTAGGTATCAGGACACTTTCGTTCAGATAGTGTGTTTTGCTGTATGGTTAATACTAGTTTCTTAAGGAGCCAGGAGGCACAAGGTAACGGGCGTCTTAGTAAGATATCTGCCTTCACCAGCTCTGTTTCCTATTTGCTTTTTAAGGCTGGAAATGGAGCTGCTAAAAAAAAGCTTGAGGGAGGCTCTCAGACTGCAACAAAGTACCTTATAATTTGAAGCAAAGCGGCTGCCGCAGTGTTGATGTCAATCTGTGTTACTGCATACATGACTTATAATGCGGAGATGCACCCTTATTCATACGTGACAATGATAAATTTTAATAATTAAAAACTTTTTTTATAAAAGTGTGACGTCAGAAAGGTGTGTAGGCTGACCATAGGGTTCATTTTCTGCTGTCAGGCATGTTTAATTGGAAAATCGTATGAAAGTATTTTTTATCAACACTGAATATATCTTACTACAGCCTCAAAGAGGGAGACTTCGAGATTTTGTGGACCGAGCAAGATGGAGCAACGGTTAAGACTTCCGCTGTGTGAAGTTCAAATATTCATTCGGCAAATATGATTTAGGTTGTCTGCCGTTTCCCAAACTGATTAGGCGAATGCCGCAATGATTGTTTTGAAAATAATGCCACCGATTTCCATCAATGTTCTATCTCGGCTTGTGTTCCCTCATTGTCATAGACGGGATATTAGGTGATAATCTCCCTTTATTTTTGTTTCATTTGGGTTTTGATAGCATATGCCTTCCAAAGTTTGTACATTGATATTGATGTGGAACATAGAAGTTGCTAGCTGGTCCTAGCTTACGCGTGCTTAACATACGCAAACAGACGCTGCCGTTACGGTTTGACGAGTATCTACAGAATAATTTCACGTTTTGCACCTCCTGTTGCATGAGTGCCAAAGTGGAACGAACAGTTTTGCGGCAAATACATTTGACATTAAGGTAAAGGGCGCATTGGAAGGACAAGTTTATGTGATGATTTTGCAGGAATAGTATGTCAAAGTTTCTACAGAGTTTACAGAATCGACACCTAGAGACGATTAATAGATGTGTTAACCACAATTGGTCCATTCAATTAAAGCGGTTCAGACTGTTATTCAAACTATTGTGTAATAGTGCCGTAAAGGGACAAGGATTTAGTCACAGTTCCATCGCCGCTATGAAACAGGATGAGGGTCTGAGGAAGAAATTATTATGAGAGACAATTAATTTATCTCTAGAATTAATAACTACAGTGTCCGGATATAATTATTCTTAGATACCCTGCAGCATCACAGGTATCAAACGTGACAACCTAAAATTAAAATAGTGTTGAGAGACAAGGATTTGTTCAGGAACAGGAAAGAATCGAAACCCTTAAGAAGTGGTACTACTGATGAATACTAAAAATTAGGTGGGCTGAGGACGTTCTCCGCAGAATCGGCGAGGAGAGGAATGTACGGAAAACACTGACAAGAAAGAGGGAAATGATGATAGGGCGTCTGTTAAGACATCAGGGAATAACTTCGATGGTACTAGAGAGAGCTGTAGAGCGTAAAAAGGTATAGAGGAAGACACTGAGATACATCGGGCAAGTAAAAAATAGAGAGGAAGACAAAGACTGAGATACATCCAGCAAATAATTGAGGACGTAGCTTGCAAATGCTACTCGAAGATGAAACGTTTGGCACAGGAGTGGAATTCGTGGCGGGGCGCATCAAACCAATCACACACACACACACACACACACACACACACACACAAACTACAATTTCTGTACCGATTTTTTCAGTCTAGAGGTCACACTATGTTCTGGACACACAGAGAACGTAACACTGCCTAGTGTACGAACTGCCGTCAGCTGCTTGCCACCTGCCGCTCTTCTCCTTCAGGGCCCGTGAACTGTACTGTTGATTCTTGTGCCCCAGTTGATTCTTGTGCCCCCACAGCACTGCAGGTGCAGTCATATATATATATATATATATATATATATATATATATATATATATATATATATGACATTTATATGATATAAAATCCATGGAGAAGAAATAAAAACTTTGGGGTTCGCCTATGACATTGTAATTCTGTCGGAGACAGCAAAGGACTTGGAAGAGCAGTTGAATGGAATGGACAGTGTCTTGAAAGGAGGATATAAGATGAACATCAACAAAAGCAAAACAAGGATAATGGAATGTAGTCTAATTAAGTCGGGTGATGCTGAGGGAATTAGATTAGGAAATGAGGCACTTAAAGTAGTAAAGGAGTTTTGCTATTTGGGGAGCAAAATAACTGATGATGGTCGAAGTAGAGAGGATATAAAATGTAGGCTGGCAATGGCAAGGAAAGCGTTTCTGAAGAAGAGAAATTTGTTAACATCCAGTATAGATTTAAGTGTCAGGAAGTCATTTCTGAAAGTATTCGTATGGAGTGTAGCCATGTATGGAAGTGAAACATGGACGATAAATAGTTTGGACAAGAAGAGAATAGAAGCTTTCGAAATGTGGTGCTACAGAAGAATGCTGAAGATTAGATGGGTAGATCACATAACTAATGAGGAAGTATTGAGTAGGATTGGGGAGAAGAGAAGTTTGTGGCACAACTTGACCAGAAGAAGGGATCGGTTGGTAGGACATGTTCTGAGGCATCAAGGGATCACCAATTTAGTATTGGAGGGCAACGTGGAGGGTAAAAATCGTAGAGGGAGACCAAGAGATGAATACACTAAGCAGATTCAGAAGGATGTAGGTTGCAGTAGGTACTGGGAGATGAAAAAGCTTGCACAGGATAGAGTAGCATGGAGAGCTGCATCAAACCAGTCTCAGGACTGAAGACCACAACAACAACATATATATATATATATATATATATATATATATATATATATATATATATATATATATATCCCTTTGTACTTATTACCGCCTGCTGTAAAAGGTATGTGCGAGACAGGTGAGGAGATTGTCGCGGCCCCGCAGATGGACGCCTTGTGGAAGACGCGGCGGCCTCCGGTAAAAAGCGGCAGGAAACGCGTGTGCGTGGCTGCCGGGCTGCCCTGGGCGGCGACCAAACATGGCAGCGCCACGGCCATCCGGCCGGCCGCTCTGCGCCAGTGACCTCCAAGCGGCGACAGCCTCCGGACGGCTCCCACGGCTCCCCGAGAACTCGTCTTGCGATTCGCAACTACTCCCAAGGGTCCAAGTCTCCACCGTAGCGTGACGTGGACGCCTGTTTACGAACTGCGGCCAGCGGTAGCAAGGTGAAAAGATCCCCGCCCTGTTCTGAAACTGTTTGTCCCCACCATTTATCTACTGGGCGACAGTTATTGGACTACATGAAATAAAATCGTCGTAACTTCCAAACGGTTTGGCGTTAGGACGTTCAAACTGCACGGATGGCTGCGGGTCGTGACGGGAATTAGTATGCGATTGTTGCTTGGTTTAGCGACGAAGCGCACTTTCATTTGGATGGGCTCGTCAATAAGCGAAACTAGCGCATTTGGGGGACTGAGAATCCGCATTTCGCGATCGAGAAGTCTCTTCACCCTCAACGGGCGACTGTGTTGTAGTGATGGGGAGCTCGTGAATGAGTCGTTCAAATGAACGCTTCACTCCAGCGAAGTGTGAACTAACCACTCGATTTCAATGAACTGGTACTTCAAACTATTCACAGATAGCACACTCCACACTTTTTTTCTAGTTCATTCACTCTCTTCCCCTCTCCGTCATCCCATTACATTGGCGCTACGTCACTCATTCTCCCTTCACTTCAGTTCCCCCTCTACTGCCTGTCGACGAATCGCGCGGCGTTTGTGTGAAACGATTGGTTTGCGGGGGGTTGTGGGGGTGAGGGACGAGGGGAAGGCAGCGTCAGCTGCTTCCTGCAGTGCTGACATCATTACCCGTGACTATTTGTGCAGTCCAGTTATACTTCGCGTCTACCGGTAGCCTACCGTTGGCAGCGCTTGCGGACAAATGAATATTAAAGATACAAACGAAGAGGCTGGCTGTGTGAGCACGCACAGCCAACATGAAAATAAAAGGTTTGTTAATAACACTGAAAGAGGGATTTTACCTGAAATCGTACCAATGACTACAGGTGACAGTTAACGTTTTGAATCTGGAGGGTTATTATTCTCAACAAAAATAAAATCTACAGGAAAACTTCTGAATAATTACTTAACGTAGATATATAGACTTTGTGACAGTGGTATACATACACATTCTATTTTGGATTAAATTTTAAAAGGAACGTAAAATTGGACTGCATTTCGTTGATAGCCCTAGTTTTTCAGTCCACGAATACAACAAATAAGGTTTCACTTGCCAGATAAGACTTTTTTGGGCGCTTCATGAGAAAATGTCGAGCAAGATTAAATGTAATAGGCCTACCTTCTTTATATGTGACAGGCTTCTCTGTTTATCTTTCCTCTGTCCCCTTCGACCATGCTCTGTTTAAGTTAACTCAGATGCTGCAAGAGCGCAAAACGTTGCGTGCACGCTACTGCATAGTTCGGCCATCTGTTGGTAAAATTATGAAGTATTACGAAGCTTTATTGTACGAGCGAGGCGAAGCGAGCGTAGCCGCGGCTGAGCGGCGAACTGGGCAACTTCGCCAGCCTCCCGTACTTCATCAATGAACTACTTCATTTGAACGCTTCACGGCAAAGAGTGAAATGAATGAAGTAGTTCACGGGAATGAACGAGTTCGACCCATCTCTACTGTGTTGTGTGCAGTGTTGAGTCACGGAATAATCGGTGCGATATTCCTCGATGGCACGGTGACTATCGAACGGTACGCGTTGGTTTTGGAAGAGGATTTCATCCCCCTTATCCAAAGTGACCCTGATTTCATGATGTGGTTCATGCAAGATGGAGCTCGATCCCATCGAAGCGGAAGAGTTTTTGATGTCCTGGAGGAGCACTTTGCGCACCGAAGTCTGGCTCTGGGGTACTCAGAAGCCACTGGCTTGGGCCTTGATTGGCCGCCATATTCTCCGGATCTGAACATATGCGACTCCCTCTTGTGGAGCTATGTTAAAAACAAATTATACAGCAATAAACTCAAAGGCATTGCTGAGCTGAAAACAGCTATTCAGAAGGCCAGCTTCGATGTTCAGACACTTCAGCGAGTCATGCAGAATTTCGCTATTCGTCTGCGCCACATCATCGCCAATAATGTCAGGGATATGGAACATGTCATAACCCAAATCCGAATATCTGTAGTGACGTTTACATGTTGAATAAGGTGTGGGCTCGCCGCATTCTGTAACTAGTTCACGTTTTTTTCATATAGTTCAACAATTGTCCCCCTCTAGATGTGTTCTGCGCAAATCACCAAATGAGGGATGGTCTTAAACCTTTAATTATTACATTGAAAAGAAGTAGTTACCTAATCAACTTTTTCTTTCTTTGCAGATAAATGTCTGCAGTCTTGTCACTCACAGACATCTTCGCGCCACAGTATTGTGCCATGCCTCTAGAAGAAGCAATACAAGATGCCGCGGACCATTCCCACAGAGATGGGAAAAACCTACTGGATAAAACCGATACCGGTATTTTAGTTCTGAATAATCGATATTTTTTGGCATCTGTTTGGTATCGGCTATGTCAGATGCTTTTTATTTTTTACTAATTACCGAGTAAAGAAACCGAAATACCAATTAGCCACGGATCAGTGCTAAAATTTTTCCTTTTAAATAAATCTATTTTAGAAATGAAGTAATTTTATTCGTAAAATTTACATTGGTTTGAAATATTGCGTTATTGCAGAAAATCGGAAAATCTATCAGTGCTGTTTTTAATAAAAATACCGACAGAAACGAGCAAAAAACACGTGGCATAAGAATAGGTGCGGCATTGCTGAGACATTAATGTCCCTGTTGCCTTGTGCCGCGTGCACGTACGGTGTGCAACGCTTTTCCGCAGCTGGTCTGTGCGGTAGTTGCTCGTTGTCGTAGCCTGACATCCTTTGTATTGCAGAGTGCCACCAACCATAGTCTGGAAATATTGTTACGAAGTGACGTAGGAATGAAATACAATGCTTCATTTGCTTAAAAAAGACTTGTCTGTCACTTCTAAGAAATAATAATGAGGAAGGGAATTATGCTAACAGCAATAAATTAAAAACTTAACAACAACTGATTCATAGCAAACAATAAAACTGAAAGTATCTGATCTACTCTCTGTGTCTACATAATATGGTTTTATCTCCTTGTAGCCCTTGAAAATGATAAATTAACACGAAAAACAGAGTTTTTTAACCTCAGTTTTCAAACTTTAGCACTGACTATTTGTAATGCCCCGTGGTATGACCCCCGATTACAACAAGATTTTTGAGCATAGTTAACAGTTATAACCAATAGGATAATACTGGTGATTTTTTGCCGTATTCAACCACTTATCATTTGCAGAAGCAGTGAATGTTGGACGTACTAAGTTTTCCTTTATTTGCCTATTTAATTTAATATTTTGATTATACGTATCTTTAAACTGAGAAGGTAAAAATTTTCAGTCCTTTTTCAATTTCTACTTTTATTACAGGAAATAAGAGGAATGAGAAACCGAAAATCATTTATTTCATAAACTGGTTATTTCGAGCGGAGTGTGTGCTGATATGAAACTTCCTGGCTGATTAAAACTGTGTGCCGGACCGAGACTCGAACTCGGGACCTTTGCCTTTCGCGGGCAAGTGCTCTACCAACTGAGCTACCCAAGCACGACTCACGCCCAGTCCTCACAGCTTTACTTCTGCCAGTACCTCGCCTCCTACCTTCCAAACTTTACAGAAGCTCTCCTGCGAACCTTGCAGAACCGGTAGAGCACTTGCTAGCGAAAGGCAAAGGTCCCGAGTTCGAGCCTCGGTCCGGCACACAGTTTTAATCTGCCAGGAAGTTTCATATCAGCGCACACTCCGCTGCAGAGTGAAAATCTCATTCTGGAGACAAAACACTGAGTTTTCACATACATTATCTCAGTTGGATGTTAACTACCAGGAAAATTCTCGGACCGTCCAAGAACCAACTTTGGACCATTTACACCTGCGCAGGCAACAATTAAAGTCCTTTTGCAATACGAAACTGCCGGCCGGTGTGGCCGAGCGGTTCTAGACGCTACAGTCTGGAATCACGCAACCGCTACGGTCGCAGGTTCGAATCCTGCCTCGGCCATGGATATATGTGATGTCCTTAGATTAGTTAGGTATAAGTAGTTCTAAGTTCTAGGGGACTGATGACGTCAGAAGTTAAGTCCCATAGTGCTCAGAGCCATTACGAAACTATGGACAAGTTGATTACATGGTAACTGTGTTCATATCTTGTTACCATTCGGTCATTTTCCACGTGCGGAACTAAGAGTCCTGATTGCTCAAAGTCCTCCATATCGCCCACTAGTGCGAAACCAGAGCGCGGAACAGAACTCGCTGGTGACCTTGCGCTGTCCGCGCCTCGGCGGCTGCAGCAGGCTAGGGATGGAGAGAACAGCAACGTGTGTGTGTGTGCAGGGAGTCGCGAGGTCACGGCGACAGTGAAGGCGGTGTCGCTTGGCACGCTGCCCTGCCCGCTGCAACGGCGCGACTTCCGCGACGCCGACACCACCGACGCTGACGTCAGCGCCGCATTCCCGCTGACGGCGGGCCGCGCGACGCCTCGGAACGCTCCGCGCACCGCCCGCCAGCGGATCGACTCGCTCCGGCCTGCCTCCAGGCAATGTAAGCCTCGCAGTATCTCCAGCTGTGGCCGCGTTTCTTCAGGTCCGGAACACTGTTCTGCACCGTTGCACAGGAAACAGACTACAGGGCGAGTCAAAAGTCCTTGGACACCTTCATAAGTTGGAAGATTAAAGGGAAAATTGAAATGTGATGATGGGAAAATAGGTTTGACGTGGGGCCGCAACTTTTGGAGTGAATGTCATTCATCGCCGCCACCTTGAATCCGTCAGTTTTGAATTCAAGTCATTTTTTTAAAAAGGGAAGGGGGGTATGACATATCGAATAACACTCGCTTGAGCTCTGGAATTTAGTGGTGTAAATTGTTTGTGTCTATATCTTGTACAGTCTAGAGGTTATTAATGTTCAAAGTTGGGAAATTAGCTTCTTACCGACTGTTACATGTTCTACGTGTTGTCCATCCCGTGCTATGGGGACATCTTGAGCAGATAGTGTATGCTGAGAGCATCCGTGGTTTGAGACACCTGGAGGAACGCGTACAACACGCCTGTGACCAAATTGCAGGAGACACTCTCGTCCGTGTGCAGACACAGTGGTTGCGGCGACTACAGTTTTGCATTGCATGCCTCGGGCATGGATGTGTGTGATGTCCTTAGGTTAGTTCGGTTTAAGTTAGTTCTAGGTTCTAGGGGACTAATGACCTCAGATGTTAAGTCCCATAGTGCTCAGAGCCATTTGAACCATTTTTTTCAACACGTATAGACTATTTCACGTTGACCTAGAATCACGAAATTTGGTGAGATTGTTGGTTTCGCAGTATAAGTAAAAGAAAGAATCCGAAAATTGTTAATTATATCACATACCAAAATATTTTTTTTATCACACGTTATCCGATTTCGAACTTAAAATCACAACATTCTCGTAAGCCTAGGAAATCCCAGGAGCAATATTTTGCCAGTCTCAATGTCGACAACAGGCAAAAAATCGTCAAGGTTTCCGATTCCCGGGACAGTTGAACTGTCTATAGACACACGTAAGTTCATACGGAACCCTCAGCAGGTGAGTCCTGTTCGCACCTGACCATTTCTTTCCTTTATTGGACATACAGGCATTTCGAGAGGTGATCGTTTAGAGATCTGCAGCTTCGGTACAATTCATTTCAACGACGGTATTGCACAAACAGAGTCTCTCGTAACAAACGCGTATATCGAAAGCTAAGGGCTATAAAACCATTCCTTGTTGCCTCTTCCCATCTGCCGTGGATATTTTTACTAGCGGCAGAGGCACCGGCACTACGGGCAGTCACGTCCCGGGCTGTGTACACGGAGCTGACGCGGCTGCGAAACAGCGCCGGATAACGCTTCGTCACGTATCAGCCAGTCATCCTCGGGCCGGTGCTATTAATTCTTCGGAGTAGTGAACAGCTGGACCACACGCCTCGCAACCGATGTCTAATATTAACCTCTCTCGTCTGACTCCAGGAAGACGCAAACCGGCGCGCCCGTTATTTGCACGTGGCTCTGTGATGGCCGTGGGAAGTTTAAGACCTTATAGCGCGGTCGCACGCACCAGTCCCCTCATCCGCGGAGCAAACAGACTCGGGAAGAGATGTAAGCAGCACTCCACCCAAGGCGGCAAGTGGATACTCGCTGTGAAACCGTCTTCCTTTCTCAACAGCGAACGGCTAGATGATTACATTTGCAACTGCTGTCCAGCTGGGTGAGAAGACGTCTGGCTCACATTTGATCTACTGGCCTATTTACTAAGCTGGTCAGACACAGTGGTACAATAATCCAAGCTATAGGGTATTTGTGTTTATCGATTAACTTTAGACACAAAAACGGTTGTGGTAAGACCTAAAATAGACAGTTAGGGAGACACGCGATCCGTAATATTTCACTATAAAGTAATTTGCCTTCACTGCCATATAAAGAACCAGTTGCAAACCGGTTTTAGTTATTGAACAACCATCTACAGATCTATGAAATGTGCCGAATGAAGTTGTGCAGTGGTCAGCACATTGGACTCGCATTCGGGCGGACGACTGTTCAAATCCGCGTCCGGCCATCCTGATTTAGGTTTTCCGTGATTCCCTAAATCGCTTCCGGCAAATGCCGGGATGGTTCCTTTGAAAGGGCACGGCCAATTTCCTTCGCATTCTTCACTAATTCGATGGGACCGAAGACCTCGCTATTTGGTCCCCTCCCCCAAATCAACCAAGCAACCTATCTATGAAACGTAAAGGAAAATGCTTATCAGTAAAGTAAATCACGTTAGTCAGAGCTCAAAAATAATTAAAAATAAGACAGGATAATATATCGTAGCTGGTCATTCAACTCGTATCATAAAGCACGTTGTGAGTTGTACACAAGAAGAGTGCGTTGCAAACAGCAAATTGTCAAGGTGCTCAAAACATGCCCATTGCACTACCAGCATGAAAGGCAGTCACCACAACGCTGGACGCTATGCTTCCCTATGCGCCACCAGCAATGGATAGAGCTGTTTTTAATTTCGATATCTATACGAGGAGTTTTTTAAAATATAATTACCGTTTTGAAATATGCCGGTTGAAGCTTTGCTCTCGTCCTATTGCCCATACTCGGAAAGCATCTTCAAATATGCTTTCGCTCGCATGATCGTGGAGGAGGAGATAAGTATTTAACGTCCCGTCAACAACGTGGTCAATGGGGATGGAGCACAAGCCCCGATTAGGGAAGGATGGGGTAGGAAATCGACCATTCCCTTTCAAAGGAGCTGTTCCGGCATTCGCCTGAAGCGATTTCGGAAAATCACGGGAAACCTTGATGGCGGGACAAGGGCCTGAATCGTCGTCCTTCCAAATGCGAGTCCAGGCCGCTAACCAGTGCGCTACCCTGCTCGGTCTTCTACTTCAAGCTCTTTGCTTTCCATATTTTGCTGGGTGGTACTAGCGACCAAAATAAGAAAAGTATGTCCAGTATGGCTCTAAAGTGCGTACCTTATCAGCTACGAGCACTTGTTCATCTTAGCTACTGTGAAACTCATCTGTTCTACTGAACAAAAGCGCATAATTCTTAAGGCATCTATTTTAAGAGCCCATGCTGACTTGACAGTTTCTCCTTATTTTGAACCATACTATCACCACCCAAAATATGGAAAGCAAAGAGCGTGCAGCAGAAGAGATTTGTTTCACAGTATCGAAGATGGAGAAGCGCTCATAGCTCTTAAGGTACGCATTTTTATGTTTACTAGATATTTTTGCTTCGAATGATCGTTCCTATCATATCCTTGAATATCGACCATTGCTCCTGGGACACCCTGTCAATATGGTTCAAATGGTTCTAAGCACTATGGGACTTAACATCTGTCATCAGTCCCCTAGTCTTAGACCTAACTAACCTAAGACATCACGCATATCCATGCCCGAGGCAGGATTCGAACCTGAGACCGTAGCAGCAGCGCGGTTCCGACTGAAGCGCTTAGAACCGCTCGGCACAGCGGCCGGCCATCCTGTCAATAATACGATCTAATACTGTTGCACTAAAGACTTGGCAAAGACTACAAATGACTGTGAAATAGCTGAATAATGTGTCTATGAAAACGAACTGTTCTTTATGGAATGACGCAGTATATTCTGACGCAAGTTAGCTAAGAACAAAATTTATCGCCTGCTGATGGAGCACGAACCCTGGAACCGGTTGTAATGATGTATATGGTACCAAAATGACTATCAACGGTCCATTATACACTGAAGCGACAAAGAAACCGGTATAGGCTTGCGTATTCGAATAGAGAGATTTGTAAACAGGCAGAATACGGCGCTACGGTCGGCAACTCCAATATAAGACAACAAGTGTCTGGCGCAGTTGTTAGATTGGTTACTGCTGCTACAATGGCAGGTTACCAATACATAAGTAAGTCTGAACGTGGTGTTATAGTCGGCGCACGAGCGATGGGGCACAGCATCTCCGAGGCAGCGGTGAAGTGTTGTTTTCCCGTACGACCATTTCACAAGTGTACCGTGAATATCAGGAATCCGGTAAAACATCAAATCTCCGATATCGCTACGGCCGGAATAAAGATCCTGCAAGAACGGGACCAACGGCGACTGAAGAGAATTGTTCAACGTGACAGAAGTGCAACCTTTCCGCAAATTGCTGCAGATCTCAGTGCTGGGCCATGAACAAGTGTCAGCGTGCCAACCATTCAACGAAACAGCATCGATATGGGCTTTTGGAGCCGAAGGCTCACTCGTGTACCTTTGATGACTGCACGACAGAAAGCTTTACGCCTCGCCTGGGTCCGTCAACACCGACATTGGACTGTTGATGACTGGAAACATGTTGCCTAGTCAGACGAGTCTCGTTTCAAATTGTATAGAGGTGATGGACGTGTATGGGTATGGAGACAACCTCATAAAACCATGGACCCTAGATGTCTGCAGGGGACTCTTCAAGCTGGTATATGGTCTGTAATGGTGTGGGGCGTGTGCACTTGGAGTGATATGGGACCCCTGATACGACTAGATACGACTGACAGGTGACACGTACACAAGCATCCTGTCTAATCACTTGCATCCAATCATGTCCATTGTGCATTGCAGCAGGACAATGCGGCACTCCACACGTCCAGAATTGCTAGAGAGTGGCTCCAGGAACACTCTTCTGAGATTAAACACTTCCGCTGGCCTCCAGACTCCTCAGACATGAAAATTGTTGAGCATATCTGGGATGCGTGAAGAGATCTTCACCCCCTCGTACTCTTACGGATTTATGGAGAGCCCTGTAGGATTCGTTGTGTCAGTTCCCTCGAGCACTACTTCAGACAATAGAAAAGTCCATGCCACGTCGTGTTGCGGCACTTTTGCGTGCTCGCCGAGGCCCTATACGTCCGTAGGCAGGTGTACCAGTTTATTTGGCTCTTCAGTGATTTTATTTATATTTCATAGCGTCGGATGCTGCCGAAACATAATACGGGACGTATATTGAAACACGGACTGGCGGCAGTGTTTTCATTCTTAGTTCAAAGTTACAGCTTTTTGTAAAATTAATTCAACTAGGCCGAGGGTGCACGATATTTCGGCACAAGGCCCGTTTCTGCTGAAACGATGGACGCCTCCTCTGACGCGGGAGAGACGTCACCAACTCGCGCGCGAGCTCCTGGCGTGGGGCAGTCAGCGCTTTATTTTCATGCAGCCAGCGCCTCGGGTCCATTCGTGGGTTTTAATGTGAGCACGGAGGAGTGGGCGGCGAGCGGAACCCGGACAGGACAGCGGAGCTGCGGCTGGTGGGTGGCTCGCACTTTACGACCTGTCCCCGCGGCGGCGGAACAAATCTCGCCTCCAGGCGACGACCAACTGGTCGCGCAACTCACACGGAGTCCAGCGGAAGGGCGTCGAACGGTAACTAATGGAAATGCTGTTCTGCCGTTCACATCCATTCAATAATACTTTTTTTTTCCTTTGGAGTGGAATATACGAGCTTTTCGGAATAGTCGGGTAAGATATTAGTCATCCCCTTAAAGAAGCACACATGTCGCTCTGAAGCGCTTCAAAGATGGTTCAAATGGCTCTGAGCACCATGGGACCCAACTGCTGAGGTCATCAGTCCCCTAGAACTTAGAACTAGTTAAACCTAACTAACCTAAGGACATCACAAACATCCATGCCCGAGGCAGGATTCGAACCTGCGACCATAGCGGTCTTGCGGGAAGCGCTTCAGATGATGTACAGTTGGTACCAGACGGTCGTGTAAGTAGTGTTAGTGAAGCGGAGTATATATGCGAGGCAGTGTTATGGAATTAGTGCAGTAAGATGGTCCGACTAGGAGATCAGACGGAGTGGCAGCAAGAAGCTATCGTGTTTGGACATGCCCGTGGCCACATCGTGAATGACGTTGCCCAATTTGTCGGCGAATAAACACCGACTGTCCAACGTGTCTATGAATGGCGTTCAGTAAGTAACACCAATTTTCGTTGCAAAGATACAGACGAGGCGGAGTATTCCCGCTTCAGCGCCTACAGTTCCAGCAAGTTCCGATAGGTGGCGGCGGTGTACGTAGCTACACAATATCGTCTATAAGGGAGGCGCGCTCGAAGCAGAGCAGTTACTGAATTTCTTTTGGCGGAAAACCAGAACTTCGCAGGTATCATAGGTGCTTGCAGACTGTCTCAGCAGATCAGGCAGTGAACAAAAGCACGGTGAGTCGTTGGCCGAGGCATTTGTCATCATATCAACAAGGTCTCGCTCCAGCCGGAGTGGCCGAGCGGTTCTAGGCGCTACAGTCTGGAACCGAGCGACCACTGCGGTCGCAGGTTCGAATCCTGCCTCTGGCATGGATGTGTGTGATGTCCTTAAGTTCGTTAGTTTTAAGTAGTTCTAAGTTCTAGGGGACTGATGACCTCAGATGTTAAGTCCCATAGTGCTCAGAGCCATTTGAACCATTTTTTGAACAAGGTCGCGCAAACATGTCTGATCTCCCGCGTGCCGGTTGTTCGCACACAGCTGTGACTCCTGCAGTGTTAGAACGTGCGGACACTCTCATTCGAGGTGATCGATGGATCACAATCAAACACCTCGCTACTCGACTGGATGTCTCTGTTGGTAGTGCTGACACATTCATCCACCATTTGGGGTACTCAAAGGTGTGTGCCCACCTGGTTCCTCGCCGCCTAACAGAAGACTAAAAAGTGCAACCAAGGACCATCTATGCAGAATTGCTGATGTGACTATTTTTGTCGGACATCGTCACACGCGATGAAACAGGGATTCATCACTTCGAACAGGAAACAAAATGGCAATCCATGAAGTGGCGCCACACTAACTCTTCGAAGAAAATGTTCAAAGCCACACCCTCAGCCGGGAAAGTCATAGCGACCGCCTTCTGTGACTGAAGGTGTTATCCTGTTCGACGTCCTCCCTCATGGTGCAAATGTCAACTCTGAAGTGTATTGTGCTATCCTAATGAAAGTGAAGAAACTACTTCAACGTGTTCGTCGTCACAAAAACGCAAACGAAGTTCTCCTTCCCCATGACAACGCTGGGCTTCGCACAATGCGCAACCGAGAGAAGCTCACAGAACTTCATTGGACTGTTCTTTCTCATCCACCCTACAGGGCGAACCTCGCACCTTCCGACTGCCATCCGTTTGGCGCAATGAAGGATGCACTCCGCGGGAAGCAGTACGTGGATGATGGGGAGGTTGCTGATGCAGCACGACGTTGGATCCGACGTCAACCAGCAGAGTGGTAGCACGCGGGCACACAGGCCGCCCCGGGACGGTGGCTTAAGACCATCGCATTGAAAGGAGATTTAGTTGAAAAGTACGGTTTTGTAGCCAAAAGGGTGGGGAATAATGTGATACATTGCAATTCTGAACAAAAACCCGCCAGGGTAGCCGAGAGCGCTACCACGCTGCTTCCTGGACTCGGGTAGGCGCGCTGGCCCCGGATCGAATCCGCCCGGCGTATTAACGACGAGGGCCGGTATGCCGGCCAGCCTGGATGTGGTTTTTAGGCGGTTTTCCACATCCGGCTAGGTGAATACCGGGCTGGTCCCGCAGTTCCGCCTCAGTTACACGACTTACAGACATTTGAAAACGTTCGCACTATTTCATGACTTACACTAGACGCAGACAGCTGGGGTTCGGGGTGGCGTCAGCAAGGGCATCCGGCCACCCACTGCAATTAACACTGCCAAATTCGTCATAACAAAGCCGACCTCGCGTTGGAGCGGGACGAAGGCCCGAGAAAGAAAGAGAGAAAGAAAGAAATTGCAATTCTGAACAAAAACAACCAGCTTTCAGAAAAAAATGCGTTGTATTAGTTATTGAACGCCCCCTGTACAAGCAATTATGTGTTACTCGCAGTCATGTACACGGCAGTCGTAAGAAGATCTTAACCTCGTTACTGATAATCGATTTCGAATCCGACCAGAATTACTGCTGTCAATGAATGGAGGTCCATATCCAGCAGTTTCCGGGCGAAGGAAACTGTATGAAATGGACATTTGGAGTCTGGTACTTCGCAAAATTCCGCTGTTCGTTGAGGCACATACAGCTGCATGTATCAGCTGGGCACTGCAACACCTACACTGGACAGTAGCTGACTGGACACGTGTAATGTGGTCTGACGACCCACGATTTGGCCTCTTCTCAAAAATGGGGGCCGAGTACTTCGAAGGGACAATGAGTCGTTTAAGCCGCAATGTATGGGGGCCAGAGGTTATTCCTTTTTCGTACCATCACTTGCGCCCCTTCATGCAGATTACTGCGAATGTGAACCAGGATGTTTATTTCCGTTTCGATAACCGGATATTACCCTGCATCTTTACGACGAGTATGCTGTGGATACACGCGTCTGCCAAGCTGACAACAGCCGTGTCCGCAGACTGCACACATACGTTGCCCTATTGTCTCAGGCATCTTGTCTCACGTTGACTGGCTCACTAAATCATCCGATCTGAATGTCGAAGAAAGTGTCTGGGATTACCTGGATCAGTGGGTGAAGCGTACAAATCAGTATGATTAGTAGGTGGCTGCACATGGATATGACGTACATGAACAAAACTGTAAACGTAAGTCCATCTTGCGATTATGGAGTATCGGACTGCGGCTGATCGATGTATTGTAAAAACAGTATTCCAACATTTGTTATTTTTATAGCTTTTTATTTAGGTTACCAGTTTCGACTCCTCAGTAGAGTTATCTTCAGGCCCTGTGACATGAACGACAAGAAGCATTCAGTCGTACAAGTATACTACAGGGAACCAAAATTTGCGTCCGGTTTCTGTGGAAGACTTCACGAGCATTGTGTGCTCTTCAGACATGTAAGAAAAACTGTTTTTGGTCCCTCTTTCTCGCCAAATTTAGGACATTAGTAAAGTTAGAGCCGGCGTACACGGTACTGGCTGTCTCGTGCTTGTGATTAATTTTTTCCGTTGTGCTTGTGTTCATAATTTCTGACCACACTTATCGATCCACTTATGTCACTGCTACTAGTGACGCATCACCCGGTACTTTCAGATCAGATAAGTGTCGGAATGTAAATCAGTAGGGAAGTTGTGTACTCGTCACTATAAGGACGGGAACCAAAGCCAGCCCACCCTATTACTAGCACAGCTTGGTTTAAACAACCTCTTCTGCAATTACATTATTTCTCTTCCTTAAAATCGAGTAAGTTTAAAAGTTCCGGTAAGATTCCCTGTTCCAGTCATTATACATTCACGATCTTTAGCCTAAGTCGCCGTGCTACAGTACTGTTCTCTCGTATGCTCGTACAATTTCTGATGAGGATACATCTCGTCCAGCGAAAGTTACAAAACAGGAATTTAAGGGATTTATATTCCTTGGGGTATATATATATGTGTGTGTGTGTGTGTGTATGTGTGTGAGAGAGAGAGAGTATGAAGGTTTTGGTACGAAACACCAACTTTCCACCTCTTCCAGTTGGCATCAGCTAAATACGGAATGAACGACTACGGATTTTTGAATGTCTCCGGTAGTCATCAGTGGTGACGCTAAATTCGTATCAACACTAGTATCCCTTCCTTCTACTCTTCAAATCATGCGGGACGATTTGCTGCCCGTACATGTAGGACTAACGCCGGTATTACACTATCAAATTTCTTTGACAAAGATTTGATCAAAGATGTGATCAAATATTCGTCGAATATATTTGGCAAAGGTCTTTGACGTGGCGCTAAAAAGGGGTATAACACTGTCATCATATTTTTCGTCAAAGTTCAAGATGGCTGACAACAACTTGTTACTAACCGCAGCAGCTGCATGTACCACAATTACACTGTGCGCACAAGCGGAAGAGAAGCGGTGGGGGTGGCGGGGGGGAGGAGGGAGAGGAGGAAACGTACCTGGGTGATGTCGTGGGTTTTACGACGACACGATAAAAGCATTCAACAAAACTTGTTATGCGAGCTTATAGAGGAGGACGTCAAGTCGTATATCAATTGCTTAAGAATTAATGAGCATACATTTCTGTATGTGCTCAGTGAAGTGTATCCTTATATCACAAAGCACAGTATTCACTTTAGAGCTGCTATATCTGCAGAAGACAGGCTCACTGCAACACTCCGATTCCTTGCAACAAGAGAGAGGTTAGGTTAGGTCAGGTCTCCAATCTTCTTAATCTACTTTTGTATTCAGGGTGCCTCACGTTGTAAAGCTCCTCATCAGCTTCATTCATCTTTTTTTAATTTTGTAGTTGTCGGTACACACCAATTGTATATACCGACAATGTTTATAAAAACACTACAGATGACAGAATGCTGCAGCGATGCTAGCGCTCCACGTGGTAACATGTCACATTGCAGTGAACAGAAGACAAGCGACTTCTTTGATCAAATGTTCAGCGAGGCCCTAGATTTGATCAAATATTTGACGATATTTGACAAAGTTCCCTGTTACACCATCAAGTTTCTTTGACAAAGATATTTGACAAAGATATTGGACAAAGAAATTTGATAGTGTAATACTGACCTAAGTGCAGTCAACTGTTCTTCATAAATTCCATCTTAGTCTGGTGGCTACACCTAAAGAAAATTCAGTACCTGGGCCTGACATACGTTGCTTTTCTATTTGTCTCTTTCTAACGCACTGGATGACCTCACGGTTCTAGGCTTTAGGAAACAGCGTGGTAACAGCCATAATGTTAACTTCAGACAGCCAGAATCTTAACTTCAGAGAGTCTTGTATGGCAAGTACGATGTAGTCAAGGTGATAAATAAATGTTAGTGGGTTCTGTGTGACATCCAGGAACTTATGCATCACAGCGGGGGACATGGGGCGCTGGGAGTAGCATCCGGCGGCAAAGTAGCAGCGTGCACTTGCTAGGATGGTGATCGCATCGTCTGCTGTGCAAATACGGGAGGGTGATGGAGAGAGCCGGTATGGTGAGCGTGAGAACGCAGCGGACACCCGGCGGCAGGCTCCGTGGGAAACGCACGTGGGCAGCGGCTAGCTCTGGAAGACTCCAGCATCTCGCGCTATGCCCGCCTGGTCCGGCCCAGCGGATGGACACGGCACCCGAGAGCGGAGGAAATCCGGGCGACCTCCATCAACGAGGAAACAGCTCTCATTCTGACTGCAATGTAGGGTTAGAATCTACGTGCCAAAAATAAAGTACAGTATATGGTCAAAAGTTTTCAGACATTATCACCGAATGCGGTTTGCATGACGTCAGTTTGGGCACCCGAGGACGTATGAGCTTAGGCTCTGACGTCAACATAATAGACGTTTCCTCTGTCAAAATTTGGAGAGGTCTGGGCCTGAGCACGAGAATGCCAAGATGTCTTGGCCTACAAGTTTGGTCAGTCCGGCAGGCATATTCTGCGACAAATGTGTTAAGAATGGCTAGGTCACTGTCTGAGATGCTACAGTAAAGCCGAGACGTCAAAGAGGACCTAAATCAAATCTTCGCTCTAGTAGGCCTGAGAAATTTACTGACAAAGATGACGAATTATTAAACTATTGTTATTCGTATATTGTAAAAAATCATTTGGTTGCGAGAGAAGAAGTAAATTATGGGAAACAACGTAAATTTAAAGTGTCTTAGAAATATTTTATTAAAATAATTTAAATCCCTTATATGAATCAGCCAGTAAAAATTCAGAAACGGCAAACCAATAGCAATAACAAAGTGGTCTTAAATCTGGGAATAAAATAAAGGTGCCCAATATGATCATTACCATTTAAGACACACATAGTCGTGGTCACATAGGAGTAGAAAAGGCACTGTCAAAAAACCATAAAATTGAGAATGTAATTTTAAATTCCATTTTATTTGTAGATGAGCAGTGTTTGTGCAGCTATTCACAAGACGACCGGCGATTAGCTACCAATAAGCTGGAAAATATAGTCAAAATTTTAGCCTGAAAGGTATCTGTGGGAAAACCAAGGCTATGTGTTTCCAGGGGAAATCATATTCAGGTCTAACATACCTATAAATTGTTAAACTGTTACCACGAGTGAAGGGAGATTAACAATCAAACAAACAAAAATATCGAACATGTGTGGTACAATTAACAGGACATTAAGGGGGAAATCCAGAAATTAACAGCCGGCCGGAGTGGCCTTGCGGTTCTAGGCGCTACAGTCTGGAGCCGAGCGACCGTTACGGTTGCAGGTTCGAATCCTGCCTCGGGCGTGGATGTGTGTGATGTCCTTAGGTTAGTTGGGTTTAATTAGTTCTAAGTTCTAGACGACTGATGACCTCAGAAGTTAAGTCATATAGTGCTCAGAGCCATTTGAACCATTTTTGAACCAGAAATTAACACCATTAAGCAATGTAAATTTGTGCCAGCCAGAGTATTAACGTCAGCGGTGAAACCTCATCGATGACACAGTGGCTCCGAGGTACGATTTTTCAGATGTGTCATAGTCAACAAACTCGTGGACAAAGAAAGAAATAATTATATGCGAAAGGAACTGAGCATTTTTAAACGGAATAAACAATAAAAATGGAAAGAAAACATTTGAAAGAACGGATAATACCAGAATTTTAATAGTCTCGTTGGAGTAAAACCAATTGCATTCAGTAAAGAAGGAACAGGCAGCAGGTTTAATCCTTGACTATCAATGACATGCTTCTCACATGCTGCAGAGAATTTTGTTGCAGCTGAGAGATATGAGTGGAGTAGCGATCCCTTGTGAAGCGGTTTCATTCGGTTTTCTTGATGACGCTGCTGCCAAAAAGGCACTGAGCACAAGAATAAATGCGCGGTCTCGTGTCGCGGCCATTCGTCTATGGCGCAGAGGTGGAAGGGTTTGCGATGAGTCATAGCAAATGACCTGGCACTCAGAGAAGTATGCGTCGGCGCGACATGTGTCTGGTGAAAGGCAATTACTCGAGATGCTGCGCTGACAGTGAAATTCGGTGAAGATCTGATGCAACTTACCCCGGTTTGGTCTCAGGCCATTAGTGTTGGTAAACAGGAAACGTCGTTCTTCAAATACTCTTGCCACAATAGCCTGCACAGTTCGGCAAGGCACCTTCTTCCAAGTTCGAGACGTTGTTTGCCAGTTGACATTGGAGGCTTAGTCACCAATGATGATCCCATAACGATGAATACTGGCGCGCATTAACAATTGCTTTGTGATAAGTGTAAACAATACACGTGACAGTGGAATACGGTACTGTAGTGACGCAATCTGCTACATAAAAGCTGCTCATTTATTGACGTCTCTGTTTTATTTGCATGCACATCTAGGTAAGAGTGAGAAATTAGTGTCTCATTCACATTTGGGGTTCCTTGGACCACCGTGACTTAATTTTGTGCCCCCCGTTGGTCTGTATCTTTTCAATCCAATACGTCCTTATTATGGAACTGACTTTTTTCTACATTTCTTTTCGAGATTCATATTAACCAGACGTTAATTTGAAAATTTACCAACGCAAAATCAAAGTGATCGAATTTTCGAGGATACAAGCATAGGAGTACAAAAGTTTACAGAAAGCAAAGGAACACACACACACACACACACACACACAAACAAACGCGCGATAGAACACTGTGTCTCACGATCACTACACGATTCCTGCTGAACAGAAAGTGTCGCACTGTGCAGTACTGTAGCATTAGTGGAGCTGACGGATATATGAAACCAAAAACGTTCCGAAAATATGCACAGTAATAAGTAATAGCTGCCATTTTTTTTCATATGGTTTGATGCCACGACGAGCCGCTACGACTTCCTTTCCTGTGCCAACCTCACCTCAGAGCACACCCAACATCGTCAATCACTTGTTCGATGTATCCCAAGCTGTCTACCACTCTCTCAAGTACCATAAAAGCTATTCCTTGACGTCCTATCATACTGCCATTTTTCTTGTCAATGTTTCCCACTTCTTCACATTCACTAGCAATGTCATCAGCGATGCTTTCACCATGAATGTTAATCCCACTCTTGAACTTTTCTTTAAATTCTTCTTCGAAATATAAATTGAACGGCAGGGGTGAAAGACTGCATCCCTTTCTTACATTCTTTATAAATCGAACACTTCGTTCTTGGTTTTCCATTCTTATTTTTATCTCTCGCTTCTGGTATATATTGTATATTATCCGCCTTACTCTATAATGTACACAAAAATGGTTCAAATGGCTCTGAGCACTATGGGACTTAACAGCTGTGGTCATCAGTCCCCTAGAACTTAGAACTACTTAAACGTAACTAACCTAAGGACATCACACACATCCATGCCCGAGGCAGGATTCGAACCTGCGACCGTAGCAGTCGCGCGGTTCCGGACTGCGCGCCTAGAACCGCGAGACCACGGAGGCCGGCATAACGTACACCTATTTTCCTGAGAAAACCCTGGCATACGAGGACAACATAGAAAAATGTTTCCGAAAGAGATATAGTAACACGAAAAAAATGTGTGGAACTGTTAGAAGTGTCAAATTACATAAGATAGACAAACGTAGAATTACGAGTGCAATCGCTAAGGACAGTTATATAAACGGAAGTTGCAGTAGCCGGTTATGGAAAAATCTTGTAGCCACACAAACAGCAAATCCCTTTGTCGCATATAGAACGAAATGGAAAAATAGTTTACATTCCAAAGATGGTGCTTTACAAAACGGGCTCCATGTTGGGTTGAGAAAAAAATAGTAAGTTTACTTTTTCCAGTTATCATTCTTTCCACTGGTTTGATGATTCCCTTAATCTGTTGCGTTGAGAAAAAAAAATAGTAAGTTTACTTTTCCAGTTATCATTCGTTCCACTGGTTTGATGATTCACTTAATCTCTCGCTGTCTTGTGTCGCTTTTTTCATAGTTCAAATGGCTCTGAGCGCTATGGGACTTAACTTCTGAGGTCATCAGTCCCCTAGAACTTAGAACTACTTAAACCTAACTAACCTAAGGACATCACACACATCCATGCCCGAGGCAGGATTCGAACCTGCGACCGTAGCGGTCGCGTGGTTCCAGACTGTAGCGCCTAGAACAGCTCGACCACCCCGGCCGGCACTCTTTTCATCTCTACGCATTTGCTACACCTAAAGTCCTCACTAATCTGTTTTATACATTCTAATCTTGTGTATTCTACAATTTTCCTGTCTCTCTTCCTTACAGTGAAAGTCGCTCTAACTTGTCCATTTTAGGCAGTTTTCCATAGACTATTCCGAACTTATTCGTTCTCGTACTTCTAAAATTTTAGCATCCTTTTCTTAATCATCATTCCAAATGTTTCTATTTGATTCTTCTCTGGTTTCCCATAATTCACATTACACTGCCATACTATTTTGTGATACAGATATAAAATTTTCCCAACTTTCTTCCCACATGTCCCGCCAATGCTTGAGAGCTGAAGAGGTATTCTATTGAACAAGGCTGTTTTCGTCCATCCTAATCCGCTTTTGGTGTCTACCTTACGTGATCTATTTTGTATAATCTAGCGTCCTAGTACACTTCTTATACTGTTTCTTGTCCAGCTTTGTTAAATATGCTGCCATTCTTCTGTCTCTGTTCATCGCTGGCGCTTATGCTTTGTTTGTCCCTAATTCTCAATCCTAAGTATTCCATTCATCATATACCATATTTACTCGTGGAACAGTGACAAAGCTGTCGAGAGTAAATATATTTAACTCTGAATGGCGTTGTAACTTCCTCGACTCTTTCTCTCAGGCGCGTGGCACGCCATTCACCAGTCTTCCTTGCCAAGGTCTCATCGGCTAGTCAGAGCGCTTAAATTACCAGCCATAAATGCCAGGAAGGTATGGAAAACAGCAGGAGCTTGCCAGGTGCCCCGAGAGGAATGTTCGAAGCAAGGTTGACGAGTTGACTATGACGATAAGCGCAAAGGAAAGAAGCGCCGAGGCCGCCTACTGAGGAAGGAGTCCAGGAACACAGAGATGGGGACTGATAGCTATTTTATCATCGTGTCCTTAAATGAGGCCGACAAGCACACACCGTTCAGTGGCCGTCTCTGTTCTGTACGAGTCGCATTCCGTAACTCACTGGCTTTTTCAGGCGACAGAGTGTGACCTTTTATTGTGAAACTGACTTTCTCTGCCTTTCATCAGCTACGTGGAGCAGTTTCTCTGGAAGCCGTCGTCAAAAAGGGGTGTGGCTGCCATTTCGTATTAGGATGTTATCTAAAACAAATCTATTTGAACGTTGTAGTCCTTGAATTGAGTTATGGCTCAATAAAGCATCGGACATACGAGGTAAATAAACATTATAGTAGTTGGAGATCTCTTATCATTCCACTGCAGTACCTTGTAGGGTACAAGTTACTGCACTGCTCGAGATATGAGAATGTTTGTTAATAATACAGTGGCGAAAGAACGAGTTGTAGTACGCAGGTGCGCGTTGTAAATGCTATTAAATAAGTAGCAGCTTATGAACTTTTTGAAGAATATTGGGGCAATTATTTAACACCTAATTTAGTTTAAGAATGAAGCAAAAGCAAAACCTGCGTGGATAGCCGAGCGTTTTAAAACGGCTACGGGGAGGTGTGCCGGCCCCGGATCGAATCCGCTTGGTGGTTTAACAACATAGGTCGGTATAAAATTAGTAAAGACGAGTCATGATCGCACAGCTATTACGAATATATAATTGATGACTTAATAACAGTTGCTATGGAAACAGCATCCTCGTAATGCCATCTGTTCCCTCCAGAGATCATTCTGGTTAAGCTATCACGTTGGCTCATTATGTAATGTCCATAAAACTGGTTTTAACTTTTACGATGTCCATAGGATACAGAAATTCCTGTTTTTTTAGCTGTTTACATTTAATTTTATGTACATTTTTTTAAAAAACTGACGTTCAAATCTTAACATATGACATGTCAATCACTTCCCATTGGCTGACATTGACGCCATGCGGCACATGCGCATCATCTTCCACTCTATTTAACCCGTGGCTGCTCAGCGATCAAATGGTTCAAACGGCTCTGAGCACTATGGGACTTAACATCTAAGGTCATCAGTCCCCTAGAACTTAGAATTACTTAAACCTAACTAACCTAAAGACATCACAAACATCGATGCCCGAGGCAGGATTCGAACCTACGACCATAGCGGTCGCGCGGTTCCAAACTGTAGCGCCCAGAACCGCTCGGCCACCCCGGCCGGCCTCAGCGATCAGCAGCAGAGCTTTGCGACTGGGGTCTGCGTAGCTTTTCCAGCCGTCCTCATCGTCAGCTAGATGAGTAAGGAGGATACATCATTTTAACGTATATTCCTTTCAATGTTTTCCGATTTCTCTATGTAAATCAGCACTTTTTTATCTTTACAGTGCATTATCTGAAGTTGGCCTAGAACTAGAGGCTGAAACTGGTAAAATTGTGCGATCAAGACTGTTTTTTACTAATTTTACTTTAATAACAGATCCTGTTCCCAATAATACTATCTTATGAAGGTCGGTGTGCCGGCTAACGAGGATGTGATTTTTAGGCGTCTTCCCAAATCCTGTACGCAGCTCGTGGTCTCGCGGTAGCGTTCTCGCTTCCCGAGCACGGGGTCCCGGGTTCGATTCCCGGCGGGGTCACGGATTTTCACCTGCCTCGAGATGAGTCTTCATCATAATCACCATTCATCCCCATTACGGTCGGAGGAAGGACCTTGCCGAGTACAGCGGTGACGGTCTCCGGCATCGTCTCCTACGCTCTGTCAAGCAGTATGGGACTGCATCATCATCCCAAATCCTACTGGATGAATATCGGACTAATATCCAAGTCCCGCCTCAGTTACACGATTCGCAAACATTTAGAAAACTTCCGCTCATTTTCACATGGATAACACTACACGCAGAGTGTTTGGGGGTGCACGTATTCCGTCCATGGGGTAACGGGATGGCGACTGGGTGGATTGTCGGCCACTTCTTAAATTTCTGTTGGTCCATCATTGACAGGCGACATCGGTTGGTGAAGGAATTATCAATGTCAATGAAAGCCACCAAAAGCTGTGTAACTTAAGATGTTATTTTATTTTATTTTGAGGCCACCAGTTTCAGGCCCCATACGCATGTTTCCAAATAAACGAAAATGCCATGTATAGCCATGAATCTCTGGATGTCGTGAATTCAATCGTTGTACTAGTGCTTCATTCGAGCTGCTAAAGTTGCTATCAAGTCTTAAAATGAAGCACTAGTGTAACGATTCAATTCATGACATTTAGAGATTTATGGCTCTATATGACACATTTTCGCTTATTTGGAGAGATGAATATGGGGCCTGAAAACAGCGCAGTGAAATGCTGAAACTAGTTAAAGTAGCATCTTAAGTTACACGGCTGTTGGTGATTTCACTGACATTGACAATTACTCCTTAAATTAGCCATCCCATATGCGTCAATAACCATACCGATGGAACCGCGCGACCGCTACGGTCGCAGGTTCGAATCCTGCCTCGGGCATGGATGTGTGTGATGTCCTAAGGTTAGTTAGGTTTAAGTAGTTATAAGTTCTAGGGGACTGATGACCTTAGAAGTTAAGTCCCATAGTGCTCAGAGCCATTTTGAACCATACCGATCCTGCGCAAATGCGGGATAAATCTACAAGAAAAAGAAGAAGAATGAAGTCAAAGAAAGCCATTTGCACTATGTTGCATAACCGGAATAAAAGGACTCTACAGATTGGAAACTGAGAAGCCATACAGGCAGAGCAGCGCGGCCTTGAATAAGAACTTCACGAAACGCAGACGTTACTCTTTCGAATTTACGTCTCTTCTTTGACCACGTCATTCTCAAGTTTTCTTTAAACTTGTAAAGAAACGGATAAAATAAGAAAAGGCTTTTAGGGAATATAAGAGGTAGTAAAGGGGATCTCACATGGAGTTAAAACCCCCATATACCTATATAAGACAATAGGTGTCTGGTGCAGCTGTTAGATCGGTTACTGCTGCTACAATGGCAGGTTAAAAAGATTTAATTGAGTTTCGATGTGGTGTTACAGTCGGCGCACAAGCGATGGGACACCGGATCTCCGAGGTAGAGATGAAGAGAGGATTTTCCCGTACGACCATTTCACGAGTATATCGTGAATATCAGGAATGCGGTAAAACATAAAATCTGCGACATCGCTGCGGCCGGAAAAAGATGCTGCAAGAAAGGGACAACGACGACCGAGGGAATCGTTCAACGTAATAGAACGGCAAACCTTTCGCAAATTGCTGCAGATTTCAATGCTGGCCATCAACAAGAGTCAGTGTGCGAACCATTCAACAAAACATCATCAACATTGGCTTTCGGAGCCAATGCCCACGCGTCTATCTTTGATGACTGCACGACACAAAGCTTTACGCTTCGCCCGGACCCGTCAAAACCGACATTGGACTGTTGGACTGTTGATGACTACAAACATGTTGCCTGGTCCGATGAATCTTGTTTCAAATTGTATCGAGCGGATGGAGACAACGTCAGGAATCCATGGACCCTACATATCAGCAGGGGAATGTTCAAGCTGTCGGAGGCGCTGTAATGGCGTGGGACATGTGCAGACGATACGTCGAGATACGACTCTGAGAGGTGACACGTACGTAAACATCCTGTCTGACCACCTGCATCCATTCATGTCCATTCAGCATTCCGACGGACCTGGGCAATTCCAGCCGGACAATGCGACACCTCACACATACAGAATTACTACAGAGTGGCTACAGGAACACTCTTCTGGGTTTTCACTTCCGCTGGCCACCGAACTCCCCAGACATGAACATTATTGAACATATCTGGAATGCCTTGCAACATGCTGTTCAGAGGAGATCTCCACCCCCTCATACTCTTACGGATTTATGGGCAACCCTGCAGGATTCATGGTGTCAGTTCTCTCCAGCACTACTTCAGACATTAGTCGAGTCCATGCCACGTCATGTTGCGGCACTTCTACGAGCTCGCGGGGCCCTACACGATATTAGGCAGGTGTACCAGTTTCTTTGTCTCTTTAGTGTATTTGTCCTTGCTGGAGATCCGCTCCCAATGACCTCGACTTTGACTGGACGCTACATTCTGAACTTGGTGCCCTACTGAATGGGAAACACAGACTTCTTTTTATTTTTAATTTCATTGTGGCGTAACTTTGGGAGGCACAAACAGCGTGAGGGTGAGCTGTTGACGCCGCAGCCTCGCTGGGACTGCCAGTCCCGCCAAGTGCGGGCCGCGTCGCTGAGCAACGCGTGAAGACGAAGACGACTCGCCGTGACGCAACGGCGGCGCGGATCCGCCCGACACGCGACACCGCCTCTTGCGTCGGCTGCAAAGCGATACTTCCGCCGTCACCACACACGGCCTGTTTACAAAACCCTTTTTTCTGCCTCTACTCCTCTCCTTGTCCTCTCCTGCTGAAACGTGCTCAAATATTTGTGCCATATAATCATTTTTGGAGTAGTGATTAGAAGATCAGGAGGCCAATCCAGTGTGATTCTTTTAAGTAAACGCCACGACTCGTAGCTAACAGTTTTTTAAAGACGACATGTTTATTACCTTTGACGTGCATCTTATATTTCACTGTTCACACACTCGACATGTTTCATAACAATTAGGTTATCGTCAGTCATCCAGCCAAAAGAAAAACACGAATGAAAAACGATTGTCAGATACCCTCGATTTACAAACACTCAGTTCTCGCCTATCGGTAACTTACAGGAACAAAAAAACAGTAGTTGTGTAATCACATTTAAGAATGTGTGTATTTAAAATATATGTCTTATTGGAACAGAACTACCAACATTGAAACTTTACAATATGTACGAGTAGACACTTCTGTTCCTTTGGCTCTGGTCTTGATGCTTTCATGTTTCATGAATCGTAACATTATTATTATTCATATCTAGCGACATAAATGGTATAATACTATAACAATGTTTTTCCCAATTTTAGTTACTGTTGACAGCTACAGTACGCATTTTCCTTAAAAAAACCTGTATATTTCGTTAAAACATACATGTAGCTGCGGTTACCTGTGACGACATGCTAGACAGTGTAATGTTTAGTTTGAGACTTCCAAAAGGTCTGTGATCATTTGATTTCAGCAATTACAGTCAACTAGCAGTTGGCATTATGCTGTTCAACGAGTATGTGGTTGATCTATAGCTTATCGCTGTTGATATGTTGCATATGAGTAATAAATACGTATATTATTGACGAATACATTTCAGCCTTTATAATTAGTGGAATTATTTTACGTAAGATTTCCAGAGATTTAATGTTGGCGGTTCCAGTAATGATGCATATTATCAGTAAGTGTGTTCTGAGATTTGCGGTTCCCAAGATGTCCGCACTCATCAGCAAACATAAATATATTACATGGCATTTCAGGATTTCTAGGCGAATTTCATTGACGAAATCTTTTGGTTTTATCAGTTGTGGTGCTGTTACATCGTTTCGACGAGTTCCCTACTCCTCATCTTCAGGCGAAGTCACGCTTGAGTAGAAAACTCGTCGAAACATTGAGACTTGACGCTAGGGCTCGACTCGTAACCCGAGAAGATTTTACCAACAAATAAGTTTTTTCTTCCACGCAAGTTTGCAGTCAGAGAAGAGTACCTGTATTTCATTTTTATTTTTTGTTTTGGAAAGGATGTCTGTTGGTAATAAAATGTTCCTGCGTGTTAACAATAAACCATATTCCTCCGTGTTAACAACAAACCATACGTTGCAGCTTAAAGACAATAAAGATGTCGTCTTTTTGAAAAAAAAATCTCGTAAGTCATCCAGAAACAGGTATCTTTCGCTCAAGTAAAGTGGAATAAAACCTTCGAAATACAGAGAACACAAAGAACGAAGTACAGAGGCAGACTAAAAATTTACAATACCTACAAAACTCACGTGGGAGTGCGACGCGAACATCTCGCAGTGTAAGGTTTTAGGACAGCGTGTTTCTTGTTACTTTACACTTCAGAGGAACTTATGACAAACTACTGTACACAGTTTGGGTATAGGAAAACGAAGCAAAGACGAAATAAGCGAACTGTCATTGAGAAGAGTCTTGGGTCTTGATTAACATAAAGTGGGATGGGGATCGTAAAATAAGTTAAAGTATTTCGTCGTTTCGGAGCAACATTATACACTTCGCGGATGTACGGAAGACATCAGAAACGTACAAAGAAAGGGTCTTTTTCTTTCAACAGAAGAGCTTTGCTCGTCTCAAATACTGACAAGGGATTGTGACAAATGATCCCGAATGTGGTTGTCTTGAAGTCAGTATTGTGAAAATTTTAAGTTTCTGATCTGTCTCTTGCCTGTGAAATGATTAATCATGGAAAGGAATTGCGTATGTTTCACCGATTTCGATGATATGTCGCTTTTCTAAGCGAACTGGTGTCTTCTGCATTTGTTGAAATGCCATGTACATCAATCCACTAGGGCTCCAATCATTCATCAAAAAATTAAATGTATTTGAGCATCACGAGTGTCTAGCTTCAGCATTGGTAGCCCTTGTCAAGTGGTAAAAAGAAGCAAACACGTCAGTCGTTTATGTACCGAGCAAGGTGGTACAGGGACTAACACACTGGACTCGTATTCTTGAGGACTACGGTTCAAACCCACGTCCGGCCATGCAGATTCAGGTTTTCCGTGATTTCCCTAAATCAGTCCAGGCAAATGCCGGGATGGTTCCTTTAAAAGGGGGACGGCCGATTTCCTCCTCCATCTTTGACACCATCCTAGCTTGTGCTCTGTCTCTAATGACCTCGATGTCGACGGCACGCTAAACCCAATCTTCCTTCCTTCCTTCTTTCAGTTGTTTATAATAGCAAGCAGGACACGATATATTGTAAGGTTATGTGAGCCTCACTGCCCCCATTTTTAACTAATTTGTGCCTGATGTTATTCTGAGAAGCTCAGTAATGTATGGAAATACTGTAAATGTAAACGTAATTCAAAAAGTACTTTAAGTGAAGTGAAGCGCAGCTGGACAGCAGCAAACTCTTTAGCGCGCAATCCCCGTAACTATAGTAGTTGTGAATCTTTGAGTATGGACTCTTAAAAAAAAAGACAATTGATTTACTAAAAAAAAGAGGACTGTTAATCTGTATCTTGTGGAAAGAGGGCGTGTTGCTAGGGCGTCGCTCAGAACGTATTGTTGCATTTAATGAAAATTGCTGTTTCAGTGATAAAACCGAGTAAAGTATGTGTAATAGTTGCCAAAAATTTATGTACACAAATTTTCTGGAAGTGAAGAACAGGAATATCTTGCTTTTGGAAAAGGAGGTGAACTTCATTGTCGTCGCCGGCTATCAATCGACAGAAGGTGAAAGTGTACAAAGTTCACTAAAATACAGGAAAGGAAATGCATTCTCTGTAGTTTTCATTCAATACGTAACAACCTATCATAATTTCTTAATTGCAGTAATTGGATTATGTTCTTGTATAATAGTATGATGCTGAACTCCACTGACCAATTTTGATGCAGCAGAACGTGTAGTTTGAGGGAAGTCTGTGTGCTAAGCAATCTTTTTTTCTCACGAAAAGCAGACTGCTGTTTGATCTTATTTACTTACAACAGTGGTTGGTTGGTTGTTTGGGGAAGGAGACCAGACAGCGTGGTCATCGGTCTCATTGGATTAGGGAAGGAAGTCGGCCGTGCCCTTTCAGAGCAACCATCCCGGCATTTGCCTGGAATGATTTAGGGAAATCACGGAAAACCTAAATCAGGATGGCCGGACGCGAGATGGAACCGTCGTCCTTCCGAATGCGAGTCCAGTGTCTAACCACAGCGCCACCTCGCTCGGTACAACAGTGGTCCCTTAGGTACGAAAAGCTATCCGCAATACGGCCAAGTAACTAACAGACTCAGCAATCAAAATTCAGGTACGAGTTACGACTTAAAGTAAAAATCTCAATCAAAAATCGCTCTCTCTCTCTCTCCAAACCCATATATAAATATTCATATTATTAAGATAAAAGTCATTTGATATGTTGAAGCTCGCATCGATGCAGGCAAATATCGCAGGAGTGACAGCTTTCATTTTCCTATTAATGTGCAACTTCATATACATGAATACGTAAGAGTTGTATGAAGACGTGCTGCCAGCTGCCTTGTCAAGCAGCTGCAATGGATTACCTTATCCATTGGGAATGAGTGTTCTGGAGAATGTCGCAACGCATATGACAAAGAGTCTGAGTGTGTACTGACTGTTATGGCTGTGCCTCGCCTTGAGGCATTGCACAGTTACATTTCGTTCGTTAGTCTCGCTGTAAGTCTGTGGTTAGCAAGAAGAAGAACGTTGATTCCGCAGTCGACCCGCCTGTTACGGAGACAACGCAACACGGTACGGTGGGGAGTGGCCTTCAAAAGCGGCGCAGAGTGGAGAACAAAGGTTAGAGGATAATTGTGGTAGCAGTGCAGTTGCGGAAATCAAAGGCTGGATCTGCGGAATGTGGGCCGTGCGCACGGGCGGCAGTATCGTGAGCGCTCGCAGCCGCGGCTAGCGCACGAGTGTCCAAGGACGCGGGCTGGAGAACCCGGAGGAGACGCGCTGGAGCAACAGGTAGTGCCGGCTGCAGCAGACCGCTCACTGCGCGGTGCATCGAGGCGACGCGTCCCTGGCTGAATCAGCCGCGTTTTGTTTACTTTGCAACGTTCTCGAGACCTTCCAGTCCCATGATACAACGCAAACTGAATAGCGAGTTAGCGTCACCTCGACATCTTTACGATGTGTTGATCTGCACAATACACATGGAAGACCAAGAAAGACTGTATTAATGTATGACTTTTACTGCTTCGAGTTCAACCTGTACGTCAAAGTAGGAATAATAGAAACAAAAGGAACTTTCGGAAGTGTATTAAAATTCGGCGTGAAAGGTTATCAGTGATAAGATTCGCTGGTGACATTCCTATCGTCAATGAATGTGACGAAGCTTTTGGGTGGAATAGGCAGTCTAGTAGCATAGGACATGGAATGAGAGAAAACCAAAGAAAGACGATAATAACAAGTAGCGAAAATGGGATTAGTGATAAACTTCACACACGAAAACCACCTCACGTAGTACACGAAATGGAGGAAGATGGCCATGTAAGCCGAAAATCGGTTAACACAATAAAAGTAATACTGTAGAACAAAAGCAAACTAGGGCTTTTCATTTATTATGATGTTGGTCTACCGAGAACCGACGGAAGATTCAGTTAACATGAAGGAATTCTGATATCTTGGAAGCTTAATCACGAATGACGGACGAACCATCCCATATTTGGAGGGTTCTGATTTGAACTGTCACCCTCGGAAAATACCGACTACAGTGTAACAGATACAGATCACAAAACAGTGGAGCTACAATAGACCAATTAAAATTCAGGGTCGGTCGCAGGTTCGAATCCTGCCTCGGTCATGGATGTGTGTGATGTCCTAAGGTTAATTAGGTTTAAGTAGTTCTAAGTTCTAGGGGACTCATGACCTCAGAAGTTAAGTCCCATAGTGCTCAGAGCCATTTGAACCAAAATTCAGGGCTAAAGACTTGATGTGTTCTGTACCTCGGTAGGAAGACAAATTGTGCGGTAATATGTTGTGTACAGGAGGTGCCAGCGGACCGTTGTGGCCGAGCGGTTCTAGGCGCTTCAGTCCGGAACCGCACTGCTGCTACGGTCGCAGTTTCGAATCCTGCCTCGGGCATGGATGTGTGTGATGTCCTTAGGTTAGTTAGCTTTAACTAGTTCTAAGTTCTAGTGTACTGATGATCTCACATGTTAAGTCTCATAGTGCTTAGAGCCATTTGAACCATTTTTGAACAGGTGGTGCCCTCCGCGCGTATTTGTATAAGTCATCATTCAATGCCGCCAAGAGCCGCTGATAAGTAAATCTTTCCGGAATGAATTTTCACTCTGCAACGGAGTGTGCGCTGATCTGCCACGAAGTTTCAAAAATGGCTCTGAGCACTATGGGACTTAAGATCTGAGGTCATCAGTCCCCTAGAACTTAGAACTACTTAAACCTAACTAACCTAAGGACATCACACACATCCATGCCCGAGGCAGGATTCGAACCTGCGACCGTAGCGGTCGCGCGGTTTCAGACTGAAGCGGCTAGAACCACTCGGCCACACTGGCCGGGTCACGAAGTTTCAAATAAATCTTTAATTGCTGTTGGTTCCGACCATCTGATCATTTTCGCGTATCACAACAACCATCCCGCGTCATTGCCATCAATAGCAAACTGCGTTGTACAGTCACTAGCATAATGCACTGACATAATTTATTAATCTTGGTACGCTATTCCATTATACTTGTATCCTTCTTTTTGTGGAGTGCATTCTGCATGACACAGGCGTTGACGTGAGTGATGTGGGATAGGTTTTGTTTTCGTTGATGCTACACTGAGAACGTTGCTATACAGGCCTTTGTAAATGGCTCTATAATTCCTGAAGATGATCAGATGATCGAAACCGAAAATAAATGAAGATTTATTTTTCAGCAGTTCTTGGTGGTTCTAAAGATGAGTTTTTTCCAAGGAGTAAGACGTGCTTGAGCCGGCTGTTGTGGCCGAGCGGTTCTAGGCGCTTCAGTCCGGAACCGCGCTGTTGATACGGTCGCAGGTTCGAATCCTGCCTCGGGCACGGATGTGTGTGACGTCGTTAGATTAAGTAGTTCTAAGTCTAGGGGACTGATGACCTCAGATGTTAAGTCCCATAGTGCTCAGAGCCCCCCCCCCCCTTTTTTTGAAGACTCCCAGAAAGCAGAAGCAGCGACGTATAGACACTGGCCATCAGATCTTGCATCTACGTTCTATGCTCTCCACAACATTCTGAGTTTGCAGGACACAAAATACTGCTGACAATGAAATTTGGATCACGAAAATGTCTTCTACCAACAGGACTCGAAGCAGGTTGCCTGCAGTGGAGCTACATAACGCAAGCGTGCTTCAGCGATCGCAGTCACACTGAAGCGACAATACAAGGCAATGTCGAGACAGCATTTCGCCAGAGACAGCACACCTGGAAAGGTGCAGTTCCAGTTACTGCCAAGCAGAACCAGCCACTGTGGACCGCCGGTACCCAGCTAGCTGGGTGCCACCTCACTCGTCTGGTCCCTATGCAAAGTGCCGGACACGCCCGCTACCGCGCTATCCCCCCCATTTTACAGCCACTTACGAAATTCCTGCTTCGTAATTACTTGCAGTGGCTGCAGTGGTAACACGGGAACAAAAAAGGAGCCTCAGAGTCTCCCGCTTACAACCGCGTCTGCTGCGAGCAGCTAGCTGCGCCCTCCATTACGACGCAGGGTGACTCTTATCTTTCTTCATCCTGCACTGTAACACCTCAATATCTGAGAAGCTTCTGGGTACACACTACCTGATCAAAAGCATCCGGACACCCCTATACAATGCGGAATTGACACCCAGACGTCACAAGAGGCGGACCCGCCGTTATAAAAGGATATGTGGAGCATGTGTGTTGCCGGAAGAGAAGCAGTAACAGGACAACAGATCGATCAGAAGAGCAAAGTAACAGCGAACGTGGACTAGTCACTGGATGTCGCCTGAGTAGCAAACCTATCACGAACACGAAATAGTAACAGGACAATGAATCGATCAGAAGAGCTAAGTGACAACGAACGTGGACTAGTTACTGGTGTGCCTGAGCAGCAAATTACTTACGTACGCGAAATACGGATGTAACAACTTCAAGAGCCAAGATCGCTAATGATAATTTTACACTACTGGCCATTAAAATTGCTACGCCAAGAATAAATGCAGATGATAAACGGGTATTCATTGGACAAATATATTATACTAGAACTGACTTGTGATTACATTTTCACGTAGTTTGGGTGCATAGATCCTGAGAAATCAGTACCCAGAACAACCACCTCTGGCCGTAATAACGGCCTTGATACGCCTGGGCATTGAGTCAAACAGAGCTTGGATGGCCTGTACAGGTAGAGCTGCCCATGGAGCTTCAACACGATACCACAGTTCATCAAGAGTAATGACTGACGTATTGTGACGAGCCAGTTGCTCGGCCACCATTGACCAGACTTTTTCAATTGGTGAGAGATCTGGAGAATGTGTTGGCCAGGGCAGCAGTCGAACATTTTCTGTATCCAGAAAGGCCGGTAGAGGACCTGCAACATGCGGTCGTGCATTATCCTGCTGAAAGGTAGGGTTTCGCAGGGATCGAATGAAGGGTAGAGCCACGGGTCGTAACACATCTGAAATGTAACGTCCACTGTTCAAAGTTCCGTCAATGAGAACAAGAGGTGACCAAGACGTGTAACCAATCGAACCCCATACCATCACGCCAGTATGGCGATGACGAATACACGCTTCCAATGTGCGTTCACCGCGATGTCCCAAACACGGATGCGACCGTCATGATGCTGTAAACAGAACCTGGATTCATCCGAAAAAAATGACGTTTTGCCATTCGTGCACCCTGGTTCGTCGTTGAGTACACCATCGCAGGCGCTCCTGTCTGTGATGCAGCGTCAAGGGTAACCGCAGCCGTTGTCTCCTAGCTGATAGTCCATGCTGCTTCAAACGTCGTCGAACGGTTCGTGCAGATGGTTGTTGTCTTGCAAACGTCCCCATCTGTTGACTCAGGGATCGAAACGTGGCTGCACGATCCATTACAGCCATGCGGATAAGATGCCTATCATCTCGACTGTTAGTGATACGAGGCCGTTGGGATCCAGCACGGCGTTGCGTGTTACCCTCCTGAACCCACCGATTCCATATTCTGCTAACAGTCATTGGATCTCGAACAACGCGAGCAGCAATGTCGCGATACGATAAACCGCAATCGCGATAGGCTACAATCCGACCTTTATCAAAGTCGGCAACGTGATGGTACGCATTTCTCCTCCTTACACGAGGCATCACAACAACGTTTCACCAGGCAACGGCGGTCAACTGCTGTTTGTGTATGAGAAATCGGTTGGAAACTTGCCTCATGTCAGCACGTTGTAGATGTCGCCAACGGCGCCAACCTTGTGCGTATGCTGTGAAAAGCTAATCATTTGCATATCACAGCATCTTTTTCCTGTCGGTTAAATTTCGCGTCTGTAGCACGTCATTTTCGTGGTGTAGCAATTTTAATGGCCAGTAGTGTAGTTATGGTGTCCAGTTTCGGCAAATCTAAGGATCCATCATAGGATATTATGAACATAAACCTCAGCACGTAAGATCTGACGATGGAAACTCAGATTTGCGGAAACCGGTCATCATAACTGAAATTATAATTAGCGATTTTGTGAAGTTTTAATTTCAGTATCTCATGTTACTCCAGATCGGCCCCTCTTGATGTCAAGCATATTCAAATTTATGAGGGAGATTTCAACGCTTCTTAAGCTGCTCAAGTCGACCTTTGGTGATGTGATTGTTAATTGGAAACGACCACGTCCGAACCAAGACCAGACAGAACTCATGTACTGACGGACACAGACCATCGAGCACCGTGGAGGGAGATTATAAAAACAAATCAGCGGAAGGATTCACTCTTGAGTACGAAAGCGTTATAAGCAGTCCAACTGCCATAAAGACTGTGCGCACGGGGTTGGAAGGAGTGGAGTACAGTGGTCGAGAACCTCCTCGTAAGTCACACATTTCTGTAATCACTGCTAAGCGACGGTTGAGGTGGTGTAAATAGTGACACCACTGGACAGTCGATGACTGGGTACGAGTGCTGTGGCGTGATAAATCACGATATACGCCACGGTAACACAATGGAAGGGCACGGGTTTGGCGAATGCCTGGAGACCGTTACCTGCAACCATATACGGTATACAAGGGTTGCCCAGAAAGTAATGCACCGCATTTTTTTTTCTCTGTTGAAAACAATGCTACGAATGCGAAAAGCTACGTATGTATTATTTGAAGTCTCCAGAGTGACGCGCCAAGTTTCCGTCACTTCCGATAGGTAGCGAAGCTGCAGGACAGTTTCAAAACAGTTTCAGGACATCTGTAGATGATGTAGGTTACAAGCAACGTGCCGTCATTGAATTTCTCATTACAGAGAAAGAAACTGTGGAGAATATTCACAAATGCTTGTGCAAAGTCTGTGGAGCATCTGCTGTCGACAGAAGTACAGTTAGTCGATGGGCACGCAGGGTGAGATCGTCAGAAGGCGGCTTGGCGGAGATCCACGATTTGCAGCGGTCGGGGAGACCATCCACGGCTGTCACACTTGACATGTTGCAGCGAGCTGCTGATGTCATTCGCGAGGACAGACGCATTACGACTCGGCAGTCGGCGCTGCATCAGTCAATCAGCAAATGAAATGTGCATGCAATTATATGCACTCTTGGATATTCAAAAGTGTGTGCAAGTTTGTTCCCACGGTGTCTAACGGTGGATTACAAGAATGAGGTTTTCACTTTGCAGCGGAGTGTGCTCTGATATGAAACTTTCTGGCAGATTAAAACTGTGTGCCGGACCGAGACTCGAACTCGGGACCTTTGCCTTTCACCGGCAAGTGCTCTACCATCTGAGCTACCGAAGCACGACTCGCGACCCGCCGTCACAGCTTCAATTTGCCAGTACCTCGTCTCCTACCTTCCAAACTTCACAGAAGCTTCACGGCTGGGATCCGCCAAGTCTGGGATTAGGGGGAGGGTGCACCTTATTACCCGATTCTGACACTCGCCGGACTTGACACAGGACTTAGTATTAGGTTAGATGTAGGATAAGCTGGGATAGCAACATTAGAGTAGTACTGTAGCGATCAACTATTCTGGGCCAGCCCCGTGTCACGCGCATTCTCACCAGGATTAGCTCGGTGAGCACGGCCAGCTAATGTAGGTTTATAAACACCTCACCTGTAACACTGC
This sequence comes from Schistocerca serialis cubense, assembly GCF_023864345.2. Classification (NCBI taxonomy): domain Eukaryota; kingdom Metazoa; phylum Arthropoda; class Insecta; order Orthoptera; family Acrididae; genus Schistocerca; species Schistocerca serialis. Next base: position 155,169,605 of record NC_064642.1, read on the forward strand.
AGGTAGAGTAGACTAGCATAAGTAGTAGACGTAGGTAAATACTGGTAACCTTACGATTTAGCAGTAGTGCCCATAGTGGAAGAGTAATAGTACTGCCATTCATAGAATAAAAAGGCTACAGTAGTAATAATTGTATTAGTATGAAGTAGGGTCCACTAATGTATTAGGTGGTGGGTTGCTTGTGTATCCTGTATTGAAGAATAAATATTTATTTATTTATTTTTTTAAAAGTAGATGTCGATGTAGAATATCGTCGAATGGAATTGCCAGTGATTGTGACCTAGTTCTGAATTGCCACTGCACTGCTGTAACTGATGCGAATAAAATTCAGACACAACACCACCCCTCTCAGCGCCTTTCTTACTTACCGCAACGCTCTGGTGGAACAAATCGAAAAAAAGAGTGCAAACTTCGGCAATATTATGCCAAAATACGAGCACAAATGATATATATGTTTCAGCGTGTGAGTCGGTTGTAATAGCCGTCTGCTCTGCGCGACCCCTTTAGCTATACCGCGTATTACGCAGGTGCGGACCAGCTGGCTGCACCCCACGTTGCATCGGCTGCAATGCTGCAGCTGCAACGGCGGCTGCAACTGATCGAAACACGCCGAGTCACGGCACGGCCGGCCGCCGCTGCCGCTGCAACGATAGCCGCCTGGCTTTTTCCCGCGCGGCCCCCTGCGGCCGGTGGCAAAGTCAATTAGCCGCTACACGAACAATTCCCAGAGCTATTTGACGTCCTGCCGGCGCGAATATGCGCTCGCTTTGTTCGACCTAACCATTCGTCTCTGTCGTAATTCCGTCGCTTCAGTACGGCCGTAACCAATCTCGTCGTGGTCCGACGCGCTGGCGTGTCTCTCGATGTTGCTATTCTGTGCCCTGTCAGCCAATTTCCTTTTGCTGCCTGGCGTCTGGAGAACTTTGTGGTCATTCATCTGACGTTACGTTTTGCCAAAGCACAACCATCAGTTTTTGCATCTCATACTATAAACAGAATTCAGTGACATCCTCCGTCGTAGTCCGACAAGTAATAACTACTCGTATTTCATCTACCAGAAACTGCATTGTAAGTACTGCAACTGCTAATCAGGATGAAAAAAAAATTGCAGTATCTTCGTCAATTTCAAGATTTTTAGTGCCCATGGCGCTTTTGTATTGGGGGTGGTCACCAAATTACGTTGCGTCTTGAATGTGCAAGACGTGCTGGCTATGTGCTACGTTCTGATGTGGAAAATCGGATATACCTTTCACTGTATATTACTTGACACAGTCAATTAGAAAATTTGACTTGATCGCGTCACGCAAAACACAACTCTGTAAATATTTTCTACACAGAACCGTCTAGATAGCTTATTAAAATTTCTTTACTTTTTTACGAGGTATTCGGCAACTGCTATCATCAATATCAAAATACTAGACCTTATACAAGAAGGCCACAACTAAAATTGATACCTAGTTCTCATAGGCATTCGGTATAGTTTTCAGTACTGACACAGAACGTACTTTTATTAGGTCTAAGCTTTTTGATACCTGACGATGGCACAACCGAAACCTCGAAGTAAATAAATAAATTTCGGCAAGCGATCTAGACGGTTTTGTTCAGATAATATTCTCCACGATCACGGACTCATGCAGGAAATTCGTCTCCTATATTAAAAACTATGTGAAAATCGGAATAAAATAATTTCACTTACAGGCACTATAAGACAGGCACTACCAGTTTCTTACATAAACAAAGTCATTAGAAAAAAAAACTCTCGAAGTTAGTCAATAGACATTACCCTTTCACTCTGTCTCTTACGGAAGCCTATTTCCTCGTAGCAACCAACGGCAGTAAGAGAGCTAGAGGCGTCAAGGAGAAACGCAGCTGCATCGAGTGAGAAAGTTACGAACTCATATATCATGCCTCTGAAAGTTTTCTTTATGCGGACTCGGATGGTGGAGTAGGTATCAATGGATTATATCTTATTTTAATTACTTCGACTGCAGGAGAACTTTAGCGAGGAGTGAATTTACCGAGAGGGTTGGAAACTGAAGTAATACAAAAGTTACCTCAGGTAATGTGTCGAATAGATGATCCTGAAGATTAAAACGTTATTGAACAAGTGACTGAAATCATGTACATACACAAGCAGATTGCGATGATCAGGTGCACGCTTATAAATTCACTGAGAAAATGTAGCGCTGTGTTCAATCATAAGGTCCCAATGCATAGGTCTGTAAGATTTTGTTGCCGATGTCAACAAAAATGTAAAATCTTCTGGGTCGTTGCGCTGCATCATAAACTCTACATTTCAGCCACAGAGTTTGTCTTCAGGAATACTTAAGATGAGGGAAACTTCCCAGTGTGCCTCCGAAATCTGAGGGAGTAATTCTACAGACATTTTGAGAATGGCAAGGGAATGAATATGAGTGAGTGGGTAAGAATGATGAGATCATAGAGGCGTTTTTTTTAAGCCAACTGTCTTTCAACTGGTGTGATGTCGTGTTCTATCTTTTCCTCTGTTGTGCTAATCTATTCGTATTTACAAAACTATTACATCCGACACCCTGTATAACCTTTTCTGCATATTCCAGTCTTTGTCTGCCAGTACTGTTTTTCTCCTCTAATACTCGTTCTAGCGCCATGTTTATTTCTGGATGTCCCACTAATTTGTCCCTTTTCCTGAAAAAGGTTTCCCTTGGGCTCCATTCTTCCTCTTCTCAGTGCTTCTTCATTTCGTATCAGTGCGCATACGACACCCTATGGAGATACTGCTGATCTTAATAACGCAGTGCTGTGGAAGCAGAGATAAGTAAATTATTGGCAAAGATTGCGAGCCTTAGCAGCCGGTGATAGATACCTGCTTCTCGCGGCCGTCAGAGAACTGGCTGCTGATTTGCTAACGTTTGTGACGTCATAAGGAAAGCAGAAAGTCTGTAACAGCTCCGCCTCGTGACTAGGCCTGTAAGCAGCTCTTAAGCTGTTCTCTTAGAGTCGTGTTTAACCACATATTCGGAAACCCCAACTTATTCAGAAATAAGCATCCAAACATTTGCGTCTTGCAGCACTTCAAGCTGTACTCTTTTCTGTTCCTGCCTAAACACACCCTTGGAAACAGCGGCATGTTCGGAAAGAACCATCCAAATACGAGGATCTGCTGAAAAGTAGTTCCTCCGAATTTTTTATGTGAAAACTCAAAGCTTTTTTAAATAAAGCGAACTTTATTAGCATTCTACATCTTTACTGTTCATGTCTGAATAATTACATCTCAACAGTCAGCCTGGCGACGAACGAATTTCTCGCAACGAGAGACCAGTTTGTTGATACTGTCACTGTAGAATGTTTGACTTTGTTGATGGAACCACACCATCACCTCTGCTTGCAACGCTTCATCACCATCAAAGCGAAGTCGAAGACATTTTTTTTAAGTTTTGAAAAAAGATGAAAATAGGATTAGGCCAAGTAGAGACCGTATGGGCGTGATGGATGACAGTGAAGTCAAGGCGTCCGATTGTTGCAGATGTCGCAGCGCTCGTGTGTGGTCTGACATTTTCATGCTGAAGGAGAGGCTGCTCCATATGTGGACGAACTTTTCGAATTCGAAAGTAGATTGCAGCACACTTTTTCTGACGCAGTCGACATAGCTACGTCATACACCGCCATGTTGCACGCTACACCTCGGAGTCCTCTAGAGGCACAGAATTGCAACTTGCGTCAGTGAAGATGGGAAGGCGAACGAGTAATACGCACGTAATAACACCTCAACTGATACTGAGAACAGAATAAATAATTCTGAGGCATTACTTTTTAGCACGCCCTGGTTTCTTGTGACGAGCCACGCTACGGCTGCCGTTGTTGCTCGTTACCTCGCTGTAATTTCATCTCTTTTAATCAGATTGAAGTTATAAAATCGAGAAGACTCATTCCTGAGAGACTTCGGCCTTATATGTACATAGCATCGAAAATTGCAGAATATATTTACAGTACATTAATAAAAAAGTCTCAGAATATATTACAAATGCGACTATGTCATCATAAAGTAGTATGCGAACATACATACATCGGCTCTGTGAATGAATGCCTCTTTTCATTACGTCAAGGTGAATTCACGCAACTTCAAACATTACCTTTCTAACGATATCCTGAAGGCTTTTTACTGTCGGTATGTCATTAACTGACGTAATTATAATACATTATACCAAAAGTGACATGTTCGTCATAAATCTTCAATGGGCTGTTGCCTTGTAACTGTACACTGTCGTAACACTAGTCTTGTTAAACTAACGTAGGTTGCCGTAGGCTATCAATAGTAAGCGGAGACTACGGTAGTTTTCCTTGTAAATTTGGTCAGTTAAGACCGAACCTGCGTTTTATGCGTTGCATACCTATCGAGCTGTACCTCATAAAGATCGCTTTCTTGACATATGTGATAGAGTGATATGTGACAGTGTACTCTTGATAGAGTGCCCTAGAAATTGGAAGAGGAGCCGGCCTCGGTGGCTGTGCGGTTCTAGGCGCTCCAGTCCGGAGCCGCGCTGCTGCTACGGTCGCAGGTTCGAATCCTGCTTCGGGCATGGGTGTGTATGATGTCCTTAGGTTAGTTAGGTTTAAGTAGTTCTAAGTTCTGGGGGACTGATGACCACAGCAGTTGAGTCCCACAGTGCTCAGAGCCATTTGAACCATTGGAAGAGATGTACCGTATAGAAGCTGAGTGAGGCCGTGTTAACCTACGGAACATTTTTGTTCTATGTAGTTAACTTCCTGTCTGTCACTTAAAACACACTGAAAAACGTTTTACTCGAAAAATGTTGATTTATAATGTGAAACAGAGGTATGTTGTAGTAAAAATAACAAAATACAATTTATGATACATATAAAATAAAAAATAAACCGCTAAACACAAATATATTAAACATCGCTTCAATACTTCGTCGAGCTTACCTAAAACATGTTTTTGTTATACAAACACAACTTTTACATTTATCGACACTAACAGGAAACTCTTGCCTTTGATCACGTTGAAAAACTTTCACTTGAGCATAAAATAACAACTATAATAATAGAGACTTTTTATGTGTTTGTATGTAAAGTGTACTTATATCAGAAGCAATTGCATTGCTTACACATAAAAGTGCATAAATTACGCGATCAACTAATTTGATTAGTTATAAAATGCAATTTATTTTCTGTAAGGATATTAAACACACAAAGGACTAACACTGAATGATGTGCAAAACAAACAAGCAAAGAAACACAGAGAACACGTCGTTCCCCAGTTCCTCTCTTACACTGATCAGCCAGAAAATTATACTATCGGTATAAACCCGTCCAGGCGATAGTAGTGTCACTTGGCGAGGAATGATTGCTCGTCAGTCAAACGCTCGGTGCATGTAGTATCAGTGAGTGTGCTGCCCTTGTGTAGAATGGGGAAGGCGCATGGTCTGTCTGAGCTGGACCGAGGGCATACTGTGATGGCCCGGAAGGTCGGCACGAGCATTTCGGAAACTGCACGACTTGTCGAGTGTTCGAGGAGTCCTGTTGTATGTGTCTTCAACATCTAACGAAACCAACGTGAAACCACGTCCAGAGGTCGCAAGGCTGTGCGGCCACCCCTAATTACAGATGTCGGATGTCGTAGGCTGGTTAGACTGGTAAAACAGGACAGGTGGCGAACTGTGGAAGAACTAACATCAGACTTTAATGCTGGGCAGAGTAAAAGTGTGTCTGAACACACAGTGCACCGAACACTCCTAACAATGGGCCTCCGCAGACGACGACCAATGCGTGTGCCCATGTTAACACCACGACGTCGATAAGTACAGCTCAAATGGCCACGTGACCATCGGCACTGGACGTTGGCGAAGTGGCAGAGTGCTGCTTGGTCTGATGAAATCCGATACCTTCTTCCATCATGCCGATGGGAGGGCGCTAATCCGTCTTCTTGCAGGGGAACAGCTCCTTGACACCTGTATTGCAGGACGGGGACAAGCTGGCGGCGGTTCCTTTATGCCCTGGCGAACATTCACATGGGCAACCATGAGTCCAGTGTAGCTCGAGCAAGGCACCATGGTGGCCAGGGAGTATCGTGCGCTGGATGCACACCACGTACACTCCTTCATGACGATCATGTTTCCCGACGGCAGTAGCGTATTTCAGCAAGATAATTCGCCATGTCACAAGACCAGCAGTATGACGGAGCGGTGTGAGGAAGACAATGGCGAGTTCCGATTGATGTGCTGGCCGCCAATCCCCCAGATGTGAACCTGATAGAACACATCCAGGATGTGACTGAATGTGGCGTCGGAGTTCATTGCCCCCTTCCCGGAATTTCCGAGAATTTAGGTGACCTGTATGTACAGATGTGCCAACGCCCTTGGTAACAACGGTTCCCGTCAGACCACCTAAGTTATGCGCTGTCGGGCTGGGCTAGCACTTCGATGGGTGACCATCTGGTCTGCCGAGCGCTGTTGGCAAGCGGGGTGCACTCTACTCTTGTGAGGCAAACTGAGGAGCTACTTGATTGAGAAATAGCGGCTCCGGTCTCGGAAACTGACATACGGCCGGGAGAGCGGTGTGCTGACCACATGCCCCTCCATATCCCCATCCAGTGATGCCTGTGGTCTGAGGATGACACGGCGGCCAGTCAGTACCTTTGGGCCTTCATGGCCTGTGCGGGAGGAGTTTAGTTTAGTGCGTGCAGATGTGGTGTCAGCGCCCTCCCAGCAAGCTACCAAGGCATCGTTGCTTCTCTGCCACGAAGCATCACCACTGGTGGTGCCAAAGGTGGACATACGGGCTGTTAGGTAGGTGGTCATAATGTTTTGGCTGAATGTATTTTTGTTTCTTTCCCTTCCAATGCTACCTGCAATTCTACCATATGCTACGTCCTTTATGTACTGTACCAAAACTACCGAACCGTAGTTTTGGCAGAGCGCAGAACACTACATAACACACAGAACATGTTTTTTGCTCGCGTATCATGTCGTTTCTGGAAACCCACAATCTACTCTGTAGGAATCAACATGGATTCCGGAAACAGCGATCGTGTGAGACCCAACTCGCTTTATTTGTTGATGAGACCCAGAAAATATTAGATACAAGCTCCCAGGTAGATGGGATTTTCGTTGACTTCCGGAAGGCGTTCGATACAGTTCCGCACTGTCGCCTGATAAAAAAAGTAAGAGCCAACGGAATATCAGACCAACTGTGTGGCTGGATTGAAGAGTTTTTAGCAAACAGAACACAGCATGTTGATCTCAATGGAGAGACGTCTACAGACGCTAAAGTAACCTCTGGCGTGCCACAGGGGAGTGTTATGGGACCATTGCTTTTCACAGTATATGGCTGGCTCTGAGCACTATGGGACTTAACATCTATGGTCATCAGTCCCATAGAACTTAGAACTACTTAAACCTAACTAACCCAAGGACAGCACACAACACCCAGCCATCACGAGGCAGAGAAAATCCCTGACCCCGCCGGGAATCGAACCCGGGAACCCGGGCGTGCGAAGCGAGAACGCTACCGCACGACCACGAGATGCCGGCTCACAGTATGTATAAATGACCTAGTAGATAGAGTCGGAAGTTCCATGCGGCTTTTCGCGGATGATGATGTAGTATACAGAGAAGTTGCAGCATTAGAAAATTGCAGCGAAATTCAGGAAGATCTGCAGCGGATAGGCACTTGGTGCAGGGAGTGGCAACTGACCATTAACACAGACAAATGTAATGTATTGCGAATACATAGAAGGAAGGATCCTTTATTGTGTGATTATAGCGGAACAAACACTGGTAGCAGTTACTTCTGTAAAATATCTGGGAGTATGCGTGCGGAACGATTTGAAGTGGAGTGATCATATAAAATTAATTGTTGGTAAGACGGGTGCCAGGTTGAGATTCATTGGGAGAGTCCTTAGAAAATGTAGACCAAAACACTAGTTCGACCTATACTTGAGTATTGCTCACCACTGTGGTATCCGTACCAGGTCGGGTTGACAGAGGAGATAGAGAAGATCCAAAGAAGAGCGGCGCGTTTCGTCACAGGGTTATTTGGTAAGCGTGATAGCGTTGCAGAGACGTTTAGTAAACTCAAGTGGCAGACTCTGCAAGAGAGGCGCTCTGCATCGCGGTGTAGCTTGCTGTCCAGGTTTCGAGAGGGTGCGTTTCTTGATGAGGTATCGAATATATTGCTTCCCCCTACTTATACCTCCCGAGTAGATCACGAATGTAAAATTAGAGAGATTCGAGCGCGCACGGAGGCTTTCCGGCAGTCGTTCTTCCCGCGAACCATACGCTACTGGAACAGGAAAGGGAGGTAATGACAGTGGCACGTATAGTGCCCTCCGCCACAGACCGTTGGGTGGCTTGCGGAGTATAAATGTAGATGTAGATGTAATACAAACACACTGAAATACGATGGAATTCAATACGGCGCCCGAATGCTATCCAGTTTCGCGGTCGCATCGGGTTGCAATACGGCGTCATGAACGTTAGCCAATCAGAAAACCCAGTTACCTGGTATCCTCGAGATTTAGTAGTTGCAGACAGCCCTTTCCCGTTTAGTGGCAGTTCCGTGCACTGGAGAGCGCTCCCGATACGCCCAGTAGCTGCCGCGCGTTCCCATCGGCGACCATAACGGCACTGCGGCGCCGCAGCTGCCGTTCCGACGCGGATCTGCGCTCGGCTAGCGCAGCGCCGCGTGTTGCGGTGCCGGTCAGCCCGCCAGAACAATGGACCGTAAACAGACGGCGGCTGGTACTGCGCGCGGGTCAGCGTCTCGTAAACAGAGCGTCTGATCGCCACGTCCCGTGACCTCACCCCCGTCTGCACCTGGGTCGTTTCTTCAGTTCATTTCGTACTTGCAGTCGAGGTCTGTCACGCGAGACGACATCGCCCGTGTCAGGGAGGTCCTACATTCACCTTTACATCTACGTTTACACTCCTTCGTTCGTAGGTAGCCGAGGGACGTGTTTACGGCTCGTACGTGACTTTGTTGCAGGCTAAATAACACCGCTGCAGGACAAGCGCGGTTGCTGCATTCAAACTGAAATATATGTAGTATTTTACGACATCCTGGACACACATGTATATGCAGCTAAGCAGACGGATTCCGTCTTCCTGGATTTCCGAGAAGCGTTTGACACTATCTCAAAGCGTCAACTGCTAGCCGACCGTATCGAGTGTCTTCACAAGTACATGATTGGCTTGAGAAATAAAGGGTGATTATAATTAAAGCTAAACTTCCAAACCGCTGTCGAAATAACACCAGTCGTCAGAATGACGTTAAATTGCAACCGAATATTATCGGAGAAAGGGGAACACGTATGGCAGAAGAAATTGTTACAAAATGTAGCAATAGATGGCGCGGTACGCATCATAATTTAATAGTGGTCGACTACAAATGACAAATGAATCATACAACAATGCCTAAGCTGTACGTTTGAAAAAAAAAATGGTTCAAATGGCTCTGAGCACTATGGGACTTAACATCTGAGGTCATCAGTCCCCAAGACATAACTACCTAAACCTAACTAACCCAAGGACATCACACGCATCCAGGCTCAAGGCAGGATTCGAACCTGCGACCGTAGCAGCAGCGTGGTTCCGGACTGAAGAGCCTAGAACCGCTCGTCCACAACGGCCGGCTGTACGTTTGACGTTAAATAAACTGTACTACTCACTGTGCATCGGTGTACATGTGTGATACTGATTAGTTACGTAAGCCCATCCTGCACGTCAAGGTCATATCATATCGGATGGGAAATATCGGTTTTTAATTGTCCTGAGGCCAAAAACCGCATAAAAAGCATCAATCATATCGGTTTTTAACTATCCTGAGGCCAAAAACCACATAAAAAGCATCAATCAAAAATAAAATCGGATTACTAATTTTCGTGTGACTGGCCCAAAAAATGTTCAATATGCTGTCCATCGTTTTTTGCTACAAGCTAAACTCGAGAAACAGCATGTTCCACAACTGATTGATGTGTTTCCATGGTCACGTTCAGAATATGTTGCGCAATACGTGCCTTCGATGCAGCTAAGTTTGCAATCGGAACACTGAACACAACATCTTTCAGACAGCCTCACAGCCAGAAGTCACGCGGATTAAGATCAGGTGATTGGGACGGCCAGGCTGTATGGAAACGGCGGCTGATAATTCTAGCATTTCCGAAATGGCGCTTTGGCAGTTGCTTAACTGGATTTGCAATGTGCGGAGGTGCGCCATCTTGCTTACAAATGATCCCATCCACACATCCACGCCTGTTGGAGAGCTGGAATGACGTATTTGCGCAAAAGACACTCATTGCGCTCACCAGTGACGGTACAGGTAACATGACCGGAAGCACCTGACTCTTCGAAAAAATATGGCCCTGTATAAATCATGCCGTAAACTCGCAACACGCAGTGACCTTTTCAGGATGAAGTGGTACTGGTTGATTTGCGTGTGGATTTTCCGTTGCCCACATTCGACAATTCTGTGTAATGACATCCTGTCAGATGGAAGTTGGCTTAGTCTGTCCACAAAATCTTCCACGGCCGATCATTGTCCACTTCCATGCGAGCAAGAAATTCTAAAGCAAAGGTCTCTGTTGCTGTCAGGTCAACAGGAAGCAACTCGTGCACATCGGTATTTCTGAATGCATAGCAAAGAAGGATGTTTCGTAGCATTTTACGCACCGTGCTCGCGGTATGTCCAATGTTCGAACATTGCACTACACGTTTACACACCACCACTTGTCTCCTCCTGCGTTGCTGTGGTCACTGCTTCCATTGACGTCGAATCAATTCGTTTCCTTCCTCTACCAGGTTGCCAGAGGAACCGTCTTTTCGAATTTCCGAATCGTTTTCTCCAGACTCATGGCAGTCATCGGACCAACGCCTTTTTTCAAACCCTTCAGTGTCCGGAACTTATGCAGAGCGACGTGTGCACAGTCATTCTTGTAATACAGCTTTACAAGCAGAGCGCGATCCTCCATTGAGAGAGTCGTGGCGAACGTCGCAGATGCGAAAGGAGGAAAAGCCGTATACCCGGCGTGTTTATACGAACTTCAATGGGTCGTGCACATGACAAGTGTTTACATTTACGTATTCTGACACATTCAGCGCCTTCTATAGATAACATTTCACACTATTTTTTCTTCTATCATACGTTTTCCCCCATCTCCGATAATATTCGGTTGCAATTTGACGTCATTCTGACCAGTGGTGTTATTTCTACAGCGTTTTGAAAATTTAACTTTAATTATAATCAGCCTGTATTTGACTAAAAGAACCCTTTATACAGGGTGATTCCGTGATGATGTTACAAACGTCCAGGGACGATGGAGAAGGCTAAATGCATCAGTCTAAGGTAAGGGACCTGGTAGGAAACAACCGGATCGAAAGTTGTAACCAAGAACAGCTCTGATACCTCTGACAGTGGAATGCGTGTACCGCTACTGTTGTTGCTAAGATTGTAGGGTGGGCAAATTTCAGAGGTGGTAGCATGGACCAAAACAAGAAAACAATGTCCGATAAAGATGGGCTCTTTGAAGAATTATGAGCCCTTGTTCGTCTTCAATAGTGTGAAACACATCAGTTTTGGCTTGCGTAAGGTATTCCCGATTTTTTATGCTGACAGAGAAGGAGACAGTGGCAGAGGGAAAGAGACGAAAAAGTAATAAAATTAATACTGGAAGGCTGTAGATAGTAGTTGTGGTACAGAAAGAGCAAAGGAGACAACGGCAGTTTGGGAGAAAGAGAGGGACGCAGTAACAGTGGAACATAGCTGACAGTGACAGAATAGTGCTAGGAAAAGAGTGAAGGAGGCAGTATCAGCGAGAGAGGAATAAAGAGAAGAAGAAACTGGAAGTAGGTGAGAATCACTCGTTATGAGAGACAGAGTCTATGACAATGACAACGGGGACGAGAGAAGTAGTCACAGCAAGAAGAGACAGCAGTAGTGGGAATGAATGAGCAAGAGGGGAGACAGTTTCTGTGGCCCTTGCAGTCTACACAGGTGGACCGAACATTACCAACGCTTGCTGTACGTCTCACTGTGTACAAGCACACTTGCAGCAAGAACCAATACAAGAAAGCACCAACAGATTGTCGATCAATAGCAAAATAGCCTGAACTAGAACCATGTTGATATTTATTGTGGAGCGACGCTACGCGCAGGCTGGAAACGACAGTACCGTCGGCAGATGGCTGTAGGACGTAGAAATAACGAGAAACTAACAACTACGATGACTACATACAGACTTGAGCGCCTTCATAAACCACGGCCATGGAGCGACAGCAGGTCTCTTTTAAGACGAACCCACTACTGTGTCGATGCCGACTGGCAATCTTTCCTAGTATAGAGCGTGTAAAGTGGCCGTGCGGTTAAAGGCGCTGCAGTCTGGAACCGCAAGACCGCTACGGTCGCAGGTTCGAATCCTGCCTCGGACATGGATGTTTGTGATGTCCTTAGGTTAGTTAGGTTTAACTAGTTCTAAGTTCTAGGGGACTAATGACGTCAGCAGTTGAGTCCCATAGTGCTCAGAGCCATTTGAACCATAGAGCGTGTAACACAAATATACCGAGAAGCTATAGAGGATGTCTAGAGGAATAAAGTGAGGATAGGAAAATGCGTACCAATAGGCCATTCCTTCAGCAGCGAACATCAGCTGTACGAAAATACAGAATCGGCAAAGGAGTCAGCCGTGCAGCTCCTGTTTGCTGCCGGAGGGGTTGCCTAGCGGCAGGCGTTCCTTCCTGTAACTTCGACGTACTGTGGCGTCATTGGACGTTTTCAGACATGAGCTCTCTACAGACTGTCTACGAGTTCTGTAAGTTTATCATTTTATTGCCTTTTTATTTTATTTTTTTAAGTGTGACACATTCCTCTACGATGTAGTATTAGTACTAACTCTGCCCTGAAACTAGAGTTGCGCTCCATAAAAACTACGATTTAGTTGTTTTAGTACACTACATAAATGACGTAGTAAATGGTAGAATTACCAGTAGTGTTGGCAGGCAAAGAAACATAAATGAATGTGGAACAGTGAAACTGGGAGCCGATGACTTCTTTGCATTTTTGTTTGGCTGTTTGTTTTGCACAAAATTAGAACTGCACATCACTTAACGTTAGTTCATTGCGTATTTTATATCCTTAAAAAACTTAAATTGTATTTTACAAGTAATAAAAATGAGTTGATTGCGTAACTTCTGCGGTTTTAAGTAATCAAAGCACAGTTTACATGCACAAACGTAAGCATCTACATATAATTATTACTGTTACTTTGTACCCAACAGAACGTTCTTCGTCGTAATGAAACTGATACTATTGATAAATGCAAAAGTTGCTTCTAAGTAACAGACCCATGTTTTATATAAGTTCGACGAAGTATTGAAGCAATGTTTGATATATTTTTGTTTTGTGTTTTACTTTTTTTAGTTTTAAGTTTTTGTTGAGGAAATAACGCTTTCTAGCACTATATAGTAAATCTGTATTGTTTTATTTATTTTTACTACAACAGCCCTCTCTTTCACGTCACAAATCAACAATTTTAGAATAAAACCTGAATTAAACATTGACAATTCCAGTTTTCCTATAAATATTGTCTATTCTTAAACAACAGACAGAAATGTAACATGTAAAACAAAATACTCAGTAGGTTACCCAGCCCTTTACCGTATAAACTATGTGATCAAAAGTATCCGGATACCTGACTGAAAATGACTTAAAAGTTTGTGGCTCCCTCCATCTGTAATACTGGAATTCAATATGGCGTTGGCCCACCCTTAGTCTTGATGAGAGCTTCCACTCTCGCAGGCATACGTCCAGTCAGGTGCTGGAAGGTTTCTGGGTAATGGCAGCCCATTCTTCACGGAGTGCTGCACTGAGGAGAGGTATCGATGTCAGTCGATAAGGCCTGGCACGAAGTCGGCGTTCCAAAACATCCCAAAGGTGTTCTATAGGATTCAGGTCAGGACTCTGTGCAGGTCACTCCATTACAGGGATTTTATTGTCGTGCAACCACTCCGCCACAGGGCCGTGCATTATGAACAGGTGCTCGATCGTGTTGAAAGATGCAATCGCCATCCCTGAATTGCTGTTCAACAGTGGGAAGCAAGAATGTGCTTAAAACATCAGTGTAGGCCTGTGCTGTGATAGTGCCACGCAAAACAACAGGTGGTGCAAGCCCACTCCAAGAAAAACACGACCATACTAGTATAACACCACCGCCTCCGAATTGTACTGTTGGCACTACACACGCGGCAGATGACGTTCGCCGGGAATTCGCCATAACCACACCCTGCCATCGGATCGCTACATTGTGTACCGTGATTCGTTACTGCACACAACGTTTTATCCACTGTTCAATCGCTCCTTACACCAAGCAAGGCATCGTTTGGCTTTTACATCGTTTGGCATTTACGAGCGTGATATGTGGCTTATGAGCAGCCGCTCGACCATAAAATCCAAATTTTCTCACCTCCATTCTAACTGACGTAGTACCTCCAGTGGATCCTGTTGCAGTTTGGAATTCCTGTGTGATGGTCTGGATAGATGTCTGCCTATTACAGATTACGACCCTCTTCAACTGTCGGCGGTCTCTGTCAGTCAACAGGCGAGGTCGGCCTGTATGCTTTTGTGCTGTACTTGTCACTTCAAGTTTCCACTTTAGTATAACATCGGAAACAGTGGACCTCCGCGGAGCGCCCCATTCTGCTCCCTCACAATGTCTAATGACTACCGTGGTCGCTGATATGGAGTACCTGACAGCAGGTGGCAGCACAATGCACGTAACATGAAAAAGCATATTTTTGGGGGTGTCCGGGAACTTTTGATTATAGAGTGTATATCAAGGTTCATTTTCTAGACAGTTCACCGCTCCTGGCTTTTCCTAGTAGCTCTGGTCAGTTAAGGTCATACCTGCGTTACCTGTAAATTGGGTGTGTTACATACGTATCAGGCATTACCTCATAATGATCACAAGCGTGTCTTACTTAATTCCCCTAAAAGCTACCTTGCCTACGTTTACTCATGAGCGTCTACAGTAGTTTTGGTTCAAATGAGTCTGAGCACTACGGGACTTAACTTCTGAGGTTATCAGTCCCCTAGAACTTAGAACTACTTAAACCTAACTAACCTAACGACATTACACACATCCATGCCCGAGTCAGAATTCGAACCTGCGACTGCAGCGGTCTCGCGGTTCCAGACTGTAGCGCCCAGAACCGCTCGGCCACTCCGGCCGACTACAGTAGTTTTCAACCCTACCTGAAACCGGTATCTGTTGAGATATGGACCATTTTACTTCTCACGAGTGATGTTTAGTATTTGTTGGTGTATTTGAGACAGTATTTACAAGACATTCTGTAGTAAATTACAACAATATGTCTGTGTGGGCAGATGCAGATCCACGAAGCAATCGTGAACGTAAGGCATTAGCATCACTTCAGTATCAGTGTACGGGCAGGAACTGCCGATGTTACACTCATTAGTCAATCCATTTCACGGAACAGATTAAAACGTGCTGTGTGTGAACTGCTCTATTTAAGAGTTTTGTAAGAATACTGCTCTTATTCTGCCTTAATTTTGTTTGCATCCGTTTTTCGTACTTTCTCGCATTTAATGGAGAACTCCATGTTAGCACTTTTTGACAGTACTACTATTCAACTCCATTACTTATTATCACGGAATAGGTATGTAATTCCTCTTTGAATGGTGTTGCTTCTTGCCACGCATTTCACAGTGGCTTGCAGAGTATGGATGTAGATGCAGATGAGTCTGCTTTGTAAAACTGGCGACTAGTGCATTCTTCCTTCTAAATGATAAAAATGCGACAGGAGTTAGGGAAATGTTATCACACGTTATTAGCAGATGCTTCAAACACTACATTTTAGTAGAAATCAATGAAAATTTCAGCAGCCTCCATTAAATGCGTGAATATGGTAAACGGATGGGAACAAAAATACCGCAGAATACGAGCAGTATACTTATAGTGCATTTAAATGGAGTTCACACACGGATTCGTAGGCAGTAACAAATAGACATGAGCCACAGGATACTATGCGATTGAACCAGTTTCTTTTTCGTATAAAAAGCAAAATATTTACATTGTAATTCAAAGAGTGCAGTACACAGAAGAAGGTAGTAATCAGGAACATAATTTCCACTTGATAATAGCCAAACGGTCGAAATTGCAATGTTAGGCTTTTTAGGTAACTATACTTTAGGCCGGTATTACACTATCGAATTTCTTTGTCAAAGATTTGATCAAAGATGTGATGAAATATTCCGTCAAATATATTTGACAAAGATCTTTGACGTAGCGCTAGAAGGGGTATTACACTGTCATCATATTTTTCGTCAAAGTTCAAGATGGCTGACAACAACTACTTTTTATTAACCACAGCAGTTGCATGCACCACAATTGCACTGTGTGCACATGCGGAAGAGAAGCGGGGGAAAAAAGGAAACACACCTGGGTGAAGCCGTGGGTTCTACGACGACACGATAAAAGCATTCAACAAAACTTGTTACGTGAGCTTATAGTGGAGGACGTCAAGTCGTACATCAATTACTTAAGAATGGATGAGCATACAGTTCTGTATGTGCTCAATGAAGTGTATCCTCATATCACAGAGAACAATGTTCACTTAAGAACTGCTACATCTGCAGAAGTCAGGCTCACTGTAACACTCTGATTCCTTGCTACAGGAGAGGCTTAGGTTAGGTTAGGTGAGGTCTCCAATCTTCGTAATTTATTTTTGTATTCAGCGTGCCTCACGTTGTAAAGCGCCTCATCAGCTTCATACATCTCTATTAATTTTGTAGCTGTCGGCACACACCAATTGTATTTACCGGCAATGGTTATAAAAACACTACAGACGACAGAACGCTGCAGCGATGCTAGCGCTCCATGTGGTAACATGTCACATTGCAGTGAACAGAAGACAAGCGGTTTCTTTGATCAAATATACAGCGAGGCCCTAGATTTGATCAAATATTGGACGACATTTGACAAAGTCCCTATTACACTATCAAATATCTTTGACAAAGATTTTGGACAAAGATATTGGACAAAGAAATTTGATAGTGTAATACCGGCCTACGAGCAGCAGTACGACTGCGCGTGCGCCGAGTTCGGATCAGCGTTCGGCAGTATTCGGTGCCGCTCGGTCGCCCTCGGGTGATTACACGGCCGACCGGTGGTAACGAGGAAGCGTCCCGCGTCCGCAATTATCCGTGCTGCAGGCAGCGGCGCCTCCAGACAGCCGTCTTCGTGTCTGGTCGCCGGCTGCCCGCGCGCCCCGCTTCGCTCGTCTGTCGGAGGCGCCAAACGGGACTCGCGGGCAATCATGCAAATGGCGAGCGCCGCGGGGACGATTAAAAAACGCGCGTCCGAAAACAAGACGCCGGCCGAGTGAAAAAAAAAAAGAAAACGAGGGAGAGAGAGAGAGATACATACAGGTCTTGCCGTGACGGCTGGAGCCGTATCACAAATTTTACAACTCGCGCGCACTCTCGCAAGAGCTGGCCGTCTTTTTTTTCTTCAGTGTGTACATATACCGTCCCGTATCGAGCTACTAAAAGCAAACGCTGTAAGCGACAGTCGATACAACATGCTTTACTTTTATGGCGCACTTAGTATTTCTTAATTACTTTTAACTTCTTGTTTTTTTTTTTTTTAATTTTTGCACTCCCTTTAGTTACAAGGAATGGATATGGCAGCCGGTGAAGCCTACCTTGCGCGTTCCTTTGCGTTTGCAGTGCTGCTTTACGTGGGACGGCTGTTCCACTTACCTGAAACACAAAAAAAAAATATTAAGAACATGTACTAGGAGGCACCACGTATCTCAGCGTCATGCAAAACTGATAAATATGATACGGAGTCGAGAAGCTGCTTGCATCCAAGCAGCAGGTACAAAAGAAATCCCACGTCGCAACCCGCCATGAGCTGCACATTTAACGCAGGATGTACTAGCGATCTGAAAAAAATCTCGGTCTGGTATGAACGACGCGCGACGGAGTTTAATGTTCGTGACGTGGAAGAAGTTCAGAACACTGACTGTTATATAATTTTTTTTATTCTCTTGTAAGATCGTAATTATCCACGTTATATACTAGCGATTTAGCAGATAATATTAAGTGAGCAAACTCATTCTTTTTGCGGATGACATGCTTCATGGCACTAAAGAAATATTTCGTAAGTGAATGATCGCAGAGAGCCCCATTTACAAAAAAATGGCTCTGAGCACTAAGGGACTTAACTTCTGAGGTTATTAGTCCCCTAGAACTTAGAACTAGTTAAACCTAACTAACCTAAGGACATCATACACATCCATGCCCGAGGCAGGATTCGAACCTGCGACCGTAGCGGTCGCGCGGTTCCAAACTGTAGCGCCTAGAACCGCTAGGCCACCCCGGTCGGCCCCATTTACATTCAGTTAATATACAGTCCCGTTGTTCCACGGCGTCCATAATGCGTAAGCTTAACGAGCACCTCTCAATGCGCTTTTACTGCACTTCGTGCAATGTAGCAACGTATACTAGTAACGTACCACACATGGAATCGATACGATACGATACTGCAGTGCCTCTGTTGTTAGCAAGAACGATGCAACGTCCCTTCGGACAAGCATCCGTTCAAAATGGTTCAAATGGCTCTGAGCACTATGGGACTCAACTTCTGAGGTCATTAGTCCCCTAGAACTTAGAACTAGTTAAACCTAACTAACCTAAGGACATCATACACATCCATGCCCGAGGCAGGATTCGAACCTGCGACCGTAGCGGTCTCGCGGTTCGAGACTGCAGCGCCTAGAACCGCACGGCCAATACGGTCGGCCAAGCATCAGTGTACGAAGGAATATTACCTTGTTTTTCTTAATGACACAGGCACTGCAGTATTGTATTTACCCACCGACACCAGGCAGCAACTTCCATTTAAAATGTTGTGCCCTGTACGGGAATTACATAACGTGTGTACGAGTACATGTCGTGCGCAGGAATGATGACGTATGGAAGATTTTGTCTGACCAAGTATCGTGCACGGATAGCCGAAGCGACTAGAGAGACCTCTCGCGTAAAGCGTTTAATCTGGGTTCGAGTCCTGGCCCGACACAAATTTTTATTGTCCTCATTCCCCGATGGTTGTTGTATTCGGAACAGCAAATACATTTCATGTACAGATGCTACCAGTCATTCATGGATGTACCTGCTGGTGAATGGAGACGTGGCATAGACTTCGTTGTAGGAAAGCACTGTTGCAGCCTATACTATTCAAATGTGTAGGATTCCTACGAGGTAGGACTATGGATAATATTCAAAGACGGGCTGCGCGAATGCCTACAGGAACGTTTGTCTCGCAGCGTTATAGAAATTCAGCTCCTAGACTCCATAGAGGAAATAATTCCTCGAAAATAGCTACTTAGAGGATCCCCGTTTCAAGTTTTCGGCAAGAGAGTCCTGAACACTCTTCGGCTCCGTAAGTACGTACTACTGTTGCACAGAACGGGAGATGTTTGTGCAACAGCACTCGCGGAGACATACAAGCAATCGATCTTATCGTGTAGAACTTGTAAATGGAAAATAAGTGTACCTTAAAAACTTGTTTCATGGAAAGTGCTCCTAACAATGCACATTGCTAGGGTATGTATGCAGCTGTAAAGTCACAACGGTGAAATGTGGCTGCTGGTATTTATGCTGACGACAGAGCAAAATTACTTCAGGCCGCAGCTAAATTGTGTCAGCCGCAGACTGCGTTGCGAAAAGTGTGTACTCGTTGATGCAGAATGATGGCGCTCTTGGCACTGTTCATTAATGGTGGTGTAGGTGGAAAGTAAGGTTAGCGTTCAAAATCACGTAAACTTCGAAATCACTACAGACGGAATGCTAATTCAGATGGCAAGGATGTTAGAGCTAATCAGCCTGAACATGCTGAACTTGGTATACCACCATTCAAATAAAATGACTTTCAGAGATTGCAGATAACCTATGTGATTATGAAATGAAAGGGAGTTGAACTGCTCTTTTTCTGATAGCACCTCCTGAGCCATGCCGGAAGCAGACTGCAAAATTACGTCCCGATTGTGCAGGCAGTCTAAATGTAAGAGCGGACACATACGCCATGTATTGCCCCAAATGTCAGCGTTCGACCACAGTGTGGATTAAATAATTAGGTACAGATGGTTTAATGTGATCAGTATATAACTCAGCAGTTTAAGCGACATAATCCTTACTGCACAACTGCTTTCAACTTGAAACCGATCGTCACCAGGTTATGCACAAATCTGGAGACAGAACGCTACAGCCTGCTCTTAATAAGAGGCGAAAAATCCAAATAACGTAATACGTATTAAAGTAGCAATAATAATCCGATTAATACTGTGTAAGATGCAATGAGTTCTAAAACGCATGAAAAGCGGATTTACAATCCTAAGGTTAATAAATATTTTACATACTATCATCGATGGCTTGTTACTTCAACTCTTTGGGCGCTGAGATGGTCGAAGCTGATCCACATGACTGACAAATCTGTATTTCAGAATGGGAATCAAACGCTGGGCTCTACCTTTTCACGACCAGCAAGGAACCTTTTGAAGTATGTAGCAAGGAATGCTCGGATTTCTCCACTACCCGCGAAGGGCACACAACCGGTTTCGATTCCCAGCTCCGCTCCAAATTTTAACCTCAGGACACAGGCTCCCACGTCTTGTACTAGTTTCAATAAAAGTCTCAATTGTATATAATATCTCGTCACCCTGATGTGTCATTGGCAAAACTGTCTGAAATGTTGGAATATTTCACGCCTAGTCACACGCCAAAAAGATTTTTACTCAAAATATCTTAATGTAATGGGTGGATCAATGAGAGGGTAATGCGCAGAAACTTCCACAAGGGTGTGGTAATTTCAGGTGTATCGAAGACCGCGGGATCCACAGAGCTATCCACATTACGTTAGTATTATAAATTACTGACGATGTTAACTACAACTGCAGTGCAGCTTGACCATGGTAAAGAAAATTCTAACCACGTCTACGTAACAACCTCAATAATAAATTGCAAGTGGACATATCGCTGTAAATAGGAGTCAGAATGAATACAGTGACGGGAGCGAAGACATAGGGTACTAAAGTATGTCGCGAATATTACGCTTAATGTAGCTTCATTGAGAATAATTCGCAGACCTCGGACTTGTTCGACTTTTAAACGCATGGGGATGGTTGGTATCCATCACACTGGAATGTCTTTTACAGCTCTGAAATACCACCCTTTTTTAAACAAATAGATGTTTCGTTCGAGTACTAGAGATCTATATAATTTATAGGAACCCTTTAATAGTTGTCAAAAAGGTGCAATGGTAGACAAAGATACTTCATTCAGTTACCGTAGGTTTCTCTATTTGACAGTACGACAAACCTTCAATAACCTGTAATGCTGCTTAAGAACAAAATTATAGTTTTTGTTGTGAGAGATAAAAGGCTGCGAAATGTGACACATTCTACAGGCTGGTACACAACTACTGTAGAAGCCGAAATAGAAAAAATGGCGCGGTAAACACCAGGAAAATTCATAACAGAGATTCCCTTTCTCTCCACTGTGTTGTGTCCGTTGGAGAAGCTGTCAAAAGCTGCCATGAATGAGTGTATACACACGTGACACTGCTTTCTCAGTACACGGTACGGCCTGTGTGCAGAAAGCTGCAGCTTCTGCTAGCATAAACTGTGCTTCTCTTCCACCACAATCTCTTGACGCTATCCCTCTCAAACTACTCCTCAAGATGCACCCACGGTGAATTGTTGGTTTCATCATTAAGAATAGTGTTTGCTATGGCTCTTTCCAATTAGGACAATCGAACGTCTGAATACATCTACATGGATACTCTGCAAATCACATTTAACTGCCTGGCAGAGGGTTCATCGAACCACCTTCACAGTTCTCTATTATTCCAATCTCGTATAGCGCGCGCAAAGAACGAACACCTACTTCTTTCCGTACCAGCTCTGATATCCCTTATTTTATCGTGGTGATCGTTTGTCCCTATGTAGGTCGGTGTCAACAAAATATTTTCGCATTCGGAGGAGAAAGTTGGTGATTGGGATTTCCTGAGAAGACTCCGTCGCTACGAGAAACGCCTTCCTTTTTATGATGTCCAGCCCAAATCCTGTATCACACACACTCCCATATTTTGTGATAATACAAAACGTGCTGCCCGTCTTTGAACTTTTTCGATGTACTCCGTCAGTCCTATCTGGTAAGGATTCCATAGCGCGAAGCAGTATTCTAATAGATGACGGACAATCGTAGTGTAGGCAGTCTCCTTAGTAGATCTGATAATTTTCTAAGTGTCCTGCCAATAAAACGCAGTCTTTGGTTAGCCTCCCTAACGACATTTTCTGTGTGTTCTTTCCAATTTAAGTTGTTCCTAACTGTAATTCCTAGGTATTTAGTTGATTTTACGGCCTTTATATTTGACTGATTTATCGTGTAACCGAAGTTTAACGGATTCCTTTTAGCAGTAATGTGGATGACCTCACACTTTTCGTTATTTAGGGTCAACGGCCAACTTTCGCACCATTCAGAATAATTCTCGATACAAATGTATGTCTGATTCTTACGCGTATTATTGTAAGCCTAGGCAGCTTCTCTTGTTTCTGTCTGCGGGATTTTGAATCGAAGCAATAAAATTTTCACAGCTTCCTCTCCCACCTTCTCCTCTTCCTCCAAGACACACACACACACACACACACACACACACACAGAAGCAACACACGTCCATGCAGTGTTATCGAGTCTGCTAAAAGAAACCAGAAGTGCACTCTCAACGAAATCTCAGCATGGCGCTGATGCAAGATGAAAGTACAAAAAAATTGTACCCTCGGATTGCTTGCCGCCCGTCTCTTCAGAATGCGGGATAGGTGCCTCAGCGGGAGGCCTCAGGGTATTAAAGAGCCTCTTCGGCTGTCCACACATAGCCTGAGTATTATGCGGCTTACGCGTTATTACTTTGTACGTGCCGTACGTCCGATGTTAACGCGCAATACGCCAACTACAACGAAACGCCTGTGTCTTCGCAGAGAATTCTTTCTGTGAAAGAGCAACTGAATACAACCGTTGACGTTCAACATCTGCTGTACAATGAAGTATTAAACTTTGCTGGTTTTTTTTTATGGGACTTAACATCTGAGGTCATCAGTCCCCTAGAACTTAGAACTACTTAAACCTAACTAACCTAAGGACATCACACACATCCAAGCCTGAGGCAGGATTCGAACGTGCGACCGTAGCGGTCGTTTGGCTCCAGACTGTAGCGCCTGGAACCGCACGGCCACTCCGGCCGGCAAACTTTGCTGTTGTTTGGTATTCTTAGGCAAGTATGAGAAACTTTTAATACTACTGGAATATGTTGCACTGTAAGGGTAGCATCCAACGTAGTGTTGCAGGAGTATTACTGTTCGCGACTACCTGGGTGATAACTTTTGTGGGTCTACCACTCTCTGGAAAGAGTGGGGTCGAATTAGGGAATATGCCTACAGTCATGTATTCATAGAGACCAACTGGACTGAACTGTAGAAAACTTGAAAACGTATTTTCTGTCAAGCCATTCTCAGCAGAGCTTGCAGCACATCGGCGCAGGTTTGCATACAGTCGTTAGCGTTCCAATCCTTATGTCACCACCAGACTGAACTCACATCTACTTGATTTTTGTCTGGACTAATGGTCAACATTGTCCAAGAAATAAATTAAAAATAGATCCATTACACTGATTCTGGCCAAGGTTTTCGAAAGATTTCCCTTGATTGTAAGACAAATCCTGGAACTAGTAAACCTTTCCCATTTTTTACCAAATTGTAATCCCATCGGCCCCACTACCATCCCCATTGGTATTTGACTGAAAAGGACCGCGAGTCAGCACTTGGTCGCATCTCAAAGAGCGCGCCCTACTTCTTGGAAGAAAGAAACAAGTTTGTGTCAACCCTCTTGCAAGAGTATTTTAGACACTGCCTTGATATGTCTTTGGCTGTAAACCGTATTTCTTGATCCAAGACACTTTCCATCTCCAAAGACGATGTTGCTGTGCTCGTGCTAAGCCCTGATAGCAAGCCACGTTCTGTTTTATCTGCTTTGGCACAAGGAGTTTCAGGTGCGTACCACGTGGACATATGCTTGTTCTTGATGGTATGGGTACTAATATATGTTATCCAGCACTGACGCATTGAATCAACAACTGGGCTTTTGCGCTGAGGTCTTTCTATACTGATGCTACAACTGGGGGTACATTGTTAACCTCAGTGCCCACATCGTCGTAGTCTTTGGCACATCCTTGACTCAGTGATATGTAAAAAGTCTAATGATTGCGAGACTTTAGACGAATGGTACATGTGCCTGGTTCCGATGATACTGCAGCGATCAAAGGCACTGGCAGGTAGTGCCGTACCCACCTTGAGCTCGTCTGTCACGCAGACGATAGGTACAACACTGAATTACCCCGTGGTCGTGAGTCATACAGAACTGTTTCCTTCACCGAGAGACCGAGTCAGTTATCTCCTGATATCCACTGGAAAACTCAGTGAGCCAGGTCAGGGGAACGATAAAAAATCTTGCTTAATAGGAACAGTGCACTGCAATACCGAATGCAGCACAACATGGACTGAGAGTCAAACAGTAGGATTGTTATGAGAGATAAACCCACACAACAGGAAACACAGTACAATTGTGATTGTTAATATAACAACTATACCGGCGTCCACCGCTGAGTTCTGTAGTGGACGCAAGTACTATGTCAATCAAAATGTGAGTAAGTGGTTCGAGTCTTGCAATCAACATTATTTTGGTGTAGAAAGTATGATGTCATACAGTTTCCGATCACTAGCCTATGCGCCGATGTCCGCGTTCGGATCTTAGGTCTCTCCGCATTCTCTAACAGAACGATCTCATCTGAGACCATTAGTGGTGATCCTTCCGTCGAATGTGAAAATAAAATGCAGCGGCCACCGCCCCTTCTCGAACTATCCATAAGATATAACACCAGGCTGCGCCCTCTTCCTTCCCTTCCGTGGTCACAACGCGAGACGTCCCTACATGTAACACTTAAAGTGTGACAAGCTACTACTATTAAACAGTTACACGTAAGACATGACACGGTTAGCAACAGGACGAAGCGATTCTAATCCGACTCTTGTTATAACCAGTTTTCGATAAGGCAGTGTTCGTGTACTACCCATCCTATGCTTGTACTGTTCCTTTGCCAAGGTCGCGATCGAATACACGGAACATTCTATTCAAAACCGAGTTTATACTGCGTGTGGAGTAACTTTGCTGTTGTCGGGGCTTTAAACACAAAATATCCTCGAAAGGTAGGTGGCTGTAGAATCGAGTACAATGTGTCAGTGAGATACAGGAGATACTGCTATCAAACCGCGTGTTTTACCAAGAAACTGTAAAATTTTGCGGCAACAGCAAAGAATAGGCTAGTGCATTATTTCCACTTCACCGCCGAGTTGCACAGGAAAGATAGGTCCCTTTCTCGCTAACAGACAGTTCTCATTGCGCAACTTCAACGAAGCTGCGCGACAGAACTCGTCTTAGATAATCCTATCGATAATCTAGAGTAGCGCCAGCCACAGTTTTGACTCATGCTTGTCAGTTCATCTTACATAACGTGTAACGAAAATACACCACAGATAGCGGGTTATCCAGTTTGGGGAATCGGACTGCTAGCCAGAAAAATCATGCAGTATGGTGGACTGCTTACGTCATGTAATGTCTTTTCTGCATCGTTTTTATGGCATGGAGAAGGCTGAGGATCCTGCGTAGCTATTTATTAACACTAAGAGAAGATTTCGACAAGTCAAAAACAAGATAGGCCTCTTATGAAAGTTTGAACGTCACGCGGAAGATGATATTCATGAAGGGCAACATACATTTACAAGAGTCGGTGTGCGAGCTGTCACTTTTGGGTGACACCCTCTTCGCCAAGAATCGTCACAGGAGACTATTATTGCCACTGTTTGCACCTCGCTGCTGACTTTATCGTTCTAATTACATAATCCACTTGGACAACTGAGGTAATAGAATACTCTTATTACAGAAATATATAAGGAACTCCTGGTCTCATTGTTAGTCGTGTAACCACTACAATCAGACTGCCTTCCTTGTTTAATGATAGAAGTTTGCTTTGTTGTAATTAGAATCAGCACTCACAGGGTCTAATCTAGCGATTCATGAGGAGTAAGCTACTGCTGACTGCGTAATTTATTATTAATTACCTGGTCACTGGAAGGACCAGCAGAAAAGGGGGGGGGGGGGTGGAATGTGTCAGATTATTGCTACAGCGTTATTGACGATGTTTACTGAAGGAAGCAAGTATAGATTACGAGACTGGCAAAAGACATGAAAAAGTGAAACCTTTGTTCCTTCAGTTCTGTTGAATTCATCATCGTTTGGTTTTCGTGAAACAAAATTACGTTTACCTGTAAAGTGATTTGGTAATTCACCAATCTCACAATAACCTCATTTTGTTAGAGATGGAAAGTTTTATAACAATGTAAAGAAGGTGCTACAGAACCCAACATTCTAGAGGATAAGGTAATCATCATAACACAAATAAGATGCTTTTCGTACAGATTAAAAGTACTCTCTGATAATGACACAAACGTGCTGCAACGTGTTTGGGCATTAAAAAGATTCGTACTTGGGACAACACGCGAGCCTGAACTTCCATAATATCTAGTGATATATACAAATGTTTTTGACAATGATACAACGGTTTATGTACAATATTTTCGAAAAAAGGAAAACGTTCTGCTGAGCGTAACCATACTACCAGGCGAACGATTAAATTCGACATTGCTTCAATCTATCATGGTGTAATTTCGAGTTAGTTCTTTATTTAGCAGTACCACCTATTTTAAATTGTCTACTCTGTATCAAGTGCACAGTACATGGGATACATCGTCGGCGCTAAAAAGTATAAAACCGAACTAACGCCATATACTTAGTTAGGCACAGTACGGTAGTGAATGTGGTTTCCACAAACCAAAAATTGTGAGGAGTAATTACAGCTCACAGTTTCCTATCACGAAGCATAATTTTCATACACAACACTAAAAATAAACACAGATTAAATGCTGTGGCTAGAGAATTTGTGAATAACAACTCACTCCTTATGCATTTTAAGTCTAGTAATAGAAGGGGTACGCGTTAGAATAGTTCCACAGGCCATATATATGACAAAATGAACATGCAGCAGGAGAAGCCGCTAATGAGGAGATAAATACTTCGATTATATGCAGTGATTATTGGTTCGACATCACATGTCTACTTCGACATCCACAATTAGGGTGCGTGTGATGGAGGGACCTCCATCCCCTCTTCACGCTTTATTTAGGGGCACTGTCGTTTACACTACTTTCAACCAAGTAGATCACACCAGACATTGCAAGTTTTACCACATCTATGGTCAAAGGAACGATAACGAGTCAATGTGTTTGTTCCAAAATTCGAATCTTTCGAAGAGATAGATACCCCTGCAATGCAGCCGAGTAAGGCGTTAGTCCTAGGGACAGAAAATAAATAAGAAATTTTCTTACCTTCCTCTCTCATCAGACAAGTTAACTCCGGCAAAGAATTTGTGCATACTATGCCTAGGCACTGACTACCATTCACATTCCTCAAAGACCTTATGCAACCATAAATCGTAAGACGAGATGGATAGCGCAGCACATCCAAGGATACTTGCGTCAGCGGTGCGCGTGAACTTTAGACTTGTGAGCATAGGATGTGTGTTCTCTTCTAGGAGCAGCGTAGCATCATTGTCGGCTGTATTACAGATACGCATCGCAATGCAGTGTACGGACTTCCGCGACTGTGTACATTACGGTCTCGTAACAGAGGCTGAACACTGCCAGGAAGCTTTGCAGTGTGCTAACAATTAATTTCCGCTGCACTTCTTTTGTCTGCACGGCGCCGGCAGCCAGTGGAAACGAGCAAGCGCGTATCTCCGGGAATCCCTTCCTGGTCTCTACAATAGTTACACGATACATTCGTTAGTTTCTACCAGCTGTATCGCAAGAGGTGAAATAGTGGTTCGTCAGGCAAAAAGCGCCATAGCAAGGACTGTCAGTAACTGAAATCCTGAAAGTGCACGTTAATAAGTATTGCGACAGCCATCGTCCTATTTTTAACTTATCAGGACAGTCGTCTAGAATACGAGTAAAAGATATTATTGACATCTATCAGAGCGTACGAATTGCCTCTAAAATTCTTGTGTACATCAGTTCCACGACGAAAACAGTCGTACTAATGGAACACGCAAGACAGGGAAGCTTTGTATAACTGCGTGGGCGAACGGATGCATCGTCTGCACGGGACGCGGCGACCGTTAACAGTTAACGTGAAGACAAACCGCTGCTGGTGGCGCATTATTTCCTTTTTTATTACTTATACGCCCAGCCAATGGATTGCAGTAAACACGGCATATCCAGCTTAAACCACTTAGCGTCTGACAATGGCGATGAGCATTAAACATGTTGCCATCAGCGCGATTAATATCTGATGATGTTCTTGTTAACAAAGTGAAATTAGTAATACAAAAGAGCAAATAACACGCGAACTTCGGTGTTTTATCATTACAGTAATTTTTTTATAACTGGATCCGGCAATGGCAGTGAGACGATACCACACCCTGGACGATACGGTAAACGACATTTTGTGTAATGAAATCAGTTTTAGACTTCAGGAAAAAGAGAATGTAAGCTCATGTAGTGATCACTAAGAATGCTGGCAGAGACGGAGAGAGTTGGTGCAGTATTAGGAAAGAATGAGGATCCTAATCCTTAGAGCGTTACCCTACTATCGGTTTCTCATAATTTTCGAGATCAGGCGAATTTCTCTTTTTCTCTTTCGGGCAAGCTCGTCATCTGACTCTAGTAATGCCGACGTCGACGAGAAGCTATGTTCTTAACGGCCCATTCTTTACTCTGGAGTACTACCACAGAACGGTCAATAACTCTTATATTCAATTACACATCATTTCATATGGGTTACAGGAAAATCGGAACAGTAGCTTACCATATCAAGAATTAGGCGACGAAGTTGCCTGTACAGTAACAGAAGATAAACAACAGACTGAGGCGGTAAGTAAGGGAATCCCTGCGCATAGACCTAAGAAAGTCATGACTTATGGTAGCCTCATAACTTGCACGAAAATAGTGTTAAAGAAATCGTCGTCTGAAACACTGTAGTAGTACGTTGGTCTGTTGTTACACAGCTCACTCCGATGCACGAAACAATCACAAGGTGCCATTCTGGTTTTAGCTCGCCCACCTGCTTCCTTAACCCTCCCCCCCCCCCCCCCTCTCAGTCTCTCTACCTCCCGCTAAAAGAAACAAACACACACACAGCCGGCCGCTGTGGCCGAGCGGTTCTATGCGCTTCAGTCCGGAACCACGCGGCTGCTACGGTCGCAGGTTCGAATCCTGCCTCGGGCATGGATGTGTGGTGCCAGGTTAGTTAGGTTTAATTAGTTCTAAGTCTAGGGAACTCAGATGTTAAGTCCCATAGTGCTTAGAGCCATGTGAACCATGTGAACACACACACACACACACACACACACACACACACAAAAACACACACACCAAAAAGTCTAGATAAATGAGAACACACAGTACGGACGACAGGTAAGATATGAGATGAGATGAGATGGGCAGAAAAATAAAGCTTTATGCATGGCAGCCGTAATGGAGTCTAAACCCACGTCAGAGTGTTAATCATCCTGCCATCTCAATCTATTATTCACACACGCACTATAAACGCACGGCGGTCTCTGGAGAAGGCGAAATAAAAACACAAACAAACGCCTTGAATAAAGAGATACAGATGGAATTTTGAATGGAAAGTAGAATTCCAGACCATCACTCACTGATAAATCTGGAGTACCGGTACAAAACATTGTGCAGGTGTCAGTCCTAACTGATTTCACGAAAACGTGGGGCTACTGTGTTGAACGTATCCTTGCCCCTGCGCATTTGGCATTCCCGCCAGACAAGCCGTTCACCGTTAAGGTCTCCCTTTCGATACCCGACAAGCCTAGTCGAAAACGTGAGAAATAATCAATAACGGATGCACATGCACACAACGCGATCATGGGCGAGCGTAGTTAATTCTTGTTCCATATTCAGATAGTTGTTTTGCAGTTGAGTATATGACTAACAACGGCACTTCACAGTTAACGACAGAATGTGGTGAGAGAGAGGTTCCGTACCGAGGACGCTGATGCTGAGCCCGGAGGCGGGCCGCCGCAGGGACGACGTGTTGCTCATGTCTCGGCGCACATATCCCGCCGCACACGCGCACCGCGCTCACGTACTCCACAAACACACACCACACACGAGATCACGCTCGTCCGCGCGTCGCCGCAGCACTGAGAGCGGCCGCGTCACTGCCTCCCTACCTGTCATACCGGCTCCGCCCACCTGCCGCCTGGGGTGCGCTCTCGCGGCACCGACCGCAACTAGCGCACGCGGGACCGAACAGGTAGCCGACGCAGCGGTGGCAGCTCAGCTAGCCGCCGGCTAAACTAAACACTCGCACCGCCATCTCCACGACTGCCGTCCCGTGTCGACCTCCGCCCGGAGCCCCCGAGGTTTACAAGCGCCGCTGGACCAAACGAACGACGAGGGAGAGCAATTTAAGTTTCAGTTTCTTGTGCAATAAGCTTTCCCAGCACTGATACATAGTCTAGCCGTGTTACTATACCCGAGTGAAATACCCATGCAAAGAGTGGTTGGGTGGGCTGGAGGTGACACATTGATCTTTTTGCAACCAAAGCACTGGAAGAGATGATTGAAGGTAAAATCTTCTGGCAAACTTCTCCAGTACTCGATGTTTCGACCACTCCGATGGGGTCTTCTTCAAGGGTCTTAAGAGTCTTATGATGGCCCTTCTAACAATACCACCACCTCAAAAGTAGGTTAGAAATCAGATTAATAATGTTGCTCACGGAGCATACGTTCGCTTTATCGGGCAACAACAAAGTTATTGAGTGTGGATGGTATCGTCAGAACGGAAATAATGAAGTCACTGTAAAAAAGTCGTTAATTTTGGCACTTGTCTTGAATGGATTCCCACGTAGGTTTCGTCGAAGTTGTTATGGCTCATCTTGTTGATTCTAGAAGGTCTAGATCTGTATTTTCGCAATATTTGAAGACCTAACAAATGCGTTTTTCAGGAAATTCTTAATAATGTTCAGATGTTCAGATCTGTGTGAAATCTTATGGGACTTAACTGCTAAAGTCAACAGTCCCTAAGCTTACACACTACTTAACCTAAATTGTCCTAAGGACAAACACACACACCCATGCCCGAGGGAGGACTTGAACCTCCGCCGGGTCTTAATAATCAAATAATCCCAGATCAGAACAGTGGTATGGTAGAAATAATTTTTGACTTGGTGTAAACGATCCACATTTGTATTAAACTTCTTGTAAATTCACATATACTCCTTATTAACTGTCATATCATCAAGAAAACAGTTTTGTATCAATCTTCATATATTTAATTTCCACTTTAACCAAACACAAGACTTGACTGTTCTTTTATAAAGCGAAATATCAACTTAACTTCTGCAAAGTGAAACAAAGACTGCCCTGTGCGCATTCGCGCCAAAACGGTTACAAGTAAGTAAAAGATTATGACAGTCTCACAGAAATGAATACACACAAGAACCATATCACTGTAATATATCGATACATCGGAGTACCTATACATTAATAAAACCAAATGTGAATATTGTCACAAAAATATGTCTGTTACTTCGCAGAAAAGTAGTACGATATTACTGGTATCGAGAACTGAGGTTGGAGAGCCGTAATGGTCACGTAAATAAAGAACCATTACACCCTGAATGGCTGAACACCGGGGAACATCATAATACTCCTGAAGAAAATCCCAAGAGGCGTCCAAACGTCTGGTGCATTTTGAAGAGGAATATTAACTGCTACGACTACAGACTTACCAATATCATAATGACACACTGATAAGTCAAGGCACTATGACCGACACACATCGCAAAATGAAGTGCTCGTGGCGTTACGGGCACGTACTTGGGAAGGAAAATCTGTAAGCGAAGCAGAGACGAATGGGGAATCGTTGTTTGCTACTGTTCTGAGCATATACGGTGAAACCGCGAGTAGGCGACAAGGTGTTGGATGTCCACGCCTCACCACAGAATGTGAAAATCGGAAGCAGGATAGTCGACGCTCCATGACAGAACTGACGACAAACACCAATGCAACAACAAATGTTTCGGAACACACTATTCAGCGCACATTGCTCGACATGGGCGCCACAATAGGCGACCTCTACCTCATATCAAAGACATCACCAACTGCAATTGTATCGGACATGTCATAATTGAGATCAATGGAAACGTGTCGCCTGGTAGAATGAATCACGCCTGACGGTCGTGTCCGGATACGCCGTCATCCTGGCGAACCGATGCTCGAAACACGCACCACACCACGAAAGCGCAACGGCAGGAGCAACTACACTACTGGCCATTAAAATTGCTGCCCCAAGAAGAAATGCAGATGATAAACGGGGATTCCTTGGACAAATATATTATACTAGAACTGGCATGTGGTTACAATTTCACGCAATTTGGGTGCATAGATCCTGAGAAATCAGTACCCAGAACAACCACCTCTGGCCGTAATAACGGCCTTGATGCGCCTGGGCATTGAGTCAAACAGAATTTGGATGGCGTGTACAGGTACAGCTGCCCATGCAGCTTCAACACGATACCACAGTTAATCAAGAGCAGTGACTGGCGTATTGCGACGAGCCAGTTGCTCGGCCACCATTGACCAGACTTTTTCAATTGGTGAGAGATCTGGAGAATGTGCTGGCCAGGGCAGCAGTCGAACATTTTCTGTATCCAGAAAGACCTGCAACATGCGGTCGTGCATTATCCTGCTGAAAAGTAGGGTTTCGCAGGGATCGAATGAAGGGTAGAGCGACGGGTCGTAACACATCTGAAATGTAACGTCCACTGTTCAAAGTGCCGTCAATACGAACAAGAGGTGACCGAGACGTGTTACCAATGGCACCCCATACCATCACGCCGGGTGATAGATAGGCCAGTATGGCGATGACGAATACACGCTTCCAATGTGCGTTCACCTCGATGTCGCCACACACGGATGCGACCATCAGGATGCTGTAAACAGAACCTGGATTCATCCGAAAAACAGACGTTTTGCCATTCGTGCACCCTGGTTCGTCGTTGAGTACACCATCGCAGGCGCTCCTGTCTGTGACGCAGCGTCAAGGGTAACCGCAGCCATAGTCTCCGAGCTGATGGTACATGCTGCTGCAAACGTCGTCGAACTGTTCGTGCAGATGGTTGTTGTCTTGCAAACGTCCCCATCTGTTGACTCAGGGATCGAAACGTGGCTGCACGATCAGTTACAGCCATGCGGATAAGATGCCTGTCACCTCGACTGCTAGTTATTACGAGGCCGTTGGGATCCAGCACGGCGTTCCGTATTATCCTCCTGAACTCACCGATTCCATATTCTGCTAACAGTCATTGGATCTCGACCAACGCGAGCAGCAATGTCGCGATACGATAAACCACAATCGCGATAGGCTACAGCCCGACCTTTATCAAAGTAGGAAACGTGATGGTACGCATTTCTCCTCCTTACACGAGGCCTCACGCCGGTCAACTGTTGTTTGTGTATGAGAAATGGGTTGGAAACTTTCCTCATGTCAGCACGTTGTAAGTTTCGCCCCCGGTGCCAACCTTCTGTGAATGCTCTGAAAAGCTAATAATTTGCATATCGCAGCATCTTCTTCCTGTCGGTTAAATTTGTCGTCTGTAGCACGTCATCTTCGTGGTGTAGCAATTTTAATGGCCAGTAGTGTATTACGCTATGCGGTACATTCACCTGGGCTTCCATTGGATTTGTCATACTGATTGAAGGCACAAAGCTGTAGACCTCCTTCATCCCTTCCATGTTTGACGTCTTCCTCGACGGCGATGGTGCTCCCAGCAGGATAACGGTCAACATCACAAGGCCAGAAGCGTGCTACAGTGATTTGGAGAATATTATGGTGAACTTGGTTCAAATGGTTCAAATGGCTCTGAGCACTATGGGACTTAACATCTGTGGTCATCAGTCCCCTAGAACTTAGAATTACTTAAACCTAACTAACCTAAGGTCATCACACACATTCATGCCCGAGGCAGGATTCGAACCTGCGAACGTAGCGGTCACGCGGTTCCAGACTGAAGCGCCTAGAACCGCACGACCACTCCTGCCGGCTATAGTGAACTGACGTTGATGTCTTTACCATCAAATTCACCTGATATGAACCTTATGGAGCGCATCCAGAACACTAGCGCGCGGCTGCTCCATTCACACAAACCACCGGGAATTGTTTGACCTGTGAGTAGACAAGCCACATGCTTCCCGACACCTGCTAAGGACTTGTCAAATCCATACCACGCAGAATCTTTGTTGTAGTACGTTCGAAAGGTGGTCATAATGCTTTGGCTTCTCAGTGAAGATGTCTGGAGCCAGGCTGCCTCCACTGTATTCCCCTGCTTTACACCAGGAAACACCACACGACACCATAAAGAGCAAGTAACAGTTACTGTCTGTACACGTCAACCCCCATCCTAATTTCTCCTATTCTATTCAAAATTATGGAAACACTGCGAGAAATGCTTACTTAAACACAAATTGATTTCTAATCAAACCTGCATGTTGTGCTGTTGTATTTGACGATGAATAGCACCTGTACAATGTCCTCAGTACGTTGTAAGTGTCTGTTGTGGACACAACAGTGTTCTGTGTAGCTGTGAGTGCATTAAATCTGGACTACGGAGCAATGAAATAAAGTCATCTGGTCGGATGAGTCTTGTTTCACTGCTTCTAACTCCTAGGCGGGTGTTCAGTGTTGATTTGGGCAACCTCATCGTCGTATTCCATGGGCATCCATGGTTGCTGTGCAAGGTCTCATTACTGCCACGTATTACGTGACCATTCTGGCTGATGAGGTCCATCCCACGGTACAATGTTTGTCACAAATGGTGATGCTGTATTCCACGACGACAGGTCCCCTTTTCACGCAACTAGCTTCGTCCAGGACTGGCTCTGTGAGTACGTGGATGAATTGTCGCACCTCCCCTGGCCACCAAAATCGCCAGATCTCAACACTATTAAATATTTGTGGTGTACCTTGGAGAGAAAGGTGCGTGGTCGCTGTTCACCTGTTGCAGGACGAATGGTGGAAGATTCTCTTTAAAACCATACAGAATCTGTATTTATTCATTCCGAGGCGGATGGAAGTTGTTTTGAGAGCTGACAGGTTTCCTACACTGTTAGGCATGGTAACGTGTTTTTCCATATTTTTGTCCAACCCCTATATACGACACAGGCAGCAGAATATAAGTATTCGTCAAACACCGCTTCCCTAAATTTGACTAACGAGGTTTCCCGGCCGCGCGGGATTAGCCGAGCGGTCTCAGGCGCTGCAGTCATGGACTGTGCGGCTGGTCCCGACAGAGGTTCGAGTCCTCCCTAGAGCATGGGTGTGTGTGTTTGTCCTTAGGATAATTTACGTTAAGTAGTGTGTAAGCTTAGGGACTGATGACCTTAGCAATTCAGTCCCATAAGATTTCACACACATTTGAACATTTTTTGAGGTTTCCCGGGAACAACGTCGCCTGTCTAATATTCTACGTTACACTTTCATATGTCCTATGCCGACACGTTACAGCCTCAGCAGCGCCATGCCTGCGATCTTGCCTACTTGATCAATGCCTAAAACGTCGTAGTAGTCTTTTTGAACAGGTCGCACTTTTCCAGAGCCCTTTCAACAATTCTGAGTCTTCCGTTCGTTTTCCGTAATACTGATTTCACGTTTTCTGCCATTCCATATCGCTTTTTACGAGGAGATAGTCACAAAGTTTTAGTTATCATGTCGATAAAATAAAATGCGAATTTGGTGAAAGTTGAAGAAAATCCTTGTTGATGCAAAAGGCTCCGATTTGGTGCACAACTTGATAGAAGATGATCGGCGTTTGACTTCCCGTGACACCCATTCTTGGGTTGTACACTCCATTTCGCAAGAATATCTAGCAATGAAAAATATGTTTTGTCAATGGATTACGCACAGTTTGACCGCAGCTCAAAAACAGGCTGGTGTCAGCTGGTCCTAGGGAACGGTCAAAAAATTAGACCGTGGAAATGCAAAATCCGAATACAACATCACTGCAGGAGACGGAACGAGCCGAAAAATAAGCAGCAATCAGTCTGATGAAAAGAAACCAAGTAGTTCGTTCGCGAGCGCTTGCAAGAAAATCATGGCTTTTTCCCAAAAAATTGTTTGCCACAAGTCATCGATGAGGTAACCGCACAGTTCTTCACTACGACGATGCCAGTTGTAAGGCTACAGAATTAATATCTGTTTTGTAGTTTCAAAACGCGTTCTTCTTGCTGAAATACAATATTTATTTACGTTCCAGAAGCGTTTTGCCCTTTATTCTCTATCCCGACGATGCAAATCACAAATCGCGTCAAACAACTATGACAAAGGAACAGTGTGCGATTTTTGCTTTTACCAGTGGGGGGGATGTCTTAGGGGGTTAGTACAATTACATATGTTACTAGCTTGGACCGTGGCGTTACCCATGGTTAAACAGTTATTTATAAATAGATGTTAATGTCGAAACTCACTATTCACGCGTATGCACTATCAGAAAAGCCATCCCTTGTTATATCTTTAAAAGTGCATTATAGGTAAAGCTTATTTACAAAATCATCTACGTACAGGTATACGACGGGAATTCAAAAAGTGAATTCACATTTGTGAAAAGCTGTACTTATTCTGATGATAGAAAACTGAAATGTGCGTTATTTTTCTACGTAACCTCCCTGGACTTCAATGCAGTTTTCCCGACGTTTTACGAGTTTTTTATTTCATCAGAAAATACGTTTTTCGGTTGAATCTTTAACCAATTTTGCACCGCAACAATGACGTCTTCATCACATTCAAATCTTCTTCCCTATAGTGCTTCCGTTAAGGGTCCAAACATGTGAAAATCGCTTGGAGCCAGCACCTCGAATCTCAACTCCTTTATTGCGTCGGCTGTCCGTTTGGCAGAATGTGGGCGAGCGTTATCTTGTTGCAAGATGACGCCTCTTCACAGTTTTCCGCGACGTTTGGATCTGATGGCAGGTTTTAGTTTCGTATGCAACACATCACATCCACCATAAAATACAGACCTGGCTCTAAAGCCACGTTTACGCTGGGGCGACGTCTTGCAACATTGTGGCATGCTACGGAAATGTGGTGTGCGTCATCTTGTAGCATGCTACAACAGGCAACATCTTGCGGCGTATGTTGCGTGCGGCAGTTTAATTTATACCAAAGCAACAGAATTTGTGCCACACGTGTGTCGGTCTTGCAGTATAAAGCATGGTAAAGTATCACAGCGGCGGCCTACTTGGTACTTGCACATGCAGCTAACAACGGAGATGAAAACCAAAGGAAAAGAAAACAGTGGTAGAACAGAAGAGTATTTAAAGAAGGTCCACGAAGTAGTATCCTAGGAACTAGAAGCAGACGATGGTGCGTTATTTAGTAATGTGTGCTTTCGTCCCAGGCACGTTACTCCGCGCCATACCGTTGCCAAAAGGTGGCCTAACAGTAAATGTTCGCACAGGTTCCGGGCGGGTCACCACCCTGTGTCAGGGCCCGGGGTGGGAATTTCAGCCCCCAGCTCACCCAACTCTGCGATACGACTGTTGCGGTATGACTGACACACTACTTCCCTCGCAAGCTCGCAAGTAAACGGACGACGCACCTTAGACGAAAGCAACAATGACAATATGAGAATGATGATTTAGTTCTAAATGTTTTGAAATGCTTAACTACTACATAACACTTTTTCAAAATTAATAAGCAAACACATTAATAGTATTAATAGTAAGACTGTATAAAAGCCGGCCGAAGTGGCCGTGCGGTTAAAGGCGCTGCAGTCTGGAACCGCAGGACCGCTACGGTCGCAGGTTCGAATCCTGCCTCGGGCATGGATGTTTGTGATGTTCTTAGGTTTAACTAGTTCTAAGTTCTAGGGGACTAATGACCTCAGAAGTTGAGTCCCATAGTGCTCAGAGCCATTTGAACCATTTTTGAACTGTATAAAAAACTTTCAGAGTTCGGCTCCACAAATTCAAATTATATGTAAAGTTTTACTCCAGTGCGTGGGAAATAAACATCCCAGGTTAGGATGCATAAACTAAAACCAGAGGAAGGGATGGTCTGATGCAGAGGAGGGGAAATCCCCCCCAACCCCCCCCTGCAAATCGCACACTGCAAAGGAAACATCGACTTAACGTCTCATGCTATTTACTCGATTTATTGTGTAAAAAAGCTCTATTTAACCCCTTATCAAACAAAAAATGCAAGGACAGTGATTTTCATCATCTCAAGAAGTTAGTCAAAACTCTCAAAACCATTTTTTGAAGCTAAGGACATCAGAGCGGAAAAAATTTTTCCAGATTTGATTAAAATGTCAGGAAAAATGGGTAAATTTTAAAGACGAATATTTCGAGAAAAAATAAAACGTTCAGTTTCTCCCAGCGTGTTGTATGTCGAAATATCTTACAGGTGAACGGCCGGATGGCAGTTTCCAATTCAGCATTGCAGTTCAGGTTACCAGCGCACCTGATAAAGGAGATGTGGTCGCCTGCCGAAATAATATGCTCACTGGACACTGTCATACGGCCGTTCATATGTGAACTATTTCTTCAAAAATAAAAACAATTTGTACGAAGAATTGTTTTTCTTTCAATATTTTTGTAGAAAATTATCTAATACCAGCCACCAATGCTTTTTAATCTTTTTATAATCAGAGGAGAAATGAATGTGGTAGGAAGATAACTCATGATGAACTCTTACGAGAGACATTTGAAGGAGAAAAGATTGAAATGGAATGGATGCCTGAGACGAAAAATCATAGACTAAGGTGGTGGCTAATGGACAACAGGCTATAAGTAGAGGAAGAAAGCATTGAGGACAGAGAAGGCTGGGCCAGAATAGAGCCCAGAGACCTTGCTGTTGAAGGCATACTGTTCAAGATGACTATGACAAACGTATCAATATCGATACCACACAAAAAATACTATCTCTTTGCGTGTTAGCAGTGATTATTAAGTAGCACATGTTTCTATATCACGTGTTGACGATCCACTTCTGTTAATGAGGTCTCCCGGTAACGTATGAGTATTTGCTGTTCTCGCGAGCGCAGATAAAGGGTGCAGCAGTAAAAACGTCACGCCCACCAACGGAGCGCGGGCCATCAGTTCCCTGTGGTTATCTCTGAAATACGAGCAGCACATTACGCATAACGCCGAGTCCCGTAATAACGTGGCCCCAGCGAGCAGTAACACAGTTCGTCGTGGTCGCGACCGCCGGCGCGAACTCACTCATTCCTGAATAGCCTCAACCCGCCATACGTGCGTGTCATGCTGGCTGCGTTCTGCGATTCCCAGGGGCCTGTTGGTGAATTCGCACTGACACGGTTCTTACATTACGTTAGGTCAGTTCAGCCAATGAATAGCGTTGAGAGACGTTTTAGGGATGCGGATAAAAGTCAAAAATGAATTTCTTTATTACATTTTTGAACCTCGTGCCACACACTTGATTTTATTACTGTTTTTTTTTTTTTTCTTATCGAGCCCAGATAATTTTGAGTACGTTGCGCAGTTGACTAGTCAATTTAAGATGACCAGAGAATAACACATACAATTAAAAAAATTCGTTACTGGACGCAGTATGCCTAGTCTGTGTAATGTCAATTTTATTTAAGTGGAATTCAATGACATGGCTAAACACAGTGGAATATTTAAATGCGAACATTTTAGATTAGCGTTGATATTGTCTGTTATGACTATCAGTTTGAAAATACAAATTACTGCAAGGAGTTACAATTATGGTTTTCCCACAAGAAGTTCCGGAGAAATACATTTGCATCGTTGAACAGACTTATTTCAATTAATAAGGGATACATGATATGTATGGGCAGCTAGTGAAACTGTCTGGCAGAGACAAGAAACTGAAATACTTTTCTTTGTCGGTTCTCTCTAGGCCCTCAAATGGTCATGCTATTCTGACCCCTTGCATTTTCACTTATACGTTCCCAAGGCGACTGTCAGTCGTACTGTTTTGCAATGGTAGGAGGTGTTCTTGCCATGTTTGCACACACACAAATGAAACTGCGGTACCGTCTTCAGTCACCTCGCCGTCGGTGGATTTATGAAACGTCCCCTTAGAAAAATTATAAATGACTGCTTAAACTGACACACAATATTTTTAGCGCAACGCAATCTGACTTTCAAAAATCCCTACAAAAGAATGGCCCTGAATAACAAAAGCCTATACCTTTCATGAATCACTTACCTCGCAAAAATCTTCGTTTCTCTAACTACTGCAATACAGCGAGCGCCAATACTGCCAGCTAAATAAAAGATTCTTTTATATATATATATATCAGTTCATGACATCCAGTCGTACAAATTTACTGTCTCTGATGGACACACGTCCAGATCATCCGCTCTCAAAACTCCGCCATCTCTCTCCCCACATCCACCACCACTGCTGGCGGCTCACCTCCAACTGCGCAACGCTACGCGCTGTTCACATCCAGCTGCCCAACACTACAATAGCAAACAACAATGCAAACCAGACACAGACTGCACACAGCACAGCCAGTGATTTTCATACAGAGCGCTACGTGGCGTTACCAACATAAAAACCTAAACAACCCACTTACAGATTTAAAACTCAAACCTTCGTCCTTCAACCATTGGAATCGCTGAGTGCAATGCTAAGAGCAGAAGGAGGTGTTAATAGCCCTATTTCCCATAAGAAACTGTAGTCATTTGGGACAAAATAGGTCATATGATTAGGATACGGGATGTGTAGACGGAGGGGTGGCAATAAATTGGCCGTGGCAGTCTTTGAAGGAATCTGCCAGGTGAGATTCACTCAGTGAATATACTGGCAGACACAGTAACACGTTCTTTCCGTCCCGGCATTGGAGCTTCCGTGTCGAAGTTCCGCCGCGGCTCTTAGCTGTTTGCTGCGCGCGAGATAACTTAGGCGGCTATTTTTATTGGTGGACACGAATTACCCCTCGGCGCTGTTACACCATTAAATCAGTCTAAAAATGGTCACCAGCCTCGCTTCTACCAACGAGACAGAGTTAAAAATGTCACTACTCCTACATATCTAATAAATGCCTTGTACCAATGTAAATACTTTCAGAGAGGTTTCGAGATCCGATCACTTGTCTGGAAGACGTAGCGTGATATGACACTACATACATCTTCTGCAGCTGACTCCTAGCAGCTGCCACTGCTGACTTCCACATAAACAAAAACGGGAAAGAAGATAATAGTTCAAAGTCAACGGGTAAAAGACACACAGAAACACCACGCTTCACGCTTCTACAGAAAAAAATGCAATGTACTGTTGATGGTGTCATGGGAGATACCGCAGCTGTACACGTTTTTAAAAATATTTATTGTAACAGCCTCAGCTGCTATTAGTCGCACATGATAACTAGTTTCGATCACTTAATAATCATCCTCAGATCTGATCAATCACGAGTTGTGAAAAGTCAAATTTCTTATGACTGTTCTTTTTGAAGAAATCTGACTTCTCACAACTACTGAATAATAAGATCTGAAGTTGATAATTAACTGGTTGAAACTAGTTATCTTGTTTGACTAATCGTCACTGAGACTGTTACAA
Source organism: Schistocerca serialis cubense (assembly GCF_023864345.2). Classification (NCBI taxonomy): domain Eukaryota; kingdom Metazoa; phylum Arthropoda; class Insecta; order Orthoptera; family Acrididae; genus Schistocerca; species Schistocerca serialis. The sequence goes on from NC_064642.1 coordinate 155,211,404, forward strand.
TATATGTTTAAAGCAACAAAAAAGTAACGTATTACCCTAAGGAAATTATGGAGTCAGTCACTTTTATAAAGCACCACTGCCAGCTTGTTAATGTCTCCATGCAGTGCTACGAGGCATCTTCCTAAAGAACACGCGAGCACTCACTAAACCGCCGAGAAAACCGGAAGAATTAGCAGAGTCCCTTGCCCGCACAAATGCACTTGCTGAAGAACTCATGAATCACTGATGAAGTTTCCTACTCCTCGCCTCCACTCCCACATGGTCCACGGTGACCTTCTTACACTCCCGACTAATGCCCATCGACCTGATTTCATTGACCTGTCAAACCGCCCCACGAAATAGTTTCAGTATCCATGCCTCTGACAGTGTAGCTCAGCAGGGGTGATTTGTATGTTCTGAGACACCTCGCTGTCTTACCATAACTGTGACCCCTTTAACCTTTGGGCAATTGTCCTAGCTCACACACAGCTCCAGTATCATAAGACAGTACAAGGTAATATGACATCGCAAGGTTACCCAACTGCCAAGCCTTTTTCTTTGTCATAAGGTTCTTGGTTAGGCCCCTCGCATGTGTAATTTTCATACGTGTGAACTGACTCAAGTAAAGTGATACGTTTAAAAAAATTATTTTTTAAAAACTTACCGCATTCTGATCTGCTTACATCATAAACAATCTTGGGTAGGGATGTAAATAAATTCTCTAGCCAACAATTCTATTTAATCGTAAGGAGGGTTAATATCTCAACATCTGCCTTGCAATTGTGTGAGGGGATGTCAGTGTCTTGGGGGATGTGCAGGTGTAAGTAGGTATTGCGAAACTTCACGTCAACCGGTAGACATTTATGAAAATTGCACAAGCTGAGAACTAAAAGTATGTTCTGCAATTCGGTAATCTTGTGACGTCATATAATCTTGGATTATCTTATACGGTGATATTTTAGCTGATTACAACCTAGGACAACTGACGAAAGGTGAAAGTAGGTTAGTTTGTGCCAGAACATGCAACGCAGATATTTTCAATGCTCCTATTAACAGTATTCCTCAGCAAAGTTCCTCTTCCTGCCTACGCTTTTCGAAAGTTTACTTTCAACAGAAAACGGAAAATATCATTTGATTTTAAGCGTAGGAGATCCTGACCCCTAACCTATTTAGGATTACAATAAGTTGTCTAAGAAGCCTCTGCCTATGGAGCACGGACACGCCCCCAGAACTGCAACGCTCACCTACATAACCAGAAAATGATTGACTGAATTCTGTGCCCGCACATGGGAACACAACTACGAACTCTTTTAAACTTCTCGCATTACTAATGCTACAAATTCGAAGGTGTGTTTGTCAGCTTTCACGACTAAACAGCTGATCTGATTTCGATGAAATTTGGTATGGATGTAGCTTCAAACTTCAGGAAGAACGTAGACTACTATTCCTAAGAGTGCGAAGTAGAGAGTGGGACATCTTTTTTTACACCAGTAAACATAAACCATGTTTGTTGTTGTTGTGGTCTTCAGTCCAGAGACTGGTTTGATGCAGCTCTCCATGATACTCCTCCATGCTACTCTAACCTGTGCAAGCCTCTTGATCTCCGAATAACTACTGCAACCTGCATCCTTCGGAATCTGCTTAGTGTATTCATCTCTCGGTTTCTCTGTACGGTATTTACCCTCAACGCTTCCCTCCAATACGAAATTGGTGATTAGCGAAGGCCGCTGATTCCTGAGGTTAATCCTCAGTTTCCACCAGTGCTGCAGGTGTAGAGCCTACCGAATTTGCCCTTCCTTGTAACCTTTCCTCCGAAACGCGGTCTTCAGATGGTCCAATTCTTGTTGGAGACTGTCCCTGTCGGAGATGGTGTGAGCTCTGTGTACAAGAGTTTTGAGCACGCCATTCTATCGTGCCGGGTGGTGGCAGCTATCCGCATGTAGGTACAAATCCGTGTGCCTCTTCTTCCTATACATGCTGTGGCCCAAAGTGCCGTCAGCTAGTCTTCTAATCAAAACATCTAGGAAAGGGAGCATCCCATCCGTTTCGATCTCCAAGGTGAACTTAATATTTTCGTGTCTGTAGTTGAGATGTGTGAGGAAGTCTGCCAGTTTATCTCTTCCATGCGGCCAGATAACGAAGGTATCATCCACATATCTAAAGAAACAGATGGGTTCTACATGTGCTGATTCTAGAGCTTCCTCCTCGAAATGTTCCATGAACATATTTGCGACAACGGGTGAGAGTGGACTCCCCATGGCTTCTCCTTCTGTCTGCTCGTAGTATTCACTGTAGTATACCTGGCGCCGGCCCACCGCCGGGCAGTACATCAGCACACCTGATGGTGGCAACGTGGTCGATTGCTGAAATATTGTGTCCTATGCACACTCATACCAGGCTGTTCACCCGAGATTTATTTCGTCATCACGAGGTATGATTACCCGAAAGACCAGACACTGAGGGCAGCTGACCTTATTGCATGTACAATAGTTTACTTATGTATGGTAGTTCTGTTTACTCACCATCACTCATGACAAAACTACTGGCATGTGAGCGTAGCTGTGGGTAGCAGCTAGTTGTAAAATAAGTATATGTCACGAAAGATCATTCACCCCTGACGACATATGCAAAACTCTTAAGAAATCGCGTCTGTAACAAACGCCCATTAACTGCCTACCACACCTGCGACGGCCACAAGCAGATTCCTCGTTTTCGTGAACTCCAAGCCGCTGCACGAACATTGTTTCATCAACCAGACTAAGAAGCAGAAATGCAGGAATTTCCTGTACCCGCTTGTAGGTGCTCCAATCTGCCAGGATTTCTTAAAAGTTGCTTTCGTGCGGGTGCTGGGGAATAAGTGCCGCGGTGGGGAAGCCGCTAGCTCATAAGCCAGCTTAGCAGGTGCCGACTGCAACCCACACAAGGATTACAGAAAGTCTGCCGCATCATCTCTGGACTGGAAAAAGGCACATTCCCCGAGTTACTGGAAACTGGCTTCGGCGTCCACAATAGACAAAGGTAGAGCACATGGCAGCGGCCAGGAATGATACGTTACAATTGAGCTGCAAGGCTCAGCGAACTGGTGATTTTGAGTACAAAGGCAGACGGGTGAAGGTAGCGCCACGCTCCAGCAGCTGCTGTAGGCGTGGAACAAAAGACGCGGCGCACAGCAGAGGACACAGAAAATGAGGCTGTTGCCGAGTGGAATTTGCGCAGTAGCTGCGCCCATCTCGCCGCTAGAACCCGCGGGAGAAAAACTCGCGGCATTTGTCTGGCGGAGGAATGCTCCGAGCGCGCGCTGCGGCGGCTGGGAGAATTAGCGTTGTGACGGCGTGTCAGCGCCTAATGGCTCAGCCGCGCAGCGCTCTCGTGGGAAGCTATGAGCAGCGCCATAGGGGCAGACAGAAGCCACCGACGGCTTCTGTGAACCACGCGCGTATATTTCGCTCGCATAGTTTGCAAAGGAATTCCTGGTGTCACGGTCGCTGTACCTGCTGCTAAAATGCCGGCCAGCATCGCACGTATAGTCCGCGCTCGACAAATAATTAAGGGGATTAGGACGTCAAACGGGCCGACTTGGAGCAGGAGAGGCACCACGGGACATTTTGATTTCCACAGTCTATACTTTTACAAATAAATTCATAAAACTTTAACAGCATGAGCAGAAGGGATTCAGGATTCATACTCATAGCAGTGGAAGCTCAAAAACGTAACAAAACACTTTTTTTTTTTTACATGTGAAATTTCATCATTTTTTTTCACTTACTACTGACTGCATTTGTTGCCATAGGTACACGTTTCTTCCTAAGTAAGACAGATTCTTCGATGACTTTTGCACAACATACAAACCATAGTTACAGGTGTATGAAACATTATAAGTTATTTAATTTATGAAAAAATGAATGAACTGTTACATTTTAAACTTCATGTTAAGAAAAAATTCAAGTTTTATAGTTAATTATCTCAATTTTTTCCACAGTTTTTTAATAGATTTGGAAAATTCTAGAGTTTCATACACCTGCAACTACTGTTTGTATGCTATGAAAAATTCATCGAAGAATCTCTCTTACTTAGGAAGAAAAGTGTACCTATAGCAACAAATGCAGCCAGTAATAAGTGAAAAAATGATGAAATTTCACATGTAAAAAAGGTATTTTGCTACGTTTTTGAACTTCCACTGCGATAAGTGTGAGTCCTCAATCCTTCCTGGTCATGGTTACAAAGTTTTATGAATTTATTTGTAAAAGTATAGACAGTAGAAATTAAAATGTCCTGTGGTGACTCTTCTACTCCAAGTCGGCCCGTTTGACGTCCTACCCCCCCCCCCCCCCACCCCCACCCATAAAGTAGATAGATTAAGTAGCAGGTGTGCAGAAGAGCCGGCCAGAGTGGCCGAGCGGTTCTCGGCGCTACAGTCTGGAACCGCGCGAACGCAACGGTCGCAGGTTCGAATCCTGCCTCGGGCATGGATGTGTGTGATGTCCTTAGGTTAGTTAGGTTTAAGTAGTTCTACGTTCTAGGGGACTGATGACCACAGAAGTTAAGTCCCATAGTGCTCACAGCCATTTGAACCATTTGTGCAGAAGAGGCAGATGATAGGAGAGAGGTATTGGTGAATATACAGGTATGAGTCGTGGCTGAAAGCTCTGTTGGTAACAGCAAGGTTCCAGGTTCAGGTCTCGATTCAGCACACAGTTTTAACCTCCTGGAAATTACCGCGTACTCCCCCCTCTTCATTTCGCGTACTAGACGAATTGTCTATTCGGTACTCCATCTTTTGTATGGAATTCCTACATTTCTTCTTCCAGTGCTTTTGTAAACTACTGAGAGACATCGCCGCTCACAAAATTAGAATATATGAAAACAGCGGACCCCATAAGACGGAATAACAGCTAGGAAAGAGAGAGATATCCGGTTCCAATCTACATCTACATATATACTCCGCTAGCCACCAAGCGGTGTGTGGCGGAGGGCACAATACGAACCAAAGTCATATTCCCCCCCCCCCCCCCCCCCCCCTTTCTGTTCGTCTGGAACCGCGTGACCGCTACGGTCGCAGGTTCCAATCCTGCCTCGGGCATGGATGTGTGTAATGTCCTTAGGCTAGTTAGGTTTAAGTAGTTCTACGTTCTAGGGGACTGATGACCACAGAAGTTAAGTCCCATAGTGCTCACAGCCATTTGAACCATTTGAATCCCCCCTCTGTTCCATCGCGGATCGCGCGGGGGAAAAACGACTGTCTGAACGCCTCAGTACGAGCTCTTATTTCCCTTATCTTTGAATGATGATCATTACGCGATTTCAAAGTTGGTGGTAATAATATATGCTCTACATCCTCGGTGAAGATTGGATTTCGGAATTTAGTGAGCAGCCCCTTCTGTTTAGCGCGTCCTGCGTCCTGGCGTGATGCCAACTTAACTGGTACCTGAGCCGTGGCATCGTAGCTATCGTAACCACAGTATTCAAAAGAGGAAAGGCAATGGCAGATGTGTGCCACGCCATACTTCATCTGAAAGACCATGCACGTTTATCATCTGCAAACGGCACTCGGAGTTTTTCAGTCAACTTTGGATCATCTGATTCCAAGCCTGCGCTTCTGTAAGAAAGAGAACTCAGTAGTGCCTCTGTATTAAAGACAGCTGGAACAAAAACTTTCTTATTGGCGCTTAGCACGAGTTAGTTAGTTCTCAATAAATTATTCGTTTTGTAATTTGTCTCCTTATTTTGTGCAGTGGTGAGGTTCGTCGGATAGCTATTGACTACTTAAATTATACTGCCTTCAATTTTCTCCAGTAAACGCCGGCCGAAGTGGCCGTGCGGTTAAAGGTGCTGCAGTGTGGAACCGCAAGACCGCTACGGTCGCAGGTTCGAATCCTGCCTAGGGCATGGATGTTTGTGATGTCCTTAGGTTAGTTAGGTTTAACTAGTTCCAAGTTCTAGGGGACTAATGACCTCAGCAGTTGAGTTCCATAGTGCTCAGAGCCATTTTTTTTCTCCAGTAAACGACGACGGTAGAGCATAGCGTGCGCTCATTTTTCGCTTGTTGTGCATCCACCTATAGTACCTTGTATCGGTGTAGTGACGCTGAACGCAACAGCGAAAGTTTCATTTAATCAAGCTGTATTATAACGCGTTACAAAGGCGCCTATAATTTTAAAAACCCCTGCTCCCCGCTCCGGTCGAAAGGCCAGCGTCCATTGCGTCATTTATTAGCGAATGAACCACTTTCGCCGGCTGCAACATTGCGTGCCGTGTCGCGTCACAAGGCGAGCCCGCCTTTCGCCTTTCGGTTTCTGTAAGACGTTGTCTCCTCTCGCAGACCGCAAGCGCTTTACGCTCGGCTAACCGCAGACTGCCCGCGGCCAAATCTTCCGTGCAGGCCCGTGAGCCTGCCGTGTTGCAACGCGCAAAAAATTAACAAGTTGCCTGAAAGCAGGGGGATGATTCATAGCCATCTGATCGGAAAAGGCGCTCTCGAGGAAAGTCAGAGAATACAATCAGACACACTGCAAGACAGATAGGAAGGCGGAGCAAAATAAAACATCGTTCCCTCACTGGTGCATTGAATGCTGGACGCAGGTATTTTCGTCTCTTTTTCCAAGTTTTACTTATGGTCGAGAGAAAGGTTGAAGACTGAAAAGACAGCTCACCGGCTGACGAAAAGAAAAAGGAAGATTAATTTGGCCCGCCGCCGTCTTGGTCGTTACAAATGGACCACAGACTAAGTTGACCAGGATACGTAAGGGAATGTCCGCGAGCTCTTTCAAGGATAAAGGAAGGCAGGGTTGATTGTGATCTAACGACCCGTCGACGACGGGTCACTGGAGGGCGGAGTACAGTCTTGAATTGAGGTCGGAGACAAAAAGAACCGGTCCTTTCCGTAGGAGCCATTTCGTCATTTGCGTTAAATTACTGCGGAAAACCACAGAAATCCTAAATATGAAATGGCCGGATGTGGATATGATCCACCGACCTCCCGAATGCGGATATAGTGTTCCGACCACTGTCCCACCACGTCTTTGAAACAACTATTTCTAGTGTTCCTCTAAATTAATTAAAGACAGCATAGGGAAACATCACTCAGGATAGCCAGATGGAGGAAAGAATCTCGTTGACCCCAAACTAGTTCCTTAAAAACTGCGAAACTCCGTTTAGTATAACGTCAACAACTGAATGAATGACAGCGGAGGTATCTACGCCTGGGTAGAAGATAACGTTTCTTATTGTGACGTAATGTCAACAGTGCCCCTGTGAATTACATCTTACAAAAATAGGTAACTTCCTTTAAAGACTTTGCCTAACGTATTTAAATCATGTAACAGGCAGCAGTTTGTACAACAGTGAAGCAGTCTTTTCCACTATTATTTTAGAGATCGGATAACAGCAGTCAGAATTCCACACGGTGAATAAAATCTTCTGCACCGGATGTTAGAGTAATTATATTAAACCCCCACTGCTGCTTTCGCATCAATATAGACGCATCTTCAGGTGACAGGCTTTTTAAACACTTACGCGACGGCAAAGTGATTTAATCATGGACTATCGTTTTTAGAGTACTATCTGTTTCTATTTTGACTATGAACGATGGAACTTGGCTCCAAGTAATCACTTTGCCGCGCCATGGCTGTTTAAATAACTGATCACCTCTAGATGCATCTCTATTGATGTGAAACTGGCAGTGACTTTTTAACAAATTTACTTTAACAGCCAGCGTGGAACATTTTATTTATCTTCTCCCCTATTATTCAACCTATATCGCGAGGTAGCAACGAAGGAAATGAAAGACAGGTTATGAGATGTACAAATTCAAGGTGACAAGAAATCAATACAATTCGCTAATGAACAAAGAATATGAATCAAAATTATACCAAAGAAAAGACGAAAATATTGAGAATAAGTACAAATGAGATTAGTGACAAAATTAGCATCAAAATTGAGGACCAAGTGGTAGATGAAGGCATGCTGTTGCCTTGGTACCAAAATAACGCGTAACGGAAGAAGTGAGGACGACAGAAGAAGAAGAAGATTAGCACAGAAAAATAGGGCATTCCTCGCTAAAGGACGTCTACTTGTATCAAACATATGCCTTAATTTAAGGAAGAAATTTCTGAGAATGTCGATCTTGGGAGTACATCACTTGCATGTAAATGATTCATGCACTAGGAAAAACACGGAAGGGAAACCAATTGTGTGGGGTGTGGCGCTAGAGAAGGCTTCTGAAAAGTGGACTGATAAGAACTGATGAGGTTCTCAGAGAATCTACGAGGAGATGAATAAGTGGTAAACATTTACTGGAATGACAGCACGTGTTAAGAGATCAGGGAGTAACTCCCATAGTATTAGAGAGAACTGAAGAGAGTAAAAAACGGTAGTGGAAGGCAGAGGTTGGAATACATTCGGCAAAAAACTGGAGACGTTGGGTGCTAGTGATACTCTGAAATGAAGAGGGTAACTGTGATGTATCGATCAAGCTGTTCAGAACGATGACGACGAAAAAGAAGACTTTTTACCGAATTTCGGAGCTAGCACGTATGATCTGTTTTTTGCATCTAACTAACTGACAACTCTCTTTCTCCTCAGCTTGCATCGCTGGTGCTCATTTTTCCCTCTTTTCTCTGGCGGTGCTAAACACCTCCATGGCTGGTACAGGTTTTCAAAATATGAGTATTTTGTCCATTTTGGTCTTCGGCCCTGGTACGCTTATACTTCGTATTTGTACCTCCGTCATTATTTCTGTGTTCCTTTTCCTGTCTCTTCCTGTATAATCTCTCTAAAAATCTGAAGGAGCCCTCGATAAGGTGACGTCCCTGGGTTGTCGATGCGAGATAATTAAACGTGTGCGACTGAACATGTAAGATTATGAGAAGGAAACGATCAAGGTGTTGTTGAAGGAACATTTCCACTATGAGCTTTTTGGAACAACGACAGTAAGAAAAGAAAGAACGAACACATAGGCGATACAGCAAAAAGCACATCTCACTTTGTACGTTCATCTGAAAAGAATGGCAGAAGAAAAGCAGATTTCAGTATCGTGCAGTTGGAGCCCCTAGATTGAAAGACGAACTGGAAGAGAAGTAAAGACTAGCACAGGAAGCGTCAAACACAGTCTCCCACTCGAAAGAGAATTTGGACTTGATAGATTATGGAAACTGTGAACGCCAATGTAACCAGCTAAATGAAACAGTCAATATTACCAGTCGGAAAGTGGGAACCGGATCCTCATGGATCGATTACCTTGTCTTACCACTCAGTTACTGCGTTCGACAGAGGATTTTTTCCCCTTTATTGTTATTTTAATACCTTGTACAAAAGGTAGGCCGGCAGTGGCCTATCGACGCCGCTCTTCGGCCACAGAAAACGATAAAAACAGATAACATGTAGACAGATACACAGAAAATATGAATATGAAACAAAGGGTGATACACATAATGATAAAAACGAAGACGTTCGAACTGAAGACACTGAATTGCATAAGCAAGTGCAAACGTACACGAAGGCACAATGAGTACACTGTCGAACGGTGGAGGACACTGAAGAGACACAATTGCACTGTAACGGAGAAACACTGCACAGAAAACACTGACGACGATCTTCGACTGACTGCACACACTATTACACGAAAAAAAAGGGGGGGGGGGGGAGCTGCCACAGGGATGGGGCAGAGGAAGCACGATTAGAATTTTAACGTCCCGTCGACTTCAAGGTCATCAGAGACGGCGCTCTCTCTTAGCTACAAGAGGATGAGAGGAGAAATCAACGTTGGCCTTACTACGAGCGGCATTCGATACTTAATGCAACACATTTTTCTTTCTCGGGCAATTTCGGCTGAAAAAAATACGGAATTTTTTTGTGGGACTTCGTGGAATAGTTTCATGAAGTTCCGACAGGCGGCGGCGCTATACACAGGCTCCAAAATGGCGTCTGTAACTCACAAGGGAACCTCCCCATCGCACCCCCCTCAGATTTAGTTATAAGTTGGTACAGAGGATAGGCCTTGAAAAACTGAACACAGATCAATCGAGAAAACAGGAAGAAGTTGAGTGGAACTATGAAAAAATAAGCAAAATATACAAACTGATTAGTCCATGCACAAGATAGGCAGCGTCAAGGTTGGCGTTACATCAGGAGCGCCGTGGTCCCGTGGTTAGTGTGAGCAGCTCCGGTACGAAAGGTGCTTGGTTCAAGACGTCCCTCGAGCGAAAAGTTTAATTTTTTTTTATTTTCAGACAATTCATTTGTTGCACAAGAAAACCTAAATCGGGCAAGGTAGAAGAATCTTTTTACCCATTCGCCAAGTGTACAAGTTAGGTGGGTCGACATCATATTCCTGTCATGTGACACACATGCCGTATAGTATATATCAGACGTGTTTTCCTGTGGAGGAATCGGTTGACCTGTGACCTTGCGATCAAATGTTTTCGGTTCCCATTGGAGAGGCACGTCCTTTCGTCTACTAATCGCACGGTTTTGCGGTGCGGTCGCAAAACACAGACACTAAACTTATTACAGTGAACATAGACGTCAATGAACGAAAGGACAGATCATAACTTTGCGAAAATAAAGAAAGAAAACTTTTCACTCGAGGGAAGACTTGAATCAAGCACCTCTCGTTCTGCAGCTGCTCACGCTAACCACGGGACCACGGCGCTCCTGAGCTCATATTCTCTTTGATGCTGCCTATCTTGCACATGGACTACTCAGTTTGTATATTTTGCTTATCTTTTTCATAGTTCCACACAACTTCTTCCTGTTTTCTCGATTGATCTGTGTTCAGTTTTTCAAGGCCTATCCACTGTGCCAACTTATAACTAAATCTGAGGGCGGTGCGATGGGGAGGTTCCCTTGTGAGGAACCAGAGAGCTGCCATTGAGTTTTTTCGGTGGGAAACCAGAGTATCGCAGATATTTGTAGGCCCTTGGAGACTGTCTACGGAGACCTGACAGTGGACAAAAGCACCGGTAGGCGAGGCGTCTTTCATCATCATAACAAGGTCGCGCAAACCTGAAGTGTATTGTGCTATTGTCTAGCAATAGATGAAACGGCTTCATCGTGTTCGTCGTCATAAAAATGCAAATGAAGTTCTCCTCCTTCATGACAACGCAAAGCCTCACATAATTCTGCGCACAGAGACGAGTTCACAAAAACTCATACGTCTTTGCTTCCTCATTCACCCTACAGCCAAGATCTCGCACCTTCCAATTGCTGTCTGTTTCGCCCAAAGAAGGATGCACTCTGCAGTAAGCAGTACGCGGATGATGGGGAGATTACTGATGTAGCAAGACGTTGGTTGCGACATCGACCAGTAGAGTGGCGCTATACGTGCACACAGGTCCCCCTCCCCTCCCCCCATCACAGTAAGAAGGCATAAAGTCGTCGCGTTGAACGAAGATTATGTTGAAAAATAGGATTTTTTAGCCAAAAGAGTGGAAAATAATTGGTGTACTGGAATCCGGAATGAAACCAACCTGCTTTCAGAAAAAAATTGTGTTGCCTCACTTCTTGAACGGCCGTCGTTCGAGGAGGCAGGATTTAGGGAACTCATAGAGTACCAAAATCTAGATGGCTGGACGAAAATCTAACGAATCTCTCCCAATACGAGTCCAAGATCTTAACACCAATTTGTGTGGTCTGACTCAGTGATTAACCGTATAGATGGCAGAACTTACGAGGAATAACATATGTCCAGCATAGTTTGTATCGTGTTTGTTTAGACACGAGGCGATGAGTGTTGCGTCATTACAGAGCTTCAACCAAGAAGAAGGAAAAAAAACCCATTGATTTTGAAGCCTATGTGATAAATGTGGCGAAGCTCCAAAAGAGGATATTTCTTTCGTTAGTTGTCCACAGGGCGCTCAGTTTATAACAGCGAGCAAATACATACCTGTTGCGGCTCATAAAGGGTGATTCCCAGCACGCGCCTCCATGAACGGGAAGTGGCATCAAAAAGTTGAAGAACGCGAGTGATAGGCGCAGCGGCGGGTCGGCCTTCACCTCCTGAATGAATCAGATCCACTTTAAATTCCATTCGGGAGCCCGCATACACAGAAAAAAACACAGAGGGTCTGTGTGCTGTGGCCGTCGTGTTTGCGGCGGTTCAGCGTCTCGCTGATAGCGCTATCAGAATACACAAAACGTCCCACTCGCTGATAGCCAGTAACTGCGGGGTGAGGAAAGCCAGCACGATGCTCTCGCCGCTCAAGGAAGCCAAGGAAGCATCTTCTCCTTCTATTTAAAGAATTAATTGCATTCCTGCCAGTTCAAGGATTGTTTTGTATTGTTTCACAGATCGAACCTCATTCACTCTTCTTTCTCCGCTACATCGACCTCCTCGTTCTTGGAGACCACTGATCATACTACTTTCTTAGAAGGACGAGTTCTCGGATATCACGCTGAATAAGTGTCAAATTGGTACGATATTTCGATGTCAATCTGAGACTCGATCATCAGATGCTCTCGTGTAGAGCAGCACACCGGAATGGGCTCCAGTCACACTTTCATAAGTTAAGTGTCTTACGGCAAGTATATTCACCATTCCACACGGAATTCAGCAACTTGCCCTACAGGTAGCAGAGCGCGAATATGCGTAGACAGACAAATCCTCTGCGCTTTGGCAAATGCAGGTGACAGTTTTTACTCTCCTTTCAAGTCTTTGTGTGAATCGGCTCATCTTTATACTTACATTTTAATAACTACCTTGAAAAGAGTGCAAACAGACTCTTAACATGCAGCAAAACAGAGTCGGTCCTGATTCCATACCAAAAACTGACTAAAACAATCAGAGAAAGGCAAGCTTTGGCCCAGAACAAAATTGCGCAATGACGAAATGGTGAAGTGAACAGATTTTACTTATTGAAGTGGGTTTCATACAAAGCTTAAATTTTATCGTTAGCTTATAACCATCTTTTGAATAGCAATTCCTGCAATGAAAGCTTGCCATTATATACTTTCTTTTCTTTAAATAATTTTTGGTCGTCCGTCTATCAGTTAGGATATTTGAGACACTAATTTACCTTTTTCTCAAATTTTGTAAGAACAGCGTAGCAGCATTCTTCAGCCCCGCATGGCTAAACCCCTACACTACGGCTTACTGATGTGTGGTGCGAAGTGGCCAAGAGAAAATCACAGCCTTATTGCTAGTTGAAGAGTTTGTGTAAAGGCGAGTTTCCGAGTTCGGATGTTGTGCAAGTAGAAGTTTCACAGCCCGTATGACCCGCAGCTGTCCTCTCACTTGAATACATGTGGGTGGAAGAGAACCAAAGACACAACGGTAGCATCAGTGCTCTATGGAGGATAGAGAAACAGTTAAAAACCTCAGAGTGAATTTCCACTGTGTATCAGAGTGTGCGCTGATGTGATATTTCCCGTCAGATTAAAACTGTGTACCGGACTGGTACTCGAGCCCAGGGCCTTTGCCTTTCGCAGGCAAGTGCTCCCAACTGAGGTGCCCGAGCTCGACTCAAGTCCCGAGAGATGAGGTACTGGCGTGAGTCGTTACGTGGGTGGCTCAGCAGACAGAGAGCACTTGCATTCGAAAGGCGAAAGTCCCGGGTTTGAGTCCTGGCACAGCAAATAGTTTTAATCTGCCAGGAAGTTTCAAGTTAAAAGCTACTAAACAGCGAAAACGTATTGAGGACTGCTACGTGAAAGAACCAAGTAAATCAAATTTAAAAAATACTGTTCTTATAATGCGGACTCATGTAAGGGGGCTAGTGGTGTCAAACCAAAGATTTGGAACCAATCGTTAGTTGGTTCTCGGATTTTTTCCATTCTTTAGTGCTTCTTTTTCTGATGATAATATGCTAATGTAAGAAATCAATCATGGTTCTTAGTTCACGTTAAAACGCATCGGTGTATCTGGCTGGGTAAGTCATAAGTGGGAGCAAGGCGACGGTTGACCACCACCAACAGGTCATTCACATTAAAACGCTGCCGTTGTTTGAGGACGGCATTATATTTCTTTAGTAACGACTCAGGACATTCCTGTCGATACGTGTCCGAGGCACGTGCTGAGATGTATTTCTCGAGATTAAGACACCTCATGTATGTGGCAGCTTTTGGGAATCATTTGAAAATGGGTGAAGATCAAAACTTAACCGGTCGTGATGTAACAATTAATTTTAATTTTGGAAGAAAAACTTACAGCCTAAACGGAAGCACGGCTTTGACCTTTCACACGTTCATAGAGGATGTGGAAACTAAAGTAAAGAAGTTGGTGGATCTAACTGCATTCCTCAGGTGCTATGAGTTGAACTCCAACCAGTTTCAAAAATGGTTCAAATGGCTCTGAGCACTATGGGACTCAACTGCTGAGGTCATTAGTCCCCTAGAACTTAGAACTAGTTAAACCTAACTAACCTAAGGACATCACAAACATCCATGCCCGAGGCAGGATTCGAACCTGCGACCGTAGCGGTCTTGCGGTTCCAGACTGCAGCGCCTTTAACCGCACGGCCACTTCGGCCGGCTCCAACCAGTTTCATTGAATCTCCATAAATTCATCTTCCTACATAAAACCCAGATTGCGAGGATGTAAAACCACAGCTCACAGGACGCTATGAAAATGTGTATGCCAGGGTGCTGATATTAAATCATTATCATTTCGAGGACAATCTTTGAAACAATATTAGACATGAGCAAAAAACCAAAAAAAGAGTTGCTTCGATACAGTCAAATTATTAGGATGGAAGGAAGATTAGAATATAACGTCCCGTCAAAGTGTAGGTCTTTAGAGGAAGAGGAAAAAATTAGCGTTTACGTCCCGTCGACAACGAGGTCATTAGAGACGGAGCACAAGCTCGGATTAGGGAAAGATGGAATTTCAAACACTATACAAGGAGTTCAAGGAAGCAGAATTTGCGTTTTACGAACATTTTAGAAACTCAAAGCTCCAAGTTTTTTTCATTTGTTGCGTGAAATTGCATCCAGAATTCCTAAAAGGAAAACAGTATTACGAGCTGTCATCACATCCTATGAAAAATTGGTTTGTTTAAGTTTAGTTGCCGTCCAGGCGCAGATTCTAATGTAATAGTCACATCTCCCTCAATACCTTTCCCATCAAGATTTATAGACTTCCTTTACAGCTATATTTGGCTTTTAATGGTTCAAGTGCCTTATTTGTACTGGAGTTAGCTGTGAAACCACATAAATATTGACCACTGATGCTTCCAAAATGGTTTCACACGTAATTCAGAGAGCTACTAAACAATAAATAAGCCTGCCACAGACAAATATTTAAACAAACAACTCTAATATATTACTTGATGTACGTTTGACAAAAAACGCGTTTTGTCACTTTTGCAGTGCCTGATGGTTTCAGTCCATTTATTTATGAAACATTACAAATGCCTGACAACGTACAATTAAATTCAACTGCCTAATCAATCTGATTCTACCCACTGTACATTTTCGCTTTAAGTTGCAGCGATATTTCAGTGCATTTCATTGTAAAATATTAAATACCATACTCACAGCAATAAAAATCCACCTTATAAATGAAGTGCAGGGTAAGTAATTTGGTACTCCTGCCTCACTGCTTCAATTAATCTTTCGTCAATCATCACAAATTTATAAATTTAAAAAAAATGAAATAATGAAACGAAAAAATTTACAACAACAAATAACATAAATAACGAACAACAAGTAACTGATGCCAATCACGAAGACCACGATGAAATGAAATATGGGGAAGGACTCATGGCCGTGTATCGTGGATCTTCGGGGGTCACGTGGTTAACAACGGACGGATGATGTCAGCCGTCAAAACTTTCTTCCCGGGAAATGTGGCATGATTGGACGGCCAGTGTGATGCCGATATTTGAAATGCATTGCAGAATGTTTTGACGTGACGTGACGTGGCTTGACGTGACGTGACGGTCAGTGTGGACTGGTCACAATCAACTAATCCACGAAACTTTGTATCCTCAATTCCAGATTCGATGTTTTTCCAGCTTCCTTTTATTTCTCGAACGTTTCCTTGTCAGTCTACAATAGTGTGTTTGTTTACGTTCAGAGCAGCAGCATTTCTGTCGATCACATTGTTAACAGAGAGAAGCGGGTCACTATTAAGCTCTTTAATCTCAAGCTAGGCACGTAATGCGTAAACCTTTTCCCTCGACTGGCCTCGTACAGCTATCCCCTAACCAAGAGAACGACTTGGAACTTTTCCACTCACATAACTTCCGACGAACTTATTTGTGAAATTGCTCAGTACCACGCAACAAATAACAGTAACGGTAAATAAAGTAAGAACTTCTGCAACTGCAAAAAGAAACAATACGCAAAACAATAGGGTTCAAGGATCGTACAGGATAGCAAGATGCCTGAAAGTGAAATAGTGCAAGCGGTCTTGTGGTGATGGGTGAAAGTTTGGCAAAATAGGGTGTTTGCTGTAGCTACTGATATCGTGTTGTTGGCGGAATGCGGTCTGCTACTTTCGTGGTAGCTGTTAATCCTGAAGTAATTTAGAACAGACTATAGGTTACAATTCCGCGCGCGGTCAGCTATATTGAAGTATGCGTCAGTTCCCCTTAATCGCTTAAGGCAAGTGCCATAAACGGCCGATTTCATTACCCAGTACGAGCTCGTGCTCTGTATCT
The DNA here is from genome assembly GCF_023864345.2 of Schistocerca serialis cubense. NCBI lineage: Eukaryota > Metazoa > Arthropoda > Insecta > Orthoptera > Acrididae > Schistocerca > Schistocerca serialis. The sequence goes on from NC_064642.1 coordinate 155,227,978, forward strand.
AATGACCTCGTCGTCGACAACATTCGGAACCTGAGGCATCACAGCTTATTTTTGTGTAAGAAGGAAGGGAAACGACACCCATGGCCGCGCCGGACCGGGCCGTCTCGCTGCTGCCAATTCGCCTGACGGCTTCCCCGCGGGGAGAGTCGTGTCACTGAGCTAGCGGTTTGTTCCCGGCGACCATTACTCCGACTCCATAAAACGGCCCGCACTTGTTTATAGCGCACAACTGGGTCACTCGTGCATGAACGCCGCGCCGCGCCGCGGTTTCTTGCGGCTGTGCGGTCGCCCGATTACCGCACCACAGCAGTCTACGGTATACTGTAGCACACGAGCCGGCCTGGCACGCGTGGTCCGGAGAAAACCACCGAGACCGTCGCGAAAGAACACTTCGTGCTGGAGACCTCCCAACTGCGTGCATCAAGGAATGACGGACACACTGTGAAGAGATGGAAACTTTATAGCGACTTTGTCAGGAGGAAGGAAAGTTGCACTTAGCGTCCCTTGGACGTGGAAGTAATTAGAAGCAGAATTCTAGCATCAATTAAGAAAGGTGAAAGTCGTTTAGCCTGAAGGGATTTGAAGAAAAAATGAAAGAGAAAACAGCGAAATATTTTGTGAATTGTTTTGCCCAAAAAAATCATAAATAAAATAGATTAGACAAACATTTGACACGTCCCTGAATGATACCTGAAGTCATACAGCAAATGAGGTGTAGTTGTATGCATCGAAATGATGCGCAACCAGTTGCATAAAACATATTTTATCTCCTTATCCGGTTTCAAGCACTTAGTGCCCTTCTTCAGAAGTTTATAACTATGGCATCATTTGCAAAAAAATGGCTCTGAGCACTATGGGACTTGACATCTGAGGTCATTAGTCCCCTAGAACTTAGAACTGCTTAAACCTAACTAACCTAAGGACAGCACATACATCCATGCCCGAGGCAGGATTCGAACCTGCGAGCGTATCAGCAGCGCGGTTCCGGACTGAAGCGCTTAGACCCGCTCGGGCACAACGGCTGGCTACTCAACTTTGCAGTCAGCTACGTTTTTCCTTAGGTATTGCTGATTTTCTGATTTATGAACACAAGGGTGTGATGGTGAGTGGAAAGACATCACGAACCGCTGCATTCTCACAGGTTCAAAATGGTTCAAATGGCTCTGAGCACTATGGGACTCAACTGCTGAGGTCATTAGTCCCCTAGAACTTAGAACTAGTTAAACCTAACTGACCTAAGGACATCACAAACATCTATGCCCGAGGCAGGATTCGAACCTGCGACCGTAGCGGTCTTGCGGTTCCAGACTGCAGCGCCTTTAACCGCACGGCCACTTCGGCCGGTCATTCTCACAGGGATGAGTCGGCAACAGCTTTGCAAACCACGGACCAGTGCTGGGGCGCCTCTGTGCCGTGTGCATCGCTCTGTTGTGCGTGCAGAGGCCAGCAGCGACGTAGGAAGAGAAGAAGAAGAAGAAGAAGAAGAAGAAGCAGAGAGGCTCGGCGGACACGAACTAGGCGGCCGGCGCTGGTACTGCAGACGCTATCGCGACCAGATCCAGAGCGAGCCTCGGGTCACCACACACGCGATGCCGTGTCGACAGGGGCGGCGTCTTTCCGGGTACTTCGGGTCGTCGTACCCACACAGAGGCTGCGACGGCCGACCGCGTCGTCCTGCGCTCCACCTGCCGCGTCCTTTTGTTTTCCTGTACTGTTCACTGCATTCCTCCCCGTACAGTACGGGACTGAGTCCTGGCTCACTGCTGCTTTTTGTCATCACCACCGTCCACTGAAACCAACGTCTTGTCGCTTCGCCTCTCACCATCTCCGTCAATTCGGTTGTTAACTGCCGCAGTTCATTTTACTGATCACATTTTGCGGTGTGAATGTCTTGGGCCTATTTATTTATTTTCCTCCAAGTATTTTCTTTTGGTAGATGTTCTTTATGAAGTCGTTAAACCGAACTGGCTGGCTAATTAACGCAGTTTTCCTTTTCTGTACTCCGGTACTCAACCCCTTTTATAGTTTAACTCTTTTACTACTTGACTTTTTTTTTCAGCCCGTGCTGTTTTTATGTCTCTCCGTCACATCAACATCATTCCTTTCTAAGTTCGCCCTTTGCTCTGTTTCCAGTCAACACTCTTCACAGACGTTCTAAGTAAATTTATTGATAAATTTCTTCTTTACTTCTACAGTAAGGTGCTCTTCATCAGTAAAAAACCTTTATCAGTCAAGAAGTATTTCATCTTCACCAGTACTTTTGTTCTTACATCGATCAGACTTCTAATATCTGTTATTCTCAAGCTATGCAACCTAAGAGATGGAAATCTTTTACCCGCTTTAGAACTACATTCGCTTCCTTAATTTTTGTTCTCAGGTTGTTCGCCAATTCAACATCGTTTTGTTTTTCTTCACATATACGGTCGCAGGTTCGAATCATGCCTCGGACATGGATGTGTGTGATGTCCTTAGATTACTTAGGTTTAAGTAGTTCTAAGTCTAGGGGACTGATGACCTCCGATGTTAAGTCCTATAGTGCTCAGAGCCATTTTTTCTTCACATATATTTCACCTTCTTTGCTAAATCTGCTAATATTACAATATCGTCAACAAATCTAATGCAATGTTCTTGTTTATCATTTCTTTTGATTTGTTTGTATTGCACTTAAATAGGTCGGGAGGGCGTAGCGCTGCTGACCCTCTTTCATTTCTAGCTTCTTTCTTAAAGCCATTAACGACTAGCCCTGCATTTGGTTTTTGTGTGTGCTGAGAAGAAGTTATCTTTCCAGAGGTTACTAGTTTTGTACAGATCTGTAAAGGGTTCCCTTCCAGTCCCCTACAGTAATTTAAAATATAATGATAGCTGCAATTAAAAAATGACAACGCTATATCTAAAATACAAAGACATTCGCAATTGAGTGTCCTTCATCGATGTGGCAACATATATCAGTAGCCTAGAGATCAATATTTGTGCAATGAAGTCCCCTTTCTCCTTGGCGCCACAATCCAGACACAGATCTAGGACGGGCGTGTCATGTGATAATAGGGGCAGAAAGACAGAGCTTCCAAGCCTGAGTTTTTTTATGGAGGCGCTGGATAAGTTCTACGCTTTGCCATCCCTCAAATTAAGGTAGCATTTCGACTACAGACCTAAGGAGGAAATTGACCCCGAGATTTTACATTTTGTAAAATAATAAAGATAAGAGATTCTTGAAGGAACCACTTTTTTTAAAAATTACAGAATTTGGCTACTTTACGCCGCTTACAATCTAAGACTGTGGTAGAATCTTCTTCTTCTTATTTTCCCAGAACTTCTTCATGCGTTGGCTGATGGCGAGCCTCCGTTCATTTGTTGTCGGATATGAAACTGAGGACCCGTTTGTATCGTGTAACTGAAATAACTGTTACTTTCCAATGTCAAAATAAGAAGTACCGTCTCCAGGATTGAAGGGTACACTGTATCAAGTTTGTTTTTGATATTCTGATGATAGGCCATGCTAGAATTGTTCTGGTAAAGCTTTTATTCGGATTATTTACTTACCTGAAGCAGTCTTAAGGGCGTGCTCTGTGAATCCGTGAAGTTAAAAAAGATTTGAAAATACACACCAAACAAGCAGAAGAAGCAGCAGAAAGAGATACATTCAGAACGAAATTATTAAAATTAGAATTCAAAGGCAGATGGATTAGGAGAACACGTGGGAAGCGATCTGCAGAAATAAAAATGAGGCACGGCGAAAAGAAAGAATATTAGGAGAAAAGAGCTAATGACTAGGAACTGAAACTGCACGTGGCCCATACCAGTCCATAACAGTAAGGAAATAACGTACATTCCTCAGCACAGCTTAACAATGGGGGTTGCTTCATATGGACGAGCCTTTCGACGACAAAATCGAAATATACGAGTCGTAACCTCAGAGCTGCTCTCGTAAGAAGGCCGTGAGCGTCGAACAAAACGCAGAAGTGTGAACGGCGCCCATGAATGGTAAGAAGTTAACTGGTCGGGTGCCGGGCGAAGGTAATGTACGACCCCGTGCGTTTCCGTTTCAATTAACCCGTCGGCGGCGCGAGAGCTTTACGAGGGGCACATATCAGACGAACGGGCGCGCACGGCACGTTGCACAGCGGAGGGCGTCCAAAAAGGAACACACGCCGGTGCCGGCGGTGAGACAATGCGCGTGCACTCCGCCACCTGCACTGTGGGGAAGGGACACACCTCAGGGTCCAAAGCTGTGGGCCCGGTGCGTGCTGAGGGGTGGAATGGGGGACATTATGTCTGCCGAGGACGGCCGAGCGATGGAGAAGTGAGATTACCGCGATTCTATTACCCGCTCTGGCGGGCGAGCGGAAGCCGCATTGTGAGGAGCGTAAATCACTCCGCAGCCGTTCACCTGTTCGTTAGCCTTTACTGGAGCGTGCGCGCTGGAGGACGCAGCCGCGCCTCGCACTGGGCATCTGCTCCGCTCCCTGTCCCCTCATGCCGTTCTCACGCGGTACGTTTTCCTCAAAAGCACGCCAAACGTACGCTACTGGCCACTAAAATTGCTACACCACCGGCCGCGGTGGTCTAGCGGTTCTGGCGCTGCTGTCCGCAACCGCGGGACTGCTACGGTCGCAGGTTCGAATCCTGCCTCGGGCATGGGTGTGTGTGATGTCCTTAGGTTAGTTAGGTTTAAGTAGTTCTAAGTTCTAGGGGACTGATGACCTAAGATGTTGAGTCCCATAGTGCTCAGAGCCATCTGTGCCATTTGCTACACCAAGAAGAAATGCAGATGATAAACGGGTATTCATTGGACACATATATTATACTAGAACTGACATGTGATTACATTTTCACGTAATTATGGTGCATAGATCCTGAGAAATCAGTACCCAGAACAACCACCTCTGGCCGTAATAACGGCCTTGATACGCCTGGGCATTGAGACAAACAGGTACAGCTGCCCATGAAGCTTCAACACGTTACCACAGTTCATCAGGAGTAGTGACTGCCGTATTGTGACGAGCCAGTTGCTCGGCAACCACTGACCAGACGTTTTCAATTGGTGAGAGATCTGGAGAATGTGCTGGCCAGGGCAGCAGTCGAACATTTTCTGTATCCAGAGAGGCCCGTACAGGACCTGCAACATGCGGTCGTGCATTATCGCGCTGAAATGTAGGGTTTCGCAGGGATCGCATGGTTCAAATGGCTCTGAGCACTATGGGACTCAACTGCTGAGGTCATTAGTCCCCTAGAACTTAGAACTAGTTAAACATAACTAACCTAAGGACATCACAAACATCCATGCCCGAGGCAGGATTCGAACCTGCGACCGTAGCGGTCTTGCGGTTCCAGACTGCAGCGCCTTTAACCGCACGGCCACTTCGGCCGGCAGGGATCGAATGAAGGGTCGTAAGACATCTGAAATGTAACGTCCACTGTTCAAAGTGCCGTCAATGGGAACAAGAGGTGACCGAGACGTGTAACCAATGGCACCCCATACCATCACGCCGGGTGATACGCCAGTATGGCGATGACGAATACACGCATCCAATGTGCGTTCACCGCGATGTCACCAAACACGGATGCGACCATCATGATGCTGTAAACAGAACCTGGATGCATCCGAAAAAACTGAGGTTTTGCCATTCGTGCACCCAGGTCCGGCGTTGAGTACACCATCGCACGCGCTCCTGTCTGTGATGCAGCGTCAAGTGTAACCGCAGTGGTGGTGGTGGTTAGTGTTTAACGTCCCGTCGACAACGAGGTCATTAGAGACGGAGCGCAAGCCCGGGTTAGGGAAGGATTGGGAAGGAAATCGGCCGTGCCCTTTCAAAGGAACCATCCCGGCATTTGCCTGAAACGATTTAGGGAAATCACGGAAAACCTAAATCAGGATGGCCGGAGACGGGATTGAACCGTCGTCCTCCCGAATGCGAGTCCAGTGTGCTAACCACTGCGCCACCTCGCTCGGTTGCAACCGCAGTCATGGTCTCCGAGTTGATAGTCCATGCTGCTGCAAACGTCGTAGAACTATTCGTGCAGATGGTTGTTGTCTTTGCAAAGGTCCCCATCTGTTGACTCGGGGATCGAGACGTGGCTGCACGATCCGTTACAACCATGCGGATAAGATGCCTGTCATCTCGACAGCTAGTGATACGAGGCCGTCGGGATCCAGCTAGGCGTTATGTATTACCCTCCTGAACCCACCGATTCCATATTCTGCTAACAGTCATTGGATCTCGACCAACGCGGCAGCAATGTCGCTATACGATAAATCGCAATCGCGATGGGCTACAATCGGACCTTTATCAAAGTTGGAAACGTGATGGTACGCATTTCTCCTCCTTACACGAGACACCAAAACAACGTTTCACCAGCTGCTGTTTGTGTGTGAGAAATCGGTTGGAAACTTTTCTCATGAGAGCGCGTTGTAGGTGTCGCCACCGGCGCCTACCTTTTGTGAATGCTCTGAAAAGCTAATCATTTGCATACCACAGCATTTTCTTTCTGTCGGTTAAATTTCGCGTCTGTAGCACGTCACCTTCATGGTGTAGCAATTTTAATGGCCAGTAGTGTAGTTTCCAACGAGGTTGTTGAAAGTTTTGAAGCGAACTGGTATATCACATGGAACGTGTTTTCATCATCGTGATTGACGATTACTGCACTTCGCATTGTGCACCAGTTCTGCCCCACGACCCTTTGCCCTCCTCACAAAAGACGTGTCTCTACGTGTAAAACGCCAAACGCGGATGGTCGCAAACGCGGATGGTGTACGTGCTGATAGGAGTTCGTTCATCTCATGAACTGTGCTCCTGATCGTGATTTGCGATCACACCGCTTTCCAGCGGCAGTCGTCGGCCATACCTCGTGCCCATATCACACACCTTGTTTACCAAAATAGAAGTGCGTAAAACAGCCCTAAAAGCGATTGTCGAAGAGCAGCTGTTCAGATTACTTCCCTTTTGCTCCCGCCACTTTTTCTACTTTCAATGTTACATAGACTGTGAATATTTAAAAATAAGGTTTGTCACACCACTGGAGTTATTAACTCCGATCTAAAGCACACATCGGCCGGCTCACCGCATCTACTGAAGCACTCATTTGCTCCATTGTCCATATACTAGTTTAGTCGTTCTGTCTGTGGTATACGGTGCTCTGAACTACGAGGAAATCAAGCAGTGATACAGACAACCATCTTGCAGTAAATGGGTTTTCGTTCTCTGACACATTCACAACATCGAGCAAACTCATTCCTGAATGGAGACTACCATTATTTACACATATAATACGATATTCCGGACTATATTTCCATTAAAAAATAATTGATAATCTTTTGGAATATATGACGCTGAATTTGAAAAAAATGTAAAAAGCTGAATGCGAATGAGCAACTTTCCGTTTCAAAGTGAAAAAATCTCTATTCGCTACACACCAGCATTTTCACAAAAAAATTTTATTGTGCTCAGTGGATTACAACGTTGTACAAATGTTGATGTATAACTTAACCATTATCAACAAATTGTTCAAACTAAATTAAGCAAGTAATGAACTGACACATGTTATTTGAGTCTATGTCCTTGATCTTAGGGTATTCTAAAGACTTTAGCCTCCGATGTGTCGATGTTTCATTATCTGACAATTATAGCAAATTACAACAAAAGCCACGCGTTTGTGATATACCTTCAACGCCCTGGTGCCTTCAAACGTTATACTTTCACACAAGGTGCATGTGGAAAGCGCCAAGCCGGCCGCTGTGGCCGAGCGGTTTAGGCGCTTCAGTCCGGAACCGCGCTGCTGCTACGGTCGCAGGTTTGAATCCTGCCTCGGGGATGGATGTGTGTAATGTCCTTAGGTTAGTTAGGTTTAAGTAGTTCTAGGTCTAGGGGACCTCAGATGTTAAGTACCATAGTGCTTACAGCCATCTGAACCATTTGAAAGCGCCAAATGCGGAAAGCTTTTATCCAACGACATGTTCTTTTCCGTCTTTTTATTAGAAAAAGAATCGTAGATTTTCGATTCTGAATGTGCCAGTGCTTTGAAATAGTATATATTATTAGTATGCAAGCTATAACACAAAAATTACTAAATACGGGTTTCATCTACTATCGATGTAATCCTGTACGGTGTTTCTTAAGTTGTGGTTGCGAGGTAGAGAACGATCTTGTCTCGCGGGATATTTTCACGTCCACGCGGCAAAAATCTAACGCCTCTGGTTCTGCCATTCTGGCTTTGAATGGTCTGTAACGTGATAATACACACTGCAAAGTCACAAACCTCGTGCAGTTGCACGTCTACGTTCGTTCTCACGGCCCGAGTGCAGGCAGCGTCTTTAGCGACTGACAGAGGTGCGCGCCAGTGTTGCCACTACACGGACACCAGAGCTACTGGCGATGGCTGTTCCCCGAGACGTAAATCAACGGAGGATGGGAGGAGCAGCCGCACACCCACAGACACAAAAACAAAATAAATGAAATTAAAAAAAAACAACAATGAAATTTCCTCGGACGCCTCAGCAGCGAAAGGTAATGGGGAAGGAATCTCTCTTGCCTTCTGGTAAGGGGGCTCGAGATATTTTCTTCTTGCTAGCGACGCATTCGGAATGCAGTTGCAGAAAACGATTAGAGCTAACTACGGGTGTGCCTCACTGTAATTGTTCTCCGCAGAGTATACGTACGTCGAAATGGCTGCGTTTTTCCGAAACAAAGGAGAAGGCCGAGCAAGGAAAACAACTAAGCTGAATGCTTGGCACTATCACAACGTAACATTAAACTCTAATTAGAGAGCAAATTTAATGAACAGTAGTTTGAAGACAGCATTAACAGCAGTTCAGAACTGTGCGAAGGAGCAAACGGGGAGCAAAGTGTCTGCAAAATAAAACAATTCATTAAGGTTAACGAAGCCTAAAATGTATCTGGTGAAAACATGTCAAAGTAAAATCAGTATGAGCGGTAACCTGACGTAAAAAAAGTCTGAAGTCTAACGGATGGCTACTGGAAATAGGCCTAGTTAACTTGATTTAGGGTAAAGGAATTTCTGGGAATCAGCTTAATAGAAATATGTATTTGTTTCTCTCTCTCTGTGTGTGTTTCAAGCATCCATATCTTTTGGCACATTTACAACAGAAACACTTGTCTTTCGAGGACAGATCTTTAACGACTTGACGGCTCCCTGGGTAAGAGCGTATGTCACGGAAATCGAACGCTCCGGTACGGACTACCGTGTAACGGTCAACATTCCATTGAAGACTGAAACTTTCATCGCGAAAAGAGTTCCTGTGCGAAGCTATTTTTCTGTCTTCGTCGTTCATTCCAGAAGTGTTAGTCCAGCTACGTATGCAGAAAGGTTTTTGTGTAAAGTTTGGAAAGCAGGAGAGCGGGTCGTAAACGGTATCAGTGTAGGTCAGCTGGTAATATTAATAATGACTCTCATCAAGCTTAATGATTCCATCGCAATTACATATTCACCTATAATCGCTATAAACGCATAATGGAAGGAGTATTTCATGTACCAGCTTCACTTACTCACTGACCTGTCCAGTTACAGATGGTGTTGTAGGAAGGACGAACGTTGTTAAGTGTCCATGTGAGATCTAATTTCTAATTTTACCTCGAAACCCACTTCTCAAGACACAGAGAGTTAGAGGTTGATAAGTGATACCTTAATATATACCTACTTCAGTTTGTTACTTGTTTTTTCTCTGCATCTAGCAGTCTTACCGCAAACACATCGCATAATTACCTACCTGAAGTTTTACACACGATCGTAACTGTGCCACGAAGTGCACTCTGCCTGTCGGTAAAGACTTCCCGTTTTGCGTCCACGTGTCCGTACTCCAATACCTAACCTGCTGCCTAGAGCAAAATAATCATTAAGGCTCGCTTGTACCTGGAGGTACTAACCAACCTAAAAATATACTATTTGTAATAACTGCAATTATTACTCTGCAGATGAAGTAAATACTGACGTAGGGTTGTTCAGTATACTGTCTTCAGTCATCAATAGAAATGTCTGTATTTATATCCGTAACAACCTGTATGGATAGAAGGAAGCAATATGTTTATTGACTGTTGTGCCTGCTTGTTTGAACACATTTATCCGAAACTCAAAAAATGGCTCTGAGCACTATGGGACTCAACTGCTGAGGTCATTAGTCCCCTAGAACTTAGAACTAGTTAAACCTAACTAACCTAAGGACATCACAAACATCCATGCCCGAGGCAGGATTCGAACCTGCGACCGTAGCAGTCTTGCGGTTCCAGGCTGCAGCGCCTTTAACCGCACGGCCACTTCGGCCGGCTATCCGAAACTACTGGACGAATTTTCATGGGGTTTTCGCAGGTAGCATGGGCATCGTGTAGGCTTTATTTAATCAAAACCGAACTATGGGGAAAAAAGATATCGTGATTTAAAGTTTTAACTAAAACCCTCGTATCTGCTTCTTTGTTTGTACATCCTAATCTCCAGAGCTACGAGATGAATTTTCATGGGATTTTCACAGGTAACATGAACATAGCTTGCTGCACAGTACATACTTTATTTCATCGATATTGGATCACGAAAAAAAAGATACAGTAACTGAAAGTACTACCCTCACTAATATTACTGTAAGGACTGGGTAACGAACACGATATTCATGATGCGTAATGACCGTCAACGCTACCGATTCACATACACGATACTCACTTATACACGTTATAAGGTCAGATAAAACTTACACTTGGCATCTCAGAACACACTGCCCAAGGTCCAGAGATACTGTTTTTTCAACGATATTCTTAGGGACGGAAGTCCATAGAGGTTATATCCCCACATTATAAACGCAAAAGTAATTGTGTCTCCTAAGTTTTCCCGACCAACCTGCTGAACCAATTTCGATGAAACCTGGTATGGAGATACCCTGAACCCAGGGGAAGTACATAAGCAACTTTAGAAACTGCGTAGCAGAAGATAGTGACTGATTTGAAGGATATTACGTGAATTATGGAAAAATATTTACTCTTTGACTTTTCATCTTTATCATATTGGCTGAAAATTTCTTTTAATAGTTCTTTTCATTTGATTTGATTTTAGAACTGGCTTGGTTGCAACTTTTCTGTCGTTTAAATTTGAATGAATTTATGCATTTACAACTGCGAGATAAACCAAATATATCTGACTGCCAGAATCAACATGAATTTGGAACTGTTTTATAATCTTTCTAAAAAAGTGGAAACAGATTAAATCCTAAACTTTACTGTTAATATCTTTAATTAAACAAAGTGGTCCCCGTGTGTTAACTATCTGCCTAATAATTCTGTTCATGAAATGGTCCCTGTGCGTTGATAATTTTCGTAGTAAACTGATCCTGAAGTGAAAATATCTTACCTTGTAATGTAATTGCTTGGAAACCGTTGCTTCCTGCTCTATGTGCGGCAGCTGCAAATTTTTGCTAACTACAGTTGCTGAGAGCTTTGTGCAATGCTCCAGACAGCAAGTAAACTATTTTATACACATCATTGAGTGAGACACTCCTTGAAATAAAAATGACTTGAATCGAAGTTGTGGACAATGCTCTTAGGAGAAATATTTCTTTAACAAACCGTTTCTTAAATTATCTGATATATTATTACTTGTACGCAATTCATGTTAACACACTCATTAACACTGAGAAAGGGCAACGTATATACCAGACTCTTACTCTCACAAATGTTAGACAAATCATTAGTGAACATGAAAAGTAATACGTTACAGCGAAAATTACTCAGTCTTTAATAAAGAATGTGAATTTCCCTGATGTGGATATCTCATTCAGCAATGAATCCTAATTATTCGCGATTGCAATGCCAATAAAAAAAAAGATATGTAGTACCTTCATTCCTCTTCATACTCTTTTCGTTCTAAATCACTTCTCTGTTTCACAATATTCAAACACAAATGATTTTACTTAAACACATATGCACTTAACTTTACGTCTACATTGCTACGAGTCCTCCGCTCGGCGTCTATCTCACTGCTGATCTAACTTTAGAACTCCCGCGCTCCTCGCTGCCAAGCAGCGATAACAAAAACAAGCACATCTTCCAGCGACACAGCTACTCTGATCAAAGACTACGCGCGAATAATAAGCGATTCAAAATTATCGCTTAGCGTCTGAGACATCCAAAGTATGTACAAATTCTAGAAATGGAATTAACAGACTACCAATAGACCTGTTTCATGGCGAAAATGCTTTCATTGGTTGACGAGGACCATGTGATTCGATTCAAAGCAATGAATAAAATTCTTATATATTTTTCATGGTGTTCAATCCATATTTTCAAACTACTTGTTGCATAATGTACAAATTGTATAACATATAGCTACTTCAATAGAACGAAGCAAAGCTGCGCTGCCTGTGCCCCCATATACACACTGCACGGCACCGACACTGCGCATGGGGACGCATTGTGCGATGGCAGAGCTTGGGACAGGAGAGATTTGGGCGTCAATTACGAGCTATGCTTACCCGAACAGGCAAGCAGGTGAGGACAGCTGTTATTCTTACACGCACTGTGGCATACTTACTCACTACCACTCTCAATAATAAAGCGCGGCTAACAGCTCTCCTCCCGAACAGGCCATGAAGGCCCAACGGTATCGACCGGCCGCCGTGTCATCCTCAGCTGATAGGCGTCACTGGATGCGGATACGGAGGGGCATGTGGTCAGCACACCGCTCTCCCGGCCGTATGTCAGTTTCCGAGACCGGAGCCGCTACTTTTCAATCAAGTAGCTCCTCAGTTTGCCTCACAAGGGCTGAGTGCACCTCGCTTGCCAACAGCGCTCGGCAGACCGGATGGTCACCCATCCAAGTGCTAGCCCAGCCCCACAGCGCTTAACTTCGGTGATCTGACGGGAACGGGTGTTACCACTGCGGCCATTGGAGGCTAACAGCTAGTCTCGGAATATTTTTAAAAAAATGATGTGGTGAAGCACATAATTTTCGCTGGTTCGTCCTGAAAATAGCTAAATGGCCTAAATTGCTATAGCATATTTTATCAATACAGTAAAAACTCGATGAACCGTCACTCTTTAAACCGTCAGTTTCTGTTAACCGTCACTGCTGTAACAGCATAATTACACTGTAATAACAGAATGCTCTAAGGTGCAGTGACGCGTTCGCTTTGTTTATTTACTCTATTTTAGTGGGAAGTGAATGTATCCGCCCGCCGTAGAATGGTACATAAAATATGACCTTCAGCTGACGTGCTAACACAGCTCCCCCTTTTCTTGTCTTTGTCTCAAGTGTGAGTCAACAATCACCCCTGGATCGGTTTCCAGTTGTGGCGAGAAGACTAATTGTCGCAGTGTATCTAGGGGGCTGTGCCGTGTTACGTGTTTTCCACTTGAATAAGCTTTATTGACTAATATTTTACACTACCGTATTTAGTGCAGGTGTGTGTGATACAGTGACTTGATAAAATGTCTGAATAACGTAAACGTGCTGTTTTAGGACTGAATCAAAAACTTGAAATTATAAAACGCTTAAGAAAGGGCGAAACTGCGACAAGTGTAGCGCTGATTTATGGTATTGGAAGAATAACAGTTAACGATATAAAACGTGATGCTGATAAAATAGAACAACATGTGTCAACAATGCAGAGCATGGATGGAGATGTGCAAACAAGAAAGACAATGAAACCTGCAAAATATGATGTACTGGACACTGCAATGTACCGATGGTTTATGCAAGCAAGAAGTCAGGGGATTCCACTTTCAGGGCCTATAATAATGGCCAAGGCTGTTGAAATGAACAACAAACGTATTTTGCAATTTTTGTAGCTACTGTACGGATATTTTGCTATTTCAATCGTGTTTAATTTGTTTTCGCTCCGAAATATTATTATATTACTGTGAGAGTGATATGTGTCTATACATAAAATAATTGATTGAGGTTATGTTTTGGAGGAATACAGTGTTTCTGTTATCCGTCTATTCTCTCAACCGTCACGACCACGATCCCGAAGATGACGGTTAATCGAGTTTCCACTGTAATTTAAACCCAAAGTCTTTGAGATAAAAAGGTCTGTTCTTCAATTAGTTCGAGCTGTAAGAAGGATGGGAGACTGGGCAGCGCGGCGTGGGAGGGAGGGAGGGAGGGAGGGAGGGAGAGGGAAAAAGAGAGAGAGAGAGAGAGAGAGAGAGTTAGTGTGAGGGGGAGAGGGGACAATATGTGCTACCTGTTACGGAACCAGACCACCAGTTTATGTGTATAATACTCGTAGGAAATTTAGAGGCGAGAGGTTCCCATCTTAACGGCAACAGATGTAGCCTCAGCAGCTGGCGAGGCGTCGATTGGTGTCGCGTCGGACACGCTGGAGGAATCCCTGACGGGCGTGGCGCAGTAGTCGTTCCCGTGAATGGCGTTTCCGTGTAAGCGAACGGCTCCATCCGCGCCGCGGTTAACGACGTCCGGATGGGACGCACAGTAGCAGTCCCGGGACGACGACGCTTGGAGGCCGCGCCCCGAAAACTACGGGCGGACACGCCCTGCGCGTCGTTTCCATCGCCTCACAAAATAAACTGCGCCACGGGGGCCGGCGAGATAAAAAAACGACGAGGAAAAAAAGTGACATGATATATCGGTTTTCATTTCCATATCGTGGACGTTACAGGTTGCTCACTCAATCTCAGATGCGACAAAAAAATAATAATAACCAGAGAGGGGGGGGGGGGGGGCAGGGGGGTGCGTCTCCATCAGAAACAATAACGAAGGTGTGTCTGGGGGAGAGGATGGGAGAGGGACGGAGGTGCGTGAGGAGTTGTAGGTGGCTGTAATTGGCGCCATGTGGGGCGCCTCCGGACCCTAGCAGGTAGTGGGTGGGAGGGGAAGTAGAGGGGAGGGTGGGTGATACGGAGCACGCCGCGGGGAGTCTCTGAATCGTGACGCCACCCTAGGCGCAGGGCTGCGTGGGAGGACGCGGATGACGTGCCGAGGAGCGTGTAAAGATCGAGGGCGCATTTACACCCTCTTGTCGGCTAACATACAAGTCGGCAGCTGCGTCACGCTTGCCTAATTCAACAGGCAGGAAGTTCTCCACAACAGCTGGACGCTCGCTTTTCTCCACCCCGGAGAATATCTGTATCTGCATCTACACTGGGGTGCCAAAAGTCGTGGGATATCAAGATAGCGATATTCACATACACAAATGGCGGTAGTAGCGCATGTACAAAGTGTAAAACGGCAATGCATAGCCTGAGCTGTCATTTGTACTCAGCTGATTCGTGTGGAAATGTTTCCGAGACACGACAGGAGTTAAGAGACTTCGAATTCGGAATGGTACACCACTGACCATTAAAATTACTACACCAAGAAGAAATGCAGGTGATTAACGGGTATTCATTGGACAAATATATTATACTAGAACTGACATGTGATTACATTTTCACGCAATTTGGGTGCATAGATCCTGAGAAATCAGTACCCAGAACAACCACCTCTGGCCGTAATAACGGCCTTTATACGCCTGAGCATTGAGTTAAACAGAGCTTGGATGGCGTGTAGAGGTACAGCTGCCGATGCAGCTTCAACATGATACCACAGTTCATCAAGAGTAGTGACTGACGTATTGTGACGAGCCAGTTGCTCGGCCACCATTGACCAGACGTTTTCAATTGGTGAGAGATCTGGAGAATGTGCTGGCCAGGGCAGCAGTCGAACATTTTCTGTATCCAGGACCTGCAACATGCGGTCGTGCATTATCCTGCTGAAATGTAGGGTTTCGCAGGGCTCTAAGGAAGGGTAGAGCCACGGGTCGTAACACATCTGAAATGTAACGTCCACTGTTCAAAGTGCCGTCAATGCGAACAAGAGGTGACCGAGACGTGTGACCAATGGCACCCCATACCATCACGTCGGGTGTTACGCCAGTATGGCGATGACGAACACACGTTTCCAATGTGCGTTCACCGCGATGTCGCCAAACACGGATGCGACCATCAGGATGCTGTAAACAGACATTGGATTCATCCGAAAAAAATGACGTTTTGCCATTCGTGCAGCCAGGTTCGTCGTTGAGTACACCATCGCAGGCGCTCCTGTCTGTGATGCAGCGTCATGGGTAACCGCAGCTATGGTCTCCGAGCTGATAGTCCACGCTGCTGCAAACGTCGTCGAACTGTTCATACAGGTGGTTGTTGTCTTGCAAATGTTCCCATCTGTTGACCCAGGGATCGAGACGTGGCTGCACGATCCGTTACAGCCATGCGGATAAGATGCCTGTCATCTCGAATGCTAGTGATACGAGGCCGTTGGGATCCAGCACGGGGTTCCGTATTACTCTCCTGAACCCACCGATTCCATATTCTGCTAACAGTCACTGGATTTCGACCAACGCGAGCAGCAATGTCGCGATACGAAAAACCACAATCGCAATAGGCTACAATCCGACCTTTATCAAAGTCGGAATCGTGATAGTACGCATTTCTCCTCCTTACACGAGGCATCACAACAACGTTTCACCAGGCAACGCCGGTCAACTGCTGTTTGTGTATGAGAAATCGGTTGGAAACTTTTCTCATGTGAGCACATTGTAGGTGTCGCCACCGGCTCCAACATTGTGTGAATGCTCTGAAAAGCTAATCATTTGCATATCACAGCATGTTCTTCATGTCGGTTAAATTTGGCGTCTGCAGCACGTCACCTTCGTGGTGTAGCAATTTTAATGGCCAGTAGTGTAGTTGGAGCTGGAGGCATGGGATAGTCCATTTTCGAAATCGTTAGGTAATTCAATATTCCGTGATCCACAGTGTCAACAGTGTGCCGAGAATACTAAATTTAAGGCATTATCCCTCACCAGGGACAACGCGGTGGCCGACTACCTTCGCTTAACGACCGACAGCAGTGGAGGTTGCATAGAGTTGTCAGTACTGACAGACAAGCAACACGGCACGGAACAACCGCAGAAATCGATGTGGGACTTACGACGAACGTATCTTTTAGGACAGTGCTGCGAAATTTGGCGTTAATGGGCTATGGCAGCAGACGACCGAAGCGAGTGCCTTTGAGAAGAGGACGACATCGCCTGCTGCGTTACTCCTGCCATATTGGTTAGACCTGGAAAACCGTCGTCTCATCAGATGTGACCTGATTTCCGTTGGCGAGAGCTGATGGTACGCTCTGAGTGTGGCGCAGAGCCCACGAAGCCGTGCACCCAAGTCAACAAGGCACTCTGTAAGCTGGTGATGGCTCCATAACGCTGTAGGCTGTGTTTTTATGGAATGGATTGGGTCCTCTGGTCCAACTGAACTGATAATTGGCTGGAAATGGTTATGTCCTCCTAGATGGAGACCATCTGCAGCCATTCATGGACTTTATGTTCCCAAACAACGACGGAATTTTTGTGAATGGCAATGCACCGTGTTACCAGGTCACAGTTGTTCGTGAAAGGATTGAAGAACATTATGGACAATGCGAGCGAGTGATTTGGCCACCCAGATTGTCCGACGTGAGCTTCCTCGCACATTTGTGGAACATAATAGAGGCATCAGCTGGTGCACAAAATTCTGCGCCTTAACACTTTCGCAATAATGGAACACTATAGAGACAGCATGGCGACTTGTTGAGTCCATGCCGTGACGATCTGTTGCACCACACCGGGCAAAAGGAGGTCCGACACGATATTAGAAGGTATCCCATAGGATGTCTCCTCAGTGTACAACGGAAACCACTGTGAAGTGCACGACAGACGGTACTGAGTACTATACCATATGTTGGGGTTTCTCCCTTCACGATGGCATGCGATGGCATGCGGAGCGCCAGAAAAATTACTGACTAAGTGAGTCTGCACGTGTTCTAATAGTCCTGCTGTGCCTTCGCGGTCGCTAATGACCAATTCGTAGAGGACAGAAGTATATATATTTAGATTCTTCACTTAAACTGGTTCTTCAAACCACATAAGCAGATTTTCGTGGAATAATTGGCATCTACCTTCTAGTACCTTGTCAGGTTTTTCGGCATTCCGCGACACTCTCTCATGAGTCAAGCAAACCCGTTAGAAACAGTGTTGCCTATCTTCGAATGCGTTTAATATCCCCTGTTATCTGCGTACAAACAGAGCGAATCGCTGCGAAATACGTACAAGAAGGTATCTTTTTTTGTAGCAGGTGTTAATTTTTCTTCCCATTCCAGTCAGGAATGGTATGTGCGGAGTATAACTGCTTGTACGCCTCCGTGAGAGCTGTTATTTGCACGATTTCTTCTCGACGGAACATACGAGTGCATACGGAAATTAAGTAAATCAGATGTAGTCTTTCGCCCCTGCTGGTAAATCGAAGAAATAATTACGGAGATAAAAGGAAGATTCAAATGCGGGATTACAATTCAGAGTGAAAGGATATCAATGGTAAGATTCGCTGATGACATTCCTATCCTCAGTCAAAGAGAACAAGAATTACAGGATTTGTTGAATGGAATGTACAGTCTAATTGGTACAGAACATGGATTGAGAGTAAATCGAAGAAAGACGAAAGTAATGAGAAGTAGCGGAAATGAGAACGTCGAGATTAACTTAATATCAGAATTGGCGATCACGAAGTAGACGAAGTTAAGGAAGTCTTCTTCCGAGGCAGCAAAATAGCCCATGATGGACGGAGCAAGGACGACATAAAAAGTTGACTAGCACTGGCAGAAAGGGCATTCATGGCTAAGAGAAGTCTACCAGTATCTGACATACGCCTTTACTTGAAGAAGAAATTTCTCGGAATGCACCTTTGGAGCACAGCATCGTATGGTAGTGAAACATGGATTGCGGGAAAAGCATCTGAGAATGGGTGCTATAGAAGAAGAATATTGAAAATTAGGCGGACTGATAAGGTAAGGAATAAGGAGGTCCTCCGGAGAATTGGCGCGGAAAGGAATATATGGCTAAAAATGTTTCAAATGGCTCTGAGCACTATGGGACCTAACTGCTGTGGTCGTCAGTCCCCTAGAACTTAGAACTACTTAAACCTAACTAACCTAAGGACATCAGACACATCCATGCCTGAGGCAGGATTCTAACCTGCGACCGTAGCGGTCACGCGGTTCCAGACTGCAGCGCCTAGAACCGCTCGGCCACTCCGGCCGGCAAAGGAATATAAGGAAAACACTGACAAGAATAAGGGGCAAGATGATAGGACAATTGTCAAGACGTTAGAAAATAACTCCAATGATACTAGAGGTAGCTGCAGAGAGTAAAAACTGTAGAGGAAATGGGAGACTGAAAAATATTCAGCAAATAATTGAAGAGGTAGGTTGTGTGTTACTCTGAGATGAAGAGATTGACGCAGGAATGGAATTCGTGGTGGGCCGTTCAAACCAGTCACAAGATCGATAACGCAAAAAAATCATATACAAATACCTGGGAATATCAATAACAAGTATCGGAGAAACTGTGAGTAGGATTGGTCGGGTTGGGGCAGCAATGAAACGGCTGAATAGTATACTGTGGAGTGAAGTTGTAGCTAAGAGTATTATTATAAAAAAACAGAAATTACGCCACGGCTTGTCCGTGACTGGCTTACACGTTAGAAATATTTTTGTTAGCAGGCACCGTCTTACAACACTTTATTTTCCTGTATTATTCGAACGCGTTTCAGTGCTCCGTTTTCAAGGACTAAATTGACGTTTTCTGGGCATTACATTTGTAACAGTGAATAACATTTTCAATTGCATTTCAAATTATTTCAGGCGCGCGTAACAGTTTAAATGATCGCCTTATTGAAAGAATTAAGGTTGAGATGCCTTTTAAGTATCTTTGCCTTTTTTCTTATGTTTAGTGGACAGCACTATATCTTTGTAAAGATCAGGGACTAAGGCTTTCATTCAGATTGAAGCGTTCTGATGTAATTTTAATTATTATATTCAGCTTTGCGAGTCTGCAAGGACTGGCCGGAGAGAATTATAAGAATCTCTGAATGTTATATCGGTTTCACATGTTACGCACCACAATTTTATTTTATTTTATATTGTGCCACGTGCTTTCGTAGCCGTAAATGGATGAGTGTTCCATTATTAATACCAACTGATGGAGTAGTAGACCTTTTTGATATACCCTCTCGTTATGCTTTCCGCCTAGCGTGATCTCATTATCTGCAAATTTTGTTGCAACTCCACGATTTTATTGCATCTTCATCATCGCTACTTTCGGGAGTTAGACGTGAAGCTTCGTCTTCCTTGGTCAGCCAACCATGACAGCTCGTCTTGTATCTTCCAAGACTTTTTTCCGTGTGGTACATATTTCATATCTTGGAGTGGCAATCGCTGTTCTGACATTTTTTTCTTCGTCGTTCTTCCATTTAATTAAATTTCATATGTTATATTGTTTCTTGGTTCAGGCTGTAATGAGTCTTTATTTATGTGACCATTACGTCACTCCAACCTCAGTTCTCGATACCAGTAATATCGTACTACTTTTCTGCGAAGTAACAGTCATATTTTTGTGACAATATTCACATTTGGTTTTATTAATGTATAGGTACTCCAATGGATCGATATATTGTAGTGATATGGTTCTTGTGTGTATATATTTTTGTGAGATTGTCATAATCTTTGACTTACTTGTAACCGTTTTGGCGCGAATGAGCACAGAGCAGTCTTTGTTTCACTTTGCAGAGGTTAAGTTGTTATTTCGCTTGGTAAAAGAACAGTCAAGTCTTGTGTTTGGTTAAAGTGGAAATTAAATATACAGTATGAAGATTGATACAAAATTGTTTTCTTGATGATGTGACAATTAAGAAGAAGTATATGTGAATTTACAAGAAGTTTAATAAAAATGTGGATCGTGAACACCAAGTCAAAAATTATTTCTACCATACCATTGTTCTGATCTGGGGTTGTTTGATCATTAAGAATTTCCTGAAAAACGCATTTGTTAGGTCTTCAAATATTGCTAAAATACAGATCTGGACCTTCTAGCAGTCAAAGTGGAATCACCCTAGAATCAACAAGATGAGCCATAACAATTTCGACGAAATCTACGTGGGAATCCATTCAAGATAAGTGCCAAAATTAATGACTTTTTTGCTGTGACTTCATTATTTCCATTCTCTCGATAGCATCCACAGTCAATAACTTTGTTGTTGCCCGATAAAGCGAACATATGCTGCGTGAGCAACATTGTTAATCTGATTTCTAACCTACTTTGCAAGTGGTGGTATTGTTAGAAGGCGCTTTCTTAATTTTTGCATTTTTTAAATTTTATGAAATTTTGTACACCCTTAATTTCAGCATTTTTTATTTTATGTAATTTTTTACATTCGTTAATAGCCCTTAGCACTCAAATCTGAGGTGCAGGCGTATCATCGATCCTACCTCGGAGAGCATATATTGGAAGTTACTACTACTTTGTCGAACTCAGCACTATGCAGTCAAGTTAGTACTTCGCATCTAGATTTACTTATTCAACTTTTTGGCAGCGATGGACACGTTGAACGTTTATTCTGTCCACGAACGCTTCAGAAAGAGAATAAGCCAGGCGGTATTCATGCGCAACTATTGAGATAACTTTGTTCCAAAGTCTGGCCGGGAGTAATGATGGGAAAAACTGTGGAAGAAAGGACCAGCGAAAGCAGAACGCGTCGGAATTCAAGAACGCAGGGAGCCGGCAGGAGCGCACCAGTTTGCCCTTGGGAAGCTGGTTAAGGTCGGCGGCATCGCGTGCGTGTTGTGTTACCCGCGAAGCTCGCCGCGTCTGGCCCACAGAGAGAAGCCATTCATCTCGGCTCGTGACGCAGAACCTGAGGAAACACGAGTACAGGCCTCCTGAAAGACTTCTAGAGTTACTGCGGCGCCAGCGGCTCCAGCCCTTTCGCTGGCCGCGAGAACAACCGACCACGCCGCCAGGGGTACGGCGTCAGGTGCAAGTCGCGTGCTGCACGTACCGTGTGTATGTGGCTTTGCGTCCCACGTACAAAACGTGGAAACCTTGACGACACTAGAAGTAATGCAGGGTTTAACGCTTCGTAGGCTACAACGTCAATTAGAGACGGAAGAGTAATTTAGTTATAGTGAGGACCTGAACAAAGCATTACAGTGTTGACATCAAGTCAATCTAGGGACATAACGAAAAGGTAAATTACAATGTTCGGCAACAATAAACTATCATATCGCACGGTGGTTAGCTGGCAGAGACTCTTCGGAGGTGGTCATACCAGCCTGAATGACGAAGAAAAAAGTTGGAGACTATTTTTTGAAGATCCCAACAAAAGTGGACGCCCAGGCGCTTGTAGACCGGCGTATTAAACGGAGACGATAGCAGATAAATCAGTCTTACATCAGTTTTCCAGATCCTGCAGGACATTTTAATCATGACAAAGATAGCCGTCAGCTAGTTTCTCCGATTTCTCACGCCCATTTAGGGTTACAAAATCACCCGGTTTATCCGCCCCCCCCCCCCCCCCGGTTTTTAATGTTCTTTTTCAATCCCCGTCTGCAAATGTATAAAACAATAAAAAACTCCCGCGTTTTGGGCTTCCATATCTAGTTGTTGTTCTGTCAGGTGTCATGTGGTGAACTAAAACTGAAGCTGGACATAAAATGGGAGAGATTAAATTAGGTTGTCAACATTTCAGGCGATCGTCGACTGTCGTGGCACGGTGACCTGAGCTTCAGCTTCGCTCCCCTACGGTAGAGTACCGCACTTCTAGTCGGCCATGGTGGTGGCATCGTCACTGATATTAGATGTTGTAAGTGTAGAGAATGTTTCGAATATGCCTAAACTGTAAATGCAAATTTACGGAGAATTGCCTGAATGGCTATCTATTTTTACGAGAAGGAAGAACTGCATGTGAGGAAGTATGCTTGACGTGGAAGTTGCCGCGCGGTATTAGCCGAGCGGTCTAGGGCGCTGCAGACATAGACTGTGCGGCTGGTCCCGGCGGAGGTTCGAGTCCTCCCTCGGGCATGGGTGTGTGTGTCTGTCCTTAGGATAATTTAGGTTACGTAGTGTGTAAGCTTAGGGACTGATGACATTAGCAGTTAGGTCCCATATGATTTCACACACATTTCACAAATTTTTGACGTGGAAGCAAGTCTCAGATATAAATAAAATGTGGAAGAAAACAATGCGTCCAGAGCCTGCAACTTTGCGTCCTGCGCCCACACACGACTGGTATCTTCTATACAGCTTATTATTGGTCTCATCTTAAGTTACTTGCAAGTGTTCCTTCTCTGTATCACAGGGTGGGAAATCAGATGTTATGGATCATGTCAATAGCAAAACGCACAAAAAAATAAAACAATAGAAACACAAGGCACATCACGAAAATTCGGTAGATCTTCCCGTAAACCTAAAGTGAAAGTGATCTGAAGATAGCAGCACTTAACGCAGCGTACGCATTTTATACCGCGAACCATCATCAGAGTTTTATCTCGATGATAGATTATACACAAAAAAAAGGTCAAATGTGTGTGAAATCTTATGGGACTTAACTGTTAAGGTCATCAGTCCCTAAGCTTACACACTACTTTACCTAAATTATCCTAAGGACAAACACACACACCCATGACCGAGGGAGGACTCGAACCTCCGCCGGGCCTAGCCGCACAGTGCATGACTGCAGCGCCTAAGACCGCTCGGCTAATCCCGCGCGGCGATTGTATCAAAAGATTGGTTGCAAACGCTTTCGGTGACTCCAACATTACAAGGAATTTTTCTTGCGCTCGAACAAAATGTAAAGCCAATACTCAGCAATGTCTTAACCCCAGAGTGCCGAGATCAGTTAAAAGTTCAGTTGGACGGCATTACTTTTCTTAGTGTTACTACTGACGCAAGCAACCATGAAAATAAACTTTTTCTTGTAGTTATACAGTTCATGGGGGCAGGGGGACGGGGGAGGGTGAGAGAACGAGGAAGGAAGGGATGCAGACTAAACGTACTGAAATGCAAAATCTTCCGAATGAAATGTCGGACAGTGAAGTATAACCGGAAATACTTCAGAAACATAAAAGGGGTTGCATTTGGGGGTGATAATGTCAATGACGTTTATGGCGGTCTAGAACGATCTGGCTCCAACAACGTGTTCAGTAAAACGAAGAAAGGCTTAGGGGACAACATTTTAGGTAGTGGCTGTTCATGCCATGTTATACATAACGCTGGCAGAAATGCTTCAGACATTATGAAGGTGAACGTGGGAGGTTTGTGCAGTAACTATTCTCTCATTTTTTCGTTTATACTGTGAGAGCACACCTTAAGAATGGCTAATAGGTTGTCAGTCGAATTAACGACACCCGAATTAATAATATCCCTGGTGAAATCCCAAAACATGATGAGCTATTCAATATCTTGAGAAAACTTCGAAAAACACGTCATTGTCTTGTCTGTTTAAATAAATTTACCTGATGATGGAAAGATAATCCTGTGAAAAGTGTTGTGAGAAGATCGGTAAAAGTTGTTAGTTACAGTTATATGTACATTTAACTGGCACAGCATAATGTTATGTCATGTTCCCAAGTATTAACAAAACAAATGATCCTGGAATGAGTGGACCATCATTATGAACTTTTGGGAATCATACTGTCTAGATCGCTCAATAACTTTTTATTTGTAACATTATTTGGTCCTGTAATTCTGAAACGACGACGTCATGTGAAGAATGCGAGAACCATTTCCTAAGACGTAGCATTTTTTAAGATTCTGCAGAAACTACACTCCTTGATCGCAAATTTTATGCTCTTTCGGCCCACACGTGCAATATTCACGCAGTTTTGCGACATAAAAATTGCATTTCCGCGGCGGGGAATCGAACCCTGGTGTCCCGCGAAACAGGCGGGGATACTAACCACTCATGTTTCATATTCTGACATCATCAGGTCCCGTAATTAAGAAAAGAAGTACTGTAATATGAAAATTCAAAGTATTGTCTATATATTACCGGCCAAGACAGCAAAATTTCATCCGCCAGTTATAGAAAAAAAAAAGAGTTCAAATGTGTGTGAAATCTTATGGGACTTAACTGCTGTCATCAGTCCCTAAGCTTAAACACTACTTAACCTAAACTATCATAAGGAGAAACACACACACCCATGCCCGAGGAAGGACTCGAACCTCCGCCGGGACCAGCCGCAAAGTCCATGACTGTAGCGCCCTAGACCGCTCAGCTAATCCCGCGCGGCCCAGTTATAGAACGAAACCTAGATTGTTCAGTGTCAATACGCGGTTAAACCTGTGCCGAATTCAACTCTGCTCGAAATCTTACACAAATACAATCGCTAGACGAGACGTGACCCTACTGGGTAATATGTTGCTTTCGTAATTTATGTTACAGTACGCCCAGTCTTCAACTCTCTCTATCATCTCTTCAGCTCTCTTTCTCAATCACGCGTACCACAATAAAAGTTTACCTGCAACGTAGACAGAGTACGTGACTGTCCCAGCTCTCCGAAGCAGTCGGGCTTTTCCCGTTAGCCGCAGGTGTGTAGGCGTTGGCAGGGCAACAAAACGGCTGTTGGGCCTCCTGTGGTCTGTTGTCCGTGTCAGGGGGAGCTCTCCTCTCCCTGCCAGCTGCTAATCCAGCACAGTCACCCTATCAGCACGTCTTCGCCGTGGCAACAACAGCGGACGGCCATTGTCAGGGTGACAATAAGAGGGCAAGCCATAAAGTTTTAATTATCATCTCGAAAAAAAATCAAGCTGTGACCATGAACCATGGAGACGGTATTGGTCCTTCTCGGTGTATGTTTTGGCGGAGACCTTGGTTGGATAAGTCTGCATTTTGGCTGCTCGAAAATCACCTCGTCTTGTGGAAATCCTTGCCACTGACAGACGTTTTTTAATCGCAAGAAAGGTGAAGAAATCACTGGATGTCATGTCAGGAGAATACGGGAGGGGAGACAAAACTTTATATCCCAAAGACTCAGTACTCGTATCTGTGACTGTGTCCTGCGCACAATGTGATAAGGCGTTGTAAAAACATCCACACGGACAATTCCCAGTGACTTCGTCAGAAGATTTCGATCGTTTGCTTCTGTGACCGTTTATCCCTAATGTACATAATCTGTTGGCATTACACCACGGCAGTCTCAAAACCGCAGTTCCGGACTGAAGCGCCTAGAACCGCTCGTCCACCGCGGCCGGTAGTAAGGTGTTCATTTGAAGTTCTTGATGACGAGTTCACAAACATCTGGTGGAATGCCGTCAGTAACCCTTTACATTTTACCCTTCAATTGGTGTGTTGTTTGTGGTTTGTTCACGTACACTTTTGATTTCACAAATCCCCGTTAAAAAAAAAAGTCACATTGCGTAAGACGCAAAGAGATAATTTTTTGGAAAAACTTTTCATTCAGCAGAGCAATCGTTTCACGGGATGTGTGAGTCACGGGATGTGTGACATGTCGCACCATCTTGTTGAAACCAAAAATCGTCATCTTCATTTAAAAAACGCGTATTTCGGTAACGGTCTCCGTTCACATGACGGCGGCTCCCTCGCCGTTTTCAAAAAACGTACGGGCCGATCACTCCTCCGTCCACAGTACGCAGTTGTACGTTGTGGATGCATCTCGTCTTCCACAGTCACTTGCGGATTTTCGTTACCCGAAATCCTGCAGTTCTCCTTACTGACGTACCCACTGAGATTGAAGTGCGCCTCTTCTGAGAAATTTATTCTTTTCGTGAAGTTCTCATTCTCCGCTTTTCGAGCCAAGAGCCACTGAGCAAATCGATGTCTCATTCCGTGTTCTGCAGCCTTCAACTCTTGTGTAAGTTGAATCTTGTACGAATGCATTTTCAGATCTTTTGAAAGGATTTCGTGCAGAGAACTTGGTGATAAATTCAATTGTTGAGCTCGTTGGCGAACCTTTTCCTGCGGCTTACGGTCACACTGTGACGAACGCGGTCGTCCTGTTCTCTTAACGTTTGAAACAGAACCCGTGGTCTCAAACTTCCAGGTCAGCTTCCGAACTGATGATTCGGTTGGAGCAGCATTACGTCCGAGTGCCACACACAGTTCACGAACTGTTGACGCGGGACTTTCACTGCTTTGTAATAACTTTTTGTCGTTTGGATACGTTGCTCAGCTGCCATCTGCTCCATGATGAAAATACGAGGGTGAGTCAAATGAAAACCTTAAATATTTCTTTAAATATTGTTTGTTGTGCAGAAGTGTTACAAAGCTGTATCACTTTTCAACATAACCTCCCCCATGCTCAATGCAAGTCCTCCAGCGCTTACAAAGTGCATAAATTCCTTTAGAAAAAAATTCTTTTTGGTAGTCCGCGCAAACACTCATGCAGCGCGTGGGGTACCTCTTCATCAGAACGGAACTTCTTTCCTCCCATTGCGTCTTTGAGTTGTCCAAACATATGGATATCACTTGGGGCAAGGTCTGGTGAGTATGGTGGATGAGGAAGACACTCAAAATGCAGGTCTGTGATTTTTGCAACTGTTGTACGGGCAGTGTGGGGCCTTGCTTGTCTTGTTGCAAAAGGACACCTGCTGACAGCAATCCCCTTGCTTTGATTTGATTGCAGGCCGCAGATGATTTTTTAGGAGAACTGTGTATGATGCACTGGTGACGGGGGTCCCTCTAGGCATGTAATGCTCCAAAATGATGCCTTTTTCGTCCCAAAAGAGTGTCAGCAGAACCTTCCCTGCTGATGGTTCTGTTCGAAATTTCTTTGGATTTTGTGATGAGGAATGGCGCCATTCCTTGCTCGCTCTCTTCGTTTCCGGTTCGTGGAAGTGAACCCAGGTTTAGTCCCCAGCAACGATTCTTGCAAGGAAGCCATCACCTTCTCGTTCAAAGCGCCGAAGAAGTTCTTCACAAGCATCAACAAGTCGTTCGCTCATTTCAGGAGTCAGCTGCCGTGGCACCCATCTTACAGACACTTTGTGAAACCGGAGAACATCATGCACAATGTGGTGTGCTGACCCATGACTAATCTGTAAACATGCTGCAATGTCATTCAGTGTCACTTGGCGGTTTTCCTTCACTATGGCTTCAACTGCTGCAATGTTCTGTGGAGTCACAACTCGTTGTGACTGACCTGGACGAGGAGCATCTTCTACTGAAGTCACACCATTTGCGAATTTCCTAATCCATTCGTAGACTTGCTGCTGCGACAAACATGCATCGTCGTACTGAACCTTCATTCGTCGATAAATTTCAATAGGTTTCACACCTTCACTACGCAAAAACGGAATAACAGGACGCTGTTCTTCCCTGGTGCAAGTCGCCAATGGGGAGGCCATCTTTATACTGATATTGCGACGGTATGTGTTATGAAACGTCCCCTTTTGAAAAATTATACATGACTGTGCTTAAACTGACACACAATATTTTGTTAGCGCAACGCAATCTGACTTTCAAAATTCCCTACAAAAGAATGGCCCTGACTAACATTAAACTATACCTTTCACAAATCACTTACCTCACAAAAATCTTCGCTGCTCAAGCTACTGCAATACAGCGAGCGCCACTACTGCCAGCTAAGTAAAAGATTCAAACTATGGAAGGCACTAACTACTGATAGGGATAGTTAGCAAATGAAAGATATTAATAGAGAACAAACAATGTATTTACCTTGATATCATCATATATAAATATAGCAGTTCATGACAAATTTCAAAACTCCGCCATCTCTCTCCCCACATCCACCACTGCTGGCGGCTCACCTCCAACTGCGCAACGCTACGCGCTGTTCACATCCAGCTGCCGCTGCCCAACACTACAATGGCAGACAACAATGCAAACTACCCACAGACTGCACACAGCACAGCCAGTGATTTTTCATACAGAGGTGGCGTTACCAATAAAAAACCTAAACAGCCTACTTACAGTGTGCATCTGCACTATGCTGCCATCTATAGGCCATTCTGCACGCTGTTTGTAGCATGCTTACCAACTTACAGGATAACGGCGCGAAATTTCGAGTTGTTATTACAAATTTAAGGTTTTCATTTGACTCACCTTCGCAAATATCAAACAACAATGTTCACCACACGAAAGCTATCAGGCAACTAATGGGGAAGACCGCAGGTAACAAACATGAAAAAAAGCACGGCTGAGAACCGTAACATGGCAAAATGGCGTAAAATTAAAATTCTTCCTTATTTACCAAACACATGTTATACGCTTGTAGTTATTGTCGTCTCACGAATACAATGCGACTGTCAACCCAGAAAAAATTGGAGGAAAATCTTTAAGAGGAGCGCGATGCAGTCACAACCGTATTCGGTAACATCGCTGACGGATCGACGCATATGGAAAGTGCGTTGCTCGGACGAGAGCATAAAGGCGCCACCAGACAGGACAATGAGGCAAACGCGGCTGACCCCCTCACACCACGTTAAGATTCGGCCGGGTCCCGGGCGAGCCGTGCGCCGTGCGGGGGCTGGTCGTCGCCGTATTTGGCGGTACTTTATGGGCAGACTGCGGGGGCCACAGCGGCGTGGAGGTGTGTCGCGAGGCGCCGACCAGCAAGAAGCTGAAGTGGACTTGCCGAGGTGCACGTGCATTGCTCAGCGGACGAGGGAGGTGGGGGCGGGGGGATCAACCGACCCTCGGGCGGAGGAGGTTTTGTGCGCGGGCGCCAAACCGGAACGCGACGCCCCGACAAAGAGACGCCGCCGCAGAAGAAAGCGCCGGTCCGTAGCGCCGCGCAGGCAGCGCCCGTGACTCAGCTTACGGGACCGCGTGTCTCTCTATTCTCCTGTGACCTACCGAAGGGAGTAGTGCTGGCGAAATGTGTGCCTGGTTTCAAGAAGACTGGAGCTTCTCGTTGGTATTACAAGGCACTGCGCAGCACTTCAAGACAAGATCCTGTCGCAATTGTAGCGAAACGAAACTGAGTACAGAAGAAGAAGCATCTCCAGCTCAATTACCATGAGGCTAAACCATAACAATTTTCCAAGTCATCGGTTATCACCCTGGTCTTTTTGATTGTGTATACAGGGTGGTCCATTGATCGTGACCGGGCCAAATATCTCACGAAATAAGCATCAAACGAAACTTGTCTGGCTTGAAGGGGGAAACCAGATGGAGCTATGGTTGGCCCGCTAGATGGCGCTGCCATAGCTCAAACGGATACCGACTGCGTTTTTTAAAATAGGAACCCCTATTTTTTATTTAAAAAAATGGTTCAAATGGCTCTGACCACTATGGGACTTAACTTCTGAGGTCATCAGTTCCCTAGAACTTAGAACTAGTTAAACCTAACTAACCTAAGGACATCACAAACATCCATGCCCGAGGCAGCATTCGAACCTGCGACCGTAGCGGTCGCGCGGTTCCAGACTAGCGCCTAGAACCGCTCGGCCACTCTGGCCGGCCGCATGCTGTTACAGCGTGATTACATGTAAATACCACATTCATGCAACAAATGCTCAAAATGAGATCCGTCAACCTCAATGCATTTGGCGTGCAACGACATTCCTGTCAACAGCGAGTAGTTCGCCTTCAGTAACGTTCGCACATGCATTGAGAATGCGCTGACGCATGTTGTCACGCGTTGTCGGTGGATCACGATGGCAAATATCCTTCAACTCTCCCCACAGAAAGAAATCCGGGGAAGTCAGATCCGGTGAACGTGCGGGCCACGCTATGGTGCTTCGACGACCAATCCACCTGTCATGAAATATGCTATTCAATACCGCTTCAACCGCACGCGAGCTATGTGCCGGACATCCATCATGTTGGAAGTACATCGTCATTCTGTCACGCAGTGAAACATCTTGTAGTTACATTGGTAGAACATGAAGTAGGAAATCAGCATACATTGCACCATTTAGACTGCCATCGATAAAATGGGGGCCAATTATCCTTCCTCACATAATGCCGCACCATTCATCTACCCTCCAACGTCGCTGATGTTCCACTTGTCGCAGCCATTGTGGATTTTCCGTTATCCAATAGTGCGTATCATGCCGGTTTACGTTACCGCTGTTGGTGAATGACGCTTTGTCGTTAAATAGAACGCGAGCAAAAAATCTGTCATCGTCCCGTAATTTCTCCTGTGCCCAGTGGCAGAACTGTACACGACGTTCAAAGTCGTCGCCATGCTATTCCTGGTGCATAGAGATATGGTACCGGTGTAATCGATGTTGATGTAACATTCTCAACACCGACGTTTTTGAGATTCCCAATTCTCGCGCAGTTTGTCTGCTACTGATGTGCGTGTTAGCCGCGACTGCAGCTAAAACGCCTACTTGGGCATCATCATTTATTGCAGGTCGTGGTTGACGTTTCACATGTGGCTGAACACTTCCTGTTTCCTTAAATAACGTAACTATCCGGCGAACGGTACGTATACTTGGATGATGTCGTCCAGGATACCGAGCAGCATACATAGCATACTCCCGTTGGGCATTTTGATCACAATAGTCATACATCAGCACGATATAGACCTTTTCCGCAATTGGTAAACGGTCCCTTTTAACACGGGTAATGTATCACGAAGCAAATACCGTCGGCACTGGCGGAATGTTATATGATGGCTGGCTCTGAGCACTATGGGACTCAACTGCTGTGGTCATCAGTCCCCTAGAACTTAGAACTAATTATACCTAACTAACCTAAGGACATCACACACATCCATGCCCGAGGCAAGATTCGAACCTGCGACCGTAGCAGCAGCGCGTCTCCGGACTGGAGCGCCTAGAACCGCACGACCACCGTGGCCGGCCTGTTATGTGATACTTATACGTTTGTGACTATTACAGCGCCATCTATCACAAAGCGATAAAAGTGAGCCAACAAAACATTCATATTTCTTTACGTACTACACGAATATGTAATAAAAATGGGGGTTACTACTTAAAATAACGCAGTTGACATCCGTTTGACCTATGGCAGCGCCATCTAGCGGGCCAACCATAGCGTATCTGGTTTCCTCCTTCAAGCTAGACGAGTTTCGTTCTTTGTAGTTTTTTCGTTTGATGCTTATTTCGTGAAATATTTGGCCCGGTCACTATCAATGGACCACCCTCTATACAGAGTGTAACGGATATAAATATAGATATTTCTTTCGGTCAGCTAGGATCATGTACGAACACCAGTATATACGCCATTTGAAGCCATCACTGAAAAGCCAAAGGAATTTGCACACCTGCCTAATATCGTGTAGGACCCCCGCGAGCACGCAAAGTGCCTCAACACGACGTAGCATGGACTCCACTAAAGTCTGAAGTAGTGCTGGGGGGAACTCACACCATGAATCCTGCAGGACTGTCCATAAATCCGTAAGAGTACGACGGGGTGGAGATCTCTTTTCAACAGCACGTTGCAAGGCATCTCAGATATACTCAATAATGTTGACGTCTGGGGTTTGGTAGCCAGTGGAAGTGTTTAAAATCAGAAGAGTGTTCCTGGAGTCACTCTGTAGCAATTCTGGACGTGCGAGGTGTCGCATTGTCCTTGTGAAACTGCCCAAGTCCGTCGGAATGCACAATGGACATGAATGGATGCAGGTGAACAGAAAGGATGCTAACGTACGTGTCACCTGTCAAAGAGTCGTATCTAGACGTATCAGGGGTCCCACTCCACACGCCCCACACCATTACAAATCCTCCACCAACTTGAACAGTCCTCTGTTGACATGCAGCGTCCCTGGATTCATGAGGCTGTCTCCATACCCTTGCACGTCCATCAGCTCGACACAATTTGAAACGAGACGCGTCCGACCAATCAATATATTTCCAGTCATCAACAGTCCATTGTCGGTGTTCAAGGGCCCAGGCGAGACGTAAAGCTTTACGTCGTGCAATCATCAAGTGGACACGAGTGGGCATTTGGCTCTGAAAGCCCATATCGATGATGATTCGTTGAATGGTTCTAACGCTTACACTTTTTGATGGCCCAGCACTGAAATCTGCAGCAGTTTGTTGAAGAGTTGCACTTCTGGCACGTTGAATGATTCTCCTCAGTCGTCGCTGGTCTCGTTCTTGCAGGATCTTTTTCCGGGCTCAGCGATGTTGGAGATTTGATGTTTTACCGGATCCATGATATTTACGGTACACTCGAGAAATGATCGTACGGAAAAATCCCCGCTTCATCGCTATCTCGGAGATGCTGTGTACCATTGCTCGTGCGCCGGCTGTAACACCACGTTCAAACTCTCTTAAATCTTGATAAACTGCCATTGTAGCAGCAGTAAACGAGCTAACAACTGCGCCAGACACTTATTGTCTTATATAGAC
The DNA here is from genome assembly GCF_023864345.2 of Schistocerca serialis cubense. Classification (NCBI taxonomy): domain Eukaryota; kingdom Metazoa; phylum Arthropoda; class Insecta; order Orthoptera; family Acrididae; genus Schistocerca; species Schistocerca serialis. The sequence continues at coordinate 155,261,084 of NC_064642.1, forward strand.
ATTGCACACCGCAGTGCTGTATTCTGCCTGTTTCCATATCTCTGCATTTGAATACGCATGGCTATACCAGTTTCTTTGTCGTTTCAGTGTAGTTTGTCAGAATCTGAACAGACTCTGTTTGACAATGAACCTCCAATCTTTAAATAACCAATTAATATCACATGATGCTCATTTCTCAGCCGGCCGCGGTGGTCTCGCGGTTCCAGGCGCGCAGTCCGGAACCGCGCGACTGCTACGGTCGCAGGTTCGAATCCTGCCTCGGGCATGGATGTGTGTGATGTCCTTAGGTTAGTTAGGTTTAAGTAGTTGTAAGTTCTAGGGGACTGATGACCACAGCTGTTAAGTCCCATAGTGCTCAGAGCCATTTGAACCATTTGAACCATCATTTCTCAGAATCAACATGGATTGGTCTGTACTGTGAAAATTCCTGCGAAGTACTGCAGTATTTCTGCAAGTGACACTAGATTTCGTCCGAATGACAGGCCTCTAATGTTATGTGCTCATCCTTGTATATAGCTTCCACTGGGAGATGTAAAGACAAATGCCACGCAGATTAAATTACACTCCGTCCACTGCGTGACTCGAATCTGGAACTCTTCGGTCACCGTCGTTTCGCGTTAGCCAGCTCCAAAAACCGGACCGGAGATAGCACGTCTGGGAAGCTGCGTTTCAGGGAGCGCCACAGGAGCAAAGGGAGAAGAAAAATGCTCGTAAAACGGACGGCTGTACCAGCAACAGAAAGAAAAGAAATTACTGGATAAAAAAGGAAGAGAGAGGACTGTGAAGAGCTGTGAGAAACGAGAGACACAAAGGACTGCGCCACCGCACATGTAATTACGTTTAGCCGCCCATAATAACAATAATAATAATAACAAAACAACAAAAGTAAGAAATACAACACAACGCCCGAAATTAGTCTTCTGACCAGTACATTTCAGCTGGGCTTTTTCCGACGTTTCTGCGAAGCTGGGAAAGGATAGAGAGAGAAGAAGGCGACGGTAATGGCGTTACCATTTCCAAATTAATGTCACCATAAAAGCAACAGAAACAAAAAAATGTTTTCTGTAATACATGTTATAACCTTCCCATTATCAGCAGAAAAGTTTAGCCCGTGAGGAGTGGCAAAGTTTTTCATCAAACTAGTTGTCTGCAGTGAAGTACTCAGTCAGTCAGCGTTCATTTTTCACGTGATTTCCGTTGGACGTTTTATGTGAACGGCAAGCTAACTTTTACTTTGGTGTCGGAGGCGAAAATATGTAGATGATTATTACCATCACCGCAAATTGTCAGAGCCGATGAATGATGAACTCGTGCGGTTGATGGCCTGGCGCAAGCCATTCTGTAATAGGCGCTATTTGGGATTCTTGCGTGACTGGCGTCTTAATTGTAATTACTTCGTGTAGGTGACTATAATGAATGTATATATAGTGCAGTTTAATATTTGAGTTGTTAATAATGTTGATGGTGATGATGGTGACGACGACGACGACGACGACGATGATGATGATGATGATAATGATGATGACGAAGAGGGAAAGGAGAGGGTAAAGTCCTGTGCGGGGTCAAAGCCAACTTTTTCGGAGTAGTACCAAGGGGTTAGACGAGCCCAACATCTCTACCCAATGGCTGAAGTATTGCTTGGGCAACGTTGGATTGACTGTGAAAGTGCTGTTGGTCACTTCAACCTGCTGTAATGTATGTTAACTCGTTTATCTGGGATGGTGTGGGCCTTAGTTTTCACGACTCCCATCGATAATCCGTAGGTCCGATTACTACCTTTCCTGTATCATATATATATAGCAGAGTGTATGTAATGTCAGGGACCTCGTCCTCCCCCCCCCCCCCCCCACTCAAGCTCACAAGATCGATTTCAACCAAATTTGCTACATAAACAGCAGATCTCTCAAGTATCAGCACTGTAGGGTTTAACCCCATACCTCCATATGGGCAAAAACGTGTTATTTCAGCCCCTGGCATTGAGGCTGGACTGAACAACGCTCAGATTGTGTAAGTAAACTACAAGCCTGTCAAAACAACCTGCTCTGCATGGTAGCCTAAGTGGCAGTGGCAACAAACTGTTTTCTGGGCCCCGATATGTAGGCTGCCCAGCATGATAGATGTGTTGTGTTGGAGTTGTATCAGCCTGCTTTATGGACCTACTTTGCCTATACGTCAGGGGCAAACGAATGATTTTCAAACCTTTGATGTGTCCCATGCCCTGCATGACAGGTGTGTTGTGTGGGTAGTATTGGCTTGCTTTATTGAACTGTATTGCAAGGGCTACATATGCCGATGTGTATGGTTGGGGCAGGTTGAGATGGACAGAGGAGGAGATGGTAAGAGTGAGGGGGAGGAGAAAATGGACAGACAGATGGGAAGAGGGGAAATTGTATGGGGCACTGTAAAATAAATCTTCGCCACATTTTACATCTGCTGAGTGTAGTGCCCAAGATCGCCAAAGTGCAAGTCTAAAACTGTAGTTCCTTTCATGATAATCAAGGCGAAACTGTGATTCACCCTTGTGTTCGTTCCTGAAATCAGATGAAACGGTAAATGCTGAGTTTTAAAACCTTTCATATGGAACACATGGCAAATTATGATTTAAACATCGAAATCAGCCAACAGAAACTCCTATTGCTTAACGATCATACAATAGCACTCAGTATCATCTAACGGATCCTTAACTTTGATTTCCTTTATTCTGTATGGTAGTCTTGTCAGCAGCTTGGAAGCATAAGCTGTTAAGGTGGTCGTTAAGCTCGTCGTGCAGTCTTTGGAATTGTGTGGGTGATATTCTTCTGAACATCAGATGGTACATCGTCAAACTCTTGCATTCTACGTACCAATGGGAATAGGCCTTTTGTTCCCACTTCCCTCAATAATTTTAGAAATTCTGATGGAATGTAATCTATTACTTCTGCCTTATTTGATCTTACGTCTCCCAAAGCTCTTTCAAATTTTGATTCTAATGCCGGATCCGCTGTCTCTTTTATATCGACTCCTGTTTCTTTCTCTAACATACAAGACAAATCTTCCCCTTATAGAGGTCTTCAGTGTACTCTTTCATTTATCCACCCTCCTTTCTGCATTTAATGTTCTGCACTCTTAATGTTACTACTCGTGCTTTTAATTTCACCAAAGGCTTTTTTTTTTTTTTTTTTTTTAATTTTCCTATATGGTGAGTCAATCCTTCCGATAGTCATTTCTTTTTCGGTTTCTTCACATTCTTCATTCAGCCATTTCGTCTTAGCTTCCCAGCACTTCCTGTATATTCCATTCCTCAGCGACTTGTATTTCTGTATGCCTGAGTTTCCCTGAACATTTCTGCACTTCCCTCTTTCATAGATCAGCTTACGTACACCTGTGATTACCGTTTTGAGAGATGTAGAGATATCCATTCCTCTTCAATTTAACTGCCTACTGAGCTATTCGTTATCGCATTATCCATAGCCTCCGAGAACTTCAACTGCATCTCTTCATTCCTTAGTACCTCCATATCCCACTTCTTTGCGTTTTGACTCTTCTTGACTAGTCTATTAAGCTTCACCCAATTCTTCATCACTACTAAATTATATCTCTTCCTGGGTACGCTTTACAATACAGTATCTGATTTCGAAACCTCTGCCTGACCATGCTGTAATCTAACTGAAATTTTCCCGTATCTCCCGGCCTTTCCCAAGTATACGTCCTTCTCTTGTGATTCTTGAACAGAGCATTCGCTATTACTAACTGAAATTTATTGTAGAACTCAGTCTCTCTCCTCTCATTCCTAGTACCAAGACAATATTCTCCAGCTCTCGCTATAGCTTTTCATAAAACGAGAGGTGTATCTCGAAATGCTCAGAATCACTTCGCAGAGGGCGTGCATTCTAAAATCAGTCAGTTCGTGCCGTCTGTTGGCAGCTCAAGCTTGCGGTTGGCAACATTGTTGTGTGGGAAGCCCCCTGTCTGCAGTTGATCTCCTTTAGCGGTTAACATCAGGAGTCGTGCGGCTTCTGACTAATGCTGAGGTAACACTGTGTTGCGCAATCTGTGCCGTTTGCACTCTGTTGTCACCGTACACAGTATTTTCGCACAAAGTCATGCGACAAACGTCGGAAATCTTCAGCTGTGGAGAAACCCAACTGTCAGGCGACATCACGAACATTTTACGACGTGAAAGTACGACATATTTATGTTGAAAATCTAAAACTTCTGCACGGCTGTTTAATTTTCCCCTTCTCTCTACCTGACACACTAGGTATTTTTCTTCTTACTTTAATTTGCATGTTACACGCGTTGAGCCAGGTGTCCGATTGTGTAAGTATCATCTCTGATCCGTGCGGTTCTGGGCGCTACAGTCTGGAGCCGAGCGACCGCTACGGTCGCAGGTTCGAATCCTACCTCGGGCATGGACGTGTGTGATGTCCTTAGGTTAGTTAGGTTTAATTAGTTCTAAGTTCTAGGCGACTGATGACCTCAGAAGTTAAGTCGCATAGTGCTCAGAACCATCATCTCTGATGCTTCCGGTTTTGATAGTGCTATTTCTATGAGAAAATACGAAGCTGTCCCTGAGAATCCGTCTTAATCCCATATGTGACAGAATGAGCACATTTCACCTGAGAAACGGGCAAACCGGATCCACTAAGAGCGAACCTCATAAGAGTAGGTGTTATTCAAAGGAACATTTGGGTTGATCACGGATCTGCTTAATCCTGGTATGCCATTGGGAGGTCCTTTCATATCACATAAAAAAAACCCTAAAAGTACAAGTAGGACTCACGCAACAAGGATTCCGTACAAACTTGATTATGTGTACTTCCATCGCCTGTGCTCGAAATTTGACCAGTTGCGTCAGTGGCCCACAGATGTGATAGCATATGTCATGTGTCTTACAAGTGTCTGAAATTTTAGCCGCAGAACTCATCCGTGACAAATACTGCATTGTAGCTTTCGAAATGTGGTGCTACAGAAGAATGCTGAGGATTAAAAGGGGTAGATCACGCAGCTAATGAGGAGGTGCTGAATAGAACTGGGGAGAAGAGGAATTTGTGGCACAACTGAATAGAAGAAGGAATCAAAAATGCCTCGGAGCACTATGGGACCTGACTGCTGAGGTCATCAGTCCCCTAGAACTAAGAATTACTTAAACCTAACTAACCTAAGAACATCACACACATCCATGCCCGTGGCAGGATTCTAACCTGCGACCGTAGCGGTCGCGCATTCCAGACTGTAGCGCCTAGAACCCCTCGGCCACTCCGGCAGGCGAAGAAGAAGGAATCGATTGATAGGACACGTTCTGAGGCATCAAAGAATTACCAACTTTGTACTGGAGTGAAGCGTGGAGGGTAAAAATCGTAGAGGGAGACCAAGACATGAATACACTAAGAAGATTCAGAAGGATGTATGATGCAGTAGTTACTCGGAGATGATGAAGCTTGTACATGATAGAGTAGCATGGAGAGCTGCATCAAACCAGTCTCTGGACTGAAGACCACAACAACAACAGCTACGTGTATTCTTCAAATAGTTCTTTGATTTCTCTTTAATTGTACGATCATTTGAAGAGAGTCTTTGATACACTGCGTTGAAAAATAAATTTTGTGCTATTGGTAGCAAATATAACTGTCCCCTTATTACGATACAATGTTAACACCGCCACTTCAGTCGCGAAATGATTTGTATCACAAAATCTGTACTGTACATTCATGAAACCACAATAACAGTTCACAAAGTTATTTGGATGTATGTTCAGCGCACATTTAACTGTTTCAGAACGACAATAGAATTATCGTTATCAACATCTCCATTATTCCTATTTCTTTCTCTACGCAACAACTGTGTGTCTATAGCTCTTCGTCTTTCAGTCCGATCACTTAATATTCTTCTTCGAGGCATAGCCTAAAACAAACATACTTTTCTCTTAATAAGAGAAGTTGTACCTACTCAAAAGGAAGATACTGAAAATTAGAAACACTCTAAATTTTGTGGTGACGGCCACAGTAAGTGAAAGAACGACACTAATAAACAACATTTGTTTTCCCCGCCGGCTTCGTTTCTGCTTTTCGTTTTCTACTGTTGACAACACCAACGACGTAGCAGGTGCGGCACTGCAGCTGTCCGGTAAACGTGTGTTACTGCAAATGAACTGTCTGCAACATTTAAACATCAACATCCCTAGAATGCAACTTCACGAAACGTTGTTACTTTCGTACGTCGTTTCTACAGTAGTGCCTGATCGTTACGCGTGGTAGAAGTTGGAGCAATGTCAGAGACAAAGGAAAACTTTTCTCATGTGTGTGTGTCTATTTCCTCTCCTAACGGCTATGTATACACATGATTTTTTTTCTTTTGAGCACATCTGCTGCAAAGTTCCTTTCGAACTGTATAAGTTTCATTCTCAACCTTACATAATTAATTTTAAAAATTAGTACTTCAATTTTCGATGCTTACGTGTTAATGTTATGATCGCTAAATAAAGCAGATGCATTATCATTATGAACGTCGTCATTGTTATTGCTTATCCTACACAAATAATTGTGTATGCCTAGCTGTGCGCCTTTCACTCTGACCCGTTAGCATTCTCCTTCTAGGCATACCTAAAACAAATATAGTTCCGGCACAACAAGGGAAGTCGGAAGTCGTGGTTATTAAAAATGAAGCAATTAAAAATTAGGACTTCAAATTTTCTGGTAATGGCAGCAAACGACCACACAGTTACTCTTACTGAAAAGTAACTGATGTAACGCGACCAATATACAACGTTATTCACAGACTTCGTTACTACGATATGTTGACAACATCATCGACTTAGCAGTAGTCACTTTTAAGCTGCCCGGTAGACATGTTTTACTGCAAATGAACCATGTAAACATGAAAGCCCCTAAGATGCGATTTCACGAAATGTTGTTACTTTCATGTGTCATTTCTATCATAGCACATGATCGGTGTACAGGGCATAGGTTGGCAGCTCTTAAATTTTCGATGTTCAGGCATTGGGGATTTTAATGCGTGATAGAGAACGTGACATCAGTGTTGTGAATGTGGAAGCTTCTACTTCCTTTTACCACTCTTAGCGGCTACATACACACACACACACACACACACACACACACACACACACACACACAGAGAGAGAGAGACAGACACAAAATGGCTCAAATGGCTCTGAGCACTATGGGACTTAACTTCTGAGGTCATCAGTCCCCTAGAACTTAGAACTACTTAAACCTAAGTAACCTAAGGACATAACACACATCCATCCCCGAGGCAGGATTCGAACCTGCGACCGTAGCAGTCGCGCGGTTACAGACTGCAGCGCCTAGAACCGCTTGGCCACACCGGCCGGCCACACACACACTCACACACACACACACACACACACACACACACACACACACACACACACACACACACACACACACACGTTATTTTTTCTTTGCGCACATGTATGGCGAAGTATCTTTTGAATTTTATATATCATTGGCCTTGTTGTACAATTAATATTAAAAATCGGTACCTCAGTTAACATGTTCAGGTATTAATATTACGACAGGATAGGTAATCGATCCCGAGAATCCAGAATTTCGACGATTATTGCCTGTTATCGATAATGGCACGATATGAAAGAATGTGAGGTAAATAGCCGTATCATTTGACTGCATTTATGTGGAAGCTTAAATTTTTTACATCACCAAGGCACCGTGGACTTAAGTATGTGTCGTTAATTTCAACTTGATGCGTCTGCCCGTTCCTGAGAAAATAGGGTCTCAGCAGTCGGACAGACAGATGGACGGACAAGAAAGAGATGCTATAAGGGTTCCGTTCTTACCGACTGAGTGTTAGTATGACGAGAACCTTTCTTTGGCTTGCGTAAATGACCATCCCATTGTATGGGAGCACCCAGCCTACACATTCTTTACAAACATAGCATGCAGTTTCAGAGGTTTTCACAGGCAGACAGCAAACGCCAGACGCCGATGCTACAGATTTCCGGATTGGTCGCCTTAAACGAAACGTCATTCTCCCGTTTTAAAAGAGCAATGCTGATTGGCAGACGATATTCCTGACGCCTTGAGCTGAAGGAATAATGGAAGAGACCGAAAGATATACCCCTTCATGTCTGGTGTGGAGAGGGGCCGTTCCGTTGTCTCTCTTGGAGCGAGAACACGTAACGAGAGCGCGTGCGCTCGTACATGTACTCAAAGAGTGAGGAACAAGTCTCTCCTCAGTACTTCACTGGGAGAGCACCTCGGGCTAGAGCGAATCGGAGTGCGACTCTATATTGAGTCCTTACGATTAAGCGTTGTTCACTGTGTTGCCCGCCACACTTATTGTACAGTGTGAACGGACAGAGTTATAGTTAAACGCCTGCGAGCGAATTTTTGAGTGGCGTCGCGGTGGATTGGTTATCTGACCGGTGTACCACGCCAATAGTTAGACTAGGGGCGGATAGGAGTCCTTGACTTCATCAAGGTGTAGGGAGAGTTTAATTGGTGAAGGACAATCCAGATAGAACGAGAGTTATCTTATTTGTCAGCAGCGAGCGGCTCAGACAGTCATCGCAGCTTACGGTATTCTGCGCTACAGCTCTTGCGAGCCCCATATATCCTCCACAACAGTAGACTTCACTGCATTTCACACGCGACAGCCCCAACCGTACCTAGCAACATTCTAATGGATAATTATTCAAGTTGAGTATGCGCGGATCTCAGCCATTCTGCCAAGTCGATAACAATCTTAAACTTTGTATAGAAATTTCATTAGCGATTCCTATCCTTAAGAGGTAACTTCACATTCCGAAAAGAAGCCAGAAATGACTTGTTCAGTTCATAAACAAAAGTGCCATTGTTATTTCTCAGAATTTTTGCAAAAAAAAAAAAATAATAATTTTCGTTAGTTTCATGTTTTTCTTACACTAACTAGCACTACTCCAGTACCCAAGTATCCCACTAGTTACGTAAGAAATTTTGTGAATTTTTGTGTCATTTCCTTACAGCGGACGAATCCAGAAGATATTTATTGCTGAAAGTTTTTCAGACATTTCTCTTTAGAACGTTAGGAGCGTCTGTCTGACTTCTGTAGTAGTGTGGGGGTGGAAATTGCATCTTGCAGGAGCCACAGGGTAAAGGGTACATCTCAGATTAATCCGTTGCACAGAATGACAGAATAGCACCCGTTCACCACAGAAGACGAATGGCAAAACAGTGTCACGCAGGACAGTTGGCGGGCGAAATTGTGTTCCGCGCCCTGTTTTGATGAATCACGTGATGCAAAGTGCGCCTACTCGGTGGCTGGCTGGCCCGTCCCGCTATATACGGCAGGTTGGCGGGTACCTGAGTCAGTTGGCCGGTGGGCTGCAGCGGCGGCTGGCGGTGACGGAAGAGGAACTGCCAGTCAGCGGTTACACTGGGGGGCAGGCCGTTGGGCGCTGACTCACGCCGCCTACAGCCTGAGTGCCGCGCGGGAAACTCGCGGCCGGACTTCGTTACAGCAACGGCCGAGCCAGAAATCGCTCTCTGTAGAAGATCGTCACGCGGATACCATTAACTGTCGCCTACATTCTCTGACAGTCGTGGTAGTTCAGTGTGTAAACTGAAAAGGAATTCTGTGAACACGGGCAAACAAACAATTCAGGAATGTACTAAAGTGTCAAACATGCTATTGTTAAACCTACTGATTAACAACAACGTTCGCAACGCTGTTGAGGTCGTGGAGGCACATGGCCCAGTTCCCGATAACGCTCCATGGTGCATTCTTTGTTCAATGACATAAGTTAATCTCAACTCATTGAACGTATGATGAAACCGAAATGTGGTTAGTTACCGTTCATTCTAATGGCAATCGCGTGTGTGCAGAGCAGCTATCCCCAACAGCCGACATTACTCTATCGCGCAATACCCTACAAGCTGAAGTGGAATGATAATATAAAATTAATTGTTGGTAAGGCGGATGCCAGGTTGGCTCTGAGCACTATGAGACTTAACATCAATGGTCATCAGTCCCCTAGAACTTAGAACTACTTAAACCTAACTAACCTAAGGACATCACACAACACCCAATCATCACGAGGCAGAGAAAATTCCTGACCCCGCCGGGAATCGAACCCGGGAACCCGGGCGCGGGAAGGATGCCAGGTTGAGATTGATTGGGAGAGTCCTTAGAAAATGCAGTCCATCAACAAAGGAGGTGGCTTAAAAAACACTCGTTCGACCTATACTTGAGTACTGCTCATCAGTGTGGGGCCCGTACCAGGCTAGGTTGACAGAGGAGATAGAGAAGATCCAAAGAAGAGCGGCGTGTTTCGTCACAGGGTTATTTGGTAAGCGTGACAGCATTACGGAGATGTTTAGCAAACTCAAGTGGCAGACTCAGCAAGAGAGGCGCTCTGCTGTCCAGGTTTCGAGAGGATGCGTTTCTGGATGAGGTATCGAATATATTGCTTACCACTACTTACACCTCCCGAGAAGATCACGAATGTAAAATTAGAGAGATTCGAGCGCGCACGGAGGCTTTCCCGCGAACCATAAGCGACTGGAACAGGAAAGGGATGTAATGACAGTGGCATGTAAAGTACCCTCCGCCACACACCGTTGGGTGGCTTGTGGAGTATAAATGTAGATGTAGATGTTTGGGCTGCAGTCGAGAACGAGACAGAGGAAGGTGAGGAGAAGGTCACTCTGGTAGCTCGTTTCTCGCATTTGCGAATGCATCCACGAGGTGGTGGGAGACAAGCTTTAGCTTGCAGGTTCACGCCGCCAACGATTGGGAAATGGACATCAGTAGCGGAGAAAAAGCGACACTTCAGCGGTTTCTGCTGTGTTGGTAACAGTTCGTATTCAATGCGTAACGCCCTCGTTTGTGCTGTCTATTTGCCAACCATCACTTACGCTTATCAAAGAACGTGATGATTCAATGAACATTTCCAAACAAACGGCGAGCAACTGGGGTACATTGAATGACGTAATGTATCATGGATATTTTTCTGTATTCTGGGTATTTACAATGTGACGAGCATAACAGCTATTAAAAAAAAAGCAAAACGAAACTTTTTGGATACTTATTTAGACGCAACTTCTTATTAACAGTTCTATTACACTACGGTCGCAGGTTCGAATCCTGCCTCAGGCATGGATGTGTGTCATGTCCTTAGGTTAGTTAGGTATAAGTAGTTCTAAGTTCTAGGGGACTAATGACCTTAGAAGTTAAGTCCCATAGTGCTCAGAGCCATTTGAACCAGTTATGCTACAAGAAAAAAATTTTGGGAAAGAAAATCAACACTAACAAACTGCATGACCGCTTTACCATGCCTGTGGGATATGTAGATTAAAATTTCACCGTTATACGAGATTAGCGAAGAATGGTGAAGATGGGTGTGTCTACCGCTATTGGAACATTTCAAGTGGAGATCGCCAACAAAACAGGTGACGCTTATCGCCGTATTTTAAATGTGAGCAAGATCAAATTATTGGCATACCGACAGATTGCAGGGACCGTTGGCTGGAGTGCAATGACAGAAGAACTTGTGGCAACGAGAGTAGGCACTGGTCCTTCCAGAAATAGTTCACCAAGGGTGATACTACTGTTCTACTAGTTTTGAAAAATAGATGACAGCGCCTGAAATCAGGCCAGAGGTTGCAGGCCGTGTGTCACCAAGAACCATCGGAAACTGATTACCGGAAACAGTGTTGAGATTTCGAGCGCGTTTACCGCGGACATCGTTCAACACATAACAGAGAATTCAACGGGTCTGTTGACGAAATGGTGAGAGGTCAGAGGAAGCAGCGATTCTCGAGACCCCTGGGTCTCCCATTCCTGGATTCATGGTTTGCTGTACCATTGGACTGATTCTGTAATGCGAGAAGAAAGGCTGAATGCGCGTCAGTGTGTGAAAAGAATGGTAAACAGTTAACAGAATGAGTTTTCACTCTGCAGTGGAGTGTGCGCTGATTTAAAACTTTCTGGCAGATTAAAACTGTGTGGCGGACCGGGAATCGAACCTGGGACTTTTGTTTCTTGCAACAAGTGCTCCACCGACTGACCCGTCCAAGCAGGACGCGCGACACCACTTCGCAGCGTTACATCTGCCAGTACCTTCCAAATTTCTCAGTTATTCTCCCGCGTCATTCTGGAATGAATCCCCTAGACTGTGGCTAAAGCCGGTTCTACGCAACATCGTTTCATTCAGGAATGCTACTCCCACAAGACATACAGGAGAACTTCTGAATGAAGGGAAGGTACTGTTGGTAGCAAAGGTGCGAGGGCAAGTCATGCATGAATCGACCTTCTACAGTTCAGAATATAAACTAGTTTGTGGTAAACCAGATTGTTATATCCTTTAGAACTGCTGTACCAAATTACATATTCAAGCTGGATAATCCAAGCCGCCACAGTGCATTTCACACCCTAAACGTCTTGAGGGAGGTATGGATTCTTGACTGGCTGTCCACTCTCCAGGTTTGTCATCCATAGAACACATTTGGGATACTATAGGAACGTGATATGCTCCATTCTAAAAAATTACTGTGACTTTCCGGGAAGGGGGGGCGGGGTTAATTTACAATTCTTAAAACGTTAGTTTAAAGCTTTTCTGTGCATTTTAGAAATGTGAGTACGACATTTGTACTGGTAACAAACAAAACTCCCAGTGCACCAACAATTAATTATTATTTGTTTTATTGACCACCTTAAATATTATTTTCTGTTTTTTATGTTTCTTAATGAAATAACTAATTACTTTATCCATCATACACAACGAACGAAAACTTCACACACTTTGAATTTGGAACGTTACTCGGGAGAACTGAGCAAGCACAACAGAACAGTGACTTGACACGCCGAATAGTGACTTCACACACCAAACAGAGTCGAATCGAAAAAAACTGACTGAACTGACATGGCAGTATAGTGGAGCTAGCGCAGAGTGGTGGACGAAGCAGGGACGGGGGACAAGAGTCAGCTGACCACAGCCCTCTCCCACTGGTGGCCACTACAGTCTAATCCCGCACCAAGCGAACATCGCTTCAACGGCCGCCGTACTGTCTAGGGCGTCTTGTCATGGTCCGCGGCTCCCCCCCCCCCCCCCGGTCATAGGTTCGAGTCCTCCCTCGGGCATGGGTGTGTGTGTGTTGTCCATAGTGTAAGTCAGATTATGTAGTGTGTAGGCTTAGGGACCCTGCAGTTTGGTCCAATAAGACGTTGCCACAAATTTCCAATTTTGCTTCAACCGCCGCAAAAGTTGCATTGTACCGTATTTCTAAATCTGCGATTCTGATTTTTTTTCGTCAGAGGTACTGGTACGGAGTACTGGTGCGTATTGTCACAAATCAAGCTCTGGGAACACGTTACTTTGATACTAGACTCTTCTAAAAAAAATGGTTCAAATGGCTCTGAGTACTATGGACTTCTGAGGTCATCAGTCCCCTAGAACTTAGAACTACTTAAACCTAACTAACCTAAGGCCATCACACACATCCATGCCCGAGACAGGATTCCAAGCTGCGACCGTAGCGGTCGGGCGGTTCCAGACTGTAGCGCCTAGAACCGCTCGGCCACACCGGCCGGCAGACTCTTCTCATGTTCATGAACTAACATAGGGTGTGATTTACACGTGGCAAGAAATTCCTCAAGATGACATTCGCAGGCTGTTTGCTTCGGTGCTGCAACGAATTCAAGAGAGCATTCGTGCCCTCGTGGGTCTCAGTCTAGAGCGATGTTGTAGTACATGCTCTTAATGGATTGAAAGGTGGTAGTGGTAATTCCTGTGGGACCAAACTACTGAGGTCAGCCGGTCTGGGTGGCCGAGCGGTTCTAGGCGCTTCAGTCTGAAACCGCGCGACCGCTACGGTCGCAGGTTCGAATCCTGTCTCGAGCATGGCTGTGTGTAATGTCCTTAGATTAGTCAGGCTTAAGTAGTTCTGAGTTCTAGGGGGCTGATGACCTTAGAAGTTAAGTCCCATAGTGCTCAGAGCCGTTTGAACCATTTTTCTGAGTTCATCGCTCCTTAGGCTTATGCACTACTTAATTTAACTTAAACTAACTTACGCTAAGGACAACACACACACGTATGCCTGAGGGAGGTCTCGAACCTCCGACGGGTGGAGCCACGCGAACCGTGACAAGGCTCCCTAGACCGCGCGGCTACCCCGCGCGGCAATGGGGTGAAAGGTTGGTTGTTTAATATTCGTAACGTGTTGAACACGCCCACTACGTTGATGCGTGTCGGGCAGATTCTGCATGGTGTAGGCATGACTTTCGCTGCTGCAGCTGCAGATCTAGCGCTGAAACAAAGCGTCAGCAGAGTACCCGCTGGGAAAACACTTCGCGCCGCGGAGGACTACGCCGCCTGGCGATTGTTATTGGCGTGCCGTAACGGCGCAAAGTACACCTGTCCGCTGCGTGGTGCGTGGGAGCGGCGCTAAGACAGGTGTAGCGGCCGTGTAAACAACGGAGCGAGCGCCCCTCCGCGCCAGCAGCCGGCGCTACGCGGGGCCAGCAGCCCGGCTACGCCGCCGCCTGCCTTATAAGGCCGTGACGCCGTCTGGCCGCTGCGCCGTAATTAATACAGGTCCTCACGCTCGGGGCCGCTTTTTCTGGCGGCAGAAGCCGCACCGGCTCCTCAGGAAGTTATTATTCAGGTACCGTCCGGCCGAGTTCTGGCCGCCTCCACAAATGGAAGCGCTCCCGAGGCAATATGGAGGTAATACCGACTCGAGGAGCTTCGGAAACACGGGGGTTACTCGCTGGCCGGTGCGATTACATGTAAACGAGGATTTCGTAATACCTCTTATTGAATTACTATAAGTGGAAAATGCCCCCTCTTTATCCAATAACGCTCAAACTATCTTAGAAGTGTTGATATTCTCACCGTATTCGTTCGCCACAGCGACCTCGGAACAAAAAAATAAATTCTGGGGATAATCGTTCAAAAACACGAGATTCAAAACTGTAACACAAGGTCACTTCATATCCACAGAAACAAACGAGTTGGTTACACACTACCGAAACTCGTCGAGCAACATCTCCTCCACGTTCTTCCTTGTTCAATATAGACTCATTTAAATTAATTA
The DNA here is from genome assembly GCF_023864345.2 of Schistocerca serialis cubense. NCBI lineage: Eukaryota > Metazoa > Arthropoda > Insecta > Orthoptera > Acrididae > Schistocerca > Schistocerca serialis. Next base: position 155,276,134 of record NC_064642.1, read on the forward strand.
GTTGGCACCTGACGTTTAAGATCCAAAGCACTCGTCTCTCTGTGGTGATAGAAGATCACTTTTAAGTCCCTACCACCTAAAATAGTCATATGACATAGACCTCTATGGTGTCTCTAAGCTTGCCAATTTTTTTTTCTTTCTTTTAATTAGGGTCAGAGTCACTTAAATCTTTTTGAATTGGCTGAATTTTTTTTTTTTTTTTTTTTTTTTTTTTTTTTTCCCATGAAACAGTTTTAAGGATATCATGTCATATATCCAAGCTCACTTTTCTTCTTTGCTGATTACCAAACCAGTAAGTTTGGCGAAGGATCTTTCTGAAGTCGCATTGCATGTGATATGTGTAAACTACGAAAGAACGCGATTTCTTCGTAATTTATCTCGTAACATGAAGTTTGAAGTCTATGTCTTCTACAAAAACCACGTAACCTTAATGCTTGTTTGGTGTATAGGTCTATCGCTATCGTGCCTTCCCCCTACGGCCCTCGTTTACCTTCTTTCATCGCACGTTATAATCCACCCGAAACTACACATTACAAGAATCTCATATTGCAACGGTTCTTTAACAGCTGATAGTTGCAATGCTTTGCGCAGTGGAAATGACAACACAGTGGAAGCGGAGGAACCCAAGCTCCAATTGGCGTGATGCCGGTGAGAACATTCCAGCCCCCTAGCTGTCCATACCAACTAGTTCCAACAGGAGTGTAATCCTACACAAAATTGTCGGCGGGACGGCCTTCTGCAACTGGAACCACGGATCAAATTTCTGTGTGTGTGTTGTTCTTAGCATAAGTTAGTTTAAGTAGTGTGTAAGTCTAGGGACCGATGGTCTCAGCAGTTTGGTCCCTTAGGAATTCTTGAACAGTTAAACAAAGTCCTCTCTCGTGAAAGGAAACGTAACTGCTATTGCACGATAATCCTTAATGCTTCTAACATAGCCCACAACAAATTTGCTTCAGGAATACAGATACTGAAAATGATCTAGTTCCTTCGGACGCCAGGAACCCACTTTCTACTCTCCTCGAATGGCTCTGAGCACCATGGGACTTAACATCTGACGTCAACTACTTGAACCTAACTAACCTAAGGACATCACACACATCCATGCCCGAGGCAGGATTCGAGCCTGCGACCGTAGCGGTCGCGCGGTTCCAGACTGAAGCGCTTAGAACCGCTCGGCCACAGCGGCCGGCACTCTCCTCGAAGGTCCATCTGGCACTTCTTTCCTCCTGTTTCAGTCATATCTAGGAGTTCACTTGAGATATATTATCGATGTACGTACTACCTGTAAATTCTTACGCTTCTCAGTGTGCACCGATCCCGCTCACAATTTGGTTGGAGTCCAAACAACGAGCAAGACCTGAGTAAGTTACTGAAATACCGTGCAAAGAAAATAGTGCCCCTGCCACAGACCCAAAAGCTAGTAAACCAACGCAGCATATCTGCCACAAATGCTATTAATAGGTTTTGGAGTCTCACAAGTATATGTGAGAGATTCCTCTTCAGACCATATTTCACCAATGGTAGATGTGCTGAATTAAAGGTATATTAACGGTGATAAACTGCTGATGAAACGCCTTACATCTCAGTTTATCCTTTTAGTATCAACACTGAAATCTACTAATCGATTTACACTTCCAGTGTTTCTACCTTATCTGTCACTATCTGCCACCCATTGTACGGTGATGTGTTCTTACAGAAACCCCTCCTACTACAAATTACCATCCAATATTCTCAAAAATCCTCCGAGGTCGTAGGGAAAAAACCTCATACGATTCACAAGACCGGAGAAGCTGTCGAACGAATACTTAGTGCATACTGGAAACCACTCCCCAGAGACAAATATGCTTGACTTTAGATAAATTGATCTCGAGTGCCAATCGATGCACCGATTGCTTCATGTAGTACAGACAATCCACCGAAAAGTCTGCTACTCGTCGCAAGTCCATTATCCAAGTTAAAAATCCGATCACGTAGTTTACTGCCATAAAACACATCCTAAAGATAAGAAAACAATACTTTACAACTGAAGCATTACGTGGAACACGAATTTAAAACCTGAAATATGTTTTCCTGTGATCTGACTGGCTAAACACAGAGACTGAAGGTAATTGAAGTTACCAACGCAAAACGCAATGCGCAGAGTTAATGTGTTATAGAATAACAGACGTGCTGGCGGGAAACCACTGAGCTTAGCAATTTTACGTGTGCGCTACTTTTCATGTTATTACGAGGTTGCCTTTAAAACCGCAGCTCGGAAAGATCGTGTACTGGTGTGATAGGTAGGCGTAATAGGTTTCCCGTGCGGTTTCTCCTGCTAGTCTAGGCGAATGAAGGAGCGGCTCTCAAGACTAAGCGAAATCGAAAGCACTGTGCGCCATATGTCTACTGAATCTCTATCGCGGAGATACCGAGTACACTGATATAATTAGATAGCCTCACGCTAGTAGCAGCCGATGAAACATAACACAGCTTCCAAAGCTACTAAAATCTGTGAAATTCTTCTTTGGTGTCGAACATCCTTTTCAAACATTAAAAATTCACATCAGACCTCTTTGACGCGAAAACGAAAACTAAAATGATTTCAGATTTCAGAAACTAATGAAATAAAAAGGGGAAATGATTCATACAGGAATCTCTACTTCATATAACGCAAAACAAAATATGCTTCCGTGTGTGTTTATCGTGATTTCACTACATTACACAGATGCACAATGCCTGTTGGTAACTGCGGAGCATCTAGCAATCAAATTAAAACGTCTTCGCCACTAAGTGTATGCCTACTACTGCAGAACAACTACAGAAAGATATGATGTTTTAAGAGGGAAAATAAAGGAACCAGTTTCTGTGAACAGTTAAAATGAAGCTTTAGTGGACCAATGAAAGCGGCAGTCAACAGCCTCGACTGACTGTTCATGACCTGTGTTGAGACACTACTTATTACCGGAAGACACTGACTATATTGCTTCCTGATTCCTCAAGGATCCTCTATCGCAGGCTGTATGTTTTCCTAGATGACACTCATACGTGAGTTAGGAACTTGCACAAACGAAGTACAATAAAGAAGTGCTGATTCTATTTCTACGTAACTGCACACAAAATAAAGGTAATGCAAGCCATATTAAGACTTGGTTTCTTTCGTCTGTCATTCAGTGCTAGCAGGTACAGAATAGAAATTGAAGCGCTCACGATAACACTCCTATTTGGTTTTCCAACCTTAATCCCGTCAGGAACATTGAATGCTTTGCTAGTAAGGTATCTAAACACAAATTCCAGGAAATTTCTCTTTGTAACCGCCTTTTGACTGGTCTGATGCAACCCTCCAAGAATTCATCTTCAAGAATGTTCAAATATGTGTGAAATCTTATGGGACTTAACTGCTAAGGTCATCAGTCCCTAAGCTTACACACTACTTAATCTAAAATATCCTAAGGACAAACACACACACCCATACCCGAGGGAGGACTCGAACTTCCGCCGGGACCAGCCGCACAGTCCATGACTCCAGCCCCACAGACCGCTCGGCTAAGCCCGCGCGGCTGACTTCATCTGCTGTAACAACATCTTCATCTCATAGTAGCACCTTCAGCCAACATCCTCAATTATTTCTTGAATGTACTGAATTCTCAGTCTTCCCCTAAATGTTTCTTCTGCTTGTCACTTTAGTGCCATGTAAGCAAGTCCCAGATGTCTTAAGAAATGTCTTATCCTCCTGCGCATTATGTAGTTAGTGTTTCCCACACAATCCTAACATTGCTAAACTTTCTGCAGACAAACTCCTAACTGTTACCATCCTAACTAATTATTAATGTCTTTGTCTAGCTTCAAACGCTTCGAGCCGCGCAGGATTAATGGCTCTGAGCACTATGGGACTTAACATCTGTGGTCATCAGTCCCCTAGAACTTAGAACTACTTAAACCTAACTAACCTAAGGACATCACACACATCCATGCCCGAGGCAGAATTCGAACCTGCGACCGTAGCAGTCCCGCGGTTCCGGACTGAGCGCCTAGAACCGATAGACCACCACGGCCGGTGCGCAGGATTAGCCGAGCGGTCTTAGGCGCTGCAGTCATGGACTGTGCGGCTGGTCCCGGCGGAGGTTCGAGTCCTCCCTCGGTCATGGGTGTGTGTGTTTGTCCTTAGGATAATTTAGGTTAAGTAGTGTGTAAGCTTAGGGACTGATGACCTTAGCAGTTAAGTCCCATAAGATTTCACACACATTTTTTTGAAACGCTTCGAGCCGGCCGGAGTGGCCGTGCGATTCTAGGCGCTACAGTCTGGAACTGCGCGACCGCTACGGTCGCAGGTTCGAATCCTGCCTCGGGCATGGATGTGTGTGATGTCGTTAGGTTAGTTAGGTTTAGGTAGTTCTAAGTTCTAGGGGACTGATGACCTCAGAAGTTAAGTCCCATAGGGCTCAGAGCCATTTTGAAACGCTTAGATTCTCTACATTTCCGTTTCTCCACACTCCATGATTCACTTCCTTACAATGCTGTCCTCCAAAACACTTTCTCAGAAATTTCTTGCTCAAATTAAAAGATATGTTTGATACATACTAACGGCACTTTTCTGAAATCAATTACGGGGTACTAAGCGAGGTAGTGCAGTGTAAAAGGACACTAGACCAATATTTGGCAAGATGGTGGTTTCAAGTCTCCGTCCGGCCACTCAGATTTAGGTTTTCCGTGATTTCCCTAAATCGCTTAAAGCTAATGCTGAGTTAATTCCTTTGAAAAGCCGAAATGTACCTTTGCTAAATGGAATCCGTTAAACTTCAGTTATACGATAAATCAATCAAATCTAAAAGCCTTAAATTCAACTAAATATCTAGCAATTACAATTACGAACGACTTAAATTGGAAAGAACACATAGAAAATGTTGTGGGGAAGGCATACCAAAGACTGCGTTTTATTGGCTGAACAATTAGAAAATGTAAGAGATCTACTAAAGAGACTGTCTACACTACGCTTGTCAGTCCTCTTTTGCAGTAATGGTGGGCAATGTAGAGTTCTTACCAGATAAGATTAACAGAGTACATAGAGAAAATTGAAAAAAGAGCACTACTTTTTGTATTACGGCGAAATAGGGAGAGAGTGTCACCGATATGATATGGGATCAGGTTTCGTTGCGGCGGAAGCTGTTCACGAAATTTCAGTCACCAACTTTCTCCTCCGAATGCAAAAACATGTCGTTGACGCCCACATACATAGGTAGAAATGGTAGAGAATTATTGTGAACGTAGTCCGATGAATCTTCTGCTAGGCACTTAAGTTTGAATATTTACTATTAAAAACAGTCTTGATCACAATTTATTTAGTACGGTGACCGGTTTCGACCACTACTGTGGTCATCTTCAGACCAATGAGTAAGAACCTTCTTCTGCTAGAGAATCATTAATCTAGTGATTCTCTAGCAGAAGAAGGTTCTTACTCATTGGTCTGAAGATGACCACAGTAGTGGTCGAAACCGGTCACCGTACTGAAGAAATTGTGATCAAGACTGTTTTTAGTAGTAAGTATTTGTGACATATTGATCACTGTCACTCCCAGAATGTATTCAAAAGTACGTAAGTGTGATTTGCAGAGTATCCATGTAGATGTATGGGGTGCGGCCCTTTCATTCAACGCTCTCCCCCAATATGAACGTGTGCTCCCTCTCTGATGACCTAAACTTCAACTAGATGTTAAACACAAATCATCCTTCGTTTTTGTTCTGGCTGCATGATGCACAGAGCACCAAACAAGACTTGAAGTCGAGGCACAGCGTCTCCGGATATGGACCGTTATCGCTGAGCTATATAGGTTAGGGTGAGTACACGGCTCACCATTTCAGGAGCGCGTAAAAGTTAATGCTCCCATTGTGAGAGCCACATAGTATCGCCCACAGCGCGAGCTGCATCGGCAGGTGCTGCACCGCCTCTGTCTAGCACCACCGCTGCAACAGGCGCACACTGAAATGCAGCACACACTGTTCCGCTGCACCAGCTGTTAACGCTGTATTTATTTGCTTACTTGTAAGAGTCTTGAAAAATGTATTATTTTGAGGCCAAATGTATGCTACTGTTATTGCTGAAAGAACAATAGGAAAGAGGGGGGAAACTGAAAGAAAACAAAATTGGAATTATATATTAATACCTTCAGCTGCTGACGAGCTTGATATACAGGGTGATTCAAAAAGAATACCACAACTTTAAAAATGTGTATTTAATGAAAGAAACATAATATAACCTTCTGTTATACATCATTACAAAGAGTATTTAAAAAGGTTTTTTTTCACTCAAAAACAAGTTCAGAGATGTTCAATATGGACCCCTCCAGACACACGAGTAATATCAACCCGATACTCCAACTCGTTCCACACTCTCTGTAGCATATCAGGCGTAACAGTTTGGATAGCTGCTGTTATTTCTCGTTTCAAATCGTCAATGGTGGCTGGGAGAGGTGGCCGAAACACCATATCCTTAACATACCCCCATAAGAAAAAAATCGCAGGGGGTAAGATCAGGGCTTCTTGGAGGCCAGTGATGAAGTGCTCCGTCACGGGCTGCCTGGCGGCCGATCCATCGCCTTGGGTAGTTGGCGTTCAGGTAGTTACGGACAGATAAGTGCCGATGTGGTGGCGCTCCATCCTGCTGAAATATGAATTGTTGTGCTTCTTGTTCGAGCTGAGGGAACAGCCAATTCTCTAACATCTCCAGATACTGTAGTCCAGTTACAGTAGCACCTTCGAAGAAAAAGGGACCAAAAACTTTATTGGCTGAAATGGCGAACAAATGTACAACTAAATGAAACTTTATAGCTCCCTTAATTCGCCGACAGATAGTGCTTAGCTCTGCCTTTTGTCGTTGCAGAGTTTTAAATTCCTAAAGTTGTGGTATTCTTTTTGAATCACCCCGGCCGGGACTCGAACCCGGGATCTCCTGCTTACATGGCAGACGCTCTATCCATCTTTTTTGTGTGTTGTTCATTGCGTTTGGTCTGGGCGGACGTCACAGGACATCCGTTCAAGGTGATCGTTGATTCCTTTACTTAGTTTTTTATTACAGAGGGCGAGCAGCCTTCTCACCTTATATGTCCACACACTACGCTGGTAGTGTCCCTACCCAACACACTCATTACTCGTGGAAGACATTCTTACCAAGTGCTGTAAGAGTTCGCGGTATATGTGTGCATCCGCACAGAAGAAGAAGGTCATGGCCGGTATTGCCAGAAAACACGTGAGTAACTGCTGTAAACAACCGTTAAGATTTCCCCACAAGACTGAAGTACGTGTACAGGAAAGGAAAACTCTACACTAACAATACACAAGTGATGACGAAAACAATATATTACACCACACAATGTCTCGATCGTGCTTGCACTTGTGAGCAGCGTGTACTCTTGATGGTGCAAAACTGAGGCCACAAAGACGCTACTTGGTCCGTACTCTGCAGGGTAGAAAACTCGGTCGCTTTGACACACATCGTACACACACACATACTGCAGTCTCGAGGATTTTCAATGTACAAAAGTATATTGTATAAATGCTCCGGCAATGATTTTAAGGTAGAAGCATCGTACGTCCTAAACCAGAATAGGATCGAACAAGAGTAACTACATCGCTATCTTAAATTCATAATGAAATTAAAAAATGGCAAAATTTACAGATGCCCCGAAGGCGCAGGCTTATCGTTATTGTTGAAAAACAAACAGTGTTTAGTTCCATCAATATTTTTCTATTACGAACCGGTTTCCAGCTGATTACGTCATCATCTGGTAATAACTGACTAGCATCCACAAGAACCAGTATGCTACAAAACCAAACATTGGAAACTACGAATTACCAACACACACAACATTTGATCGTGAAACTAAGTAGCAAATTTTAAGTGCTGTGCTAATAACTCGTGTATCAAACATGTTACGGTAGTTAGTGGCTCAGTGCGGTACAAATACATGGAATATGCTTTGCGAATAGTTGTCAGGGTACGAGAGACAAAGTTTAGTACAACTACCACTTCGTGTCAAATGCATACAAATCGACACAGATTTTTTTATGAAGACACAACTTGCTACATATGATGTATTATGGTGGTAAACTAACAGCGGTGTAAGTATGCGAGAGAGTTAAATTAGAATTTGCAGGATGAATAGTGCCAAAACATTACAGGTCGGGCACACATAATATCAAAGTATGCAGGTTGCGTGAATGTAGAACCAGGGAAGTGTAGACAGTATAATGTAGTACAGATAACGAGAGACACAATATGGCTCTAAGCACTATGGGACTTAACATCTGACGTCATCAGTCCCCTAGACTTAGAATTACTTAAACCTAACTAACCTAAGGACATGACACACATCCATGTTCGAGGGCCGGCCGCCGTGGCCGAGCGATTCAAGGCGCTTCAGTCCGGAACCATGCGGCTGCTACGGTCGCAGGTTCGAATCCCGCCTCGGTCATGGATGTGTGTGATGTCCATAGGTTAGTTAGGTTTAAGTAGTTCTAAGTCTAGGGGACTGATGACCTCAGATGTTAAGTCCCATGGAACTTAGAGCGATTTGAACCTTGTCCGAGGCAGGATTCGAACCTACGACCGCAGCGGCAGCGCGGGTTCGGTCTGAAGCGCCTAGAACCGCACGGCCACAGCGGCCGGCACGAGAGACACAGATTATGTCAGCAAAAATAAATGAAGCCCCAAACGAAGCACTGTATTTAACGTTTTCTATCTAACGCAATGACCAAAGGTTTAGGGTGTTGGTAATATATTTAGTTTCCAAATTTTGGTTTCTCGCATACTAGTATCTCTTTTGGATTCCAGTCATTTGTTAGCAGATGATGCCCTAATAAGAGAAAATTCGATTTGTAACATACAATTAGTAGTGAAATAAAATACAGTTTGCATCCTTTTCAAACTTAAACGTGAAATTTTTTCCACGAAGCTGTGGCGGAAGAATCCGTTAGTAACTTGTAGTTTCTCCGCAAACTGTAAGCGGCTCAGACCAATTATGATCCAGTTATCTGTTAAGTTAATCGCATAAATGATGGATTGCATCGGCAAAGTCAGAACCTGATTGATTGCAATATCGTCGGCCTCGGGAGACTCGCGAGGTGTCGTGATTGAATGAAAAGAAAATCGGAAGTGGGAAAAGATACAAGGAAGAGAATGCTGTCAGAATATCTACTTCTTATGACAGTGTTAATCTTTACGACCACTCTTATGGCAAGTGACATACGTTTTAAACGTTATATTTCTGCTGGGATTCTGCATTGCAGGTAAGGAGGCAAACCACGAAGAGAATACAGTTCCGATCTCTGGTTTTAGCTATGACTACGATTTACACATAGGCTAGGTTTCAAGTTCGTAGCTCCTTAAATGACACGAAGTGGAGCTTACTCATCAGTACACTAGGACGTGCTCCGAACCGCAATGCAAGCGCTTCCCACGATGAAGGATCTGCTGCACCGTGGCCCGTTGTCACGTCTGTCCCACATGAGTTCATCGTCGCGTTTGGTAATATAACGCTGAACCGAAGAAACGCGTTTTCGACGAACTACTTTTGTATTTCTGTAGCGCGCACTTAATAAAAGTTAATTTTTATTTTCGTGGTACCCCATCATAAGTCTGAAATTCTGCGACAAACTTTCAGTATGTGATTCCTTGGCGTAGCGATCTCTGTGACCGTTGTTCCGAAGCACGCGGAAGAAGTGAGAAATGGAGAGCGAGAGGCCTCGGGCTGACGTGACCGGAAAACAGCCATCATTCGGCGAGCCTTCTGCGAGCAAATTCTCTGGATTCTGTAACGGAGTCCGGAAGGTAATACAATTTTTAAAAGACTTCTCTAAATGACTAATGACAATCTTTCTCCTTCATGGTGCAGTTTTCGCACGACCAATGTAACTGCATGTTAGGATCTCGTGACTATTTTGTTTCTGAAGCAACGAGACTGTCAAAACGACGCTGGTACTTAACTTTCATCATCCACTTGACTTCGGTTCCCGGTAAAAAAAAAAAAAATGCAGTTGAGGATGAACTAAACGCAGATTTGAGCCGCGGTCCTCAAGAATATGAATGCAGTCTTAACCAACATCATGAAAGAAGAGGAAAGGAGAGGAGAAGAGAGGACAGGGGACGATACGTATGGAATCGAGACGTCGCGAGACAGAGGGCCGTACTCAACGCCATGCAGGCTCTGAACGGCCCCACGCGACTAGCGCTCGAGAGGACAAACATGTCGTTTGTTCGATTATGCAGGATCGTAAAGCTATTTAGCTTCAGCCAGAAAATGGGCCTGTTTGTACCAAGGCAAGCGTTTGTGTGAAACACTACAAACTGTCAGTACAGCGATCATTGTTATAGTATCCTCTGATGCGGCAGAAAAGGGAGGCGCACCGAGAGTGGTGCGTCCGACTGAGCAATGGACACGTCTAATCGTAATCGTAACGCGGAAGCGGAGCGATTTATCCGACGTCCGAAAGGTCATGATCATTGGCTTTCGGACCAAGGATGGAAGCATTTTCGTAATGGTTAAGTTAGTAAAATGTTCGTGTGCCGCCATGGTTAAAGTATACCGAGCATGGCCAAATGGCGCTATCCAAAATCGGCGCGAAGGCAACAGTGGTGCACCACAGGGGTGAACGACAGGTGCGGAAATGAGTAGGGGCGAACAGACGGGCAATTGTTGAGCAACTGACGGCCCAGATGAACCAAAGGATCAACAGTGTCTCCCCAACGACTGTTTAGCTATGGGCCACCGCAGCAAGCGAGTGGTTCATGCACCCATATTGCTATTCATCGACGATGAAGGCTGGAATCTGCAACTCAGTGCCTCAACTGGACGTCTACTGAATGGCGACAGTTGGCTTTTTCAGTGTAGTTTCATGCGCCATCATACAGATGGTCGTTGGAGTGTATTGTGTGAAACTTCTGAAAGCAAATACGGAGGTAGCGTTTTGGTCTGGGGAATGCATTCTCGGCACTTCATCGGGTGATCTCATCAGTCTGGGAGGCACAACGGCTGAAAACAAATATACATCTATCCTTGAGAACCATTTCTACCTCTACATGCAGTTTCTTTTGCCTCGGCACAATGGCATCTACCAGCAAGACACAGCAACGTGTCACACAGATCGCAGTGTACGTGAGTGGTTCGAAAAGCTCCAGTATGAGTTTACTGTACTCCTCTGGCCTCCAGACACCCAGGATTTAACCGAATCGAGAATCTGTGGGACCACCTATTCGTGGATCCTCACCCGAGAAACCTACCGCAGCTGGCCACTGCAGTGGAGTCGGTATGGCTGCAATTCCCTAACGGTACCTTCCAGAACCTCGCTGACCACTTTCCGCACGCCGGCCGCTGTGGCCGAGTGGTGCTAGGCACTTCAGTCCGGAAACGCGCTGCTGCTACGATCGCAGGTTCGAATCCTGCCTCGGGCATGGATGTGTGTGATGTCCTTAGGTTAGTTAGGTTTAAGCAGTTCTAAGTTCTAGGGGACTGATGACCTCAGATTAAGTCCTATAGTACTCAGAGTCATTTGAATCATCTTTCCGCGCGTCTAACAGGTGTCTCCGCTTTAAAATGTGGCAATTCAGGCTTCTGACAGGTTGTTACATTAGTATGAGTAGACAGTGTAATACACCGATGTGCAGATACTCCGAAGGGAACGCACGTTCAAGATTCTATTTATCATCGTCATACAGGTCCAGCGCATGACGTGATGGTATGAGGTGCCGCTCAATATCGGTACACCACATGATCATCTCTTTCCCACAAAGACGGCAAGTTGACAGCAGGCTGTGCATTTACGGTGCTATGTTAGTGCTCACCATCCTCGAGATCTGTGTGACGTTATTAGTTAACACGGCAACTCAATACATATTGTCCGTCGTGTTCTGACCTGTCTCCGACTGCTGACCTAGCCATCACATTCTCCAGATCTGTCACCCACTAAAAACACCTAGTCGTGAGTTGCCACGAGACGGACACGGCAACACTCGCTAGCAACTACGATTGATGAACTTTGGCACAGAATTTTAGCAGAAGAAAAGACGTACCTGCATTTGTCATCCGAGCTCAGTTTGACCCTATGTGCAGCTAGCTGAGAGCCGCAGTTGGTGCCACTGGTGACAACTATTCTATCGCTTGCGCCTTTGTCCCCCATTCTGCGCGGGGTGTGCGTAGTTAAACCGGATTTGGCATGTGAAGGGGTGGCCTGATGCCCTTCCTGCCGCCCCCCCCCGTACCCCCCCCTCCCCCGGGACGGAATCAGAGTACCCCATCTGCGGATGTGGTGCAAATGTCTGTGAGTCGTGTAACTGAGGCGGGACATGGGGACCAGCCCGGTATTCATCTAGGGGGATGTGGAAAACCGCCGAAAAACCACATCCAGGCTGGCCGGCACACCTGCCCTCGTCGTTAATCCGGCGGGCGAATACGATCCGGGGCCGGTGCGCCTACCCGAGTCCAGGAAGCAGCGCATTAGCACTCTCGGGCCTCGGCTAACGACAGTGTGAGCTAAATTTCGCACTCAGTGTACCCCACGCCACCTACAAGTTTAACCTTGTTTTGTTTCTGCTGTACCGTATATGCACAATAAAAAAACTTCCGTTATTTGCTGTCCTTCCTGGTGTTGTAATTTTATTGGCCTGTAGTGTACCTCGCTGCAGTTCATCAAGTTTCGCGGCGCCCCTCACAATAAGAGGCGGCGGCACGTCACACCCGCTGTCCTTGCCCGCGACCGCAAGCGCATCTCCGTCCCGGCCGCTGCGCTGCCTCCTGTTGTTCTCGCGGGCCGCCCCAGACTCAGTCCGCTCCGGTCCGCCCACACGCCGCAGCAGCGCGCCGCGTGTGACGTCACCGGCTGCTGCCTGCCTTATACAAACACGGCGGGCCTCTCGCCCCGGGCGGCTGAATCCAGCGACCAATTATTCCGCCTACACCGCCGGTTCCGTGTGCCCAGGAACGCCCAGCGAATAACGAGAATCAATACGCGCGCCCGACCGCGCCGCGCTGCAACGCAAATAAGTCGAAAGCAAAAATAAAAGAAAGGAGAAGAAAAAAAATGACGAGCTGCACGTCAGTCACTGGGCTTAACGGTAACACAGCTGGAGGAGGGGTCAGGCGGAGAGATGATAAATGTGCAGAGCGCTCAGGCGATAGAAATTATGCCAGCCTCTAAATCAAGGCGCGCGGCAAATAGAGGGAGATTATTTCGACGGAAATTTGCAACGCTAGTTTCTCTGCCTAATTATGACACTGTATATTGGCGCCACGGATGAGAAATGTGCTGGATTTTGCGAACTACTTTTGCAGGTAAGAGAAACGTCGGAGAGGTTATTTGTGAAAGATCAAAGTTTAGCGAGAGTTCTCTAACGAGCAGCAACACACCTCTCAGTACGTATGCAGTAATGGTGTCGGGTAAAGTCGACTCGAAAAAAAAAAAAAAAAAAAAAAAAAAAAGTTCAAATGGCTCTGAGCACTATGGGACTTAACATCCGAGGTCATCAGTCCCCTAGAACTTAGAACTACTTAAACCTAACTGAGGACACCACACACATCCATGCCCGAGGCAGGATTTGAACCTGCGACCGAAGCGGTCGCGCGGTTCCAGACTGTAGCGCCTAGAACCGCTCGGCCACTCCGGCCGGCCTCATTTAAGTCTGCTAAATAATTATCACGAGAGCTTTCACTGTTCAGCTGTATTCTGTTATTCACTAGACATCATTTGTACGTTCCTGTTGACTCATAGGCTGCCTTTGAGAATTTTTACGCTTCTGAAAATCTCCTGCACCTATCTGAAACGACGGTGGCATAATAAATGAAACTGTAGTTATAAATCATTTAAACTATGCCTTACACTGGCTTCTTCTCATAGGACGGTATACGGCCCTGACAATTGACCACTAGAAGAAACTCCGAGTTTGGCTTGGCATCGTAATATACACGCCAACGAACGGCCTACCGGTGGAAACAACCGAATAGCCATTTCATGTCCGATGTCTTAATTTCAGTTGGAAACTGTTATTAAAACGAAAGAAGTTTACAGAAGATAAACTCTTAGCGGACCTTCGAAAGCCGCCGATTTACTCGAAACAATGTCTGAAATGGCGCCGCATCTCACCCCTGGCGTGGTTTGCGACGGCAATTCATAAATTCACCAGAAGTTGATCTGCCCCGAGATTCTAACGTCTTGAAGCTGCCAGTGCATCGTCTTTCATCTGAAAGTATCAATTGATTACCCTTTTACCTCGGAGACACTTGCAATCTGTATTTCTTCCTATATGAACAAGCGTCCTATTTCTGCAATGAATCTCTAAGCGAAGAAGGACGAAGAGGCACTGAGTAATGACGAAAGGAAAGAAAAAGCTGTACTTGCACCGGTCATCACTATTCTAATAGCAGTTAAAACAACCTCTCTACAGCATTTCCAACGAACTTAATGAAAATTGGAAGAGCCGATTATCAGACAATCGGATTCCAGATAAACGCTTACTCTGCTGGAGAAGAAGTAGTAATCACCCCTTTGCCGACATCAACAGCCCTTGAAATAATTCTACAACCACCAACAGGAGGTCAGTCTCTACTACATGAAGGCACATTGCGAAACCAATGAAAACGAAATAGCAGGTAAAAAACTATTAGTATGCATGACCGTGGAGCTGATAAATTTTTTGTAATACAGGTTACTGTGTAACTAAGAATGTGACGTAAAGCTTGGAGACGTTACCCGGAACCTATAATCTTACAATAAAAACGACCCAGAGACTGAAAAAATGTTTGTTTGTTTGTTTACATTGCATCTACATCTATACCCCGCAAGTCATTTTGCAGCGTGCTTCGGAGGGTATTTCTGATATTATCATTTCACACCTTTTCTGTTCATTCACGAATGGTGCATCTGAAGAACGACTGTCAGTAAGCTTCCGTATTAACTTGAATTTTCCTGGTTTGCTAGTCGTGGCCACTCCGCGAGATGTACGTGGGATAAAGAAATGCCGGCCGCTGTGGCCGAGCGGTTCTAGGCGCTTCAGTCCAGAACTGCGTCGCTGTAATAGGTAATACAGGTAGCAGGTAATTTCAATCAATACACGCCACGTTTAAGGGTCGACGGAAGGCAATTTTTATCCTTATTCTGCCAATACTATTTTACCCTTTGAATAGGAACACTTTTCAAAAGAACTATAAGTGATGAAACAATCATATTTTTACTGCATAATATAACATATATGCCTCAATTTACAAGTAAAATGAACACAATTCCTCTTTCACTAGTAAAATTTAACTCTTTTTGTATATTAATTATTACAAAACAGTTTCTGATTGTTTGGTGGTTCTCAGTTTACTTGTGATAACTTATTACTATCTGCAGTAGAAATTGACCAAATTTCATGTTTCTAACCCCATTAGTTTATCAAATAACGGTACCTCAAAGTAAAAAAAAATGGAGTTTTGAGAAAAATCCATTTAAAGTTTAATATTGTAATTCTAGTGTAGTTATTGATGAGAATTACTTACCACTAATATTTTCCTGCACCATATTGAGCATCATCTGAATAACACTGATCTTCTTTTCTTCTCTTGGTCTCTCTTCTTTTCTGTCTGGCTTCTTTTATGCATTTTAAATCAGCAGTATCTGCTTTGCGGATTCTCTCTTTATCTATTTGCACCAAGGATTTTGCAGTATTTCCATTAGATTTTTTGCCCAATAGTTCCAAAACATACAGTTTTCTAATCACACCATCATAAAATAGCATCATAAACCCCAAATTTGAGGGTTGTAAGCTGAGCAAATACAGTTTTCGGTAACCGGTTCCAAATGACAGAATTCACACATTCATTTAAATTTTGAGTTTTCTCATGAAGACATTTCTTCAATAAGGTATCTTTACAAAAGTCTCTAAATATGGGTTTAATTTCATTTCATTTAATTAAAAGCTGTGCATTATCTCTGCATGGCGCAAAAGGGAAGGCGTGGCATTTAAATGTCAGATTGCACAGAGCGTCAGGAAAACCATCATATCTCACGAAAAAGTTGTCGTATTTATATAAAACAAAAACTGTTTCACGCAGGAAAGACCAGGAATTTCAAATATGCCCCTTAAGGACAAAAAATTATGCGTTCGTAACCCAGCGAATATTTCTCTGCAGAATTTCGACACCTAACCCCATTGGCACGAACATCATCAAAACTATCGTAGCAGTGGCGTATATAATAAAATTCAGAGTTTTATTTACATATGTAACCCGGTAACTCTGAAGTAGGGGAAGGCGGGGCAAGACGGGGAGGTGGGGTAAGACGGGGAAGGGCTATAAGCTACAGTTAGTGTGTGCCATCTGTGGATAGCTACGTCAACATCATCAGTGCACAGGTCCCAGAGTGTTGACATTGCTGAACCTTAGTTTCGCGGCGGTTTCTGTGAGCTTTTCAAGCTACGTACAATTGTTGTACTGATTTGCAATGTTTTACACCTTTCGAGGTCCTAAAACATATGTTTTGTGAATATTTGTCCAGACTGTATATATAGCACTGAATGGTACGTCTTATTAACAGCAAAATGCTGTGTCAGTAGTCAATGGCCACTACATAGTGTTCATGTAGGCGTAATATAATCTGACACAATGGTAGGGGGCAAGACGGGGTGGGGCAAGGTGGGGAGCTTCCCCGTCTTGCCCATACTATTTGTCCAACCATTACGTTGTGATCGTCTCATGTGTTTACCTCGCTGCGAGTTTTGAACACGTACATTATACGTTGAATAAAATTGTAAATAGAATGGTATTCGTTATTCCAACACTTTCCTAATTAATTACAATGTATGCATTAGGCTATATGGTGAACAAAAATACACAAAACGTGCAAAGTCAGTATTCTTGCCATACTTTAACGACTGACTATTGGAAATATGGTATTTGGTGTATAATATAGATTACCAGGAATGATCTGACTCAATAGTACGTTCCACGTGTTTTATTTCAGATGGTTCGCAAGTATCGGCGACAAACGTCTAGACAAGATTGGTCGTTGGAGTCAATGGAAGGCGCTGTAAATGCTGTTATGGAAGGTCATATGGGTTCTTTCAGGGCTACTCGACAGTTCAACGTGCCACAGAAATATGTGTTTCAGCGTCGGGGTGCCCACGACACTTGTGCAGGGGCAGAAAGTGATGATGACGAGGCTGTCCACACTTGTGTACTATGTGAAAGTAAGAGGCCTAAATAAAATATAGTAACTGATTCTACAATTCGCAGAATCATGTTTCGAAACCTTATCGTCACATGATTTCGTTATTCCAGTCCTTATTTAAGCTTTAGAGATGAATTCATGCTAGTTCCTCATCTTACCCCGCGTATGGGGCAAGATGGGGAATTGGTAGTTTATGTTTCAAATCGAGATATTTCTAACTAAATGTAACAAGTTTGCAGGTTTCTTTGCATGCTATTGTAATTCAATGGTTAAATAAACAAATGATAATCAAACCTACTTGAATTTGTTTGTTTTTGTCCCTTTTGTAAGGGTTTAAAGTTAGCTTCCCCATCTTGCGCCGCCTTCCCCTATATATTGCTATGAATCGTAACTAAAGCAGGAAATTTTTTGTAGAAAAAGAACTATGAACTGCATGTGGGTCCGCCGCCATGGCGCCGCTCTGCCCTTACATGGCAGCTGCGACGGCCGGGCGCTTTTTCACGTGCACGGCAGGCGAACCGTCCCGACTCTTCCTGTAAACGTAGCTGCTGCTCCATTTCTTCTGGCCACTGCCCCACGAGATTCTGCTACTCTTTTTTTTTTTTAAAAAAAAAAACGCTTAGTCTGCTGCGCTATGTAGACTTGCATTCCGCGTCCGCTGAACTGTGTCACGGCGGCGTCTTCTCGTCCTGCCTTACCACTCTGTGATCTAGCTGTCCGGCGAAGGTTCGTGGAATCTGGCATTTAACAGCGCAGACACACGGCAAAAATGTGAAGTATTATAGGTCATTGTTCTTGAGGAGTAGCGTTCGTTTCTTTAGCCTGGCATGAGACACTCGATCAGCATGGCAAAAACGGACGGACATTCCCGTAGTGGAGGGGCAGAAACCTTCCGTCTTTCCTTTTTGTTTTAGCAATTAGAGAGGAAGATCTATTTCTGACAATGCTGGTTCAGACAGTCAATCTTGACCGTATTAAATAAACCACGAATACAGGTACAGCACACAGCATTACTCAGCAGGGAAGTTTGTACCGACAGTGACTTAAGTAATAATGTTCTGCACTAGGGACTTTTTTCATGTAAGAAAAGTCTTTAATTGCATAGTAACTTTATTATCATCGAAATCATAATGCAGCAGGCTATACTGGACGAAAAGTCATCCACATACCGCTACAAAGGGCTGGTTTCGGATGTGTTCCAGACGAGTACGACAGAACCATCAACATGTGTTTATTTGCACCTGTTCAATGGTGATCGTGAAGACCATAATTTAAGGTGTAATTGTTTATTAAACATTTAATAGCTGTGAAGAACGAAGCCGTGGACGTACTTGGCAAATAAATGGACATCTTAAGAATTTCAGTGATAGAATATGTGTGTGTTACTCAGCATCTTCTCGAAGTTTATCAGAAGTAAAAATGAAAAGAACACGATTTTGACTACACACATCGCGCAGCTCACTACACATCGCCAGATAATTTAATCGTATCATGGACTGTGCGGCTGGTCCCGGCGGAGGTTCGAGTCCTCCCTCGGGCATGGTTGTGTGTGTTTGTCTTTAACATAATTTAGGTTAATTAGTGTGTAAGCTTAGGGACCGATGACCTTAGCAGTTAAGTCCCATAACATTTCACACACACATTTAATCGTATCAATCTCTCTGTAAACGATTTGCGGAATGTAACCATCGAGCTGTCTCACAGTAGAATGAGAGTCACGAACTAACGCGATTAAACGGTTAACAGAACTTACTCTCTTCAAATGGAATTTGCATCACTGACGCTGTCGGTTATCTTTCGCTTCTGTCCTTTAATAATCTCATTTTTCCAATAAGCTAACTTCTTAGCGTAAGTCCTTCACTTCTCTAACCACGATGTCCGTTGTTACTGTACAATCACCTAAGATATTTTAAATCCCTCTATGCAACTACAAAAAAATGCGTACTTATTTTATCATAAGCGTTTCGTTTTATTTGATTAAACCTCGTAAGTGCTTCAACTGACGTCTGTTTTCAGTTTACATCCGCAAGTGTCCTACGACATTTGTCGTCATGTTTTTGGCACTCGTCTTTTTGGACTCCTTTTCATTTTCACTGGCAGCACTGCACATTTCCTGAAGTAACGCACGACTAAATATTGTCCCGTTAATGCACATAAATGTTTTTTGTTACTCTTCTTTGACTAAACACGCTGATTTAAAATACTTCGATAGTCCAGCTGTTTACACAGTAGAAAAATCCAGTACAATAAAACTGCTCAGTTTTTCTTTACTCTCTAAACCTGCGTAAAGTTCCGGAGAATTTTCTTCGTGTAAACTGAGATATTCGTATATTACACTGAATGGCTGAAAGCAGCGGAAGACACTGTGACACGAGTTGGTCGCCTACCGCCGAACTCTATGCAGTCGTGTAAAGACAGGTTTCTGAGACCGCGACCCAAATCCAAATCGGAGGCGATCTCTCACAGTAAAAATGTTCAAAATGTGTGTGAAATCTTATGGGACTTAACTTCTAACGTCATCAGTCCCTAACCTTACACACTACTTAACCTAAATTATCCTAAGGACAAACACACACACGCACACACCCATGCCCGAGAGAGGACTCTAACCTACGTCGGGATCAGCCGCACAGTCCATGACTGCAGCGCCTCTCACAGTAGATCGTCGATCGCCTCTTACGGCTCTGTGGATCATCAGTCTCTTGAGGTCGTTCTGTGCGGTGGTTTACTTGTATGGTTAATTGTTTGGTTAACATTCCTTCTGCAGTATCAAGACTTCGGTTGTATACAACGCTAAGGGACAGTCAAAGAGAACAGAGTTGTTGCATGTTAAACATGATACGTAATGAGCTTTATCCATATCAGTTGATAGTTCCATAATAAACCAAGAAACCGCAGCTTTATCTCTAATTTCAGATTCTCTCTAATGGCAGCTTTGTGAGGATGTGTTCATTGATATAGTGATAAGTGCCAGAAACATTGCTGCTAGTAGTAGTAACTTGTGCCGTGTTCGTGCCAGGAAAATGCTGATCAGGGATGATTTGTACAAATCTGAGGATGATGTGGATAACTATGTCTCAGGTAAAGATTCTGAGCACGTTTATGAACGCAAATGCCCTTCAAAAGTTGTTGCTAATCAGGCATACGTGAATATTTATTTGAGCTAAAAAACAATGTTTTGTCCCTTACCACGTGACAGCGTGGTGCCAGGAATGTAAAGGACAGCCTTAACATTGTTTACGTGCTGCAGTAAAGCGACAGTAAAATTAATTTTACAAGGTGCTCCAGAAATGTTGCAACAATTTCGAGGGATTGTAGAGGTTATTTTGAGGAACAGATTGAGGATAGGAACCCGTGTCTGGAAACGTCAGGTAACGATGCTACAGAGCTTCGAAGTTACAGCCCACCCCATCGACAGCAAACGTGACTTGATCATACACTCCTGGATATGGAAAAAAGAACACATTGACACCGGTGTGTCAGACCCTCCATGCTTGCTCCGGACACTGCGAGAGGGCTGTACAAGCAATTATCACACGCACGGCACAGCGGACACACCAGGAACCGCGGTGTTGGCCGTCGAATGGCGCTAGCTGCGCAGCATTTGTGCACCGCCGCCGTCAGTGTCAGCCAGTTTGCCGTGGCATACGGAGCTCCATCGCAGTCTTTAACACTGGTAGCATGCCGCGACAGCGTGGACGTGAACCGTATGTGCAGTTGACGGACTTTGAGCGAGGGCGTATAGTGGGCATGCGGGAGGCCGGGTGGACGTACCGCCGAATTGCTCAACACGTGGGGCGTGAGGTCTCCACAGTACATCGATGTTGTCGCCAGTGGTCGGCGGAAGGTGCACGTGCCCGTCGACCTGGGACCGGACCGCAGCGACGCACGGATGCACGCCAAGACCGTAGGATCCTACGCAGTGCCGTAGGGGACCGCACCACCACTTCCCAGCAAATTAGGGACACTGTTGCTCCTGGGGTATCGGCGAGGACCATTCGCAACCGTCTCCATGAAGCTGGGCTACGGTCCCGCACACCGTTAGGCCGTCTTCCGCTCACGCCCCAACATCGTGCAGCCCGCCTCCAGTGGTGTCGCGACAGGCGTGAATGGAGGGACGAATGGAGACGTGTCGTCTTCAGCGATGAGAGTCGCTTCTGCCTTGGTGCCAATGATGGTCGTATGCGTGTTTGGCGCCGTGCAGGTGAGCGCCACAATCAGGACTGCATACGACCGAGGCACACAGGGCCAACACCCGGCATCATGGTGTGGGGAGCGATCTCCTACACTGGCCGTACACCACTGGTGATCGTCGAGGGGACACTGAATAGTGCACGGTACTTCCAAACCGTCATCGAACCCATCGTTCTACCATTCCTAGACCGGCAAGGGAACTTGCTGTTCCAACAGGACAATGCACGTCCGCATGTATCCCGTGCCACCCAACGTGCTCTAGAAGGTGTAAGTCAACTACCCTGGCCAGCAAGATCTCCGGATCTGTCCCCCATTGAGCATGTTTGGGACTGGATGAAGCGTCGTCTCACGCGGTCTGCACGTCCAGCACGAACGCTGGTCCAACTGAGGCGCCAGGTGGAAATGGCATGGCAAGCCGTTCCACAGGACTACATCCAGCATCTCTACGATCGTCTCCATGGGAGAATAGCAGCCTGCATTGCTGCGAAAGGTGGATATACACTGTACTAGTGCCGACATTGTGCATGCTCTGTTGCCTGTGTCTATGTGCCTGTGGTTCTGTCAGTGTGATCATGTGATGTATCTGACCCCAGGAATGTGTCAATAAAGTTTCCCCTTCCTGGGACAATGAATTCACGGTGTTCTTATTTCAATTTCCAGGAGTGTAGATGGAACGTCTCGTTATGTTCTTTGTTATTCAGTGATCGCGACTGACTGCCACGGCCTCCTGTGGATAAGATGGAGCTAGCTGCTGCGTAGAAATGCCTTGTCTCCTATGAATGCGGTTGTTACCTCGGTATATGACGGTTTCGGACACAGGTTCTCATCTGCAGTTGTTTTTCTCCCGTACATCGAAAAACATTGGAGATCTTGGAGGGTTCCAGAAGAAAAATAAACTGCAACTGAAAACCTGTGTCTGAAACTGTCCTCCATCAAGGCAACAGAGCATCGCATTCATAGGGGGCAAGACCTGTCTACACACGGCTAGCTCCATCTTCTCCACTGGCGATCGCTGCAATCAGTCACGACTGCTGAAAAACATCATTGCGAGACGTTTCGCCTACGGTCCGTCAGCGTACAAAGGGACGTTTACTGCCGAAGGGCCGGCCGCTGTGACCGAGCGGTTGTAGGCGCTTCAGTCTGGAAACGCGTGACCGCTATGGTCGTAGGTTCGAATCCTGCCTCGGGCATGGATGTGTGTGGTGTCCTTGGGTTAGTTAGGTTTAAGTAGTTCTAAGTTCTAGGGAACTGATGGCCTCAGATGTTAAGCCCCATAGTGCTCAGAGCCATTTGAATCATTTGAACTGCCGAAGGAGAGGCCTAATGGGGGGGCGCTGGCGCTAATAACTTCGACGCTCTGTGGCATCGTTGGACGACGTTTCTGGACACGAGCTCCTATCCTCGATTTGTTCCTCAGGATACCCTCTACAGCCCCTCGAAGTTTGTCGTCCCATTTCTGGGACGCCCTTTACACTGGGCTATGTCACGGATTAATTTTTGAGATGTTGTACTTTATCACTGCAAAAATTGATAATGCAAATCTTACCATCATAAACTGAAGCAATTCAGAGCTTTTAAATTTGTCTTTTTGAGAGGTTTTACAGCAATATTTCGTCAACTCCCCTAGAAAGTAAGCAATTTAAGCAATGGCAAGTCAGTGTTGACCCATGTGTTGCACTCAGTTTGCAAGTAAACAATGTTAAGTACCCTTTGACGTACTTTTAAGAATAAAATTTTGGATGTACAGGGTGACACACGGGAGACGGACGGTTTTGAACTGCATAGTACTGAGGGCGCGGTGGTGGGAGGTGGTCGTGGTGGGGATAGTTCTGATCCACACAAGACGCCATTTCATTTACTCAGCAGTGGGACTTGCAACATCGAGTGTTTGTCTAGGACAGTTTCGTGAAAGTGGTGAGTCTGTTATTGCTACGCAGCTATTGTTTCGTGCGCGGTTTAATGTCGGTCGACATGGAGCTGTTCCGAGCCGTAACACAATCCTCAGATGGGTGGAAAACTTCAGATCAACTGGAAACATACTGGATAAGAAGCATCCTGGCCCGAGACGCAGAGTAACGACACCAGAAAATGTTGAAAGGGTGAGGCAAGCGGCAGTCAGAAGCCCAGGACGGTCAGCTAGACGTCACGCTAGTGAGTTACGAATCAATAGTGAATCGGTTAGACGAATTTTGCATAAAGAATTAAAATTCCATCCTTGCAAAATGCTCATTGGCCAACAACTTAAGGAAACTGATTTTGCTGTACGAAAAGACTTCGCTTACAGAAAGCAAATGATTTTGGGATCGAAGCTCATTTTCATTTAAACGATACCGTGAATAAGCAAAACCTACGTTACTGGGCTCCAGAGCATCCATACCTTATCCACCAGCGTCCTCTACACTCAGAAAAAGTAACAGTCTGGTGTGCTCTTGGCTCTGTTGGCATTATTGGACCTTATTTTTTTGAAGAGAACGGGGCCACAGTTACTGTTAATTCGGTTCGTTACATTCGTATGCTTGAAACATTCTTGAAACCAGAACTAAGAAGACGACGAATCCCTTTAAAACGCGTTTGGATCCAGCAGGATGGGGCAACATCGCACACCGCAAACACTTCAATGACAGTTCTTAGACGCATGTTTCCTGGCCTGATTATCTCACGTTTTGACAATGTTCCTTGGCCTCCCTGGTCTCCCGACTTGTCAGTATGTGACTTTTTTTCTGTGGGGGTGCCTTAAGAACTGTGTCTATAACCACAAACCACGAAATTTGGACGAGTTGAAGAATGCAATCACTCAAAAAATTGCTGCCACCCCTGCAGAGATTATAGTCCGTGTGGTGGACGATTCTGAGAAGAGAGTCCTGCATTCGAAATGATGGACATCACCTTGACAACATTATTTTTCACAAATAACTTTGATTTTGTGTAAATAAACATGTATTAATTTTAAAGTTGGCTGGGTATTATTTCATTAAAAACTGTCCGTCTCCCGTGTGTCACCCTGTAATTTACGATTTTTAAAATATGTCGTAACTCAGAATGGATGTACTGGCGATAGCTTATTTATGCGATTCTATCACTGACCTTACGACTTATCTTAGAAGAAAGATTAAGGAAAGGCAAACCTACGTTTCTAGCATTTATAGACTTAGAGAAAGCTTTTGACAATGTTGACTGGAATACTGTCTTTCAAATTCTAAAGGTGGCAGGGGTAAAATACAGGGAGCGAAAGGCTATTTACAATTTGTACAGAAACCAGATGGCAGTTATAAGAGTCGAGGGGCATGAAAGGGAAGCAGTGGTTGGGAAGGGAGTGAGACAGGGTTGTAGCCTCTCCCCGATGTTATTCAATCTGTATATTGAGCAAGCAGTAAAGGAAACAAAAGAAAAATTCGAAGTAGGTATTAAAATCCATGGAGAAGAAATAAAAACTTTGAGTTTCGCCGATGACACTGTAATTCTGTCAGAGACAGCAAAGGACTTGGAAGAGCACTTAAATGGAATGGACAGTGTCTTGTAAGGAGGGTATAAGATGAACATCAACAAAAGCAAAACGAGGATAATGGAATGTAGTCGAATTAAGTCGGGTGATGCTGAGGGAATTAGATTAGGAAATGAGACACTTAAAGTAGTAAAGGCGTTTTGCTATTTGGGGAGCAAAATAACTGATGATGGTCGAAGTAGAGAGGATATAAAATGTAGACTGGCAATGGCAAAAAAAGCGTTTCTGAAGAAGAGAAATTTGTTAACATCGAGTATAGATTTAAGTGTCAGGAAGTTATTTCTGAAAGTATTTGTATGGAGTGTAGCCATGTATGGAAGTGAAATATGGACGATAAATAGTTTGGACAAGAAGAGAATAGAAGCTTTCGAAATGTGCTACAGAAGAATGCTGAAGATTAGATGGGTAGATCACATAACTAATGAGGAAGTATTGAATAGTATTGGGGAGAAGAGAAGTTTGTGGCACAACTTGACCAGAAGAAGGGATCGGTTGGTAGGACATGTTCTGAGGCATCAAGGGATCATCAATTTAGTATTGGAGGGCAGCGTGGAGGGTACAAATCATAGAGGAAGACCAAGAGATGAATACACTAAGCGGATTCAGAAGGATATAGGTTGCAGTAGGTACTGGGAGATGAAGAAGCTTGCACAGGATAGAGTAGCATGGAGAGCTGCATCAAACCAGTCTCAGGACTGAAGACCACAACAACAACATCGAAACATTACTGCGAAGTTTTTCAAAACAGTCAACCTCTCCCTGAGCACTGTTTATAGCTGAGGTTTTCATACCGCTAATCTATCCTAGCCCTCTTCCCGGGGGCTGAGTGTTTGTGTTCTCCTATCATTCCGTCATCATTCATGAAAGTAGCTATGTTGGACTGTGTACGGACTGGGAATGTGTACGGGCGCTGATGACCGCGCAGTTGAGCGCCCCACAAAACAATCATCATCATCTATCCTAGTCATTACTGACTTAGAAAACTGGAATCCTTGTGTAATTTCCACTGACCCATCGGCATTCCATTCATTATCAACCCACGTTCAGAGTTGGTTATTTGCAACTTGCCACTAATGTTCGTTACACAACGGTCTGCAGCAGACTGCTCAGCTATGGTGTTTGGCCTCACGTCGTATGCGCGTGCCACGTCTAGTTGCAACATTCGGGCGTCACACGTGGCACATCTTCTAATGGGACAACTTTTACCGTAACTCTTGATCTTGATTTTATAAGGACGTGATCATCTACTTTGCTGACAGTTAATATAATATGGCTATAGGCACAGATAAAGCAGCTAACGTTTCATACGCCTAAAGCTGTGCAAGAAATTACATTCCATTCTCAATGTATTCTTCTCGCGAACTGACAGCACTTCATTATCATCTAAGGAAATTGTCCGAAGCAGGTTCCAAAGGAGAACTAAATGCTATAAGGACTCTACTAAACCGCGACCCTGAGTTAGATTAGAAACGTGCTATACACGGACAGGTACATCGGTAGAAAAGCCTATTGTCCCAAAAGAGAAAAAAGTGCGACGTATTATTAAAGCCAGCAAACGCTGACTTAGTCTGTGGCTGGAATCCACTTGGTTTGAGGGGACACGCTTTCGCAGCCTCATCCGCCTCGGCACATCACGGCGCTGTAGTTTCGCATATAAAGCACCCACTGTTCTTAGCCCTTTTGAGGTCTTGTTCCTGCACTGGCGGAGCTGTTCATTACTATTCATTACTGAGGAAGATGGTGTCTCATAAAGGCGTCGCGGACAGCCTTTAAATTGTTCTTATGAATGTAACAGGTTCCTCGAAAAGCACTCTGTCGTATCTCGCTTCGCGACGCGGCGCAGCACAGCTGTGCATCCTGGTACCGCGCGTTCCGCTCTCTTCGCTGGTTGACAGAGGCTGACGACCTCGTGTTTAGGATGCACGAAGCGCGACCGCAACTCTGTTGCCGAGCAACGTTATGACCCACGCTCCACAAAGATGATCTAACACAGGGTCAAGACTCGGAAAGTAGTCCACTGGTGCTATACATCCACCTCTCTCTCTCTCTCTCTCTCTCTCTCACTCTCTCTCTCTCTCTCTCTCTCTCTCTCTTTCTTTCCTTTCACGGGGACTGCGTAGGCCCGGGTTCGATTCCCGGCTGGGTCGGAGATTTTCTCCGCTCAGGGACTGGGTGTTGTGCTGTCCTAATCATCATCATTTCATCCCCACCGACGCGCAAGTCGCCGAAGTGGCGTCAAATCGAAAGACTTGCACCCGGCGAACGGACCCGACGGTAGGAGGCCCTAGTCAAACGACATTTACATTTATTTAGGGGACTGCGTGCTTAGGATGGGTGTTCAACAAAAATTTTTAACAGGAAAAGTTAAGATTACTGGAATAATTTTGCGACGAACAATCTCAGTGTTTGACGCAACGCTATTCCGAGCTTTACAAGGAGGACAGAACATCAAGACTTTATTCGCAAACCTTGTATCTTCCGAGGAGCGTAGACAGCTCCAGTTCTTTGTGAATATATCGAACCAAGGTTTTCCAGTTATAACTGTTCGCAAAGGTAATTTTGCTCTACATTTAAATCATTATTTTGTATGCACCGGGGTACCTCAACAATTACACGCCTTTTAAGTAGAACTGTATACAATTTTAAAAACACTCCGTAGACCTTCAAAAGAATGTGTTAATGTTCCTAAATGTGTTAATGTTCCTAAAGACACATCTTGTAAAGAAAGAGCTGAAGGTGATGAATAATTACGGCTAAGCACAGGATTATTCCACTCCTTAAACCGAAGTTCAAATTTAAAATCACGCGTAAGTACGCTGTTCCTATAGTATCTGGTTTCGTGTTTAGCATATTAAATATCTTTATTCATGAAAACGCTCGCCATATATTTTGATCAGTAAAACTAAAGCAGTTCGTAGCCCGGCAGTAGGTTTAAAAACAGCTGTGCATTAGTAATGGTTCAAATGGCTCTCAGCACTATGAGACTTAACTTCTGAGGTCATCAGTCCCCTAGAACTTAGAACTATTTAAACCTAACTAACCTAAGGACATCACACACATCCATGCCCGAGGCAGGATTCGAACCTGCGACCGTAGCGGTCGCGCGGTTCCAGACTGTAGCGCCTAGAACCGCTCGGCCACTCCGGCCGGCGTGCATTAGTAGATGTAGCCTTAGTAGGAGCGGGCATTGCCTCTGCACTCCCTGCGACCTTTGAACTGACTTATAGTTTTCACAGTGGTGAAACAAGTTATGTGTCAGAAAAAGTCCTAGGACCAACCGAGGATTTCACCCTAGGCATTTGGATTTGCACTTTGCTATATACTCTCTTAGCTAGTAATCCACACGTTAACGTGCGAATTCAGTATATTCTTGTTTTCAGATGCCATCCGTTCTTGAAGTGATTGCCACTTCGAGCCTTTCACCAGTTCATTCACTTTTCGACATAATTTCTGTCATGCCTTTCTACCCGGGCTGTCAAATGCTTTCTTCAAGATCTTTGAAAAACAAGTAGATTGGGAAATCAAATTCTCATCTTTACTATATTATTTGTCGCACAGTAAGGATATTATAACTACATGAGCTTCATCTTACGAAACCGCTTTGTTCTTCTAGAAGGTATACTTCTGTGGTAATCTTTCATCTGTTATTTAACACACCTGAATAAATTTTATAGGCGGTGTTTAACATAGCCACATGTCTGTAATTTGAAGTTTTGCTGCTACCCCTCACAACTGAATCCCTTGTAGACATGACCTTTCCTAATAGCAAAATTTCCTTCCAATACTATCAATAAATTTTTGGTGAGTAAATTAACGGCGGATTAAGTTGTGAGGCGTAGCAGCAAAACTTCAAATTTTTCCATGTGAGCTCTGATTTCTCTTATTTATTACGACGGTCATTGTCCCTACAGATAGGAGTTAACAAAATATTTTCGCATTAGGAGGAGAAAGTTGTTAATTGAAGTTTCCTGAAAATATCTCACTGCACGGAGAAACACATTCGTTTTAATGACTGGCCCCCCAATTTGTCTATTATATTCGTGGCACTATATCCCCTGTTTCGCGATAACACAAAACGAGCTAACGTTTCTTGAACTTCATCGATGTCCTCCGTCGATCCTATGTGGTAAAGACCCCATACCGCGCCACAGTACTCCAAAAGGGGAAGTACAGGCAGTCTCTTCAGTGCATTTATTACATCTTTTTAGTGTCCCACATGTAAAACGCAGTCTTCGGTTCGCGTTCCCCAGAAAATTTTCCATGTGATTGTTCCAGTCTTAGTTGTTCGTAATTGGAATGACTACCAACCTTTAAATTTGTGCTATCTATAGTCTAATCGAAATTTGATAGCTTCCTTTTTGTACTCATCTGGAGGACCTCACACCTTTTATTGTTTAAGGCCAATTTCCGCTTTTTGAACTATATAGACATCTTGTCTAAACCTTTTTCAAACTGATATTGATCTTCTGATGAATTCATTAGACGTTAAAAGACAGCATCATCTGCAATTAATCTAAGAGGACTACTGATATTGGCTCCAACATCATTTATAAACGAGGGCATGCTGAAAACCAAAGACTCCAATTTTTTTGTGGCAACTCTAAAGTTTTTTGAATAAAACAAATATTATTAAAGTTATTAACATTCTTCATCTTTATTTTCCATATCTACAGACTTATTTCTCAACGTAATCCTCCGATGACGAACACATTTCTCCCAACGAGAGACCAGTTTGTTGATACCGTCACTGCAGAATGTTTGACTTCGCTGACGGAGCCACAACCTCATGTCTGCTGGCACCACTTCATCACTATCAAAGTGAAGATGTCAACGGTGTCCTTTAAGTTTTGGAAACAGATGAAAATCTGATTGGTCCAAGTCGCGACCGTGTGGAGAGTGTTCGATGACAGTGAACGCAAGGCGCCCGACTGCTGCAGATGTCGCAACGCTCATGTGTTGTCTAGCATTGCCATGCCAAAGGAGAGGGTATACCACGTGTGGACGAACTCAACGAATAGCAGACTCGATTAGAGCACGCGGTTTCTGACGTACCGACATAGTTACATAACACTGCCGTGTTATACGCTACAGTTCAGAGCCCTCTAGAGGCAGAAAGCTGAAAATGTGTAGACAGGAAGAATATTGATGTAGAATGTTAAAAACGTTTGTTTTATTTAAAAAGCTGAAAGATTTTCCACACAAAAAATTAGGAGGCACTACTTTTCAGCCGGCCGCTGTGGTCGAGCGGTTCTAGACGCTTCAGTCCAGAACCGCGCTGCTGCTACGGTCGCATGTTCGAATCCTTCCTCGGTCATGGATGTGTGTGATGTTCTTAGGTTAGTTAGGTTTAACTAGTTCTAAGTCTAGGGGACTGGTGACCTCAGACGTTAAGTTCCATAGTGCTTAGAGCCATTTGAACCATTTGAACTACTTTTGAGCGCGCCCCCTTAGATTAGGAACAGCAGAGTGCCTTAGGGGATGCCTGGTATCACTTCTGTTTCACTGGACTGGACGACTTCCGGTAGTTACTGCGAACTGACAGGAAAGCACGAATCCGGTCACACAACTGCGACGATATTCTATAGGCACGGACTTTGATTAGTAGCACTTGTATTAAGAAACCATCGGAGTTATTCACTGGTACTTTAACTTACACTCTAAGATAAAAAATCATATCACGAAGGAATCATCGAGATGTGAAGGACCTCGCCCCCATTGACCGGCCCATCTCCGGACACGCTTTCGCTGGTCATCGGGGCTCAGTTCGAAGCGGGACTCATCATCAAAGACAACTCTACGCCAGTTAATGAGATTTCAGCCAAAGATGTGTCTGGAGACGCCCCAGATAGCGGTGGGATTCCAGCTTAACTGCCGCCGACCGTACTGCCCGACAGCCAGGAGTGACGGTCAGTGGTGCTGTTTCTTTTCATAGCAGGTCTCCTGTGGTTGTCATCTGCGGTACCCTTACATTATAGCGGTATGTCGACAATATTCGACGTTCCGTTTTGTTGCCTTCATTGTAGGACATTCTAGGGTTACATTTCAGCAAGATATTGCCTGCCTGCACACGACGAGAGTGTCTACTACTTCTCTTCGTGCTTGCCAAATCCTACGTTGCCCAGCCAGGTTGCCAGACCTCTCCCCAGTCGAGAACATTAGGAGCATTACATGCAGGGCCACTGTCTGCTACTTCTCTTCGTGCTTGCCAAACCCTACATCGGCCAGCAAGGTTGCCAGACCTCTCCCCAGTCGAGAACGTTAGGGGCCACTGTCTACTACTTCTCTTCATGCTTGGAAAATCCTACATTGGCCAGCACAGTTGCCAGACTTCTCCCCAGTCGAGAACGTTAGGAGCATTAAATGCAGGGCGACTGTCTACTACTTCTCTTCGTGCTTGCCAAATCCTACGTTGGCCAGCAAGGTTGCCAGACCTCTCCCCAGTTGAGAGAGTTAGGAGCATTAAATGCAGGGCCACTGTCTACTACTTCTCTTCGTGCTTGCCAAATCCTACGCTGGCCCTCAAGGTTGCCAGACCTCTCCCCAGTCAAGAACGTTAGGAGCATTAAATGCAGGGCCACTGTCCACTACTTCTCTTCGTGCTTGCCAAATCCTACGTTGGCCAGCAAGGTTGCCAGACCTCTCCCCAGTCGAGAACATTGGGGGCCACTGTCTACTACTTCTCTTCATGCTTGCCAAATCCTACATTGGCCAGCAAGGTTGCCAGACCTCTCCCTAGTCGAGAACGTTAGGAGAATTATGTGCAGTGCCATCCAACCAGCTCGAGATTTTGGCGGTCTGATATGCCAATTGGACAGAACTTGGCACGATATCCATCAGGAGGTCATCCAAAACTCCGCCAATCAGTACCAACCCGAATAACTGCTTGCAGAAGGGCCAGAGGTGGAGCAACGCGCTGTTGACTTGCCCACTTTTTGAAGCTCTCTTTCTTGAATAAATCATCCAAGTTTTCTGAAATTTTAACCATTTGTTTATCTGTACATGTACATAATATTTACCGATTTTTGCATAATGCGGATAATTCCTTCGTTGTACGTCTTTTTTGTGTTAGAGAGTTTTCCGATTGTTCTATTTAAGGAATATCCTCCACAGTAGTAGATGGACTTCAAGAGAGCAAAGATTATAGGAGAGGGCAGAGGCTGGGACAAAACCAGATGAAGACTGATGAAAATCGAGTAGAGGTTCCAAAGTACTATTAAATCTTACGAATCTAAGTAAACGGTGTAACTGCGCTACTATGGCAGTGTAGGGTTCCATTTTACTTTGAGAAACGCTGACAATGTGCCGTTAAGAAGGCCGCTCTGGTGCTGTCGGCAGGAGGGCAGAGCGATAGAGGAGCAGAGAGGCAGACAGGCGGGAGCCGCGCGGCAAGAAGCGGCTGCTGCCCGTCCTCGTCGCGTCGCGTCCCGCCTGGGCCACTTTGCCCTTATAAGGGCGCGGCCGGTCGCATTGTGTGGCGCTGGACAGCCGCCCGCCTTATAAGACCGCCACGGCCACCGACGCCGCCGGGGGGATGTGCCGGCGTCCGGCCTACCGTGTCTGCGCTGCAAGTGGTCGGCGGGTATTCTGTTACACCTCCGTAAATACTCCCAGAGAGGCTCATTCCGTCGTCCAGTGGCGTAATTACGACTGTTGTTGTTGTCTTCAATCCAGAGACTGGTTTGATGCAACTCTCCATGCTGCTCTATCCTGTGCAAGCTTATTCATCTCCCAGTACCTACTGCAACCTACATCCTTCTGAATCTGTTTAGTGTATTCATCTCTACGATTTTTACCCTCCAAGCTGCCCTCCAATACTAAACTGGTGATCCCTCGATGCCTCAGAACATGTCCTACCAACCGATCCCTTCTTCTAGTCAAGTTGTACCACAAATTTCTCTTCTCCCCAATTCTATTCAATACCCCTTCATTAGTTATGTGATCTGCCCATCTAATCTTCAGCATTCTTCTGTAGCACCACATTTCGAAAGCTTCTATTCTCTTCTTGCCTAAACTATTTATCGTCCACGTTTCACTTCCATACAAGGCTACACTCCATACAAATACTTTCAGAAACGACTTCCTAACACTTAAATCTATACTCGATGTTAACAAATTTCTCTTCTTCAGAAACGCTTTCCTTGCCATTGCAAGTCTATATTTTATTATCCTCTCTGCTTCGACCATCATCAGTTTTTTGCTCCCCAAATAGCAAAACTCATTTACTACTTTAAGCGTCTCATTTCCTAATCTAATTCCCGCAGCACCACCCGATTTAATTCGACTACATTCCATTATCCTCGTTTTGCTTTTGTTGATGTTCATCTTATGCCCTCCTTTCAAGGCACTGTCCATTCCGTTCAGCTGCTCTACCAGGTCGTTTGGTGTCTCTGACAGAATTACAATGTCATCGGCGAACCTGAAAGTTTTTATTTCTTCTCCGTGGATTTTAATTCCTACTCCGAATTTTTCTTTTGTTTCCTTTACTGCTTGCTCAATATACAGATTGAATAACATTGGGGAGAGGCTACAACCCTGTCTCACTCCCTTCTCGACCACTGCTTCCCTTTCATGCCCCTCGACTCTTATAACCGCCATCTTGTTTCTGTTCAAATTGTAAAATAGCCTTTCGCTCCCTGTATTTTACCCCTGCCACCTTCAGAATTTGAAAGAGAGTATTCCATCCAATATTGTCAAAGGTTGTGACTACTAGGTAGTAACCAAAGGACCCATCATTTATAGTGTGTTTAACTACTCCGTCTGAATTTTCTCGTGTGGGGAAATCAGGAGGAGGCTGTGTTTTACTTGGTGTTAGGTCCAACTCAAAATGAACTCATTTTATAACTAAAACGTTTGAAGACCTGAAGATGACGGCAAAGTCTGTCGAAACTGGTTGTTTGTAAAGAAAGAAATTTTTATGTGCTCTTGGCTTTAGAAAGTGTTTACCGTTGCTACTGTTCTCAGGCTGTACTTTACTGTGTTAGATGCTGACGGGGCTGGACGCTTTTAGACTACTGTGCTTACCAGCGTCTTGGAAAGACGGACACTCACGCGGGAAACATTTGGACAAGATCATTATACTCTTTCTTTGTTTGTGTGGTTCTTCGTGGCCCATGTTTTCTTCCAGTTGGTCTACAGGATTAGCTTAGTACTTGGCCGCTATTGTTTGTCCTACGCACACGGCAAGCAATAAGAAGAATCCTATTCTATTAACAATTACAGTTATGCACCCAACCAGCATACATACAACCAGTCCCACAGTAGAATAAATCAGACACCGGAATGCAATACTGACTGTAATAACAAAAGAAATACACTCACTCTCTGGGTTGTTTCACACAGAAGGCCACAATAAATACTCAATGATTAAAAAACATCAACACAGGAGTAGTAACCCCAGATACATAACTTACCACAAAGTTGTTGAAAGAGACATAAAAATAGGGTGTTAGTGACATAAGTGGAGATATTACTGTCACTGATGCCTTAATGTGTATCCGCTTTAGTGTGTCAGTTGTTTTTCTCTGTGTCTAACAATCTTCCTGCAGACACGTCATAGAATTAACTACCTGATGTTTTCTGCACAGTCATAACAGCACCACTAAGTGGACTAGGCCTTTCAGTACAGACTAACCGTTTTGCGTCCATGTGGCCACATTTCGACAGCTGGCCCGCTCCCACTTTGAGACACAAACCAACCTTCAAACGAAGGACTTATCAGCCTGCGAATGACGTAAATTTTAATGAAATATTGTTCAGTACACCGTCCTCAGTCACGCATAGAAATATCTGCGTTTATACCCTTTACACCATGTATACCGGAAACGAAAGAAGTACACACTAACAGACACAGAAATAGGAGCATCGTAAGACTGTCTTCACTGCTACACGCGTCACTTGTCCTTATGAAAGAAACTACACGTCCTCTAAGCTTACAGAATAGTGGAGTACGGACGAACATAATCTCTCAGCACAGATTTGCTACCGATTCGGTCAAGAGCATGTCCTACCCGTATTCATGAAAATATCACTGTAAACACATGCTACAGCTCCGACGGTTTGTCGTTCTTCCGATAGTGATTGTAGAATGCCCTGCCTTTCCAGGTTTCTCTTCGATCCTTTGAATGTAGACGACGAAGGTATCAAAACGAGTATTACTAAAGGGGTAAATATAATTTACTCGAAATACCAATAAGGACATTTTTTTACGTAGCTGGAGTCAAAAACAGTAAAACTGTTGTTAGTGTGTCTGCGCATCAAGACATAAAATAAAAAAGTTAACCTTTCGGGTAATATTGCAAATATTCGTCACAGTTGAGTGATGCTAAGAAAGTTGAATACCCAGCCGGTGGATATGGGTCGTGCGATGTTGGCAGGTATACATGTCCGACATTTTTAAATTCTGTCGTGTACGAAAGTACGAAATTGTCGTTGTATCCCACTTGAAAACGGCTGAAGGCCAAAACTGCAATCGTATATTTTACAAATAGATAATTTAAGCGAAGTGGAGAGAATGATGCATTAAAATATTTTTTATGAATGTGGGCTCCACTCAAGGGGAAAAAATTTAAGAAGACCGAGCTTATTGGTCATCAGAGGCATTAAACTTGAGTATTGCCCTTGTACCATATGGAAGAGGGTGGAAGGTGGGAGGCAGGAATAGTACCTAACAAATGGCTGAAGAAATGTAAAGAAACCACAAAAAATTCAGAAGAGCGTGGCAGGACGAGAGTTTCAACTTTGCACTGTCGGAGTACGATCGCACCATATGGTCTATTGCAGCATCACGACTAAGAATGACTAAGAAATCAGAAACTTCCGGCCTCACAGACGAATTTACTAACATCGCAAACGATATTTAAAAAAATCCGCTTGAAGCATTCATGAGGACGAAGGTCGTGCAACCGCAATAGCTACTGGAATATTTAATTCGCTGGCGGCCACCGTATTTTGGGCTGGTCCGATGTACGTGCAAAACACTTCGAAGTTTCACTGGAATTTTTCTAAAGTAATCGAATACTGGTCGTGGAACGTGTTGCTTTGTTGCAGCATGGTTGACCGCCCACTTGCCAGAGAAGGAAGGCAATGCTAACGCTAGTCGGTGAGGCGAAAACCTGTTTGGTATGCTCTTCTCCTCATCACAGCATAAATCAGTTCGGTTTCACTTGGACAGCAGTGATACAGCGGCATTACTCTTGTCTTCAGAATAGGTTTTCGGGTGGACCAGTGGCAACGTTTTAGATTTTAAGAAGTTTAACGTTCATAGGTGCAGTTTTAGCTTGCCACCATAGAAATGCTTTAGATATAATCTTCCCATAGAAGATCGTAGATGAGTAGTACTTTCCAGTTCTCACGAATGCGACTGCGGCAAAGAACAATTATTCCCTCCCAGTGGAACTTACTGGAACGGTCATTTTCGTACAATACAGACTAGAGTTATTAAAAAAAAACCTCAGCAAAGCGAGGAAGCGTCACTATGGAAACACATACTAATTAATGCGTCAAAAACTGACACTTTATCATTAAACGCGAAATGGTATAACTTTCGTTTTGAATCGCTTCCACATCCGTTGTATTTGCAGTATTTGATTGACAGCAATTATTTTTTGTTCAAATCACAAAAGTTGGCAGTTTCGACGTAAATTCACATCATTTACGAGATGCATAAAACTTATTTTGAAAGGGGGATTGAAAACTTGGGTGGAACTATATAAAATATATAGGATCACAAGATAATTGTTCAAAAATAATTATTTCATGTTGGCGGAAGGTACGGGAATATTAGGTTTCCATTATTGACGAAAATATTCTTTTCAGCCTCGCGGTCTTGGGCGCCTTGTCACGGTCCGCGCGGGTCCCCCCGTCAAATCCCCCCTCTGCCATGTATTGTCCTTACCGTACATTAGTTTAACTTAGATTAAGTAGTGCTTAAGTATTTGGCTCCGTATGACCTTACCACAAATTTCCAATTTCCAATTGTTCCTTTCACATTCACTAAACTTATTTGTGTTAATTTAAGAAAGATAGCTTCAACTTCAGCTGGATAAATAGAATGCGTAAATCATTTGAGATCCGAAAAACAGTGTAATCTTATGCAAGCCCGGGTATAGAATTCTGATCTTCGTGCATGAACTTTAACTGAAAGCGATGTAACTGTAAAATTGCAGGACAATCATGAGACAAACGGTCTGCATCTAGACTATCGACTAAACAAACTTACGGTACCCAGTTTCGAAAATTAGAAGTGATGCATAAAGTATTTATTAGACATGACCGGCAGGACTGTAAAATTGCTCCCTGACGAAGACGTTGTGGGAAATGTTATCATTATAAATAAACGTTTGTGAGTCGGGATCGGCGGCACTGTAAGATTGTTTACTGACGATGTTGTTGCGTACATGGAAGTATTGTCAGAAACACTTGGTGTAATAAGTGGCAGCCCTCTCTAAATGTGTATAGATGTAAGATAAAAGACTTCAACTAACAGGAAGAAGGCGACAGCATCCGATTACAAGATTAGTGGTGAACATCTTGAGCACTTCAAACTGTGTAAGTATTTGGGGTGAAAGGAAACGATCACATAAAATCAGTAATGGAAGGGAGGGGCTTCTGCGAAAATGCAATGCACCTGTAAAGGTAATCGAGACAAGACTGTGCTTAGGCTATTTCTAGAGTATTGTTACAGTGCTTGTGCCCATATAAAGTAGGCTTGACAAAAAACATAGAACAAATCAAGGGGCGCGCTGTCAGGAACGTAAAAGATCGGTATAACCAATACGAAAGTGTAACAGACATGCTTGGGAGCTTAAACGGAAATCCTTTTTTGTTGAATTTAGACAGTCTGTATTCGGAACAGATTGTATGACGTTTCTGCTGCCACCATCATTATCTCACCTAGGGATTGTAAGAATAAGATAAAGGAAGTTAAGGTGCGTACGGAGGCATATAGATATTCATTTTTTTTCTCGATGAAAATGGGAACTGGAACGGACAGAGAACCGGTAGTATTGGTTCGATGTGCCCTCCACCATGCAATACAAAGTGACTTGCAGATAATGTATGCAGCCTAGTGCAGATGTAGTACGGAAAAAAAGATATGTTTCGTAATAAATGGTATCTGATCGTTACCCTTCGGTCTTCTTGTAAGGCCGTAACATTTTCAGTGTCCCGCTTGTTCTCAAAAGGGAAGAGAGTCGGAGAGAGAGAGAGATGCAGAGAGAGAGAGAGAGAGAGAGAGAGCGACAGACAGACAGACAGCGACTGGAATACCGAATGGCGGGCTGTGTGGGTGCGTGCGGCGCCCTTGAGCGGCGGGCCCCAACCGGCACCGTGTGACGTCACGGCCGCGTCACGACCTCTCGGTGATGTCCATTCATAGCGCACGGCCGGGCGACTCGACCCGGCTCGACTCGACTGCGTGGGCGTGCGGCGAGGCCCGGCGCGGCGCGCGGACGCCATTCATGGCCCACGCACTGCCGCGGCCGACACCCATTGAGCATTGAGCACAGCCATTGAGCCGCCACTGCGGTCCCATTTCCCCGCCGTCACTCGCGGCTGCCGCTTGTCGCCCCCTCTCTCTCATGCACAGTGTTCAGGTATTCAGGCCGAGCGAAGGTGGCTGCGGCGGCTGTCAGCGTGGGAGTGCAGGCGTGGTGGGTAGACCAGATGCATCAGGCGGCGCGGCCACCACTCCGTCCGCGGGCTGCAGAGCAGCGGTTGACAAATCGGCACAGTGACGCAGCGTTCCAGTTTGTAAATACGCGCCCCGCGATGGTTCTCCACAGGTACACATCTCATTCTCTGCCTCAAAGCTGTTTTGGACATCAACATTCACCATTTCTGCTGCCTTTCTTTCTGACGGGCTCGAGAATAGATCCTTTCACCCTCCCCCCTCTCTTTCTCCCAAACAAATACACTGAAGCGCCAAAGAAACAGGTGTAGGTATGCACAATGAAATACGGAGATATGTAAACAGGCAGAATACGGCGCTGTGGTCGGCAACGCCTATATAAGACAACAAGTGTCTGGCGCATTTGTTAGATCGGTTACTGCTGCTACAATGAAAGGTTATCAAGATTTAAGTGATTTCGAACGTGGTGTTATACTCGGCGCTCGAGGGATGGAACACAGCATCTCCGAGGCAGCGATGAAGTGGGGATTTTCCCGTATGACCATTTCACGAGTGTACCGTGAATATCAGGAATCCTTTAAAGCAAATCTCCGACATCGAAAAAGACCCTGCAAGAAAGGGACCAACGACGACTGAAGGGAATCGTTCAACGTTACAGAAGTGTAACTCTTCCGCAAATTGCTGCAGATTTCAATGCTGGGCCATCAATAAGTGTCAGCCTGCCAACCATTCAACGAAACATCATCGACGTGGATTTTCGGTACCGAAGGCCCACTCGTGTACCGTTGACGACCGCACGACACAAAACTTTACGCCTCGTTTGGGTCTGTCAACACCGAAATTGGACTGTTGATGACTGGAAACATGTTGCCTGCTCGGACGAGTCTCGTTTCAAATAGTATCGAGCGGATGGGCGTGTACGGGTACGGAGACAACTTCATGAATTCATAGACCCAGCATGTCAGCAAGGGACTCTTGAAGCTGGTGGAGGCTCTGTAAT
The DNA here is from genome assembly GCF_023864345.2 of Schistocerca serialis cubense. NCBI lineage: Eukaryota > Metazoa > Arthropoda > Insecta > Orthoptera > Acrididae > Schistocerca > Schistocerca serialis. The sequence continues at coordinate 155,315,622 of NC_064642.1, forward strand.
GGTGTGGGGTGCCTGCAGTTGGAGTGATATGGGACACCTGATACGTCTAGATCCGACTCTGACAGGTGACACGAACGTAAGCATCCTGTCTGATCACCTGAATCTATTCATGCCCATTGTGCATTCCGGCGGACTTGGGCAATTCCAGCAGGACAATGCGACACCCCACACGACCAGAATTGCTACAGAGTGGCTCCAGAACACTCTTCTGAGTTTAAACACTTCCGCTGGCCATCAGATACGACCATTATTGAGCATATCTGGGATGCCTTGCAACGTGCTGTTCAGAAGAGATCTCCAGTATTCTTGCCAATTTATGGACAGCTCTGCACGATTCATGGTGTTAGTTCCCCCCAGCACTACTTCAGACATTAGTCGAGTCCATGCTACGTCGTGTTGCGACACTTCTGCGTGCTTGCGCGGGCCCTACACGATATTAGGCAGGTGTACCAGTATCAAATGGTTCAAATGGCTCTGAGCACTATACGACTTAACTTCTGAGGTCATCAGTCGCCTAGAACTTAGAACTAATTAAACCTAACTAACCTAAGGACATCACACACATCCATGCCCGAGGCAGGATTCGAATCTGCGACCGTAGCGGTCGCTCGGCTCCAGACTGTAGCGCCTAGAACCGCTCGGCCAGTCCGGCCGGCGTACCAGTATCTTTGGCTCCTCAGTGTCAATTGACGGGTCTTTCCGTCAGATGGGGTAAAGTTTGTAGATGCGGAATATTAGTCCACGAAATGTAATTCGCAGTTTCAGCATGTACTTAGGGTATTCAGTGAACTGCCCCATTTACACTAGTTGCCAGTTTAATTTCAGCAGATTTGCAGATACACGTAAATTTAATCTCGCCTTTACTGTAGACCAGTGATCGTCAAACTTTTTTGTTCAAGAGCCAATACTGATATTGTGTGGCGGCAGCTCGGGCTGCATATGTACCAATGTAATTATTAATTAGTAACATACGTAAAGTAGAATCTTATATGAACCAAAAATAGAGTAGCTCTAGTAAATTTGTGATACGTTGGCCGCCGGCTCCCGGGGACTAATCGTTAAAAGTCAGCACCATTCGGGAAACTCGTCCTCGACTGATCTGTTTCAGTAGTTGTGACACTGTAATTGCATAATGAAGTGTTGTCCTGTCGTTTGTGTGAGTGGATAATTAATTGATTAATAACAGCAATTATATTTCTAAGCGCTATGAAACATGAGACACGATCACAGATGTTTACTAAATGTTTTGAATGTCATTTTTGTTCCGTTTATAGCGTTGTATTACGACAGCCGTAATTTATTTTCATTTTCGTTGGTGCAAATAAAGGAAGGGTAAATGCATCGGTCTATAGTATGGGATCCTGATCCGCCAACGACCGAGTTGAAAGTCGCTCTGGCGCCGTGCTACGGTACTGTGGCGTGCGGATTTCAATGTTTATGATTGTAGACGTGTACCTGTAAGTGAGCACTAAATCAATTACACAGCTTTATTTTTTTGGAGGTGATAGCTAAAACTTTATTATTATCCCGCGCAATGTACACTCGGACACGATATGAAAGGCATATCGCTATAGTTAACAGCCATCATCAGTATCTCTTATGATGTGGTAGGTAATGATGGAGTGAGCAAAGTTATGATAAAAAATTTATCGAAATTGTTATTCCAGCTCCTGTATTGTACTGTATGGAACTGGGGACCTAGAAACGACGGAGCGGCTTCGTCCCCCGTCCTAGCCCTCAGTGGTTCACAACCCCACAACAGGATACAGCAGTCCACTCACCCCACCGCCGCCCCACACCGAACCCAAGGTTATTGCTGACAGAGCAACACGAGAAAAATCGGATCTCAGTAGTGCCTGCGAGTTTCTAGAGCGGCTTGAACTGGAAGGTGAGGATGTTTTGAGTTCTACTGTGTCTGGAGGTGAAACGTGCGTGGCTCATTTAAGCCTGAGACAAAAAGACAGTCGTCATAGTGCCATCACGCCCATCCTCTATCTACCAAAAATTCAAAACTACAATTTCGGGCAAAACTCATAGCTTCAATGTTTTGAGACCGACATGACATCATTTTGGCCGAATTTCTGCCTCAGGAGGAGACTATTAATGCACATCGATGTTGTGAGACTAAAAAAATGTAAAAGGAGCATTAAAAACAAATAAAGGGGAATGCTGACGAGAGGAGTGTGCTTGTTGCACAAAAATGCTCAAATTCCCACACAGCCTTAGCCACCAAGACGCTCACGGATTCATTTGGTTGGGATGTTTTGAAGAACCCCCGCATTCCCCGAACTTGGAGCTTTCTGGTTATCTTTTCACCTCCTTGAAGGCCCTCATGAGTGGAATTAAATTTTCAACCGATTAGCAGGTGCAGAAAGGGGTTCTGGAGTAGGGGAAGGAGGTGACGGGCAATTTCTTTGAGGCGTGCATAAAGAAACTTGTGCCATGCCTCACAACATGTGTGGAGATTACGTGCAAAAAAAAAAAATCAAGGAGGAAGAGGGGCGGACATTACTAAAGCAACACTTTTTTCTCTGAAAGCAGGTTAGTTTTATTCAGGATTGCCATACGTCACCTCACTGCCTTAGCGGTTCTAGTTGCTTCAGTCCGGAAACGCGCGACTGCTACGGTCGCAGGTTCGAATCCTGCCTCGGGCATGGATGTGTGTGATGTCCTTAGGTTTAAGTAGATCTAAACTCTAGGGGACTGATGACCTCAGATGTTAAATCCTATAGTGCTCACAGGCATTTGAACATATTTTTGTCAGCTCACTGGTAAGGCCTGTGTGCCTACATGGAACCACTCTACTGTTCGATATCTGAGCCAATATTCTGTTGCATCAGCACCTCCCCAACATCCTCATACTGCTTCCAAGGGAGTGCATCCTTCATTGGGCCAAACAGATGGATGTCGGAAGATGCGAGATCCGGGCTGTAGGATGGGTGAGGAAGAACAGTCCAATGAAGTTTTGTGAGCTCGTCTCTTGTGCGCAAACTTGACTACAGCCTAACGTTCTCATAGAGAAGGAGAAGTGCACCTCGAATCAGAGTGTCTGCACGTTCCTACGTTGCAGGGGTCAGCTGCTTGCGGCCACCCAGAGCGCGGGAGATCGGACATGTTTGCGCGACCTTGTTGCGATGATGACAGACGCCTGGCCCAACGACTCACCGTGATTTTGTTCACGACTCGCCGTGCTTTTGTTCATTGCCGAGTCTTCATAGATATTCTGCAAGCATCTATGAATATCTGCGATGCTCTGGTTTTCTGTGAGAAGAGACTCAGTAGCAGCTCTCTGCTTGGAACGCACCTCCGTTACGGACACCATTTTGAAGGCTGCGTATAGCACTGCCACCAATCGGAACTTCTTAAAACTACAGGGATGTGGCGGCAATATTCGATATTCCGTCATTTCAACGAAAATTTGTCCAGAAAAACGATGTGTTGCATTACTTTTTGAACGTCCCTCGTATATCAACAATATCCTGTGATTTTTTTTTTCAAATACACTTTTCCTTAAAAAAAAATAAAAGTGTACTTTACTTTCTGAACATGCCTTGTAAAAGCGATACGACGCATCACTGAAGCCATACGAAGGTAGGGCATTGTGCAAAGAGAGAGGCGGAGAGTAAGAGATGGACTGGTGTATAGAGTGCTGTAGACTCTCGACCAAGGTGGATCGCCGCCGCCGCTGCCCGAGACGGCGAGCAGGAGAGACTGTTGCCCCTGCACTTGCGCCGCCCGCGTCTGTAATGGCCAGCGTAGCCGTGAGTCAGGACCGCTCCTGGTACGGATTGCAGCCGAGGCGAAACCCGGCCGATCGTCGCGGCCGATTGTAAGAGAACAGAACAGGTTCCCGCCGTGGGGAGCATTTCCTTTCTCCGCCGGCTGCGCAGACGTCGCTGCCCGCGGCGCTACGGGTGGCCGCAGTCACACACACACACACTTGGCCACCCCCAGGCGACGATGTCTGCGCCGCTAGTCCAACGTCTGAGCGGCGACAGCGATCGCTCCTATTTTCCGGCATTTCACTACGAAAGTAGACACTAATTATTCAGTTAATATGTTTGTGCTGCAGTTATTCGCAGCAAGAAATAATCGTTTTATAACTTTTAAAACCAGCTGCAACACAATGGTAATGGAATATATTCCGATTAAATTAGGCAGTACTGAGGGAATTTCGTTACGAAATGCCACAGTAGCAGCAGTAGTAGTAGTAGATAACTTTTTCTATTTGAGCCGCAAAGTAACTGACAATGGAGAGGGTATAAAATGTAGACCGCTAATAGAAAAAAGAGCAGGGTATTTCTGAAAAACAGGAATCTGTTACCAACTAATATTATTTTAAATGACGAAAGAGAAATTCCGACATCAGCTGCTATCAGGCATTGAAAATAATGATACCTTCAATACGAATGCTCTCTTCTTTTCGACCTCTTGTGGGAATCAAATGTTCAAATGTGTGTGAAACCTTATGGGACTTAACTGCTAAGGTCATCAGTCCCTAAGCTTACACACTACTTAACCTAAATTATCCTAAGGACAAACACGCACACCCATGCCCGAGGAGGACACGAACCTCCGCCGGGACCAGCCGCACAGTCCAACTTGTGGGAATCAGGCGAGACTGCGAGCGAGGAGGATAGTGAATGGACATCCTAGTGCGCGACACATGGAAATTTGAGCTTGACGAGAAGTGTGCTCGGATAGCCGAAGTGATTAAGGCGACCGCTCGCGATAAGCGAAAATTCGGGTCCAGATCAAATTTTCACTTGTCAGCATTGGATTTATTTCAATGTCCGATTGCAGCCGATGTAGGAATTTGTCTTTGGTCATGTGTACACGAATGCAGCCGGCCGGTGTGGCCGAGCGGTTCTAGGCGCTTCAGTCTGGAACCGCGCGACCGCTACGGTCGCAGGTTCGAATCCTGCCTCGGGCATGGATGTGTGTGATGTCCTTAGGTTAGTTAGGTTTAAGTAATTCTAAGTTCTCGGGGACTGATGACCTCAGATGTTAAGTCCCAAAGTGCTCAGAGCCATTTCAACACGAATGCAGATCAAGAAAGGTGTCTGTTCTTTAGGACACACACACACCTTAATTTAAGTGTTACGAAACCTTTTCTGGAGTGTAGCCTTGTGCTGAAGTGAAACGTGGGCTATGACAGTTTAAATAACAATAAAGTAGAACCGTCTGGATGTGGCGAATAGAAGAATACTGAAGCTTAGATGGGTAAATCAAGTAACTAATGAAGAGGTACTGAGTCGAATTGAGGAAATACGAAATTTGTGGCATAGTTTTACTAAAAGAAGGAATTAGTTGATATGACACATCCTTAAGCACCAAGATGTTATAAATTTGGTAAGGGAGAGAAGTGAGGGAGGTGAAAGTTGCTTCGAATACAGTAAGCTGCTTCAAATGGATTTAAATTTCAGCAGTTATTCAGAGATGAAGACAACTGCGCTGGACTGACTAATGTGGAGTCTTCGGAATGAAGACCACAATAACAATTTCAGACTCCCATCACTTTAAAAGAGGACACGGTAGAACAAGTGCCACATAACCCCATTTTCACCTTACACGTCCCTGATTCCCTTCAAATAACCTCTAAACAAAAATCCAATCCTCTGAACACCTAGAATCCGAAGCCCTTACCCATGCCCTGATAGATGAGGTAAAGAACAGAAAGAAAAAGGTGATTCGCGCTACATCAACGGTGTAATATAGCACATCCTACACCCTTACGCGAAACAAAGTCCGAAAAGTGCAAAACTAGAACATTTATTTAAACATTATTATACGAACAATTACGAAACAATAAATATCACATTTAAAAACAAAACTGTATTTAGTTCCTAGTCCATGCGAATACATCCAATTTTCGTCTCATACTGCGACTTCCTCTAAGGACTTTTCATTTGTTCGGACGATTTTTTTGTACATTTCGTTACATTACTTGACGTGAATGTTTGTGAGCTTCGGAATCAATCTGGAGCAGTCTTCATAGCTAAATGTTCGTACTTAGTCGAATTTACTACTGTCTTCCATATTCTTCAGAGTGTTTTCATCTCAATTGTCGATTCTCTTAAATCGTATTAAGCACAGCTTCCACGTTTTTAACCTTTTTTTTCATTTTTGAAACAATAACCGATTTCTTTCGGTCTTCAAGGTATTTATCATTGACGGAAGCGTGACCACAACGAATTTCTGTAAAACCTTCTGTAAATGTGATCGTTTACCAAAAGTTCAACGAAGCAATTTGTTGTGGACTTCCAGGAAAATTCGCCAACAATCATCCAACGGAAGTCTGCATCAAGCAGTGAACGCTTTCGCTTTCGGTTGGCCTAACGATGCGGTGACATTTTTCAAAATAACAACTCGTTTGTAACGTTTTGTTCAGCTTAATAATGCTTGTGATGGATTGGGGCAGAAATAGTAAAAAAAAAAAAGTTCAAATGTGTGTGAATTCTTAAGGGACCAAACTGCATAGGTCATCGGTTCCTAGGCTTACTCACTACTTAAACTAAGTTAAAGTAACTTATACTAAGAACAACACGCACACCTATGCCCGAGGGAGGACTCGAACCTCCGGCGGGGGTGGCCGCGCAGCCCGTGACAGGACGCCTCAAACCGCGCGCCCAGAAATAGTCCAAAACATGGAATTAGGTGTTCACATCCTGTAGAAAATTTAGGGTAAAGTGTAGAGACAGAAGACTAATGCTGCAAAACAAAGAGGGCGCAATCAGTGCGAAAGATCAAAATATACAAGTTTCTGCTAAGAGGCAGTGTCCCAACTTCTTGTCACTGATGTGCATCTTGTACTTTGAAGAATCGATGAACGAAGCGAAAGAAAATTTTTATGTTCGTGGGTTCGAAGACAGCCCATCTGGCTGGAAGAAAGAATGGAATGGACAGCATACTTAGCACATATGACTAAACGATAAACAAAGCTAAGAGAATGGAGAGTAGTAGAAAGGAGAATGAACAGTGCCGTTCCAAAACTGGGTACAACACAGTAGCGAAAGACGTGAAATAAATCTCCCATCTAGGAAGGAAGCTTACATGGGATGGCCGAAGCAAGCACAGAAGTTGGTAGTAGATTGGGATAGGCGAAGAAAATTTCCTCCAATAAAAGAGCTGTATTGATTTGGAAATGAAAGTGGGCATCTGGAGCACTGCACAGTATGAAAGTGAAATGTGGATCACTGAAAATCTGGAGAAGAAGAAAATGGAAGAATTTACAATGTGATGCTACTGAAAATGAATAAAGTGGAAAGACAAGGTACCATAAAGTATAGACGGGGAAAAGTGTCAAGGTTGCTCTTATCAGAAGAATGGGAACTTAGTAGGACACCTGCTAAGACAGCCATAAATAGTTAACCTGAGGTTGGGAGGTTAATTAGAAGTGGAAAATAGTAGCGGCAGGAAATGATTCGAATATGCAAAACAGATTGTAGAGTATGTTGAGTGTATCAGTCAAGCAGAGATGAAAGAAATTAGCGTAAGAATTAAGAAGATGGACAGCAGTCTCTTTTCTTTCTTATTTTTTAAAAAAAAGAAAGACGAAGTAATAATTCCAAAATGAATTTTCGCTTTGCAGCGGAGTGCGAACTGATTTGAACCTTCCTGGTAGATTAAAACTGTGTGCCAGACAAGGACTCGAACGTGGGACCCTTGCCCTACGCAAGTACGTGCTTCACCGACTGAGCTACCCGAGCACGGCTCACGACCCTCCCTCACGGCTTTCCTCTCCCAGTACCTCCTACCCTCCAAAATTCGCTGTCCTACCACATACTTTACCGGACACTTTTTTAACCTGCTAGCAAGTTTCTAAGTGGTAATTGGCTCCTATCCGCCTTCATAAAAATAACACTGCAGTGATTCTGTACCATGGAAAGGGGTACACATCCTCTCCTAATAGTTCAATAGTTTAATTTCTAATGGCTAAGGTCCGCAGTAATGCAGAGCTTTTTGAAATACATCATATTCCCATCGATTGTAAAAATTAATTTTTTTCCACTAGTGCAGTTTCGGACTTACGGTCATTATCAAAGTGGTATAATGCGAAAGGCCGTGTTTCAGCACATTTCAAACTTTAAAAATCGGCTCACACATACATATGTTATATTCATATCTGAGCTTTCTAATAATGTTAACGGAAGTCAAAATAAACCACTATGCTCGTACACGTTCACATGCGAATATTGACATAAGTGTTCTTGTCGATGAAATCGAGAAAAAAATTATAACTGATTGTTCAGATATTTATAATCTTTTTTCTCCTATTCAGTCATGTAACCGTCAGTGAAGCCACAGGTAATGTCTCAACCTGTCAGACAAGTAACAAACTTGTAATTATAACCTCAAAATTAAAATCCTAAACACCATGACTCAGTCGCCATGTACGAAAATTCAAGCCGTTACAGAAGTTTGGTGCCTGTACTACATGACGAGGAAACTGTTCAGCTCAGTTTACTTGACACAGAACAATTGTCATCTGTCATTTTCAACTATATTGTAAAACTTTTGATACCTCTCCTATAGGGTGTTTAGGCCACAAAATTCAAATTTCTTAGTGTCGTAGTTGCATTACCTGCTCCGACTGAACAGCAAGGTGCTTGTCATTGCAATACAGTGTCGTTGTTTTATCACGACGGGTCCAAACTGAATTAATAAAAAGTCATTCTCGACGTATTTACCGACGTTAAAGCAGATTAGCTGGCCTAGAAGGGCGGTTAGCATATTACGCCACAAGCAGAATATCCTACTGATTCGTCGTTATTCGCTTTAAGATGCAAGAACTCGATGTGATGACAAGCCACGTTCGGTAAGTACACAAAAAAGTATAATAGGGACCGTGTATTCTTAGCTCGACGTTAACGGTGCGGAAAATGCCACAATATTAGCGTTAACGACCACAGTTAGGTCACTGAAGTGTTGTGAAGGAAGGCATACTTTGCCAGTAATCTGAAAATATAACGTTCTTCACTAGGCGAATGACAGTAAACGCTCAACTGAAGGCAAAAAAAAAGAGGGGCGAAAGGAGGGAATGGGTTTGCAGGAGATAAATACGCCGAACGAGAATTATGTAGATGTGGAGGGACCGAAACAGGTTTCTGAAGCCTAGCATGGGGGTATTTCTCTCGATGCTGGCAGTTCTGTTACGATATTGAATGGTTTGGCATGTGTAGTCAGCGAGCATACTCCTTAATGAGGAACGGCTGAAGCGACAAGCCGAATATCTCTCCGAGACGTGTACTGTGGCTTAATTACTGGCAAGTGCCGGGCGAAAAAAAGAGGCACAAGCCGCCGAGCTGATTTGCAGCCGCAGGTGAACGGTACGAAATTGTGTCCTGATTTGCTTAATCCCGCAGCCGGTTCGACAACTTCGGTTCGGCGCGGCGGCACAGTTAAAGAGCCGACCGGACCGATCGGTCGGACTTGAATGAGCCCGCTTCCCCCTCCACTGCGCATGCGCACCCAGCACGAGCGCCGAACGCGACCGTCTCTCTACGCCCTCCCCCCCCCCCCCCCCAGTCACACCCCTCACCATGCCATTAATCCTTTCTCATCCTGCACGCCGTCTCATACATCTTAGGGTTTCCAAGTTGCAAGTCGGGCGGAAATTAGCCCGCCATCTTCGGATGCAGCGGTGCCCGCTTCCTCAATTCGTGTCGAGATGCTCCACGGGCCGTCACAAGATCTCCTGTGGAAGTTGGGCAGTTGTTGTTGGAGTTGCTAACAACACTCCGCCAACGTGCGAAGGATTTCCCTTTAAGCGATGGTAACGACAGAAGTATCTGGGGACACTAAATAACATTAAGAATGTTTCAAAGTGAGAATTACAGGATGACAGCTACATTTCATGTGATTGTATTGAGGTGAAGGATGTGGCACACACATGAAATAGAGTCCTATCAGTCTTAATAGATGCACTCTCGAAGATCTATGACTGGGAAACATCGCAGTATTTACGTCGCCCAATACCGATCCGAAAATTTTAGAAGAGATGAGATAGGTCAGCGACCATGGCAGAAAGCTCTCCCGGAAAGCACGAAAATGTAAAGTAAGTATTAAAAAGAGAATAGATGTTTCCGAAACGCGGGGCTAACGAAGGATTCAGAATATTTGAAGAGTTCTGGGTATATGGTCGGAGAACTAGTGAAAAATGTACTGCATCGAAGAGGGGAGATTTTTGGCTCAACTTGACTGAAAGAAGGGATAGGACACATCGTGAGATATAAAGAATAACCTGAACTTAACTGTTTGCTTCTTCCAGCTGCGGATTACATTTTGAGTATTCTGCTCTATTTACTGACTCCTCCTCTCCTCGAGTACTACATCAATTGGTGGTATGACGTTATTTGTTGTACAGAACTGAATGTAGTGTGCTTTTTGAAAATTGAGAGAGAGTCCATTTTCAGACAACCACTTAATAATTCTTTGGAAAATATCGTATACCAACTCTTCTGTTGCTTTCTCTCTAATGGGATTTATTTTAACACTAATGTCGTCTGCAATGAGTACCAATTTTGCTTGTTGAATGTTAAGTGGAAGGTTCACTCCATCAGGAATGGAGTGAACGCAAAACTGAGCGCTCTGGAACTCCCTTTGTGATTTTTCCCCAGTTACTAAAATTTTCTACCTTTCTGACATCGTCTGAATTATTCAGCACAACCTTTTCCATTCTGTTAAGTATGATTCAAATCAGCTGTGCGGTTTCACAGCAAGGATTAGCCTTATATCTCTGATCAATGTTTTATTATTATTATTATTATTATTTATTCTTGTGATATGTTTTCGTTATCTGCAATCTACAGCCGGCCAGTGTGGCGGTGCGGTTCTAGGCGCTTCAGTCTGGAACGGAGTGACCGCTACGGTCGCAGGTTCGAATCCTGCCTCGGGCATGGATGTGTGTGATGTCCATAGGTTAGTTAGGTTTAATTAGTTCTAAGTTCTAGGCGACTGATGACCTCAGAAGTTAAGTCTCCTAGTGCTCAGAGCCATTTGAACCATTTACAATCTATACAGAAACAAAATTGCCTCAGAACAGGAAAAAAGTCAGAAAAGTCATTAATTGAGAAGATAATGAGACACGGTTGCAGCCTGTGCTCTACATTATTTAGTCCCTACTTTGAGCAAGCAGTAAACGAAATCAAGGAGATACTTGGAAAGGGAATTAAAATTCAGCGAGAAGAAATAAAAACTGGGCTGTTTCCCGATGACATTGCAGTTCCGTGATTGGCCGCAACGGACTTAGGATAGAGCTCTAAAACAGAAATATCAACAAATGGCAAACAAGCGTAATTGAGTGAAGTGGCATTAAATCAGGCGATGCTGACAAAATTGTAAGAAATGAGATACTGAAAATAGTAGATGTATTTCAGGAGCAAAATAAATGACGAGTTCCGAAGTAGAGAGGATATTAACTGCAAACTGGCACTAGCAAGAAAATTCTTTCTAAAAGGAGAAATTTGCTAACATCGAATATAAATTTAAGCATTAGAAATTTTCTGTAAGAATTAGTCTGGATCGTATCCTTGTACGGAAGTGAAACTTGAATGATGAACGGCTCAGACAAGAAGAGAATAAAAGTGAAATGTGGTGCTGCAGAAGAATCTTGAAGATTAGACAGGAGTATTACGTAAGTACTGAAGTACTGAATCAAAGCAGAGAGAAAATAGATTTATGGCGCAACTCGAGTAAAATAAGAGATCGACGCATCAAGGAATTGTGCAGTTTGGTAAGTGGGAGAAGTGTCTTGGGAGGGGGTGTGGAATAAAAATTGTAGGAGGAGACGAAAACAAGACAATGGTAAGTAGGTTGAAGAGGATCTAGTTAAGCATCGATGAAGAGGCTTGTGCAGGACAGACTAGCATCGAGAGCTGCGTTTAACCAGTATTCAGTCTGGGGACCATCACAAGCATAACAAAAACATTCATTCTATTGTTTTGATTAAACTGAAAATTTTGACAATAGCATGTAAATACATTCTGTTTTGATAGACTGAGTGAACATGTTGTAGTACAGGGTGTTTACATTCAGACGCTTTATTACGCTCGACAATCGTATACGGTAAAACTGTATGAGAACGGATTTCACGCTGCATGTCTCCCTCTATCAGTGAAGACTGTGTGTGTGTGTGTGTGTGTGTGTGTGTGCGGTGCAGAATGAAAGCAGGCGCCAGCTGCTATCTTATCGCCGCCGACAGCGTTCAGATCAAGACAAAACAATGCACTCGCCGCTTCCCAGCGTACATCGTGTTTTGCAAGCACGGAGTGACTCAGTGTTCCTTGACATGCGAAAAATACGTGACGTGAGGCCTCACCGGCTGAATATTAATTGAAACCCGGTAGCACAATGCCAGTGTCCCCGTGTCTGGAACGTGTTCCGGTTGTCGGCGGTGCGACGAACCGGTTAGGGAGATTCGTTCCGTCGACGGCGGGCCGCCGTCGACAGGTGACGCATTTCGGATTTTTGGCCAGCGGGGACCACCGTGGCTCGTTGTCAGTGTGGGGATGGGGGCGGGGGCGTTATCTGTGGAGGGGGCGGCGGCCCTTCCAGGAGACACGGTCTGCTGGCGGCCGGAAGCCGCCGCTGCCAGAAACACGGCGGTTCACGCGAACATCCGACAGCCCCCTATCTGCCGTCACTCCGTATCTGTCTCCCCCCTGATGGGAGCGTCTGCCGCTCAGTTTGGAAACGGCGCAACGGAACCGCTCTGTCTGATCCACTGACGTTTCGGCAGTCCGTAACCGCTTAGTTATTCCGCCTGTTCTGATAATATTCACGGCCCTGTGCGAATATGAATTGCTCTCTCCCTTTGCCAATCCTCTCCTGCTTTTTAAGGGTGAAAAATAGCAATATTCCTTACTTTTTTTGCTGATAATTTTCTCGGCGTGTCATCGCAGGAATGCAAATGTCCAGATAATATTCACTGTTTATGTGCGAACATGGAGTATCTCTTCCCGTCCTCCACCTTCTTTCATATAACGCCAAAACTTCAGTGTTGATCCAGTGTTCCCACACTTTCAGGGTACCAGAATGAGATTTTCACTCTGCTGCGGACTGTGCGCCGATATGAAACTTCCAGGAGTGCTAGTTCTGCAAGTTTCGTAGGAGATATTAAAAAAAATGCTCAAATGGCTCTGAGCACTATGGGATTCAACGTCTAAGGTCATCAGTCCCCTAGAACTTAGAACTACTTAAACCTAACTAGTCTAAGGACATCACACACATCTATGCCCGAGGCAGGATTCGAACCTGCGACCGTTGCGGTTGCGCGGTTCCAGACTGAAGCGCCTAGAACCGGTCGGCCACACCGGCTGGCTAGGAGAGCTTCTGTCAAGTTGAGAACGTCATTTTGATAGTGATAAAGCGGTGCAAACGTAGGTGAGGTCAAACATTCTACAGTGTTGGAATCAACAAACAGGTCTCTCTTTGGGAGAAACGTGTTTGTCGCCAGGGTGACTACGTTGACAAATACGTATGTAGGCATGAAGAATAAAGATGTAGAACGGTAATAAAGTTTGTTTTATTTAAAAGACTTTAAGATTTTTCATATTGAAGATTCGGAAGCATTACTTTTCAGCAAGCCCTCGAAGTCTGTTACATCGCGGGAGGTACACATTAAGGTGAGCGTTAACAACGAAAGCTGGGACACACATATTAACGTAGGTGTGTTGTTAGAAAGCTTTGCAGTATTTTTTTCTTTTTACAAGAGTGCTGTGGTTCTGTGACTCATCGGCAAAGTGCCAGACTTCAGACTAAAATATTCGACGATCGTGGTCCGGTTGCCCCTAGAATTTTTTCTGTCATTTGCCGGTTTTTCACCGCTGGCAACAATTTGCAAATGCGAAAAACATCCAAGCTGTACGTCCTCACTGGAACGTAGATCACTCTTTAACTGAAGGGATTATCAGTTCGAGGTGGGAGGCGCGCAAGCGGATTCATACCACATACAATAGAATCAAGTCTAGTAAGAGCATTGTAGTGTTCATACCACCCTTCGGTTTAATGACAGTTTTAACTTTTATTATTTATTAGAAACAGATAACGCAACTTTCCTGTAATTTTACTGCCGGCCGGAGTGGTCGAGCGGTTCTAGGCGCTACAGTCTGGAACCGCGAGATCGCTACGGTCGCAGGTTCGAATCCTGCCTCGGGCATGGATGTGTGTGATGTCCTTAGGTTAGTTAGGTTTAAGTAGTTCTAAGTTCTAGGGGACTGATGACCTCAGAAGTTAAGTCCCATAGTGCTCAGAGCCATTTGAACCAACCTGTAATTACTTCCATCAAATTAATTCCTCAGCTTATCATATTAGGACCACACTAACATCGTATTCCCCCTCCTCCTCCCCTCCCCACTCTCTCTCCGCGCACGTTCATCCCTCTGTTTATTGCACTCAGATCAGATACGAGAGTTATCATGCCCACAAGAATGCGGTGTTGGTATCTCGAATCATGGAGAAGGATTGTCTGGGATGATTTACGGTAGAAGGTGGTACACGCCGATGGTAGGGCGCAAGTATGTAGAATACTACTTCTGGTGATGCATTCCATTGACCAACAGCACACGGCTCAGGCAGATATTATCGTGTGTGTGTGTGTGTGTGTGTGTGTGTGTGTGTGTGTGTGTGTGTGTGTGTGTGTGTCAGGGTGGAGGAGGACAAAGGATTACATAAGGTCTCTACTTCGTCTCACCGGCGATAAACACATGAAGCCTCTGTCCGATTATATGCGTCTATTTATCCTTCTGCAGCAAACTCTATCTTCTGCAAGGCAATACACCACACAATCGCTCAAGAACTGAGCAAGACCAAAATATTTCGATAAAAGCCTGGTTAATAAACCAAAAACGGTGCGAAAATATGTCGGCATCAAATACTGGACACCATTGTGGTATTTAAAATTTTCTTTAGACTTTCGTTTCGTAGAACGGGACGAAGGAAATCGTCTACGTGCAAATATTTTGCCTAATACTTCGAAATACACCCTACACTGAACACATACCGACACAAGCGGATTTACTGTCACAGTTTCTTCGGAGTACTGGTCTGCTGGGTTTTCGAGCAGCCTGTCACGTAGGGCAGGATAATGCTGGACGGGAAAAAGACTCAGGGACAGAAGAGGAACGAAAAGAAACGGCAGGTGAGGGAAGAACGCAAAAGACATACTGCCAAGGCGGCAGGCTGTTCGAAATGCGCGTTACGACGTCGCTGCCAAATCCAGTAGCGCACGCTCGTTTAGTATGCCCCGCAGAGTGGCCGCCAAATGGCCCACGCGTTAAACGGAAGACCGCCCTGCCCGTATAAGGCCGCATCTCGTTACCACGGCAAAACCACGCGGCAGACGGAGGGCAGCGCTTCTCGAACGCCAATCTTTTCTCCAGGTCCCCCCCAGGGAGGCCTTGCGAGCTTAGCCATCATTTTCAAAACTCTGCGGGTTCTGTCACGTGCACAAATCACAGCCCGTTCAGCTAGTACGGGAGAAGAATTCTGAACCGCTAACGCCAGTCTCATACTTCACGAGACTCGCGGGAGGGGAACACTGCATTCGTGTTCGTAAAGATCCGGGTTCAAATCTCGTCCCTGACATTCCTTGACATCGGTAGAACTACAGGGGCACAACAGGTATTTTCATCAGTTCTTATGTTATCTTCCCTGAGCCAGTGTTCTTACTTTGGGGTCGTAATTATACAGAGCAGTAGAGGATCCGAACTTGTAAGGTAAGGAGAAAATGACCAGGTCAGAACATTTCGTTTTTTAGGGTTCTGAATCTCAGCAGGTAAAAACGGAACCCTTTTAAGGATCAATTATTCAAAAAAAAGTCTTAATCGCATTTTTTATTATTATTATACCGCCAACCGGTTTCAACCAGACGTAGGGGTCATCTTCTGGGCGTTTACGCCATTGGTCGACTGCTGGTGGTGTCACTCCTGTCTACATAACGGAAGGAAACTATGAGTTATGTAGACAGGAGTGACACCACCAGCAGTCGACCAATGGCGTAAACGCCCAGAAGATGACGCCTACATCGGGTTGAAACCGGTTGGCGGTATAATAATAATAATAATAAATGCGATTAAGACTGTTTTTTGAATAATTGATTAATCATACTAATCGCTGCTTCATCTCCACAACCATGTTGTCCAAAAAACCTTTTAAGGATCACTGTGTTGTCCGTTTGTCTGTTAGTCCGACTATTAAAAACCCATTTTCGTCAGGAACCATGTAGTCGTATCAAGTTAAAAATTGTGTCACATACTAAGTAAGGCCTAAGGGGTCTTGGCAGTGTAAAACACTTAGGCTTCTAAGTGAATGCAATCAACCGAGATCAAACGAGACTCCTATTTATGTCAAATATTTTAATTTTCACAAACTCTAAAATGGTTCAAATGGATCTGAGCACTATGGGACTTAACATCCGAGGTCATCAGTCCCCTAGAACTTAGAACTACTTAAACCTAACTAACTTAAGGACGTCACACACATCCATGCCCGAGGTAGGATTCGAACCTGCGACAGTAGCGGTCGCGCGGTTCCAGACTGAAGCGCCTAGAACCGCTCGGCCACACCGGCCGGCTCACAAACTCCCTCATCAAAACTAACACCCTACTTTCCCAATTCCTAGAATTATAAAATTTGGTAAGAAGCAAAGTTTCACAGTACAAGTAAAGGAACAACTCCTGCAACTGTGAATTTGTTATTATATCACACGAAAAAAATATTTTTTTCTTTTGTAATTTGTTATCCGACTGCCTGTCTATTCGTGTGTTAACGCCCTTTTCTCTCCGGAACGCGTGGACATATCAAGTTTAAATTTATGTCACATACTAAGGCCTACGTCCCCTTGGCGGTGTAAAAAGTTCAAGCTTCCAAGTCAATGTAATGAAAAGATACGGCATTTAATTCACATGTTCTATACTCGCAGACTCACTCATCAAAACCTCTAGGGTACTTCTCGTTGGCCTAGAAACGTGATATATGGCAAGAAGCAAGGTTTCACAGTATAAGCGAAGAAAAAAATCATAAAATGTCAATTTGTAAATATATCACCGAAAAATATATTTTTTTTGTCATTTGTTATCCGACTGCCTGTCTGATCTTCTGTTAATACCGCTTTTTATCAGGAATAGCTAAATGTATATCATGCCTGTCTCGGTACACATAACAGGCAAAAAAAGTCTATATTCTTGATTTTCGCGATGGATGAACTATCGATATACATAATTAAATTTGTACGGTATCCTCGATCCGTGAGACATACTCCGGATTTTTTTTTCTTTTTACTGTCTTAAGTCTGAATATGCATTACAGCGGGTCTCATATTTTGCAGCGTTCTCTCAAATATCCGTGTTGCCTGACAGGTGTTCATGATAGGGATGTAGCTCCTGTCACACCAGCACTCTCCGCTTTATACACTTCGAAAAGAGCAAATCTCTGCCACGTCGGCGGTGCATTTTAATGGGAGATCACACTCAAGGCCCAACGCTATCTTCTCAAGTTGTCGAGAATCTTATCGAGTTCTCTGTGATTTGAATGTCCCACTCTGCAGTGTATTTTTACCCACGGCAATAAAGTCCTGCCAGTTTGGACACCACCTGTTGCCAAACTCTTCCCTACACATTCG
Source organism: Schistocerca serialis cubense (assembly GCF_023864345.2). Lineage (NCBI taxonomy): Eukaryota > Metazoa > Arthropoda > Insecta > Orthoptera > Acrididae > Schistocerca > Schistocerca serialis. The sequence continues at coordinate 155,333,242 of NC_064642.1, forward strand.
TGTGGTCCTTCGATCACTACAACTTGCTGTCCCTTACATTAAATACAAGCCTCCACGTTCCTGTAAGAGTAATGCTCCAAGTTCGATAATCAGTTATGAACTATAATCAGTGGTAAACTTCTACATCTACATCTACATCCATACTCCGCAAGCCACCTGACGGTGTGTGGCGGAGGGTATCCTGAGTACCTCTATCGGTTCTCCCTTCTATTCCAGTCTCGTATTGTTCGTGGAAAGAAGGATTGTCGGTATGCTTCTGTGTGCGCTCTAATCTCTCTGATTTTATCCTCATGGTCTCTTCGCGAGATATACGTAGGAGGGAGCAATATACTGCTTGACTCTTCGGTGAAGGTATGTTCTCGAAACTTTAACAAAAGCCCGTGCCGAGCTACTGAGCGTCCTTCCTGGAGAGTCTTCCACTGGAGTTTATCTATCATCTCCGTAACGCTGCCGCGATTATTAAATGATCCTGTAACGAAGCGCGCTGCTCTCCGTTGGAGCTTCTCTATCTCTTCTATCAACCCCTATCTGGTACGGATCCCACACTGTTGAGCAGTATTCAAACAGTGGGCGAACGAGCGTACTGTAACCTACTAGGCCGGCCGGGGTGGCCGTGCGGTTCTAGGCGCTACAGTCTGGAACCGAGCGACCGCTACGGTCGCAGGTTCGAATCCTGCCTCGGGCATGGATGTGTTTGATGTCCTTAGGTTAGTTAGGTTTAATTAGTTTTAAGTTCTAGGCGACTGATGAGCTCAGAAGTTAAGTCATTTGAACCATTTTGTAACCTACTTCCTTTGTTTTCGGATTGCATTTCCTTAGGATTCTTCCAATGAATCTCAGTCTGGCATCTGCTTTACCGACGATCAACTTTATATGATCATTCCATTTTAAATCACTCCTATTGCGTACTCCCAGATAATTTATGGAAGTAACTGGTTCCAGTTGCTGACCTGCTATTTTGTAGTTAAATGATAAGGGAACTATCCTTCTATGTATTCGCAGCACATTACACTTGTCTACATAGAGATTCAATTGCCATTCCCTGCACCATGCGTCTATTCGCTGCAGATCCTCCTGCATTTCAGTACAATTTTCCATTGTTACAACCTGTCGATACACCACAGCATCATCTGAAAAAAGCCTCAGTGAACTTCTGATTTCATCCACAAGGACATTTACGTATATTGTGAATACTTCAGTATGGACATTACGCAGATCATTCTGTGCTATCGTCGCGCAGTGATAGGTCCGCTGTTAGAGGGGTGAAGGGCAGTGGGACGGAAAAGTGGACCGAACGCATGCACGACACGAATAGTGCAGTCCTGGAGGAAAACATCAGCCGACTAATTGTTAGACGACGTAGTAGTGGGCCAATGTCGGTAGTTCAGGATGTAGCGTCGGCGCCAGCTGACGCCCCCCCCCCCCCCCCCCCAGCTTTTCCGTGACTTAAGGATAACACTGTTTTTCCAGGCAGCGCCCTCAGCATCGATGCGTTAGGAAGATGGTTCTAGAATGAAATATTCACTCTGCACCGGAGTGTTCGCTGATATGAAGCTTCGTGGCAGATTAACACTGTGTGCCGGACCGAGACTAGAAACTCGGGAACTTTGCCTTTCGCGGGCAAGTGCTCTAGCGACTGAGCTACCCACGCACGACTCACGACCCGTCCTCACAGCTTTAATTCCGGCAGTACCTCGTCTCCTACCTTCCAAATTTCGCAGAAGCTCTCCTGCATACCTTGAAGAACTAGCACTCGTGGAAGAAAGGATATTGCGGAGACATGGCTTAGCCACAACCTGAGGGATGTTTCCAGAATGAAATTTTCACTCTGCAGCGGAGTGTGCGCTAATATGAAACTTCCTGGCAGATTGAAACTGTGTGCTGGACCGTTCTGCAAGGTATGCAGGAGAGCTTCTGCGAATTTTGAAAGGTAGGAGACGAGGTACTGGCGGAATTGAAGCTGTGAAAGCCGGGTCGTGAGTCGTGCTTGGGTAGCTCAGTTGGTAGAGCACTTTCCCACGAAAGGCAAAATGTCCCGAGTTCGAGTCTCGGTCCGGCACACAGTTTTAATGTGCCAGGAAGTTTCAAGAAGATGGTTGTCATGAAATTTACAGCAATTAACAACAATGGGCTCACACACTTTGCTCACTCCGAACTTCGTACTACACTAAATCTTCTTTTCCGACCATTGGGTTCTTATTTCTAAATGCTCACTTTAGGGTCGCCTGCCACCAATTATCGGCGCAATTTTGACGTCAAAAGTGTGGACATGCAGCAGTCAACCACAGCCCAGAGACGGGCGTTGCTAGGTTTACTACTTATTCATCGGTTGGTATTAAAGTGAGGCTGTAATTAAGACGAAGTTGATCTTAACTCTACAGTACTACAGTATGGTCCTAAAATGGGGTACACACCTGCTTTACTCCATCCTGATTGCCATTTATTGAGGAGCCTACAATTTGTTGTGGAATTTGAGCGACATTACAAGCTCAAGTTTCTTTTAATTTTCAGATACGTTAAGTGATGCCAGAGCTGAAAGTCACAGAAATAAAACTACCTGGAGGCCTCTGGAAATCAAACCCAAGCCTTCAGCTTTCTGGACTAACATTTGCATTTCCTAAATATAAGGAAATCTGCAATCTATTAATCTGCCTTGTATTACGTTCCAAATGTAAGCAGTGATAGGGCACATAAAAAGAGGAGGACAGCTGTGCAGATAGAACTTGAGATTTTGTGGTTCTCAAGGACCAAGAGAATGGCAATAGTTCAGTTCACGAAGCGAAACGTGCACTTGAGTATTCTGCATTCATGCCGGTGAGACCAAACGTAATTCTTAGATAGAAAGCGAGAAACTAGTCACGTTCCCGACTAAAAGTCGTGACGGCAACACACCCGGCGTAACGTTTAGATATATTTCGTCTGGCCGAAGATTCTCATTTAAATTCAATACTGATTGCTGTGTGCGCCAGTTCTAGCAACTCAACTCCGCATTGTATTCAGTCGGTTAGCTAGGTCGCCCGTTCTCTGCTGTTCGGAATAGCTTAGGTCGTTTTCTTCTCACATTAGTGTGACCAATGAGAATATAGGTAAGTGGAGATAAATTGTTCTCTAAATCGAGTTTGCATTTCTAATACGTACTATCTAAAAAGGTGATACATTGCGAATACAATCTTCACTTCACGTAGAGGAGAAGTCTTGCGTGGACTATAAAATGCTGAGCGAGGTGGCTGAGTGGTAGGACGCATTTGGGAGGAGGTTGGTTCAAATCTTCGTCCGGCCATCCAGATTTAGCTTTTTGGTGGCTTCCTCAAAACGCTTGAGGTTAATGCCCGCTATTCACCGATGACCACTGTATTACATTCTTCATCTCTTCCTAAAAAAAGAGAAAAAAATAAATAGCAGAATCTCTTAAGTAATAGTCTGTGGCATACCAGTTGTTGACTGCTTCCGGATTATAGCTCAAAGCATGTAGTCAGTGTTCAAATTAATCGAAAGTAGTAGCAACAAAATTTAAAAGCTAAGGTCTGTTTTGGTGTGACACGAAAATATTCCTACACGACAAAGTCTCTTCCCTAACGTCTACAACACTATTAACATGAATACTGACAGACTAAGTGCATCTATTGAGAAATAATCTCATTTGTTCACAACCTTATTTGCAAACAGTGCTGCTAATTGCACTGGAACACGATCCTGTGCTCTCAGGTAAATAAAGGCATGAAGCTAAGTAGCACGCCTTTTTTAACGGCTTCTTTAATATTTACTTTCTTTTCAATTTGTGATTCTTCTCGGAAATAGTGAGGTGCAAATATTTATCTTCCAGGCAATACACAGGGGAACCAAAATGGGATGGAAATGGAGAACAGCAACGGTGAACAGTCGGGAAATGTTTGTGAAAGATTTGCATTTTAAAAGTGAAAGTTTGTTTCTTCTTTTTAATAATTATTTGTATTGTAAAGCTGTTACTTTGAAACATTCAGCAGTTTGTGCAATGGGATTTTCGATAAAATAAAATATTTCGGGACTAATATTCTGCCTATCTTCTACGTATGTTTTAGTAAAAACGCAAATCCTATTCGTGGGAACGTGATAGCAGAAGGGGAGAGTGAGAGTGATAACCGTTTTTTACAGAAAAACGGTAGGTGAATCATGGCTACTGTGGAAAATAACTTTTTATTTCCTTTGAACTTCTATTTTCATCGTCCTACACTCTGAAAACTGTTGCTTACTGAGTGAAAACTGTGCTCCGCTGCTCGCGTGTAACGTAGCAAGAGGCGGAGAACGTAAGATTGTTTGATGACGAAACTCCTTTTACCTCGCATGATAGCTAGAAACGAGTGTGCTCCCACTACCTTGTGCGTGATTTCCACAGTGAATGCCTTTTCAGCCACAAAAGTAGTTTTTACTTTCAGAAAGACGACACCGTGTCCTGTAGAATACTGTACTACAATGAACGTGGGCGATGCTATTCTTTTTTGCTGAACACAGAAAATGCCTTTACTTTAGGTATTTATCCATCCCTTTAAAAGCAGATGTGGAGTAAACCACAAACGATTTCAGAGATTTGTTTACTCATACTCGTTTAACTACTTATTCAAAAATTATCGACTGATTTTATTGTTACAGGAAAAGAAAAACAGCTTGCGCAACCAAGCGGAACTGATTTCTACGGGCTTTCCAGCACGCCAACATTCTTTACCAACTGTGGCAGCAGATAAGTTATTTGTGAGGTCTTTCAGTTGGTTGCTATTTAAGTACACGTTTAACGTGCCTAGATGTCCAATCATTTCTGACAAAGCCCGCTCCGAACGTGGAGTTCTAGGAACTGGCGTTATGAATGCAGTGAAAGTTACGGCATGAAATATTTCCCTTCGCAATAGTCCAAGCGTAAACGGTGTTGCGGAACACGGTGACGCAAATCACGTGATTGGCTAGCGAAACGCCGAATATATATATATATATATATATATATATATATATATATATATATATATATCTTCTTTATGTTACCCGACGAGAAGCTTTGATTACCCGTGTTACCACTTAGATCCAGTTCATATAAGCATATTTAACAAACTCATCTAGACATGACCAGCAAAAGCTATGCAAATGTTATGTAAAACTGTCGTACTACAAATGACATGTAATGAAGTGACTTTAACGAGACCAGTGAATCTTTTTTGGAATGTAGGTTGTAGTGTTGAGAGACCAGCTAACGTAAATAAAAATCTTGATTTAAAAAAAAGAAATAGAAGAAATCTGGAGTAATGAGTAAATAATGCTTTATGTGATAGTTTCCAAATTTATTTAGTTTTGATAAAAATTTGATACTCCTGGAGGAAATAGTGCAAACTGTACATTGTGCATCAAACATGAACTGGTTTGAGAGCAATTAATTGAACACTTAAGTAAATTTCCGAATTTTTTCAGCAGGCTTGTCTCTCGTCTATCGAATGCAGACGACAACAGTTCCGTCTTATTACACTACTGGCCATTAAAATTGCTACACCAAGAAGAAATGCAGATGATAAACGGGTATTCATTGGACAAATATATTATACTAGAACTGACATGTGATTACATTTTCACGTGGTTTGGGTGCATAGATCGTGAGAAATCAGTACCCAGCACAACCACCTCTGGCCGTAATAACGGCCTTGATACGCCTGGGCATAGAGTCAAACGCAGCTTGGATGGCGTGTACAGGTACAGCTGCCCATGCAGCTTAAACACGATACCACAGTTCATCAAGAGTAGTGACTGGCGTATTGTGACGAGCCAGTTGCTCGGCCACCATTGACCAGACGTTTTGAGTTGGTGAGAGATCTGGGGAATGTGCTAGCCAGAGCAGCAGTCGAACATTTTCTGTATCCAGAAAGGCCCATACAGGACCTGCAACATGCGGTCGGGCATTATCCTGCTAAAATGTACGGTTTCGCAGGGATCGAATGAAGGGTAGAGCCACGGGTCGTAAGACATCTGAAATGTAACGTCCACTGTTCAAAGTGCCGTCAATGCGAACAAGAGGTGACCGAGAGGTCTCAGCAATGGCACCTCATACCATCACGCCGGGTGATACACCAGTATGGCGATGACGAATACACGCTTTCAGTGTGCGTTCACCGCGATGTCGCCAAACACGGATGCGACCATCATGCTGCTGTAAACAGAACCTGAAGACACCCGAAAAGATGACGTTTTGCCATTCGTGCACCCAGGTTCATCGCTGAGTAGACCATCGCATGCGCTCCTGTCTGTGATGCAGCGTCAAGGTTTAAATGGCTCTGAGCACTATGGTACTTAACTTCTGAGGTCATCAGTCCCCTAGAACTTATAACTGCTTAAACCTAACTATTCTAAGGACATCACACACATCCATGCCCGAGGCAGGATTCGAACCTGTGACCATAGGGGTCGCGCAGTTCCAGACTGTAGCGCCTAGTACCGCTAGGCCACCCCAGCCGGCGCAGCGTCAAGGGTAACCGCAGCCATGGCCTACGAGCTGATAGTCCTTGCTGCTGTAAACGTCATCAAAGTGCTCATGCAGATGGTTGTTGTCTTGCAAACGTCCCCATCTGTTGACTCAGGGATCGAGACGTGGCTGCACGATCCGTTACAGCCATGCGGATAAGATGCCTATCATCTCGACTGCTAGTGATACGAGGCCGTTGGGATCCAGCACGGCGTTCCGTATTACCCTTCTGAACCCACCGATTCCATATTCTGCTAACAGTCATTGGATCTCGACCAACGCGAACAGCAATGTCGCGATACGAAAAGCCGCAATCGCAATAGGGTACAGTCCGACCTTTATCAAAGTCGGAAACGTGATGGTACGCATTTCTCCTCCTTACACGAGGCATCACAACAACGTTTCACCAGGCAACCCGGTCAACTGCTGTTTGTGTGTGAGAAATCGTTTGGAAACTTTCCTCATGTCAGCACGTTGTAGGTGTCGCCACCGCGCCAACCTTGTGTGAATATTCTGAAAAAAAAAATGGTTCAAATGGCTCTGAGCACTATGGGACTCAACTGCTGTGGTCATCAGTCCCCTAGAACTTAGAACTACTTAAACCTAATTAACCTAAGGACATCACACACATCCATGCCCGATTTAGGATTCGAACCTGCGACCGTAGCAGTCGCACGGTTCCGGACTGCGCGCCTAGAACCACGAGACCACCGCGGCCGGCGAATATTCTGAAAAGCTAATCATTTGCATATCACAGTATCTTCTTCCTGTCGGTTAAATTTCGCGTCTGTAGCACGTCATCTTCGTGGTGTAGCAATTTTAATGGACAGTAGTGTATGTGAACTGTAATCTCCATGGTAAATGTGTAAGTGGGGCTGTCCTCGATTCAAATGTTGATTTCAACACGGCAGTGCTTTGCTACTCATGGTCCTATAAAAACGCCCTCAACTTCCTGAACTGACATATGGTGTCAGTTATCGGTCTAATAAATGATCTCATATCAGCGATTCTACCTGGCACCTCTTTACTTTAATAAATCGTTACTAAAGGTGAAAGAGGCGTAAAGTGTCAATAACAACCTATGACTGACTGACAATGATCCCGAACATTTGGATTTTTTTGCATTTAAACACAATTATTTATAAAAAATAAAAAGATATAAAAAACACGATACACAGTCACCTCTGTTGAGCGGTCTGCCTTTTCTTTATGCTTCGTTATGCCTTTTCAGATATTGTTATGGGTTCCTGATATCATTTCTATGTGCTTTCCTATTCTGATTACGATTTGTGTGATTCTTCGACTTCACCATTTTTGGTCACGGATTTGTTACTCTTGAGAAACTAACCATACGCTAACTACTAAACAACTATTCTGAATTCTTCTCGAATGGCATCTTCGATATGGTGCGATATTTCGACAAGCTGGCCAGTGTCCTGGCGTTAGGACAGGCTGAATGTGACAAATATCGCACCATACGTACGACGCCATTACGGTGAATAAAAGTGTTCGAAAATAACATATGCTGAGAAAATCTAAGATACTAAACAACATGTTAGAAACCAACGCATTTTTAAAATGAGTTAGACGTTTACGATGGGCATTAGCCACTGGCAAATATGCACGAGAAAACTCTGTGTTCAGACATAAGTGGACAGAATGTAGCCATCTGAATACGAAGGCGCGTGCTTTAGAAATGTGTCGAGACAATAGATTGTTATAAACCTACAAGTAGTTCTGTCGTTGTTTTACATTATGAAGAGTGTGAGGTACACGCGAATAAACAAATATTGGTTTTATTTTTGTTGATGGCGTGATGTTCCAGCCGAGAGAAGAGAGATTACGAGTGTATTTATGAACTTTTTATCACCTCAAAAAATAAAGCTACGCTATTATGTTTTTGTTTATTTGTAGGTACAGGTCTTAGGTGCTGGTGCACATTGAAATCTCCACGCCGGAGTAGCGAATAACGCTGCTGCCGGAGTCAAAATAGCACTGCCCTACAGATAAAGAAAGAATAATATTGTGCGGCAACAGGGGACATGTTGCAGTTGCGTCGGGCCAATCCAGACGGAAAAAGAAGTCATTTAGATCGGCCAGACACAGCTGCAACATTCCTGCTGAGGGGTTACCGCACGACACACAACTTGATAATGGACCAGCTCTTCTATCAGCGTTCCACGGTGCAGCGATGAGCGGCTTTCAGTGTGTACCAGGACTGCAAACATGTACCTGCAAACACAAACTTAAGTAGGTAGCTTTATTTTTTTTAGCTACCTCTAATAATTTTATTAATACAAATGTACAGGTGCCCGTTCCGCTGCATTTTACGTATGCCACAACGCCTTCAAAAAACACACGCGGTGTTTTCATACTGTCTTTCATTCACCACGCGCGAACTATTAGCCCCACAGAAAAAAATGGACAGGACCTTTTCGTGGAAAATTTGATGTAGTTGAATTTTGTACTGGGATACGTTTTCGCTGAAGCCCGCAGTTTTAGAACTGTTCAAGAAAAAAGCGTTTGGAGGTTACTTTGATATGCTTTTCTCGAATAATTCGAAAACTACGGTCTCTGACGAAAACGTATTCCAGTACAAAATTTAACTGCATTAAATTTCCTAGTGATAAACACTTTCTGTTATTTGGGATCCATTTTCGAAATCAAGGGAAAATCAGAGTCAGAAATCAATAAAAGAATTAGTAGCGGACGGAAGGTCATTGGGTGCTTAACTCAGTCTTATGGAGCAGGAATATAATGAGCAGAACTAAAAAAGTAATATACAAATCCATATCAGAGAGTGTGGTTCTGTATGGAACGGAGACCTGGACAATTAACATGAAGAACATTAAAAAATTACAAGCTCTAGAGATGGACTTCTGGAGAAGATCGGCAAGAATCTCCGGGAACGGAAACATAAGGAACGCCAAAATAATAAGCAATGGAAATAAAAGAAAGAATGTATGACGTAATGGATAGGAAGAAATTACAGTGTCTTGGTTCAAATGGCTCTGAGCACTATGGGACTTAACATCTATGGTCATCAGTCCCCTAGAACTTAGAACTACTTAAACCTAACTAACCTAAGGACATCACACAACACCCAGTCATCACGAGGCAGAGAAAATCCCTGTCCCGCCGGGAATCGAACCAAGGAACCCGGGCGCGGGATGCGAGAACGCTACCGCACGACCACGAGCTGCGGACGGAAGAAATTACAGTGGTACGAGCATGTACGACGAATGGAGAAAACGAGAATACCAAAACTGTACTGGAGTGTGAACCGGAGGGGAGAAGAAGAAGAGGACGACCTATGACCACCTGGCTCGAAAATGTACAGCACACAATGAGGAGAATGGGCGAAGAGGAAGAGGACATACAAGATCGAAACACCTGGAGGAATATTTTGAAAATATAGTTTAAGAACGTTTATTGTTTGTATTGTAATTTCCGAGTAAATTATTATGTTGGAGATAAGCCTCTGTAATGAGGGAAATCTCAAAATAATGATAAAAAATTTCCTACAAAAAGTTTCTATCAATTTTTTCTGTAGGGCTAATAGTTTGGGTATAGCGAGCGAGAAAATACGAAAATTTTGCGCGTGGTATTTGACGGAGTTACGGCTTGCATCTAACCCAGCTGTAGGGGTAGATAAATCACCATGTACGTTTCGGGTTTTCACCCATCTTCAGGTGTGTTACGCGAAGTGAAGACGGATGGAAAATCGAAACACGTGTTGACGTAAATAAGCATAGCGGCTGGTTGTTGCATTTTTTTTTTCGATAAAAAAATAATGGTGGGACTTTACAGATGAATGTTTCTTACGGAGTGTTTTTAACGATTGTCAGGAGGTTCTAGTTGGAGAGAGGTGGTCGCTCAGCCGAGGTATCTCTATCGTGATTGTAACAATGAGCGTCATGCAGCGCAGCCGGGCGGGAACTGGCAGCGGCTTGCGCAAAGCGGCGTCGCTGCGGCGGGCGGCTTTAGGCGGTCCGACTGACGCCTCGAATGTGGGTCAGCGATTCGCAGGCGAGGCGCGGAGCACCTGCCGCGTAGGCCACCCAGCCGACAGCGCAGGCGCCGGCGAGGCGGCGACGGGCCCGCTGATCTGCAGGCGACCCTGGCCGGCTCTGCCGGTGGAGTGGGGCTCCACAGCAATCTAATCTCGCGACGCCGCTGTGCAGTTACTCGTGCACTGCATTGGAGCCGTTTACTTGCTTCATCTCCAGCTGCAGTGAGACGATCTTGCAACGCTGTGCAAAAAGTGAATGGAACAATGCGCAGGTCTTTCCTCTCTTCAAGGAGGCCGAACAGAACACAGCTACAGCCCTATATCGCTGACGTCAGCGTGTCGCAGAATTGTGGCACATATTCTACACTCCCGTATTGTGATCTTTCTGGAGACCGAAATCTGTAGCAATGAAATGATTCAAATGGCTCTAAGCACTATGGGACTTAACTTCTGAGGTCATCAGTCCCCTAGAATGTACTACTACTTAAACCTAACTAACCTAAGGACATCACACACATCCATGCCCAGGCAGGAGTCGAACCGGCGACCGTAGCGGTCGCACGGTTCCAGACTGTAGCGCCTAGAACCGCTCGGCCACTACGGCCGGCTGCAGCAACCAACTTGCACTTCGTAAACAACGGTAGTGTGAAACCTATTTCGCTCCGTTCGTTCAGGAAATTCAGAAGGCGTCTGGCACCCAGTTCATCTGATACAGATGCGCACTGTCACCTAACGAAAAAATGCAGAAGTTAAAGACCAACTTTATAATTGTATGGAAGATTTCCTAGCAAACAGAACACACCAAGTCATTTTTAACGAACTGACGTAGAAGTAATTTCTAGTGTACCCCAAGTGAGTATTGTAGGACCATTATTGCTGACAATATAAACAGGGTGGTCCATTGATCGTGACGGGGCCAAATATCCCATGAAACAAGCGTCAAACGAAAAACCTACAAGGAACGAAACTTGTCTAGCTTGAAGGAGGAGACCAGATGCCGCTATGGTTGGCCCGCTAGGTGGCGCTGCCATAGGTCAAACGGATATCAACTGCGTTTTTTAAAATAGGAACCCCCATTTTTTATTACATATTCGTGTAGTACGTAAAGAAATACGAATCTTTTAGTTGGACCACTTTTTATGTTTTGTTCGCTTTGTGATAGATGGTGCTGTAATAGTCACAAACATATGGCTCACAATTTTAGACGAACAGTTGGTAACATGTAGGTTTTTTAAATTAAAATACAGAACGTAGGTACGTCTGAACATTTTATTTCGGTTGTTCCAATGTGATACATGTACCTTTGTGAACTTCTCATTTCTGAGAACGCATGCTGTTACAGCGTGATTACCTGTAAATACCACATTAATGCAATAAATGCTCAAAATGTTTGTCAACCTCAATGCATTTGGCAATACGTGTAACGACATTCCTCTCAACAGCGAGTAGTTCGCCTTCCGTAATGTTCGCACATGCATTGACAATGCGCTGATGCATGTTGTCACGCGTTGTCGGTGGATCACGATAGCAAATATCCTTCAACTTTCCCCACAGAAAGAAATCCGGAAACGTCAGATCCGGTGAACGTGCGGGCCATGGTATGGTCCTTCGACGACCAATCCACCTGTCAAGAAATATGCTATTCAATAAGGCTTCAACCGCACGCGAGCTATGTGCCGGACATCCATCATGTTGGAAGTACATCGCCATTCTGTCATGCAGTGAAACATCTTGTAGTAACATCGGTAGAACATTACATAGGAAATCAGCATACACTGCACCATTTAGATTGCCATCGGTAAAATGGGGGCCAGTTATCTTTCCTCCCATAATGCCGCACCATACATTAACCCACCAAGGTCGCTGATGGTCCACTTGTCGCAGCCATCGTGGATTTTCCGTTGCCCAATAGTGCGTATTATGCCGGTTTACGTTACCGCTGTTGGTGAATGACGCTTCGTCGCTAAATAGAGCGCGTGCAAAAAATCTGTCATCGTCCCGTAATTTCTCTTCTCCCCAATGGCAGAACTGTACACGACGTTCAAAGTCGTCACCATGCAATTCCTGGTGCATAGAAATATGGTACGGGTGCAATCGATGTCGATGTAGCATTCTCAACACCGACGTTTTTGAGATTTCCGATTCTCGCGCAATTTGCCTGCTACTGATGTGCGTGTTAGCCGCAACAGCAGCTAAAACACCTGCTTCGACATCATCATTTGTTGCAGGTCGTGGCTGACGTTTCACATGTGGCTGAACACTTCCTGTTTCCTTAAATAACGTAATTATCCGGTGAACTGTCCGGACAGTTGGATGATGTCGTCCAGGATAGCGAGCAGCATACATAGCACACGCCCGTTGGGCATTTTGATCACAATAGCCATACATCAACACAATATCGACCTTTTCCGCAATTGGTAAACGGTCCATTTTAACACGGGTAGTGTATCACGAAGCAAATACCATCCGCACTGGCGGAATGTTACGTGATACCACGTATTTATACGTTTGTGACTATTGCAGCGCCTTCTATCACAAAGCGAAAAAAGTGGTCCAACTAAAACATTCATATTTATTTACGTACTACACGAATATGTAATAAAAAATGGGGGTCCCTATTAAAAAAAAACGCAGTTGATATCCGTTTGACCGATGGCAGCGCCATCTAGTAAGCCAACCATAGCGCCATCTGGTTTCCCCTTCAAGCTAGACGAGTTTCGTTCTTTGTAGTTTTTTCGTTTGATGCTTATTTCGTGAGATATTTGGCCCGGTCACTGTCAATGGACCACCCTGTACATACGATACGACGTGTGGATATTAAGGTACAACATGTAAAAATATCTGCGCTTAGCCCTGCTATGTCCTGTACAAATAGGCGGAAACATCTGTGATTGTATGACAATACGATCACCGAATATTCACCAGAAGATGTCACATCCACCAAATATCTGGGAGTATGAGTAAAGAGCACAACTATCACCTAAAATTAATCACAATAAAGGCGGACACCACACAGTTTATATTCCATGGTAGGCTCTGTAAGAGTGGTTTTGTGCATTACGGCGCTGTTTAAAATTCCGAGAATGTACGTTCGTAGAAGAGTCAACCGATCCACCTACATGTATCTCGCGAAGAGAGAGAGAAAGAAAATTGGATAGATTCGAGCCCACTCAGAGCCTTACCATGAATCATTCTTCCAGCGCACCATTCGCGACTGCAACAGGGAAGGGGGGTGGGGGGGGGGGGGGGGGGGACGGCGGCCCACAGAGTACAGATGTAGATTTCGATGTAGGTGCACACGTAGAAAAAGCTTAAGATTATAAGTGCATGTGCTGCAACGGGAGATGAGGACAATATTTATCAATCACAAAATTGAAGAACTTCCACTTATAATGATAAAATCTTCGCCTTCCATATCTCTGATCATAAATAAGGTAACTGAGCGTTTATTAACACGGCTACCCCCAGCAGGTAGATATCAGACTGTACATAAGTGCTTAGGGAGTCATTAGCCGCCATCGTACGATCTATGGCGCCAGGCGACTCTCAAGGAAGATATAAAATCGTATCTCCCAACGTGTGTTTGGCCGGCCAGAGTGGCTGAGCGGTTCTAGACGCTACAGTCTGGAACCGCGCGACCGCTACGGTCGCAGGTTCGAATCCTGCCTCGGGCATGGATGTGTGTGATGTCCTTAGGTTAAAGTAGTTCTAAGTTCTAGGGGACTGATGACCTCAGAAGTTAAGTCCCATAGTGCTCAGAGCCATTTGAACCATTTTTTGACCCAACGTGTGTTTATAGGCACTATGCCACAGATCTAAACTCCTCTAAACTACAAACTTGTCTCTTTAAAGTCATATTGAAACCAGCAAAATATGTTCATATTAAACACTTGTTGTCTTGTCTTTGCAAGGAAATCTGACTGCAGACATAAATTTACTTGGAAAAGAGAGAGAGAGAGAGAGAGAGAGAGAGAGAGAGAGAGAGAGAGAGAGAGAGAGAGGGCTGAGTCGGTGATTCCTAAAGGCCTTTTACGGAAAGTACCTAACGGCCTACAACCTCACCCAACTAAAACAAAATCAGATTTAAAAATACTAAAATCTAGCCGCAGATTATACCATAAATTTACAACAGAAGAAGAGTTATGCATAAGAAAACAAAATCAGAAGGAAAACAGACTATAAACGAATATAACCCAGTAATGTGGACAAAAATGTTAAGTTAATGACAACAACAATCAAAAACTTTTTGGGCCTAATTTTCGTTAGAACTGATATCACTTAAACCAGGTTCACATTTCACACATTTGCATAAATAACACTCACTGAAGATGGCACAAACGCGGTGAAACATGTTTGGGTATAAATGAAAAAAAAAAGCAGTTGTTTGCAAATCAAGCAGACTTTATACACGAGGGTGAGTCAAATGAAAACCTTAAATTTGTAATAACAATTAAAAATTTCGCGCCGTTATCCTGTAAGTTGGTAAACGTGCTACAAACAGCGTGCAGAATGGCCTGTAGGTGGCAGCATAGTGCAGATGCACACATACCGTCGCAGATGGGCCGCCCCACTTGCAACTTGCATCATGGAAGAACAGCGTTCTGTTATTCGGTTTTTGTGTAGTGACTGTGTGAAACCTATTGAAATTTATCGACGAATGAAGGGTCCAGTACGGTGATACATGTTTGTCACAGCAGCAAGTCTACGAAACGAGTAGGAAGTTCGCAAATGGTGTGACTTCAGTGGAAGATGCTCCTCGTCCAGGTCAGGCACAACGAGTTGTGACTCCACAGAACATTGCAGCAGTTGAGGCCGCCGAGTGACACTGAATGACATTGCAGCATATTTACAGATTAGTAATGGGTCAGCACACCACATTGTGCATGATGTGCTCCAGTTTCACAAAGTTTGTGCAAGATGGGTGCCACCTCAGCTGACTCCTGAAATGAGAGAACGACGTGTTGATGCTTGTGAAGAAGTTCTTCGGCGCTTTGAACGAGACGGTGATGGCTTCCTTGCAAGAATCGTTACTGGGGACGAAACCTGGGTTCACTCCCACCAACCGGAAACGAAGAGAGCGAGCAAGGAATGGCGCCATTCCTCATCACCAAAACCTTGCCCCAAGTGATTTCCATATGTTTGGACCACTCAAAGACGCAATGAGAGGAAAGAAGTTCCGTTCTGATGAAGAGGTACGCCACGCGGTGCATGAGTGGTTGCGCGGACTACCTAAGGAATTTTTTTCTAAAGAATTTATGCGCTTTGTAAGCGCTGGAGGACTTGAATTGAGCTTTGTACCACTTCTGCACAATAAATAATATTTTTTAAAAATATTTAACGTTTTCATTTGACTCACCCTCGTACATTAACAATAAATTGCATTTGTAGTCCGTCTCAGTTGGCGTTTCTGAGACTCGCACCATCATTTTCAGGTGGAATATTTGTAAATAAGTTTTAAACTGCTGAAACGGAATGAAGAAAGCACTTTCTAAGGGGAAAGGGCACGCTGGTGTTTCTGTGAAACCGGACACCAGCTGAGAAAGTACGAAATGTGTGGACTGACTAGTTGGAGCGGTTAGGCTGGCGTTCCAGTCGGTGACAGGCAAATGTCACGAGTGCGCGCTTGCGCAGTGCGACCTCAGGCCTGAGATGTGCGTGTGTGTCAGCCGTGGCGGGACCCCGGGGGCGCTGGTAATGTCCGCAGGCCGTGGCTTCGCGGAGGTCGTGCTGTCCTGTCACGCAAGCGGCCACGGCACGCACACGCGCGCTTTTATGCCAGCCTTCGTACGGACTTCCGTCCTGCACGCTCACTTTCAATATTTCGAATAATGAGTTAACTGATAAACTTGTGTAGTAAACGAGTAGCCGCAATGGTTGAGGCAATAGAGCCGTTGCCAAATCATCGCGCGGCTATGCTGATTTAAGTTTTCCGTGCTTTCCTTAAAACCAACTTTATTCCCCATTCTACTCAGATAGAGATGCATCTCTGTGACAGAACATTAAATCCTCATCTTACTAGTTTTTGTAACTGGTTCACACTAACTCTGCAGCTTTTACCTGCTCAACAGCCGGCCTGAGTGGCCGAGCGGTTCTAGGCGCTACAGTCTGGAACCGCGCTATCGCTACGGTCGCAGGTTCGAATCCTGCTTCGGGAATGGATGTGTGTGATGTCCTTAGGTTAGTTAGGTTTAAGTAGTTCTAAGTTCTAGGGGACTGATGACCACAGCAGTTAAGTCCCATAGTGCTCAGAGCCATTTGAACCTGCTCAACACCTTGGCTCCGCTACTTGCTCAAAACTCCGCAATCGGCAACAGACCTGTGATTTACTCTTGGCTACTCACTGCAAAACGTCAATAAGCGATATTGTAGGAGAGCAGCACTCTTACTATTGCATTTTTATGGCAAAAGTTCGGAAATAAAGTAAATTATAACTAATCTTTTATTCACTAAATGGCAGAAAAATAACAGAGAAGTCTTCAAAGGAATGAAAGTGTATAATAATGAGCTTCAATCTCTTTAGAGAATATTATTAAGCCAACGGTAATATTTAACCTTTCTACAAAACACACTTCGATAAGGGCAATCTGTCCACTTAATCTGTCAGTCCACAAAGCACTTACGTGTCTCCTGCCCACGCGCTCTTCTACCTGAAGGGCAAGCTACGGAAATCGTGGTGGGAGGGGGGGGGGGGGGGAGATTAGGATTAGTATATTCTTCCTCGATCTTTTCTGAATTATTGAGTTCGCGTCCGTCCATTTGTGACATTTCATGCGTATTTTTATAAGAAAGTTCACGTCTGGATTTGCCAAATGTCTACAGAGAGAACAACGAACCCTTAATGGAGTTAACCTAAGCCAGCAACCACCGTACCTTTGAATCAGAATAGCAGCTTTTAACGTTTTGACTATGCTTTGCAGCCAACAGAGATCTTTGGTTGCGCTCTGTACTTTTGTTGTTTTTATTATTGCTGTAAACTTTTATCATCACAAATGCTTTTCAAAAATAGGTAAAATTTGCGTTTTATATGCAAAAAAGTTGATATATGTTACGTACACTGTCGTTGAAACAAAATTTTTCGTCTAACAGTTTAGGTCTGTCGTAAATTTTGTCAGAGCTGCTCCTAGATGGTTTTTCATCCCGTAACTGTTTTTCGTGTTATTGAAGTCTAAAGAATTTCCAGTTTTAAAAGCATTATGTAATCTGTACCAGCTTTGGACACAACGTTCTGCGTCCATACAGGGACATAGTGGCGTATCCTCGCAAAACTATGTCGAGACTGGGTTGGCCCACAAACTGTTCAATAAACCGTTAGGAAAAAGTGTTAGGTGACTGTTAAGGCGTTTCAGAATACAACAACAGCGGAAAGCGAGCCGGCGTTGATGCGACTGTTCATTCATCCTGTGTACTGATAGAAGTCACAAATCTCTCTTACCTCTTAGGTGGTCTGTGTTCGTAGAACGGCTGTAAGTGTTCGACCATGTAAGCAATGCTAATGATGCAATATTGGACGAAATAGCAACGATTTTCTCTTCAAGCAGTAACACCGTTTTGTTGGCATCATTTACTGGTATATAAATGTGTTAAACTTGAATTTCTCCCGGCGCTTAAAATGTTCAGACAATTTACAGGAGTGCAGCCGGGTGACGTCTTTGACAACCGCCGATATTTCGATATGTGAACAACCCTGTCGTTTACAAGACACAAATGCAATGAAGGAACTTGCCCTGGAGTCGGCGGCATTGAAAGTTGCATGATTTTTTAGATACGTAGACTACACTTTTGTTGTTGGCCTCGTGATAGTAAGAATTTGAACAGTTATTTAGAACATATGATCCCAATCCACCCAAATAATCGGTTCAGTCTAGAGTTGGACAAGGATGGCTGTCTTTCTTCCCTAGATGTTTTTTGTAGGAGAGCAGCTCACAGTGATTTGTATCTTCATGCTGAAACCTACAACCGTTCGCCACAGTGCGAATACCTTCATTCATAGGGCTCACTTCATCTCAGACCCTGATAAGAGTTTCCCACCTCATAGTTACCGGTAGTGAACGGTAGATCATGCGAGTACTGCGCTATCGATCAGTCGTAAATCGAGTGCCACCTAAGTCTAAGGCTTTTTTCACTTAGGCAGATGGCATTTTCGACGGAATTGTTTTCTGCGGAGACACAGTGTGAAGCGTATTTTTCTACTGCCATCCAAATTAGGGCCCTTTTAGGGTCTGTAAAGGGATGATCTTGGTTTCAGTTAGTTGTGTGTCTGCAGTACTCCATGTGGTTGTGGCGTGTGTCACACATTGGTCAGCCCATCAGGACCGTGGAAGAGAAAAGTGTATAGAACATTAGCATCACTCACATTTACTAGAGCCGAACAAATCTGCTAACGCAGGACATTGCCTTGGTACCGGTGATCCAACGCATTATAACAACACAGAGATTCTGCCGTCCACTTGCAGCTATTGGGAAAGTGTAAAGGAGGAATTGGAATTAAATTAGGTAGTTACGTTGTAAATAGAGCCGGAGGTTTCTGCTTAAATTCTGCTCTGAATCCTGTTCTCTCCCTGGTCAAATAACAGAGGAATAGAGTTAATACTACTCTCTCAGCTCTCGGTAATTAACATTCACTATCGATAACTTCTGACGTTGGTGTTAGTTGTGTTGTAAGCAGACTGTTTAGGTTTTTATGTTGGTAACACCACGCAGCGCTCTGTATGAAAATCACTGACTGTGCTGTGTGCAGTCTGTGGGTGGTTTGCATTTTTTGAATATTCGTTATTGTAGTGTTGGGCAGTTGGCTGTGAACGGCGCGTAGCGAAGCAGTTGGAGCCTTGGAGGTGAGCCGCCAGCAGTGGTAGATGTGGGGAGAGAGATGGCAGAATTTTGAGAGCTGACGATCTGGACGTGTGTCCATCAGAAAGAGTAAATTTGTGATACTGAATATAATGACTTTTGAATATTATTAAGGTAAATACACTGTTTGTTCTCTATCAAAATCTTTCATTTGCTAACTATGCCGATCAGTAGTTAGTGCCTTCAGTAGTTAGAATCTTTTATTTAGATGGCAGTACTGGCGCTCGCTATATTGCAGTAGTTTGAGTATCGAAGATTTTTGTGAGGTAGGTTATTATTAGTCAGATCCATTCTTTTGTAGGGGTTATTGAAAGTCAGATTGCGTTGCGCTAAAAATATTGTGTGTCAGTTTAGTGAATGTCTGAGTACGTTCAGTTTTGCTCAGCTGTTAGAAAATCAAATAACGTAGAGGTTTTCCAGCACTGTTATTTTATAAAAATTTTCTAAGGGGATGTTTCATATGTCGACCTTAGCCGAGGATACCTCACTGGGATCTTCTGATGTTTTTTTGTAGTTTGTGTAATTAGTGTAGCTATTGTTTATTACTAGACTGATGACCTCAGAAGTTAAGTCGCATAGTGCTCAGAGCCATTTGTTTATTAATGGATCGTAATTGTAGATAGAATTTCCTTTTTAGTTGTAGTTTTTCATTGTTGTACAGTAAAACAGCTGTGGCATGCATATAGATTTGCACCAAGCATTTCGCAGCTGCGCTTGCAATTAACTAGATATTATTTTCAGTGCTATGTTAATGTGTTTTCGTATTTTTGCTCTTCAAATTGAGCTTTTTTTGTTATTGTGTGAAATACGTGATAATTATGGCGTGTGAAAAACGTTAACACTAGGCTCCAAAGTAAACTGAGAAATGATAGTGACGACGAATGTAGCTTATCAGCAGCACCGTGTGATGAATTAACAGATATTCAAAGTAGTAATTTGGTAATTGTGCATAGGGAAATGGAGCGGGCGGCAAATAACGGTGTAGACAGTGAAACCATAAGTGAACAGGGAAGCATTATCGATCGATTGATCGGCAACAGCTCGCCTCAGGATTCCGAAATGACAGGACACAATCTTGCAAATACTGTAGATTCAGGTTTTGTGTCCTCACCGTTTTCTCAAGTAAGTCAAGACACATTTTCTGCTTTTCAAAATCCGAGTATTGTCGGTTCAAATGCACTGCCGAATAGCACTAAGGAACATGTTTCAGACACCATTGTATTGTTATTACGATTAATGCAACAAATGGGACAAAAGCTTCAAAAGTTAGGCACAGTGGAACAAAATATTCGAAAGTTAGACGCAATGGAACAAACTCTTCAAAAGTTAGACACAATGGAACAACACCACAGACTGCACACAGCACAGTGAGTGATTTTCATACAGAGCGCTACGTGGCGTTACCAACATAAAAACGTAAACAGCCTACTTACAGTGTGATGGCGTTAGTTTTTTACTGTGCGTATGTGTTGTCTTTCTATACAGGGTGTTACAAAAAGGTACGCCCAAACTTTCAGGAAACATTCCTCACACACAAATAAAGAAAAGATGTTATGTGGACATGTGTCCGGAAACGCTTAATTTCCATGTTAGAGCTCATTTTAGTTTCGTCACTATGTACTATACTTCCTCGCTTCACCGCCAGTTGGCCCAATTGAAGGAAGGTAGTGTTGACTTCGGTGCTTGTGTTGACATGTGACTCATTGCTCTACAGCACTAGCATCAAGCACATCAGTACGTAGCATGAACAGGTTATTGTTCATCACGAACGTGGTTTTGCAGTCAGTGCAATGTTTACAAATGCGGAGTTGGCAGATGTCCATTTGACGTATGGATTAGCACGGGGCAATAGCCGCGGCGCGGTACGTTTGTATCGAGACAGATTTCCAGAACGAAGGTGTGCCGACAGGAAGACGTTCGAATCAACTGATCGGCGTCTTAGGGAACACGGAACATTCCAGCCTACGACTCGCGACTGGGGAAGACCTAGAACGACGAGGACACCTGCAATGGACAAGGCAATTCTTCGTGCGGTTGACGATAACCCTAATGTCATCGTCAGAGAAGTTGCTGCTGTACAAGGTAACGTTGGCCACGTCACTGTATGGAGAGTGCTACGGGAGAACCAGTTGTTTTCGTACCATGTACAGCGTGTGCAAGCATTATCAGCAGCTGATTGGTCTCCACGGGTACACTTCTGCGAATGGTTCATCCAACAATGTGTCAATCCTCATTTCAGTGCAAATGTTCTCTTTACTGTTGAAGCTTCATTCCAACGTGATCAAATTGTAAATTTTCACAATCAACATGTGTGGGCTGACGAGAATCCGCACGCAATTGTGCAATCACGTCACCAACACAGATTTTCTGTGAGCGTTTGGGCAGGCATTGTTGGTGGTGTCTTAATTGGGCCCCATGTTCTTCCACCTACTCTCAATGGAACACGTTATCATGATTTCATACGGGATACTCTACCTGTGCTACTAGAACATGTGCCTTTACAAGTACAACACAACATGTGGTTCATGCACGATGGAGCTCCTGCACATTTCAGTCGAAGTGTTCGTACGCTTCTCAACAACAGATTCGGTGACCGATGGATTGTTAGAGGCGGACCAATTCCATGGCCTGCACGCTCTCCTGACCTCAACCCTCTTGACTTTCATTTGTGGGGGCATTTGAAAGTTCTTGTCTACGCAACCCCGGTACCAAATGTAGAGACTCTTCGTGCTCGTATGGTGGACGGCTGTGATACAATACGCCATTCTCCAGGGCTGCATCAGCGCATCAGGGATTCCATGCGACGGAGGGTGGATGCATGTATCCTCGCTAGCGGAGGACATTTTGAACATTTCCTGTAACAAAGTGTTTGAAGTCACGCTGGTACGTTCTGTTGCTGTGTGTTTCCATTCTATGATTAATGTGATCTGAAGAGAAGTAATAAAATGAGCTCTAACATGGAAAGTAAGCGTTTCCGGACACATGTCCACATAACATATTTTCTTTCTTTGTGTGTGAGGAATGTTTCCTGAAAGTTTGGCCGTACCTTTTTGTAACACCCTGTATATGTTGCGAGGCTACAGTGAAGATTTGTAGCTCTTTAAATAAGTGTCTGCAGGATGATCTTGGATGAGCTCCAGCTATTATTCTGATTACACGCCTTTGTGCAATGAACACTCTTTTACTCAATGATGAATTACCCCAGAATATGATTCCATACGACAGCAGAGAATGAAAATAGGCGTGGTAAGCTAATTTACCGAGATGAATATCGCCAAAATTTGCAATGACCCTAATAGCATAAGTAGCTGAACTGAACCGTTTCAGCAGATCCTCATTGTGTTTTTTCCAGTTCAACCCCTCATCAATGCATACACCTAGAAATTTTGAATATTCTACCTTAGCTACCGATTTCTGATCGAAGTCTATATTTATTAATGGGGTCATTCCATTTACTGTGTGGAATTGTATATACTGTGTTTTGTCAAAGTTTAATGAGAGCCCATTTGCAGAGAACCACTTACTGATTTTCTGAAAAACATCTTTTACAATTTCACCAGTTAATTCTTGTCTGTCGAGTTTGATAGCTATACTTGTATCATCGGCAAATAGTACTAGCTTTGCATGTTCGTGAATGTAGAATGGTAAGTCATTAATATATGTTAAGAACAGCAGAGGATCCAAGACCGAACCTTGCGGCACCCCATTCTTGATTGTTCCCCAGTTTGAGAAATCACCAGTTTTTTGCATATTATGTGAACTTTTTATTTCAACTTTCTGCGCTCTTCCAGTTAGGTATGATTTAAACCATTTGAGCACTGTCCCATTCATACCACAGTATTTGAGCTTATCTAGAAGTATTCCATGATTTACACAATCAAAAGCCTTTGATAGATCACAGAAAATCCCAACAGGTGACTTCCGGTTACTCAGAGCATTTAATGTTTCATTAGTGAAAGTATATATAGCATTTTCCGTTGAAAAACCCTTCTGGAAACCAAACTGACATTTTGTTAAAACTTTATTTTTACAAAGGTGTGAAGCTAAACTACAATACATTACTTTTTCAAGAATTTTGGATAAGGCAGTCAGAAGAGAGATTGGGCGGTAGTTGTTGGCATCAGACGTATCCCCTTTTTTATTCAGTGGTTTAACAATGGCATACTTCAGTCTATCTGGGAAAATACCCTGCTTCGAAGAGCTATTACATATGTGGCTAAGAATCGCACTTATTTCTTGGGAACAAGCTTTTATTATCCTGCTGGAAACGCCATCAATTCCATGTGAGCTTTTATTCTTG
This sequence comes from Schistocerca serialis cubense, assembly GCF_023864345.2. Classification (NCBI taxonomy): domain Eukaryota; kingdom Metazoa; phylum Arthropoda; class Insecta; order Orthoptera; family Acrididae; genus Schistocerca; species Schistocerca serialis. The sequence continues at coordinate 155,356,873 of NC_064642.1, forward strand.
AGAGAGTTTATTATCTTCCTAATTTCAGAAGGAGAGGTGGGTGGAATTTCAATTGTATCAAATGGTGTGGGTAAGGCCTCTTCCATTAACTGCCTTGCTTCTTCTAATGAACATTTATATCCTATTTTCTCTACAACATTTAAAAAATGATTATTCAAAATGTTTTCGACACCCGGCTTGTTGTTTATCAAGTTTCCATTCGCTTTGATGGTGATGCCGTCATCCTGTACTCTTGGTTGTCCTGTCTCCCTTGTAATAATTTTCCAAATTGTTTTGATTTTGTTATCAGAGGTATTAATCTCAGACATGATGCACATGCTTCTGGACTTTTTAATAACCTTTCTTAATGTAGCACAGTAGTTTTTATAATATTTGGCTGTTTCTGGGTCATTACTCTTCCTTGTTGTTAAAAATATAGATACAGTTCCCTTTTGTGGTTACAAGATACAGGGTGAGGCAGTGAAACGGCACGATTTTGTAAAACCACCAAAGATTTATTTACAAGTAAAATCATGATAGTTGAACATGGATCTCAAGTACAAGAGTGGAAATTAAAGATTTAACTTAAAAACAATCATTTTTTAAATATGGTGTCAGTGAGGTGTCGTCCTTGGTTTTGCACACATTGTCTAAGCCTGAGATGAAATTGTCCCATGACGTTTCGTAGCATCTGTACTGGAATGTTGTTAATTTCCTGTCGAATTCGCTCCTTCAGGTCTTCTTTTGTTCTTGGTGGATTTTCCTGGAACACTTTGCACTTGAGGTAGCCCCAAAGAAAAAAGTCTGGTGCCGTCAGATCTGGTGAACGGGCAGGCCAGGGGAAATCGCCATTCCTGCTGATTAGACGTCGTGGAAATGCAAGTCTGAGCAATTCCATTGAGACATTAGCAGTATGGCTTGTTGCACCATCTTGCTGGAAGAGTGTTTCAGCATCTGGATCATGTCGATCAATTCCAGGCAGACCAAAAATGGTCAACATGTCAGCATAACGTCCAGAGTTTACCGTCACTGTGTTGCCATCTTCATCTTCAAAAAAATAGGGCCCCACGATTCCACGAGATGACATTGCGCACCAGACTGTTACTTTTTCAGAATGGAGAGGTTTTTCATGAAGTTCGTGCGGGTTATCTGAGGACCAATATCTGAAGTTTTGCTTATTTACGTACCCACTAAGATGAAAGTGGGCTTCATCACTCATCCATAAGTTATGCACTCTTTCTTCATTTCGTTCAATAACGTTAAGCATTGACTGGCAAAAGCGTATACGGTTATTGTAGTCATTAGGTTTAAGGGCTTGCACTACCTGAATTTTGTATGGATGATAGTGAAGGTCACTCTTCAAAATCCGTCTTACTAATCGATTGCTGAGACCAAGTTCTGCGCTGTGCCGTCTCGCGGATTTTCGCGGACTTCGTCCCAACGCTTCGCGCACACGATTAATGTTCTCGGGTGTCCGGATTGTTTTTGTGCTGCCGCCTCTTTTCTTTGTTGTGCTAGCAGTAGCTTCAAAGGATTTAACCCAAAGGAGAATGGCTTTCCTTGATGGCACGGGAGCCCGTGGCGGCAGGTTGAATTCACGACGAAAGGCGCGTTGAGCACCAACCACACTATCCGCGTTTTTGTAATATGCCTTTACGGCATATGCACGTTGCGCACTCGACCAACGCTCCATGGCTACTGAAACTTCCACCACTCTAGACGCCCAAGGTCACTTCCCCCACTCTCGCAACCCCCCTCCGCGCCCGACAACCACTATCGAAATCGTGCCGTTTCACTGCCTCACCCTGTATTTTTATTCCTTTAGTAAGCCAAGGTTTTTTGCATGGTTTCTTATAAATAGATTTAACTACTTTCTTGGGGAAACAGTTTTCAAATTCTCTACAAGGGTATCATGATATTAGCCATCGAGGCACTGGCGGCCGCCTTTCCCAGTTGTTTGACCCGTAAATGCTCAACAAGAGCCACGTGTAAAGTGACTGCGGTGTCACAAATCAGGGGGCTATCTGAAACTTATTCTGGAGAGCAGAGGCTTCCGGCGTGACGGATATACAGCAGGGCAGAGCGGTCGGTTTTTGTGTCGGATGCGGCACGTAAGCAGAGCAGGGCAGTTGGGGGGGGGGGGGGGGGGTGGGAGGCGTGTCCCGGGACAGGTGCCTGTGGAATGCCGGAGCGGACAATAGGCTCGCAGGCAGGTAGCTGCACCCAGGGTGTGGGAGCCGGCCCTCTTGTTCAGACACGCCGGCCAGATAGCCATCTCCACAAATCCTCACTCCGGCCGCTACCGCTTCATTTGGCAGACGCCACGGTCCACCTAGGAGAGAGGAGAGAGAGCAGAGCCTGTGCAGATTTATGTGCCACTCCCTGTGGGCCTTGTTAGCCGCCCCTGGCGCTTGTGCAAGGCAGTGTATTTCTGCATACTGCTGCGCCCAGCCCAGAAAGGCGTGCCGGAGGACAGCGGAGTCACGAACAAGTTGAAATCTCCATTTTCCTAATAGGCGTAGACGTGAGGTCAAGCGATCTATTCAGGAAGCTCTCCATTCCGCCATTTGTGGACAACATCGGAGATGTATGTTCACATTTCTTATTCATCTATGAAGTCAGCGCGTGACTTAATGATTCTGGAGGATCTCTTCTTTAAATACAATCACACTGGGCGTCAACAGAACATGACCGTCAAATGGCGGAATATTCACATTAGACGGAGCATCAGCACAGTTCACTTGGCTCAACACAGGACGATGAAAGTGAGGTTAAGTGGCAATATAGTATCAGCAATAAGAAACTAGCAGTGGTTCATGATGGTCGACGCAGAATTCATAACAGATGTTCCTGAAAAAGTTTGTTTGACAAACTGCTGATGTGTGAAACAGCACTGAAAGTGTTGTCGAAACATTTCAGTACCTCGATACTTATTCTGCTAGAGAAAATATAGGCACACAACCGCTTCAGACAATATTTAAAGAATACATGGAGCCTTTTCTCATTATCGAATCCGATTATTTTTTTTCTTTCTGAGTACCAGATAACTTCAATAGCAACAGAGGTTTACTCCTGCAAAAGGGCTGACTTTTTCACAGTTAAAAAACGTTATTTTATGTTTCATCAGTTTATATTCGTATTTATACACATTGGAGGCTATTTCTTTGTTCATGTATTGTGAAACCTAAAGCATTTTTAGCTTTCAGATAATGGTTTCTTTTGTGAAAGAACGCTAAGGTGAAAAATATTCGGCTCGTCATGGAAGCTTTGCAAGGTCGAACAGAAACACATCAAACAATGGTTTTCGTATGTTTGTGTCTGCTTAGTCTTTATTAAGACCAAGTAGAAACAAATTATCTTTTATAACAGTAGTGAGCGCTGAGGGACTAGGTTAAATTCCAACCCTAGCAGACGTCCCCCCACCCCCTTCCGCCACCACAGCGCCCACCACCAAAATACACGTCAAAACATTTTCCCGAGATGCCTCTTGACGTTGACGTCCCGTTTGTTGACGCCCTGTGAAAAAGTGGCCTTTTGGAATGTATTATTTCTTCACGTTTAGTTCTAAGCCTGAGTCGACTTTAAGCCGTCCAAAAGAAATCAAATACACCCGAGTTTGCTAAGACCGTTACATTCACTCTGAAATAGCACAGTAAATGTGAAAAACATCAACTCGTTCCTTTGTTTCGATCCAAGTTTAAAATACGTTTCCATCCAATAGTTGCAATAATAGCCACAACCGCAAAGATAACGCCGTGGTATCCGGATGAAGCATTCAGAAGTCAGCATTATATTAGAGGTAATATCTGGCAGACACAGCATCCAGTTGCAATATATTCTTCAGAAATAACCGTTTCCCCATCAGCTGTCTTATTCTCAGTAGGTTCATCGTCAGTTCGAAGTACTTACCACGATTTCATCAGCACTATAACTTCAATTTTGTATGGTCTTATACACTACCTGCAACTATTTGCTAAACAGTCTACTTGGGACTAATATATAGCTAATAGAAAACAGAATATTTTAACAAAACTTGGGCACCCGTGCGAAACTTTTGCTCTTTCATAGTTTAAACTAATGACAGCATTTGGAGTGAGTGTACTCATTCGGAAGGGGGTAGTAATGGGAGTGAAGAGAAAACTTCTTTAAAAATGAGTGAACGACGAGAAATAATAATCATGAATTTATGAAACATCCTTGCATATACATTTCCATGTGGCTTGAAACGTGTTTTGCGTTGTGATTGATTTTCCAGGCTTGATCACGGACTGTCAGTAGGGCCAAATGACGTGTAACTTTAGCTCGACAAACATTTTCAGTTACAATACGCACATTAGGCCGTAGCAGCAATAGTTAAATCACCATTCAAGGTGACAATAACAAGTGTATCTGTCGTTTCGCGAAGTATATTCGCTTAGGAAAGTCAGCTTGCACGGCGGGCAGAGAGAATGCACTACCGCAGTGGTCACGGTTGTTGTCTACGATAATGCTGTATGCAAATTGTCCAGTTAATAAGCACTTTAAAACAAATAAAATGGTAATTGTAATAAGATAATATGAAAAGGGAGTTTCTTATTCCTGATTAATAAGTTAGCTTCTTGAAACAAAGGTGTTAAGCTGGGCATCCATGATGTCTTTTGCCTGTGATAGTTAAAAGTCTCTTTTGTGGTAGTAAGCTTTAGCGCAAAATCGGTTTTGCAGTATCAGAAACGGGTTAAAAACCTTTCTAAGATACCTCATTCATCCCTGTGCGATTAGGATGTGTTTTGAGAAAGGGATGTTGTCTTGAGAAATAATGTGTGTGGTACGTCGCGGATGGTTGCTGTTTCTACCAGAATCGTTGTATAATTTACACCACAGCTACAGGGTTCGACGACGGTCACAAAGGAAAACGTAAGGTAGTATTTGAGAAACACGCAGAACACCAGTATTTCATAAAAGGTCAAAGACAATGAAATTAGGTCTTCTAGTTGTTACAAAACAATATTTCGCACATTAGGTATAAACATCTTTAAACGAGCCAGCATGGTCTGGTTTTGCGTGGAAGATACTGCGAACTCTTTCTAGTACATATACAAATCGTCGATTTCACCCAGCTGAATGTGTATTTAGCGCATCTTAAAATGGAACTACTTCTAATCGATCAAGAAGGCTCTATTTCGCTTGTCACACTTAGAAATAAGGGTCTCTTACAGTAAGTAACTGGTTCTCAATAAAAGCTTCAATGTCACAGACTGTTCTGCTGAGGCGTGTTTTCGTTCTGGTGTGGCATGGAAGAACGACAGGCGAAATTGCGTCATGTTGATAGGGGAATCCATTCGGAACTTTATATTGTTACTTCTTTCGGCTGTATGACACTCGATATCCACTTTTGTAAATGACGTGAGCTAAACGATTACGTTCCTTCCGCTGCACGTAAGCTCACGGAAAGCTTGCGTAATGCAGGAAGTTGAGCATTACACTTGTTTGGCCGCCAGAAGTCCCGCCCCCTACGTTCCCTGCATTCCAAAGCACGCATCGGCTATCATGTTACTTTAATTTTCATCACGTAAGAGGCGAATTCTCCTTAAAACTGCATATTAAAATGCTTTTTTCCTTGCTGAGTATGTTCTCTGTATTATGACTGTGTAGCCCCTCTTTACTTTAGTAGCTATGTTACTTAACTGTGTTACTTAAAGAGATAATTACGAGATATACGAGCTAGAATAGCGCTAAGCTTAGGTACAGTGTATCTGACAGTGGAATCATAAACGAACGCATTGTGTTTCTTTCCATAACATTTTTTTGAAATGTAGATCAGATCTTACTGTAAACTGATGCTTCAAAGTTTCAGCCACTATCACAAACCCTTACATTAGGACGTATAGTACGTACTGCAATAAAGGCTGCTTGCAAAGTGGCCAAAACGTTGGTAAATAGTTTCACAACATGACTCAATCTACAGCTCAAAAGATTTTTACGATTACTGACTTCGCCTGAGAAAGTCTTACGAACTTTCACTACGTTTGTCAATAATTTTTGCCCCTCTTAAATTGCCAACTCTTTATCGAGTTACTGAACGACAAAATGAGCGATATTGTTGAGTCGTCATGACACTGATATATGGGAGAGAAGATGGCGTCAATACATGTACCATTTGTCCACGTTATGATTTTTCATTCTTTCGCTTTGTTGATATAATTACCTTACACATGTTATTGGGGCGATCTCTGTTAATATATACATATATATATTTTGAAAGCCAAGCTGGCTCGATTTTAAGACGGTTATTCCAATAACTAGTTTCGACAGAATCGTGCTGTCTTCTTCAGACTGACATTACGTTTTGTGTATATGTTCACATACACGTGTAGTTTTTTAATGTATTTAGGCTTTGTTCTCAATATGCCGAAGACACAAGTGTGTGAAAATACACGGAAAGTGTAATGCTAATTCAAGATGACAGCACAATTCTGTCGAAACTAGTAACTGGAATAAAGGTCTTAAAATCAAGCGATCTTGACTTTCACAAAAAAATATTGATATAATTGACTTCGTCAGAGTCGGATGGAGATTCTAAAGAAAGGAAGATTAAGGTTTAACGTCCCATCGACGACGATGTAATTAGAAAAGGAACACAAGTTCTGATAGGGGAAGGAAACCACCCGGCTGTTTTCAAAGGAGTCACTGCGGTATTCGCCTGTAATCCATTTAGAACAGCCACAGGAAGAAAGCTGGATATCGATGGCCCGAGAGAGAATTGAACCCCTGTCTTACCGAATGGAGTCCAGTGTTTCAACCACTGCGCCATTTCCCTAGACTTATAGTTGTGTTCATCTGTACGACGACTCTTATTGAAAAGAGGAACCATCCGCGTATTCTTTTCCAAACACTAGAAACCCTTCACTCTTTCAGCACCCTAAGGCATATTGCTGTCAAAAGAGGAGCAAGATCTTTGACATACTCTTTGTGGAATCGTGTAGGTAGCCCATCAGGTCCATTCGCCTTTCCCCAACTGAGCGCCTTTAGCAACTTTCGATCGCGTTCTTCCAGGAATCCGCCTGGAACAACTCTGAACATGCTACTGTGCAAATAAAACGACTCAGGCGCGGATCCAAGGCGGTAGAGTAATGAAGATCATGACTCCCTCAGCAAAAAATGCATAAGTACTGTATTATCCACCGATGTAAAGAAATTATTGCGACTGTGTTAATATGTTGCACTTATTTTATCATTATTACTATTAAAATCCCAGACATCTGTGACACGTTAACTGTGGATGACTGTAAGTTGAGCTGCGAGAGGGCTTGGCGGCTGGTAGGGACAAGGTCATTCTGTGACAACGCCCCCCCCCCCCCCTTTTTCCACATATCAGAACCTTGGATCCCCGCCCGCTCCGGCCTAGGGTAGCGTCGTAGGAAGTGCAAATGGACAGGGTAACCCGCTGTAGTTTAAGGGCTTCCCCTTATACAGACTGCAGTTTGTGAGGATCCGCTTACATCGGCCGTCTTTTTAAGTACTAAACCAAAAACTCGCACGGGGTAAACGTGTCAGAATGGGAAATTACATAGAAAGCTGAGAGGGGCAATCACTGTCCGGAAAAGGGGGATTTTTCAGGTTGTTACTATGAATTGAAAATTGTTGTAGAAAGACTAGAGTAATATATGAGGTGCTGCTACTGGTGGACGATGGGTGAACCAAGTATCTGGTACCTAACAGCGGGCAGCCAACACGCGCCAAGGAATCCACCAGCTCAGCAGAAAGATTTCATATAAGTACTGTTCTGTTCGTATCTGTATGAGCACTGGTAAAGATCTGTACTGCGGCAAGCGTGGTAGGTTAAATGTAACTGTTGACAGTAAAGAATAGTTTATTGTTCTGAGTGGCGCTTAACTGTACGCAATATGGAAAAATACAGTGACGTGAAATTCGATTTCGGCTGGAAGTGATTATTGTAGCTTTGGTCTGGAACGTTTACTCTGCTGGTTTTGAACAGAAGACTGAGGATATATTTTTGCAAATGTTGATTCATTCCTTATGTGCGAGAGACTTGTTCTTAGGAAGCTTTGGTTTCACTCAACATTAGTAGTATTCAAGTTAGCCCTCGGCCATTTCTGAGGAGCAGACAGACTAATTAGTAATTCAGGACTGGGGTACTATCGTGAGGTAGTAAAATATACAGGGATAACTCTACAGGCCTCATATTCGTGTGGGGTCTTCCTAGGCCGATAACTTGTACTCGGTGGGCCTCTGTTGCTACCGGCCAATTGGCTGACAAAACAGATTACCCCGAGGATAGTATGCGCCAGAAGAAAATAAGAAAACCGCCACAAGTTTTTTGGTGCACGGGCGGCGGTCAAGTTTGCCTCAGCAGCGACTGCGGATGTGGGACACGTTGGCAACGGCGTGTCGCAAGCGACTGCAAACGCGGACCCCACGCGGCGGCCTCAACTGCGATATTTGTGTGCGAGGCCGGGACCGCGCTGGACCTGCGGCGACCTGCGGGCCTGTTGTGAGTCAGCCGCCGTGAACACTCCGGACACGTCCCTCACATGGTCACAGAGGGCGCGCACTGTCCTACAGGTAGAAACGGGCACGCCAAATCGACAGCGGGGCTTTGCAGAAGAGGGGGCCGTGCTACTACTGTTTCCAACACGTCTCAAACTAAATTCCCAGAATTCTCGTGCCTTTCTCAGTAGGTGATTCAAATAAGAACTTGCTTGGTACTGTTGTCTTAGTACCGGAAACAGAAAGTGTAATTGGATTTCCAGACACGAATCATCAAGAAATATGTACAAGGGATATTCGGAAAGTAAGGTCCGATAGGTCGCGAAACGGAAACGACTGTGAAAATCTGATGAAGCTTTGCACAGATGCATTGGCCAGTGTCTCTCGTATGCCCCTGTCAGGTTGCGCCTGATTTCATGCAACCCCACATAGTGTACATGTCATGCATTTCCTTCTTCATGGAAGTTCTCCGCCGCACACAGCTGGGGCAATGACGCCACTGCAGTGTTTCCGATGTGAAGTGTTTGATGACCCACCATACAACCCGGACATTGCTCCCTTGTTCTTCTCGGCTCACACGAACCGCTGGCTATGACGAGAACATTCTGACACAGACAACGAACTGCAGACCGGCGTAGAGATATGACGGAAAGCACAGGCGGCTGCCTTGTATGACGAGACTATTGGAAAGTTGGTACAACGCTACGACAAATGTCAAAATCGGAGCGGCGACTATGTAAAGAAATAAAAATGGTTCAAATGGCTCTGAGCACTATGGGACTTAACTGTTAAGGTCATTAGTCCCCTAGAACATAGAACTACTTAAACCCAACTAACCTAAGGACATCACACACATCCATGCCCGAGGCAGGATTCGAAGCTGCGACCGTAGCGGTCTCGCGGTTCCAGACTGTAGCGCCTAGAACCGCTCGGCCACCCCGGCCGGCTGTAAAGAAATAGCTGGATGGTGTAGCGAGCTGTTGCAAATCAATCATTTTTGATTTTCACTGTGGTTTCCATTCTGTGAGCGATTGTGCCCTACATTCCGTATAGACATCGTATTCTGAAATCCATCGTCTAAGTCCTGTGAATAATCAACGTCAACCAGGTGGAGTTAGAGGATGTCTGTAATTTTTCACATAAATAAAAAGGGAACTGGGTTCTTTATTTGGTCCTGCATTAGGCCATTTAGAACTACTTTCCATCTTTCACGACTATTTACGGGCTAACATAGTGTGGCTGGAGATTCTACTTCTCTTATTTTTAAATATGATTTTGATGCCTGATTTTTTTGCTGGTATGGTGAAGGTTTCCTACGTTAGGTATGGTCTATGTATAGACTATGTAGACTGACTTTTCAGTGCTCTGATATGGACTTTGCACTAGTTTCGAGAGTGAAGTTTGTTTATGTTTAAAGGTGGATCCGCGCAGTGGTTAGACACTGGACTCGCATTCGGGAGGACGACGGTTCAATCCTGCGTTCGGCCATCCCGATTTAGGTTTTCCGTGATTTCCCTAAAACACTCCAGGCAAATGCAGGGATGGTTCCTCTGAAAGGGCATGGCCGACTTCCTTCCCCATCCTTCCCTAATCCGATGAGACCGATGACCACGCTGTCTGGTCTTCTTCCCCAAACAACCAACCAACCAACCAAAGGTGGATCCACACTTCACGGAACGCAACTGCACAGAACGCCGGACCATTCCGCAGAGCATTTGAAATGGAGTCTTTCTCACAGGCCATCAGCGGAATGGAACCGGATGGGGCAGGATGGAAAGGGATGTCAAGGTCAACGTTTCTCGTGAAGAAACTTTAACGTTCATGTTGGTGGTGGATGGGAGCAGGGAAGAAAATTTCGTCGTCTGCTAACACAGAAAGTTAATCTGTTTTCACTTGCCTCACTCGTGTTATAGTAACAGATTTCTAAGAAAAAGTTACAGTCTTCTTCGTCTTCATTTTATTACGAGCGGCCCGCCCCAGCTTAGCACAACCGTGTGATTTGTTTATTAATATGTAGCGAGGAGCGCGAGAATGCATGACGCTCTCGAGCAGAGTTACATCGCACCTCGCTTTCAGGAGTTTCCAAACAGTAATTTGAAGCCTAACGTTCTTGGATTACACCAAGTCTCGCCTCATGGTCTTCGTTAGATTCTTGAGACCGTGTAGTTCAAATGGCTCTGAGCACTATGGGACTTAACTTCTGAGGTCATCAGTCCCCTAGAACTTAGGACATCACACACATCCATGCCCGAGGCAGGATTCGAACCTGCGACCGTAGCAGCAGCGCGGTTCCGGAATGAAGCGCCTAGAACCGCTCGGTCACAACGGCCGGCAGACCGTGTAGTCCGCAGTTTTGTAGCCGCTCTAGGGTATTGAGAGAGACTCGACAGTTTTCTAGGAATTTTTTTCTGTAAACTAAACAAAATAAAAATGTAATAAGTATGCACCCAAGTCACAAAGCAAAGTCCATAAATTCACTTTTCCTAATCAAGAAGTCAAATGTAAATAATAGCTGTCGAAGTTTACAACACACAAATCGAAATCTGTAAGCCCTTATATCAAAGCCAAGTAAATCAAATGTTAGTTTGTATTCATGAACATAAAATTGTCGCAGTTAATTCTGTCACTAAACCAAACTTCCGAAAATACTTCTTTCACAGAGGTAAAACAGTGCCATCCATTGGTTCTTGGGTGCACTACGCCGTGATGACTGTATCACTGAGGCTGGCATCCCAACTAAGGATCTGAGCAGGCCCCTAAAACTATAAATTGAGGTAGCTTTTTTCTCACGATCTGATTTTGATTAAATAAAGCCCATATGTTGCCCCAAGCCACGGTCAAGTTATTTGCGGAAACCCCATGAAAATTCGTCTAGGGGTTTTTGAGATTAGAGTGTTGAAACACACAAAGTTTTTAAAAACAGTCTTATTGTATTCTGTTACACTCCCTGTATCACCCAAAATCAGTTTTTCGCTAATACTTGCAATGTACAGACACGACGGTCGTACAGTTTTATTATTAGTATAGATATTGTTTTCTATTCATGATATGTCACAAATATTCCGTGATGACCTGCATATTTTTTTCCATCGAGTGTTTTTCTGCTAGGGAGACCAGATATCCGAGAGCAAGAAAATGATTTAGATTTTGTAATAACTCGAAAGAGAAAAAGTCTACACTGTGTATAAATAAGAATATTTGTTGATGAAGCGATTGACATTAAATAAAATCTTTTTAACAGCGAAAGACTAATTTTAATGAAGGAGAAAAATACGCTATTGGTATTAAGGAAAACATAATGGACAATGTAAACAACGTTTATTTAACGGCTTATTGTTATTGTTTGATTTGTTTGTATAGTAGCAAATAAATGTGAATGTCTTGAAATGTTAGTACTACTTTTTTCTGTTGTTTCACTACTCAGCAGTTTACCATACAAACTGTATGAAGAATATCCATTGTGAAGTTCACATTCGTCATTAATGAAGTTTATCTTTGCTGGTCCCTTACTTCTAGTGCTACATTCTGACTTTTTCTATCACGGATCGTATCTAATAAACTAAATTTCAGCGTTCGGTACTGGGCTACCTAAAGTGATCATAAATTGAACTTGAATAAAACCGGCTGTCAGATGATTATTTTTTGACAACCGGTTTCCCTGCGTTAATGCAGCATCTCCAGGTGGTTCTATATAGAAACTAAAGCATCCTTGCGATCTATATATCTTTGAGGACGCTGAGATTGTTCGCCGCAAGAACACACTTCCATTTTTCTACGTTAAATAACGATATGGAGCTAAGACACTGCGGTATTCTAAGTAATTTTGATTGTTTTAAGTGGAATGTAATTCCTTGGATCCCATGACTTTTTGTTACTACTTCTGGTACCTTACTCGCTCACTATTCTTTCTTGCATTCTTACTAATACAATGAGTGGCCCTTATGATGGCCACTGTTCCTTGATTCACAGATAAATTTCTCTGCTCTTAAGGCTCTCCTCAACCTTCGTAGTTCAAAAACCCCGCTGCGTCAATAACATGTCACCTCTTCCATCGCCTCCCGTCGTATGGCGAGCCCCGGCAGTTCTGTATACAACTGACCGCCTCCCGTGTTCTGCGCTCATGACAAACAACTAAATATCGTGTACTGGTATGTCTGGACATTCAAGTTATGTTAGGCGGTTCATTAACCTGTTCTGGTTTCTTAGGTTTGAAATTATAAATGCGTCTCCTATTATCTGATGTTCGCTCTCGGTTCTGACTAGCCTGTTTTTGATAAAATTTCTTAAATAAGTTTCATAATATTTTAAGATTTTTTAGAACTTTTCCTCCTTCATCTGCATTCAATTTGCACATGGATGCACCTGTAAGCCCAACAGCTAAATAAAGTTCTTGTTTCCTGATTTTTAATCTTCCGTATAGTTTTCCTTCTTCTTTTTGTTTAAAATCATTGTAGTATCGGGGCTGGCTAGTTGGTTCTGTTTCTCTGACAGACGTTGTGCTGATGGTATCTATTTTTCCGCTGCTTTTATTACATTTTAATAATATCTATTATAGTAACTATGGTTCTTTTTACCTTAGTGCCTCAGAGTCCGTCCTTTTCGCCCCAATGATCTAACGGTTATTATTTGTTGACCACTTTCCGTCTTCCTGTGGTTCAATTCTCTGACTACGAACGTTGGGGGAGTCTCAACTTGCTAATCTATGTGGCAGTACTGTAAGTGCTTTTTATTTGGGATTATTTTTATTGGCTGTGTTCGATTAATTTTTTAAATGTACAGCGTGTTTCAGAAGTGATGGTCATTATTCAGGAATCTGACAGGAATGATTATTCAAAACAAGTAAGTCAAGTAAATGCATACCTCAAGAGCTATGAACAATTCTTGATCTTGGATACTATGAAACAAATCTCTTCTACTGTAAGCTCTTTGATTTCCATATTCTGGGAAGCGGTAGTATGGACCAAAACAAGAAAAATATGACCAGTAAACACGTGCACTAAAATGCATACCTTAAAAGTTATAATCACTTGTCCAGTAGAAGAGGTGTGTTTCAAAGTAGCGAAGATGAACAAGTGCTCAAAACTCTTAAAATTGTAAAAATTGTAAATTTGTCGTAAGATCTTATGGGACCAAACTGCTTAGGTCATCGGTCCCTAAGCTTGCACACTACTACTTAATGTAATTTAAACTAACTTACGCTGTAGACAACACAGACACCCATGCCCGGGGGAGGACTCGAACCTCCGTCGGGGGGAGCCGCACGGACCGTGGCCAGGCGCCTCAGACAGCGCGTCCATTGCTCTTAAGGCATGCATTTTAGAGCACGTGTTTACTGGACTTTTTTTCTTGTTTTGGTCCATACTACCACTTCCCAGAATATGGAAAACAAAGAGCGTGCAGTAGAAGAGATTTGTTTCACAGTATCGAAGATAAAGAATTGCTCATAGCTCTTTAAGTATGCGTTTTAGGGCCCGTGTTTACTTGACTTTTTTGTTTCGAATGATCGTTCCTGTCATATCCTTGATTATTGAAAATCACTTCTGAAACACCCTGTATAGATTCAAGAGTGATTTCCTTTTCACATACAACCACCTGAAGATACTGCTTTAACGCAGCGAAACCGGTCGTGAATAAATCATCATCTAATAGCTGCTAGCGGTTTTATTCTAGTTCAGTTTACCAAGACTACAGAAAATCCACTCATACGGACCTGTATCTACAAGCTACTAGTTGCAACTAGTAGCTTGTAGATACAGGTCCGTATGAGTGGATCCAGCACAAACAATGTGCGTTCTCAAAACCTTGATCCACCGTGCCCATACCATCTCTGACGCCGACAGTCTTCAAGCGGAACTGGAACACCTGCAAAAAGTATTTCTGAAGAATGGCTTTTCAACTAGGCAAGTGAACAGAGTAATGCAGACCTACAAACGACGGAACAAGGAAGAGGTCTTCAGGTCGACTGTATATTTTGCTTATTTTTTTCATAGTTCCACACAACTTCTTCCTGTTTTCTCGATTGATCTGTGTTCAGTTTTTCAAGGCCTATCCACTGTGCCAACTTATAACTAAATCTGAGGGGGAGGTTCCCTTGTCAATATGGCTTTAAATAGCGGAGCTCAGCGCGTGCTCGCCATTACTGCTACGGTGGTAGTTACCTGAAGATGACCAGAAGACTCTGCGCCGAAATATCGTGGCAGGACGTTACTGATATCCGGCAGTTCTCCCGTGTTTTTATGGAACAAGACTGTCCAAATTATAAATTTGTATGTAACTGAAGTGACGCTGAACTGATTTTCGTCTCGTGTGAGCACTCCAACGTTTGACGGTGACGTCGTCTGTCGTTCCGTACCGCTGACTTCCAATGCGACTCGGCCTCAAGTAATACGAACCCAAACAGAGCGCGCACTGGGAAGCGCGCAGTCTCCGTAGCAAGCCGGCGGGCAGGCAGGTAGGTAGGAGGAGGGAGGAAGAGGTATGCCGGCAGCGGCAGCAGCAGCAGGCGGCGGCTCCACGGCTGAGTCATCGGCTGCGTCTCTGGGGCTGGCCGGTGCTCTTTGTTGGAGGCTGCCCCGCCGCCAAGGTCACGCGGCCATCACCTCGCCAGCCGCAGCACGTGCACCGGCGCTCCGGACAGAGCGCCCGCTTCCGGCCCGCAACCTGTCGCTCACTGCACGCCAGCACAGGTGCTTCGCCCTTCTGTCGGCGCCACAAGCTGCTTGCCCGCATCTCGTGGTCGTGCGGTAGCGTTCTCGCTTCCCACGCCCGGGTTCCCGGGTTCGATTCCCGGCGGGGTCAGGGATTTTCTCTGCCTCGTGATGGCTGGGTGTTGTGTGATGTCCTTAGGTTAGTTAGGTTTAAGTAGTTCTAAGTTCTAGGGGACTGATGACCATAGATGTTAAGTCCCACAGTGCTCAGAGCCACAAGCTGCAGGTACAGGGTTCAGCACGAGATCTTATACCCAAACCAGTGTCTAAACATTGTGCTAAAAGATAAACACCGATCAGAGAGCAGTGATCTCGCATCCACGAAATCCAGAACATCAGAGATAAAGGCGGCCGAATTGATACCATGTCTCTTGACTTCCCGGAGGAATTCCATACAGTACAGCACCGTCATTCGGTGAACAAATACAAGCTTACTTTTTACAATGCATGTAAATGACGTACTGTTTAATCTCCGAAGCTCTGTGAGGCGGTTCGCAGACGACGATGTTGTCTATTGGAAAGCTGCTATGGCAGAAGGTTAGCGAAATGCAGGAAGATTTGAGGAGGATCTGATTAATTGGAAGAATAACAGATTCGAGTCACCACCCGCCAGGGTAGCCGATAGCGCTAACGCGCTGCTTCCTGGAGTCGGGTAGGCGCGCCGGCGCAGGATCGAATCCGCTCGGCGGATTAACGACGAGGGCCGGTGTGCCGGCCAGCCTGGATGTGGTTTTTAGGCGGTTTTCCACATCCCGCTAGGTGAATACCGGGCTGGTCCCCACGTTCCGCCTCAGTTACACGCGTCACAGACATTTGTAACACGACCGCATTATTTCACGATTTACACTAGATGCAGACAGTTGAGGTACACTGGTTCCATCATGTGGGGTACAGCGTGGCGGCATGAAGGGCATCCGGCCACCCCTAACACTAACCTTGCAAATCCGTTCTAATCACGCCGACCCTGCGATCGCTGCGGGACTATGGCCTAAGCAAAAGAAAGAACAGATTCCAGCCACCAGTCATAAAATTAATTTGATTTGCAATTACATTCCTCAACATTCATCAGAGGATTAGAGTTTTTTATACTGGGTAGTTTAGCTGCCCCTACCAATGGGTTTTATGCAACCCACCGCGCCTTCAAATATGGTACGATGTGGAAGATTGTCATATTCTCTTGCTAGCTACATGCAAACTATTCGTTCTACAGAAAAAAAAAGAACGGGACATTTTTGTAGGAAATTTAATGTAGTTAAATTTTGTACTCGGATATGTTTTCGCTAGAGGCTGTAGTTTTCGAATTATTCAAGAAAAATGTACAAAAATGAGCTTAAAACAGGTTTTTCTTGAATAATTAGAAACCTGTGGCCTCCAGCGAAAATGTATCCCAGTACAAATCATTAAATTTGCTACAAAAGAAGTCCTGTTCATTTTTTCTGCAGGACAATAGTTCAGTCACCCTGTATATATACATATATATATTGACGTGCAGGGTGAAAGTAGCTTTCGCTTGATTTGTCTGTCACTGCCAAGTAACACAACTCGATGAACCTTGGCTCAAGTTACATCGAGCTATGTTACTTGGCAGTTGCGCATCATGAAAGTAACTTTAGTTCTCAAGTTTTGCACACTATTGTAAATATAGTAGCAAATTCAGCCCATTATCCTGCCTGTCGAGCAAAGTATCGGGGAGAAAATTACTCCCAAACCTCACAAAAAATACATTCATACTTGGATTAAATAATGGCATTTATTTTTTATAGCCACGAAGAAATGTTTTTCCTGTCAAAATGAATATGAACTGTTGTGCGATATTCGTTAAGCTTGATATAGATGGCACACAAGAAGACGATTCCACAACTTGTAACATTATGCATATCCGTCAGAACTTAAGTTTGATAAATACAGCAAACAATATGTTTGAAACTTATTTTCCGAACGTATTATGTGGAAGGGACCTTGCGTAGGGAATAACCAGTTAGTACCCTGTTTAGCAACAGATAATGGGAAAATTCAGGCGCCGATTGGCTCAGCCAGAGCACACTAGTCTTTAAGTAGCAGTTGAGTACTAAATGCCAAACTTTGGATCCATTGTTGATTAAATACATAAATATTTACAGCTCTTAATTGACTTGACCCTGTTGGGAGTGGTATGTCGTAGCGTCCCTTCTATTTCGAAACTGATCTGCATAGCTACTTTTTAGGTGGGCTTTTACTTTAACGTTGACTTCTAACACCACAGCATTTTTGTACATCAGTGCCAGAGGTGAAAAAAGCACTGTGGCAGAAATACAAACCCCAGTATCGACTGAAGATTAGAATGTAGTTTTTTTTCGTTGGTGTTTTGATTATAGGTAGTAGTACCGCAAAATACCATCGAACAATGATCTGGCCAGGGATGTTGTACAACTTTGGTAGGAGTCGAAATCAGGCTTACGTTATGGTCCAGATTTTTTTGACTTCAACAAGTAATGTAACTGTCCTTCCCTGAATGACTTCATGCTTTCCTTCCTTGGCACTAGCACAAATTCTCTGTCAGTTTACTCTCACAGTTACTATACGTATTTCCATAAGTTCCTTGTGGACGGAATGGATGACGCTACATGAGACCGTTGACAAAAAAGTGAA